>NC_084670.1:23961882-25304882 GCF_028389875.1 Rhea pennata
GGGTGACAGAGGTTGGAGCATCCCCGAGGCAGAAGGAGAGCTGGGGGAGCACGGAGAGATACAGTCAGGGAGAGACCCCAAGTACAGCCACCAATTAAACGAAGAGAGAAAAAAGGTCCTTAGATAGGCCAGTAGTGAGCCATCAATCACCTTTTTGTGAATATTGCCAGTGGACCGAAACTATGGAAACCAAAAAGATCAAAGAGGAAGCTGAGGCAACACAAATAGCTTTAGGAGCTGAGAGGAAAATACAAAAATTGACATAGACTTAAAAGGAGAACAATGAGGATAACAGATGATATACTGTACAATAGGTGTTACTTACCAGTTTATGTTTAAAACCAGAGCAATTTCTTGTGCTACAAGATACTGATGAAGCAATCTGGTTTACCCTATAGCAGCTCATTCTCTCTTCCTTCATAACATTTCAATTTAGCAAAAATAAAAATCCCTATGAATTCTAAATGCAATTCTAATTGTGCTTATAAATGGTAGCTTCACAAGTATGTATGTTACAATAAACACAAATTAGAGGTAAATTAAACCTTAATTATATCTAGCAAGTTTTATGTCCTAATTAAAAATGGTATTCTAACAATAAAAATGACTTACCACCTGAATTAGCTCTGCCACAGTTGTCTAATCTTCCTAAACATTCTTTGTGTGCTCCAGCTCCACACTTCGAACATAAATAGCCTTGATAAAATGTTCCCCTGTAAAATAAAGTTAGGTAGTGATACATTAGAGGTGATAAATTCCATGCATAAAGGAAATAAGAAACACAGCAGAAGGTATTTGAAGTCATTTGCTGTTCTGCATAATGATAGTCCTTAAAGGCTTGAGAAACAGTGACAACAACTGACAAGCAGCTCATCTGCTTTTTGTCACTATTAGCCATTTAAAAGTCACAACCAGATAGTTATTCTACCAGTAACTTAGAAGAACTATTTTCATTTGAATTTAGCTCAAAGCAACTTTGGCATAGTACACTTGAAATTGTACCATTATTTATCTATCCCACTGTAGATTTACACTCCAATTCTTCTCCATGGGAATTTACCCAGACAACATGAAGGATAAGATGTATTTTGGGAGAGCTATAAGTATGAATATATATTTCAACAGTAAGGATTTTATAAGCTACTTTGTCAACAATATTAACTTCAAATTTGTTCATTTAAAAGATATCTGGATACACTTTAGTTAATATTCAGAGCTTTCAAGTAAGGAGTTGCTTTCCTTACTCATGTTATCCAATTCCCCTTATCAAATCCAGATTAGAATCTGGATTTGAGCTTCAAGAAATTTATTTTCAGATCAGAGGGCAGGTTTAGCTCAGTTGGTTAGAGCAAGGTGCTGCTAATGCCAAGGTTGCAGGTTCAATCCCTGTATGGGCTACACTGAGGATTGGACTGGATCTCCAGAGGTCCCTTCCAACCTTACCATTCTATCATTTGTCCATAGTTTTTCTCTTAGGTAAAATCCACCGAATGGCTAACAGGGAAAGGCTTTTGTACTTGTACCTAGTCTGAGTAACTGTATGAGTTCCATCCATTAGATGCACCTGCCTACTCTTCACAGTAGACTTGGCTGTCTCCAAGATTATCCTGACCTGTCTCAAGACTAGGCTGTCTCCTAGTCTAATGCAACACCTTCTGCTTTAAAGGAAAACTAAGTTTCATATGTGGAACAGAGGACTCCGCAAGTTTACCTTAAATGCAAGGTAGAGCAACTGCTATTTAATACAGCAAATACTAGACTGTTAGTGATTAATTTTTTTAATTAAACACAAAAGCCTAACTTTTCAGTATCAGACTATACAGATTCGAAGATAAATTAAAAAAATATGAAATATTTTAATGAAATCTGTTCCTTTTTTCTTCTTCTTTCATGGGATATAGAATTATCCTTCACGACAGATGCTTCTAAGACTGTGATTTTATCCCCACTTCAGAAAGATTGGGCATTGAAGTTCATATTTTTTCTAGTAGGTACATAATCGTAAGTTTACCATTTTGAAGCTTAAAGTGACAATTCATTATCAAAAATTATTTAAGCCTTTACAAGCACTTTTAATACAACTTAATCCAGAGACATTTCTATAAATGACAAGCTAGCTCTGGGCACACCTGAGACACCTTCGAGCAGACTGGCATGTCTATGCAGAACACTGCGACATCCTGCAGACTGTGTCCTGAAAGCAGGACAACCGTTTCTCAGCAACGGCAGGCAGTGCTGCAACACAGTCACAGTGACTCAACCGTACCACTTCAGATGCTGGAATTAACAGCCCTGCCCTCTTAAAGTTAGACAGGTCTGCACCGTTCTTCATAGTCACTTACACCTTGTTGTATTAAGCAAAATGCCATTGAAAAATCTCTGAAAAGCCAGGACAATAAAACCATCCAGGAAAAAGGTTGCTAAAGGAAAAACATATGCCAGAGGAAGCAACATACCTCATGTCATTGCATCCCGTGCCTGTGCTTATCCAAGAGGCTACCCTTACCTCTCTTTTAAAACACTGCAGTTATATTTTTCTACAGTATGCAGCAACATCAACACCTCAACTGGCAACAGTTTACAGAGCTTTTGCATCTCCAGCTTATGCTATGAAATTTAGGTTCTGTACAGATCTCTATACCATAGAGGTTCCTTATTTACATGAAAACAGGGAGCTCATGAAAGATAGCTCATGTAATGAAACAGGAACTCTGTGCATGCGTGTGTGTGTGTACGCACATCCGTGCGTCTATTTTATAGGGAAGATGCAGAAATACGGAATTTCTCAGGGCAGTCTGCTGGTATCTCTTATCAACATTGTAACATCTAGTTGCAATTTGTCTGCATAATTCTGGTTCAGCAATGCCTGTCTATTAATGCCTCAGTTATTTTCTGTCTCAGAAAGCAATCTCTTTATATCAAACATTTATGAGCATTCTCATCATCTGCCTTTCCGAAAAAATATTCCATCTGTTCTTGCGGTTAGTGGCCTACAAAGGGACCTGCGGACCAATCACGCTGGTCAAAGCTGTACAGAAGGTTGTTGTTACTTTAACATATGACTTCGATCTATTAAATTAAGTAATTCTCAAAAGAGAAGGAAACACTACTAAAGCAGCCTCCTGAAAAATAAGGTTACACCTTAAGAACATGAGCTTTTAACAGCTAATATTTAGAGATTGGATTATAAAAATCCTGTTATAACAACCAGAAATACCACACATGATCAAATTTATGGCTTGTCTATCTTGGATAAGTAACAAGCCAGCTCTGGATTTCCACATTCTCATTTGACTCAAAATACTTCACTTGATTTAAAAAAAAAAAAAAAAAAAAAAAAAAAAAAAAGCTTAAATCTTACCTCAGAAGCATTTGACAGACTCTGCAAGATGTCACACGACTAAAGGTATGCATTTTGAACTCGTGAAAGCTGGTATCTGCATAGTCCGGCCTTATGTTTGACCTAAAGAAATTTGAAAAAACATTTTAAACTGAGTAAATCTAGAACATAACGCTGCATTCTTAGCAGAAAATCCAAGTCTATGAAAAATTGGCCTTATTTGTACTTTAATGTTTTTCATTGAGGTGAACCAGAAACAGGGTCTCTGCCACACACCTTGAAATGAAATCTAAATTCTGATGTTATGCAGACCTAATCCTTAAAATACATCTTGTAAATGGTATCTTCTGTGTCACAGTATCTAGGAACCAGTTACTATACATCTAAACAAAAATCTGCTGCTTTTTATTCCTCTTCAAGTAATAAAGATCATTTTATGGACCCAAAAAACTCACTTTTTCATTCTCAAGCATTTTTTAAACACAGATTTTCAAGGAAGAGCATGTCACAGTTTGAAAACCAACACATTAGAAAATGTGAGCAGCAAACTTGGGACAGTTAAGCCATAATCATGCAGCAATATAATGGATAACAAGAGCAATTTCAAAAGCAATTAGAGAATATTTACTAGGTTTTGGCTAGTGTTTCTTAAATGAGTTTCTCGATGCCTACAGCTGTCACTACACAACATTAGTTTAACCAATAAAACAGAAGACCACTATTTACACTGCTAAAATACACACTAGCGGCCAAGTTATCTCCACAGATTTAATTTACCTACAAGGCACCGGTCCACTGCTGTACATATCTCCTTCTTTTCATCCTCCCTACTGATCTTTTCTAAAAGCAGCAATGTAACTTGACGACAACTCATTCATCATTTTGTTGTACTAGTGACTGGTTACAGTCTTATTTAAACATTATTTAGTAATTCATTCAACTCTTCAAACATTTTTCCCATTTCTATGATTTGGCACAGGGAGGGGAGCCTATTACTTCTTTTTTTTTTTTTAGTTCAATAACATCCTCAAACTATTAAAAAATTCAACTAGCTTAACACTGTCAAAACTGATACTGAAAAGGTAGAAGCATAACTTAATAGTAGGTAAGACTATGCAAGACAAAAAAATAGATTCAGTTTGGATTAATATATTTTAAAATAAATTATTTATACTGGAATGTTTAGGATTCCATAAATCTCTGGTGTTTTTCTTGCTAAAGAGGGACTCACTTGACTCAAAGCATGGAAAGGGGGGAGAAAAAAGGCGAGGGGGGTTAGAATGTCGTAATCTACAATACCCAAAGGAACAACCCCGGATGCTCTCAGGCATATCAAAATACCAGTTCAGCTTCTATCAATAAGGTTGGAGATATTTATTAGTTAAGTTTCAAATTTATCTGTTATAAGTAACTTTGAGATTAAAACATAGCGCAGCCACAAATTGCAGTGACGCATGGATATAGGTAAGCATGCATGCATCATTCTCTCCAGGAGTGACTGAAGGCTTATGAAAAAATATTTGAAGAAACTGTTTAAGTACTCAGTGTCAGAGAGGTCAGTCTTCTAACCTGCTTGCTGAAAATGAACATACCAAAACGGAAACTGAACTCAAAAAGCAAATGGGATTTTGCTTTTATGCTTATGAATAACCATACAATCAGTACTGTTCTAACCAGCTCAGTAGTGTCTCTCTCTGCGCTACACATAACAAGATGCCAATACCACATCTCATAAAACCATGTATGACTACCACCCCATTCAGAGGAGGAAGGCACAAGCATCTGAATAAAGTTAATCTCCGAATGGGAGAACTTTAACAGAGGAACAATATACTTCAGACTTTACACTCTGCAAGGCAAGGCCTGTTTTCTACATGATGTTTGAAAAAGGACTGGTTCTGCTAAAACTTATACTAAAAACTATGGACAATCCTGAAAACTCTCTAGTACAAATAGCAGTACTTGCACTCCCCCCAAAAAAACTCCTTTTTATTTACTGTTTGATTCAGACCAGAACAGCTTGCAAAAACATGTCAAAAGTATCAGCTTACTGTGCAGAGACTCACCAGACTTAAAAACAAATCAAACTAAATTAACAACCTGGTCATTTTTCAAGGACAGAATTTCCACTCACTTCATTAGAACAGGATCAATCTTCAAAAACAATAAGCATACTGTACAAACAGGAAAAATTAGTCTCATATGGTTAAACACATACAACTATATAACTTTGTGTTTAAGAAATTCTCTTACTTTCTTCTCTCAGGCTATCTTCCACAAAGATTCAAAAACCACTGAAAATATACCACCTACTAACAGAACAAAGACAATACACTGAATTCATTCTTCCTTATGCTAAAAGTAGTATCTGAGCATTTTTATATTTTTATAAAGCCATTCAGTTTTATTTTAAAATTCTTAATAGGGAAAGTTACTCTTGGCTCAAGAGGGAAGAGGGAAACATACCCCAAAAGCAGAGTCATAAAATGGCAAAGAATACAATTATTCATTCACAGTGCTGCCACAAGAACTTCTGTCTCCTTTAAACATAAGCTGTTTTATTCCACTTATGGATTAGATACTGGATTATAATGCCCTAAACAAGACAAGATTATCCAGATGAACAGACTTACTTGCTACGCTTTCTTCTGTATGCTAAAATTCTGATACATTTGTCCAACTTGCGTAGACAGCAATATAAACTGCAATAAACCTTTGCCCTATCTGTTTTTACCTACAGAACAGCATAGTTTCATTCCAAGTTCTTAAGGATCATAAAAATATATCATAAAAACTGAAATCTTCTGAGTTTAAGTCTCACAAGGTTTTAGTTTAGTGATTTTAAGATTCTAAAGATTACTTTAAAAAAATTTCTATTGAAAAATCTGTACTTCCTTTATTACCTACAAATCTTTCATACTCCCTATCAGTTCACTAGCATGTAACTTCATCTCTGTCCTTGTAAAGATAGGCCTCTCGGCTGAGGCAAAATACCAAGACAATCCTCTAAAACAGATGTTTTAGGAGCATATGGCAATTGTTCATAAACCAGAGAGATCTTTTTGAATTTAGCTAGCCCGTCCACCCGTTACTCAGAAGACATCATTCTTCTTTCACTTTGCCCAAATCCACATCACCTAGAAGAAAAAGTCTAATAATCCCTAACAAGGAAAGCTTAGTGAATCAAAGGAGATGCCACCAAAGCACATCATCCAAGGATTAAACGAATTTGGAAGGGACTGGAGCCCACTCTGCATATCGCAGATTCCTGTACACAGAAAGCAAGGATCAAGAAAAGAAACTCAATCTGCTGCCCAATCATTCTTCTTTGCAGATTTAAAAATTACTTCCAAATAGTTGTCTCAAAAATGAGTGCCATTACATTCACTGAGAAGAGTTAGTTTTCTTATATCTCTTCCCTTCTACATCTTAATAATCATTCATCCTAATTGTCTCAGATTTGAGGTGAAATAGAAACAGGAAATACGTTGGGTGTTCTCTTTCAGTTCACACATCAGAAAAAATGTATTTTCAAATCTGAGAGTTCATCACTGATTTCAAAGGGATAAGAATTTTACCCATTATTTCTTATTTCTCTTTAGAAATAGTCTATATCCTCTCCCTGCAGAAAGCTTTTGTTTTTTTAAACATAAAAGCAATATTTCCAGTTATTAATATTCTGATAAAGGCAGCAGAAAGAGAAGAGGGCAAAAAAAGTTATCACCATATGGAAAGATAATTGATTATATAATGAAACCAGATAAAAATAAAACAAGAATAAGGCAAATGTGAATCTACTGTGAATGGGGAGGTGGCAGAAAGGAAGCTTTCTATAAAAATAGGTATTTCAGTGCTAACTGTGGCCAGAAAAAATCCTTCACATTCAAGTACCTGATCAGTCGTGCTGCATTATGTCAAATCTGGTTCTGTTGTCACCTTACGTGTCACATCAGACAAGTCTGAGATAATCTGAGATGATGCACTGTAGCAGTATTTATCAAGTTGCAAGTCTTTTAAGGTAAAGTTTGGGGCTTGATGAATAGAAGATTTTGTATTTTACATGTCAATATATTACTTTTCAATAAACTTAAAATAATCTACAAAATACGTATCTGATATCACACACAAGTTTCCAAGTAGAGACAAACTACAGCTCATCTGAATCTGTTCAAAAACTCTAAATACCATAGGAAACTGTTTGTCAACAAAACCTTTGACACTGAATATCATATTCTTGGAATTTTTGTATATAGTAAAACAAAGTCTTTGTAAAGTTGATACTTTATAGGGAAAACAACAGTCACAGCAGAACGCATAACTCCTCAGTCACTTCCAACCATAAGGGAAGCTCTATTAGCTACAGCATTCAAGAGCTACAATGATACTCCCAGAACACACATCAGAGCTCCCATAAGGGAGTGAGAAAACATCATGCTTCCATGATCATCTTTTCCCTTCTAATTCCCTACATTATGGTCATTTTCTGAGATGCAGAGAAAAAAAAAGGGGGGGGGAGGGAAGCCAATATTAGTTTTACATTAAGAATGTTGTCTTTAGAAAGAAGATTTCCCACAAGAAAAAGGGAACCTACACACAAGTATTAAAAAAATTCATATATATGCTTGAAATAATTTCTGTGGCTAGCCTTAGGTAAATATAGTTTAGGACTTAGACTGGGTTCCTTCTCCACAAGGCACAGCAGAGCAGCTCCTGGAAAGCCTCCTTGGTACTCTTTCCACCACTGGTGTTACTCTGGAGTATCCCAAGCTTAACACAGAGGACGTGTGTTACCCATCCCTGCTTTTGAATTAACTTGGTGAGGAGCTGGAACAGGAAGTCACCTATATGTCAGGAATACTGAATCTGAGGCAAATAGCAAGAACATGCTTCTCATTTTATAGTAAAACGCCATCTTTTATTTTTACTAGCAAAACTGGGAGATGGAACTAGACTCCTTTCTTCTCCCATCCCTTCCTCCCCCCAGGCTGTTACAGCTCCTTTACTCCAGCAGGAACACAGCATCAGGATATAGAAACCCTGTAACTAGGAGAACCGGTCTAACTCTCCCCTCCACTGAGCCGCAGGGTTTTGGTAAGGGACAGCCAGGAGTGCCCCTTGCTGCACACCACGCCATGTCGCTACCGAGATTTACTCCAAGCACCACAGTGGCGTCCTTGGGCTGCCCCTCAGCCTTCTCAGCAAAGCTTCCTCTTTCCCACTTACTTGCAGAATATTAGTCCCATTGGGACCAATTCACTGCTGCAGCAGCAACCGAGACACCTGCGTACGCTCATCTTGCTAATAATCCTCATCATCTGGATGCAGGATTCCTTGTCTCCGCATCAGCCACCTGAGCCACCATTCGAGGATCAGACCCGCCATCATCCTCAGTGAATCCTGCACCTCCAAACACAAATCTTTTCTCTATAAAGTTTGCAGAGTCCAGTGTAGTAAAGAGTTACCTAGGTATCTCTCACAATTTTTTGCTGACATCATGCTTATGAAACAGCTCTCCTTTAAAAATACTTTCCAAATTTGCAGTGTCACTTCTTTCTTTTGAATCTTACATCTCAGAAGATTAAACTGATGCACAGGCCACTCTGTCCTCAACCACTCACATAATACAACACCTTTACAAATCGTGTCAGAAAGCATCTCATTTTCAACGGTCACCCTCAAGCTTTTGCAATTAGAGTTCATTCCAGAAATAATCTCCACCTAGACAAATACCACAGAGTATTGCTACAGACAGTTCAAAATTATCTTGTCAGATGGACACACATCTATGTACCTATCTCCATGCCTAAAAAATAAGGAATAAATTCTCTGTTCTACCCTACCTCAAAATACAAAAATATTGTATATATGAATAAAAGACAACAGCTTAAAGTATAATTAATATCCTATAGCAGATGAAATAACAGCTCAAAATGATAACTCTTAACTTTCAGACAGATATGTCATAATAAAAACGCTAATACTGAACTCAAAACAAAACGATGAACCTTGGCAATCCAGTCTATGTTCTGTGCCTCATTTTACAATACTGAATTTTTACCATCTCAGCTCTAACATGTTTCCAAGATGCAAACCAGAATAAAAATAATATCAATAAAACATTGATACGAAATGACTTAAGACAAGCTGAATTACTGACATTTCTTAACTTAACCAAAACCATATTCTGATAACAAACATTAGGATGAGAGTGCATTTTAAAAGCATACAATATGCATTTGGCTACCATATAGCAACAACTAAATTTTTTATTGGCAATTTTACATTTATGTTTGTTTTCCACAAGAAAAAAATGTAAGTACCACCTTTCACAACAGGAAGCTGGATTAAACAAATCAATTGTAACTTCTGCAGTGTGCTAGGCACAAATATGCTTTCCTTTACCATCAGTATAACTTTCTCTACATACTTAAGTTTATGAAATAAATTGCACTGGGAAAACCACTGAACTTTCAGCCCCAACATTCCATCTTATCTTTTTCCAGAATGAACTATACTAAATATGTAATTACCATGGATAATGTGTCCCAAGAAACTAAAAAGGCTAACGGATAGCTTACTATAGTTTCTTCCTCCCATTTTCCCACTTCGAGAGCAAGTGCATCAAAATCCCTGCCTTCTTTTTCAGAAAAGATGTATTTCTGAAGACATAGGTGATCAAAAATCCTTATTTCAGAAACTCTAGCATAATAAATATGTCTTCCCTTGGATGTTCTACTTCTATTGGAGATTCTCAAAGGAACAGTTGCCCTTCAGGTATTTCAGTATTAGCCTTACAGACTTGAACTATTGTCTCTTGTCTCAAGTTTGTCTCGTACGGGCATACTAATGAAAGCCTGTCAGCTGCCTACAGACCTGAAAAATATACAGTCAAAGAATAAAATAAAAAATTACCTTGATTAACTTAATTAAATTCTTATAGTAAATTTAAATTTTCAGTAGGAAGTGGATGAAATGCAAATAACATGGCCTGCACTGAAAGAGAGCACACAAAAGAGAAAAGACTAGATTATAAAATGCAGAGTATAAACAACTAGAGCCTGGAGTCTTCGGCCTCCTGGCTATGGGTGACAGTCTCATAATATGGCACTAGTGACAAAACACAAAACACCCAGAAGCAAAGAGAGCCTGAACTCTAACTCCTTGCAAAACATGAAGCCACAAGATGCCACAAGATGCAAGCCAAGGACAGAGTACAAAAAAAAAAAAAAAAAAAAAAGCGCTAGATCCTGCTTCTTCCTTCTCTCTGGTTCTTCCTTCTCCCTGTATTTAAGGACCATTTCTTTTAATTGCTTCCTTGGCAGCTTTTCAATACTACCTAGAATTCAGCAATTAAGACCTGTACAGATTCCCACACCTCTCCGGGTCAAGGCCACTGTGAAGGTGTTGCCTAGACCCATTACAAACATTTCAATTAATGTTGAAAAACTGCTTCTCTGGAGTAGTTAATTAACAACTCAATTTCTTCCTCCCAGAATTCAAGTAATTTCAATCTAATTTATTTTCCTTAAAGTAGAAGGGAAAATGTGTTATAGAAGTAAATCTGAAAAAAAAGCATGTGACATCCCTCAGATACATACATGTCATATTTCCCCCATGCAAAGCATATATATATATTCAATTGTAGCACATACAGGAGAAAAAGTAAAGAACAAATACTTCACAGTCAGAGATAAATGCAGAAGTAATCTTTTGCGAATGAATCAAGAAAGGTCCTTTGAAAAGTGAGGTAGCTGCAAAACAAGATGGGATATCCACAAGAGTAGGCACTGACCTAGACACTTGAGTACATATTTTTTTTCATTAAAAGTACGGAGAAAGCAACAGTAGTATCAACACTGTCTGAACTTAGCCATTATTTTCAGAGGACAGATGATAAACCTCATGTCATTTTAAGTCCAGAGATGTTCCTCAAGTCAGTCAAAGCTCAGTGGGTCTGTCAGCTTAGAGAGAGGAGGAAGAGCCTCCCCTTCCCACAGCCGCACTCCCCCAAGCAGGTCTTCTCTCTCAGTGCGACCTGGCACAGCTGCGAGCGCCCCGACACAGGTGCCATTGCATGGGGACCTGGCTGCCCATGGAGTCACCCGTCCTGCATAGCTGGACAGTGAGAAACCTGCTCCTTCCAAAGGATGAAAGTTTTGCTCCAAAAGGAAAGGACAGGCTACGAAGTTCAAACTCGGTTTCAGAAAAATCATAGTTAATGTATGCCCACCTGTGAGCCCAGAAGCATAAAAAGCAAGCAAGGGCATGAAGCATCACGTAGAGTGTGTAGTGAATTGCAACTGTTTCAAGTATTAAAAGAAGAAATACTACAGGGAGCTAAGACAAAGCTCAATACTTTGAACTCTCCTCAACTCTCAACCTTACTTAAAACCTTTGCATTTCAAGCTCTGTTATTATTCTGCACTCCACGTTATGCTTATAATAATTTAAAATGCTCCAAATAGAACTGTTGAGAATCGCGGATGCCGAGCTGACACTCTGAGCGTGAACCGCTAAGGAACACTTCAGAGCATACGTGGTGCAAAAGCAGATGCTGTAGTCACGCTCTCTAGTCTATAAAGGTGGCAGCCCACGTTAATGTCTAAGGACACTGGAAAAATTCAGTTTTAGTTATTGTTTTGATATTTGATATCACTGCAGGAAATGCAGCAATAAAGAAGGAAACATCCTAACTCCAACTTTGTATTTTGTTTCCAAAGTGACCCGTTTTCAAAATTTTAACCACTTTGGAAGTTAGCCATGACAAATAGGTACTAAGCATGTTAGAAAATCTTGGAAAATTTCATTAAGTAATAAAACATAGATGACATTATTCGTATTTCTTATTGTTTTAACTTTTGTTGTCCATATTGTTACTTATGAAACAGAAAAACATGCTACCGTCAAAAACAAACAAGACAAAAAGCTTTCAGTCAAATCTCATATAAAATTGCAGGAAAAGTTGGTCCCAAGGGACATCCAAGTGCTCTGACATTCAGCAGCCTTCCCTTGGAAGCACGCTACCATGAAGCAACAGCAGCTTTGCATTTGCGCCATCCTTTCCTTCCTTTTGCTCTGTGGAACATTCCCCATTTCAACTGATCTTTCCGTACAACATTCTGTCCTTTGACAGTAAAGCATTTGTGTAATAAAATAACTGAACGTAAGGTTAGTACATAAAGACAAATAGACGACGCTGTTCTAATCATTACAAGGATTTTCAGATTTACTGTAAAAAGGATAAGAAAGAAAACAGTATTCTAAAAGGGTATTTTCCCTAGAGATGGACAATGCCATTTCAAAGGGCAATTTTCGCTTCTTTTCCACCTTCTCTTCTTAAAGAGTGATGCTGATTACTTGCAGTTAATTCATTTTCTGTTCCAGTTTGGCTGTTGTATTTTCAGAACTGTCTTTGAAGATGATATTTACTGAATCAATCAATCAATTATCCATATGCAAATTCTCCATATGCAAACACTCAAGCATTCTTGGTTTGTCACATCAAAGAGTCTTCATCAAGAAGACACGTTGTTTAATTAAATTAACTATATCACAAGTAAATTGTGCTTTTGATCAAGAACACACAATTTGCTTCTAAGGCTTTGCTAAGAAATTTGCTTATTTGATCGTATGATGAGTGGCTTTTTTGAGATCAAGGAAATTATCATGTTAACTTTTTGGAAACGTAGTGCATTGTTTCAAACACGTTAATGGCGCTCCTTTGTCCTTACCAGCCTATTTCCATAAAAACTATGGGAAATGCTTTGCTTTGAGCTAATTTATTCATATGTAACACTTAGAGACAGCAACACCTGACAGGAACAAAGCTCTGTCACACTTCACTTTTTACAAATCAAAAGCATCAATACTTTGTATACTTACTCTAAACATTCACTTGCTGACTCTTATTTCTGAAAGCTATGTAACACAGTAACACAGTATTTAATTAAATGCTGGCACTTCACTTTTATGAAGTGATGCTATGACAAACTTATTTCAAGTTGACCCTGGAATTTAAGAAACTTATTAGTTGTCATAGTAATATACCCGACATGTTATAAAGTTGTATAATTACAGAAAACACGAGGACTGGGAAATCTTTTATTTTTGTTAACCAGAAGACCAAAGTAAATTTATTATCTCCAAGTGCTTACACATGCTGTTTTTATAAATTCTATTTTGCTTTCACATTCTATGCTATTCTTACACTATGTTCTTCATTCTACATAGAATCTCCATATGGTTCTTTCTTTGTCTGGAATAATCTACAAAATCCATGTTTACAAATATATTGGGAATGGCAGCTTGTAATCCTAAAAACCCTACCATAATCATAGCAAAGACAATTATTCTTTGGTATGACATAATTTGGCATTCATTCTCGCAGTACTGAAACATTTATACTGATTGAGAAACCAAGGCAGACATTTATTTATTGCTTTGGTAACCTATGTGAGGTTGTTACCAGTGAAACACCTTTCCAGGCTGTTTGAAAAATGCAGTAGATATCTAAGGCTTTTAAAACGCTCTGATAAAAAAGCCTTAATTTAATATGTCAATGTTCAATATGTCAGAGCTCAAATATTCTCTCAGAAGGAGTCTTAATGCATATGCATTATTAATGCAGTATCTGAGGGAGCAGATCTATTTGAGCTGAATCTGACCAATGTCATTAGTCACAGAGTGCAAAGCAAATTTGAAAATAGATATGATAATTGGTAAGAGAACAATTTTCACCTACTCTGTCTTGTACTTAAAAAAAATCTAGAAAAACCAGCAAGTTCTATCTACAAGCTATATAGCTTGCCTAATCTAAGATGTGACACACACACTCCTCAGGTTTGAGAATCAGGATTATTTCTTTTCAACTAGATGTTACATTCGGCTTCCCTTGAGTTACAGAATGTGCACTGATGTCTAACTGAAAGGATGCATTTCCAAAAACAGGCCAGATTTTACCTGAACTGCTGCACAAACTCTATAGCAATCTGTAAACATAAGTCACTTAAAATTAAGACACTTTTTAAAATTTTTTTGAGGACGGTGCAGCTTCCACATCTGAAATCACTTTTATTTGATATAAAACTAAAAGAAAAAAAAATCATTTCAGATTCATTATAACCCTCTACATGAGGACAATTAATGTACACCCTAATCACTACAATGGCCACGTTTCCCATTAATATGTAAGGTGTGACTGATTAGATATGATGACAAGACTGAAATTTCAGCAAAAATGTCAAAGCAGAAAAAATACAATCACAGTACTTCCAAAGGTGATATTTTAGCCAAGTACATTAAAAATGGTCTTTTCTGAGGCACTTTTTAATTGGTGACAGAATTGTTGACTAAAGCCTTATTAAAAAGTGTGTTAGAACAGTGTTACATGAGGCTTTGCAATACTGGTCTATGCATCCTGAAACCCAGCAGCACTAAACTCAGCTAGACAAGGACCTGAGGAACCTTAGCCCTGCTTCAGGCAGGAGACTGGAGCCATTCCTTCCAACCTAAGCTTTTCTGTAGTTCTTTTTTAGATTACATTTTTGTATATGTTCCTATCTAGGAAAATAGATTGAAGCCAAGTTTGCTGATGGTGATGTTCAGAGTAGATTAGGAAGCACAATGAGAAGTAAGAGAAAGACCTAATTAAATTAGCAAACTGGACATCATGATGACAAACTAAATTCAGCACAGATCAGCATAAGATATGGCATACTGATGGATTCAGATATTAAGTCAGCGTGAAAAACCAATATGCAGCCTTCCAAGGAAAATATCTTGCTGCCATTGTGAGCAGCGCAACACACACCTACACCGTGCTCTACAGCGATCAAGAAACATGAACAAACTATATACAAAAAAATACACAGCTGACAGAAGCAAAAGCGTAGTGTGAAAATGAGTCAGACTGATATCTTTTCTTTCAGCATTTATTCTATTATTTATTATCTAATATTATTTTTTCTCAATGAAATAAAAAAGAATTATAATAGCGTAAACTCAGTACAGTGATGAGGAGAAAAGTTGCCATAAAATAAGAAATTAAGCTTGATAATTAGTTGGCTAAGTAGTTCCAAAGACAGAGGAACGTAATTGTGGTATATACATTTACACAACAGAGAGACAACTTAGAGTTTCATAACTCACAATAAACAGAATGAAATGAGAATTTGTATTATCAACCTATCATCATCAAGTAGCTTCTTCTTTCCACGAAAGATAGTGAGCATAAAATTCATTGACACATATATTAGTCAGAAATTTTTTAATAAGCATTTGTAAAATATGAAAAGCACTTGTAGGAGAATTTTCTAGAAAAGACAACACCAAATCAACTCTCCTACCTTATCGCATAAGCTGAATGATAACAAAAGTATCAACTGCTACGTAAAAACTATAGGTGTATTATGGGTCATCAAATATTTGTTCTGATTATTCTGGGTATTTTCTTTTTAATGCAGGAAAAAAAGATTAGATGGGACATTTTATTTAAATAAATCTAATAAAACTGTCTCATAGTCATTAGTTTTTTAGGTTTTTAATGTCTTATTCACAGCAGATAAACAGTACATGTTATCACATTGCTGACAAACTTTATATATAGTGTTTCTAATAAGCGGCTGAACACTTCTATTATCATCTTAAAAATGGAAAGACTCTGCATTTTAACCAATGTTAATTGGCATGCTAGATCAAATATAAACATTCCACTTCTGGTATAGCACTTTGGAGCACTACCTTTAAAAAGGTGCTTATTTAAGTATTCCGCCATAAGCTGATCTGTTGTAACGAACAGAGTTCCAGGAACAGAAGAGCTGCTCGCATTAACTGCCGCTGCTGTTCAGTAGCGCTACTCTCCCGAGCCAAAGCGCAGTTACGTTCCCACTGCGCATGCAAAACTCCCATCAACATCCGTGAGCCTGAGCAGACACACCAAGAGAAAATTAATCCCTTTGTACTACGAAGGCTCCCGTTAAAACATATTCCCCTGGTCTCTGCCTGTTAGCTTCACAATAAAATCTCTCTAGTTCGGCACGCTCAGTTTAACAGAAGTTTCAACTTCAAGGGCCCAACTGCAATGTCACCTGTGCTGCCCCAATGTCATGCTTCATTTTAGCGTCATCTAGAAAATCCAGTGCTCTAAAATAACTGTCAGGCTGTACACAATTTATTAAAAAACAAAACATGGAAAAAAAAGGGTGAGAAGCTGAGTCAGCCTTGACTTCAGAAATTAGTGTGAACAGGCCTACAACATGAAATTCAGTGCTACAAAGCTAAAATCTACTGATGTCACTGAGGACGCAGTGTTTGTGCAGGCTCCATTGAAAAGCCTCATGAAATTCTTAGCAGAAATAAAATTGACGTGCTTCAGTCATTTTTTCTAAATTGAACAACAGTCTCAGAAAAACAGCAAATACTGCAGCAGCAGAATGGCCATATGAATAAAAGCAATTTACTTCATTTGTTATAAAGAGGAGACCATCGTTCCCATCTTCCCACATGACCAAACTCGGCAAATACCACCATAACAACAGCACTGGCCAAGACACCAAGTATCTTCATAGGTATGTGAAACTAGTTTTCTCTCTAAACACAAAGCAGTTACTACTCTGAAAAGGGCAGTGGGATCCCATCCTCTGTCTCTCTGAAGCTCTTCTATATCGAGTGGGGCTAATCTATTCCTGCCCCTCACGTTTAAACCAAGTCCAGCCAGCAAAGCAGTGTTCTCTTCTCTTTCATGCTACATCAGTAGCGTGTGTGTCTCCGTATCCAGAGGCAAAGTCCTGTCTCAGTTACACCACTGTAGCACGAAAGTAATTTGACCGACTATAGATTTAGGATATGTCTACACTGAAAAGTTCTTAAAATGGATTTTACCAAGATACACTTAAAGGTGCAGGAGGCAAAGCAAGGCATCTCCATACTGGGTGCCTTTTCAGAAATACAACTGTAACCACCGTTTTTCTTACACTGATATAACCATCTAATTACCTAAAAAATAAACAAATGAACTATAGCCTAACATAGTTATGTCATTAAAACTGCTCTAGTGAAAACAAGCCTTAATTTTTGGAAAAAAAAAAAAAAAAAAAAAAAGAGAGAGAGAGATCCTGATTTGTTTCCTTGTTATGTTCCTAGACTAACACTAGCACAGATGTAATTTCATACAGAATGTCATTCAGAAGGCAATGAAATCGCACTGAAATTTCTGTTTGGAATTCAGTAAACAACATCATTTCTGATAATCAAGTAAGAACCCAATTCACCCTTGTCAATGGTGCAGTGCAGTCTTAGTAAAATTTTAAAGTAATCAGAAATATTTTGTCTGTAAACATAGCAATCATAATCAAGTATGATGAATAATAGCATAATTTTAATCCCAGCTACTTTTCAGAGTACAATGACACTAGAATAGATAACCTATCCAACAGGCAACGAGGCCCTAAAAATCACAAATCAAACCAACCAACCTATTTTGCAAAACTGTTGGCTTTGTTTATTCCCAAATACAAACTCTTGTGACTCAGCACACAAAAGAAAATTATTATTATTATATACCTTGTAGTAGGTTTGGGGAAATCCACTTTGGGACAAAGCTGGTGAGGGAAATATACTATAAAGCCAAACCATGTACCAGGAGAAGAAGAAAGGTATAAAAGCTTTCTTTTAAAGCATTCTTTTAAATCCTATTTGTTATAAATATAAGGGAACGAAAGTATTGGCTAATGTAAATAATGCACTACATCACATCACACCTCAGCCCCACTGACACGGCTGAGCCCTGACCTGCAGCAAACTGCTATTCCAGCTCCCACGTTTCACGTGGGAGGAGGCTGAACCAGGAGCACGGCTTTACAGGATGGACAAACGTCCATGAAAGACAATACTGGCATCACCAGTCTGACTTTCAACAACAAAGTCCATCTGTCCAAGCTGAAAGAGCCACACATTAACTCGTCAGACCTCCAAGTTCCCTGTGCTCTGCTTCCCTAAGACAACTAGAAACAAGAAATCAGTCAATCACCATTAGCCAAAGCACACTTCTGAACAGCACTGAGCATTGGCTCATGCCTGATGTTTTGTAAGTATGCAAAACTGCACTCACCACACAGGCAGGAGGGAGAATGTTTAACAACAAAAACTTTCATTCAAATACTCACAAACAGAAAATAAAGTCAATTATAGCATGAACACCTTGGTATTCAAAGTGATAAGGGAGTATTGCAGATGGGCCTAACAGTCAGGAAAAACGCTGGGAAAGTATATAGGAAAGAGTCTCAGGGGAAAAAAGAAAAAAGGGACAAAAAGGGGGGGAAGTATTTTGCAGAGATGTGGCTGATGTCTGGGAAGATGGACGTAGGGAAACAGGGAAGAGAGATGTGTGGTGCCAGCCGTTTACAAAATTGGGAGTTGCAGGAAAGGAGCAGATATTCCTGACACACAAGCGACAGGCAAGCCCCCAAAAACACGGTAGAACGGGAAGCAGAGGTGAGCAGGCATGAAGACAGGCCTATACAGAATCACAAAAATGTGTGAGCATTACTGAGGTCAAGCTCCTGGAGAAAACATAGCTCCTACTGCTCTCATTAACTCCTCAACTGATTTTTCCCTCTCCCCTGCTTTTCCTCAGGGTCAGAGGAAGAGGCCTGAACAGTGATCAATAGCCATAATGCTAAAGCTGATAAATCCATGTTCCTCATACTTTTCCAACACAATTTATCTATACTTAATAAATATCGATAATGACAGTACAGGGAGTGCAGCAGGGAGAGCATACAGACAGAAAGAGAGGAAAAAGCAAAGTACAATTTCCTGTGCCTATATAAATAAAAGTCTCTTTCCATCCCCCTCTGTGCTACTCGGAAATCACTGCCAAAATACATCATTTCTGTCTTTGCTATAATCAGCAAGATGGGAGCCTTGGATAGAAGATCTCACAGTATCTGTCCAACCTGGAACTCTTCTTTATATTTTCACTTAAATTATTAATATTCATCAAACTAAAGGAATATATATACACAGGCTGTAAGTGAGTGTCATTCATATCAGCCCCTTTTAATCCACTTACCCCTTTTTTCCCGAACCACATTCCTTTACAATCACATCTAAAGGAATCTTTAAAATGTTTACTCTCCATTTTCACTGGGAGTATCTCACTCCTCTAGTCACATATTTTAAATAAAGGAAAACATCACCTTGTTATCTGCTTTTTTTATTCACATATTTTAAATTTAATCAGAATACTTGAGGTGTCAATAATCATGTTTGTCTTTCCAGGAAGAATCAGAAATGGAAGTAAAGCTGATGCTGCGCAACAATAACGGAATCTGCAGTGCTGCATCTGAACAACTTACTTTTCAAGAAGTCTAAAACAGTCATGCCTCTTAGTTTAAAATTTACAAAGGAAATCAGTCTTTTGAAATCAAAGGTAATAAAACAAACAACTTGATCCAAATACTAAACAGTAAGTTAGTTAAAAGCCACTAGGAAAGAAGCCAGCATCCCCTTTCTTAAATCATCAGCATCATCTCAAAAATGCAATTAGCTAACATAAAAATTAGAGAAAAGTCACTATTATGTTAAATATTTATTGCTAAAACAATATTCCGCCTGGATGCTTCAGACTATATTACGAAAATAACCTTCGAAGTAAAGGCAAAAAGTTAATACATAGCCTAGAGTGCCCTCTTTCTTTTCCAAGAGGAGTTTCAGGGAAGTTTTGTCTTCACAAAGTCAAACAAAACTTACTAAGGTGTATAAAAATCAAAATTTAAAATATGAAAGCAATGCTGCATACTCTTAGATTGGTGATGAAGGTGATTTTACTTGGATGAAAATATACTTACAGGGCCATCTGAAATTGTTCAAGCCACTTTTTCTTCAAATCTTTAGTTTTACAATAAACTTCTAATCCATTTTGACCTTGGATATGAATGAGGTAGAAGCCATAAGACCACTGCATAAAAATACCAGCAATACACAGATCAGCAACTCAACAATTATGCAAAAAGCAGCAATTCTAGGTTCCTTAATATAAATCCTAATTTTGGAAATACTGACACTACATTATCGTCTAATTCTGTTCACTTGGGAATTGCTTACTCGAATGTTTTAATTATATAAAAATAAGCAAAGTTGAAACCCTTAAATAGTCATTTCATATAACATTCAGCTTATGTTTAATACATAAAACTCTGCAAAAAGATTTTATATACATTTATTAAACTCCTGCAATTGTTGCTGAAAGCTAATATTTTACATGAATTAGTAACAAATATTTACCTTTTTGTTTTCTTTATCAGTAGTGGGGTTATTTGTAATTTTGTATTTCTGAAGATCTATTATTTCCTTCATTTCGTAATTATCACCTCTCCGTTTGCAAACAATTACAGCTAGATCAAACAAGAAGATATGCCTATGAAAATACAACATAACAAGGGTTAAAAACACTTTGGAAAGCCAGCACCCAAAGCCCTCTATCTGCTACAGGCAATTAAAATACTGGATAACAAAACAAGAAACACTTAAAGTATTCTTCCAAGAGGTTCACAGAAACCTACATGATCCCAGACAATAATGCAATGGCTAACTTGCCGTGAATCACTTTGTAAATTTACTTGCTTAATGTTGACAGGCTCTGTGATTGTGCAGCAAAAGGAAAAGTACTCTCAAGAATCATTGAACCAACTACAGATTTAAAAAGACAGATTTATTCTGCAGGCATTTTAATAGCGAACATCAGGACTCATGCCATCACCTGTCTTGCCTTGCACGTTTGTCTAATGTAGTTATCCTTATTTCCCCATCACCTTGTGGTCTTCCATACTGTAACAGGGAATGGTTCTGAAAACAAAAAGAATATGCATGGCTCAGCATAGCCAAAATGGTAAAATGTTGACCCAAGGTTGGTCCACTCCTTTTACCCCCAAAGGACTCTTCAGGTCTAAACAACTAAACACACAAACAAAAACCCCATATTCTTATTTCACTAGCACGTAAACTAAGTTTGACAGAGCATCAGTACATATGACATTTTTCCTCTTCCAAGAGGCAAATTTTTCCCATTTGGAAATCACAAGGAGCTGTAATATTTATGCACACAAATACATTTAACTGTATGCAGACATCCAAAATATTGAGCAGGAATATCTGTGCTTGAACACATACCATTCTAAACCAACCAAAAATACACATATCCAAGAGTACTATGACTGCATATAAAAAATGGGGGAAAATGTTAAATATCACATACCAAATTCTCTATTGATAGTTGAAATTGTTTAATTTCACGGAGCGTTTCATTATCTCTCTTCACTTCATTTACATATTGAGCCAAGTCCTAGAGCATCAACAGGAAAAGGGAGAAAAGCTTTTCTGTAACAGGCCACTTTAATGTATTATTTCAGTCTTTGGTAAGGTATTTGCCCTATCTGCACACTTAGTTATTTTAACTATCTTTAATGGTCAAGAACTACTAGTAGGTAAGCCTAAATAAAAAGCAAAAGCCCTCTGCACATTCTAAATCATATTTACAACTTTCTTCATATCTTTTCAATCCCAAATTCAGCAACAAAAGATAGGAAAACACGCAATAAACGCTGACTTTTTCTGGATTTGGTTTATGTCTTATTTTCAAGACAAAACATAGAAATGTAATTTATGTAGCACAGAGTCTGAAAGAGCATTCAACAACATCCAACATCTGAGAATAAAGAGCTGATAACGCATACAGAATATATACATAATGCTGCTCAAAAGCAGCATATAGAGTGTAAACATACTATGTGCCTGTGTGTATGTAAGGAGGGAGAGAAGAAGCTGCCACCCAGTAGTAGTATCTTGCTCTTACTGTTGTATAGCAAAGAGAAGATATTACACAGTGTATTTTAAAAGGGACTCTTAATGGGGTATCTACTGCCTGAAAGCACAGGTTGAGATCATTGCTGTCCCCTTCACCAGGACACACACTATACACATTTCACTGATGCCTTTAAAATCTTCTGAACATGCTTGAGCAATAGTGACAATTTGCTGGGGCTTCTCTGTTTATGGCTAGAGACTAGGAGTGAGCAGGAGTGGTAATTGGTAAGGTCAGGGATGCCAAGAGCAGCAGTTCAAAAAGGCATTCTGATCTTCACAACTTGCTCTAACAGTATCTTTCAATATGGCCACAAATTTGGAGGGTGGGAAAAGGATACTTTTTCCTAAGATGCTTTTATGAGATCCTACAAGCTGAAATCATTCTACAAGCTTCCCAAATGGATCCAAGTGACATTCACGACAGTCTTAAATGAGCTGGTGTAAAAATTAAGTGATCTCTTTTCTTGCTGCTAAAAGAAAGCAGTCAGTGTAATCCTTCCTATGATTTTCTTTCCAGGGCGATAGCAAAAATTACTCTGTTCCACTTTGTTAGAAAAATGAAGTCTTTGGGAAAAGCGGCTAACAGACACACCAGGGGCTTTAGAAACAACATATCTGTGCTGCATGGTTACTTCTACTGTGCCAGCAGAGATTATTATAAGATGATATAGTAAACTGGGAGGGAAACAATGCTGGTAGGTAGCTTTTGCAACTACAGGCACAAGCTTTAATAAGAGTTAGTAATTTCTGTAAATTCCATTTATTTTGCTTTCATTGGCTAGTCATGTCCCCGTCAGCCACAACATAACTGCCATAGCCTCTTGGGCAAGAGATTTCTTCACCATTCATTAATTTTCAGTCCAACAACAACAAGAAATAAAAAGAGAAAGGGGACCCAAGAAGAAAGGAGTAAAAGGTATTTAAAGAAAAGAAAAAAGTTATACTAGTCAATTCCAGCAACCAACACGTATGGCTCGCCACTAGGGAACAACACTGTGCCATGCCCACTTCAGGCATCTCTACCTGGGAGCCAAGAAGTTCATTTTTTCTGGACTGGAAGCCTTTTTAACCCCACCAGGTGCAAAAAGGGCACTTAGGCTCATTCCCAGCACCTGCTCTGCATTTTCACAGCAGCAAGGACAGCTGCTCTTTCAGGTCCTGACAGATTTGTTTCCTACAGAGTTCTGCTGTCATTATCACAGCATCTCTCTGCAGTCACTGCACAGTACCAGATGACAAAAAAAGGAGCCAAAAATCTCATTTGTGAGCTTGTCTGTATTGCAGGCACCCAAGGCAGACAGTGACATAATACAAGATGGCTGTGTGATCCAAAACTAATCCAGCCTGACTTCAGCATCTTCTGGGGACCGTACAGATTGCAACAGTAGAAGATGTGGCCTATGCTGTGTCGGCGTCCTCCCACACTGTGCAGGGGGATACATAATATATTACCTTACACATAAAGCAACACTGCTATTCTATAGAGCATTCATTTGTACCACCTGCAGGTGAGTGTACAGTGACAAGTACTATACCTCAGGAAAGATGCTACTGCTTTCTAGGCCAAAGCCCCAGGAACCATACTAAGAAGTCAAAAGAAAGTCTTGTAAAGAAAGGTAACCATCTTCATCTCACTGGAAAACCATGGACCTTGATTAGAATTGACTTACAGTAATGGACATATTCTAAATCATGGAGAAATGAAACCAGCATTACTGAAGCACTCCTTTTGCACCTCTTTATGTGAGAGCAAACTGACACCAAAGTAAAGAGAAACGGGACAGCTCCATTTCAGAAACTCTGCAGCTCAGAAACTACTAACCTTGTTCCCAGACACAGGCAAAGCCTTCAACTATATACTTGCCCTGGTGCACACACAAAGCTCACAGTGAACTAGGAAAACTGATCTGTTGTGAACAGAAGTCATTTTCGCCATGAAATATACTAGTGAACTACCATTTTAACTAGCAGTATAGATATAAATAACTGTCACAAATACTTACCTTCATTGCATCAAGTGCCAGTTTTAGATTTGCCTTCTCCACAGAATCAGTAGTATGTTTTACCAGCTCCTGTTGACAGAGTAGTTACAACTTTTCACCCATCAGCTGCCATTTTATAAATTGAAGTTACTATTGCTCACCCACAAAAAAATTGCCAATTTCACCTTAAAAAGAGAGCACAGCCCAAGAATTCACATTTTCTTCCCTACAGTGACCTATAGTGCCTATAGTTTACTAGGGACTACTGCAAACAGATAATCAACAAGTGTTCAAGCATGACTGTGACACAGCCTGAAGACTGATTTTAGCTGTTAATGAAAAATCATTAAAAGCCAGCCTGTCTAGCACTTAAAACTTGCCAATCAGATCTTTACTGTATGTGTGTTGACAGCACAGGTAAACACTTGAGTTCATCTGCACATTACTATACAGCATACAATCCTATTGCAAAGCATGCATTTGTCTGCAGAGAGGAATGAATGCTGGCAATAAAACCTCAGCTGAACTGCACAACTATGTAAAACAAGTCACTGTCTCATTAAGCGTACGATAAAGCTGACTCAGACGTATTTAAAGCACATGCAAATGTTGAAAGAATTCTTTTAGCCACTTCCTGTATGGAAAAGTAAAAGAGCTTTTCTGTTTTTCTGACATGGAAAAGCAACTTCTTAGGGAAACAGGTTTTATTTATTTATAAACTGAGAAGATAATTATACATTTCAGCTAATATAACAACTTCTTAAATCCTACAAAATTAAAGAATAAGTATTTGGACTTCACTTTACAACTCTAACAATTTTATTGTATTTTTCCTTTCATCTGTTAAATATTTGTCTGAGTTTACAAACTTACTTTTTTGTAATTCCAGGCATTACAGTATACTGACACATTACATATCCTTTCATAGGATACAGGTTGATTATAAAATTGTGATTCAGATCTCGTAAGTTTTTTTTAAAGTAGCTCTACTACTCATTTCATTTTTTCCATTGATCAAAATACTGATGACTCACATTTATAGAAATATTTCAAAAAATTTAATATACAGAATGTATATTGCTTTGCTGAGTCAAAATTATGCTTCACATACAAGTAGTAACTCTTTTTAAAATGACATTTTACAAGCATCAGCAGGGTTGACAGTCTAATGTAGTAATATATTTCTTTGCAGCTGAACTAATGAGTCTCCTGGCACAGCTATCAAATTAAATTTATAAGACTCTCCACCCTTATTATAGGACTAACTGTGAAAGCTAACGTTTTGTGGGTTATAATAAGAAGCATTTCAAAATAAATATGACTATCGTAATTTATGACAGCAAGGATGCATACTTAAAAGTGTGCAGTAAGTATTGTTCAGCTTCCTCTTTTGGGGGCGGGTCCACATTTCAAAATACCATGATTATAGTTTGACTCTGCTAACAATACGAAGAATGAAAACGTTCGGATGCTGGGGAAGCAACTGTGGTTTGTTTGTTCTTCCCAGATGTGTTTCAGGTCTGAGGCATGAACTCCACTAAGAAAGCCACACTCGATTGGATATTATTTCATAACAAATCAGCTTCAGATCTATGGAAATATCAATCACCTCCCTTTGATAAAGGCTTTAAACCCTCATTTTAATATTGCACCGATGATAAGCCACCACATTTCTGTTCTCAGACCTCTATAACTTCAAAAACAAAATACCTGGAGCAGTAGGTGATATTTTAGCACTCTCTGCATTGGAACCACTAAGAGATCCCGCAATGTAAACTTCCCATTATTGGCCCTCTTGGAACATTCCTAGTTCAAGGAAAGTTTAAAGTGAGAAAGTTAGAAGATGCAAGTATTCAGAATGATACACATGAAAAGTAAAAACGATATATTGGCCAAGCAACTATATTAAACATAAGAGATAGAAATGGAGAAAAATAAGCAATATAGCAACAGCACCTGAGCTAAAAAGACAACTGAGTCTAGTCACTTTTTCTCATGTATTTCAGCAGCATGAGCACGAAATAAATACCATAGGAAAACAATGGAAATTAGGTGTTCTATAGAACTAAATCAGGCATTGTCTAAAAGCACAGCAAAGAATGGAAACGTTACAGCTTTCTTCAAAAGGGCAAAAGAGAATCTTGAAAACTACAGGTCCATCAGTCTCACTTCAGCTCCTGGAAAAAACTACGAAGCAGGTCTTGTAAGCCATTTCTGGACCAGTGAAGGTGGTGGTGATTGGGAATAGTCAGCACAGATTTGTGATAGGTAAAATCACACCTGACCTACTTGACTGCTTTCTGTGATGAAATGACCAGATCTGTGGGTGAGTGGGGAATGCACACCTTGATTTTTGCAAGGCTTTCAATATAGTCTCTCACAGCACCCTTATATACAGATTGGGATGTGGATCTTTATATCTAGGTGGGCAAAAAAAATGGCTAGATCAACACACTCAAAGAGCAGTGACTGATTGTTCATCAGAGGCACAGAGGAGGAGATGGATAGCACCTGTATCAAGCCTGAAGATACCACCAGACAGGGGGGATGCAGGTGAAACACTTGAGGGCAGGTCCAAGGAGGAACTTCATGAAATCAAAAAAGACAACAGCAAAGTCCTGCACTGGGGACACACTACCCCTTCCTGTAGTACAGCCTGGGGACTGGCTGGCTGAGGAGCAGCTCTGCAGGATAGGACCCAGGGTCTTGGCAGAGAACAAAATCCATGAGACCCTGCAAAGAGAGGTTGTGGGACAGGGTTCACTCAACCTGGAGGTCCCTTCTATTCTGAACCACTCCGCACCTTTAAGGTAGTCTCCTCAGTCAGCACCTACAGCAGCTCCATAGCAAGGCTGCAAGCCATGGGCAGATTATCCGTCCTTTCCAGAGTGGAACAGAGAATGGGGAAGCTTATTGACCTGAAGTAACAACGATCAGGAAACCTAAAATCTACAGATTGTGTTATAAGATCAGTTCCCATTCTACACATCCATGCCCCCACTAATACCTGCGACCACTATACTGTGCCTCCAACTGTGCTGGTCCCCTCATTGCCTTCCAATCCCAGAGCCAGAAAAAACATTAAAAAAAGAGTGTCACAGTGCTCTAAAGGGAAGCCCCAGAAAGCATCGTAATTTTGGGGATTGCTCTCGACAAAACAGAGCTTCAATATCAGTATATGTGCAGAAGGACACAATCTGTCCCAAATCACCACACTGGACTAGCTCTGGTCTCAACTGAGATGTCATGACAGAGGGCCTCACTGATACTTACTACCTTAAAATAAATCCTAACACTACTGATATCAGTGGCAAAACTCCATTCACTTCACTGGGACAGAATCTGAGACTCTGCACCTCAAACTCATACATTCATTTGATCATAGGCTCCAAAACATGAAAAAGAGAACACATTCACATGTCAATCTAGCTAGCATTTTGTCATAAGGATTTTGACCTGGATGAAAGCAGGGCATATTTATACATACACGTGTACGCCTATATATGTGTTGTGTATACATATGTATTTGGAAAATACTGATACCTCCAACTTCAACTTAACATCTTCTTTCGTCTTAGAGATGTTGTCTAAGCACGATATCGCTATCTCCACTTGACTGCAGTACTGTCCATAAATGACCAATCTAAATCAAAGCAAGAAAAAAAGAACGAAGAGAATATTTGCATATTTGCTTTAAGAACAATCCTTGATCATGTTTCATAAACAGACTGGTAACACTCTTTCAACTAGAACTGAAAGCCACATATTTCAATGGGCACCAGAAGAACAGGAAAAAGTATTCAGGGAAAATACAGTATTAAGCTACCTTCAAAATGCTTTAAAATCATTGCAATTTGCTTTAATATTCACATGTATATGTTCTGATAAGGACTCAAGCTACAAAAAGCATAACTGCTGTTTAACAGTACAACAGTTTGTAGTATTTAAAAACACCATAGATTTCAAAGGATGTTACAAATAAATTCTGTAAAATAGGCTTAATAGCAAGGTTAATTACAGGTGTCCTTTTTTAAAGAAACTGTAGGTTTTCCAAACTGCTCTTTCTCCAATAGCTTCTTCCAGGTTGTATCTTGTGAGCTGTCAGGTTAAAGTAATTGTCAGTGTACATAAACTCCAGAAATTTTCAACAGCTGTCAAAGAGAAGCAATGCCTCTTGAAAGAGCCTGTTCTTATAATCAGGAGTTTCTTACTCTTATTTGAAGTGCTCCTTTCTGTTAATCCCATTGCAAAGAATTCTGTTTCCTTTCACATTTTCATATATTTCTTGAGATGACTCTTTTTGTATCTCTTTTTCTGGGTTCTACGAGCTTCCTGTTGGGGGAGGGGGAACTTTTTTTCCTTTACTAAGTCTTTACCATTCATCTTTTCCTTATTCTTTTTTCCCCACTATTGGAGCTAGTGATTTAACAAAATTTACAAATTTTGATTATTTCTAATAATTACATTCTAAGGTGCTAAATTTCCCTCCATCCGTTTCTCTTTTGTATAACAAACAAACTTCAGGTTTCTTCTCAGTTTCCTTTGTTCCCCCTTTAAGCACACATCTCAGAGCTACTTTTGAAAAACACACATTATCCAGAACAACTTCTTGCCCTCTAATTCCCTGCTGCAGCATGAGACAGTCTAATAACCCAGGAAATAACTATGTCCTGTTCTGACATAAAAGTTTAGACAGAGGGCCTCCAAAGGCAAAACTGTTTACTGGCAGCCTGGGACAGCCTCCTCCCTTGAAAACAACTCTCCTGTCTAACATTTTCCAGATGCTGCTGCCCAATTTGTCACAAGCCCATCATTACTGCAACAGTCCTCATTCCCCATCACCCTCAAGCAAGCCCAATTAGCTCCCACAGTTCTTGTCCACTCCAGTCCCAGGAGGAACCTCATTTTTAACCATGATCCAAGAACTACTTCAAGGTAGGTCAGCACTGCAGTCCACAGTGCAACTGTTTCACAGCTAAGCATCACAGGCAGGTCAATTCATCCACACAGTCCAACAGAAGAGAACAGTCTGAAAAGGTGGGTAAAAAACCTGGCAGCTGGCCTACAGGGCAGGGCCTGCTGCCACGGCCACCCTGTTAGGAGCTTCCCGGGCTCTCGCGGCTGGAAGGCAGAGTGTGTACGCATTACCGTCGCACCTTCTACAGCCGCACACAGGAAGGCCCTCGGTCTCTTCTCCCCTCTGCTTTCTCTCAAGTCATCACCTCTTCTGTTTTCTTTTATCTGGCATGGCCTTAAAACACATCCTTCTCTTATTTTACCTCTCTTCCTTTTTTAAAATATTTTACCTGTTAAACAACTCTATTAAATATGTGGGTACATACCATAAAATATCTGGGATAATTTGCATGGAAAAGAATGCAGTGCAAAATAAGCTATTTAGTTTTATTCATAATACAGGTATTACCTGTCTACGCAACAATATTGCCAAAACTGGGGACAGGAAAAGGAAAGGCTCATACCGCAATATGTTACTTTTTGACTACCAAATTCAAAACACCAGTCAAACATTAACTTCATAAATACACTGACAATAATTTTATATATATAATTTTATTCTACTTTAGAAATATTCACCAAATAAAATAGGAATAGTGAAATACTTTAACAGACTGTGTAGATTAACACAAAGGAGTAACAAAAGTTACTATATAAATCTTACCTTTCCTTGTAGTTAATAAAAATCTGATACAGGTTCTGATCATTTTTGTTAACAATGGAATCATTGATATCCTGTGTTAGACTTCTGTGAATTTTCACCAAATCCTTGAAAACAGTAATTGGGGGAGGGAAGAAGGTTTGTTTTTAAAAAAAACAATAATAATAAATGGAGCTACAAAGACTTTGTTTTCATGCTAGGCCCATCAATTTCAGTAAGTTAGAAAACAGATCATTTATGAGTAGAAACTAATTTCAAGATTTGCCACATCTTCCATACAGTGAGACAAGAGAAACTGAACTACTAAAGAACTACTTATTAAAGACTAATTTATTCCAGCTTGGAACATTCACTATTAATTCATCTTCATTTTATAATGATAATTTTAAAATGAAGTCAGTCAAGTAAATACTTTAGCGACAAGATAAAGTAATGATTCATGTCCCTGAGCTGTGAAAAATTAGTTTTGTACATTACATTGGTCAATTAGTGATGTTCTAGTGCTAAGTTAACTGCAACCATAATGAGTTTCCCAATACAGCAGGCTGAGAAAAAGGAGTGATTACATCAGCCTTACATCAGTACCCATCAGCATGGGTACTGTCAGAGAAGTACCAAGAAATTAAGTTAGAATAGGATTCACCTCAGTGAATCAGAATAACCGCTCGTAAGCACTGTACAGTGCTGTACCGCAATGAAAAATACAGGACTTCGTTGAAAAAAGCCACTGAAGATGGTTTAATACAGGAAATGATATATTACAAAAATAATATTTAACATTCAGTAGTGAATTAGGTGAAGGCGTTTCACTTCACACAAATAAAAAGTAAGAATATACATAAGGTCAGTTATCACATCCCAGCTGCAAGAACAAAAATTTCTTAAAACAGATCAAATTCAGTTGCTAACAACTGTATGACCACATCCTCAGAATTTTAAGTTGCAGTATATACAGACATTATTACAGAAATGCTTTCAAATTAATATATTATAGGAGCACGTTTTTCAAGAGCGCACAGAGACTCAACTAAACAATCGCCAAACAACAGCTGAGCGTTATGGGAATAGAATCTTTTCCGAGCTTTTATCTCCAATGAAAACACTTGCATCAGTTCAGTTTAAAACATTAAGCATCATTAAAAAAATAATAAAAGCTTCAGTACTTCAGTATCAGTTATGTTACATCCATCTCTCTTTCCCTCTATATGCCTGTGTTTGTATATATGAATGTCTAAATACATATACACGCACATATGTATTTTTGCATGCACCTATGGACATGCATGCATAGATACAGACACACATAGAGCCATATATGTCCTAGGACTGAACTTCAAATTCTGATCTATGAGCCCTCATGAAATGCATTATTTTTAGGCTGGTGAGCTGGGGTTTTTTCTTAGCAATAAAGCACTTCTTAATATCAGCAGGTAATTTTGTCCAGCAGACATCTGTCAATCTACATACAGAATATAATATCACTGTAAAGTGCCCATGCTTCACCACAACTCCTTGAAAGAGGCAAACCCATCCTGTTATAAGACAACTACATTTGCTCTCCACATCCCAGTTTGCTGCACATCTTTGTGTAACAGTTATTTTTAGTTTAAAATGAGCTTCCACTGCCCTCCAGCCTTCCTGCTGAGTAACTGCCACAGAGCCAAGGTCTGAGCAGACAAAATCTTTGCACATATTCTTGGCCAAGGCAAGCGCTACATTTCTTTTGATGTTTTTGGAAGCCTACGAAAGGTTATAGAGTCAGAAATAAGCACCTGCTTGTAACAGAAGACTACTGAATGCTGACAATAGAAAGCAAAGTAAAACATTCTAAATATATAGCAATTGAGTACATCCTGCTCATTTCAAAAGAACAATTTTTGTTCTCTTTATTTCTCTTATCTGATGCCCTAACACTTTTTTAATGAGTCGACTGACCTCTTACTTTGTGTGAAACACAGACCCCCATGTAGTGTTTCACATTGGCTTGCTTTAGGTCTTTAAATGCACATAAGTCAGCATGCCCAGGCACACTGAGTTTTGGAAAGAAACTTTACTTACAATGAATAAGAAACACTAATGTAGGATAGAATGTAAAATTGTTTTGGAAAGCAAAAGGATCTCTAAAGACAGTCAACAAACTCTAAGATTTATAATTAGGTTATAGGTATCTGTGCGAGTATTTCGGACTAAAATTCAAAGAGGAAATTGCAGCAAAGGAGATTTCGATGGTCAAGGTGAAAGAAGGACAAATATGACAAGACATCAGGTATCATCCTGTAATCTATTATTTTAATCCAGCTCTCTTAATTTAGTTTCAGTCAGATTGGTGCTAGCAGAGTAACTAAAAGCTAACCCCAAGCAGAGGATCTGGCTCTGGGTATTCAGAAAGAGACTCAAATCTGTCCCTACGCATCGAGTTCCCAAAGCCTTGTCCACAGAGAGGCCCATAATGGCACAGGGTCCCTGTGGAGCTCACCCGTGGGGCCAGCCCCATGCCCACCTCCCTGGAGGCAGGCACTCTGGTCATCCTCAGAGTCCCTGCCTTCTGCCTGCCTCTGGAAACCCTGGAAGGAAGCATGCAAGGGTTGGCATGAACACTGCTCCAGGCTCCCACCTCTGACAGCCTGATGGGGCAAAGGAGGCTGCTCTGTGCTTCCATTGCCTAACGGCACTAAATAAATAAAGGTAACACGCAAAATTCTGACACTTCGTGCAGCCTTGACAGGCTACGAGATCTGCCCAAGAAATGGTCTTTTACAGCCTATAAAGGTTCTGTAGGTTGAACTGCTCCACAAGCCACACTTGTAATGGGGTAAAATAATAATTACAGAAAAATTAACAGATTTTATTTAAATAGAAGTTCTCCTAGATAGAGCTTTAGCAGAAAACCTTTTATGAAATAAGTTATCTTAACTTTCAAATACCTTCAATTACGACATATACAGCCTAGATACCAGGATTTGAAAAGTATCGATAGATTTCCTACTAAAAGCACCACTCAACATTGAGGCAACTTAACAGTCACTAAAATAGTGGCATATTTTAAAAAAACAATCCAACTTCTACAAACTAGCTACCTAATGAGTCAAAGATACTCCAGTTTATAAGCACTCATTTCCTGCCTAGCAGTATTTCTCTTATCCTATTTTTCAAACAGGAAAAATTAAAAAAAAGACAGAAATATTATGCAAGTCATTTTTCATTAAGCACCCTAATACCTACACAAATGTACCTTATTTCAAATAATCAGTTTGTGCAATAGCATCTGACACAAAAACGGTACCTGGGTATGAACCTTACAACTTTTCACTAAATATGCAATTACTTACAGGAATATTGATGAAAACAGTATCAAACTCTGATGCTGACAAAAACCTTTTCAATGGCACCATGAAAAACTGCCAGGAAAAAAAAATACATTGACTGTGTCATTATATTTTCTAGATTGTAAATAATAAAATATATAAATAACAACTCTAAGTGAATAGTATCTTACTTTCTCTATTGATTCCAGTGTTTCAGTATATTTCTCTTCAGTTTGCTTTATTTCAGCAAGACAACAGCTTCTTATGTCATTTTCAGTACACTTCTGCAATTACAATGAAGTCAAGTTTAAGTCGTTATTAGGTACATAATGGATAACAAATGTATTTATTTGTTTAAAATCAAGCAATTAGGACAATAACTGCTTCCTGAAATTTTTGTTTTTTGAATACTGCAGCTTCCAAAGACAGTAGCAATTACCAAGGTTTTTTTTTATTGTCCAATTAGCTGATGACTGTATGAGTTTTACCAAAATTCAGCATTAACAGAATATTATGAGCAGTTAATGTTTAGGTATAAAAATCTTAACTCTCTAAACATACTTTTGAAGCTGAAGTATAAAGTCACATTCTATTTAGATCCAGATTAGGAAATCTTATTTAAAACACTGAGCAGTTAATAATTCCATTAAACTTAATGGGACTAACTCCTGTAAGTAACTTTGCATTGCCATAAATATTGGATTCAATCTAATCCCTACCCTTATTTACAGTTTTTCCTCTGAGTTCACAAGGGGTGCTTTATCTTAGGATACAACATGAAGCTGTCTTGAATCAGGAAATGCAAGGATCTCTTGAAGATCAGCCCTTGCACATACTTTCAATAAAGTGCTTAAACTTTAGATCATTTTGGCTTTTAGTTATATCTTATCTTTTCCTTTGTGAGCTCAAACTAGTCTTCAAACTAACTGCAGTATTTGCATCAATATAAAAGTTTTTTATATCCGATAGAAGTTGAAATTCAATTGTAACATTTTTGCTTTTGTTGAGCACCAACTCATAAGTCATGCGAACGAAATCCAAGGATTGGCCTTAACAGAATTTACTTCTTTGTGTTCATCTAACACAAACAGATCATTTCCATAGGCACTTTTGGCAATAATTACTAATGTAACAGTTTTCTATCTATACCACAAACTTCTGGAATTTGAGTATGACAAAAGGAGAGAGGAAAAAAAGAGAGAAATAACACGTAAGTAAGTGAAAAAAACTGTCTTTGAATCACTGTCACTGGCAGAATAGTTAGCAGAATAGTTTACTTTGCAAGATAATGACAACAAATCAAGAACGAAGGAGATTTAAACAAAAGATTGGTCAGCTAATAGAGACTTTGAAAAGTGCTGGGTTCTGTTAAAAACCTGCTTGAAGACTGTTCTGCACTAACGTTTTTACATGCAGTGAAATCTTGCATAGCATTCAAGTGAAAGAACTGCACAGACTGTCATATTAGCACGCAGTGTTTTCATGAATCTGAAGAGTAAATTATCACAAACTAGAAATAATTACCACATTTGAGAAACCTGTCAGAGCAAAGCAACTGTAATGTCTTCATTCATTTCATGATGTGGGAGAAATATTTTGCTTTAATATGTTTACATTTTCCATCTACTTTCTGTAACAATCCATCTGAAGTATCTAGGCTTAAGATGCAACTAAAATTAGAATGTGAAAGTTCCGATTTCTATATTAATCATTTGCTAGAAATATGGATATGCGAGAGTGACATTTAAAACAGGAAAGAATCAGAAAAGGTTTTCACACTACGAACTGTCAAAGATAACCAACTTCTACTGTGGAAAACACACCTACATCTACTATACGCAACCCAAAATGTATTGTGTTTTGAGTTTCAGCATAAGCTTAAAAAAAGAAACAAAGAAAAGATCAGAGTAAAAATTTCCTATGATTCAAGTACTTATCTAAAAATTCCTACATGTGACTTGATTGTATTCAAAACAATATCTAGTTTTTCAACTGGCTTTCACTGAGGCCCAAAATGCAGAGATCAATCCAAATTAAGCAAAATGTGCAAAACTAGCACAAGTTCCTCCTTATCTCCGCCATGATTTATATGTATTATCTGCAAGATTTTGTATTAGCAAAACAGTCTGGAAAGTAGTATTATGTTACTCTAAAACTAACCTATTATGATATAAAATAAAACAAGGCAATAATCTTCCCAAGGAAATAGTCCTTTCAATAGACAGTGGTAATTTTGAGGAATTAGTTAAAACAGAACACAAACTATGTTAGGTATCTTTTATACTTCTTTTCAAAAGGATACACAAGAAGGAAAAAAAAGAACAAGATCTTTAGAATGTCCCATTTAAATTAACTATATTACTAAGTAATTTGTAAAAGCAGAGGTGAATTTCTAACTTAGGACAACATGAGACATAATATAAAAGGTGAAGAAAACAATCATCTTAAAAAAACGTGTACTATCATGGCCAAATACCAACATTTTCCAGATTATAAAACATCTATCTCCGAGGAAGGGCAGACAAGTACATTATTAGAAGAGGCTTCCCCTGATTAGCAAGTAAAGGTCTATATTTTTCTAAGAAAGTTTTGAAAACTGACCATAGTGCCTTTATATGGTACAGTAAGCACCATACTTTATCTCAGCAAGACCAGTCTAATGATCAACAAAAGACTACAGGGTTAAATAAGGAATGAAAAGATTTCTGGTTGTCATTTCCAGAACAGTTGTTCTAATTACAGCCAAAATAGCATTTTTAAAAAATTATTATGATATAATAATATTTTTAAGTAGGATACTTGGAAGTAAGCAGTAATAGCATTTTAATAGCTCTTAGTTAATATTAAATCTTGATTTTTACAATTGATTGAAACTTAGCAAAATATGTGATTATTTTATTTCAGTTAAAAACTATATTTCTTCCAAAAAAACCTGCCATAGTGTTTGACCCTTTGCCAAGAGAGACTATGTCAAGTCTTACATCGGAGATAGTACACTGCACATGTGACAGCTCTACATACAACTGAACATAAGCTAAGTTTCAGCAAAACTAGCCATAAGAGATAATTTCATGAAAATTAAACATCAAAAAATATAACTGCAATTGTCAAAAAATAACAAGGAATTAGAAATCGTACAGGTTGCTGTGCTGCTTCATCTTTCATTAGGTCTTCATATACCTCCCCACCTTCATCTTCTCCATAGACACAGTCATATAACTCTTCATCTTCATCTACACCAGTTTCACTGAAAGATAAAAGGAAAAAATGAAATTATATAAAAAAAAATTCAGCACAGGTGAACTACCATGTCAGCTCTGCAAGCAAGCACTCCTCACAGGGAAAGATTGATACAGTAAATGGACAGATTAACAGATCTATCTTAGGTGATAACCTATTAAGATCTTCGATTTTCTTACCTAACCACATTTAAAGTATGATTGTATGAAATCAACACAACACTGAAGACTAAACAGATTTAGAACTATACAAGAATTAAACTAGGGTATCAACAGAGAAGCAGGGCATCAAAATAAGCTGGTCAGGATGTCTTTGTCAAATGGTACTGTTTGACCACTCTTTCCTTTGTCCCTTCTCCCATCACATCAAACAGAGAAGTGTGCTACCTCATTTGCTGGGTGTCCCACTACACAAGGATGCAAGACACCAATACAGTATCCTTCACATCTATAGAAAAAATTACCTCCAGCAAGCTTCAAGTACTCAAACTGCAAGAGACCTTTCAAACTTGGAAAAAAAAAATACAGTTTGAAAACAGACTCTTCACAAGAAATGTTTGATAGGTTTTAGTTATAATGCACAAACATCCTCCAGGCACCTATCACTGAACTCCTATCACTCAGCCTACAGAAATACCTCAGCATAAGTTGATGTTCAAGCCTACCGTAAGCTAGCGCAGCTTCATTACAGCCAGTCCTGTTGGAATTTTGCCTACTTTGCACTAGACATGTACCATGCCCACAAGCTCTCTTGCACCCAAATTTCTTAGGGTATGTGTGCCAAGAAACTGAGAGATACTGATAATAGTCTGGCCCAATTAACACACAGGTATGACCAGATGAGCAGATAATTTTGAGGTTTTTACTTTTGGAAGACAACACTGAAGCTCATTTAGAATGAAAAACACAGTGAGGATCTGTCTGCTGATACACAAGTCTAGATTTAGGAGGGACACCCATTTATGTAAGGTGGCTTGTGTCTGAAGAACAACACAACAGAAGCTCTGCTGACAGAAACCGATGATTTCAAAGACACCAACAGTGAGAATCAGTATCAACACAGCTGCCACATGGACTACTTTGAAAATCCAGACAAAAAACACTATCTATGGTTAAGAATATATACACAAACCAAGTGAATTTCTTGTTTCTCACTAAATATGTATCACAAATGTTTTCATACAGGATATCTGAAGGATAAAGTAGTAAAGCATTTTAAGGTTCAAAAGATGGAATGACAAAGAAAAATATCTTTAGGATTCGTCAGATAAATATTATCAGCTTAAAGATATTACACACACTTTTTCCTTTTCCAAAAGATAGCCATGGCCCAGAAGAAAGTATACATCTACAGCTCAGGTGCGATAAGCAAATCTAGCATTTCAGTTTACACTAGTGATGAAGGTGTGCTAGTGCTCAACATGAAATGCTAGGAACTATTTCAGATGCAGCACATGCATACTCCATTTTAGCACCTCTTTTCTGGGGAATAAAATCTAGGAAAAAGGTAAAGCAAGGATAGAAACATTTAATTACTTCAGCTCTACCTAATGGAAAGACTCATTCTAAACTCTTTAGACAACATCTAGGCTCAGAGACAATTAGACTAATTATTTTAGTCAAATACACTTCACTAATTAAGAGAACAGAAACTCAAAAATGTAGGTCACTTGCATCATTCTCCAGCACTTTCCTTTCTTATGAACAGAGTACTACTTGAATTGCTTCTTATACAATTAAGAAAGCATTTGAGTATCAAATATCAGTAGATATTATTTGTTACTTGATGAAAAAGAGAAACTATTAATCTCAATTTCTTTGCCATGACTTATTGACCTCCTGCTTTTCCCCCTCTCCCCTGACTTTGTCTCCCAGTTCTGAACTTGTATGCCCTTCAAAAAGACTTTTAGGAAGAGTACTTTTAGATCCTGCTAATACCACAAACATTAACAGAGTTTACCACAGCTGGTTTTCACATATCTATTTCTACTCTCTTTGGACTTACAGTTTAGTATTGCTCTAAATCAACTCTGGAGAATTGCGTATTTTAACAATATATTACATAATATACATTACATAATATAGACAGAGTTTATTTGCAAAAGTATCACATTCATATTTCCCATGAGATTCAGTCATGCTAAAGCCAGAAAATCCTTCCTCCTTCTACCCCCAGCAATCAGGCAAAAAATGCAGCAGGATGAGGAACCACAAAGATAGAGATCCAGAGAAGCCACCTCTGCCCACGCCTCTCTCCAGATGTAGATCAGGAGCAACCTGGGCACCAAGGTGAGGAGGAATCTAGGAGATCAGGACATTCACTTCCAGTCCATCCATGTCTCAGGCTCGGAGTCCACAGCACCTACCTTCTGCATTTTCAGTTACACAGAGCAAAAAGCAGCTATGAGGCAGTCAGTCAGCTGCAGGGGATGAGGAGTTTTGCAGAGAAGGCAATAGACTTGGCAATGTCAAACATCATGGGGTTTTTGCCGTTTTTAACGGCACAGTAAGGAAATGGAACCACATTGCAAAGAACAACTACTTCATGGCACCCCAGCAAGCCACGTACAACATGGTCAAAAGGCCACAGCCAAGAGACAGCGGGATGGGAGTTCAACAAACTGAGGGCTGGTGAACAAGAAGCTTTAGGACAAGGAGCTTTGAAACTAGCAGCTCAGATCTTCGCTCTCAGCCAACACAATCCCTAACACGTCATGAGAGATCTTAACCATAGGAAACAAGAGCATTTTTTTTTCTACCACTGAACTGAGTCGTTTATGCCAGACACATTTACCTCACTAATCACCCAAATAAGACTGCAGTCTACCACATGATACTAGGCAGTATGTTAATGTCTATCTCACTTGTGTCCAAAAGCCAATGCCCAATAACTAATAAACCTGCAAACACTTTCCCAGAGATGTAAATGCACTCATCAGAAGAGCTTTATTGACTTTAGGGAAACTACTCAACTCACTTGAATTGTGATTCAAACACTTATTTTCTTTGCAAAATCAAGATAATTTCCTTACCTGATATTGTAATTCTATCAAAGCATTCTGACAGGTCAGACAGGTTATTCAGAGATGCATTCATGATTTATCTTGCTATCAACACCCCTTTTGAAAATACATTTCTTTACCAATTATTCAGATTTCATAATTACTTCTTTCTGACCAGTATAATTACTAACCAAATCTTTTTTAAAATCCAACAAAAATCCCTTTCCCATTAAAGCTGTGCACTGAATAACATCACATAAATAGCAGCATGCAACCGAAAGTCAGAACTTTTCATATAAAGATTTACAACATACTCTATTAGATCAGGGAGAGCTTTGTAGATATCTTCATCATCAACGCTTTCTTCTGTAGGGAAGGGCCTATAGAAATAAAAATAGCATAAATTATATTATACTGGTCTAGTCCCATAAGGGGTTTTTTAGTCCTAAAATGTTAACATTAAGAAACATTAATCTATGTGAGGGTGTTTATGCCACCCTCTTTCTCTGAAAAACAGTATGTAAGTATTCATACTTGTATTTATAATTTTATATTTAACATATTAAAACCCTATTGAATGGGGCTGTTATAAGGTCACCAATAATATACAGCACTGACAGATTTTCAACCGAGTATTAAATAGTTGCTAGTCAACAGTGAAATATGAATTTTTAGCACTAGACATAAATTCCTAGCCAATCCTGTAATGTATGTTTTAAAAACATCAACCATTCATATATGATGTAGGACTACAGAAATAAACCACTCAAAAATTGAAAAACAAAGTTAAAGTACACAATTTTTCACCTTTTCTTACAGGCCATGACTGCAGTTCATGAGGGTGGCGGATTTTTCATTTGTTTGTTTTAAACAGGAGTCTCATAAACCTGGCGATTTTCCTGATTTTCAGAAGGGAGACAGATGAGAAAGCCTATTCCTCTCCACACAGACTAGTGTTGCAGCAGCCTGACATACAGCTCATGTCTCAAAATTATTCCGAGCTCCGTTATACTAAACTATTTATTTGTTCACCCTGTGTTGAAATACCAGAAGACCTCTCATACTTCAGTAAGTATACCAGAAATAGAAAATGCCCTACTGAACTCCTTGGAGCTCAAAGTCCACAGCTTTGGTTAGCTGTCTATCAGGGCAACACTGTTTGCAACCAGTGAAATGCTTACTGGAGAACACTGGCTGTCAGGACACTGTATTTCTTCACTCCCTTCTTCCCTACATTCAGGCATGTTTTCTTAACTAGGTGCAAAATATTTAAGGGGCTTGTAATGGAAATTTCCCCAGCCTCTTGGGCAGTCTATGACAACATGCTCCAGCTGAAAAGTTCCCTGGACGCAATTATTAATCAGCTTGTGAGCAGGTCAGAACACCAAACAGAAGATGAGGGGAAGGGTTCTTAGAGCACTTGTTTCAGATATACTATTATTCCCAGCTTCTAGAAAAAAGGGCTATATTTCTACTATAACATCATCTGTCAAAGGCCTCAGCATTTACATGAGATACAGCTTCACAGGTGAATTCACTTGGTTTCCTGCATCATCCGTTTCCAGATAAACTGGGAGAAAGATTTCTACTTCACTTTTGTCGAATCATCTAAGCTCCTGTTAAAAGCTCTGTGACTCCCTATAGTGCTTCTAATGGTTTTTCCAAGGAGCACTTGGAAAAGTGCAAGAGGAATTATTCCCACAGACCTCTAGGGCTACAACATACCTTATTCCTGTGCCTATTGCTATAGGAGTGCGAGAAAGTTTTGAGAGTGTTTCTATGACCTGCAGAAAAAGAAGGAAAAAGAAAACATTTAGTTGTAGAACAGAAACAATAAAACTCCACTTTTTGCTCTCTAGTGTTCACTTATCAGTAAGACTGTTTTACAAACACCATAGACTGACACAGAATCTGGCTGTGCCAAATATGAGTGTACTGAGGATCCATGGATTGCCACCCAGTATCTGGTCTTCAGTGCACCAAGAAAGAAAGGAGAGAAGAAAGGAAAGGAAAATCTCTTATTTACAAGTTTTAGCAAAAATAAATAACATTTAGAAACCCAATCACTTAACAGTTTTAACCTGGATATCCAATTTTCAATTGGACATGGATACAACCATGTCCCGATTTTATCTTGAACACTGCTCCAGAGGTTCTCTTTCAGCTGGAAAAACCGGAGATAGTCATTAATGCTTTTCCAAACATAGGCCAGAAGAGGGAGCCAAGTGACAAGTCAGCAGAAAGCCACCTTGTCAGGACTCACCCACAGGGAGAGGTAATCCCCTAGGCAAACAGGAAAAGCAACAACACATCTGAGCCCGTAAGCTTGGTTTATTTTTAGATGGCGGCTGCATTCTGGGAGATTTCTTTCTAAGAAAAGATTGTTCAGAAATGCTCACGGTGATCCCGTAAGAGAAAGAACGCTGTGCAGGGAAGGGAGGGATATGTGGGCATAGACAGGGAACTGTTTCGCTGTCAGCTGCGAGACCGGTTTGTTCTCTGCCCAGCGTGCCCTCTTCGCCACGTGGATGATTTCTCTCATTTTGAATGCTGTCAGATTGTCAAGCCCCATTTGCTAGAGAAAGGAAAAGAGCCAAAATGACAACCAGCGTTAACTTCCACACTACTCATGACAAAGTTACTGAGCTTCGCAGACGTCAGAGGTTGGTTCTTACAACTTAAATCCATATTAAATAGAAGCTAAATATCCAAAGAAGGTTTGTATTAGTAGCATTAAATTTTAGGTATGCCACAATTCTACATTCCTTGAACATTTTGGAACAGTCTCTACAATTAAAATTATTTTTTAAGTTTTAAATACAAGACTACCCGATCATAAAATGCACAACATTAGAAGTACATGATACATGATGTATTTACAAAGGAAAACAACAAAGGAAAATAAGTAAAACCTGTGCAGAACAATCACCAACCATGGAGCTTTAACTGAAGTTAAAGAGCCTCCAAAACAAGTCAAGTTTCACTTGGGGATAAGCAAATTTCAAAATAAAAGCAGCTATACTATTCCTGTGAACAGAACGTTTTGGGTTCATCTAAGTTACTGCAAAAAATAATGTCACAAAATAATGTCAAAAAAGTAAAATTTTTTTGACTCACAGAAAAGGCAAAGAAAAATAAATATGCTATGAACTTACTCAAAGTCACAGGCAAATTAATTCCTCCATAAACAGAAACATTGCAACGCAGACTAGATAAAAAATTTATATTGTGAATATAGTTAACTGAATAGACAATAAAGTTAATTAACTGCATTAGTCAAAAGATGAAAAAGAAAAAGATTTCTTTAAAGAAATCTTGTTAATTTGAAACCAAGTGATTTCTGATTTATGCACATCTGCAACCTGTAAGATCCTCCCCACGCAGAACTGTGCAAAAACAGCAAGACACATGAAACCAGATACTATGGGAAGTGAACTGAAAATTCGATAGCAGCAGAATGATTTGTCCTGACAGATGGGAAGGTATTGATTAGCAAAACCACAGGGAAAGAGTTTTAATGATTATCAAAAAAGAAAAAAAAAAAAAAAAAAAAGAGAGAGAGAGAGAGAAAAAGAAGAAGAAGTTAAATATCCCTTTCACATTTTAACATATCTCAGCACATAGAAGATCTTTTTCAAAATACTCCACCACACAAATCCTTTTCCTTATGGGGGATTCTCACTCGTCTAGCACAATCAATCCCTGTCAAAGTATAGTTTATTCTTTATAGCTAATTACAGTTGTTTCAAGACAATGAGATTTGTACAATTATCAAAAAAGAAAAAAAAAAAGAAGTTAAATATCCCTTTCACATTTTAACATATCTCAGATAGATATATATCAGAAGATTTGTACAATCTTCTCATAGAAGTATTTTAGGGAGTTAACTTTAGCAAACGGTGTTCCCAAAATGTCCTGCCAAATTACATGCTATAGCAAGAATTGGAAATTAACAGGCAGGGGAGAAATTCCTTCAGGAACTGATGCAAACCCTTCATTTTTAAAAATTATATTGAAAAGGCCAGACCAGTGTTTACAAGGGCATACATACAAGGATGGGGCAAGAGAAAGGAATTACAAGACTAGAGAAAACCCAAGACGGTGACTATGAGTTGGGTGCCCTGGAGTAACTGTGCTGAAGACTCAGAAAGGACGACTAATCATTTTCACCACTCTTGGAAGGAAGGGAGAGGGCCCAGCGTTGCACGAAGAGCCTGCTAACGTGCTAGGGAGCCAGCAGGCAGACTCCTATCAAATGCAGAATATTCGATAATCCAAGAGAGAGAAAAATGCTTATCTCAGCACAACAGCTGAGGGTATTTCAGCAGAGACAACGTGCTCCTGAGAAGTACCCAGGAAGCACATCAACACTGGCATCGCAAAGAGTAAATAATGGGCACAGACTGCTATTCTTTTCCTTCAGTAATTATGAACTGAATACCCTTAATCACCCCCAATATATTTAAGATTAAAATATCTAAGTAAAAAATAGACATAATTTCTACAAAATAGAAGTTTGTCCATTGACTGCTGCCTGTAATGCTAAGAAGTCTGAGCAAATGTCAAGAATATTTATAAAAATAAGCATATGTAAAACTATTATTGCTGGTCAACAGACTTGGCCTAGCTCACATACGGCTGTGTACACACACATCACATATCACATCATGTATGTGTGTGTAAATTTATTTGCTCTGACATGTAGTGGGGCAAGGAAAGATTCTCCTCTTCTTCCACATGAAGTTTCCTTTTTTTTTCTCCTTCTGATCCACTGTAGAAAGAGTTCGAGTTTTTAACTCTGTGGCAGCCTAGACTCATAAAGTATTAGATAGATACGGGCTGGGTTAGCAGAAAAACAAGCAGCATTTCATTAGAAGCTCATAAAAATCCCCAGCAAAACATCTGGTTTTCAACAAACTGGCAAAGACAGACAGACACAGGAGTGTCTTTCTGAATACCTCAGGTTTGAAGTCTTATACAGCTGGTGTGAGGGAAGCTATGTATAATGTAATTCCAAACTCCAGAATTACAGTATACCATAAACATAATGAATGCCTGTAACACTCAAATTAATGTTTTTCATGTGCTATTTTTGCCTTACTCTCTTATTTTCAGAGGAACTTTAACCTGTTTAACCCATTTAATGCTAAGCGATTGCACAATTCTCTCCCGCAGCAAGCATTTGAACGCTTCAGTCGGTCAGCCCCTCCTGTACTTTTTACTGAGGTAAACTGGATCTTAGCTCTAGGTCCAAAATTAGCAGTCTTTGAAGCATGACTTCTTTTTAAATGCTTGCCCGAAGCCCAGAACAAGGCTTCCACGGCTGGGAGTGCTCTGTAATAAACAGCTGCACAAAGTGCCCTAGCGCCTTTGCATGCATACTGCTGCTAGCTGAAATAGGAAGTGAGAAATACAGAGTATATATTTATGTTCTAGCTAGCTGCGATAAGTTTAAAAAAAATAAAATAAAATTCTGAAACCTCCAGCAACAACTAATCCTAGTCAAGCCGGAGAAGCACAACAACTCTATGCATCTCCTACCCTGAACCAGGGATTGGAGCTGTTAGCAAGAGACTCGCAGGCACACGGAAAGGAAACCCAGCCTGCATCTCCCTCAGCCTAATTCCTTCACACCAACTCTAGCAGTCAGAGGTTAAGCAGCTCTTTAGAAACTGCATCAAGCCCCGCTCACTTCAAGACAACAGCAACATCCAAGTTTGTTTCTCAGTACATAACCAGCTTATGCAAAATACGGCATGATACTCAGGGCTCGGGCCCTGCAGGAGGAAGGGCATGGAGGAGGGCCCCGCAGCAAGGGGCCGCGCTCCTCGCCCGTGCCGCTGCCACAGGCACGTGCTCGCACCAACCTTCTTCTTCCCACTTCATGAGTTACTCCAACAGCAGCTTTTTTTTGGCTTGGGATTTATTATTGTTTCACTTGACTCGCTGTTGTCAATCAGCCTCTCCAGTTTATGTAAGCGCTTCCACATCCCTTGCCGAAGTACTATTTTGTAATTTCCTGCAACAGTGCTCTGCAGTAAACCAAGTCAGTACTCCTGTACATACTTACAGCAGCGGTACACTAGAGGGACTATTTTACTACTTTTTACAGTAGTGGAGAGAGTCACTGAGTTTAAGTGTGCTTTATCAAGTATTTTGGTGGAGGTTACTTTATTTTGTCTACTCAGTGTAGGATTTTTAAAGTACTTCTCCACTTTTGGAAGAACCCAAAATAAACATCTTGCAACTCACTATCTCCCCAAACAGGCAGCATTTTCTCACTATAGACAGTTCTCTTCAGCACATACTTATTTCTGGTGTCTAGCTAAACAGAAACATGAAGTTATCAGGAAATGCTGGTGGCAACAGTTTCAAAGTATGCTGATACTGATGAGAAAGAACACTCATTTGTGTTAAGTCTTCAAAGCTGCAAAGTTTCCAAATATGCACTTAAATCAGGGTAAATTTTTCTAAGACACAGCAAAAGTCACCAAGAATTCACAAGCTTATCAAGTCTTTTTTCAAAATCTGGGCATCTAGTTCAGTATCCAAGAGTTGTGTTCTATTGAAAACTGAGCTTTATTTGCACCCTCAAAGTGAATTTGTTTAGCAAATATGTGTATAAACAGAAGTAAAGCAGCTATGTTTAACAGTGAAGAATATTTCCAATACCAACCCACATGTTGACATGCTACTTTTTGAAACATGCACGTAGGTTTCTTCCAAAACAGGTCTTATCTTACTTGATAAATTTTGGAAAAAAAAACATCTTTAACAACACAGCAAAAAAAACCAATCCTTACCAAACAGTCGGTAAGCTCTTTGTCTATAGTCTGTCTCCATTCCAGTCTCTGGGTTAGAAGAGCAACCTTAAACACTCTCACTCCTTTTGAGAAAATTTTAGATCTCTGTAATTGCAGGTCTGAAATATGCTCCCTGTCAACTGACTTTGAAATAAGCTTTTTGGTTGGCTGACTTCCAGTTACATAAAAGTATACTAGGATACACATAGGATATAAAAATAATATCCATTTTGCATGCACTTGAGGAACATAACTGCTCTCAAACTAAAGTCTACAAATGGATGAGTTTGATGCCCAGGTAACACTGGCTGAGGCAACACCATCTCAGAAGAAAGCACAAAACTGCTATTTGTTTCCTCACAGAAGCAGTTTGTTACTCAGTTAGAATGATGTTTTTCTGCTCATGCTTGACAAAATCTTAGTATCCTTCACTTTTGTACGCAATATCAGCATAACTGCTAACCCTTGCCATTTCAAGAATCAATTCCTTAAAAGGCTAAGTCTAAAGAACATTCAGATTTCCACTGGCATAAATTGCATTTGTTTAACACAAGATACATTATACAAGAAAAATATTACCCTATAAAATAAGTAGGCTTCAAATATTTTAGATTACTTATTAATATTCAGAGTATGTTCAAACTTCTGTGCTTTTTTGTGATGTTACTGATAATGACAAGGCAGGTATAACATGTTAGGTTTAATGGTACGAGAATTTCCCCAAAAAATTCTTCAGAGATGCAAATAAAGAAGATTGAAAGGTACAGATTCTTAAGCTGCATGTATGTGTGTGTGTGTATATATTAAATTATAGATTTCATACATCTGTCCAGAACAGGGAGCGTGTACATGTGTGTACACACACACAGAGCTCTGGACAGATGTATGAAGGACAAAGTTGAAGTAAGCAGAAATCCAGCATTCTAAGGGAAGACAGACACATACATTCTGAATCACTGGCTTAAAACGCTTACCAAGACAATTTCCAAGTGTCTCATATTCAAGATACTTCAAAGACAGTGCAGCCACTCAGGCTCACATGCAAAGAGGCTTTTCACGAGACTGTTTTCACTCATATATAGGATTGGAGAGAGCAAGAAGAAAAAGACAAATCTTCCCATTTTGCATATCTTCCACTCAGAGATAACAAGAAACTTCTATACATATTTTCAACTGATTCATATTTAAAAAAAAAAAAAAAAAAGTAATGGTTATTATTTGCTACTCAGAGGAAAATACCACACTTTCTTTGGCACAAAAGGTGAGGGAGGATGGATTATTTATCACAATCCATCATTAACTTTTGGATGAAAAGACCTCCAGAAACTATTGCATTTGAAACTAACTTACCTGACAGATGTGAAAAAGGACATTTAGCCAGACAATTCTGGAGTGATTACACCACTGCTGACGTAAAGAATGCATTAGTCTAAGCAAAGGTTGCTATTAAGTTATATGGAACATTTTCTCTCTATCTCCTTTGTTCTAATATTGTAAGTACTAGTATTCTACACTGGTTCAGGTTAGTTTTTAATCAAACCACAAGCATCTGGGGAAGGAGAAAGGATGAGGGCTTTCTAAAAAAAGGCAGAATGAAAAAAAACCAATTTAAAAGGAGGAAAAAAATGCCTAAAAGCAAATCTTCAGTTTCACATAACAGAACTTCTATCAGGCCCATAAAAAATAAATGTGAAATTTCAAACACCAACTACATAAATATACTTCTAAGTACAGCTGTGGCATGCATCAATGTGTCAAAGTCATACAGACACAAACACACAGAAGGCAGCTTAGAGACTTGGTACCCTCACCAACATTTAATTAGAAACACGATCATCAGCAAACTCCAGCATGTAGAAGTACAATACCCTAGTTTTGATTACACAAAGCTCCACATATACCTTAAAATTATTTCTCAACTCATTCAAACACTGAAATGTAAGCTTTAGGTACAGAGCACTGATAGCTGCAATACAAAGGAAGACTTTCTCAAACTCATGAATTTACTTTCCACATGGGTAATCACCAGCTGTGGGATGCTGCCACTTTCCTCACTAGCGTCATCTTCAGCTACCCTGATTCTGGAGTCCCTAATGGTCCACATCCATTCTTCCAGTTCCACTAAACTGCATCTCTTCTCTGTTGTCTTCTCTCAAAATATATCTGAGGAATAACCTGTTTTTCTTTCCCTACTCTTTGGGGAAAGGGCAGCACATTTGAGCCATGTCTTCACAGGTGAAGCAGCAGGAAAGTCTTTCTTCAGACTAAAACAAAAACGAACAAAAAAAAAAAGCAAGCAAACAAACAAAAACCAAACATGTTTCCCTCCCAGCTCCTCAGTCTTGTCTCCCCCTGTTTGTAGATGAACTAACTGCAGAGATGCAAACTACAGGGATTTCAAAGGCCTGGGGAATCAACAACTATAATAAAGATGCAAGACTCTCTCAAAGTCCTTCAGAAAGCAGAGTTGGGGGGGGGGGGGCAGGCACGTTGGTATGCAGTAGGCAAGTGACGGAAAGAAACAGAAGAACATCTTAAAAGATACTCCTGAAGATGAAAGAGGACAACCTAACAACCAAAAGGACAGGAAAGAATGCTGTGCATGTTCTTCTCCTTTTAGGAAAAACAGAGTATTTAAAATTAAGATAGAAATATCCAAACTGAAGAGTGTTGGATTTTGGTTTGGAGTTTTTTTTTTTTTTTTTTTTTTGGGGGGGGGGGGGGGGAAGAGATGTATTTTACATAGTTACATATATATTGCATCTTATTTCACTGCTAGATCAAAGGATTTCATACCCTGCCACAGTATCTCTGAAGAGCTCTAAATTACACCAAGCAACATCTGGTCTCATGCATCTACAGTGTAAGTGTAAAATAACTATAGCATTCTCCTCCAGAACAGTTAAAATAGAAGCATAAATGTAGTATTCAGTAATACCAAAGGGCAGGGCAGATCACCCACTAACCAAAGCGTGCCTCCACCCTTTTAGTTCATTGAACATTTTTAACATTTTATCCTTTTTGCTGGGAGCAATATCCCAGCTCACTTGAACTCCTGAATCAAAATACTGTAGATTGAACTACATGATCATGCACACAGGATTCATAAACATTAAAAAAAAAAAAAAGAGAGAGAGAGAGAGAGAAGCAAAACTGAGCGCTCTCCAAGCATTCATAGAAAACAGTGTCATACTGTCAATCTTTAATAACCAGTATCCAATTATGGACTCATTAAACAACAGTTGCACTTAAAATTCCGTTTTTGCAAATTTTAGGTCAGTGACAAGTTTACAGTTGCTAGCCTAAAATTGTGAAAGCTTTCCTGGACAGTTCTGTTAAGGACTGAGAAAATCCAAATTGCACGAGCAGCCTATTCCTGCTAATCTCTTGGTTCGTTTTGTCCAAAAAGCCGAGATGTTAACCAAAAACAGACCTGGGGGAGGGGAGCTATAGCAGCAGCTTCCTCTCAGCAGCTTGTGGTTTTGATTCTATGAATACCTTCCAGTCATCACCGTGCCTCGAGGCTTTTTAAGATGATACTTAAAAATGGTAACCTTACCTCAAGCACTGTTGTAAGATAAAAAGAGCACTTAAACACTAAAGCTAACAGCATGAGTGCAGACTGTCTCCAAGCATACTATCCTCATAAAACATGGACAATAAAATAGGATTTTGTCCTTTCTCATACATTTATTACATTTCATGTTTTACATGAAGGGCAAAGGAATATAAAAGGATGTCTAGGATGGGTTTACAAAACCTAGCTGCTATTATATCATTACAGTTCCCTTCATAAGCATCTTTATTAGGATAACCTATACTTACAAACAACATTCTCAAATTGCGTTCAGCTTTGAGTGAAGTGTTCACTTCTACCAGCTTTGTTAATACTCTCACTGACAATATCACAATTTTTAACCCTATTTTATAGGGGCCATAATACTAGGCATCAAGGGCAAAACAGATTTTTCCTGGATATTAAACATCACATTTTTGTATAATCTTAATCTCTTCCTAAATTTAAGTATCCATTTTAACATCCATAATGACTCTGACAGTGGGATTTTCAAATGCATTCGAGTTTGAACCCCAGATTAAAATCTAACAGGAACAGACATGAATCAATGCTGCGTATTTTGCAAAATTACATGTCTTTTGCCATTGACCTTTAACAGACTTCAAAAGACTATCTCATATCTTTGAGAAGGATAAGCAAATTCTCCAATTTACAAACACCAGTTGTTATGCTATGCACATATTTTCAGTGTGCTTGGTCCTGGATGATCAATATTAGCATACAAATGTTTTAGAAGGAAACAAGTGCTTTTGCATTCGTTACTGATTAGACCTCAGAGGAGTACTGTTTTAGGTAAGCTTCCTAGAGTTTGAGTGACCTCTCATTTCTACAGTCCCACTGTTCTTATTTCACTTCTATCTTTAAACTAACTCCTCGTCAACTTTGATACTAGCAAGAGGGCATTAAGAGCAGACTGAGCAACAGAGCACTTCTTCCTCTCTTTTGCTGAAGAGGAAGACCTTTCTTTTCCTGTCTTGAGTGAACCATGCCACAGTTCTCCTTTTTAAATTGCTTTAATCATTGACTATAAATATGCACTAGAGCATAGCTCTGCTGAATAGTGCCAAATTGGATTTAAACACGAACTGAATTTACTCCAGTCCACAGTCCCTGAAGATAAAGAAACTCCAGTGGGGCCAAACAGCAATTTCCAAAATTATCTACTGGGGTAAACGCACTTACATTTTACAACCTCATTCTCTATGAGGAAAAGAAACCTCCCCCTGCTCCAGCGGGCAGGGCAGAGGGGACCTGAACTGCTCTCTCCAACACAATCATCCTAAACTTCTCTCACAGTAACTCACAAATAGTCCTAGGCTATCTCCAGGGCTTCCCCTCTACCCCTGACTCCCACAGATGCTCAGGACATCTCTCCCCTCAATCAGGAGGGGCAAGGGATTGGACTTGTCCACAGAAAAGCTGTTGTGCCAGTTCTCAACGCTACAAAAAGACACACAGTACATAGGACGGGATAACTCATTACACTCAAATGTTTTACTCTCCTTTCACATCACCTTCTTTCGTACAGGGCAATAAAAGATACTTGAACAACGATTCTACTGTGAACAACGGCTGGAATGGCAATACTGTCAGCTTTCATGACAGCAACCAAAGAGGGGGCTCTGGTTTGCTTTTCTCCCTAATCTGTTCATTTACAGAAAGAGCTTATCAACACTTTCTGTAGCAAGAGAAAAAGTGAGGTTTACGTGTGCCTGTACCTCATTCTCCCTGAAGTGGATCCTTACAATGAAAATCACAGAATGAATGAAACTTGCTCGTTCTGTTTGCTGCTGCTTCATTATTCTCTTACTTTGCTCCCTTACACGCGGCAGCTTGCAGGCTAATGTTATCTGTGCCTCTTTTTCTCCTGTGTTTCAAAGAAGGGCAGAGTCCTTCCACAACACCTCTTCAGAGCTGCACAAGAGGGAAAGGAGAATTCCGCACTCTTCCTCCCACCTTTAAATAAAGCATTGCTTGGAATATACTTGTACATAATGGCGGTAGCTTACAAAATGCAGTCTCCATGCCAGCCTGTACATTACTGACATCATATCTTTCTTAATAGCAACACTGGGCAACTTACACAATATGTGATTAAAAAAAAAAAAAAAAATCAAGTCAGCCAAGCCCAAGCAATCCTACCTTCTGAAAGCTCAATTAGAAGATAGAAAGACAGGCAAGCAAGGGATTTAAGGGCAGTATATTAAAAATTACTTTTTTGAATTTAAATTTTTATCTCAAAACACATCATTTTAGTTCAATGCTTTTTCCCAAGCCAGATATTAACACTGTAAAACACAAAAGTATTTGGATACAAGCAAAACAAATACAAAAGGATTTTAAACACAAAAACAATAGGGGAGGATCCAAAACTATTCATCTCTGCATCAAGCATAGGCACAGCCTATAATGCTGAAGTTATGTTATTGAAAATATTTTTAAAATAACCCAACACAATCCTTAGTTAAAGAAAACAATACTTGCTTTAGGTCTAACTGACATTCACATATGGAGGGGAGGTCGTGTAAGCTCTAGTACAACTGTCCTACAACTTAGGGTTTCCAATTGCAAGCCTTACACTTATAAAAGAAGAAAAGGCTCAAGTACTATTTCGAAGAATGTTTTATTCTTTTGTTGCATCAATATCTGAAGATGCACAGCAGCTAACGTGTCTGATACTATTCCAAGAGTTGTAGCACCAGCCCTAATTTGCAGAGAGGAATCAACTATTCTAAGAGTTGTAACACCAGCCCTAATTTGCAGAGAGGAATCAAATTTCCTTACAATACATCATACAATGTTATGTCCCTCACATATGACATCTTTTAGATAGGGAAATGTTCTTCAGTTTTTATGTGGCTGTAGATTTAAAAGAATATATTGAGTTCAAGTATATGATATGAATCTTACACCATACTTTAATATAGACACCGTGGTAAGTAAGAGCAAATCACAGGTATCTATTGCCTGCCTTTATGTTGTATGTAGTAGTACTAAATACTAGGGTATTTCTCAGGACCTCAGCACTACTGGCTTCAGAAATTTGTCCTCTGCCCTCTAGTCTTCAGCTCCTTGTCTGCTACTCTCTTAGCAGTGCTGACACAACTGCTTACACAGTTGTGTCATAAATTACATGAACTGAGAGTATTTTTGAAGTTATTCTAAAGGGCAGACTAGTTCCTCACTTTGTTTCCCAGCTCAGCCACACAGCCAGGTATGATATATGCTATACACATGACAAAGGCAAAGTTAACAAAGCAAAAGAGAGGCAGTAACTTCAGATGCTAATATTGCCTTTTAGAGTACATGGGACTACACCTCACTAGTACTATGTAGGGTGTAGAAGCATTTCCAAGGACTTCATATGGAATCCTGCATAAAAACAGTTTGTGAAAGGGGACAAGACTGAACGTATCCCAAAATGGTAACTGGACATAAAACTTCATCTAGGCTGTTGACTTCAGTCCCAGTTCTTCACGAGTACACCACATAGCAATTCAATGAAACACTTCACACAAACTGAGCTGGCCATTTTCAGTCCAGTATCATGTGTGCAAATCAAACACAATATGCAACGTATTAGTGCCACTGACTCAGCAAGGAGGCCTAACACTGAATGAATGTGGTAAATCAACTGCAGGGTTGGGTAGATGCATCTAGATAGTGGAGCACGAGTAATTCTGAAAGCCATCCTCTGTGCTAGCTGAGGACAAGCTAACACAAGAAGGCATGTTGTACAGACATAAGGCCACCACAGCTTTCACAGATGGTCAGTGCACAAAATCACTTGGGGGGAGATAAAACTGGGAAAATACATTGCTATCAAATAGCTTTATATAAGCATTCTGCTTTTGTCTAACATACAATATCCTCTAACAAAATATATACCTCATTCTAGAAAAATAATATTGTCAGTCTCTGATAGGGTTTGAGATGGTGGGGGAAGGAGAGAGAGACACAAACTAGCGAACAGGAAAATTGAAAGCAAACCTCAAAAGCAAACAGTATAAAATGAGAACAAGGAAATATTGCATTTCCTTCAACACTAATTTGCTTCCAGAAAAAAATCTGCATGTTTTCCGCAAAAAAGGAACAAAAATACCAGCTTAAAAGCATATGCCTGACTCTCTTATTAGCTATATTAATGCTCTTCGGTTCTTGCTGTAGCTGAGGTGGTACCTACAGCATAGAGAGCACCCAACAAGTTTTATGAAGTATGTGAATCAGGGCTTTGTCTACCATGAATTCATTGCAAAGTACAGACATAAGCATTCTGTTTTAAGGTAAGATTTAATTTTTGAGAAATTTTAGTTCTGTTCAAGAATAACACAACCACTAAAACTACTTTTACGCAATGCTTTTTGGTATCATTTGCACAGTAGACTATGGATAAAATCTTTAAGAGCTGCATTGTAACAAAAGATAATTAGTCATTTATATTAAGGACTAGTTCTCAGTCAAAATTTAATAATCGACGTGTAATAGGCAGGATTATTGTAGTGCAACTTCAGTTTATCGGGGGCATTTCATTATTGAAGGATTCAGCTTGTCCACTGTATGTGACAATACAGCTTGTGGCAGGTATTATTACAAGGCTTTGATCTTCAGCTTTTATCTATTACATCTTACTAACATGCTAACAGAGCAGGCAAGGAAAAGCACTTCAGATGGGATTCACTGCTTTGCCAGTTTGAAGCTCCTCAAGCTGTGAGAAGCTTTACAAAGAGGGGATTTTTCCTCAAGTCTGTCAAGTGAACGAACAGTGAACAGTTTAAAGCCATCTGAAGGTCTGTGGCACTCTATCACACTGATTCTTTTCTACAAACCAAGCACCTTTAATACAGCTGCACCAGTTCAATGCTTTTTGAAAAGCGCTGGCATTGCTCTCAACGCTACAAAACAAACCTATAGTTCAATTCCCCTGCATATCCAGGGCTCTGCACTTAAAAACATGCATCCAAAAAAAAAATCCTTTATATCATACCTATGTGAATAACCAACTTCACTGTGTCAAAACTGAAAGAGTGAAAAACAGGTAAGTGTGCCCCAACTTCTACAGTAATTGTCTTCTACAGCAATTTGGACATGCATAATCCCAACCATTGCTGTAAAATGACTACGAATAAATGGTTTTCAACACAAATGCTGATAGCAGAATAGGATCTAACATGATTGGTTAAGTATCATCATCTACTATAATCCTTGGAGAATACTTTTTTCTGTGTATTAGGGGGACTGAAATTGTTTCAGAAAGAATCTCACAATTTAGCATAGCAATCAGCACAACTTCTACACAAGTTTATGTTACTGAAACTTGGTGGAAGCAACAGTCAAATGCTTGAGGAAACAGCTGTCTACTCCATACCAGCACCTAGATTCATGTTCACTTCCAGTTTATAAGAAACCACTTTGAAAATGATTTAACATTTTGGATTCTCCCCCCAACTTAATGTAATCAAGCATCTTCCATGTCTTCCAGAAAACATATCTAAAGGGGAAAAAGAAAAAGAAAAAGAGAAGGGGGGGGGGAAAAAAAAAAAAAGCGCACACACACTTACACTGACTAACTTTTCTTCACTTTCCTAAATTGGATGAGAGTTTTCTCTTAGCTGGGACTAGGAACATCCAGACTGTATTCCCACTTGACTCCTACCCTTGCACTTAAGTCTTCAGCTTCTACTGTTGAAGTCAATCTCCTAGAGCCTAACTGCATCTATGTGGTTAGACACAGGTGTTCAAATGAAAACAAAAACAGTGCATCAGCATCTGCTAAAAAAAGTGGCATCTATGCAAACACCGTATCTTAAATGCTCCCTTTTTTTCCCCTTAATTTAGCAGAGAATAGAAACCATGTTAGCCCTCCACGATGACATATGTAGACTGCGCAGAGCCAAGAGAAGCTCCAGGACTGACGGCGCAGTACAACGGAGCAGGCTGGCAATGCACACTTCCTAGCCGCAAGTGCTTCCCTGGGCAGCTCCTCCTGGAGGACTCTGCACTAAGAGTTGAGCAGAAACAGCAGCTGTTGGCAGAAGCTGCCAAGGCAGAAACGCACTCACATCAGCATGCCGTAACTGCAGGGGCTGACCTGCCACGCTGAGGCCTTCTCCATGCAAAGGGAGGACTGAAATATCTTGAGCCACCACACCAGCCCGGCAGCCAGACTTTATGCCACCTGAGTTACATGCTCACAAAAGCTGGTACATCACTGATTACATGTCAGATCTTCCTTTTTCTCTATACACTTCACGCACAGCTCTGAGGCTGCCAACACAAAATGAAATTGTTGCTGCTGCAAAAGCATGCACAAGTAAAAATACACCACAAAAAGAGGAGCTTACAGGGAAGACTGCTCTTCCCCTTCTTGCAGGGCAGTCTCTCCTAGCCCAAAGCTGTGCATCAGGAGAAGACTCTTCTACTGTCTGCACACAGAATTTCCTCTGCAAAGATTTGGATCAGTTTCTGTTGATCAGAAATTGATCAGTTATTCAGTTATTCCAAGCTTCTAAAAGTTTCACTATTGAGGTGCTTTTTATTGCCTTATTTTCTACTGCAGTTTCAAATAAAGAATCATTTAAGACTGACTTGAAATTTAAGAAATGAAATCTGAGAAACCCAGGAAAAGTAAATCCAGTATGACTCTAAATTTCTGACCTCTCGAGGGATTACAACAGTACCCATAAATGCATTGATTGGTACCTGTTACAGATATGACGTATATGATAGTTCTCTCCTAAAAGAGTTTGATATGCAGTAAAGGCTGGGGTTGTTTTATTTGTTTTTTGATTTCTTTTTTTTTAATTATGCAAAAGTAGCATGGTTCTAAGAAGAACTTTGGCTCGAAGTTCAAATATTTTTTGAAACTTTCTAAATGAAAACATTTTATAGTTTACAAAGAATCGTTCACTTTGTCTTTCATAAGGACAGGATCAGCAAGGAACTGATAACTATCCCAAAAGTGTACACACACGATACATCAGTTTTTACTCATTTTTGTTCTGAAAGCTTTTGCTCATCCTTTAAATCACAAAATCTGAACAGAAAGCTTTTTGCATCTTACAGTAGCTTTCAGAAAAAGGTCACATTAATTTCATCACAATACTCGCAGAAGCAAACTGGTAACAGTACCACCAATCTAAAGACAACGGAAAAAAGCACCTACCTCCCCTCCAAAAAAATAAAAAAGAGATTAAATGAACTGCTCAAGTTTATGGATGCACTAGAAATAAAATTCAAGTACCTTTCCCAATATTTTGCCATGCCAGCAGCACCCTGAATTTTTAACAAGAATTTTATTGCACACTATTGCTGTCAGAAGTGTAAGTTACTTCTTTGCAGCCTCTTTTCAAGGGTTTTTTTTTTCCAGATAAGACAGAGGAAATAAAACTTCAGCAGAACATCAGTGCTAAGAATCCTTCCTTCTTTTCACAGGTCTGCTGGTGCCAGACCATACAAATCACTGATCTTTGCTTATTGTGCTATTCACGCATAAAAATATGCTCTGAAACAGATATAAAAGGAAGTAAATAAAATTACACTCAAAGATTCCTTCTTTACATGACCAGAATGGAAAATGGCACTGCAACAGTCAAGTTCTAACACACACATGAAAAGAGACAAAGCTGAATGGCAAGATCTGCCATAGCACCATAATTCTTCTCTTCCAAGCAGTGGGTCTACTTTTTAAGTAGACAGAAAAAATTGAGGACATATTTAAATAAGCACAGAAATAACCAGTCTCCTGACCAAAACCAAGAGACAAAAGAAAACTCCAGAAACAAACCCGAAATGCAGAAATAGCAGAGACCTGTGCAATACTGTAGGGAGAGCGATGTGTGCTGGGCTTCAAAGGGAAACCATGAGAAACACAGGCAAGACATGAGGAACTGAACACAGCAATGAGAGCGTGCAGTGGTGAAGACTGAACAGTAACTGCACAGGGAAAAATTAGTTTAAAAATTATGTAATAGGAATATAATTAAGCAGGTGCAGTTATACAGATTGGGCTTTTTAGGGGTAAAGCTAGAGGGAGGGAGAATGTGAGTCAGCACTGAAAACTGAAAGCAAAATGTGGAAGAAGAAATGGGCATATCCACACTGCGCTGTAGATAATCAAAGCTGTCCTCTCCCTCTGCCTTCCCACCTCATTTCCTTCATCTCATTCCACATAGCTCTTCCTTTTCCTTATAATATAAACAGGTAAAATATCACACATAGGAATTTAGAGCTAAGGATAAGAAATTCCCTGCTACAAGCCTGCCAAGCAAACATGCATCCTGCACGGTCCATAGTCCTGAACTGGCACTAGCAGGGAGTAGGGTGGGGGCACGTGCTAATTTGGTACAAGTTTCACATTAGCAAGAATCATAAGTAGCACCTTTCCATAGTGCCTGGGAAACTATTAACGCAAAGGTGGACTATTCTGACTGGAGAAAAGAATCAGTTCCACGACTGAGACAGAAGTAAGAAAATACATAGATGTTTTACAATTTGAATAGTAAAAGCCTCATTCACTCCTATTTAACTTAGCATTCAGCATAAAGCCTATTAGCACTGCTGAATCAATGCTTAATCCAATTAATAAATCGTGATTTTGTATATTTTAAAGTTAGACTGCTTGCAGCTTCTGCAGATTCCAAATTTTTGACACCCACCTGTGGGTGGCATAAATCTCCATTAAAAAAAAAAAAAAAAAAAAGAAAGAAAGAAAGAAAGAAAGAAAAGAAAAAAAAAACAAACATGTAAATGTGAATTACTTTGTAAAATCCACCCTCGGGGCCAGCGCAGTGGTTCTTGCTCAACCTGCCGAGCTGTCCTGCAAACCACGGACAGAGCTTAAGCTCCCTCCCAAAAAGCACTTGGCTCAGGTTTAATCTTCTGCTCAAGTATTTTGCTACAGGTCTCACAGAAACGTGCAAGTCACTACGTTAAAACTATCATATCTATAAAGGTGAATTCTGCCTACTAACTTAGTCACATTTGCCTAATCATGAAAAATATTCTTGTTAAAGGAAAAAAAAAAATCCCGAAAGCTGATCTTGTCCTCCTTCTCACCTCCCAAAAAAAAGAATATTTCCCTCAATATAAAGGAATCATCTAGTCATTTCAAGTTTAATTATTTGAACCAAAAATATCATGGTGATCTGTACTATCTTGGTTTTTTATGTAACTCATACTTGAGAGAAATAAAAAGAAAAAGAAGAAGAAAGCAGATGAAAAAAGGAGACAAAGTGATTTAGAGTATTTGATACTATTTTATTTTTACCTCAGCACCTGCCAGTTAGAAATATTTATATTAATATAAATAACATACAAAATATTTATCCTAATTTAAAGCTACTTTATATTAACTTGGCCAAGAAAAACCTGTTTGTATTCTAATTAAGGTACAATCACGCTTTAAACATTTTCTGCCACAACATATGCAATTTAGAAAAACATGTTGTATCCAGTTTACATCCAGCCTCCAAGTTAGCATACATAAAACACAGGCCCCACCACTTTGAAAACAGTATGATGATACTTCTAATAAGGTGGTTTAAGAACTTTTATTAACTTCACTAAGCTAATACTTCAGAACTCATAATGAAGTACACTTCCAACACTCAAATTGTTCCCAGAGATCAGAGAGAAGGTCTGTGTCCATCCACTGAATCTGGGTACTTCCCTTGTCAACCTTTCAAGTTTTGGGGGTATTTTTTGTTTGTTTGTTTGTTTTAAGCTAGCCAAACAAGTCAAGAGCTCCTCCTCAGGAAAAAAACAAATAAATAAAACACTCTCAAAATAAACCCAGAATTATGTCACTCAACAGCATTTAGGATAGAACATGATTTTTAAGAGAGATTCTGCCATTCTGGCAAGTGCATAAGTCTTTAAAAAAAAAATCTGGTAGTAACCAACAGATAAGATGAAATTACAGGAAACCACAACAGCCAAGTACGTATCATCAATGTCAAAGAAAGATCTCAGGAGAAACATGCAGAACTACTAGCTCTGCAAGGCTGGCCATTTGTTTCAAACTGATAGGAAATTTCCTATTCATTACTTATACAAGTGAGAAAAGAATTTAAAAGAAAACTTGCTGATGAAAAAGATACATACATTAAAGTCGGTCTAACTCCTCGTTCCACTGCTTCTGAAGGGAAAGCTTTTAAAGGAAAGAGGTCACAGCATGGAATCATTGCACTGCACGTAAACTACAATCTCTTATCAGGATTTAGTAATAATATTTACACAATACCTAGATCAAATGTTTGGACTGTGATGGCCATAAGCTTGGCATTAATTTCTTTCCTAATGCAGTGTTTTAATTTTCTAAACTTCATTGGTCACAGTTTTTGAGGTACTTAGTTATGTCACTTCAGAGATTTCACTAAGCCCTGAGGCAATTCAAAAGACACATTCAGTAAATCAAGTACACGAGATACAGCTACTGCTACACCTCATATCATCTTCTGGAAATCTATACTGAGACATGAGCAGTGAAAAACGACTTCACTTACTTTCAATGCCTTAAAAAAATATCCCTTAATTTGCTAAGCCCCATGCAGGTGTTGATGCAACTACTTGCTGATGGCAAGTAGCAGCAGTAAAACTGAAACATGGGAGCAGCTCAGGAAACGGCATTCATCATCTGTGTCACCATCCCACAAAGCCTGAGCAAGCGCCCCGGTGCAAGTCCCTTCTCCAGCACCAAGGCAAACACAGGTACCAAGGCAGTAGATGGTAGCAGTTTGGTGACAGCACTGCTGTATTCGTGGAGGCGATGCCCATGGTGCACAAAGAAGGGCTAGAAACATGGAAAGACAAGGTGGGAGAAACAGAATAACTGCAGTCGTGTCTGGAACGCAGAACAGAAGGAGGAGAAGTGATATGTAGGGAGAGACAAGACAGGGAAAGTAAGATAAAAATATAATATGAAAGACAGAGGCTGCTGTTTTCTTCCCGATTTCTCTAGTTTCCCCAATTCCCCACAGCTGCCTGACTCATGCCAAATTCACCCACTGCTCCCCCTTGATGCCACCGCACACAACCGCTGCAGCCGTGCTGCCTCTCACGGCCTGCTGTACACCAGACAAAATCAGCCAGGTCCCACTCAACACGCGCACCTAAAACCCTTTTGTGGATGTTCTGCATCTCTTACCTGCAACTGTTCTTAAAATAAAGCACAACTTCAAACAAATCAGCTAGGTATTTCAGTGCATTTTTTTTTCCCTATAGTATCTTATTTCAACATATTACAGCATATTGGTGCTGGCAATACTAGTCAATGTAATAGACACTGCAATTTTCAATATTATGTGAAAGTAGTAAATACTAGGCACAGGAAGATTATTCAATTTTTACCTAGCACTGGGGAGAGGGGAAAAAAATCTCTACAGTATACTGCTGAGCCACTATGAAATCAACAGCATGTCTGCTTGACACTTAAAACCACACACTGATTTTTGGACAACTCCAAACTGTTGGAGCTTACACCAGTGAAGACTGAATGGGAAATTGTGGACAACTCCCCGCCCCTGCCAGTGACCTACATTCATTTTTTTAATGTACTCCCTGCAAGAGTATATGCAATAAATCTTCCCTCAAAAGTCATTTAGATACTTTGGTCAAAGCTAGATTATATAGTGCACCAAATTACTTAGCTAGCATCAATTAGTTACTGTAGGAAACCCACATCACAGGCTCATACAGCATCACTGATGCTTTTTTGTTCAAATCAGTTCAACTTCAGAAACTCTTTAAATCTTTCAACATCTTAAATTACCCATTTAGTAGGTTTTTGAGAAATGAATTATACATGTATAAGAACTAACTCTCAGTTGGTTTCCCAAGTATTTCTGCCAATTGTTCTTTGCAGCAGTTTACAGAACAAATGGCTTTCAGCTACTTACATTCAGGTCTATAAGTAACTCTATTTAATTTAGGGATGTTTTTGTTTGTTTGTTTAAGACCAAAATTGCTTGGAAAATATGCCTAGACTAGCACCTTTCAAAATTCAAATGGTACGCTTAGTCCTAGGCCACTCAGCATCATGTTGTAATGTGTAATATAACTACTTCCTATCAAAGATTCTTTAAAGGCAAGTCTTAATACTTACCCTGGAAAATTCCAGCTGTAAACAGCAAGTTGAAATCTAGGAATTGCTTTACTTATAGAGATAGCAGAAGCTGAAATATAAAGTACCCTTTAATTCTACTAAGGTCAACCTTATTATAATACTTTTAATTTCATCTGTTACTTTCCACTTGGGAACTGTCAGTATTTACAGCTGTTTCCATATACTTTCCCAAGTTTACTGGCAAATACATTGATCATAAAATTTTTACACTAAATATGATGATTATTAAATGGTTATTTGGAAATGGAATCCTCATTTTTTAATCAGTTTCACCTGAAAAATCTGAAGAAAGCAGCCTAGAAAACACAAGCTATCGGCTTAATAGAACCTGTCCAAATAAATGTCATCTCGTGCTTTATAATGGAATTTAAAGTATTTTTATTTATCATTCCTATCTGAAAACACCACCACAAATTTTGTACAGGTACCAAGAATTTTCTTTTCTTGGCACCATGATGCTGTTGCCTCAATTTCTCTTGCTCTACCAACAGCATATACACCAACCTTCTTCTCCTCTCTTCTATAGGTTCCCTTTTCTCTCCTCTGGTGTTTTTCTTTATTGCTAAAGTAGTAGAAAGAGGTAGTTGAAAAGCTTTTAAGCTCAAAAGTTAAGATCCATACCAACTCCCTGCCACAGCACAAGGGCTGCATTAAATGGCAACTACCCGTGTGCAGAAGGGTGGTTAACCTTCACACCATGCCGTATCAGCAGCAAGCTAATTGCTTCCCTCTGCACCAGAGGTTTTATCCTTGCAATCCTCTGGTAACTGGGCATGTAACAACGTAGGAAACAAATACCATGTCTCTGACCAAAACAGGCCATGCAGCCATTCCACGTGTTTTTGTTTTCTCTGCTCCAAACTCAACCGGAGCCGGAGGGGAAGCGTCCTGCAACATGCCGGCTGCTTGCACAGCAAGGTATGCTTGGTGACCTCTATCACCTACAGCACATACAAACTTTATTTATACATAAACACATTTGAATATGTTAATTCTGTGACATATTCTTCCTTTACCAAACTATCTCAAGCACCCATGTTTTTCAAAGATATGCAATAGTTGTACATGTATTCAGGACCTAGCAATAAAGTATGACAGGATCAGAAAAAACTGAACAGAGTTCTGGACGCTCAAACACCTCTCTAACATTTTCTGTCACAAACAGATTCAGTAAAAGCCCTCTAAAACATTTCACAAACATTTCTCGTTAACACATACTTATTTCCTTTTCATGAAGCACTGAAATGTTGCATCTCACTGCAAACCACTTACTACAGGTTTCACTTTCTACGGAAACTGGGCAGAAAAAGCAGTGAATGAAACTCCAGCCAATCTGACTATCCTCTGGACTAAACAGAACCCGAACTTTTAATATTTAAAAAACAAACAAATAGCAACTCCTGTTTGTGAAAATATACATTATTATTTGGGACTTTTCACTATAACACACTTCTGCTTTACATGAAAAACCCATAGGAACCACTGACTAAAAATAACAGATATATGCTCTTCCCCTTCCATGTACCATACAGAAGACGGGGTTTCTACAGGCCAAGCAGAAAAAACACAGTCCATGCTTTCCTTCAACATACTAATATCTCCCAGTTTCGGTCCCATGACGTCATTAGCAGCTACTGCTGGAGAACACTTACAGTTACTTGACTAACTCTTCACAGGAAATCCCAAAATTGCACAAAAAGTGGTTTACGTCACCATTTCACTTTCACCCAAGCTTGCAATTTTTCCCTCTCAGGTAGACTTTGGCCCAAATGTCTCTGCTGGAGATTCAGCACAGATACCTTTCAGTAATGATTTAAACTCATGATACATAAATCTAGAGGCTAGGACATTTTTCAGTAAGACAGAAGTTCAGCTATTTCAAGTCTTTCTAAGGAGAAACAAAAGGAGGAAAAAACTTAATTCCACTTTCTCTAAACTTTGTATATTAAAGTACAGAAAAGAAAGGCACCAGTCTTATTTTAAAATCATACACAGATCGTGTACCAAGATAATTGCTACTCTTGCCGTTAGTGCATACAAAACAACAAAATTTTGGAAAGCAATATAGAGAGCAACAACTATCTCTGGTTGCCCACTTCTGAATATCCTTCTTTTCTGTTGTCGTTTCTGCTTCCTTCTCCCATAATCTTTGATTTCTATCTACACAGTCAGTCAAAATGTTAAGATGTAGGCAACAATAAGAAATGAAAGTAACAGTGCAAAATGTGTTCTAGGTACATCAGAGTGCTGTTTTTGCTGTCTTCCTCAGACAAAGGCAAGGCACAGAGGAACACCATCGCATATTAGGAAGAACACTGTTTACCAGCATCATAGTAATTCAGCTGAGTTTGTTGTAATCAAAACTCAGCAAGGATGCAACATAGAGGAACGTAACTCTTCCTGGAGTAGATCCTACACAAAACCGTTTCCCATTTTAGAAAGGGTGCCTAAATGATTATTACCTTTGTATAAGCATCTTACCAGATTCGAAACATAACATCACACTGTTTATTTGGACACAGACTTTTTTTTTTTTTTTAATTTAAAAGACCTTAAGAAATTCTCTTCCATGACCTTTATTAAAACCTTCAAGCAGATAAGTAGGTTTGAAGTATGTCATATAGGCTGATTCACAGATTCAAAGCTAGAAAATACATAGCAGAAGACAAAAGAGAGAGAGAAGTAAACCCAGGGAGAAGCATAAGGCCTAACAGATACGAGAAGTGATAAGATTTTTCAATGAGATTAGCATACAATTTTTTTAGCGTGCTAGTGTGCATCAACACTAAAGCATCTTGTACAGCCTGCTGTCCCATATTACCTAAAAAGCTGGAGAAACTGTACTATTTCAGTAGAGCAGACAAGTCCACAGATTGTCCTTGACCTACTTCTGTTTAGATACCCTAACCAAAAACATTCTGTCGCTTTGTTTTTTACCACTATTTAACAGCAGTATCAGCTTACTACTCCAGCTGCAACAAAAGCCAAGCAATCAAAAAAACTCATACAATCTCAGAGGGGAAAAAAACAAAAAACAAACTAACTATATTTTAATCCATCTGGCTTAATAAAGCATCAGATCCCCCTACTGTTGTTAAAAATGGACAGAAAATGTAATGCAAGCCATCACATAGTTCTCTCCCCAGAAACATTAATACAAATTCTAAACATAGAAAGGAAAAAAGGGAAAACCAGAACCAATACCTGAACTTCACTGCCCCAAATCTTGTCTCATGATCTGAAAAGGATGTGCAGTCAACTATGTCAAAATGCACTGTTATGGCAGATTATTATCTAAATGAAGGACAGATCTGAAATGGAAAGCACCTTAAAATATACCCTCTCCTAAACAAGTCCTAAGCTCTAGTAACTTTCTCACAACACAAAGTCCATTCTGAGAGGACCATGAAGCAAAAGAAATTAAAACAGTGAAACATCTAAATAGGCTAGATATGTTGAGTAGCAGTAAGTGTTAACTATAAAAATATTAATTGTTGTAACCACAAACGTTAATGTCACTTTGCTACAAGTCTGAAAGCTTATAGATCTTTCAGTCAGATCGAGTCTTCCCTACCAATGTGATGGGGCATTAGTTAGGAAGTCTAAACTGATGACAACCCTGTGTTCACCCAATTCATGGCTAAGGAAATAGAAAACCAGTATGTGACAGATGGTCTTCACCAGAGCTGAGACCATCCAGAGACAGAAAGTCCCCTTTCTCCCTTTCATCAGTCCCTAAAATATAAATGCAGTTAGCTGAAAATTACTGCATAAGGCATAAGAATCTCAAGTGGAACAATATTTCCCTCATGAGACAGTGGTGGGTTTTGGCTGTGGGCAGGTAGGCTGCAGAGACCATTTTTTCCCGTCCACCCATTCCTATTAACCCACAGCCTCACAACTACAAGCATACATGAGGAACACCACCAGAAACCTAATGACCCTAGCGCAGAAGAGGCAGGGGATCAGTAAGCGAGTAATAATAGTAAAATCTGCAGGCCTACAATTGCACCTTACTTTAAACTCTGATTTGAATATTTTATTTTTTGCACTATTGATGATAAAAAAAAGAATGCATTGGTCTAAAAATCAACGGCCAAACCTTGATAAATTCTGTGGCAAATTAATCCTCTTAACAACATGATCTGATATTCAAACATAGTTTGCAACAGACTTTTCAGGTTGATATCAAGCCAGATATTCATGCTATAACTGGAAATATTAGAGTGACCAGCTGTCCCAGTTTACTGGGACAGTCCTCCATCCTACTTGTTTCTAGGGACATTATAATTACTATGTCTGTCATTGAATCTCAAAACCCCAGAGGTACAAGAGGAACAAAGAGGAAACCTCAGCTGCAGTCAGGAAAATCTAGGTCAAAATGGAAAAGGGATTTTCTTACAAATCAACTATATTGTAAGACACAAGGCAGCTTATACAAATTTTGCTTCAACTTTTTCTCTTTCCCCCCTCCTCCATCTACCCCAGGGTATTTACAGAAAACTTCCTTGTTTGTTTTCCTTGGAAGGCTAGTTATCCTAGGCCTGGACACAAACCACACAGAAGAACAGCAGCAAAACCCACACACCACAGGGCTTCCCAAGCTTCCCAGTGGGTGAACATTTCACCAGCACAGAGCAATGATGCATACAGAACCTGTGAAGAGTTCTGTGTGTCACTCATTTCTTTGCCTTCTCTTTCTATTTACAGTTTACCTTTCTGGTAGTTTGAGCAACATTCCTAAAGGCAACCCTAATGTGGGGTTTCATAGTCAGCTTCACTGTCAACTTGTTACTGAAATGTTGTACTGCAATTATTGCGGGAAATGAACTGTCAGTTTAAAAACAAAGTTTAAAAACATTTCCATAGAAAAATGTGAAAAGATAAGTCTTCAACCTACTCAAGGTCCAGCTATCATCTTCTCTTCCTCCCCATACTTCTCTCATTTTGAAGACAATTCCATACTACCAGCATTCGATGCTACAAATTCAGTGCTCCAGAATATGGGAATCAGATCTTCACAACATTTTGGTAAGATCACCATAGCAACAGAGAAATGTGTGCTGAAAAACTCAGTTTTACTCTTTCATATTAGCAGTTTCTCTTCCAAATCTGGTCATGTTTACTGAAGACGGGGGGGGGGGGGGGGGGGAAGAAATCTAATTGAAGCAAAATTTACATTATTAAAAAAAAAAACCACACACTCCTGTCTTCTGATACTTCTAAAAAAGTCTCAAGCATTCCCTGAATGAGAATTTTTCATTAATGATCAAATACTTGTGGTATGTTGAATGCTTTGTGTTGTGGTAAAAAAGAAAGACTGTTACGATTTGCATCAACTGGAAGCACACATTGTAAGTTAAGTTGTGATAAACTTCTAAGGAATTCATGAAGACTGATTTGAGAAGACCAGCAAGGTAAAAGACCACTACTAAGCTATCACAAGAACATCCAGCACATTAATCCTGAAATTTCAGTCTTCTTAAGTATACTTAGGCTGTAAGCCCATGCTAACAGTTTTAATGTTAAATGTTTTAACGTTAAGTTAATGTCTAGCAATTTGCACTGATCATCATCAAAGAGCTTGTACAAGAGAAATTAACAATGACCCTGAATTACACAGATACAAGCCCTGAATGTATTCAGTGTAATTTAATGGTTTCACTGCCACACAATGGCAGGGATTATGTATTTTTCACAGAACTTTCAAAAAGGTGGGTGATGAGCTGTATGTAACATTATTCATCCCACTGGTTTCCTCCTCTCCTCACTTTGCCCAAATCTATGATTTATGATTTAGGAGGTGGGAAATCATTGGCTTTTTATAGAGGCTAATCTACTGAGTGCCTAACCTTTATATAACTCTGTACAAACAGGAATAACACGTAACACAACAAAGGATCTTCCACACATGCCAAGCATTCCAGCAGTTTTGCAAAACAATTAGAATTTTCTTACTCATTTTGCGCAATGCATTTCAGGGAAGAAAGACAAGACCCCTCTATATCTTCTCCTATTTCTTCAATCTCTCACATCCACAATGACAGCTTGGAGGTGGTCATCAAGTGTTCTCCATCCTGCAGCCACTCATCTCATTGAAGCACTTAAACTCCTAAAAGCAACTCTGTGCTGCTTTCTTGAGCAAACTATCAGACTTTTCTTTTTTTTTTTTTTTTTTGACCATTACCACTAAAAAAGCCCAGAGAGTGAAGATACAAAACACAGTTTTTAATGGCTTAAAAGCCATTAAAAAAAAAAATCCCCTATTCCGTTTTGATACTTTTATAAAAATGCAAAATAATGTCATGTCCTGTTCCCCAAGGTTCTGCAGTTCTAATATGACTTTAACAAAATGCTCAAATTCTGCCCCAGTACCTTGCTGTTTAAATTCACCAAATAAAAAATTAATCTGAAATCTCTCTTTGAATAAAGACTTTCTAAATGTTTTTTCCTCCTCTCTTTTCCTGGATATCATTTTTAGTAATAACTGTTGTTCTCAGTTGATTTTGATGTGCGATTTTTATGCACATCTGTCTGATGTTCCTGGAATCTGTTAAACATATCCTTGAGGGAATTTCAGCACACCAGGATCTTCAACTTCAGCATGACTTTCTGTTGTTTCATAGTCCGGATTTCCTTTGCACTGACAGAGTGACTAAAATGATCACATACTACATGACCTCAGGATATGCATTCAGTATTTTCACAGCAGTTTCTTGCTCTTACATAAACAAGCCTTTTAAGTGTCATTGGAGAATTGGTTACACTAGATACTATATTACATGCCTGTTATACATGCTTTTTAACCATAAGGTACTGACAATTTTGTTTGGACTAGTTGTTATCAGATCCCCTTTTTAATCATAATTAATTGTTGCATATCATTTCTAGACACCTACTGCAGATGTCTAGAAATCTTTCAGGTTTTCAATCTATTTTGAAAATACGTCAGAAAGTTACTGAGGCAATTCAAAGATCAAAAAAATAGCTATGTTCATACGTGCTCAGTTATATCACAGAAAACAGCCCTGTACACAGTCATACATTAATTAAAATATTTAAAACCAGAGTAAACAAAACTCCATTTCTGACAACATATGGACAGACAGCCTCTCTCCTTCCAGCGCCTCAATCCTTGCTCTGAGGCCAGCGAGTGTCTGTTGACATAACAGGGGGCCGGAGCTGGTCCTCAGATTCCTTTGAAACTTCCTCAGAGAATCCAGATAGCAACAATTTTTTTGCAGCATCCCAAACAGCAAAGGAAACTGCTGCTACACGACTGCACATAGCTGAAAGAACAAGTATCAACAGCATTTGTTGATTCTGGCACCCAGGTAGAAAAGAAGAGCCCGACAGCTCTGTGCTAGTGAAAAAAAATGACTCTCCGCGGTGGAATTCGGAATGAAAACACTGTCTGGCACCTCTGTGTGCGTGGGAGGCATTTCATGCTCCATCAGGAACTTAACCCAACAGCAATGAAATTTACTGAAAGAAAGGTGGAAACGGGTGAATACTGCAGAACATGGAAAAATATTATTCCATTTTTAGAAAACGTACTTCAGGAACCTTCTGATTTCTATGTAATATATCCCCTCTTTTTTCCAGCATAGCCAGCTTAGAAATGAAGAGAAAATCTGTGCCATCCTATCTGAAACATAAAAAAAAAAAAAAACAAACCACTACTCCTCCTATAACAGATTATACCCACATTCATATGGCATTTGTTGAAAACATACCTATGGGTTACCTGCTTCCCACTTCATTTACTTGTCTTCCCTCTCACTCTCTAACACTTTGCTACTTTGGCTTGACTTCTAATTTCCATTCATACTGCATACATCCTTCTTTTACTCTAATCATTAAGAGATCAAAGAGTCTCTACAAACTAGAGCACAAAGCTCAAGTCAAAATACCTGAAAACATAGTTCACTTACCCCTAGCTATTACACACCAGCTTCATCATCACATCAAGCATTTTAGAACAAATATTTCACAGAGCTCTTAAAAGGTCTATCACTATATTGGGGAAGTACGGCTACCACTACCACAGGCAGAGTTTCACTGCCATTATCTTAAAACACTGAAAAAAATGGAGTATTTCAAAAACTTTGACAGTTTCTACCACCAAGTCTCCCTATCTGTTTCTTCCTTTTATTTTCTTGAAAGCATATTGTTCATCTACGTTTGATGTGATTCTCCCCCCTCACTCTTGGTGGTTGTGATAAGATACTTGAAATAAACACAAAAGCAAAGCATTGGCCACATAAGGCTTATTGGGTCACTTCAGCCATAATTTATTCACATCTCACTACTAAAAAGTACCTGCCAATTTCTGAAATCTCAAACAGCTGTTGCAAGGCTCATAGCACACTGGAGAACTGTAGAGGCTCTGGAAATTGCACAAGTTCATTCCATTGCTCATTTGGCCAACAGTCTGGAAAACACACGTTTGACAGGCTGTTTCTAAACAAGAGTAGTAACACAAAGTATGTTATCCTTTTTGTTTTTTTTTTTTTTAAACACAGTTCATGTTTTGTACATGTTTTGGGAGAATAATTCACAGAATTAATTTTGGAAACAGCAGAATGCCTTCATTACAGTAGCAGAGAAATCTGAAGCACTGGGCTCTGAAGCAATGGAAATAGCCGGGTAATTATGCAGCTAAAAGCATGCTCAGCACAGCTACTGCAAGGATTGCACAGCTTGTTCAGTTTAGCATCGCCACCTCTGCCCAGCCAACCATTACTGTGCACAAAGCTGGTCCCATTAAACACTCCCATGGACCATTTGTCACTGCATTCTTACCTGGTGGCTTTCCAAGAAGGGTGACAAAGACCAACACCTGAGTCATAAACAGGCCAAGCCTATAGAAACTGTTGCTTATATGCAACACTACAGCCATCACTAACGCCAAAACAACTAGTCCCGGGGATACAAACTCTGTGAGAGTTGTACTGTGGCATATACATGGTAAGAACTGTACATCTTTGGATCCAATTTCACTTTGAGAAGAAACTTAGAATGATAAATATCTGAATGGAAGAAACTATCTCTACCAATGTATTATTCTATTTACATAAAATCGTATTCTAAAATTGGTTTGTTTAAAATAACAAATTTTTAAAAGCATCAGAAACGTATGTCGAGCTAAATTCAGCCCTAATTCAGAACTTCTCTGGAGATTCAGTTATGGAGCAATAATAGTTTGCAATGCAAAAATATTTCTTCTAACTAGACTATTAAAAAAACAGGTCTTTTACATTCAAGTGACACTAAACATGAAACAGAGAAAGTCTCAGCAATTAACTAGAATCCACAACAGAAAGATTTCTGTGCGTTAGGTATAACTATCAAAGATTTCATGCAAACATTAAGATACTGGACTTACTAAATACCTCAATAAGGACACTGCTAGTATCTTTATCAAAAAGATTTTAATTACTGCTGCTTGCACAATCAAAAGGAAAACAAATCTAACAAATTTTGATAAGCAATATAGTAAAGTTGTAGCAAAAAAAATGAATATGTTTTACTAAAACACTTTCTTAACTATAGTTTACAAGGACAAAAGGAATTACCAGGTCTAGCTATCTTTATAAGCAAAAGATTTAGTTAAATATTTCAGTTAATAGAATTCAGCGAGCCATTTCAAACACTAATACTGCAACTCTGATTCAGGCTTGCACTCTTACATCATTTTGGCCTCTATATCTACTTATAAAGAGCAGGACAAAAATTAGTGAAAGCATGAGCCCTTAAAAGGAAAACAATGCTTGAAATAGTTGTTTATTCAAATATAGAATATTTTTGACACTAGTGGTCTTTAGGCATTTTTTAGGCCCTTTTCTGTGAGATTAGGGTAATGACATCCTATGACTCAAAAACAGAAACTGAGTTTGAACTGCACATAGGCTAGCAGTGACAGATCAAAGTAGTATGTAGGAGGCTGTGAAGAATACACGGAAAAAGCTTTTACGTACAGTGTAACTAATCATAGGTTTATAGAAGCATGTATTTTAGGCTTTGTAAATTAGAACAGTCGTATTAGCCAACCATGGCTGTGTCTGTGCTTTACAGCAGGTTAGAACTACCAAGGGATTTAAAAACTAACTTGCAAAAAAATAAACAAGGGCAGATGAGTAGACAAATTTTAGAGTGTGAGACAAAAGAAATGTTATGTGCCATGTAGTCTTATAAGGAAAAGGTCTAGGGTTCCTGTTTCCACACTATTTCTCTCTACCAAAAGACTCCTCCAGGAAGTACTTACCTCCATTTTGCCATCTTTATGCCTTTAATGTACTTTTAACTCATTGCTTTTCAACCCTCTATTTAATCCATCTATCCTTTCTTTTTTTTTTCACATCTTCAAAACTCTCCTATCAGGGATTTTTCTCCGTCCTTCACTAGGCCTTTCAATTTCAATCCACTTCATATTCCTTAATTCTTCCTCATTGATTTTTGTTTGTTTTTTAAACAAATATTCATCCCTTAGTCATAACATACACCAGATCTACAATGAATACCTTCTATCCTCAAGCAGCAGAACAGGTGTTACTCAAGATACAATTAAGAGGATCCTTACCTTTCCAAAATCTCTCACATCAAACAAATCAAATGCTTCAAAAAGTTCACTTTTCTTCATCCCAAATATTTCACAACATGCCGAAAGAAAAGTTCTTATATTCTTCAAGCAAAGAAACTAGGAGGAAAAAAAGTAAGCATAAGATGTATCAATCAGCAACTTACATGCTCACTAATGTATTATAAAAATTAGTAATTAAGTTATGCATATTAAAACTGCTAGCAATTTCATTATGTTATGATTTTCAACTGGTTATAATTCAGTCATAAGAATTCCTTTCATACTCAGAAGCATTAGCTAAATTCGAAGTACAGACATTTTGTGAGAAGAATTTCTCTTCAAAGTAACCGAAAAGATACTATCAGATATAAATTAGTTTAAATAGACTTACTTTTCAGTTCTATTCACACAGTATAGAACAAAATAAATGTTTTCAGATGTTCAAATAAAGTTACAATAATAAAGTTGTATTAATATGAAAAAGTTATTTTGCATATACACCAAGTATTTTCATTTTTTAAGAAATAAAAGTCTAGTTTGAACATTTAATGAACATACACGCATCACGTTAACAAACTGAAGACACTATAAATACATATTCTCAGTAGGGACCATGGGATGGCATGAAATTTGCATCAGAGTAATAATTTACAATTTATCTAGCAGCGATAACTTTGTCAAACCACCTTGATTTCTGCATTGAATCAAAGACTATTTCCTTTGAACTCATTTACACACATCAACGATCATCTGAGTCTGGAAAGGAATAAAGCTTCACCCACATCGCTCTCCTCTTATAAATAAGCATTTTGATACATTTTCCCTAGATTTCTTTTGAAAGACTTTACCAGTACGAGACAATAACTACTGATAGTACGGTAATAACTAAAGGGGTATAGCTAAATTGTGCAATATTGGTATCATTTCTTGAATGCTAATACCTTATGAGGACATTAACTTCATATAGACATCTTTGTATAGTCTTACAATCCACTATGAATTACAGGGCAAAATACACAATATTTATAAGCAATAATATTTCAAATGACACAGCAGTCTGCTTTGAATATGCTCTTAAAAACTATTGAAACAGCAACTCAAGATTAAAACTGAGTTCCTGAAGGTCTCTATGTTATATTTAATTCATAAGAACAAGGATTGTTTACATTAGTATGGATTATAGTATTACTACATGTTCCAACTTAGCAATGTACATATAAAAGCAACACTTGAATTTCAGAGAGGTGTCACAACTCACGTTCAATGCAGAATTAGTAAACAAATTGCTCACTCAGACAGATTTGCCACTAGTTTATCCTCAATGTAAGACAATGAAATACCAATTCAGACAGCCTAACTTAAAATCTTACAACAATATAATAAAGTTGTAATGTACAAGCACTAAGCTTATACTGCTGAGTCAAAGAGAAGACAACTTCATTGGTTGTAGGACACACAAGACAAGACAAGAGCTGACGTGCTCATCAAAATGCATTGCAAAAGCAATCACTGCACTAGCCAAAGCTCCAAGGAAGTGAGTTGTAAAAAGCACAAGTCTTGGACCAACTCCGCTGGCTTTCAGCCTATTTTAAGGGAACCTAAACAATAAGCAGTAAATTAAATTCTTAAGACTATTCTAACAGAAAGACCAAAGAGGATTCAAATTCTCCCTAATTCAATACTAATTCAAGTAAGTGGTAAAGAGCATGCAACGTGGCATATGTTTAAAAAGGTTTAATATAACCTAATATTCAATAACCAGATAATTAAATCCTTCAGTAACAACACAGCATATAACACAATTGTATTTCTTGTAGAATCTAGAAACCACAGATTAGGCATTTGTCAAATTTACCTGCATTTCAGACAGGACCACATTGCAAATTAAGAGTAAGCCAAAGATGCATTTAACATAATAAGTCCCCTGACAATACAGTCTAATCCCCCTGTTAGTAGAAAACATGCTTACTGAGTTTATTTGGGCACCTAATTATTTAGTAACCATCAATTCTCCCTTGTAAAATGGATTAAAAGGCTTATTTTTGAACTATTTCACTAACCACAGTAGCTGCCTGGACACAACTGTGAGACTACTGAAACCACGTCCACATTTATATTCATTCATTTTTCAATAAAACATATGAGGAAACTCTTCATAAAGAACTTGAAAGGCTACTTGTCATACTCTGGAAAAGTTACTGGATATATTATCTGAAATACTTTCTGAAAGATTTCCAAAGCTTTCTATTGCAATTATCTAGAGTCATTATTCTCTTCAGGAAAATAAAAAATTTTACTGCTATGCTAATTGTATTAAGTGCAAATTAGACAAATAAACTTCTAAATTTAAAAAGGGCATATATCTAAAATTCAAGAAGTTCTGTAAAAGCCAATCCTTCACATCGGCAATAAGGAGAAGATGGCATCGGTCGCCAGTCCCTCACTGGTAGGTTTTGTCCTCAGAATATTTACAATCCTATTACACTATTGTGCTTCTTTTTCAAAGAAAAAGCATTTTTCGGTACACCGCACGGGAGATCGTTCAAGGAACAAAGAGCTGTTGGGTCGCCCAGTTCTCTTACAAATGCAATGAGAGCTGGACATCTCTCATTAGATCTGATCTCCAAAAGTCACAAGAAATGTTGCCTTTCAGAAAAAGAACTAGTTTCTCTTTATTAAAAAACACAAATTAATAACATTCCTTTGAAAACATTACTGCTTCTCTCCTTTATCACACTGTTATGTTTCAGGACAGCAGTCCAGAATTCTTAGTATGTAGATGAGTAATAATACTGCAGGAGAATAGCATAAACCGTAAGCTTGAAAAAACTTACACTAGAGAAAAAAATAAAACTTCTATTCTCGCCCTTCTTGTGCTATCACGAGAAGAGAGCTCACCAAGCACCCAGAAGCAGACCATCAAAATCACAATCCAGCAGGAATGTTCAGGACCCTGAAAGCATTTGGAAAAATGAGGATATCTTCACTCATCTCCACTACTTCCCATGTATGGATGTTTCTGTAAAGACTTGTTCACTGTGGACTACTTCCCAGGAATTCCTCTCCAGTAGTATGAATAGAGAAATAAATAATAAAATAATATTTTGATCAAGAAGTATTTTAGTCAAATTAACCAATTTCTAACATCCCAATGACTTGCTAGCTGCTCCTGTGACAGCATCTCAAATATAAAAGGTCTGCAAAGCTGATAATTGAAGGATTTGTCAGTTAGATTCATGTCATACTGACTTCAAAAGACATAGTAAGAAGGAGGACTCATTCCAGTATTTCAACTGCAATGACACTTCTCCTATGAAGTCTCAGTTGGAGCTTTGCAGGACAGAAGAATCACCCTCACTAGACTGTTAATCGAATCCATTCCCACTAAGGATTTGACCAATGATTGCACTGAATAAGTGCATTACCAAAAGGTATGCTGCAGATATTTTAATGGAAAAGTAGTATTTGTTTCTGAATGAGTTTGTTCCATCTTCATATTAACAGCTGCGGATTATAAAGACAGCCTCCTCACGTTGCTGAAGCATCCCTAACGCTCCTGCAGTTCCACAGCCTTAGTAGTTGCACTGCTGTAGACAAACAATGTACAACTTTGTCAGGGTTGCTGAAATGTTACAATTCTTATGCCACATTGTTTCTGCAAAAGAGATTATAGTTTTAGTGGCCTCTGGCTTGTTCCACATTGAATTTAATTTCAAAAAAAGGCTTTAAGAAGACACTTACGGAAATTAAGAGTAGAAGTTTGCAAAAACACATCCATCACCTAAAAAAGCAGGTACAGTTGATACAACTGTTATGATCTAGTACCTACAGTACCAAAGCAGAAAAGTAAGCAACCCAAATTACAAAGTTCTATAGGAAGAAGCATGCTGTTTTCTACCTCTAACGTTGGCCACTTCACACAAGCATTTGAAGCTTATTCAACACAGATATATGTGCTGATAGAAATGTACAGAAATATTTTACAGAAGCTACTGAACAGAAACCACTAATTAGGCAAAGCAGCATAGGCAGGAGTCTAGAGCTGCCCACAGGGAAGAGGAATTTCTCTAGCCAAGCCTCTAATGAAGTGAAAGATGAAAAGCAAAAGAAAAAAAAAGATTTTATTTTTTTCTCTATTTCTAAAATTTTATAGGTATCTCTCAGAAAATGTATTTTAGCAGTGAAGTACTTCAATGGAATAAAGGCCTGTTTACTACAGACCGTATTCAATACATGAGTATACTTTTAATATTAGAGGAACTCCTAAGGGTGTTCAGAGACCAATACAAAGACCTCCAAAGATCAAATCCTTTCATGCAATTCCGATGTAGCAATACTAGTCAGTATGTGAGTGAAAACCAAAACAGCAACAAAGAACAAGTATTTAAGAAAGACAGACTTCTAACCACACTTTCAGTAACTTTTTTTTTTAATTACTAAGTTGGTTGAAGAGCAATTTGTATTTATTTCAGCTTCTATTTCCTTTTTATTATGGCAATTTAGTCATGAGCAAAGAGGAAAGCCTGGGTAGCCATCAATTTCCTTACATTTAAACCTGGTTCAGCAGGCATTCATATACTATTTAATATAGATCAGGAACAAACACTGAGCACAGAACATACTGACATCTGAGCATCTGAGACGGTCTAAATAGATGGCAGACTATAAAGAGACATCAAATACAAAGCAGATTAGTGTGCTACTTTATGCCAGGAAAGTTGCGGGGGAAGAAATAGGAGTGCTTCTCTTTTTGAAATTAAATTTACAAAGTATTGTTCCACTATTTCTTAAAGCATATCAATTCCACTATAATTTACTTGTGTGGCCATTATATGCCTGTCCCCTCTTCACTGTACTTTCCACATTTTGCATGTTACATTAACAGGTTCCAAATACAGCTGCCTCACAACTCTGGCCAGTCACTCAGTGACTGTCTTAGAAGCTATGACAAAAGACTAAAAGTACGGAAAAAAGAAGAATTTTGCTTAACTAATTGTCCTCTAGATCCACTTTTGAGAGGAATAAGGCTTGTCAACCGGGGAAAGTTCAGAGTCCTTCCCTTCCCTTCCTCCTCTTAAATGGCTCTATTTTATAAACTGCACAGCTGCAGCTATTCACTTTTGCCTAAGACTTTAAACAGCCTTACAGGTACACCCAAACAAGGGCGAGTTTTTAATCATATAAATGTAAGCATTTTATGACAAAATCAGTTGAGGAAAGGCCAGACACCCAAAACAACTACATAAAAGGGAAGTAATCACATGAGCAAATCTGGCTTCAATTCATGCATCTCAGAAGACAGTCATTTTGTTTTTTCATTTTGTCTAAAAAAGTCACATGCACAGAGGCACTCAGACTTGTGAAGATGATGAGAGATTTTTGTATCAGTCCTCATTTACAGCCTCAGAAGTGCAGAATTAAACAAAAATGGAAGGCAGAAGAATAGAGGAGGTACAGATCATTGCCATAACATTCTCATGCTCTTCCTAGACCTCAGCACTTGCTGTAAAATGTAGGCTGCTTCATCTTTTCTGGCCATTTCTGGGATGCTGATGAAAACAGATTAGCTGGAAGGATCTCATATTGATTTCCACTTTGCAGTTGAAAATATACATGAGAAGAAAATGATGCAGTTGTATCTTTGGAGAAATACCAGAAATGTGAAAATTGCCATAACTGGAAGAATTTAAGTGGAAGAATTACTTTCCTACATTCTGTCACCAATTTTGAGATGTGCAAGTTGTTTCACTGCAAGAAAATACACACAAAAAAACCCAAACTTGTTTCCTCAAAAAGTTTCTTTCAGAGACTTTGCCAAATGTCGTCGGGCTTGCAGATTTTTCTCTGTCAAAGCTCTTGTAATTTGTCTTAGTATTTGTTGTAACAACTACGTTGATAGAAGTAACTAAATCTACACTAATGCTATTTTAATTCTACTAAATCCAAACGTAAGACTACAATTCAGAAAGTCGTACACTCTCTACTGTGACAAAATAGCACCATTGCCTCTGCTCTCTATAGAGTGAAGATGCTGTGCGGATCCAAAAACAAAACCAAAAAGAACAAAAAAAAGAAAATAGAAAGAGGAAAGTTTAGGGGAGGGGGGAAGGCAGAATCATAGCAAAGTTACCCAGCAGCAAGACCAAAAGTGTACCATGAACATGGGAGTCATGAGAGAAAAGAAAATAGAAAGAGGAAAAGTATGTATGTGCACACACTATATATATATTATATATAAAAATGTAGCAACAACAACTAGAAGTACAGACCCAAGATTTTCAGCAACATCTATATAATGTGTGTGTAAAGGCTATATCTAGCATCATTCAAATTCATTCAGTTATATCCATTAAAAGAAGAAAATTAGGTGCCTCCAGAAATAGCTGTTCTTATGTCAAGGGCCCACCTTCTGTAAAATGAGGCTGGACAGCTCCCTGACACATGCCCTCTTTGACAGACGAATCCCAAGAACAGAGTTACCAAAATAAGAGCATGTTACACTTTTTTTTTTTTTTTTTTAATACCTATATGTTCATTAACATCAGATTATGCTATACTCAGACAAAACAGTAGCCCACTGTGGCACGGGCAAAACTGTACATTCAGGGTTAACAATTCAACACAGAAATCGTTCCTGGCTCCTTCACAGATTTCAGCAGCCAAAACAGATTAGATTAGTTCTGCTCTGCCAACAGGAGTAATTATCACTGCACTCAGTAAAAATAGCTGTAAGGATTCTAAGTGAATGGAGTAGGGACCCACTGATGAAGTCTTAATTCAACATCTATTAATGTCTTTTCCTGAGCCAGCAAGAGGGGAAAAAAAGCAGCATCATAGTCAAGAAGGCAGGTTTAACTTCTCTATTGTTTCTGTATGCGCCACTGAAAAATCCTGAAAAATCTTTACATTTAGAGGCTTACTAACAGCAGGAAACACAAAACAGCCATGAGGAATTTGAAGACCATGTCTCTGAAATGAGTGTGCCTATTTTCAGTAAGCAGATGAAAGTTGTATAGTTGTTTCCAGAGATTTTTTTTTCTTTTGGTAGCAATATCATGACAGCATTATATTTTTTGAATTTTAGATAAAAGATACTAATTTGCAAATAACGTTAAAAAAAAACCACACACACACAGAAAGTACATGTAACTTGCACTAAAGGAGTTCAGTTCTACACCCTGCATCTGGCTTCTTGTTCTGCAAAACCACCTCCATCATTCGGATTATCACTATTTTTAAAGCTCTAAGCAGGAGCAAATAAGCTGAATATTAAGTACCTTCCAGCCTTTGCTCTCCAAAAGGACTATCTGGAAATATTTTATTTTTCTGTTACAAAGCTGATGCATTAATAAAGACACAAGAGACTACACACTGAGCTCTGCAAGAGGCTGGCTCATTATCAGTAGCTCTTTGTATAGTCACTTGAAGAAGTGAAACACTTTGGGGGATAATAAAACATGCAAGATTGTTACTACTACATAAGTGTAAAGAATTTTGCTCAGAAAGGTGCTATGTATAGAATAGCAACAGATACTCCTCAATTCAAAGAGGATGCTCTAATGTGAAATTCTACATATAGAACAGCTAGGGAGGTCTGTAGTTTATTAGCTTATTGGATGTGAGCATTCTTTGAAGGTTTATATAATGCTAAGACGCTCTACAAATTATGGAACATTAAATTCCTTTGCTAACACACTATGAATATTAATAGAATGTTCTTTATTTGCTCAGTTAATGTGGTAATTAAATATTCATGGCAAAGCTCTTCAAATTCCTAACTGACTACCAGTCAATTGTGTCTATCACATTTTGGCTTGGGGATAGAGTTTTGTTTATGTACATTTGCTCTCCTCTACGCTTCAGAGAAAAAAAATGGAAACTTAAAGAAAACGATGAGGAAGCATAAAGGATGGTCAGCTTCAGTCAGTACCACACAGGGTGAGCAGAGGGCAGAAGAAAACTTCAGGACTTGTCCTGTTCTCCTGACTCTCCTTGGCTACACAGATGTCATAGCACAAGTGAAGCAAGTGAGGGCAAAGAAGCATTTAAATTCTCTGGGTTCCTTAAGCCAAGTAGTCCTACAAAACACAAAAAATAGTGACTTCTAGTCAATGGCCCCCAAAATGCATTCAATGAACAACAGCTTCCATGTCCTTCTGTGTGCACCACGAGAGGAGTCACTGGACTGTCTAAAGCAGCAAAGAAGCTTTTTTCCTGCACCTATTTATTGTAAGATGAAAAATAAAAGACAGAGCTTGGAGAAAGCACCCTGTCACTACACACAGGGGAATTTTTAGACCACAGAGCCTCAACTACAAGAATCCCGAGTTAAAAGTATGACTGGCAACAGGCAGGAGTGGGAGCTCACGACGGCTTCCTGCTGCAAAGGGCAGTTCCTGGGCAGCCTTTTGCTCCCAGGCTGGCAAGCCTTGGCCAGGCTATTCTGCAGCATCTCATCCAAAAGACCAGCAACTTGAACACTACAATAGGCATGCAAAGCACACATGGATATTTTTTTTGTTTGTTTGTTTTTTGGGGGGGGGGGCCTGTGCTAGGTTACCCTTCCAAGCAGCCAGTCCTATCTGTCTTGCAACCTGGAGTTGCATCTCTGAAGTGTCTTTCACTAAGGTTCTCTGTGTCATACAAACAAATACAAAAAGATGACAAGAAAAGGGAACACAGAAAACAGTAATGAAGAGAACAAGAACAGCAGGATGACAGTGGCAAGTAAAAGAAGGGACAACAGGAAAAGAAAAGTTGCACAGTAAAACAAAGGTAAAAAAAAAATGGTCCAACAGAGAGCAAGTCCAATAGAAAAGACCAAAGTAAAAGAGACTTGACTCTGATGCTCAAATTATGCAAAGACTTGAAATAAAAGCCTAGCACAAAGAATGACATGTTAAAGTTTTGGTGTTAAAATGTTTCTGTGCTGGTAGGATGCATTTTCACTGATCCTACCATAGGATTTCTAATCACTCACATTTCAATTTAGTTGATGAAAAATTAGCAGTTGCATGAAAACGTCTTAAAGGTGAAGAAGCCTCAAAACCTTCACCCACCTCATTTATTTAAGCTTATAGGGGGGAAAATATCCTAAAGCCTAGAGCCCACCTGATGTAGTTAAACTGCAAAATTATTGGCAAAAATTCTCAAATTAACATTCAAAGTGTCGCATACTCAAACCATCATAAAGCTAGCAGCTACAGTATGCAATACAAATTTACACACTGGTACTGAAGAGAACTACATTTATTTCATATTGTTAGCTTGGCACACTAAAATGTTGTTTCCATTGTATTTTAAATGTCTTTTATTCATGCCTATTTTGTTTTTGCAGGTCTGTAATGTCAGCATAGTGACATGAGATTTATTACATCACTTACATCTGTGTAAGAGAAATTAATTTTAGAGTGGAAAGAGCTCTGGAATTAGCCCTGGCAATAGATTTTCACATAGGCTAAAGGTACTTGCACAGAATTCACATTAAGTATCCATACTTGCCTTCAGTTTTGTTACAGAAATACAGTTCCCTTCTCTATTTTCTACCTTTCCCATTAAAAAAAAAAAAAAAAAAATCAGTGCCATTGATCACCATCCTAAGTGTATCTGCTTTAGTGAATAAATTGTGACCCCAGTGCCCTAGACAAGGCCAGACCTGAATCACTCCTATCCAATTCCTTTAAAGTGACTCAATGTGGTTTTAAATATTTTTTAAAATACATAAGTACATAAAGTTGTTAAAATGTACTTACTTGCTCTCTCCTGAGTACTCTTTCCAAGCATCTTTTATATAATAGATTCAACATTTATTTTGAAAGGTGTGAAACGCTATCAACATTATATCCTTCATGGAAACTCAGCACAACAGAAAAAAAAAATCTTCACAAGGTTACTCAGTATCTGCTAAAGGTGAATCTAACCCAAAATAAATTCCTTGCTCTTCTATTTCTTAATAGCAGAACAAGTAGAACATGTATTATGTATATAATTTCCAATACAAAGGAACAATATTATTCAGTAGTGTTAATATACATGACTCATTAAATACTTCAAGTGTTTTCTTGAATTACATTTTTAAATGACTCTTTTCCAAACTCTTGGAAATCACGGAATGAACTCTTAGCAAGAACTACTTTAAGATATAGTACAGCTCTCCATGAATTGTCAAGCAAGTACAGCCGCCCTCTATTTACCTCCTTGAAATATCTACTGCTCTACTTCTGCTAGTGTGTCGCTGCAGGTATGCCGTCTGCTAGACTACGCTTTCTGTGGCAAGGACAAGGTTTTCTGACATGTTCAGAGAACACTCTGGAGCATTACAGTAAAGTAAGAAGAAAAAAATCAAAGTTCAGAAGTGCAAACCCAAACTATAAAGCAGTGGGAACAGCCACGTTCAAAAAACAAACTCCAACAGTAAGTTTGGGGGATTGGGCAGTTAAAACACAGTGGACCCAGCGATGCTCTCTAGATCTTAGCTATTACGTAACATACCGACCTTGCACCAAACACCAGCCTCTCTCGCACCGAACACAGTAAAGCCACCGCAGGGTTCCCATCTCGGGGGAGGGAGGCAGGCCCGGAAACTGCCCTATGCAGCCGCTCAAACGTGCCATACCCTCGCGCGGAGCCATAGCTCGCTGACATGGCTGAGAAAGTTAAACGCTTCTGCAGTCTTCCTCGCCACACATTGTATTGAAAGAAAATAGTCACAGAAATACAAATATTTTAACTATAGAAACTAAGTAAACTTACAGAAAAGGCAGCAGCTAGCCTCACATGCCGTTCCTTTTGACTAATTTAGTTATTTGGTGGGTCTTACATATTTAGTTAGTTTTAGTTCTGAAATGCCCTTAACTACAAGCTTTCAGTGCATATATAAAGATTCATATATATATAAAGCATATATAAAGCAAGAGAAATCCTAAATATAGATTAAAAATAGATGAGGAATAATGATTATACTGCAGTACTTATATAAACCTGTGGAGAAACCATTCATCTAGTCAGTATCTCAGGAACTTGGGAAAAAAGAAAACAAGGCTTCAATCTTTTTCACTCGTTCAGCAACCGCACTGACTAGGTTCGAGGGACATATCAGTACAGCAAACGCCATAGCCTCTGTTTATTTACAGACATTCCCAAAGGTTTTGCAGCAGTACTATGGAAGTGAAGAAGGCACTAGGAGGAGCCCAGCAGACCACGGCCCGACAAGCCTGCAGACCGCTGAAGAGCTGCTCTGTATTACCCCGAGGGGGAGTCCTCTGGCACAGCAGTTTATACCTTTGCTTGCCGGTGCAATGCCCAAGGCAATAAACGATGCTTTCCATAATCAGCCACTGCACAAAAACTGTACTGCTATTTCCCAGTCTGCCAGTCGAGATCCATACACACACACACACACAGGTGGGCTGAACATTAGCCAGAACAAGGATAACAGACCATTTCTCCAATGTGCCAAATACTGCAAAAGTCTGTGTACCTGCATGTTTCTGAAACAAATTCTAGGTCATTGATTAAAATTTATCAGGATCAGACAGGCAATCCCAAACATTCACAAATCGCATCTTCAGTAATAACTGCCACTGTAAATGCTACTGCAGGACCACTAATTCCGTCTCATTCTGAGACACTCTGTCCCTGGACATTCAGGCAAATGCAGCAGAACTTGCTGCGAGAATTAGCGTACATCTTATGAGACTTTATTGATCATGCCACAGGAATGAGAAGCCTAAGGTGATAAAACTCTACAAGTGTTTAATGTGTTGAGATGACACAGACTAGGTAAAGCAGTTTTAAAAGCAGAGGCATTACACTACAGTTAACTTTTTTTAAAGAGCGATTTAAGTGCAGACCTCTGTACAGATCATGAGTTTAATTAATTACTGCATGCTTTGCCTCTGAAAATACGTTCTCAAACAGATGTTGTCACCCCAGGATGTGCACTAAATATGGTAATATAGATATTTCAAGAAAAAAAAAGTCAGAAAAAACTAACAAATGTATTTTAACCTATAGTAAGGAAGAATATATAGTACTATGTGTTTCACTAATAATTATAATGTTCTAAAACTCTGATGCCTCATCCTACAAACTACAGCAAGTCTTTCAGGTAAAAGATGCATTTGGATGATTTTCAAAACTGTGATTTTTATTAGATGAAATCACTTATGTACAGCATTACCTCAGATTAGAGTTTAGAACATTTGCAATATTAAATCACACAGCTTTTTGGGAGTATTTAAAAGCTGGACCACACAATTTGAAGTAAAAAATGATCCAGGAAATCACACATTCTATGTCATGTCTAAGCCTCAGTGATGAACTACCTCCTTTTGCTTGCTTTCATTATGCCTCTGACCACTTCCATTTATATCCTCCATTTCTCTACTGGAAGGGACGATAAAGTTTTTCTCTTTTTTTTTTTTTTTTTTTTTTTAAAAAAAAAATCTTGCTTCAACCTCTGCATATTCCATCATACTCTCCCCCTATGCTGCCTCTTTTTGAAGCTGAAAAACCTTCACAGAAATTGCTTTATACCTCTGAAAATCCCTATTGCCCTTCTCTGCGCCCTTCTAGTTCTACAATATCCTCTTTAAGAGGGGGAGATCCAGACTACGTAATGCAGATGCACAGGGGCTCAGGCAGCAGACTGTGGTCACCCAAGAGACCCTCAGGTGTGGGGCACAAAGCAAGCCACCGCAGAAGGCACACACCTTGCAGCTGCCCTTAGGTGCCGCATCCTCTGCCCATGGCTCCCAGAGCCGAATCTTACTATGGAGAATCCGGTCCTGATGACCACCGGATATTGGACTGGATGAACCAAGGGCAGGCAGTTCCTCCAGTGTTGACATAAATAGGGCACAAATATGTCAAAAGAAAAGTCAACTAAAATAGAACCGTAAAGACCTAGATGTCTGCTCCCATAGCTCTTCCTCACACACAGCGGCCCGGAAACCCAGCCGGTGCTATGCAAACTGTCCAAGTTGCACAGCTTTTCATTTCTTCAGTGCTATGTAATCTTCTCAACTGAAGAATCCAAAGTGAAGCAGTGATGCAAATCAGTTATAATGCAAGAAACAATAGATTTTAGATTGGATTAAGTTGTACATGAAACTACAACTAAGTTGAAAAACAGCTAACTCCCTGTGAAGCCTTTGTAGGGTTCCTTCCTTAAGTAGGCTGATAAATAGTTAAAGCTAAACTTTAAAAAAAAAAAAAAAAAAAAAAGTGTCTCGGCAGAGGCAGGCGAGGGGCAGCCAGGAAAACGCAGCTGCCACCTTCATACACAGCCCCTGCCATGTCACCGCTGGCTCTCAGCAGCGCTTGGCCTCAGAGAAACCTGCAAAACTATCCACAAGTGGCACACGGCTTCACTGCAGAGGAAGTCAGTGCGACGTCTCAAAAACAAGCCAATCCCATAAAAGCCTCGTGCAGGGGGAGCTGGAGTTACCTGGAGCCTCAGTCTGCTGAACCATGTGCTAGAACCAGAGTTTTCTGTGCAGGATACGGCTCCCAAGGAAGCCTGCATTACCAACCCACACTGCATGCTGATTCTTAGATACCAACATCACATTTTTTACCTCCAGTTCAATTAAGAAATGTTCTTTTCAGTCACTTTCACATAGGTGCTTCAAAGAGCTCTTTATAACCAACACGAAAGCAGGTTCAGAGAAGAACCCAAAACAGTTATTAAAAGATCCTGTTCAAGAAGTCCTCAGCAGGTGGCGGCCGCAGGAAAGGACATTCAGGACCAGACACTAAAGGTGACCTTTAAGCAGAGAGCAGCAGGAGGCCAAGGTGCCGAGCGGGCTCGCTTTTACACACGGCCTCTAGCACGTTGCCTCCAATCCTGCAGGACAAAAGCAATTACGTTCTGTGCTGCAGTAGCGCGCGGGGCAGTCGGCACAGCGGCAAAGGCGTGACTGTCGTGCACTGCAGCTGCTGTCCGGGGGCGCCGGCCAAGCCCCCCACAGCTGCCTGGAGCAGGGGCAGGAGCAGAAGCCTGCAGAGGAGTCACCATTAAGAGAGCTCCACTTAAATAACCACCTCCGCTCGCTCTACCATCAACGCCTTGCCATGCAGAATAGTCTTCCCAACAGATATTTTCATTCTCTTGCTACTTAATCATCTTGGGAAAAGAACTACAAAGTATTCTACCAAGATAATCCCAATTATAAATTTATAGTGTGTTTTGAGTTCTGTCACATTATTCGAAGGGTTAGTGGATGATGAAATCTGTAACAAATCATTTTAAAGTAACTGGACAAGACTATCCAGTTTACACTACTGCCTTACAGCTGAACAACTCAAGTAGAACAGTGCAAGTATATTGGTAATCTCGTAGAAAGCAAATTTCCTGAAATATTGGTAAACACATCTATACACATCTTTCAGCGTTCCCCATTGCAGGACGAAGCCCTATGTGAATGGTTACCATTAGCTTCACTCAATATTTTCATCTCTCAAATTTACAAACAATATGTGCAACAGTGCTGGAAATGTTATACCATGCAGGGAATCTGAAAATCACTAATGCAGAAAGTGCTCATGCAGTGCTCCCCTGGTCTTCTGAACCTGGTGAACAGGGCTGAATCTTGCCTCTAGTCATAAAATTAATCCATTTAAAATTATAAAAGTTCTCAAATAAATAGAAAAATGAACTAAATATTTACTGTTTTAGCAATAGTGTAGGCTAGTAGGACACGGAATTTGACTTATTTTCATAGAAGCAACCCTATAAATTGTATCCCTATTTAATACCATAAGTAAGTTTTAAAAAGCACACTAAAATTGGAACAAGATACTGCCTGCTTGCATGAAACTACATAGAAATCAACAGTCCTTCTTGATGGTTAAAAAAAAAAGAAAATTTCTGCATGAGCAGTAATCTATTACTAGTTTTGGCACTGATGCATAAAAGAAAACAGGGTAACATAATGCAGAGGTAGTGAAAGCATTTGCCTGCCCGCAAGCTATAGGCAAATATTTTTTTTGATCATATTATACAAAAGAACACATACAAAACCAGTACAAACATCTGCTATAACATGCTCCTCTGAATAGACATCAGCTTACTAAACTGTGTAACAGAACATCATTTAAACACAACTAATTCCATAGGGTGTTTTTTAGAACATTTTGAATCCTAATATTGCAGCTATGCTGTAGGAATGTCTAGAAAAAAAATAGATTTAAGTCTGACTTTTTAGTTTTGAGTTGCTCCACAGACTGTTCAGCTGAACACTATGAAATCTAAATAAGATATGATCTTGAACCAGTCACTAACTTCTAAAAGGCATAATAGGTTGATGAGACAACAAAGCAGGTAGCAATTAGAAAGTATAATAAAAGTCTATATGCAATTTGCAACCAGAAACATAACAAGGACTGACCTTCCTCTGCCTCTCTACTGAGAGGGTTCTCAGTATAGGAGAAATAAGAGTGATTTTCAGACAAGTGGACATATCATAATACTGCAAGGCTGAGTCATGCCCTAACTCAGATGAGCAGAAAAACAGCGTGGAGTTCCAGTAGCAAAGGACAAACTTGTTCAGTATGTGAATTGGGATTGAGGTTATGTGAAACAAGGATAGAAGAGTAAACAGACAAAATAACAGAATATATTCTTTGCAACTAGTATAATGGCCATACCATTCAGGCAACACTTGTATTAAGACCTGAGGAGGTCTTCCAGAAACTAGCACTTTCCCACTTGTGACAATAATATGCTACTTCTCAATACCTCTTAAAGAAAAGGAGGCCATAAATCAGTATGCAGTAGGCAGCTGAAATAAATAGCCAAGTCATTTAACTTTTGCACAGCTCATTCATTTCTGAACAAAACCACTGGAGCAGCTATGCAAAGGACTGGAAACTCACGAGTTTCTGATTCACCACTGCCCAGCAGCGAGCGGCTGTGCCACGCACCACCAACCAAGTCGACAGAGCCTCTGCACACGACCCACTGATCCACCAAAACCTCCTCGGAGGTCCAAGATGGGCCAGGGACTACCATCTCTATCAGGAGATGCAACGTCACTGTACGTTATTTTTTATACACACACATACCCCCTTAGTTATTAAGTTGTCCATCTTTTACATCCTTTTTAACTGTCTATATAGTTGTTTTCCCCTATCTACTTACAGCAGCAATACCGTTGTTAACAGATCTAACATCTCTAAACAAATTAAATAAATAAATAAAAAGCATGCAAAATCCATCAATTGGATGTCAGGGATAATGTTTATCACTCTGCAAAAGCAATAAATTGCAAATGTAACGGTTAGTGATTTTACTTCATTCTGTTAATCACTACCTCTATTCAGCTGCAAATACTTTGAACGTCAATAGATTAAAAAAAAAAAAAAAAAAAAAAAAAAACTTTGAGATGTATCTAAATGATATTTATGGTGAAACAATGCATGATTGCTACTGAAGAGTGAATTGTGAAAATAATTGGATTTGAAGTCACCAACTAAACAGGGGCCCCAAAAAAAAAGATATAGAAAAAATCTGAAGTGACCCAACACTGTTTTCAGTTGAGAGAAATATATAATATTGCTTTCACCTGAGGTAGATTTTCTAATTTTTCAAGTTAAATATGTTTTAAAACATAACGCTGAAACAGCTACTTTTGCCTTAATAAAATGTTCCTCTTGTTTCTTTCAGCCATAGATATTCAACAAATTCAATTCTTATTCACACTTAGCCCATGGTGACTCAAGGTCATATTTTTCAGCAAATCACATAGTCAAGCTGGGCAAACTGCTTTAATAAGGAGTTTACAACTCTAGCACTAATATAATGTGAAAAATCAAGCAAATATTTTGGTCTCAAGTACTACTGGTATTGTATGTCAAACAGAGGTGACTGGTGTCTTATCAGAGAAGGTCTTGCTTAAGAAAGGAGCAAGCCTTAGACCCTCAGGTTCCCTGAGAGAGAAAGATGAAACAGCTGAAAGGAAGAAATAGCATTAGAGAAGAAATTAAAGAGGAAACATGCACTAGAGGGAGAAGCATCCCCCATAAAACAAACAAAATAACACAGTCATTCTTGTTTTTGCACAGAGACAGAGACTTACAAGACCAAGCATATGGAAAAGTGAAAACAGAGACACAGTAACGGCTGGAAAAAGAATATGACTGAACTTAAGATGTATAATGAATATTTACACGATTTTTCCATCGTTAAAAATAATTTTTGCCACTGCAAAAGTGAATATAGTTGTTAGAAGCACAGAAGAGTGGGCCAGACTTTACAATGAGAAACTTAAATAATGGAAAGCACGGCTGCAACTAAAAAACTAAGCAAAAGCCACATCCTTCCAAGCAGCATCTCTAATTTCTAAAAGGGCACATGAGGAAAATTATTCTGAAGTTATGAAGGAATCAGTACAGAAGTCAAAAATTGTTGATCTGGATTCAGTTCTCTTAAGTACTGCACCGCAAACGAACATTTAAATGAATGAACCATTTAAACAATGGTTTACATGAGACATTGAAAGTTGCTCTAGGACTTCAACTGACACAAACACACAAGTATCAGGCTGATTTTTGTTGTTAGTAGGATGAACGTCACAAAAATTATTCTTCAAATACATATGCTCTGTTAAACCAGGAACTGTTTGAAAAAGATTAATTTGGTCCCATCATTGCAGCAGAGCTAAGAGAATTTTTAAAAAATGAACTCTAAATAAATGGCAATACTGAACTGCTTCACCTTTACAATTAAAGGGGAGAAATGACGTGAGCAAACAAGAGAGCAGGGGTCTGTTCACAGGACAGTTACTGACCACTTCTGCCTTACAGCGCCTTCAATTATAGAACACCTACAGACTCCAGCGCAGCAGCCCGTTAGATACTGCCTCCTGTGCTGCTTGCAAATCCTGTGCATCGCACCAGGCCCTATTCCTGTGATGGAGAGGAAGCAAGCAAGCAAGAGCTTAGCCAGAGAAAAGGCAAACAAGATCTCCAACTACTTTCTGCTGTTTATTTTCCTCAGCAGCCCCTCATCTCCAGCCTGGGAAGCAGAAGACAGGCTGTCATGGGTAGGACAGAGAGCAGCCCTAGAGAACAGCTCCCAGCACAAGGCTGTGGTGCCACGAGTGCGTGTTGTAGCGGAGCTCTTATTTTCTGCCCTGCAAGCACCCATAATCAATTTGAGAAAGAAACCGGTGCAAAGTTACTATCATTTCCATCCCCATCTGCTCCCTCAGAACACAACCCCCAGGAAAAAATTGCTCAAACACTGCTGAGCTGGCAAAAATCTCCCATGCTTGATAGGAAGGGTAGGAATGAAGCAATTCTGACTTAAAAGAGGGCAAGTTTTCAGTGGCAGTGGCTGATTCACCCTGGAGATTCCTGGCCCGAGTTTTTGTTCTCATCACTCCCCACCAGAAAAATCTGCCTCTTCACTTGTACCAAACATCAAAGCAATTTAGGGGACACATTCAGGTATGCTGGAAATTTCTGGCCACCACAGGAAGGAATCAGAAATTTTTAAAACAATAACAAAAGTAAAGCAATCGCCACTTATGAAAAGCGGTTGCTGAAAAGCAGCAAGTTTGACTCAAGCTCTGCATGGTCCCTTGGTGGCTCCTATGGGCAGGGCTTCGAGGAGAGCCCTCCTGCCTTGCACTCTCACCTGCGCCGGAAACCGCTTCCAGGAGATGCCGTCCCACCTACGCACGGAATGGCTTTCAGAGAGAGAGGAGGCCAACAGCAACAGGGAAGGGAAAACAGCTGAAAGGAAGAACTAGCATCAGGAAAGAAATTAAAAAGGAAACAGATGCTCCAGGGTGGGCAGGGGGGGAGAAAGGGGTAGGCAAAGGCAAATGAAAAACGTAAAAGTAATTTTGTCCAGAATCAGGAGAGAGAGAGAGAGTGTAGAACAAACTGCCAAAACCGAGATGAGTAAAAATGAGGGAGAAGTAGAGACACAGGAGAGGGGAAAAAATAATAATAATAGTCCCAAATCCCAGACCTGTCAGAGTAATACCTCTTACTAATCACAGAGCAGTCTGGGTTTCTGGGCACATCAGATAAGATCAAACTATCTGAGCAAAGGCAGAAAAATATAAGAAATTGAAAATACTGAAGACAGAATAGCTGACATAAATGAAATATCCCATAGAAATTTCAAAATGTTTCCATTTCAAATCAAGATGAAAGGCATGTTTAGATTCATTAAACTTTAAAATCACTTTATCAAAACATTGGTTTTTGAGGTCAAACTCTAACGATAGTCAGCATGGAACAGGAAGAACTAAATAATACATTTCATTTCCAAATAGCTTAAACAACACCCTCCTTCCCCCAAAGAACGGTATTCCTGCAAAACCCTTTGAGGACTAGTTTTCTTAGAGAACTGTTCCACACAAGTTTTAAAAACAATGTTTAATACAATCACTATTCTTCATCAGAAAGAAAAGATACACCACTCAGAGTCAAATAAACAGGTTTGCAATATGTAGCCCCATAATTAAACTTTACAGCCATATCTGGGGTCTTGCATGCTGGACTTCAAATTTTGAAAATACTCTTTTGAAAATACTCTGTTGTCCCATAGCATACAAATGGCAACAGAGTTCTCAGCCAGAAAGATCAAGTCCTTAGTTAATACAACAGCCATAGTCAAAAGACTCGCACAGAAAAACCCCATCACAACGTCAGGTCTGCCTCGAAGAGCTCTAGAGCCTCTGTTCACTGCTGATCACAAGCATCATGAATTCACAGCCATCATCGTACTGCTGGAGAAATGATCTACTCCTCAGACCCCTTCTTAGTCAGGTGTGCTAAGCCACCTCTGATAAGAGATGAAAATACACTCTCTCTCATTGTTCATTTTTTTTTTTTAATAGCAATTGCTTTCTTATGTTTCTTCCATTGACTATGGTGAACAATTATCATAAAATTCCTTCAAAATCCAAGAATACTGTGTCATTGTAACTGGGAATCCTACACACAACTACAAGAGACCATCTTTTCACACTAGGTATTTCTAAGGGCAATGCCAGAGTACATTTCACTTTACATGTGCTATTAGTATAGCTTTGCACTCTTGAAATAGTGTGAGGTGCTATGGGGCTAACAAGCTACAAAAACCTAAATTCTCAGAAAAGAGAACACAGACCATATAAATTAACTGGATTCCCTGAGGATCCATAAATCTGAGCAATTATAGCTCAGAACACACAACAAATGTGAAATATGCCCCAGTCAGCGGCTTAGGTGCTTCCTAGCCTGCAATATGAGCAGCCCCTGCATTTCCAGCATGGCTCGGCTGTTTTTACATTGCCCCCCCCAACACTACATCTGCAATCTGCTGCAAATTGCCCTGGTCCTGTCAGCAAAGGCTTGCATCTCAGCGAATCGATTTACCAGGGTCTTCCATAGAAAGGGAAATCTATAGTACTCCAATACAACCACAGAGGCATTCTAACAGGATTACTGGAGTCACTTCCATAATGCTTCATAAAGCCTGCGACAGCACAGAGATGTTAGCTACCAGCATTTTCTAAGGCACAGTCCTTCTGACCAACAATATTGCTCAAAGACATCACTAAGAACAAGAAATGTGGAATTAAATCACAGCTTTGATAACAAAGGTTGCCATCTGTTCAGCTTGCTTTATAGTGAAATGGGTGGCCTCAGCAGTCCACGAGAGAAGATGCATCACCCTATTCAGCGGTGTCAGTCGAAACAGCAAAATGAATGAACACAGACCCTGAATTACTTTCTCATGACTACTTGCAGTAATTCAGGTCAAGGCACAGTGGTGGGGCAGCCTGGGTAAATTTACACTGCCCTCTCTTTGATGGATAGAAAGAGGAGCAGGACCTAAGGGAGGCAGACAAAATGCTAAGCAGAAGAGCTCAGATAAATCCCGACCACGACTCCCTGCTTCCTCCTGGCCTTTCCACCACCTTAACCCATCGGTGTCACCCAAGCAATTTGCTCAAGCGCAAAAACCCTTTTCAAACACTTGTTCAAAATCCTTTGCCTACTTTTATCCCTTACATATATACATCTTACATATATACATCCACAGTACATATACATGCCTGTGAAGGACCAGTGAAGTCTTTAATCTAATTTCCACATTTTAAAATGCTCTAGCAATTCCCTAAAAGCAAATAACCCTGACAGGACACATCCATGTCCCCCAAATGTCCTCTGGTCCAGGTTACATTCTACCAGGCTTCCCAAATTTAAGTGATCTACCACAAGTTAGACAAAAAGAAAGGTAGGTGGGGGGGTGAAAGAGCACTGATTGGAAATTTTCAACAATATTTAGAAACAAAAGAAACTTCCCAGGGAAGTAGGGGATACAACATGAAATATGACATCAGTTTGTGTCCTGACACAGAAGGTAAAGGGTCAAAAGAAAGTAAAACTTCAACATTTCCTCACAACTTGGTTTGTGATTTTTCATAGAATGGTAAGGTTGGAAGGGACCTCTGGAAGTCATCTAGTCCAACCCTCAGCGTAGCCCATATGGGGATTGAACCCATGACCTTGGCATTAGCAGCACCACGCTCTAACCAACTGAGCTAAACCTGCTTAATTTAGCAAAATTAGAGCTGCATCGCAGCATAACCAGGTTTTCAAAATAACTGCCTAAATATGTTAGATTTTTCAAAACTTGGCAGAAATTCCTCTTCAACCAACCAGGCAGCAGGGGACCAAGAGCCAAAAGGCCACAGATGCAACGGCGCTAAGGAGAGTCCTGATCTTGCAGTCTCAAGGACTGCAGGAAAGTCCTTGCAGGAAAGTGGGTTAGAGAAAAAAAAGTAACAATTTAAGTATTTTCTCAGGTGTTTCCCAATTTCCACTTGTTCTCTGGAAAAAAAAAAGAAGCTCACAGCCTGAGCTAAATGCTACAGGTATGAATAAGATGATGGGCATTTTCCTCAAGTTACAGTTCAAATGACAGAACCATTATCACCTACCCTCATCCAGAGACGCAAAAATCTGCCTGGTACATTAACATAACCACAGAGTAGCCCTCCCCCTACCTTTAGCCACCTCAGTATTAGAATCAGATATGGTATTTATTCACGTATTTTGAGGAATTCAGAGGGTAAATGGCTATACCCAGCCTAACTCCAGCCAAAGGTGCAAAAACTGACAACCATGAGCAGGTCCGCTCCCAGACCCACTCTGTGTGTAGGGCCCCCCAGAAACATCCAGGAGCAGGTAGCAAACTCCCATGCCCATGTGCCCTGCTGTGCATACAAGCGTATGGAGTGCTCCCTGTAAAGGTCAGGGCAAGGGTGCGTACGCATTGGCTGCAGCACACGGGGACAACGACTAAGAGGAGGGCCACAGCACGCGGACCTCCAGTGCCACCATACATAGCCATACACACAGCACACAGGCAACTCTGGATGCCACAGGTGTCACAACAGATAAGTAAAACTTCATGACTTCATCAGCGCTGAAACATCCAGATGTGTAACTGAAGTCAGTACTAAGATGAAAAAAGACACCAAAAAAAGATTATAGTATCGCGTTTCAGCAACAACAGTAAAGACAAGTCAGTCAAGGTATTGAGCTGTTTAGCCAAAACTGCTGGTTCTGCAAAAGACAAGAAAAGCATAGGCACAGCAGATGTAAGAATACCTGTACCTCAGGAGAAATCTCTTCTCTCCACTAAAGAAATCACCAAGTAAGTTTACCTTCTACAGTATTAATATATTGGAGTGTGGACAAACAACGTAAGAAGAATGTTTTATCATCAAACAGCCCGTAAGACAGAGAAGTGAGGCTGCTCTGACACGCGTTTTCAAAGGCCCAGCCCTATTGACTCTGCCTTGGTTGACTATAAGGCTGCTTTTCCTGTTGAAGGCAAATGAGACATCAACCAATGGTACACAGCGTTGTAAGTATGGATTATACAATGCAGTCTTATATAACCCACAAATAGGTAAATTCGATGGTATCAGAGATTAAAGTGCATATTTGAGGTTTCTTGAAGTATGAATCATCTTGTCTCATCAGTTAAAAATATGCTTTAAAAAACACTTCATGTTTTGGTCTTTTAGATCAAATATTTCATTATAGAAGCAGTGACAAATAAACATTTTGTTTGTTTCTGCTAGGCAATCATACCATATTCCTTACATAGTTTTAAATGATTTTCAAGAGACCTCTAAGGGATAGATCTAGTGAAAAATGGCAAATCAACCAAAGACTTACTAAACAAATATCATTATAAAATAAAATTATGATTGAAAGTAAAGGTCATTTATGAGCAAAAAGTTTTAATTGACCCAACAAGACTTAGTGGTAGAAGAAGAAAGCTGAATTCCATAGGGGTATTTTAAATTCATTTTCCCAATTACATTATTTCATATCTGTAGTTCTGCAAAAGTACTTCAAATACTTTAAGGGTGTCTTCAAAAAAATTGCTATAATATCACTATATTACATAACTTGTCTGCAGATTCAAAACATGAAATCTCAAAGAATCATATAGCCTATTAATAGCCCTTCAGCTTTTCAGGTTACTAAGATGTTCAAGATTGACATTCAGTATAGGATGAAAGTGTCACTTGACTGATATTTTTCTAAAAGATAATCTTCTCATTTGACATATTGAATTGGAGTCAACAACATCCACAGATCTGAGAGAAAAAACTTCTTCCTAAATATAAAAAGTCAAAACCTTACTATTAAGATGCCAGGTTAGATTCTGTTTTACATATTTGAAGACTTATCATTTTATATATTTTAAGTCTTATCAAATAGCCAGAATTTCACAATGCTGAAAATCACGTGTTTGGCTTGTCAAAATAAGAGAAAAGAAAAGGCAACTCCAGATGATACTGGCTAAACTGGAATGCATAGAAATAAAAGTTTAATAACCAATCTACAAAGTATATATCAATTTGCACTTCTCTTTATGAAATAATGTTATGGAATATTATTCAATAATACGGAAGTCCTGTTGTTTTGGAACAACAGAAAGGAGTATAAAAATTGAAGGCTGTCTTTTTTTTTTGTGGGTGAGGGGGATTGTTTTCTTTTTAAGAATCCCAGATAAAATTTTAGTATAGGGGGGTGGGAAGTAGCTCAAAAACTGACCCCATACAAGGAATCAAATAATAAATTTGAAGAAGATGAAACTGTGAATGATCTAATAAAATAACGTATCTCCCTCTGTACTCAAATACCTACACAATGCAGGGCATGAGCTAGAATTTCCTCGCTTCTGAAGGGCCACAACACACTCCCAAAACTGAGTTTGAAATCCCATCTTTCTGGAGATGCTACAGAAGCGGAGATTGGAGCACACTCCAACCTTTCCTTGCAGGGAAAGGCACCTGTCCTAGTCCCCCTGGGTCAGCTGCTGGCAAGATGCCCTCAGCTCTCCATTGAGTCAACATCACCTCAGCAAAACAAAACAGCTTTTTTCATGCCTTCAGCTTCCTTCCCTGCCCATTTCCGTTTTATCATTATCAAATCCTACTCCTGCAAGTCTTCTCTCCATGTCTCTCACCATTACATCAGCTGTTGCTCCCAGATAATCCCTCCTCCCCATCGCCTTTGCCACTCAAGCCTCATCTTGGCTAGGCCACCCCTGTATTTCCTTTTTAATCCTTGCAGACACTCTTCTGATCTTTGAAAGAGATGGGGAAAGATTAAGTTGGAAAATCTCAGATCTTTCATCTTTCCATTGTACCAGTGTACTGTACTAAGCATCCCAACGCCAAATGCTGCAACCTACTAATTAACCTCCCAGATACTGTAGCCCCAAGTCAGTGTGTTATAACAGAGATTCACCGACACGCCATCACCACAGGATAACACCACTATCATTAAAGAACATGAGATACTCGAGACTGGGTTTCTGTATTCATCTCAGGATAAATCCTAAGTAATTTTTCCTGCTCATCTCTCTAAATCCCAGTGCAACTCACTTGCTGACACACTTTCCAATCTATTTCCCAACTTCTCCTGACCATTCTCTAGCTCACACTTGTTTCTTTGAATTATTTCCTCCTACTTCTTACAATTTCTCTTTCCCAGTGAGCATTTCATTCTTTTTTTCTTGTAAGCATTCCTTCAATTTGCTGCTATCACAGCTCTCCCACCTTTGCCAGCCAAAGATCAGAAAATAACTTGACTTCTCCCACACAGCACAGCAGCGCACAGTGGGTGGACATCAATTTAAATTATCCGCTGCTGGCATACACTACAGCCTCTGTCAGAAACCAGTGCTGACATTTTTTTCTGTTAACGCATTATAAAACATCCAGCACACTAAAACTTTGTGCAGGAGGTGACATTTGAGACGATTCTTAGCCAGACGCACATGCTGAATTTAAAAGCTATATGCTAAATACAGCATGCAAAACAAGATATTACAACCACATCTTTCTTTTTTTCCATCAAAATAATCAACGTGAATCATACTTGGAAAATGACAATGACTTTCTTACTGTTATTTTCACTATCTTCTTAAGGTAAGAAGAATTACTTACAAAAACTAGGTCACTACTTTCTTTTGTCTGTTGCTTTTCTTAGCACAATATGTAAAGCTCAAGTTAAAGTTTTGCTTTTTTGTTCAAAATATTTTATAAAGTCCAATGTTGGCAAACACATATACATGTGGTTATGCAGCTTTCATTTACATTAATCATGGGAATAAGGTTGAGTGTGGGACAGTGGATTAAAGTACCAGAAAATAAGCAAAAAGATCAAAAAGTCTGAAAAAAGCTTGTTTGAAACTAGCTATATTAAGTATACATAGTCCATTTTGAATGTAATTGTAAAAATTAGTCTTTTGAATATATTTCCTTTCCACATACTAATATTAAATCATTTCCCAAACTTTTGTCCAAGCCCCCCAGAAGTTTTGTATTTAAGAAAAATTTAATCTAAATGTATCTTTGTGGTACTACCTTAATTCAGTAATGTAGAGGCTAACATAACACACAAACACAGAATAAGAGTTATTTTGCACACCAGCTCTCTCTTCAAAGCCTCGCTGCCCAAGTGTAATAGCATACTAACGCTCTGAGTCCTGGGAACAGCCACAAGCTTTTATTTTCTCATTTATCTCCTATGGTACCTCCTAAGGGTGCAGGCATAAATCACGCACAGAGTTCAGCAAATCCACTTCCACCACTTCTCTTTTAGACACGGATGTACACGCTGATAGCACGCTGAGTCAAGAGCCGAATCCTGTTTCCTCTTTTGCAGAGCCACCCGACACCGCAGCGTCCGACGGGCACTTCCAGGCTCCTGTCCCGAGGAGAAATGAGGCAGAGGGGATGCAGAAGGCACAGCCAGCCTGCAGCGGTGGGATGCACGCTCACAGCCTTCGGGGCACAAGATTACAGTTACCATTTGTGGGGGATGGGAAAGCACTGAGCATAGGGCAGGATCAGAGGAAATGGAGAGGCATCTCTCTCTCTCAACACACCCACATCCTGAGGCTACCCAATACCACTGTAATCAAAAAAATAAAAATAAACTGCTCAAAAGCTCCGTTGCCATAGCAAATTAAAATATGAATGACAAAGATAATGAACTTCCTTGGACTGAGGTGGTCATACCAAAAAAACAGCTCTCAAAATTTAGAAACGTTTGAACTTTTAACATAAAGTGAGTGATGTTTTGTTTAATATTAGGCCAATAGGAAATAGGGGGGTTATATTTAATCTATGTCAACATCCCCTTTAGTAAACTCCCATGCCAGTATTGCATCAAGTGCAGTTTTCCTGTTTAGCAATCTCTCATAAGTTAACTGAATGCCTTGTACAAACTATTTCAGAACTAGTTTGCAATGTATTAAAGATAAAGAGATAAGCATTGTACAGATGACATCTTATAAAAATCCATAGTAATCCATTGGTTTAGATTGTGTATTTCTGGCGATAAATTATATAAATTCTTGTATGATTAAAATTAAACATTTAGGATTAATGCACTTTGTTATGGATCATTTCTATTTTTATTATTTCCACCAGTCTACGTTAGCCAAGAAAGGGCAGCATACAAGGAAAGTGAATTGCTACACCGAAGGGCTGAGCCAGAGCAGGTTGATCCTAAGCTGCACTGATAAATCCTCTCATCGCACTGTTGACAGTCAGGTCCTGGCGCGATGCCTGGGGGACACCACGCAACGCAAAGGCCCTCCAGGAAAAGCCCCGCAGCGCGCCCAGCACCTTCCCTCTCCCAGCTCCTGTCCTAGTAGCTACAACGGTTAACATTTCTTCAGAGAGAGCTTTACAGAAGCTAGAAAGAGCACTTATTACCAATCCTTTAGTCTAAAGCAGACATCAGACTCCCCCTCCAACTGCTTTCAAAAAACAAGACACTATCTGATCTGCTTCAGAATTTCTTTTTCTGATCGAACACATAGTGAATGAAAATGATGTGACCAGCTCCCAGAAAGCTTAAACTCACAAAGTTTAAGCAATGAAGTATTTCGGGACCTTGACCTAGCAGCTCTTACTGGAGTCAACGTTGTCATCAGTCACAGTGCAGAAAACCTAGTTGTGAAAGTCCCTGAACTTAATAGTTTCCAATCTCACACAGGGCTCATGTAATTTTTTGCACAGGAGCTAGCGCTGAGGCACGCCAAACAGGAGCCGGGCAGCATTCAACTGGTGACCTGCAGCTGAGAGATTCATTAGCAAAGCATCAATATTGGTAGTGCTTTACATATGTATGTTTTATACTTTTGTGTCTGTGGTTCACTTTCCAGAAAGTGTAGCTGCCTGATTCAGCTTCTGCTCTTCAAAGGACAACCTCCATTAACCAATCATAAATAATGTCACAGAAAAGTACAGGTGATAATAGCACAACAGTCAAATAGCTTCTAAATCCAGCATTTTGCAATATAAAACCTACTTTCTTACAAATGCATTTTTATCTCCAAAGAGAAAGGTTGAATCCACAATCTCAGGATACATAAAGCAGGTCACTTCCACCTCCCTGATAAGAGCAGCTGCAACACCAGGCATGGTGCTGGCGGTCGGGAAGACGAGTCATTGCCTGCAGACCCCAGCTGGAGCCCCCGCAGCCAGGGAGCGGGCCTTTGCACTGCAGGGCTGGCCAACACGGCTCTCCATTTCTGTCCCTGCTCCACTGACAGTAATGCAATTCCGCACCCGCTTGGCTCCTACACCATGGCCAAGCACGGGATCTCCAGCACAAAGCAGTACGTGAAGCAGCAGCGTCCATCACAATCCCTCCACGCTTCTGCTGTAACTTGTACCAGGGGACAACAGCCTACTGAGCTGAGTAACAGGCATCCCATCTGCCACACTGCAAACGTGCAATGAAAGGAAGAGATCTCTCTCGTATCGGTGGCCCAGCACCTATTCCTAGATCTGCCCGAGGCATGTCTTACTTTCCTTTCCTTTGACACTGGTGAACTGATACTAGCCGCCAAGACATAAAAACTTGGATCACTGGAAAAAAAGTCTAGCAAGGGTCAGCAGAAGAAAGAGTCAAGACTAAAAATCATACGGTCTACCTGCCGTTAGGCTACAGGACCATTCGCAGAGTATTCATCCACCCTTCTCATTCTCTGGTTTTATTGCTCAAAAATTGTGCAGTAAGAGTTCTCTGAGCCTTCATAAGATTTTGCAGTGGAAAACAAAAATCAGGAGCATGGAGTACAAGAACTGTAGCTTGATTTTAACAGCAGACAGGCAAGGGCCACATTAAGTTCAAACAGTTCAGCCAACACTATGGACACGACTGCAAATTTGAGTGGACTAAAAACAAAACAAAAAAACAGAAAGGCAGACCCTTCACATCCTCACACCAGATCCACTTCTGGCAATTACTCCCTACCTCCTATGTCTATCACGTGCTGATAAATGACTATCTCATAAGAGGAGAGTCAGCTAGTGTTTTCACAAGACATGGAGATTTTTAGGATACGGGAACTATACTAGCTTACTGACAAGCTTTATTCTGACAGAACTGACAATGTTGAGCTCAGTTCTCCAGACTCCAAGTAGCTTTCCCAAAATTCATCAACATCAAGCCTCTGAGACTTCAGCACAAGTTACTGCTAAGTGCTCTAAAATCTTAACAACAAACTACTACAAGCAACTTAAAGAATTCAAACTCACTGCATGTTTAACAAGTTTCAGAAATTTTCACAGAATGATTCTTTCCAGTAGGAAATATCTTCTCTACGAGTATTCATTTAAACTCACAGAGGCTCAGTAAGATGGCCAAATCTTGATCTCTCAGAAGGCAAAGGTAGTATCACCAGTAAATTTAATGCTACACACATTAAGCCATTGTCAGTATTGGTTTAGCAGCAGTTCCCCTCATTTTCAAGAGTTTGGTGAACGCAAGGCAGGGCAGAAATGCACTGCAGAGGGTGGTCTCCAGGATCTGGACCCTGGAGAGCAAGTTCATGAGGCACAGAGCTGACACAGAAAAGAGGAGGCATTTGCCACCTCTGTGAAACAATTCTGCTATCTATACTATACACACACAAACTTAAGTACAATATATGCATTGTAAATAATCTAAGATCTAAAATTATAACCCAGAGTTCAAGTGTACAGACAGTAATAAATATGAATCTGAAAGGCTCTCACACCTGTTCTGAACGAGACATAAATACAGATCAAAATGTTCTACTATCAGACAGGAGTCTGCCAGAGCTTTAATTCATCAAAAACAAAACCAAGCGACACTGGTTCAGACAAGTTACACATATCTCTAATTAAAGTTAATTAGTTACCTGTCCAGAAAACACTGTGTAATAGCATGACACCTTCCCCATTCATTAAAAATAATATATTTACATACTTTTTAACCACTAGGAGTACTGCAGAAACCATTCCCCACAGCTGACACGTAAATTGTTTACAACTCTGCAAGCTAACCTAAAAAAGGGGCATTTTGGACACTGACTAGAGTGAAGCTCTAAACCAGGGCTCTTCCACAGTTCGAGCGGTGCAGAAAACATGCGAGCCCCGTCAAAGGCTGCGCGCCCTCCGGACCTCCCCGTCACCCCGCCGAACTTCACCTCTGCGTGGACGGTTCAAGCCAACGCTGAGGCATGGCAGGGTATCTTTCACACTGCTCAAGTCTAGCGCAACGGTTGGGCTGAGACATAACCGATTTTTTTTCCTTCCCCCTCCCCCTTTTGCATCCTAGGCTTACAGAAAACGTCTTGCTGGCAGTAAAATGCAGTTGTCAAAAAAGGGGAAATTAAAAAGAAAGAAAATAACCGACTCAGTGAGTAGTTACGGAGGAAGAACCTTCCTCCCAAGAGTATCATCTACTGCCATTTTTCGCCAAAGACCACGAACGGCAATTTTAGCGCCGGTGAATCCACGGGGGAGCTACCCGACGGGAACGGCCACCGGCGCGGCGGGGCCCGGCGCGGAGCCGCCCCTCGCCCAGCCGCCCCGGGAGACGACTCACTGCCTAGAAAAACTTAAAGAGTTATTTCAAAGGAGGTCTTATCCGAGAAGAAAAATCTGCTTTTTCTAAGGAGTTAAATACACAAGAATCTGGAGGAAAATATAATTTTTTTAAAAAGGTTAAAATACTACAGGGGACCGAGGAGGCTGCCGAGGAGGCGGTAACGGGCATTCACCGCCCCGCCCGGCCTCCGGCCCGGGACCGCGCGGTCCGCAGCGCGGCCAGGCGCGGAGCGCGGCCACCGCCGCCCCTTCCCGCGGCCTCCCGGCTGCCCCGCCGCGCCGCACCGCACCTGGGACATCTGGGGGCGCAGGTTGATCTCCTTGAGGTTGATGGAGTGGCTGCGCAGGTTGTTGAGGAGCTGGCAGAGCAGCACGCCGTCGCGCAGCGTCTGCGCCAGGTCGAACACCTGCGCCGTGTCCCAGGTGACGCGGTGGTTGGGCGGCAGCACCTTGCAGCTGATGAGCCACTGCCCGCACTGCTTCCAGGGCTCCATCCCGAGGCGGCGGCGGCGCCCGGCTCCCCGCTGCCGGCTCCTGGCTCCCCACAGCGGGCCCGCGCCACCGCCTCCTGCGCTGCGCTGCGCCGCGCCGCTCCGCGCCCGGCCCCGCCCCCAGGCGGCCCCGCCCCGCCCCCAGGTGGTGCCCGCGCCGCCCCCTGGCGGCGCCGCGCGCCTGAGGCGGTCGGCGCGCGACCCGCCGTTAACGGCAGCGCCCCGCGCGCCGCCATCGCGCCCGGCGGCGCCGCCTGAAGAACGGGGGAGGAGGGCCGCTCCGTCGGCCCCGACAGCCCCTGCTGTCCTCGGGAGGACAGGGTGACCAACCCCCGTGTGCGGATGCACACGCACAAATACACACACACACACTACCCTAAGGGTATTTTCTGTCTTACTCTCAATCTTTCTCCAGCCATTGAGACAGAAGTTTAGAAGAGATCAAAAATCAAGGTGCCCTACATTAATAAAAATGTCTCTCACAGCTCTTTCTGGAGGTAACAGAGGCCGTTACGGTGGTATAGGTACGGCACAGTACAGCGCAGTGTTTCCCTTCAGTCTCCTCTCGAGTAGTCTGCGCTGACCAGCTAGTTGGAAAAAGCAGCTTAACAGCCTCTGACTTAAAGTACAACTTCAAATATTCAAGTGACTGTGAGTTATTAAAGATGACTCAATAAATACAGGATACAAACATACCTCAGAGTTCACAGAATCACAGAATCAGTAAGGTTGAAAGGGACCTCTGGAGATCATCTAGTCCAACCTCCCTGCTCAGCAGGGTCACCTAGGGCATGTTAGACAGGGTTGCACCCAGGTGGGCCTTGAAGATCTCCAGAGAAGGAGGCTCCACCACCTCTCTAGGCAACCTGGTCCAGTGCTCCGTCACTCTCACAGGGAAGAAATTCCTCATCATGGTCAGGCAGAACTTCCTGTGCTTCAATTTCTGCCCATTGCCTCTTGTCCTGTCACATGTTTGTCCCCGTCCCCTTGACACCCTCCCTTCAGGTACTTGTACACATTGATAAGATCCCCCCTCAGCCTTCTCTTCCCCAGGCTGAAGAGGCCCACCTCTCGCAGCCGTTCCTCAGAGGGCAGGTGCTCCAGCCCTGTGATCATCTTCATAGCTCTACACTGGACTCCCTCCAGCAGCTCCATGTCTCTCTTGTAGTGGGGAGCCCAGACCTGGACGCAGTACTCGAGATGAGGCCTCCCCAGGGCTGAGGAGAGGGGCAGGATCACCTACCTGGACCTGCTGGCCACACTCTTCCTAACGCACCCCAGGAGACCATTGGCCTTCCTGGCCACAAGGGCACATTGCTGGCTCATGGTCAGCTTGATATCCGAGTTCCACATTTACACCTCAAAAGCTGTTATTTCCTTTGGATTTCTGAGGCAGTGCTGGAAACTTACCTTCTCAGAGCAATTAAAAAAACAGATTGTCTTTGACAGTTTACAATTTTTTTTCTCTTCTATTGAGATTTTTTTTTTTTTTTGGAGTCATAAAGTTCTTTAAAGTACTATTAGAGTGTAATTCTGATAACAAAAACAAAAATCCCGCAATCCATGGCAAGAAAGCCTTCCAGCAGCAAAACACCAACATGATTATTCAAAATAAAGGTCCAGGGCTATCGCCCAGTTTTCATACCTCCTCCACTGCTTTCCTGACTCCTCCTCCTGACACTGCTTTCTGAGCTCACGGTAATCCCACAAATGCTACTAATAAATTTTAACATAAATAATATGGAAGTTCTGGAATTATATTTCAAAAAGTGAAGCCTAACAAGTGATTTATGCAATTCACTAATCTTAAAACATTGCTTCGCATTGTTGGTTTGTTTTAAAAACAACTGCTATGCCTGCTATTTCAGACATTTTCCTGAACAGCAACTGCTACTAACGCAAGCAGGATCACAAACAAAGGTGTGCAGAGCATGCCACAGGACAGCCCACAGTTCACCCAAAAAGCATGAGAAAATTCTGATGCTCAAAAAGTAAGTAGGATCCAGCTGTACCATCCATAGAACCTGTGCCATCTCCCAGCAGAGGAAGAGATTAGGTAGGTGTGACTCACTGCATGACTAGAAGGCACAAGTGTTGCTCAAGGACTGCTGGGAACAGCCTTTTGTTAAACCATTGACAATGCCCGATTTGGAGAGAACAGCACTTGCTTTTTCAGACCTCTGCTTGCCTTAGTTGGGCAGACACTTCCAGTTCTGACTGAATGAATGTTGAGCTCATGATGCTGTTTTTACAGGGCCAGCCTGTCAGAACAGAAATGCATTTTTAACAGAATACAAACTCCAATTAGCAGTAAATGTTTTTGCTTGAATAAAAAGGATTCTAATTTCAAAGCATCAGTGGCAGTGAAGCTGAGCTTGAGCTCTTCAAAATATTTATTACATGGGAAAATATGACTTCAGCAGGAGTTGTCTGCCTTGGCCGTTCCTCCATCCCTGCTCTTATCAGGTCCCCTTCATACTCTGCCACTACATCTATAGCAATTAATCATGAGACATAGGCATGCACTGGAACTCTATATTGCTGAATTGCTTTGGCCTGTGCCAGCTAGTGTTCACCCCAGTTTCTAGGGCATTTCCAGCTGGTGGCGCTCCGGGGGCTGGTAGAGGTTACTCACCTGCATGCCCTGCTGTTGCCTCCACTCTACCTAGTGCTTACAGGTACACTCAGAGCCTATGCATCTCTCTGCATGGCTATTCCTCAGAAGAGATGTGAGCCACCATTAACCAGCTCAATCCAAAAATGTAGTCATGGATAACAGGTGCCAGTACTTTCTCAGGGCAACAGTTCAGCTGAGAAGAGTTAAGCTCACAATATAAACACATGCTCAAAGAATCTGACTGCCTACAACTATGTCAAATGATAGAGAATTTAATTCCTTGGTTTAAATAAAAAGGGGTTGAATTAACAAACTGCATTTTGATCATTTGAATATCATCATCTAACAAAATGAACATCAGAGTAGTTTGATCAAGAATGTAATAAAACACTCTCTCGTAGTAAGATAATTTGCATGACAAGTTAAACATGGAGTGGTAATTGAGTAAGAATTCAGTCATGCCCAAAAGATATCCTCTCTCAGATTGACAACAATAACACTGAAGGCAATGCAAAAGGCAGCACAAACCAAAAAAGAAACAGAAAAACATCTGAGCTATTTTATCCACATCCTAATTTCAGCTGCTTCCGGTCAGGACCAGGGATCTGCAATATAAAACGCTGGGGTGTCTTTGCAGAAATACAGAAAAGCAAGCATCTGTTATCTCACTCCGTTTCATCAACAGCAAAAATAGCACTTCAGGCTAGTTGCTCAAACAGATCAAGTCATTTTGCATGGTTTAAATGGAGCAATCCAACGCTGTTTAATCCAGACTTTATATTCAAAGAACATGTTTGCTTTAAAGGTATTGTTAGAAATTCTAAATAGCTTAAAAACCTACATTAAATTGCTTCTAAGAAGTCATAGGCTCTCATACTATGAGAACAAAATCTCATACAGAATACATACTTTTGTTCCTCTGCTGTATCCCATGTAATCTACTGAGTGACATTTCTCCAAATATGTTAAGATTATGTAGCTGGAGATACTGAAGAATACTAATCTGAATTTACTGAAAAGAGAAGAATAAAAGTTATACTGCCTATGCCTGCTCGTATTTGTTAAAATGACTTGAACTCGGTTTTGTGGGAAGTGTCCGACTACCCACACAGGTAGTTTAATAAATCCACTCTAAAACTTATTTTAGATTAATGTTTTTGTGTATCCTTATGGAGATGAATCCACTTATCTACATAAAGTATAGAGAATTTGCTCTCTACAAAGACTTATTTGACTGAGAGGAGAAAAGGGGCAACAGATTCATGGCCAAAATTAGTAATTAGCACGGCCTTGCTAGAACGGAAGGCAGCTAGCTACTTTAGATGAGAGGTAGAAAAAAAAAAAAAAGCTACCGGGAGGAATTTTGTCATTTATCAGAAAGATCCGTACGTGATGATAGGACACTTTATCAATGCTATTTGCTTTCTAATAAGCCCATGGTTGCCCACATTCATGCAAAGTCAATAGGCTAGGCAGGTACAGCAGAAAATAAAATTTGTTCTATAAATACAGAACAACTTTGATTCTAGTTACATTAAAGTAGGTATAATATAACTCGCCTGGCACCAGCAGAATAAAAATAGGAATTTGTCTGTGGGTTCTTTCCACTGTCTCATTTTGCAATCCATTAGGAACAGGTGTTGCATCATGTCAGCTCATTGCCACTGAGTTTCATGAATATGTGCACATTTACTTTCTTCCTGTCTTACAGTACTTTTCTCAACCTCCTTCAACTTCCTATATTGTCCATGATCACTTACTGTAAGTTCAGTTTTTCCATTATTCCTAAATATGTTTTGCTTCAAGAGCTGCTTTTACATTGATTTATATTTTTGCTGTTAACACATGCAAAGCTTTTCTTTCATTTTCCTGATGATTATACTTTTAATGGCAAAAAAGTCACTTAAAAAAAAACTCTGAAGCTTAAATATCAGATATTTCAAATGAACCAGCTGCTAAGTACTTAATGGAGTTTTTTTGCTATTTCTATCATTGCCCTTTCCTCATACTCCAAAAATTGCTCTTAAATCTTTCTGATTGGAAGATGCTCTGGATTGAAAAATGGGCCAGTTTAAAAGTCACCTTAGTCCATCTCCATAATTTCATTAGCACAGACGAATTCGTGCACCTGACATCAGATCTCAGTTTAGATTGCTCAAAAGGCTCAATCTATTTCACATACATTTTTATTAACACATCATTACGCCATTCACTGAAGTAGCTTTAGCTTCAGATCGGTAAAACCTCTGATTTACCATCCTGCAGTCAAAATGCTGCAAGGCAACTACATAATTAAAAAAAAAAAAAAAAAAGGAACAGCAAGTCTGAAGGATGAAAACACACATGAAAATAGATTTTGCTTTTTTTTTCCTCCTTTCTGGAGACAACTGTCTCCTCGCTGAAGATGACATCATAAATCTTTTTATTTTCTTTACTCTTTCCCTGTGCTACATCCTATCAAGGAGCAACTTCCAGCATCCTTTTTTGTTACTGTTTAAAAAGAAAGACTCAATTTGTTTTATAAGGGCAAATTTTCAAGTCATCTGAAATAACTGTATCCCCCACTGTCACCACAACTGCAGGGTTTAAATTACTTATATTGTTCAGAATTAAAAAAAAAAATGAAATCAAAGCACACGTGTACACACATTCCTCTTCTTCAACTGCTATCAGAGCTGTAGCAGCACCTATGACTCCCCGTCATACCACCCTTTCGGATGAGGTGCTGAGCAAAGATAACAAAGCTGCTAGAGCTCTTTGCAAAAGAGCCTCTTTCATCACCACCTTTCCTTACTTGTTCCTTTGTTCACTGACAGGTTCATCAGTTCTGGTGCTTAAAGTTTTCCTGCCTTCTGCCTGTAGCATTTGAGTGTATTTTTGATTAATAGAAAGTGATGTAAGCAAAAGGAAAGAACTGTCTTCATTTGTGGGTTATAAAGGCCTGCGTGTTGGCTGAGCCAGCATGGAGCTAATGCTCAGCATGTCTCAATTAGACCCACTTGATTATATTGGAAAGAAAATTCAGTTGCATGCAGTCTACGAGTGAATAGGGAATATGCAGTCTTGTGTCTCCACCAATTGTTTTTTCCTGCCCTTTGAAAACACGGAATAAGGTGACTCCTAGACAGAGCTGCGCCTTGAGTCTGTCCTTTTCAGCGGCACGTGAGTGATAGGGAGGTGGCCAGCATCCAGCATTTCTTCGGTAGCCTGCTTATCTCACAGTCAAAGTCAATGAGGCTGGATCACTGACCAGAATTCTTCAATAATTTGTCTGCTATTGCGAATGAATATGAACATGAGACAGGATCCCTCAGACACATCCGGCTGTATCCAGTAGCTGTCAGCTAGGGTTTCACAATGGCTTTGGGAGCTCTGCAAAGGAAAGTGAACACACAGTGCTGTTCTAATAATTTGTTAGTGTTATTGTTAAAAATCTTACACTATGAATCAGACAGACTTACTAAAAAATAGATAAGCATTCTAAAATGACAAATGTATCTGAATTTCAGCAAATAATTGTATTTTACTGTAAAAAAAAGTATTTCAAGTTTGCATGGAAAGGATCATAGACAAGTGCCCTACAATATAAAGGAAGCACTGAAAACAAAAACTGTAAGAAGCAAAATAATAAACTGGGAGGATACATGGAATTGAGTAGGACAGAAATCTATATCAAATTTACTTTTCAACAGAGACCTGAAAGATGCAGACAGACAACATGATAAATAAATGTATAAATAACTGTAAATTGAGAAAAAAATCTAAGTGCTATTTGACACAAGAGAAAGAGCAATATTAAGGGCACCAAGATTCTATTTTTAGTATGAAATCTGCTGAATATGTACAATGCATTTGAATGGTTGAAAAAAATCTATTGAGTAATGCTGGAAGGAAAGATCCATCCAAAAAAGTAAGACACTGAAGCAGTCAAACAGACTGCCTAGATCTAACAACTACCATATAATGAACTTAAGCCATCAAAGCGATTCTCTGCCTCCCCTGCCAAAAATCTCCTGTCCACTTAAATTAACAGAAAATTATCAGACTTCACTGGGACCAGACTCTTCTGCTGGATTCCTAAAAAATGGGATATGGGCTGTACAGGAGTTACACTATTCCCAAAGCCACTCAGAGAAAAGGAGCAGGCTGACAACATGCCATCTGTCTGAGGTGATCAAGCAGGGAAGTAACACTCCAGTCAGACAGCCTCTTGCCTTTTGCCAGTGTGCAGCCATGAAATTTATGGTAAGGCAGGAGAAAAGAAAGGAAGTTGTCATGTAGTAGTTTAGAAAACATGCATTTGAACCAAAATATCATAAAAAGGCTGGTGTCATAAGGATCCAAGCAATCTAAAACAGTAATTAAAACCATAACTTTTCCTCATGCCTTACGAGGTTGAGTTCAATTTCCTTTGAGTTTGTTGATGTCTCCAAGCAATATAGCCGTTTCCTAACCCTCCCCTCAATTTCTCTCAATTTCCTATCTTCCCCATAAACTTCCGTATGTTGTTCTCAACAGTCTGAAGATGTCTTTTAATGCAAAATCAGATTAGACAACCGGGTTACAAGACAGTGAGACTCCTGTTTTGGCTCAAGATAACCAAGATATGAACGGGGAAAGGTTGGCAGGAAGTAAGCTCTGAGCAAGGAGAGCTTTGTGTTTTCATGGTTTATACAGAACCCACATTCAGGATAGTTTCCAGGAAGATTTTCCTGTGTCATTGGAAAAAGGGATCAAAAGCTAAAACTGTGACACTTGCAGGAAATACAAGACCTTATGCAGCGCACAGAGTATTTGGAGACCAGGAAAAAAATCTTCACTTAAAAAAAAAAACACTCTACCAAAAATTCGGAAAAACTGAAAAGTGCCATGCATGAAATAGTCATTCACACAGTGAAAGAATATGCTACTATTTTTTTAATCTACTAATTAACAAAGTTCTGATTAGTGTGTATACTTGATATTGCTTCCTAACGAAGCCAGACCTAGATTTCAGATCAGCAGAGGCTGAAGCATCAGGGGCCTTTCTGTTTAGTCCATAGGATCTGAATTTGCTCTAATGGGGAAAACTATGCTGGGTTAGGGCCTGAAACTAATAGGGGTCATGAACACTAGTTGGCCGCTTAGAGCATTACGCCATAGCAAGAGCAAGATACAAATTTTCAAAACTGGCCTCTGAACTTTGTGTACTTTCATTTCTATAGGCTCTGTTTTAGACTTAGTGTGAAACCCTGCTCCCATGGTTGCAAAGAACATTTTTTATTATTATTATTTTGATAGAAACAAGATCTCTCTCCAATCCCTTAATTTTAATGCCTAGGATCTCCACTCCAGGTGGTGTCAGTGATATCTGTGGCTGCCAGTGCCCTGGCATATTAAGCTGGATATCCAAATTACAGAACCTGCTAAAATACTAGCTAGCAGTGCCTTGTCCCAAGTCATACCACAGATCATTGACTACAGGCAAGAAGCTGACAGAAAGAAATTATCTTCTATCTTCTAGCCATCAAGTCCAACCCACTAAGCTGATATGAAAACTTCTCCAATCCTAGATGAGAAATATTACTCTTGAGATAAAACTACCCATGTGAACTGATGATTTAGAAACTAAAAGAGTTAGCTTCAGATCAACCATGTAGATTAATGTCAGATCTGAGATATGCTGCTCTCCTTGTATTAAAAATAATGAGAGGCATCTGCCCGTTTAAAGCATTTGAGATTTATCCACCTTATAAAAGTACATAAAATGCCACATACAAGCATTATGGCCTTCATTAGCTCTCCCTCCATTGTGCTGACTCTGTAAGACCTTAATAAAGACAAAGAGTCATACTACTCTAAGAAGTTTCCCAATAATTCTTTTAGAGGTATGTTACGCCTAAATAACAATAAACTGCTAACCTAACATTTATGGACAGTACAGGAGTTGCTGTAGTAGCAAGTTGTATTTACAGCTGAATTTTATATTCAGCGTTCCACCTGGCAAGCCCAAGTCTTGTCAAACTATTTCACTCTCCCACCTGTTCTGTTTTGCAGCGTTATCTCCAAACTAAGGTTAACAGTGAAAGTTCATTACTGGCTGCATAAAATTTAACAGCTATTTCTTGCTTCCCAATGAGCCTGTACAGGCTGCAGGTGCTTAGCGAGCTGTCATCTCACCTACAGGAAAGTGAGGGATTGCCAGAGAGCAGCTCTTAGCCTCTGGTATACAACAGAAAAGAGACAATACCCTCTGATTAAGTTGCAAGTTATGCTGAAGTTATAGGGAGTATAATATGAACACAACTTACCTTAAAGAGCTTGCCAAGGTAATATGAACTCCAGTCCGGCAAAATAACTGTATCCCACAGAAATGATCACCCAAAGACAGAAGCAGAGCAGATCTGTCTATTAAAAGAGATGGTATAATAGACAAAATTGAGAATAATTCCCAGTACAAACGTCACTTAACATTCATCTCATTTTTATTCTTTCACATCTCCAGCAATCAGCTCTACTTATATCACTACAACTTGGGCACAAGGTTCAAACAGAGAAAAGGAAGTTGGACTTAAAAACCAATTTAAGAAGTCAACCATTCTGTGATTCGGTGAAAAACCTGTATACTATACTAAAGTATTTGCCCTTGAGGGAAAAAAAAGTATGTGGATACCCACTTTACAAGACAGTCTTAAAATGCAAATACCTTAGGCATGATTTTAATTACAATAAGTGCTGATATGATATGAAACCATAAATTTTCATATCCAAATTAGATAAGCTGAAGCAAAGTATTAAAAAAGGAATAGAAACATGCCACTAACCAATAGGAAGAAACAAGCAGAAGCAGCACAAACTGGTTCACAAAAAGGCCATTCTGTTAGCAAGAACCAAAGTGGAATCTGACACTACAATTATAAAAAGGTATTTTCCTTCACTCCAAGTCCAAATTTTGGAGAGTTGTTTCTAATAAAGCCACTCTCAAAGAACTGCAGGTAACCTGCTTTGGATTTACAAGTGGGATGTACATTACAAACACTGGTTGAATTACGTTTTTCAATTTGTTGGCCTTTACTTCTCTTTTTCCCAGGGAGGTACCAAAGTGCAAGACAGAGTTTGTGCGAGGCCAGGCCAAAGGTCTCGAGTCAGAGAACACGAGCCATGACGGAGGAGCCAAATCCGAGACCAGGCAGGAGCAGGAACCAAGTCTAAACAGACAGCAATACCAAGCAAACAGTCATAACCAAACACTCTGCTGACGAGCAGAAAAGTAGCTGAGAGGTGCACAGCTGTACCTGAGAGGCAAGGCAGATTACCAGTCCCCACCCCAGGCAGTCTTTTGTCTCCTAGGAGACTAAGCATTGCCAGGTGGTCCAGCTGCAGCGCTTAACTGCTGGGGAAGAGGTAACAGTATGTTAAACTGAACCTCTGCAAACATGACTCATATCTGCTTTTGGACATCTCTGTTAGGTGTCTGCGCGAACAAAAATGGACTGGTTAGTGAGTGTTTAGTTTTGATGCAAGTTTGCTAATGCAGGTTGTCCTCAGCTCAGGTGCAGGAGGCTCTGTTCTGTGTCCAGCCTCTTGGAAACCATGAGGCTTGGTGGAAACAGCATTTACACCCAAGAAGTCACTTGATGAGCTGAATATCGTGCATGGTCTGCAGTCTTATCTCCGAGACAGAAGTTACTGCTGCCAACTCATCTTGCAATGATTTTAATTAAGCCTGTAGTTTAATCATGCCCTATTCATCTTCTATAACTGAAGCAGCACTAGATGTTACCTAACAGTTTCTAGTAATCAGCTTTCAAATACTGCAAGGCAACAAACAAATAGCAAAATAACATTCTTGTGCAAATATGAGGTACAAAAATTGTTAAGAAAACTTATGGGGCTGTATTTGAGGAACCAAGACAATAAAGAAGTTCTACAAATTCCTGAATAAATACAAAAGTAATCTTGTGATCATCATTCTGACATTTCATTTCACATGAATTTCATTCACATGGTCATACTGCAAAGATGCTCACCAAAGTAGGATTAAACTGCTTGCCTGAACCCTCAGAGTGATTCAGACTGCATAATACATTGAAATACTGCAAATAAAAAGAAGGCACATATAGAGAGAGACTCTGCTGGTCTCACACAAAAGTTCCTAGTTGCATGAATCAGGATGATCAGCAAGTTTTCCTGAATTTGTTTGCCTTGGTATTTTGTCAAATCATCTTGTTATGGAAATTAAGGTTTTTGGTTTTCCTTCAAACTCTTTTGGTGTCATAAATGAAATTATACAAAGATTTGTACTGATCCAGTATTATTTAGAATTGTGTATACTACATTGATAATAATGCATTTAACAATACCAATCATGACATTTAATGCAGTAGAAAACTGCATAAATAATGATGACAATCATTAGTGAGCTGTTGTTTGCAGGTGGCACATATGCAGGAAGTTTGCTAGCAGCCTGAAAAGACAGCAGTACATTTCAACCACAAGAGCAGTAATCCCGTGCTGGTTTTGCACAGCCGATAAGGTGCCGTTCAGCGGCTGTTAACTTGGCCGTACACTGCCTCGGGATGCCGTTTCTGATCACGAGATCCCCTGCCATAGCTCGGAAACCCAGCTGAGTGCAGGAGTGAGAGTGGGAACTTGCAAAATCACTAATTTGAGAGGAAAGAGCACAAAATAAATGGAAATGCACAATGCCATACATACAGTACCGTTTTGCTCTGCAGTTAAAAAGATGAAATAAATATTTGCAAAGATAGAACTCATGTATCACCATTTTCTCCAAAATTATGGTGTAGAAAATGTTGAATTATATAGATCTAAGTAAATAAGCTTTATTTCCAGATAGGAACAACACTGGAAATGTTCAGCGTGGCCTTTTACCCCTCCTTTAAAATGTTGCCTTTGCCACTGCTGGGCACAGAGTCGGCACCGCTCTGCTGCCACCAGCCTTCGCCCCAGCCTGCCCAGGACTGGCAGCATGCTACAGCCAGAGCAGGGGGTGTCCCCTCTCCGCCTGTTCCCCGCCAGCTCCTCACCATGAGCCATCCAGCTCAATAATTTAGGGAGACAGTTTAGCAGACGGCAGCTTCAAATCGTGCTGGATTTTTCCTCACGGTGGTCTCTCCCTTGTGTTTGCTGCAAGCTGAGAGCGATACTCAGAGCAGAAAAGGATCAGTCTACTGTTGAGCCGAGTTCCCCTTCTGGATGTCACAGTTTTCAACAGCGAACACTTGAAAACACAGGGCTAATAAGGCTGGTGGAGCTTGTCCATCTGTTGCAACAATCTCTATGTAGGAAGCCCACATTTCCGTTTAATTTAGAATTAACTAGACTCTTTAAATATTTCTTGAGATATGAGAGGCATCATCTTCGTTTAAAATTGTGCTGGAATTTCAGGGGCCATGCAAACAGCAATCTTCATTTGCTCACCATTTCCAGGATAAGCTGCTCGTGCAATTTTCAAATAAATCTCAATCCACCCCTCAGCAGTCTCAACCAGCACGAGTGTTTCGAGGGGGAGGGAAGGCCTCTGGGAGGACACAGGGGCAAACTTGTTTAAGTGACACCTTCAAAGACACAGCAATTATGTGCTCCCTTCTCAGCTCTGTAATTGTGTTATGTTCAGGGCCCATTGCTAACGATGCATCTGTGTACGTTAAGGGCACTTACAGTTACTGAGATAAATTCATCCCTGGTGAAAAGTGCTAATTTCAATAGAGTATACTAGGCATGAATTTGAGTCATTACGTCCTTTTAAAATTAGCCTACTGGGATTAGTTACAGGAATGCAGTTAAGCTCATATCTAACAGTTAGCAAGATCAAGGCCACTGATGGACCACAATCACAACTGAGAAAAACAGAGGTACTAACCAGATGCCAATCAAAAACACAAAAATGAATAGCAGTTATAGGTATCAACTGTTTGTAAGAGCAGATTCATATCTGGGCCTCAGAGACCTTAAACAATCTGGAAGATCAGCATAATGATTACTCTAAAACGGAAAAATATGTTGTTAATATTTGTTCATATGATGATAAAATGGTAAAGAGATAGTAAAAAGTGTCAGTCTGAGGCATAATGAATCTTCCTGCTGTTGAATAATTAATGAAGAAAATCCTTACTCGTTATAGCCAGTGTAACTGTGTGACTGTTTGACTAGTCTCCACTTAATCAGGCTACGTGTATGTGAGCTCAGGTCAGCTGGTACAATCAGATCCTGTTTTCTGTTGCTTCCTGAAATACATTAGCATGCTCAGGGCTTATTCCTGTGATCCTCTCCCCTGCCCCAATCCCTGTCCACCCAGCAAAGCCGGCAGTGCTTAATCAAGCAGAGCTTTCAGAGAAAGCAATCAAAGCAGCCTGATTTAGCAGCACAGCCTTCACTGGAGAAATCTCCACCTCACTGAAGTCACCGCGGGTTTTGACATTGACTCTGGCAGGGCAAACATCATATTCGGAGTTCTCCCTTTGAACGGGCTCATATCCTCCTCCTCCTTTACACTAGCTCAGAAGGGACTTTTCTTAGGAAGAATTTTATTTTTAGGTATTAGAATACATCAGTTCAAAATGTTCAAAAAATATTGAACTAAAAAACAAATCATGCATACAGTTCTAATTTCAGGGATATTTTAACGTTTATATTTCCTTATCATACTAACTGCCATGAACTAATAACATTATGTTCTTGTATGCATTTAATAATGGAAGGAGGATTTGGAGGTCTTGGAGGCTGGAAAAAAGAAAAAAGAGAGATGAAAAGAAAACTCAAAAAAAATGAGGAGGAGAAGGAGGCGGTCAGAGCTACACAGAAAAGATTACCCCCTAACCCATCACAAGCTGAAAGACACTCAGGAGGATAAAGTGCTGGGGCTGGTAGTGAAAGGAAATTTTAAACCACCAGATCAATATCTGGATGCAATGAAAAAAGCAAGCGGAAAGCACGCAGAATCACTGAATACAAATGGCAGGGATCACTATTAGCGCTGCTCAAGAATGTCTAGATGAAAGCTTCAACTTCATACTTACTCTTAGTGAATGCACTTAGCTATGCTCTTTGTCATAAAAAAATTGGGTTGTTCAAGCCTGGGACTAACAGAAGCTCAGTGTAATTGTCAAATTCTCTGCATACTTAGAGATTTAAGACCTTAAAGTCTCCTTCATCCGCACAAGCAGAAGAAAGGAAAGCCAGTCAGATGTACACTGTGGATACAGAGTGGAGAACTGTCAGCTCTACTGAACGGTTTTAATACATTTTGCTTGTGCTGCCACATCTCTAGCACTGCTGGGGCTTGCACTGCCATTAGCTGATGCCCTGTAGACAGGTCATCCAGTAGTTATCTGGGGAAAGACAATATTGGCTTGTGGGTGAGGAGAGCACCCTTGTGAGGAGTGTTCTTCCCTTACCGCTGCTGGGGTCAAGGTTAAGGTTCAGTGGAAAAAAATTGGTCTTTTACAACAAGACACTATTGCTTTTCACTATCTGTGCAAGGTGGCTATAGTAACCTGAGGGAATTCATCTGTCTTGACAGCATCAGAGTCAAGGCAAAAATGGAAGAGAGTGCAGCAGCCTTTAGCATTCACATCTTTCCACCTTGTTGTATGGCTGTGTGAGCTTAGCAGTGTTGACAAGGAGCCCACTGAGACTGGTAAAAGTCAGTGCAGCTTGTGTTACTACATTCAGCTCAAGCTCTTGCTATGTTAAAGGTTTTTAGCAAGAAAAATAAAAGTTAAAGTCATTCACGTTCATGCAGAGTGGGCAAATCAAAACCAGACCTGTTTGATGCCTCTCTGTGGTACCGGTCCCTGTACCATTCAGCTCCCCAATCAGCACCTGAAATTGGTGGGGCATAGTAGCAACATGAGACCAGTCAGTTTGCTTTAGCTTGTCAATAGAACAGTGCACATTGCTGGGTCTGAGTAATAAAATGCTGTCTGACAAAATGCAGCTTCCAAGTGTCCCGTTATGTTCACCTTAGTTTCCTCAACTGATGACAAAAAATTATTTCACATCAGTGGGTCTTTCATTCACTTTTGTGCATGTAGGTGACTTTCACCACTGCAAAACTCTAACATGACAATATGAGCATTAAATACTCTAAATCTTTACTTTGGAAGTTTTAGCTTCAGCCATTCATTAGAACAGTGTAACAGTTCTTTCCTGTTAGCTGTCCTGAGCCAGTTCCTGCCTGAAATCAAATGTGAAATCTTTTCTTGGAGGTTGCATGCAGGTAGATTTCTTTACGTGTGCTGAGTAAATAGCTTAAGGAAAGGAAACAAACTCCAAGTCTTGTCAGTGATTTGATCATGCTATTCAGTGTTTGCCAGTCTCTCTCATCTTTCTATAAAATAAGGTATTTCTTAATGTCCTATAATCAGAGTAAATTTTCTCCAGAGAAATCCCAAAGCTGGCAATCAGCATTCACTTAAAAGACATAGCCAGATAAACAAAGGACAGCTGACACAGGTAATTCTGAGCAACACAGGCACAAAACATATAGCTGTATCAGTCTCCGTGAAATACCAGGGCATTTGTTCTAGCTTGACTGCCTTCAATCCTCTGCAAGGAAAAGCATATGATGTAACTGTGCTGCAGGTTTGCAGAAGTAAAACATTCTTTAAATAAAATGTGTCTAAGTATAAGATTTCCTCTGGCAGGATGTGCATTCTAGAGGATCTGGAAGGCTCCCGGGCCATTTTCAGGGTGTAGATGTAGCTGAGCCATCACTCGCTGAACAAACATCACCTGCCAGGTCCTAAATTCCAGGAATAAAAAGACTTGTTAGATACAAAGTCAAGACAATCATTGCTCAGGACCAAGCTGCAAAGGATGAAATAATACCAAGGGCAAACCTGGCCCCCCACGTAATGGGCTTTAGGTGTGAATCTACAATAATGCTTTTGCAGGTGAACTATCAGCAGGCTTCTTAGGCTTCACTGGGATTGTCACAGTAGAGAGTTTTGCTTATAGAACAAAGTTTGTCTTGGAAATAAAGAAAAGACTATCTGAACACATAAAATTCCAGATTTTATGTCTGGAATTAGCAGCATTATTATTAGCTTCAAAATTTGTTAGGTACTGCTCAACTCCCCAGCTTAATTTTTTGCTTATTTTTTTCAGAAGGCCAAACAGATAGCAGCAGGTCCTAGCTGTGACAGTTTCCATTCTCATCTGATGACTTTTTCCAATCTAAGTGGAAACTGAAAACCTATGGCCAAAAATGATATGAAACTGTCCTTAAAATATGTGTATTTTAGGGACAGTTACCTGCCCTATTTTCTGTCTGTATTTGTATAAACAGGAACTGGCCAATCAGTTCTTGGCCTTCTTCAAACTAATGAATATTTCAGACCAATAAAAGAAACAAGGAAGAAAATTGAATTTCATACAAGTGAATGAAAAATATTTTTATTTATGTATACATGGATACAAATATATATATTTTTTAAAAAAGAGATTTCAGTCCTGCTTCTTACACTGCTCAATATGAATTTCAAGCACTGATCTCATAGGCGCCTCTGCAAATCTCTGCATTTATGTATGCAATTCTACATAACTCAAATTAATAAAATGTGTGCTCTCTGAAGAGCAAATCTTTAAGTCAATTAATGATTTGGATCAGGCTTCAGAGGAATTGGAACTGACTCCTAAACACAGTGGATGACAATCACCAGTCACTTATTTAAAAATAGAAGAGCGAAAACAAGCCTAGGACTTCTCAAAAAATCAAAGGAGAAGCAGATGTAGAAACCTCTGGAAAAGGCTGTGGAGGAGGAAGATTTTAAAGCACAAAACAAGTATATCGAGTCCTAGTAAAATGCTAGTTGGATGATCAAAAATTAAAATAATTCTTCTAAGAAAAAATATGTATTTGAAAATCAAATGTATTTAAATGCAAAGTCTGGCAATGAATTCAGAGAAAAGGTTTGCCCCTTATCTATTAAAATACAGGAAGTTTTTTCTAGTAAGTGACACCATCCTTCCTCAACCAAATTGACAGGGGACCCAAGGACATTTTTGTCCTTTTGTATGCAAGCTGACCACATCTTTGACACATGATCTGCTCAAAGCACGAGTGACAGCCTATTTCCCCCTCCTGCTCATCATCTGTGTTCAGTACATTCCCGGCATTGTTCAGCCCTGCCAAGTATAACTTTAAGTATGAGACAGAGATCCCTTTCCCTTTTTTTGGAGATGTCTTCAGCTCAGAAAACCTGTTACCTCAGTAGAAAGAACAACTATAAACCCAGGTAATACCCTCCAACCAAATGTTGGCACAAACTTCACAAGAAATTTTCAGTCACGGTGCCAGCGATTTCTCAAAGAGCCATTAAAGCAGCTACAAGCTGCCCTTTCTCTGGGATGACAGCTCATACTTTTGAAGCGTTGTGCAAACCAATGAGTGGAGGGTTTTGTTCACTTCTATTTGCCAATGTTATTTACTATGTCAAAGAAAGAATTACAACTCTTGAAAAGGTAGCACTGGTAGCACCGAAGGTCTCAGAGGCTGTCAAACCAGAACTGATGTTTTACTCGGAATTTGCACCAGCACAAACAATTACAGAAAACACGAGTCAGTAGAGAATCAGGCTCTTTGATAAAAGAATGCTCAAAAATTAGGAAAAATTGGTGATCTGTGTTGAATTTCACGAGGTTGTTACTTTTATTGCCATCGCTAGCATTGTGGGGTATTTAAATTCATCTATAGGTGAATTGAAGGAAGTGCATTTTGGTTCACTTTATGTTAGCCATCATCAGAAGCTGATTAAGTGTAAGAAGTGGCAGGTATGGCTGCAAAGTGGAAGGGAATTATGTTTATATTTTCGGCAGAGAAATAACTGAGGAAGATAACAGCTTGCAGGAGGAGGGATGCATGATGCTTCTTCATAAGCTATTCTGACAATTTTTCTAGCTATACTTCTTCCTAGACTCAATATACTATGATACAGTAGTGTATATATGTGCAATTTATCCTGTGATACTGAATTGTTCTCCTTTTACAGACTCAAACATGATCATTTTTACAAACAGACATTATCCTTTTAAATTTCTTGGTATCAGTATAAATGACGATGAAGTGTTAACTTGGAAATGTATCTATTACCCAATAGCTTCTGCCTTTGAACGCAAGCTTTACATAGTCCCAGAAGACACATATTTATATTTACTTCACAATTATACCCACTGGACTATTTCAACTATTAATATAATAATGATGCACACTTTAGTGCAGGGATGGAGCAATTTCCTTAAACGACAAGGTACTCCATGTCTGTAAAACCCTCTTCAGCTCATGTCCCTAGGGCTTGTTTATACGCCTCTCGGTCTCAACTTGCAGATCCATAGAGAGCAATTTTCTTTTTACTTCGAGGAAATTGCACTGGTAAAGAAATGGCCCCAGAGTTGTTGGTTCTTCTATGTCTGGAAATTCTGTTATGATTATTTATAAAATGCTAAATAGTATGTGGTGCTTTTCACAAGAAGCTGGTACTACTGCCACCCCGAGAAGCTGGTGAACACAGAAAGCGTGAAATACGTGAGTGTTTAAGGCAGGAGCAATCCTGCTCTGTACTGTCAGTTAGCAAAACTATCTTAAACGTTATTATTATGCTGCCTGCTCTGAGGGTTCCTCTTACTCATCTTCTCAGCTACTGCACACAGACTTTCACCCTCTTCTTGACTGAACCCCATAACAGAGATTTGCTTTCATCACTGACAAGAACGGAAGCTATAAATGCTAGTGCAGAAGTTCTCTCAGTCTTGGTATTAGGTATAACATCTCTCTACCACAGAAATGTCACTTATGCATTTTTCACACATGGAAAAATTCACCGCTTGAATGAATGTATGAAACTGCTTGAACGTAACATTGGTTTGATTCCTGACCTTGCACAGGGAGGGATAATGACACACAACACCAACTGCAGGGTACATTCGGACAAAGTGACAACCCGGCTCTGTTGCTGAGAAGCTTTGCATCGTTACACCATTTTTAATGCGAGTAGCACTGATCTCTCCAGCAATGATCTCTCCAGCAATGCACCGCCACATAACCTCATGTCAGTTGACATGAATTCTGGTTTCTCCCATACTTTCTCTGCAGTTCCATTGAGAGGTTAAGCAGCAACACCTGCCTACGTTCTAAGTGTGCTCCTGACCATGGAAAACAAAACATAAACACAGGAAGCAGTTTTTCTTATGCTAACTCTATAGAGAACTAGGGTTGAAGCATCCCTAAAACTTAACAGAAGGTAAGCAAAAGTAAGCAAACAAAAAGTAGCACTTGTAAATCTAGTAAAAAGGACTAGCTAAACATACATATAATAATGATATCTTACAGGAAAAAAAAAACTCCTTTGTACTCAAGAAATAACACGATTTAAAATTATTTTGAGAAGTGACCATCTGCTAATAGATGAACTGCATATTTAGGACTTTAAACACAGAGATTGAAAGTGAGAAATATGCTGAAATGGTTGGGGAATGTAAATTCTTGTTTAATTGACACTGTATGGGCTGCCAGGAATAATTAACAAGAACTACATTTAACCACTCTGGCAGCATTTCCCTTTCAGATGCAGATCGTTGTGCCAAAGCTCACCCTCTCTGAAGTAACTCCCTATTTCCAGTGCTTTCAGGGAAGATATGGAGCTGTGAGATGCGTGAATTGGTTTCCATGGAATAACCACAACCAATGTATGTACCAGGGCAGTGAAAAGTGAAATTCTCCACTATAAAGTACAGTGTCATTGTGAAAACTGTTTTCAGATAATCTGGTGAAAACAGACTAAATGAAACAGTCAGGTTTAACATTTTCTTCTTTGTTTTGGTGTATGAGATCAGTTTGAATTCACATGCTCAGTTCAGGAAGAAAAGCAAATTGAAAAGCTACCCTACTGAGTGATGAAGGGTAAGTACTGCAACCCCTATTTTGGGTATTCGGTAACTTGGTTTCATGGAATATAAACAAACCAATGACCTTTTTGGATCAGACCAAAGGATCATCTAGCCCAATTTCCTGTCTCTTAAAATTGCTGGAGGGAAAGAGCACAAGAAATGAGTATAAACTTGTTACCTGCCAATTTCATTTTAACACCCTCCTGCCAGTTCTTTTTCTGCCAGAAGTGTGGGTGTCTAGAATAGGGCTTAATTCTGTTACATTAAGAAATGAGAAAAAAATGAAACAAATAACTGAAAAGGAAACAGAATCCAACCAATGTGACCCAAAGTCTTCTGTCCTAATAACTGGGTAAAAGGAGCTGCCCATATCCAAACCTGCCAAAGATATTGCATTTGGGTCTAGAGGTGTAATTAGTGCATTCCTAAAATGTGAAGGCTGATCTGGATGGGGGACATGGGCAGAAATGATAATCCAGATAGCTCAGCAGCAGCTTCCTCATGGCGCAGTCTCAGCAACAGGTTAGACCCAGCAGCAGCAATTCACAGGAGAAAACTGGACTGCCAAGTGTGGTGGCAAGACCTAGCCTAGTTACTAGATTATCACTTAGTTTTGTTTTCTACAACAGGAAAACATAACTCCAAACTCATCCCTGTTAGCTGGCAACCCCCAACCTTGTCCCATGTACAACCTCAGCTTCTTCTTCCCCTAACATCTAATTAAAGAGAAATAAAAAGAGCACAAGGAAAGCTTGTAAAAGCCAAAATAGTGTCACTCGACACATAGTTGCATTCACATTAATTACCAAGGTATTTTTTTGCAGGAGATAGAATGGGGATTCTCTACTATTGTTGTTGTTGTGTGACCAAAAATAGTGCAAAGCTCATACCTGGACAAAGCATGCAACTGTTATTCAAAATATAATGAAGAAAAAAAATATTCCTAGTAAAGACAATCTTGCTCGAGACAAGAAAATTTATATTTTAACCCATAGTGAGTGGAGAAAAGGCCACGGGTGAAAAAACTTGTTGTCTAAGCTTCTAAGGAGCAACCATAACGCAGCAAGAATTTTATATTACTTTAGCATTGCATTTCAGAAATATTTTGAAATCCAGAACAAACCATCCCCACACAGAGGGAAATTTTGTTTTTGTGGTTAAGACTGAACTGGAAATTCAAGACACATTTTAATTTCTAGTCTACATGCCTTGGGAGTAATTTGATTCTCTGTATCCCAGTTCCTGATCTATAAAATAAGGCTTAAAATATTACTTTTTTAAAAAGACATTGCTTTTTAGATTATTAGAGCAGGTATGACAATTTACTCTCTCTTAGGTACAACACTCAGGATAAAGATGCTATAATCTCAGATGGGCAAGCCTATATTAAAAACGTATTTATTTCTTAAGATTCCAGTTTTAACCTAATTTTATGGCTCATCATGTATTGCTTAAGATGCACTGACTTAATGGAAAGACAGTAACAGCATTGTATCCATGTTTCTCATAGAATAATATCCCTTGGAAGAAAAACTTGGAAGAAAAATTTCACAGAATAGCTGTGAAAGTGAAAGAACTGAAATAGCTGAAATGGGCTTTTAAGCCTTGCACAGACACCGCCACCAACTTCAGTTCCCCCCCGACACCCATGATTTGCAGAGCTGAACTTTTGCTCTGAGCTGCTCCGTCAGCAGGTCCTGCCACAGTTGCTCCTTCCCTCCTGCCAGGCCCCCAAGAGCGCCAGCTCTGCTCCGCTCCTTGCCTGCCTCCGAGAGGGACCGACCACCCCGCAGGAGGACACTTGGCCACTGAGGAGCTGCTGCTCTAGATCCCATCGCCTATGAAAATGCGACTCTGGGAACTCGCTGGCAGCCCAAGCATTTCCGTTCCCACGGACTCCGGCACTGCGTGGCGTGCTGCAAGCAACGCCGCCACCACGCACCCGGAGCTCCGCTCGCCCCTCGTTGCAGCGAGGATCCCCAGCGCCAGCACTTGCTTCCCCAGCTCCAGCCCCACCGCAGCCCTCGCCCAGCTGAGTCAGGAGGGAACCGGGCCTGGAAACCACGCTTTTTCCCAAAAACCAGCCAGACTGGTTCCCTCCCTGGCGCACACCGTTTCCAGGCTCACTTCTATTCTTCAAACAAATGTAGGCAAAACTCCTGCCCACCACAGCCCGCTTCAGCTTCCCATCGCTCGCCCTGCTCCAGGCGGGCTTTCTGCAGTTCCCCTTACAGGAACCTCTGGTTTAATTGTATATGGCTTGCTCATCTAGACTTTAAGGGGGTGGCCCAAGGGCACCCAACTCCATAGGATGGCCACAGTGTTTCCCGCTCTCCCAGATAGTAACTCCATATGAGCTGAGCTTGAACCGGCTGCCAGAAGCATAGGTGATGGTTCCTGTTCCCCTCTGGATTAATAGGAAGACTTCAGTGTTTCCAGATTGCTTTCAGTAGCTGACTGCTGACCTAGCCTGTCATTTTGATCTGTTAAATCCCCCCCAGCAATTTCTAGAGACAGTCCTGATTCTACCTCCAAATTAATCTGTCCATTCAGAGTCAAAACTGGATCCCAAGCCCAGATTTCATATATATGCAAAATACGCTAATCAGTTCTTATAACAAGAGCTGCAGAGTCCCAGCGGGCTGGCAGTACGCACCGGGCAGTAATTCAGACAGACACTGCCAGCTTACCATGATAAAGGACGGCTGCACAGCAAAGGCAAACACATCCCAAAGAGACTGCAGTGCAGCCTGCATCCGTACAGACCCATGAGTCATGCGGATTTAGAAAATGCTTTATAAATGCTAGTAATGGCAGGCAACCATTTTAATTAGATATGGCCTAATTAAAAAAGAATAGAAGCTTTAATGGTTCATGCCTCCCCAGCGTGCACTAGTGATTCCCGCCGTTTGGCAAACAGGAGAAATGTCTGTATTATTTAATAAGCATAATGTTAGCAGCAGGGCTTTAACACCGGATGCAGCGCAGAGCTCTGGCTCCCCAGCCAAAATGCGGCCGGGTCGGCACATGGGCGTGCAGTGGGGAGCTCACAGGCATTTCAGATCTCTAACCAAGATCTCAAAACGTCTCTAAATGCCACAGTGCATGTGAGGAACAGACTAAACCTGGGTGCTCACTAAGCTGTAAGCAGGAGATGGGCAGATCAACTCAGATACAGCAAAAATTGGCTAAAGGCTCCAAAGCAAAACGCCCCAGTTGACCAGCGCCTGCAAGGGCCCAGGGCGAAGCAGGGAGCCACTCGGCGTGCGCCAGCCCCACGCCTGCCGTCCCACCGGCTCCCGACGCCGGCGCACCCGAGCGAAGCCGAGGCGCGGCGCTGAGCGCTGCCGTGGCCGGCACCAGCGGCGCGGTCGGTGCCCGCTCGTCGCGCGCTAGGGGCTCGGGCCCCCGGCTGCGGGGAGAGGAAGCCACCGCGAGAAAAGCAGGGCCCGCGGCGCTGCTGCTCCCGTCACACCCAGGCAGCAGCGGCAATCAGAGCCAGCGAGCTCCAAGAACGCTGTGCGTTTCTGCTGTTTCCTGTGTTTTTCACAGGAACGGGTAACGCCATAAAGATGTCAGGCGGGAGCACATTCCCGTGGTCGCATTAAAACAGCAAAAGCTTCTCCCGGAGCAGCTGTGGGAGAGCGGCACCTGGGGAAGGCGCCGGCTGCTGTCCCGCTGCCCCTCGCTGCCCACGCGCCCACTGCTCTGGCGGGGCGAGGACGCGGGCGAAGCGCAGCTGGCCGGCACGGCTCGCTGGCGCCGCCGCTCCGGCGCCAAGCCGCTGGGAGGAAGCACGACATGGGGAGCGGGCAGGCCCGCTGGCTGCTGAGCGCGTTTGCTTTGTGCCGTCGGGCCAGGAGACGCCAGCCGGGCAGCACCACGCTGCATTCAGAGTTTCGGTTCCTACAAAGTTCCCCACAGCTGATTTCATGCTCCCGGAGGCAAGTGCTTTCTTCCAAAGTCAGGCTTACTTTGGCTGTGTTAGAGACAATATCCTGTGTCTATTCAGCAGTTTCTATGCTGGCTACTCTTCCCAGAAAGTTTGGTTATCTGAGTAGAAATTTCTCTCTGCAGCGAGAGGCCACAACAGACACCCAGCGCTGAAGAAACCCCGGGCGCTGGCACACGCTGTTCAGACTACCAGGTTTCAGCATTGGATGTCTGTCCAGATCAAGCCCTCCCGAATTATTGCCCTTGCCTGCCAGTTACTGTCATACACTAAAAATTCCTCCAGCGGCAAACAGCCCTTGTCCACATCGGCAAGGAAAAGCTCTCCGACTCTGGCGTCAGTGTTTCTGCCACGAATCAGTGCTAGGTATACATAGCTCTGTACTGATTTGCCTCACACTAGATCATGCTGGGAGACAATTTACATTTTAAAAAAAACATTTCTATGAGCAGTGCTCACTTTCTAAGTGCAGAATACAACCGGCCACACATTTAAGTTCGAAGAGATACCTAAGTCTTGTTAAAGACAGTAGGAAATCTTCTGCCAGCTCCAAACTTTACATTCAAAACATGCACAATAAAACTCCAGCAGTTTCTATCACTATCTCATTATCATAACTCCAACTTTAGCAGCAAAAGGTTGTTTTTTCTTATCATTTTTGGCTTATTCCAACCCTTGCTGAGGTTGTTAGAAATCATTCCTTTGACTTGAAACGGAAAAAGGAGTTTTGAAATAGAATTCTTTCTGAATATGTTGCCCAAATTTCATCATTTCCTTTATTTAGTGAAGCGCATACATTCATCTACTTTTCAATAACAGAGAATCAGATGATAGTTAGTCATCTGTTGCTCAAGGCTCTGTGCAGATGTTATACAATGGGCACAACCAGTCATCGGGAATATTGCCCTGCCATCCAAGTCTGCTCATTTCCTTTTCCCGTGGGTAGACAGACAGACTCGGTGTACACGCAAGCTGCTCTCTGCCGCGGTCCCAACTTCTCCACTGTTTGTGCTCTCACCAAGAGCGGCGCCAAGCGCCAGAGCATCAGGACACGGCACCACGTGCCGACCCGCAGCGGTGAGCGGCCTCGGAGAGCTCGGCCTGCCGGGCGCGATGCGGGAGCCGAGCGCAGCGCGGCTGGCACGGGAAGAGGCAGGGCTGGGCAGAGCGCAGAAGAGCTGCAGAAGCCCGGGCTTGCTCCTGGCCCAGCTGCAAGCGCACTGGACAGAGCCAGTTTCTAAACGAGGACTGGGAAGGTAGGACGATGGGTTAAGGAACTTTGACACGGGTTTTTCTTCTCCTCAGGTAATGGAGCAGTACAGAGAACAGCTGGAAGGACCTGGAAGGAAAAGGAGTAGCGGCAGGAGCTGACAGCTCTTTAAACTCAATATTTTGCATTTTCTAAAAGCAATTGAAGGAACGGATTTTTGCGAAGAGATTTTTTTCAGACTCTGTTTCAGAAAACTCTCTCAGCAAACTCTGTCCAACAGAAGCATATTCATACTATTGCTCCATGTCCCTGCCTCCCCTCAGTCGCAGACCTGGTACTGAGCTGCTGCTCTGCCTCACAGGGAGCTGCAGGATATATCGTGCTTGGGACCTACAGCCTTGACCCACATTTTCCACTACGTGCAGGCACATAAGCTGTATGGCGTTTGGGCAAACGCAGTTTGTTGCTTTGTCTTCAGGTTACAAGTTTCACGAACGGCAGTAGAGCAGAGACACATGCCTACACATGCTCCTCACGCACTTCGGTTGCGCCGGCCAGCCAGTAACTTAACGGGCCGAGAAGTTCTAGTGTTTGTCCAGACGACTGCAGCTGCCCACAGGGCTTGTTCTGACAGCAAAAGCTCATTGCCAGGAGAGTGTCCATATCCCATCTATACATCCACACTCACGCTAAATCAGGCAAAGCTTATCATTCTATGTGACTGTCCCTAGTATTTCCTTCCACAACTTCATTTGTCTTCAGTCTGTCTTCTTTGATGCCAATTCTCCTCTCTCTGTGATATCCCCGGCAGGATATAAAGTTGTATCCACCACCATTAATCAGCAGGCACGTTGTTCTGGCCAGCCGCTCGCCTGGGCACACTAGTTCTTTCCCTCATTTATTATCTCACCTCATGCCAGTTCTCCAGGGATTCCCATAATTGCTGGCAGTTTCTAGTGATTTCTTTGTGGCCCAGTTTGCCAAGCTGCCAGTCAGGGTAGGGACAGATGCTTGTCTCCTTTTACAAAAGGGGCGGCAGCAGCAAGAGCACTGACTTTCCAGGAGGCCTGCACAGCTCCTCTATTCCGATACAGACACCTTCAAAGTCTGAATTATCATCCTAAAAAATACTGTATTATTAAAATAGTTTTAAAATTATTTACACCTCAAAGAGTTCTTTAAATAATACATAAGCCTATGATAGTAATTTTTTGAAATCACTAATTTACAGGTGTATCCACATAAAAATGTAATTATACTCTTTTTATATTCATTTATTCTCATCTGAGCTCTCTATGACTATCTGTCAGGATCCTGTCAGCACTATAAAACGCTGACCACGCTTAATGTCCAAGTTAGCTACGTCCAAGCAGTTACCAAATGCACACATCAAGCGCTGCGCATTTCCTACTGTCAGCACCATTTGCTTAATGCATGACAGACAAATGGACTGATTTAGGCTTTTCCTGCTGATCTTATTTCCCAGAGAGTGGAGGCGTATGTTCCTGAATCCATCAAGTGAAATACAGATGAAATGATAAGGTTACCAATTGAAAACAAAGGCGCTATTGCAAACCGGCAGCACTGCACCTTTGGAATTACACAGGGATGACAGAAGGTTCTCAGAAGCTAACTCAGTTAGGAAGCAACACTGAAATGCTGCTACCAACACAGCTGGGCCTGCAAAAGTTTATTAAAGCTCCTTAATCTGGGCTACTGTATGCCATCCTTAACTAGGCTAAGTATTACTACACTTTGCATTAAAGTCAATGAGATGACTTATGTATGCATCAGATGGAGTAAAGGTGGCGGATTATGAATGCTAACACTTATGAGAATAAGCTGACAAATACGTTCCCACTCTCTATTTGTTATCATAGTATCTTTAGCAACTACTTGCCAGAATTATTCCATGTATTGGGAGCTGCCTCATCACAGCAATCGCCTTTGGCTTAAGAGGATCTTCAGCTCTGAATTTTGTATTAACTAGTCCTGACTGGCCAAAGATTTGTTGCGGTAGTTTTCTGAGCTATATCCAAGCCAGATATTTTCATCTTCTTGTATTTTTAGCTGTTATGAGCAGGGTAATACAGCAGTACCATCAGGCTGTCTCCATGACTGGATTAATGAGAATTCAACTACATGCTTCAGACAATTTTTGCACGTTCATTTGCCGCACACCCCCATCCAGTGTGTTCTCTGCCCTTATCTCGGTGACAGTGCTCCGCAGTGAAATTTATTTAAGAGTTACCATGAAGCTACCTTGGTGTTTTGTTCTTTTCCTCATGAATTTAAATGCTTCTTTTCTTAAAAAAGAGCAAGCTGACACTGGACCCAATTTGCCTCTATTGAAAACAGCAATGTTTAAGCATGTGAATTATCCCATTTTAAGATCAGTAAAATGAGAAGAGCATTAAGTTTTCTGGTGGGGAAGGACAAGTGAGATATTTCCATGTATTAAAAAAATTGTTTAAAATGTTTATTAAAGAAATCAGTGTTTCCTACTCTGTGTTAAGTCTGATAAAGCTAAAATTTGTCAAACTTTTCTTTCCTATATCATCAGTCTACAGAAGTCTGCAATATCTTAGGTTAGACTGGATTATTTTATGTAAACATTTTTTTTTTTACCCTGCTGCTATGAGAAATGGTTTCTGATATCAAATCCAGAGCTGAATTTAGAGTGCTGCAAATCAATACAGCAAAGGTTGAACACAGGCGAAGAATATAATGTAGTACAAATATCAGAACAACGCAGATGAAACTGTACACAACCCTAAGAAAAGCAAATAACACTTCATATGAATTTCACAAGAATTTCTTCAGTCTCTGCTTGGGAGGGAATTATTCACACACACAGCTAAACTTATCCGCACTGAGCTACTGCACCCACCAGAAGGTTCCTTTCATTAGAAGCATTTTTTTCTTCCATGATTTGAAATGCTAGAAATTTGTTGACACAACAGAAAGAAGGTGCTTAACCACTGCTTAATAGAATTAGATGGGGGTTTTCCTGGTCCTGCAGGTTTCACAGAGATATTAGATTTTGCATTGTAAATCAGGTCAAACCAAATCCTAACATGAAGAGCCCTGCCATTTTTGGAGAAACAGCTCCCTGTACCATAGGGGTATTGGATGCACTGGATCCTCCCCAAACCAACAGCCTGTGAAAGCTGAACAACCCATGAGGGTAGCAGCTATGACCCAAAAAACAAGCATTCCTAGTTACATAGGAATTATCACAATTGTGCTAAAAAAAACAAGAGAAAAAAAGAGCATTTGAGTTAATAAATATGAAGGTCTCCAGAAGACGTCCTACTGAAGTAGGTCGGTGGTTTTCATAGCCACAGACCTGAGAGACTACCTGCGAAAAAGGAATTAGCCGTTTCTTCTGTGATGAACATCCTTTTGCCTGAATCAAATGGGCACAGAAACATACTGATATAAAGGAAAAATAGGTCAGTTTTATTATGGATATTTTATGTAGCCAGTTTCTGTGATAAATAACATTTCTAGTGTAGCAATCTAAACCCCTGTATGCTGCTGTATATATTCCTGTTAATTTGTCTGCTTTCTAAGATGAAAGACCTAAGAGACTGCATTGGATTTGATAAAATATTAATTAATGTGTAACACTTTAATTTGAATTTAGCAATGGCTTAACCACATGACATTCATAACTGTTAATTTATTATGCCTAAGCATACAAGTAATAATTTTCTTTCTAGAGAAGCCCAAGGAGGCATGGCATCAGAAATTTAAATGTGTGAACTCATGGGGCAGATGAAGAGGAAGAGTTCAAAATAACTTTAACTGAAAAACCTCAAAAATGCTTTTTCACCTACTGCTTACAAGACCCACACATAGAAGAGTGGCAAGGAGCTGGGACAGCTCTGCCCAGCGAGTGCTTTATCCACGGTGAACACCGTTTCCCTTCCTCTTAACAGCTGGCTTGGAGGAACTAAACTTAGCCGGCCTGAGGTGTAGGAAACCAGATAGCACGTTGTATAGCTGGATAGGAAATACAGGGCTCAATGTGTTTGAGGTTAAGATTAAGCCCTGACTTCCTTTGGGGCTATTTTAAACAGTGGCAAACGATGGCATGCTTTCTTACGACAAAATGACAGATGATCAAAGGTCGAATACGATCTGTATGTCAAGCATTTGTACGAGGACCTTTCTTTGAGGGACTGGGCAGGAAGCATTTTAACATGGTGTCTCATACTTCCCCTCATCTGTGTTTATTGAAAACATACCAGTAACCGGGTAAATCTGGTGAACTGGCAGGGGAGAGTTGGCTGATCAGCACCGCACAGGTCTGCGATGGGAGAGCATTCGTTCTGGAGAGAGGGAAGAAGAGTACCACAGCCCCCAAGTTACGCCGTGACGAAGCAACAAGGCATCTTCGCAAGCAAGCTTTCAGATGCTACAGCTGGGGAGCAAAGACAAAAGCGTATCAAAGACTTCTTTCCATATCCCCTATTCTGGAGGTAGCCAGGGATCACGTGAACCTTCGTGAGAACAAAAAAATGTGTTGGTAATTCTGCACCTGATACTGCAATTAAACTTTCCAATTGCTGTTTCAACAATAGTTTTGCCACTTGACAACAGGGAAGAGGATGCAGGATTTCACCGTGTCTTATGGGCTGCAATCTGCACGTGTCCCGTAACCACAGCACTATGCTTCAGCCGTGCTTCGCGCTGAGGCAGCCAAACGCGGGCGTCCACCTAACGCGGGAGAGAAAAACACCCAACAAAAAGAGGGTCTTTGTCCCGGAAAGCAACGGCGCGGCCGGACGCTGCAGGCGCGTCCCCTGCCCGAGCTGTCACCCTGCTCCCATCCCCGATGGGCTGCCCCTGCCCGCCCTGCGGCCAGGCAGCGCCTCCCTACACACGGTGACTGCAGACACTTTGCTCCCTGAAAAGCCACCCAAACAATTTATACATTATAACCTGTAGTTTATTAAGCTGAAAGTAAAGTGATCCGTTCAGCTTAGAATTTCTGAGGCTGCTGCTGATGGCATCTATTTTCGTGAAAAGCGGTACAAGTGCAGCCGCGTGAACCCTGGAAAAGCCATATAAAGCCTGCTTCCGTCGTGCTTTGATACTGGCTTAACATAGCAGGGAGAATCTTACAGCACAGAATATAAAACATGTATTTGAATCAGAAAAGCATTTTCTGGTGTTAAATCAGTTGGAAATCAGAAGTATATTTATATATATTTTTTCCAGAAGCCATTGTAGAGCTGCAGGAACATCAATACAAAGTGCAATTGTAAAACACACGTTACAGTCTAAACAGTACGGGACGGGTATCCTCTTAAACTCCTCTGGTTGTACGGAGAAAGAGGCAAAAATTCCACGTGAAAAAGCTCTCTCGGCTTTGGTAGCTCTGTAAATGGTTCTGTGAGCAACGGGAGACTCTGGAGCCACCTCTGAACACAGACGAATCCTGGTGGGGAGCACGCCACGTCCGTCAGGACCACAAGGAGTCAAACACACGGCCTCTGCGCACCACGCAGCAGCGAGCGGGAGGGAGCCGCAGCTCCGAGCCCGCGGCCCCGGCAGGCACCTCCAGGCCCCGACCCCACAGGCGGGGAAGCTCATCCGTGAGGCAACCTTCTTTCATTAAACACAAACATTTTCCAAGTGATCTTACTCCTTCTTCCCCTCTAGCTGAAAGCCTTTGCTAAAACCAAGCTAAAATCATTTATAGTTCCAGTCGCTGTAACCTATTTTCAAGCAGATCAGCCAGCTGTAACGGGAAATGAAGAGGGATGAAATAGGGGAAATACCCCAGAAAACGCTGAGCGCAGTTCTGACCCATTTCTTTCCCACGTGGCGGAAGGAGAAGCAGGAGCAGCTCGGATGGGGCAGGCAGGTAGGGGCCAGGCTAAGGGGACCCAGACGATCAGGAGGGGTCCCGCAGAGGGGCCGGTGCCTCTCCATCCCGCTGCTCGACGCCAACCGGCGGCAGCAGCACCTCGGCTCAAACGCCACAAACCAGCACGAACAGCGCAGCCGTGGGAACAGATGCAGAGTCAGACGTAAAACCTCACCAGAACTAAAGAAATTCTCCCAGCTGTGAAGCAGCCCCAAAGATGTGACCAAGTCTCAGAAAAAGAGAGGAGAGGAACACGACCAGATACCGCCACAGCGAAAGGCCGACGGGAGACCGGGCTGCGGAGGTCGACGGGGCGAAATCCAACCGCCTCCTTCGTTGTACCCCTTTTGCACCGGCTGCCCACAAGTGGGACCCGCAGCCAGCCGTGCCGTGGATGGAAACAATTCCTCCAGGAGACAAGGCTGCAGCTGAGCTTTGACCTATATATCTGCTATATATTCACTAAAAATGGCATTCTCTATTCACCAACACAAACCTGCTGTGAGGATGCTGTATGGAAAGACAGAAAATACTTGTTAGAGCCAACAAAAGAAATTGTGTTGCATTCTATGCATAAAAAAGGGCTGCAGGCAGATAAATATGTACTAGTGTTGAAAGTCCCTAGCAGATATTTTGAGAGATTTTAGCACACTTTTTTTTTTTTTTTAAAAGTGACGAAAGCAGATTTAACAGTCCTTTTAGTATTTAGACCACATTTCTGTTTGTAGGCTTTGTCAATGTAGAAACTTGCCAAGAGCCTTCCGGAGTCGTTTAAGATGCCATCTCCTTGCAGAGTACAAAATGGAGAAGCTTTTTTAGGAAAGGATATATTAGGGCCTGGTTTAAAAGAAAAATCATTTGTCTCAAGGATCTTCTTGTCTCAAGAAGATCAAGCTTCTGCACACAGCTAAGAATATTTCACAGCATTTTAAAGCATTCACTATATTCAAGCATCTCAGACTAGATTCCCACAGCTCCACAAATGTTCCTTGAAAGTTTGTGCGAGTGACGGAATTGGCTCCCCAGCCAGAGACACCGCTTTGGGTAGTCCAGCTTCGATTCAGCGTTCAGTGAATAGCAGCTCAAATAAGCAATACTCTTCTGCAAAAGCACTGACCAGGTACTACAGGTCTGACGGGAAGACCGGGATTTTTCTTTTAAATACTGCTGTTCTGACCATAGCCCAGGCAGGCGATTGCAGGGGAAGCACAGGGGGTTGTAGCCTCCCTCTTGACATCGTCTCGTGTGGGTTGTTTCGTGCCGCAGCACGCGGGAAGCCCTGCGCCGCAGCGCGGCAACCGGCCTTCGGCAGGACGGCTACAACCACCAACGCAGCACCAACTTTGTCCTGAAAAGGCACAAAGGCACTGGAAAGGCTCAACAGGCGAAGCGTGAAGGCGTCGATTCACACGGAGGCCGCGCAGCTGGAAGGACAGGCATAAGCTCTGAGGCACTGGGGCTCCTCCATAGGGTTTACATCAAGGACTCCTGACTTCTCGTGCCAGCTCCACCCCTAACTCCAAAAAAATCACTTAATTGCTTATTTCACACAGTGGGTCCCTCTCTGCTAAAATGGAAATACTAATATTTATTTACCTTCCAACTCACAGATATGTTGTGAGGATTCATTAGTTAATAACTCTTAAGTGCTTGAAGATACCAGCAATAATCCTAACCAGATAATAATACTAACTATTATTAACTTACATCAGGCTAATGATGCAAATGAAAGTGCCACTTTCCCTCGGCTGTATCAAAACAGAGCCTGGCGCTCAAACCAGACGCACATGCTAGCTAGTGAAAAATTAGCATTGTCATGAGAAAGAAAAATAATAAAACACATTTATTTCCACTGGTCCATTGGAACACAAGAAAAAACAAACAGCTGCACCATTCCTGACCTAGCAAAACCACAGCACTATTAATAATTCCAGACCTTACTCTGCGAGTGGTTGCTTTGCACCTTGATTAGTCATTTCCACCAGCGCATAAAGCAGTTTCAAGCTGGTGGCAATTTCCACTCCTACAGCTTGCTCTGTGCTGGTGAGAACAACCTCACACAGTTTGGGGCAAGCAAGACACGAGCACACTGTGCACATGCTACGTATTAAAACTTTGCTGCCCTTTAACTTCCATGAAGCTTCTGTGAGAAATCCGGCCATTTACAATACAGCTTTACGAGAGAAGTCCAAGAGTGATTTTACACTCAGACAGCTCTCTGGATACCAGGGAAGATAAGACACAGGTGGTCAGTCAAGACACAGGTGGTCAGTCCGAGGTTTGGGTTGGCCAGCTACGCTAGGACAACGCACACCTCTGCCTTACACTGCTATTGCGATGCTAGCAAAGATGGATGGAAAAGACGTAGTCTGGGAAGTTGAGACAGCAACTAAAATAACTTCAGAAGATGCTTTTCTCCAAGCAGCTGTCCACATAAACTCTGCTGAGGGAGCCAGGTGCAGCCTCTGAGCAGCATCAGTGACTTACACCTGTGGACCTAAATCACTTGCTGTTTATAAGAAAAGACTTGGAATTCCCCAATTGCAATTAAATCTTTTGTTGATACTTGCAAGTATTTTGCAATTCATATATAAATAGCAGTATATATTTCTGTCTTGGTACCTGTATCATTCTCAGTGCTGGAGTTCCAGATGCATGATGCAACATTTTCTGACGCTCATTTTTCACTTCCCTGCCTGAGGTGGCAAATTTAGTTTGGTTCTTCCCTTTTTAATCACTTCAGTGGTGGCAGAGGGTGCTAAACACACAATGATTTTAGGAGAAAAAAGATAATACTCTACAGTCCTCTGTTCTAGTAATTCCTCATGCAACTCTCTTGGTCCTGGCTAGATTTTCTGTTTAACTTAGCTCTATCGTCCCATGACATTGCTGTGCAAAGCAAGGTTACAAGAAGCCTTATGGGGGAAAAACAAACAAACAAACAAAGAGGGAGGAGGACGGTCCCTGGCTCCCCCACCAGACCACGAAGCTCGAGGTGCAGCGCGACGCTCGCGGGGCTGGGCGCACATGGGCCTGTCCCCGGCACAAGACGTCTCTTTTCTCTTTGCTTTACAACGCGCTACGCCCCCTGGGGGCTCCTGCCTTGTACTCAGCATCCCAAGTGTCTCCTGTGCCTTCCCAGGAGGAAAGTCCTCGTGAAACTGCCTCTGCAACGATAGTTCAGTCAGGAGAGAAGCAACCACGGCAATTAAAATAGGTTGGGAAAAGAATTGCTGCTGAGCCCAAGCTGATTTTCAGTTATGAGACCTTTTGCACTGCTGCAGCAGGGTGGAAAAATGTACCTGAATTATTATATTATTGTGGTAAAATTTAAATACAGTAAATACCTTCTACAACTACATCTTAACACAGGAAATACGAAAGGTCAAATTTCACACTTAGGTGGAAGGCTTATAGCAGTGGCTATTGCAAAGGATGCTTGACATTTTAAACAATGCTATTATAATAAAGCTTTGTTTTCACATACTTATAACACAAATAAATGTGAAGCATTTGAACTTAAATTTTATATCCTGAGTGCTGCCTTTGGAGTGATCTATTTTTCTAGACAATGTGGGTCTTTTTTCCTTCTAAAAGCACAATGAAGAAAAAATACTGTTACTTCTTGTGTTAAAAAAAAAATCTACCTACTGTGATGCATCTTTTCTTGAATTTTACTTAGCAAGCTCTAACATGAGTTCAAGGTTTCTGCTTGACTGCCAATAACAAGGCAAATTATAAACGTAGGGGCAATCTGCTTGTAACACTGGCCGGGATAAATCCTTTAAGCTTACAGACAAAGACCAAGCATTTACCCTCGAGGGTACAAAATACCTTGCTCCATGAGCATATTGTAATCACTTTTTACATGGGTTCTGCTTTCTCTGCTGAAATTACTGGCTATTTTTGGACACATGCTGTAGGTCTAGAAATACTGTAAATCTGAAACGCTAATGTACTTTCCACTGTGTGCGAGTACCACCAATCAAACACATCATGTTTGAGTTACTTTTATCTTGAGCCAAGACTAGCAAGGGCAAAACACAATCTTTTATTGACTTTAGAGCTCAGTCCATTAGAGTTCCTGCTTTTTCAACATCCAAAGCCAATGATGGGCTAGCGGCACCGTCCTGGGTTTCAGAAGTATGTGCGCAGCTCCCACACACAAGGAGCACAGCGGGGGCTGCAAACCCTCTCCAAGGCAAAGATGTGCATTACTCAACGGCTGCCTGACAGCAGGGGTAATTGCTTTTTGTTTTTAAACATATGGTGAAGGGCAGACACAGCTAGTGCAGCAGCATCCCCAGAGCCTCCGGGGAAGAAGAGGAAAAACACTTTGTGTTCCTTGCCAAGACATTTTAGATGCAAAACAGGGCATCAGCAAACCCAAATGTAGTGGCTAAACTGTTCACATGCTGGCCATGCAAACACAAAAAACAACCATTTAGTAAAAGATTTTTTTAACAATCAATGCAAAAGCATGCAAATACACAGTTACAAATAGTATCTCTTCTTATCACACATGAACCAAAGGTGTTATTTGTTAAAGAATTAAGAATTTAGGACCTTGTAAGCACGATTTCCAGTGCTTCTAAGGACCCATACTTGCTAAATTGCTAAAGCATCTTCTCGACCTTGCTGGAAGGAACACACTTAACCTATTCCTTACACACAGCAAAAGTGAGCAAAACCAGCACACCTCAAATTATTTTGAGCTGATTTGACACATTTTTTTTTGCAGTTCAAAAGAACTGGACAGAAGAGATGCTGCAGACACAGCACGAAGTCAACAGAAGTGTCTCATAATCCTTGCTGACACTATAACGGCTCCCAAGGCCAAAAGAAAAACAGAGCGATTTCTGTTCATGTTGATCAGGGTCCAAACAAAAATGCACTCAGTTTTGGGGCTAAGGCACTTTTCCATTTTCTTGCACAACTGATTAAAATTAACATACAACACTCGATTAGACCTGACTTGAAAATAACACCTTTTCTTAGGAGAAAGAGTGGTGGTGTCTACCCTGGCTACAAACTTACACCGAACTGAAGTGGGTCACCAGCATCCAGGGCAGCTGAGGAGAATTGGGCAGAACATTTGTTGCAGGGTGCCTAAGCCCCACACAGGTCCCAGCTGCTGTAACTCTGAAGAGTGGAGAGGGTAGTGAGGAATGAGGGTGCTGACATCTAATGAACAAAACCCACACTGCTGCTGCTGACATCCCACATACAAGGTGGCCTACCTTGAACCTATTACTGTGCTGCAGTGAGTGTGTGAGAGATTGTGAAGTACGCAGGGCTACAACCACAAGACAGACACTACTGGAAGGTTAGCCAAGAATTCCTCACATCCACATAAACATGCTAAGTTTACTACAGAACAGCTCAGTGGAAATTAACTGATTTAACTGAGATTATCTAATCTTTTAATGCTACAACTGATCCTTGGTCAACCTATTACAAGAATAAATTGCCATTCCCTGCTGTGCCACACTATAAGAGGATAAACATCAGCATCGCTGCCCCTTTGAAAAAACCTACTTCCAGAATATCTGCTCAATGTTTAATTAGAGCAATGGTAACTGAAGAAAGACTGCTAGAAGGGAACATATGTGAATTTGAACCTAGTCTGATGTTCTAGGAAAGCACTGGAAATCAGTATTGAAAAGGTGAAGAACTGAGAGGCTGTAAAACTGAATTCTGCCCAAGAAATCACTTTAGTGAGACTCCTAGATGTAAGACCCTGAAAATCTGGGCCTGAAAAGACCCAGAGTTGCCTGAAAAGATGACTTGAGTTAGGCTATGTACATTTACATACCCAAGTGCCTCCTACTCTTACCAGCTGCTACACATGCTAAATTTCCACTGAAACAAGTTGTGCTCAGCACTTTTTCATGCTCACCAACTTTTTATTTCATAAACGCATTTTCTTTCAGTTTCTTCAGCTTTCATTTTCATTTGCACTTACTCTACCTTATGCTTCCTGCACAATTTCAAGAAGGTGACAACTTCCAAGTCCCAGCTGAACAAGAACCACCCCCACACACACTCCACTCACAGAGAACCTTGGCTAAAAAGACCTTGTAAGCTCTTATAAGGCAGAAATAGTTATTTACTATTTGCAAAGACCTAAAGCAATGGGACCTCCAACCTAAGGCCTTTGCTCAGTATTGCAATATTACTATTATAGTGATTTTAAATTTATAATGGTTTTGCCTTTCTGCAAGAAAAGCATATTCTTATTAATAACAGATAACTAAATGCCACTTCTTTTTAGCATTTCCATCTCACTCCAAGATGACAACACAAAGAAATGTTCTCCATCAATGATTTGACATAATTTCAGAATTCCATCATTTGCTTCACATACTACAAAATGGTTGATACCCTCCTCACTTCCCAAAACTCTTGTTGGTGGATAAATAGTGACTTTTAAAGAAAGCTATTACACTTTTATCTTTGTTATTTATAGCACTACAGACTAGGTAATTTTAAATAATGACAAAGTGCAGCTTTTCCATGAGACCTAGCTCTACAGAGGTGGTCTTGATGCTTCCACAATCCCCCAGCACATCTAGTTCTGGAGAAACTATCAGAGGAAGGAAAAAGCTATTACTCAGTTACGCCCAGGGTGGCACCCGTTCCTTGTCATGGGACAGGAGCTCCCTGCATTTCCCTCCCCACTCCTAACATTTCACTGTGTCCACCCAGAATCATCAAAGCTTAGCAGACAGTTGACTATCTCCTGAACTACTTCTGTTAAGTGTTAACCATTATTTCCCTGCTTACGTGGTGTTGCTGCTACTTACACTATTGGTTGCTTGTAGAATTATTATCAGGGTGAACTGATGGGAGAGCAAGGGGAGCAGAGAGACTGCTTGGCAGATGACTAATGAAAATAGGAAAGTGTTAACCTGGGAAAAAATGACTGTCTTTCAGAATCACTAAAAAAAAAAAAAAAAAAAAAAAAGCTGAACATACTGATGCTTTCCATTACTTATTTCAGAGCTAGATTTAAAGATTAGCAGTAAAGATCTTTTCTCTATATCAGTTCCATAATCTTTCTTTGCCCATGTACTCTGCCCTAGAGCACCTTGTACCACACAAAGCTGCCAAAGAGTTTCAGACCTCAGGATGGACACTTTCTGGAGTATTTTACTCACCAGTCCCATCAACAATTACTCTCTCTGCAAAGCTAGGCTGGTACAGACTCATTTTTAGCTTTCTTCCTTCTTCTGAATGGGGAATATTTAGCCAACCCTGGAAAAGGGAGGCCAGCTTGAGAGCAGCCAAATTACAAAATTCAGCAAAGGCTACGCAGCCAGTCCTTCCTATAAAAGGATATCTTCTATCTTTCTGCTGCTATCAGAATGACCAGAAGAGCTTCTCTAAAACCACAGAAAGTACTTCCTCTTGATGACGCCTCTCACTGCATGCAGGAAGAAGGATGGTCTCGTGTTCTTGCAGACACTCAAGTGTCAGCATCTGCGGGTGCTCTTCCTGGGTGTCACTGACTCCTCTTGTGACTTTGGAAAAGTTACCTGATGTCTCTATCCATCAGAATGTCTACTTGTTACGTAACATAATTCAATGCTGTCTTTTAACACAAATTCCATTGGAAAATGTAGTGGCTTGGGATAGAAGGGAAGCGGTGTAACAGTTCAACGTTCTATTATTTTAATGGCACTATTATTTAGTGGCATTTTAGTTCTCATCAAGCAAAATTTTCACAAGAGGCATAGTGACTTTACCTCTGAATACAAGCTACAATATGAAAACAGAGGTAACTATTTAAGGCCTATTTTACATTGCCTGAGGGAAGGATGTGGCAAACAATCTGAGGAAGCACTTCTTGAAGATGAAGCTACTTCTGCTTCACCTTCACAGCTGGTCATTTTCAAGAAGAAACATAGCAATGTCATTCTTGCATTTCTTGTAAACCCCTCTGTGAGGTCCATACCACTGTTCGTAGAAAAATAGTCTGTCAAACAGTTACTGAAAGTTTTCTATCTCTGTATTGTTTAGCTCTGACAGACATTTCTCAAGATCCTACTGGCACTGTGCATTGTAATATCCGGCTAAGTGACATGAATTCGTGGCCTGAATGAAACAGTGAGTATGCCAGTACACACACTTTACTTCTAATCACTAGTAATAACACAGACTTTGACAGAGAGCCCACCAATGTGCAAGACCTTTGTGATGGTGCTCACCTGAAAAACTGCCTGGAAAGACCTCACACAAGGAGGGGGTGCACTGGCCTCATTTTTTAATATTTTCTATGGGTAAAAAGACTTGATTGATTGTGTGAAAGTTTGAATTCCATGAAGATTGACACAGGCATCAGGTAGGCTCTTAAATAATAGCCTTCAAATCCCATATACTTCATATAAAGTTAAAGGTGGCTGCTATGTTAACCAGGAGCAGATAAATTTATTTGATTGACATTAAATAAAAAAGTGATACACAAATAATTAACCAAGCAATCTTAAATTATAACCTGTAATTAAATTCAGAATTCCTGTTCATATCTTAACTCAATAGAGCAAACTTTTGGGAGGTTCACCAGAACCTAGAAATAGAAGTAGGCCAGGTCTGAGAGAAGGAGGTTTTCTTAAAAATCTTAGAGATATAATTCATTCCCTTTCCTCATAGCATGCCTTTTTTTCCTCTTCAACTCTGGTGCTGAATTGCTTTAAGAGCTGCTCCAACAATGCAGTAAGTGATGTCATTCCAGTGAATTGCAGAGTTTTTTTTTTTTTTTTTTTTTTAAATCACAAGCACAGTATTGATAACCACTATGACTTACCATCCAATTTTGAAAACAGTCCATATTACATTAAGCTCTTGAGCACCAGGTTACTGGTTTCTATTCACATTTTAGCTTCTTCGATAGAAGCAATGTGGAATTGCCATCTAACTAAAACAGTGCTGCCTTGCCTTCTTCAGAACTCACTATTACAACGATTCCATCCCACGTATTACAGTCTTTTTAAAAAGCCTGGGAAATTTATTCTTAAATATCCATTGCAGAATTTTTATTTTTAGTTCTGGCTTTGTTCACAGAGCTATTATGCAAAGCTTTTACTCCTGCAAGTCTTCTAAGCACAGATTATTTCAAAGTCCCAGGTGCATCGCTAGCATGAGTATGCTAGAGGTTAACAGACTTTGCGATCCGCAGCACAGTCACTGAATATTAATGCAATTAGGCTACACTCCAAATATATACTAAGGTACTCTGGTCTGTTTGTCTCTGTGTTACAGCATTATTTTGTTATTTATTATTTCCTAAGTATTAACAGACTTGTACATAGTTTTGTATTCTCCTTTCATACTAGGATAGAAAAAGATGAGATAAACTGTCAGGTCATTTCACTGAAAATACAGATCACATAATTCATTTCTTCCTTACCCAAACTTACACTAACAGAACTGTTTGCATGTTAGTATCTCCTTCCAGTGAAAACCCTGTTTTGTTCAAGATCTGACCATCTTCCTGCAGCATGTCTCAAACATGTCAGCTCTGTGCAGCCAAATTATGAAAGTTATTTATGGGATCAATCTTTTATGCCCACTGTCTGAGATCACAGAAGCTCCAAGAACAAATATGGAGTCTAAAAAAGAAAATTAGCTTTCAGAAATTATTTCAATTCAATAACATGAGGTATTGTTAGTGATGAAGGAAATTAGTTTTCATAATATGATTTGAGATGTTACGGTAGCCTTCCTTTTATAGAGTTCAACTGAAAACCAGAACCAGACGCAATTAATATACGCCCCCACAAATACGTTACATTTTTTTCCTCAGAACCTCATTCCCAAGCATCACATATTCTACACTGAATACGAATACACACTAGGCTGTGTACATCTCTTATCCCACCTAGTCTGCAGGCTCATTAATCCTGTCCTTAGGGAAACACATTGTTCAAACACCTCATCTTCCTTTTTTATTATTTGAGAAATTTTTCAGCAAATTTCATAGTGTCTTACAGTCTGCTGATGACACAAGGTATTAAATAAGGTATTTAAAGCACAACTGAGTTTGCTTAGCAGCCCTTGTTTACTCCACCACTATGGCTTTTAACACCCTACAAATGAGAACCCGGAAATTCAGTCATTGCAAACAGAAATGTACAAAAAAAATCCCCTATTTTACACTCAGCTGAGCAACACTAAAGGGCAAAAGTTCCCTGTATTACAAAGGTACCGTGCTGTTATGGGCATATAAGCAAGGAAGGAGAAGGGAGTTTCGGTCAGTCACTTATGATGGGCCTGACCAAATGGTTAGATATAAGGAGCACATTTGAATACGGGCTGAGCACCTGCTGGCGTTTTACTTGAAGCTCTCAATAACTACAAATTGCATTAATGAATACTTGAGGGTATATTCATATGTTTTTCATATATCATCCGTATGCAGAAGCCACACAGACCATCCCCGAATGACTCAATCTGGATAGGGCTGGTTGGAAGAAAAGGACTTGTCAGCCCATGGAACTGGCCCACGAGGGAGCACAGGGTAGACGTTTGGGAACAGGAGTTTTAGTTCATTTAGGTTAAGTCATTTCATTAGTCCTATTCCTGGAAGACACAGAAGGTTTTGAATATATTCTGGTTTAGTGCTTGAAATAAGTCTTTTTAAAGATCCCTAGCAACAGTTTTAAAATACAGTAAATCAAAATTGCCTTTTTAACTAAAAAGGAAAAACATCAGATACATTCTTAAGCAATAAGCCATTATAAATTAACAAGAGATTAGTCTAAAAACAAATATTGAAATGTGTATATGTACATAGATACAGCTGAGGCTGCTTCAGTTTCTCAGCTTTTATATCTTCCGGCAGATGTTCATTTTCTGTCTCTTAAAATGAACACTTTTTTTTTTTTTTTTTTTTTTTTTTTTTTTTTTAGAAAATGACATATAGCACTTATTAAAAAAAAATCCTCCTCATAATGCCCCAAATCCTTTTGCATCTCTTCTTTACATCTTCATTGCATTTTTTTTAAGAATTTTTAACTAGGAGTTTAAGACATGGCATATTTATGTACTGAGATACAGTTGCCAAGTGAGGTTCAACAACATGAGATGAGGTCAGAGTTTAACCTTCAACATTGCAAATTTCCTAGCTTTGTCAGTTTAAAACAGTTTAATGAAATATTTACTACTGATTTGAACTCTAATTAAAGATAACCGAGGCTGAACTGTGCTTCTATAATTAGATGCTGACACATCAGAAAATATATACTGCTTCTTTATGTAAAATAGCTGAAATACGCAATCCTTAAAAAAAAAAAGTAGGAAAAAAATTCTCTAGCAGATCAATAGCTTTAAAATTAAAACGGACGAAAAGTAAAGTCACCTTGCAAGCTGTTTCTCTTGTTTTGTACCAGACTGATCACTGTTTATGTACAAGATGCATTGACCCCCAGCTGTTAAGTGCCAAATACAATCAGATCTGTACAATTTCAAGTAATCAACTTAACATACAATGCAACAACCTGGAAGAGTGGTCAAGGGGCAGCTGCCCAGCATAGCAGCAGGACAGAAACTGCCTGTTTGGCCTGCGCCTGTGGAAGACCAGCAGCAGCTCTGTACCTCTGATGGGCTCCTGCTGTCCTCTCTGTTGCAATGCACAATTAAACAAGCAGCTCTGAACAATTTTCTGACTCTTTGGACATTTTTATTCAGTTTAAATAATAGAAATGTCTACAGAAAAGCTATTTAGCTTCTAATTCTTCCATTCCCCTGGAGTTTCAAGTGTCTCTGAGGGACAATCAACAACCCTGAAGTCTAGGGAGGCCAATGCCTTCCTTTCTCCTTAGCAGTAAACGGTTTTTAAAGAAGTCTTGCCTCCTCTTGCTGCCCACCCCTCCTTCCCAACTGAAGACAAACCCCAATAGGAGAACAGAACCTTACAGGCACAAGGCCTTCAAGGGAAAGGGCGTCTCAGGAAGACTCAAGCACAAGGCAAAGATGCCAGGAAGATTTGGGGAGCAGAGAGGCTCCTGAGGAAAAAGGTGCTCTGTCTGCAGCTATTCCTCATTCATACTTGCACAAAAGATTTAAGCTTCTGACTGTAACCCACGCTGCTAATTTGATGCTTCAAAAACAGAATGAACGTCCCTTGTCCCTATGACATTTACTGGCAGGGGAGGCCTCCCTGAACCCCTCTAACCCACATTCCTGAGTTTCAGCCTAGAGTAAACAGCTATAACAGTGAGAATACAGCTCACATGGTAGCACCATACCAACTCTGGCCTTCTGCCGAGGCTCTTGCTCAGCACTTATTTGGATAATCTGGACTCGGGGAAAACATTTGTAATATGACAGCCTCTTCCTAAGGCAACTCATGAATTTATTTCAAATAAGCAATTGAAAACTCAAGTACATGAATTTCATCAAGCCAAAAAACAGAATTTCAAAATTGAAGCTCAGTTATTTGGGAGACAAAATATTGATAACTAACCTTGTTCTGAAAAGCAACTTCCAAACAAACCAACCCAACTGGGGTAAAGCCCTCACATGTGGGAGCCCATAAGCCCTACTAAAGATACTTTTGTTGAGATTTGGTAATTTTTAAGATTCAAACTCAATAGTTGCATTATAAATCCCTTAAGAGTTTACACTTCAAATACTGATGAAATATACTTGAAAGTTAAACAAAATGCCTGTATGGAACTATGGCAAGTTCAAATAGTACCACAGAACAACAGCTTCTGGCGACAGAGATGCCTAGAGAATTGGCTTCTTACCACACATCTTTGGTGGTAAACTCCAGTTCTTCAAATGGAATAAACCACATAAAAGTCAACTTCTAGCATCTGGGATGCTTCCAGAACTTTTGCTATTTGGGATCTTAGATAATATTTGACTTAACTCTTATAGCACAATCGGAAATTCAGGGAACTGAAAATAAGAATTACTCAAAGGTAACTTGCATAGTGTTTTTTATATTAACATTTAACCAACAACAGTGAAATATCAAATTACTCTCTGAAATTTTATCGTGAGAAGTTACTATGATTGGCCATAAACATAAGATTTCAGCTTAGAATGCTTATTTTAGCCTTTACTTTTACTGATAGAGAACTTTTATTCTCTGGGTTGTGTAGCTCAGGCATTCTAGTTGCTCAAAATCTGGCAGAAAATTGAAATAAAATCAAGGTCCTCCTGAGGAAACATGCTATCCTGCTGTCTGGTAAGGGACAGTGTTTAGAGATCTCTTGTCTATGTCCATGGTTATTTCAGTTCTCAGCAACCTACAGCAGTAAAGAATTGCATGTGATGTGTTGCAATAGATTTAATTTATTCTATTTTTAAATAGTGTCTTAAGCAATAGGAACCCCTTGGGGAGATTTCTGCATTGTCAGGGAAATTTTTCTGACCTTCAGCCTCAGATTTCATTTGCTCGCTTCGATTCCCCCCCTCACCACCCTCCTCCAACACCACTTGTCAACCCTCCCTGTTGGCACTACATCCTCAGTGCACTCAGAGACTAATGACTACGAACTGCCTCATCAGCTACTGCATAGACAGACATTCCATGATTCTGATTTTCTCCAAATCGTTTACAATTAGTATCCTCCTAAAAGAATTTTTAAATACCCTCCTTGAGCTCCTTTTGATTTTTTGATTTTCACTGGGAACATTGCTCTGAATACAAGACAAGAGGCACAGTCTCGTCAGAGCCATACATCTTGAAGAGAGTAACTTGCACGAAAGCCTTTAATCTGCTGCCTGTCGACATAACAGAAAAAGGAACAACGATAAAAACGTTAGATGTAAAGACCAAAATAACTGGCAAAATGTTCTGGGACAGCCTGGCCCTGCTAAAATCTTTCTATCCTACTATTTGCACATCTCTGCACTTTGCATGTATTAGACATCCCAGACCCTGCAAGGCGGCAGCAGAGAGCTTCTCCCAGCACGGGAGGGGCATCTGCTGGGAGAGCCATGTAACTACCAGTGGGCTGGGAGGCATTTTGGTATACAGTGTTACTCTGACAACACAGAATGAATGACTGCCGCGTGCAACATCAAGAGTAAACCACTTCCTCAGTCAGGAGAGCACAAGAGCACAAGAGGTTGATGTATAGAGTCCTAATTTGTAATGTTAGAGATTGCTGCTAATTAAAAATTTATTTTAATTAACTAAAAAGAACAATCAAGCAGAAAATCATATTTCAATTCACAGATAAGAGACTCTGTCATTAAGTTTAATAGGAATTTATCCAAGCAGGCAACTTTTGCAATCAACTTTTATTCCAATACGATTGCTTTGCTGCTTGACACGTGCTTTCTTCATATTGTAGTATTGTTATCTGATACTGAACTAACAAAACATCTTAACAGATAAAGTTGGTAACACTACAATAACACCAACAAGTTTTATTATAGGTCAAAGTCTTAATTTTTAATCAGAATATCATTATTTGTATCATAGCTGAGTCCCAGGCTACACACTGAGTCCTTACACCATGACAGACAGTCCCACAAAGCTTAACATCTAATAGACAAGAAAGTACAAGGGACAGGGACGCAGAGGAATGACATGCCTAAGGTCAACAGCAGAACTGAGATGAGAATCTCCATCCCCAGACTCCTAGATCTACAGGATCATATCACTCCATATCAAAATGTCAGACTATGGAAAAGATAACGTCTTTAGATTGCAGTCAGGTAAACAACTCACAGTAAGGTATGGATGTTAACTACTATTCTGGAGGGAAAAACAAGACGACCGAACAAATCTTTATCTCTTCTTCTCTAGGATAGAGGAAAAAATAGCAAAACAATAAACTAAAATCAGATACTCCTCATGGGACCAGTGAGCAGTATCTGATGTCCAAGCCAAACAAACTTTAAGTGATGGCAGCATCAGTGAACAATTTAGAATTAAGGAGAAATGCTTCTGCTCCAGCTCAGATTCTCAGTGGAGAAACACTACACGGCACAAGGCTCTCTCTCTGTGCTGAACAGTAGCCTATCTTTGACCTAACTCAGGCTGACTGGTAAATGCCATGCATTTGTGAGTTAGATGCATCAGATCTGTGCACTATCGCTCATTCAGTACTGCAGACACTAGTCAGGGTGGGTCACAACAAAAATGCTCATTACTGCTCATCCCAGAGGCAGAAGGCTTTGTGTCGGCATATCACAGAGTTTTTGGTATCCCTGGAGTTTCCCACTCATATAGCACAACCTAGCTCTGTTCTCTCTCATTTTTCCCAACCTATTAAAAGCAAAGATCTTGTTACTAACCACAAAAATAGGTAACACTAATGATGGATGTATCAGAATCTTATTATCCTTCTTTAGCACCCCAAAATCTGCAATTACATTTTTTTTCTTTCTTCTCTAGTGAAGCCTTTGCAAAATCTGTCCAGCTAACAAAAAACCAAGAATCTGCAGACTTGGGGAAAAAATGCTAAAATATAGGTCCTCCTTATGCTTGAAGAAGCTCCATGGACTTATCTACAATGGAAGGTTATACTGGCATACAAAAGACTTTGAAGATTAATCAATGTAACACAGAGATACAATCTGACCACAGATTCTCTTATTCCAGTTTTATTCCTGGCTCTATAAGAGAGATTTGAACTATTCTCAAACCATTCTGATATTAGTGAGAGTATCTCACCAGTTTAGGATATCAACAGTATTCCAGCATAAATTCCTAGTACAAACAAGCTTTCCAGTGCTGGAAAAAGAGTCAAGGTAAAAATTGAGGAACGCATTCCCTTTCGACCGAGGATGAGAACTGCAAGAGCTTTCCCTAACAGCCGAGGAAGGCCAGTAGCTTTGAATGGACATCAAATAATACACTTAACAGAGAAAAAAATATACATAAATACAAAAATATTAAGTATAAACTGCAAATGATAAAACATGAACAAGAAAACAGACATATGCACCAAAAGATATTACTAGTTCATCATATTAACTAATTTTTTTAGGCTATTTACCACTAAGCAGGTAATTAAGCAGCATAACATCACCCATCTGCATAATGCTTACCCAACTAAATGACTCTATGCCCTCCCCTCCAAAAAAAAAAAAAAAAAAAAAAAGAGAGAGAGAGAGAAAATCATTTAGAAATATATGAGTAAGAGACAGATGCCACATAAGCAAGTGGAGTCAGTTCAGGCAATCAGCACAGTAGCTGGAAGATTTGTGAGCTGCCATCAGGCTGCCTGCCCACTGGCACCTTACAGCTGCAGAAGCTGAATTCTAAAAACATGCCTGACAGTGCTGAAAAATCTCTGCATGGCACTTGGGTACAGTATGTCTTTGAAACAAGTCTAACAGTGAGAGGGATGACAGTGACAACTCCTGATGTGTCCTCCCCTAGGAAGGGCAGCGCAGCAAAGAAAGATGCCTGCAAAAGAGGTTCCCTTTCAGTTTCCTCTCAGCATCACTGAGAATAAAATACCTGAGCTGTAAGATTGCCCTGCATTTCCTTAGCAAAAATCCTATTGTGCACCCACAAAGGGAGCAAGCACACCCGCCCTGGGTTCTCCAGCACCTGCAGGAGGAGGATGGACACCTGCTGTTAAACCTAGTCCACCTAGGCATGAAGAGTGGCAGATTTAAATAGCTATGTATTTGTAACTGGAAAAAAAACTTAATGTGAAGTCTAGCAAAAGGATGTTTTGATGGGCCTTCCTTGGGGTGCTGGTAGCAACCAAGCAGATCTCAGTTCCTTCAACAGGGAAAAAAAAAAAAAGGAAGAAAAAAAATTACATTAAGCAGCCCAGCTTATGTGCAAGATGCCACTGCAACACCTAGATTTCTTCACTCAAGCATATCTCTGCCTTCCAAAAATAACTGAAGAAATAAAATGTACTGAAAAGAACAAATAGAAATAGTCTGAGGATTGAACATGGAAGTCAGGGTGGTAAGAACAATCCAAAAAAAGTTTGGGCCTATACAAACTGGCTAGCTGCCATTGTCAGCATGGGCAAAAGACTTCTTTCACACAGAGTCTCATGAACATGTGCAAACAACCCCCATGAATTTCCAGTGCTTCAAGGGACCTGCTATGGTCCCTTTTGGTAGGGAATTTGGCCTCCGGTGTGCAGACAGTTCTAGGGGAAGGTGAAACACATGGTGACCACCAATGCATCCAGTACATCCCTACATGCAGATGGTGAGATGTTTGGTTCTACAGCAGGAAAGGCACAAACCAAATTCCTACAACAAAACATATTTAGAAAAATAGGTTGGGTTGGGAACGGCAGATAAGGAGCCTTAAGAGGTGTAAAGCACATGGTCAGGTTGTAGAATAAACAGAAACAGGGCATCTATTACAAAGTCCAAAGGTGGAAATGAACAGGGTAGTGCCAAAACCAGCCAGACTATGTCCAGGTGTGCTTGGCTTAGAGGCACATAGCAACAGGGCCTACAAGTCAGTGGCTGCACCATGGTGTAGTGGAGAAGGCTGTACTATACAGAAAGAAACTATGAAAAACCTACCTGTGTTCAGCCAAGTTGGATTTAATGATGTGAAATGTGAACATGGCTCACGCAGGGCAATTTTTGATCCAGCCTTAATCCCAGCATAATTAAGAAATATCGAAATATAGAGTGGTATTCTTACTCTTCAAAAATAATCAAGTAGAAAAGCTTCATACCAACCATTCTTCAGTAATCCACAGGCAGAAACAGTTAAAGAACCCTTCTTTCCACACTAGTACATTTCACAAAGAAACTGAAAAGTGTTGACACACAAAAAAATGTTATAAAGGCAAAAAGAAAATAGAATTAGAAAGACTAGCTTCTATTTCAAGTGTTTTTATTAAAAGCAAAAATAACCATACCAATCAATATAAAGCAAAGCTTCTTTCACAGCTACTCAAAGCAGACAATTGATTCCTGCCTTTTGCAGCTCACAACTGAGTGAATTGCTCTCAGTTATTATGTTAGTTCACACTGCCACAATCACCGAAAGAAAGAAAGAAAGAAAGAAAAATACAGCTCAAATGGATTTGTCCTCCCCTGCTACAGCCTGTTTTCCCTTTGCTGTAAAGATAACTCCAAGGAATGACCTCAAATGCTTGGTTTAGAAAGGCCATTCCCCCTCATGGCCCCATATTTTGACATGACAGCAGGTGGCACTGCTCAAATTCAACCTGAATCTGCAAATTTCCTCAAGCTGCAGCTAGGCAAAAGGGGCTGTGTAAACAGACAAGCAAGGGATTGGCAGCGCAACACAAACTAATACAAACATACAGCATTTACTTTAAATTTATACAAAGCTTTCACATCACTGCTCTTGCAACAGCTAAAATATGGATCAAATATGTTAGCAAAATGATTATTTCAAAAGGTGGGAGGAGCACCCATCCAGAAGTTGACTATCATAATACCTCCACCTTTCAATTTCAGTTTTTGCCACCACCTAATTCAATGTGACACGAGATATTCTACTTTATGTGAGACTAGAAGGGGTGAAAGCATTTTGGATTTTAATAAGTACTGCTGACCTGTTATTAGAAGCTACTGCCTGCCTCCCTGCAGTTTCACTTTCAGCTCACAGAGGAGACATCCATGGGGACAGCAGTCCTGGGACAGGCAGTTTTCCTGCTTCAGAAGGGTTCACTTAAAAGGCTGTGCTGGATACTGCTCCAGCTATCACACAGAGGAGATACACAAGCTTTGTGCAGAGAAGAGAAGATTTTCTTATATATGCATATGTTTATTAATATACATGTGCATGCACATGCATATATACTAGACATGTTAGTTAACTATTTGGCAAAACAGGCTTAGAAAGGTTAAGAGCTCAGGTTCGTAGCGCTATGTTAGAAAGTTGCCAGAAATACAGATAATGTTTACCCTGAATTAGAGGAATATTGCCAAAAGTATTTTCCCTGCATCTTTTGGACAACTGGGAAGCTTAGAAGCTAAATATAATTCAGGAATTAAGCCTGACAATATCCTAAAACCACTGTTTTAGTGCTGAATACAGTTCTTACCAATTACACTCTCCACAACATACAGCTTAGATCACTCATGTTTTAATGTAAGCCTTAAAAGCTATCCTCAAGACCACTCAGACACCAGAAAGGGAGGCATTTAAAAACCACTTTCTTCTATGCCAAATGGCCTGAAGGCTACAATATCCTTGATATTTTAACAATTTATGCGTAGCAACATCATATACTGCAAAACACTCCTTGCCACACCTTCTGACCTTCACATAAAACAGAGGGATTAACAGATATCAATACACCGTACTGCACGAGCACAAGGGTGGCCAGCTCAGAGGGTTGAAACAAGACAGTAAGGAGCAGAAGAGATCATTGTAACCCGGGCCTCAAGAGGCTAATTTGTGCCTCAGAGCTCCACACCCTGTCTCACCTAGCTCCTGAAGCAGCACCCAAAGCCCTTTTGCAGAAAGGAAAAATCATCATGTGTGTTTCAGTGAACTGTGTCCATAGTGGCTGCATTTCCACTAGCAAGCATAAGAGACAGCTTGAGCCTGAGCTGGTGCAACTGTGAGGGATGGCACTGCTACAGCTGCGGGAGCAGATGCATCCTGCCAGGAGTCCACCACAGTCTAGAGGAGACTAAAGTGCATACCAGCAGCCCTACTGTCTTTAAACTCAAGTCATTTCTGCAGTGGTTTTTAGCTTTAACTGGAATACTACTGAATAGCAGATAGGCCTATATCTCAAGAGGAAAACATACAGGCAGCTTTTCCCTCTCTCTTGTGGGCCTCTGTTCACCTCTCGTGTATACAGCTATGCATGGCAAAAATCCTTTGCTGAGACAGAGACAGAGAACAAAACAAACCACACTCCAGGAAAGCTAAGAGTTGGTAGTGACTGGTTTGGATGTGGATATGCACTTCCTGAACATACTGACTTACTGATGACACTGCATGGTTTACTTCCTTTTTGCATGCCTCCATTTCTTCACTCATAAAAACTATGGCAGTGGCAAGCTGTACAGCAATATTTTTTCCATATGACCTAAAAGCAGTATCTTTGCACACATCTGTCTTGAAACTGTGGCTTGTAACATTTAATAGCAAAAGATAAGATACTGAGGGAAAGTGAAAGATTTTTCTGGATTGCAGCATTCAGCAAGTTTCAGACTAAACATGCACAGGCATAAACAGGCACAGGAAGAAAGTAATCAGCAACTAGCAAATCTGTCACCAGTAACTTAAAAACTTAACCCTGAATGTATTGTGGATATGCACTTAAAAAAAAAAAAAAAAAAAAAGTAATGAAAACATTAGTGGAATACACACAGAATCACAGAATTATTGAAGTTGGAAGGGACCTCTGGAGACCATCTAGTCTATGCCCCCCTACTCAATCAGGATGACCTAGATACACAGAAAAATAAAGAAGCAGGCCTGAAGAAACAGCCTTGATATACTCGCATAGTATTCTACTTTCCTTGTCCAACACCCAAATTTCAAGATGAATAGCCAAATTCTTTTTCTATGGGAGAGGAGTGTGCTGTCCTAGACAGCCTGTTTTTGGTTTAACTGTATTCTTGCTGCCTCAAAGTTTTTATAACCTAAGTTGCCTACACTCGCAATACATAGCTGGAAATAATGGTACTATATGCATTTCAGATCCCCATTTTTCAAAAGACAAACATCCTACATGCTGCCTAACAAGATGCTTTCTGTTGTACCAGAGCTATCAGGACCAGTCATTCATAAAACCACCACAGAAGTCACTTTCACAATAAGCTAAATAGGCTAACTTTGAAAGTATCAACATTTTAAATTCCTGTACTACATTTTGTAGCAGTTTAGGTGGCTTCCCACCCCCAAAAAGAAAAATTAACTCAGACATCGACAGAATATATAATCACTAGACTCAGGCTAATTAGTTTTTTTTTTTTTTTTTTTTTTTTTTTTTAATATTTGCATCAGCCTCTCAGAAGTCAGTACTATTTGCTGGAGTAATGTGCTATACTTCTGTTATAGAAAAGTAAATGCCAGCACTACATATTTCTTGCAAACTGCCAATCAATCATATCAGGAGACAAGTAACTAGAATCTCATACAATTTCACAGTTCAGCCCTTCCAGTTATGGTGAGTTTCCCGTTAAAGCATTCTTGCCTCAAGTAGAATTGAACGTCAGATTGTTCATTTAGTCAGGAATCACACACACAACATCTACTTTTCCTATCTGAAAGGAAACTTCTAATCTTACTTGTTACAGGAACAATATTTGCAGGTATTGGAGACAACAAAAACCTCCCTAATTTGTTAGCAATGATCTTTAATGTTTAAAAGATTGGCGTGAAAAACTCAAAACGAATTGTCAAAGCTAGACACTGAGAATGCTTTTAATGTTACACTTTTAATGCTTAATTTACTCTGCTACACATGCAGAGGAAATTAAGTCAATTACCTTGTGAAGATTTTATATTGATCCTTTGACAAACAAGTAAGATGAACACAACGAAAGAAAAACATTAAGAACAGAAGCATCAAATATGTTTGTTTGGGTTATTAAGAGTTCTGCCACGCAGAAAATACTAAAGTAAACGATGGTATAATACTGTCCAATGAACAAGCAAAAACAATGAATATTTCGTAACCTTCCATTAAGCAATGAAACAGCTAGTCTCCCAATGGTATGACAAGACAATAAACTCTATGAATGTTTTCCAAAATCTCAAAGTAGGTTTTCAAATACCATTGTAGTAGCACAACGCAGAATCATAGAATATAGGTTGGAAGGGACCTCTGGAGATCATCTAGTCCAGCCCTCAGCGTAGCCCATACGGGGTTTGAACCCGTAACCTTGACATTAGCAGCACCACGCTCTAACCAACCGAGCTAAACCTGCCCCCATAGGCTAGCCTCAAACTTTTTAGTTAAGTCATCTTTATTCTTGACATTAAGTTCTATATACACAGTGCACTAAACTGTCATCTGTCTGCCTAGTAGGCCACGGAAGATCAGCACACTCCAGCCAGATTAGGAAAGAAACATTTATTAGAAATTGGTATAGAGCTAAAAAAGTAAACATGTTTCTTAATAGACAGACAAAGAATATACAATTTGAACACAGCATCATTGTAAAGGCACATAATGAAAAATTAAATTTGAATGGCTCCACCTTTTCAAGATCAGAAAACATCACCACCATAATTTTCAATGCTCATAATGGCACTTACACAATATGAACAAAATGGACCAGGTCTAGAAGATAGATGCTGCTTCAGTCATCACACATATTTGCTTATTAGTCACAGTCAAACAAAAAGACCTGGAAACAGACCTCACAAATCGCATGCAGATACAGGGATATTGCCAAAAAAGACATTCAGATCAGAAAGGCTTTGTATGCATGCAAGATAATTTGAATAGAATGAATGACTTTTTGCTTTTCAAACGAAGTGCAAAGTCTAAGATTTTCCAAAAGATGCAGCTAAAGTTGCCACTTTACAAAAATCAGGTGACACAACATTTTATAACACAAATTATATAGAATTGTTATGCATCAATTTACAGAGAATAAACTGTAAACACAGAAGCACTGAATATAGATTTGCTAATATGACTGTTCGAAGAACACAGCTCAAAGTCTTCTCTGTTTGGAAAGAGGCAAGTCTTTGGAGGGGTTTTTTTGTTTTTTTTTTTTTTATTTTGTTGTTCATTGTCGTTCTCTCCCCTCAAGGGTCCTCAAAGACTCTACAGAAATTTAGCATGAGAACAAAGTTCTTCCTGCACTAACCCAATTTCAGGAAGTGGTCTAAGAGAAGTAGCTTTTGGAAGGTCAAGATAAGTGTAAAAGTAATCTTTGCAAGTTCAAAATTAAGACACCATACAAATTGCAGAAAGTAGAACAAATTAATTCTACAATAGCTGTTACTCTGTCTCAGTGTTCAGGTCTGAAGGCATCTGAAATGTGCCAAAACAGACAAGGAAGACACTTTGAAAATGATTATACATGGAAATACCTACTCTTTATACTGAGGAAGTGCTTCTTTGTTTTTTGACAAGTAACTGTTTGTCAAATACTGGAGTTCTCTGTATATGTTTCATTTGCTTCATTAACAACATGAACCCAGTGGGCACATGAGTGGCTCAACAGTTCCATTTGGTCACCCAGACAAAATCCTTCAATACTTTACGATCCCAATATCCCACAAACAGCCAGCATGCACAGTCCAGAGAAATGAGGGAAAGAGGCTATACCTCACATTATAAACTGATAAAAACCTTTCCATAATAATGCATTCTGCTATTAGTTAAAAGCATGTACTTGATTTTAACGCTTGAGTAGGGAGGGAAAAAAAAAAAAAAAAAAAGGAGTGTCTAAAAATGAGAGGAGCAATCCTCTACTCACAAGGCAGCTATGATGAGCTACAAGTTCTTGACAAACTGGTACACTCCTCCTACCACAGCCAACATCTAATTCATTATTAGCTTAACAAGGATCCCTCACTTATTTTTAAAAGGTAACTTATACTTGTATGGAATGGATCCAATAACCCAGTAACTTCTTCTGTTTCTATTTATTATGATACTATAAGAAGTGCATCTGTAAGCCAAAGCTTGACATGGTTAATGGTGCAAAAATTTACGATTCAATAAAAAGCAAGTCCAGTGAAGTATGATATTAAAATCACTGATTGCATCAAAAAATACCATGTAAAACCATTTGAGGTATTCCAATATCATGGAACAGCAGTTTCTCAGATTCTCATGGGTTTAAACAAAAGACAGGTCAGTCTGAATATGAATATGAAGATGTTCACCTACATTTTAATGTTAGTCCACCTTTGTACCTAAACCTAAGTTCTGAAAAAACATCATTTGTCTAAAAAAAAAAAAAAAAAAAAAAAAAAAAGAAAAAAAAAAAAAAAAAGGAAAGAAAAAAAAACAGTACTAAGTGCTTACTTGTAGAAGTGCAAAATGTTGCCTGTGCTTGAGTATAGACAGTGTCACAAGGAAAAAAAAAAAGTCACTTTTGTTTATTCAGTGCCAAGGCAGTATAGACTTCTCCTACCTTTGGTTTCATCTGATCCAAATACATATTAAGACAAATACAAGAAAAAAGCCAGTAAGTAAAATATGCATGATTTCCTGAAAAAATGAACATATTGTTGATTTAAAGACATAGTTTCTTAATTTTTAAAAATTCAATGACATCTTAAAGTGCAATATAGGCATCTGTTAAAAAAGGGTGAGTTAGAAATTAAGGAAGTTTCTTCCCATTCGAGGGCAAAAATAGAAGTTGCAGATCTCCCCACAGAGATCTGTCTATAATTGTGAGAACAGATTACTTGAGAAATCATTTCTGTTCTGGTGTTTCCAATAGTATTAGAAACAGCTCACCTTTTTCCTTCACTTCATGCTATTCCCAAGTTCTGCTTCATTTTTTCATACACAACATAGCTGATGCTGACAGCTGGAAGCACCTTCATAAAATTAGGGGCTATGCCCCTGTAAAGTCCTCGTATGCCTTCTGTAGTAATAATTCTTTGAAAGAGAGCAACCATGTTTAGCTGTGGAGCACCTTCCACTGAGGCTAGAATAAAAAGACAGCCATGTTATAAGAGAATCTTAGTAATATCAGTATTCAAGCAAGCCTTAAACATCTGAGTAGTGAGCACATCACTTCCAGACACACTGCTTTAGAACTTCTGTCCTCAGAGAGAAATTAGATCTCTCTTTAAAATCCAGATATTCAGCAGACTCACATGCCTGAAACCCACTGAAAAGCATTTAGCCACCTATATTTCTTCAGAGATGTAGACTCCTACCCCTAGCCTGAGTACAAATCTACCAAACCATTCTCACCTTTAGCAAAGTGCTCTCGCACACTGTAACAGGAGCTGTATGAATGGCACAGTCCTCAATGTAACATGAATGTTACAATCCATAACTTTACATTTGAATCACACATGGTAAGGAAAAGCAGTGCAGGCAGGAGGGGAGATGAAGGGAAGGGACTAACATAGGAAGCATTTTCCAGATAAATCCTTGTTTTTTAAAGTATTTTTTTCCTTCTCATATCCCTGCTACAACCATCCCAAGTGGTACTATTTGATGTGCCCACACTGAAACATTTTTAGTGCAAGCCTCACCTTGAGCCTGCATGCGTGTTCTGACAAGAGCAAGAGGGTAGCTGGCTAACTGCCCACACGTGCTGGAAACAGTGCCACATCCCAACAATACAAGAACACCTGGGTTAGCAGAGCTTGACGCATAGTGTTCTAGCCATGTAGTCTTTAAGAGCTGCCAAGACATAAAATTAAGTGGCAAAAAATAAGACACCTGCATTCAAGACAAATAAGATTTGTTATAGGTTCAATCCTGCAAAGCACCAAAGCTCCTTACACCAGTCCTATATGCTTACTTTTAAAGTTCACAGGTATGTAATTGATCCATGCTCAAAGTTAAGCACATGGCTAAGGACTTTAACTGAATTGGAACAGTCTGTGCCTAGCAGAGAAATCCTTAAAAGATCCAACCACAACAGCATGAAGTAACAGTGCTCATACTCTAGACCTGTTAATCCCAGAAAAGGAAAGAAAAAAGCTGTGCTACAGAGGCTGCAACAAAAACTTAAACAAGCATGTCACACTTCATGCAAATTGTAGAACGGAGCCTCCATAGTACTCTGAAGGCATGTTTGCCCAACTAATTCTGCTGATTACTGTTACTGCAATATCACAAAAAGGTTTGCCTATACTAGGAAAAAAATTAATATGTGCATCTGAACTACTTAACAGATTTTTAAACAACAGCATCTAAGGTAGATAAAACATGTTAGCTGGTGCAGGTGAGTGTAAGTGACGCCAAAATTCTCCTGGGAAGAAAGAGGGGAGCATTTTAAACTCACCACAGTAACTACATGATGGGAGCTAAAGAATTCTAGTGACATGCACAGATACACAATCAGATTACTATAATCCAATTAGAGAAAATTGTGCAAAAAAAAAGCATTAACAGTCATAACTGTAGGAACGGGTAAAATAATATGAATAGCAGCCAGTTTTAAGCCTCAGATTTGCTACAGAGTGGCATGTTATTCCATGTCAACAGTGCCATTTAAGTATGCAAGTATGTCCTATTGCCAAAGTCCATAATCCTTCCTGATGAGTAGATTTCTTGTTTGGTGCTACAAGAAAAGACCCTTGTATGGCTAGATGAGACTGTTGCATGCAAGGGCCCGTCAGTACAGGCTCTCCTCCAGGGAAGGAAAACAAGGAAAGTGTTAAAGTCTGTAGTAAGATCTCAGGAAAATTTTATTTATGTATTTTAAACTGGAGGTAACTTAACTGTAACATGACAAGCACTTTACAATTCTGAGTAATGATACAAGTATTCTGAAGAACATTTACCCTTACATTAACTAATGAAAAATCACACGTATTCAGTGATCTAAGCTCACCTCATAAACAGCAAGGTCAATGCCAGCATAAGGAATTATCCCTAGAATATTAGGAATATAACCTTTGTAGAAGGCCTTTACACCTTCTCTTTTTAAAATCTTCTTAGCACAGTCAAACATCCCAGAATATTGCCCTGTTTTACCCACAGCCAGTCTGGTCTTTAAAACCTGAAGGAAAAAGAAAACACCACCTTTAATTCATATCTATTTATTCATGTAGTTTAGAAAGACAGGAATAACATTGTGTACCTCTGCCTACTCAGTTACTGCCTGGAACTGCTTTGTATTTTGCTACTTCAAGTTCCCTTTGTGACAATTGTTAAGGCCTGGTTAGCAGAAAGATTTTTCAGGTTTTATCATGTATACAGAGGAGTAAATTCTAACAAACACTAGCTTACAGCCTTTATTTAGTCAAAAAATGAGAACATAATGGAAAGCAGTCTTTTAAAATTGTTTCACCATTTTCTTTTCCTGATTAATAAAGACAGATTTTGTTCAATTTGAAGGCATCAGCATGGACAGTAATAGCAGCACCACCTAAAGAACAAGTGGCAGTACTAACTTACTAGCAGATCATACTTCTGATCTGGGAACAGCAAAGCATATTAAGAAAATAATCTTTCAAAAAGTACAACCTTATGAAAGGTAATTAAGGGATATAAAGATTGCTTCTCATTATTAAAACGCAGCAGGTGATTAATAATGCAAATGAGTCTATAAAGCATCTTAGGACAAAGAATGAAAAATAAGATCTAAAGGAAACCTCAGAGGGAATTTCCTGAGCAAGAATTTGGCCTACTTTAAAGTCTCATAAGACTGCAGCTTCCTTAGGAGTTTCCTGGTACTTTACTTTTCTTTCACTCAGAAACGTCCTAAAAAAAATTTCTAGGTCAGTATTATATCTGTCAGGGAGACTAGAATGTCTTCCTGTAGAACAGTTCACCCATCTCAGTTGATCAGTAGAATCCAGGTGATCAACATAACAATTGTTATTCCATAAAACTTAACACACTTCTGTACACAGAAGTGAGCTGTGATTCAATGGAGCAAACTGCAAGTATCTAACTTAAAAAGAGATCACTATCACTGTTAGCATTGAAAACAGCTAGGTTTTATTCCTTTCAACATTTCTCCTCATGAAAACGATATTTAGACTGTATTTTCCCTTACTTTGAAATCTTACTGTTGATACTGATTTAAATCCAGCCCCAAAATACATTCCAGTAATTTGCACAAAAAAAACTTTATGAAGAAAAAGCAGTAAATGTATTAGGTTTTACCTCCATTTTTAAAATGTAAGGTGTAAAATAGTTACTTTATAGCAGTTAATATAGTAAGAGTGGTTAAATTGCAACATAAGTAATACCACACATGTATGTTCTACAGAGGAAATAGAGCACCTAACCCTCCAATCTGTAGCCATTTTATCAAATGTAGTTGTTTTTATATTCCCTCCACACAGACCACCTAAACTGACCCAGCTTCCAACCACCATTCAACAGAACTTCATCAGTTCTGCTACAGGCAAGACCTCTTCTTGCCTACATACATAGTGGGAATAAGATTTAAGATTAGTTTAGAAAATAACATGAACATGTATTTAATTTTAAATGTGTTCCTGGTTTTCGTTTCCTGAACTAGGTTTTAAAAGCCATATTTAAACATTGCTCTGAATAGAAATTTTCTTGATTTGCAAATTTCAAGTGCAGTCATCACATAACATAATAATCTAATTTCTGGTTCATGTACAGAGATAAATGATACCATTTTCTAAATTCCCAGTAGTTCTTAGGAAGTAAGTCTAAATTAAAAAGGACAGTTAGATAGAAAAGTGACAGGTCTGAAATGAACTACATTGTAACTCATAACATCTACCAGTGAAATCCTGAAAGAATAAGTCTATGAAGTAAAAATAAGTGTTAGGATATAGGCACTATTCTTACAATATTTTCAAGACTAAAATGGGCTTTTCTCTGGAAATCAACCGGACATTTGCTAGTTTCTCCAATGCAGGCAGATTCTCTTACTTACCTCCATGGGATAAATAGAGGTTTGTGCTGTTGCCCCAGCCAAAGAACCAGATATAAATCTTTCAATGGTGCCTAACTTTCCATCATCCTTGGTTAGTAGCTTCTTATACTGTGTAGATAAAAATATATAAAACAAACATCATGTGTTTTTCTAGGAGAATTACCATAAGAGGCAAAAATACAATACAAATCATCTTTTCAAACTTTATAATAAACATTTACTAATCCATCATTCAATCTTGCAATACCCTAAAATGTACTTGACTTTGTTGCTTCTTTTCTCAATACTAGTTTGGAGACACACTATACGTTACTTCAGTCTTACGTGAAGCTCTAGCAAGACCTGCAGAGCAAAATCAAAGATCAGTTAACTACATTAATACTGAAGTTAATTTTCCAAAGGAGGATTAGGCCTTAATGTGCTATGTAAAGCTGATTCAGAGGTAAATATAACTCCAAAATCCAGGGTTAGGGCATCTTATATAGCACAATGACATTTGACCTAAAAAGAATCCAGTATAAGTGAGACTAGCACAACATATTAAATTTTAGATTGTTAGCACTTTGAAACAAGAACTGACATATTTATGCAATAAAATTAGGCAGATTGGAGGTCTGTTTAATACCTATGACAGATTTAGTTTATTATTTACAGTGTTTATCATATAATAGTAAAACCTACCTCCTACTAAATAGTCTATTAACAGAAAAATTAGACTTTAAATCTGATGAAAGTCACTCTAAACTAGTGTGACAAAATCTCCATCTATGATAAGAACTCCCACATTTGCACAACTGTGCAAATGATAAGCAGTGAGTATGATCTCCAGAGCTCCCTTCCAACCTTACTGATTCTATGATATAGTACTTATTTTACCATTATTTTCTTTCAGTTATTTTTAATTATTAATTGCTTTACCAATTTAGCATCCTACCTGTTCATAAGCCCAGAACTTAATAGCTGTTTCAGGAGCTATTTTCACAACATTTACACCATTTCCCCTCCAAAGAGATCGGATACCACCTTCTTTCACCATTTGCTTAAAACCACTCGCTATATTCATTTTGTTTGATTTTGAACCATGAACCTAGAAAACAAAAACAAACCTCAGTAAGGAACACTGCTGTGATCAGAAAGTAAAACTCATCACTAAGTAGCCCATCATTGCTTAAACAAATCAACCAGCAAAACCACATTCACTATCGGGGAAAAAAAAAAAAATCTTACTTTAGTAGCACAAGCACCATACTATTGTTTACATTTTTGCCATTATCAGGCTTGAAAAGACACTTTTAAAAGAACAGGGCATCAATCCATAGCTCACTCTATCTACCTTTAGGTAGTTATGAGTCAAGTGCCAATATGAAACAAAATATGGAAATTGTAAAGACATAATTGGACCTTCTCTAGAATCCAGATGTGTATTTGGCCATCAGTTTTCTGGAAGAGCTCTCTGAAAAAGCTGAAACAATATGCAGAACCTAAATAGTTCTTAAATATTGCACCTACCTGCATCATCACTTTAAGACGATCTAATGGCGCTGTACCTGTTCGAGAGACAGCACCAGCCACTCCTCCTGCAAGTAGCTGTTTCCACCACTGTCCAGTCTTTTTCTCTTCTTCTGTGAATTCATCTGGAATGGTCAGACTATCTCCAATATCCAACACCTATTGGGACCAAAAGTAAAGATGTGCGAATAACTATCCCATTTCATCCTCTCAGTTTTATCAACAGCTCTGATTTCAATTAATCAATCACCTAACTATATACACGTAAAATGCTAGATTAAAAAAAGAAAAAACTAATTCACATTCTATAAACTTGCTATTGATTCCTACTGCTATTTAATGAAGAACCATTTTGTAATGACATCTATGCAGACACTGAGTAATAATGCTGCAGACCCAACATTTCATATACTGCACCATCATCATTAAAAATGATGGCAAATACCTCTTGAGTATGGTCCAAGCAAAGACATTTTGTCATGTTCTGTAAACCTTTTCAGCCAGCACTAAAGCTCAAATGCTTACATGTTACTGCTAACCTTCACCAGCCAGTCTTCTGGGATTATTTTGATAATCTCTGAAGGATTAAGAGATTTCTCTTACTTATTCATACACATGTTTTTTCTGACACATTAAAATAACATTGTTATGGCTGATATACCAACACAAAATGCAATTTCCTGTAACTATTGCTTATTAACTTACAAAAGGACTGATTTGACTAATCTATTATGTTTTGTATCATCAGCTACTCTGAAAAATTAATTGAATAAAAATCAGTACTGTAAGCCTAAAATTAACAGATGCACGTTTGCATTACCATTCAACTTGATCAACAAAGAACACTGCATGATCTTATTTCTTAGTTTTATTGCTAAGGCCTGTAACAATTTTATGTATCACTTAATCAGAGTCTTCTGCACATAATTCTTAACTATAAATTAGAAAAATTATACCACAGATAATAAGCCATTATGCATAAGTTAAACATTTCAAGAGGCAAGAATGTTTTATTAATTGATAAAAAGTTCTGACCAGGAAATGTGTTAAGTGACAAACTCATTTTTACTACTACTGATTTTAAATTTAGACACTAGCCTCCATTTATGCAGAGTTCTCTATCTGTACAAGTTGAGAGAATACTGTCTTGCTCATGTGGACCACAAGAACTACAGGATGCAGATTATACACATAGCCACTGTACAAACAGAAAAAGCACTAACTCCTCTGGATATTGAATATAGAACAGATTAACTGGAAAATCCTTCCATCTCTCTGACACTCATGGCTTCCAAATAAGATGTTATAAGTTCGTCAACTACAAATAGAGTCAATTAATCAAAAGATTAATCGCAACTTTCAAAAACACAAATATTAAACAACATATCTGCCAGAGTTTAAGACTTGTGTCTACAGGGCCCTAATAGAACCTTTAATACCAACACACACACACAGAATAAAATAAAAAGGAAGATAGAGACAGAGAGAGAGAAAGTTAATGTTCCATTTAGGGATTTAATATCAAAAATGCCAAATACCAACTCACAATACTTCTATACCAATGTAGCTTTCTACTCAGAAGAGTCTGACAGCAATTAAAATTTTATAATAAAAACAGAATTCAAAGACAGCCCAGTGTGCAAGGCCCCACATCTGCTGTTATCTGAAAACACCAGCTGTGTTACTGCATAGCTGGATTTTGGCTCTCTGTGATAACTGGGTTGTCAGCTGACTGCAACATGCAAAGATCAGAAGAGACTTCCAGCCTTGTTCCTTGGGGGTAACCAAGGACATTCCATAATAACAAAAACGAATCTTACATTTAAATAAAAAAGAAAAACAAACAAAAACTATTAAATAGAGAACTCATGCATTTTTCACTAAACAAGCTGTGACCAGGACTATCTGATCTCATAGAAGTACTCCAGTTGTTTTCCCCAGGAAACAGGGAGCTCCCTTTTGGCAAGCACCTCCTCTGAAATAGGGCTGGGCACTATGAACCACTCGAAGCTATCAGGTCTCATAAGCCACATTTTATTATGGAAAGGCTGACTGATCCCTGAAGATAAGTGGTGTTATCATATTCGAAGAAATCTGTCTTTACTGACTTTACAGATTACTCCGATCATCTACAGGAAGGATATTTAGCAGCAACGACTACTATTATTAGTTGAGATTTTACTTATTATCTGTTCTTTTAAGTCAGTCACTATAAGGTGATAAGCACTCCATTCAATAGCAACTTGAAAAATTTCTCCAGACAGGCTCTAACCTATTTCTGTATATTCTAATCACTCTTGAATGAAATTCCACAGCACAAATGAGCATATGAGAACATGAGCACAGAAAATAATCAGTAAAGAAACTGCTGATTTTATGCTAATGATAATACAATATAAATACAATTGCTGAATTAACATCAGAAAGAGTTAAAATGCTTCTGTAACTAGTTTCAACACATAAAAACACAGTATTGTGCTGTGGAGTATCTCCAAAGGAAGAAAGGATTCTTTCCTTCCTAACCCCCAAAGTTAGCAAAGTTGAAAAAGGAAAAGTTCTTGCTCAGAACAAGTTCACACCACACTATCCTACTTTTACATGAGAAAGCATGAAGTAGTAAAAGGGAAAAACAAACATGTTTTAAATACAGATACACTTGAAATTTAACAACTATGAAGCTCTCATACTCAATATTGAGAATTATTCCAGCAGAGAGGGATTTAAGAGATGCACTAGAATTAAAATAAATTTGAACTTACAGTGGAATGTTTCCAATATCGAATTATTTCTTCAATGTCTGTAGCTGGGTTAAACATAAAGTGATCTCTCCACTCATTCCAGTCTACCGTCATTGTCCCATCAGCATCGATACTGAAAAGCAGATAAAACAAAAACAGGTAAAGAAACAGTGGCAGGATTTGGCGGGGGGGGGGGGAGGTGTTTTTATTTTTTAGTCAGTGGAACTTATCAGTGACAAATGACTCTAGATTCCATCTTGTGACTTCAAAGCTGAATCTGCCATGGTTTTTCACTACTATGCTTTTCTGATCTGAATGCATCTAACATGTTCCATTTAGTACTGGAATATAACACTTCATTCCATCAACATTTGCAGCCTTTGATTCAGAAAATGTACTAAGACATTCTGCTCTGGGAACAAATGCTCAACTAGTGACTAGATTTTCTACCATTCAAGAGTATGGAAGAATTTCTATAAAGGAACCACTGAAGTCACCAACAACCTTTCACAGTTATAATCCTATTTAACTATCCTATTCTACCGAAAGCACACAATACAAAATGAAAATTTAATTCTACTCCTGTTCATAAAATCGAGTAACAGACAGACTTCACTGGGTAGGTTAGACATAAAAGTCTACACTCTTTCAATCTTAAATATTCCAACATCTTCTATATGGTCAAGATATAAGGGGTGAGGGAGGGCAGCTGGTGTCAGGGTCATCTTGGAGGTTGGGAGGGATACTTTGGCTATTGCAGGAAAGGTTTACTAAAGGTGCACACTTGCAATCTGACATAAAGCTCAGATGACTTGACAGAGATACCAGGCTGGCAGAGCTGCCAAGGAATGAGTGATCCAACCTTTCATAAAGACAGGACAGTGCCTTCCAAATCCTGTCAGATGGACCCCTAATCCATCAGATACACATCCAGAGAGGCATCACACAGCCCCACAAGTACAAACTGTTAACATCCAGTAACTTTACCTGTAACTTGCCCTTTTGTATGTCAGAGAACAAAGTTCATGTTAGAACAGGTAATTAACTGTTCTTGATCAGTTAGAGCTGAGGCCTCCTAACACTGAAACAATCCCAATCACTAAACAAAATGATTAAATAATGAGAAATTATTCTATTAGAATGTAGACTTCAAGTCCTGTGAACCTACACATGCAGTCCGCAAATGGTAAATGTGATAGAAGTGTTATTTTTTCAGTTTAAAAAAAAGCATCAATACAATTCTTCAGCTGCAATATCCAAGGAAAGAAAGAAATATTCTTACCATTAAGCCTGAAGCTTATTGAAGAATCCTAGGGCTTTCACCATAAACAGGAGAGTCTGAAACCACAATGAACCTTTTTTTTCTTTTTTAAAAGGCTTTACAAACCAATTATGTATTCAGGTATAAATGAAGCACTTGAACACAGGCTCACTCCTAAATCATCTAAGAATAAATGTACTTCAATTAACAGTCTGCCTTGTTCAATAGTCTTAAAGCTGTATTAGAAAAACATACTTATGAAAAATACAGGGAAGCATATGCAAGTTCAAAAACACTTTAAGAAATAATAATACCTCACCTTTGCAAGATCTTTTCTGCCTGTTTTTCTGAAATGTTTATACCCAATATCTTGAGGGACTGGACAACTTCTGATGCTTCAATTTTGCCTTAGAACATTTAAAGATTTAAAATTAAAAAAAAATAAAATTTAAATTTAAACAGAGATGATTTATTTTGATCATTGTTTTAAGGATGAAGCAAAAGTAAATACATTAAAATCATGCAACCAAATGAGATGCAAACATCCATTGAGATAATAACTAGAGGGGAAAAAAAATATTAAGAGATAATTAGAAACTTCCTCATAGTTTCTTCATCTGAGGAGCAAAGGTTCTCAGGTCAACAGACCTGAAGGATACAAAAAAAAAAGAGACTATAATCACTTTATAATTATTTCAATACACCATGAACAATCAAAACTACATTCTTATTACGAAAAACAAAGGTTTCGCATTTCCAGATTGTCTTCTGTTTAGGAAAAGAAAAAAAAATGTCTTCTGTCTAGAAAAGAATACAAATGAGTGCATAATTCCTTCAAATAACTTTTGAACAAATAAAATAAAACAAGACATACCATCATTGTTTTTGTCCAGGCTCTTAAATGCCAGTTTCATTTTTTTCTCATGATCTTTAAGATACTGCATAAATTCCTCAAAATCTAGCTGCCCATCCTGGTTAGTATCTCCAGCTTTAAAAATTTTCTGTTGGGAGAAAATTAAACATTTGACTTCTCCAAATTATGGCAGGTCACAAAACAAGAACAGTATGGTACTTCTCAGGCTTAAAAATAAAGTGTCATATTGGTCAGTTTGGGGAGGGAGGCAGCGTCAGTTAGGAAAACACTGAAGCCTACACTTCAGTGGTATATTTTGTTTCTGAAATTTAAACATATTCTTATGCTTTCATAAAAAGAGAAAGCGCACAGCAGCAAAGAGATTTAGAAAAGCATTATTTAGTGTTTTCATAGCTTTTCTGTTCAAAGAACACACATTTTCCTACCAGCGCTGGCAAGCTGCCCCTAAAAGTATTGCATATTTTGCAAAGGAGGGACTGGGAAATGACAAAACCAAGAAAGAGACTAACTTAAGCCTGTAATTTTTCCAGTTGCACATGAGAACTACAAGACAATTAAACAAATATGGTCTTGCCTATCCTCTTTATAATTCAGAAGTAATAAGCCCTTAGGTTAAAGATAACGCAAACAAGCAGTTAGCTATGTAATTGCTGACCAAACAACACAACAGTCGTGTCTGACTAGCACTTCCACCTCCCAGAGTTTGGGTGGGTAGTGCTTTCTCTTTTTACAAGACTAAAACCCAACTGTATTTCCTCTTCAGCAGCAATTCTGTTACCTTCCATCTTTGTGTTTCCCAGTAACAGTCCTGCAAATAAGAAACACCTACATATAAAACTAACTACAAGTTGAATACAGGGCACCAAAGTTCTAGCACAGCAGGAAATAAGTCTGAAAGAGAGACCAGGGTTGTGGCCCAGCTGCCTAGGCACATGTTCTTCATTCATCTCCAAAGCACCAGATACCTTTACCATCTTTATCTCTGACAACCTACTTTTTAAAAGAGGAAACTGCAGCAACCACAGAGCAGCAGTCCCTAGTGACAGAGGCATGTCTTCCTCAAAGGCAAGGCCCTGAGAAGAGTGAAGTCCAGGCTAACAGGCTCTGCAGGATTTATTAGCTTGGGCTTCAGGTCAGCACAAAGGCTGCTACGCGCAGGGAGAACTGCAGGGAAAACAGCAGGGATGATGCACAGCGTGGCAGCACTGCTCTGACAGACATCCTCCGTGTCCTCTCATGCCTCCCGAGATCTGCCAGCTTTGAGGGATGTGCAAGTACAGCAGGTCTGGCAGGATACTGGGCACAGAGAATCCCCACTGCTCTAGGACATGAGGTCTATGTGAAAGTTATGCCCAATCTTTTCATGTGGCATCAGTTCCTGTGTTTTCTTTTCCCTCAGTATGTGAAATTCTAAAGGGATACTACACTGTACAAGAGATGCTGTTGGTGGATAGCAGACCAACCTGAGAGCAGAATTTGTTCTTTAATTTGCAAGAAATTTCAGAGTACTTCAGGGTAAGTCTAGAGCCTATGCTGAAGATTCTTCCAAACATCTATGTTACACAGACTGCCTTGCACAGTTTCAGCTTCTCAGTAAGATAAAATTCTCAACAATATTTCCATGGTTATTTTCATGTATAAAATTTGCTTTTAAACCATTTGATTACTTCACTGTAATTAGTAAAAATAAAATGCTCAAATAAAAAAGTCCTCAATGGACTTTAAGTCCAATAGTGTCTACCCCAGAAACACTGAAAATAAAGTTGAGAATTACATGTATTTGTTGCAGGTGTCTGAAAAAATTGAAACATCTAAGTATACTTATGCCAGCTCCTTTATCTTCCCCATTCCTTTACGAGAAGGCAGCTTTGGCTCAGTTGGTTAGAGCATGATGCTGCTAATGCCAAGGTCACAGGTTCAATCCCCATATGGGTTATGCTGAGGGTTGACTAGATGATCTCCACAGGCCCCTTCCAACCTTACCATTCTATGATTCTATGATCTCAAAAAAAAAAAAAAAAAGAAAAATCATAAGACTAACATATCTCTTTCAATGGAAGGATTACAAGGTACTTCACAGTGAAGTAAGCAGAAAAATATTTTATTTCTGCAGTGCTGTTAAAGTACCAGTAAGTCTAGAATATTTGTATCGTTGATTAAAAAAAATGCCTCTTATCAATCCAGTTTCATCTATTGCCCTTGCCAGTTTTGTAAGGGGTGTTCAGAATTTCCCATTATATTTCCCAGCTTGTGTTTATATAGGCGTATGGATGGATTCCTTATCATGACATTCCAATAAGAAATACTAATAGATTAAATTAGAAACCTATTCAAGTCCCAAAAAAGTCCCTACTTCAAAGGCATGGTGATCTCAACCTATGTTGCTCTGCATGTGCACTGTACCTCACGCCCCAGGATCCTAGTGTCCTCCGGGACTCCCACAAGCTGCTGAGAAACATTAACTTATGGGAAGATGCATACATATTTTGAGTAAATTCTAATCAAAACAAATTGTTCCCACTCCCTACTGCTATCTGAAATACCCAGACAAAAATACAGAACAAGGGAAGTGTTGTTCTAGCTCACAGCTACAAAGAAATATTAACTAAATTCCAATTACAAAATTTCTGTTGCTGAGGATGATGTAAGCCACATAAAACAGAAATTCCTGGGAGGCTTAAAGAGCTAGCAATTAGTGTGGGGGGGAGGAGCACCTTTTATTTTACCTGCCAAATGAATAGATTTAGAAAATCTGAATTAGAAAAGGATAAGCACAAACCCCATTCTCCATTCCCTACTTTTTTTTTTTTTTTTTTTTTTATTATTTTCCACACTCAAGCCAGTCTCTATCACTCTCCATGCAGCACAATAGAAGTGATAGGGAACCAAAAGGTATACATTTCCTCAGCAGGCACATTCATTTTGCTCACGCTACAAATCTAAAAGCTCATACAAATGCTCTATGAAAAGTACCATTTGCTTGAATGTTAAAGTTTCAGATTAAAACCAGTAACATGTAAATTTGTGGAATACACAGGAACACTCAAAGGGGCTTGCCTTCCACTTAAAGGGCAAAAATCACCTTGTAGTGGGTTATATATTCCATGGGCATAACGGGTAGGAAGGCACTTGAATCTGTAGGGAGTCTGTAGCAGTAACTCCCAAATGGAAACTGCCCTTCATAGCATCATACAGGTTGGAAAGGACCTCTGGAGATCATCTAGCCCAAACTACTGTCCAAAGCAGGTCTAATTAGACCAAGTGGCTCAAGGCCATGTCTAGTTGAGTCCTTAACAGCTGCAAGGGTGGAAGTTTCCTAATCCCTCTGGGCAATCCATTCCAATATTTGACCATCCTCAGTTCATTTTAGTAAGGAATCACTCTGCTGTTGTACATTTAATATACCACAAGATACCACATTTTGCATTGTTATCAAAACCATTTGTCGCTTTGCTACTTCCTTGTTCACCAACTTCTGATGGAGATTTAGATACATTTTAATGTAGGCACCCTTACAAGAATAAAGCAGGAACCAAATTAGATTCTGGTTCTTGCCTGGACATCCTAGAAAACAGAGATGTTGAATGTGCTTGGCACATAACCTGCCATTTCTTATTACAAAATTTGTACAGGACCACCACATCTTTACACAGACCCAATCCCAAGAAAAAAAAATATTTTTCCAAGGCGTACAACTTCCCTCATTGTCTGAAAATTTAAACTGAAGCCATAAAGATAATCCACTAGTCACAACGTTATGGTGACCATATTAAGAACCACTAATCACCGAAAGAATCAGGAAGACAGTTTAGATGACTTTTTCCTTTTAATGCCTTCCCACATTCTGACCAGAAATGCTCCTGTGCTGATCTATTTGCATCACGACATTGCTTTTCCCCTTGCCCTCCCCCCCACACTTTTTTTTATGCTGCTACTTTTGTTCTTTTCTGCTCTGCAGTTTAAGACAGCTGCTTTCATAGCCCTGCACAGCAAGGAAGCTCCAGCCAGAAATGCCACAGGTAGACCAAAGAAAGTTTTATTTCAAAACTGTATTGTAAAAAACACGGCACTGCAGCGCTAAATTCCTACTTCTCCAGAAGTCCTCCACTACTTCTACTTTTCTGAATTTAGCTGTGAGAAGCTAAACCAGATCTGTTGACAAAAACTAGGAAAGTTACGGACAGGTTTTACATATATCCAAAAATTTTGACCTCTATAAGCAGCCTGAAGAATTAATTACTCTGCAACAAAGTTACGAATTTTCACACATTTGTAGCTGCAACATAAAGACACAGAATACATGACACTGAAAATCTTTATGCTTTTATCTAGACTTTTTTTTAAATTCCCAGCAGTTTAATTGGTATATATTACTTAAAACTATTATTTGTTATTTTGTGTAAGCTTTCACAGTCACACTCTTCTGATTCACAGTTAGGTTCTATAAAGGGAGGGATGCTTAATACAAATAAGAATAAATCATTAGCTTATTTCAGCTAATTACTACAATTTAAAGAATTCTTAAAAGGAAAGGATCCATCAAGAAGTCAACGGCCACGTCTAGTTTTCTATCATGTTATCTACAGGACGTGTAAGTAAAAAGGAACAACACTTAGACTTGTAATTGGTGTAACCAGTAACTCATTGTTTTATAATCTATGGCTAAAATTCTAAAGGGCACAGTTGCAAATACTGCAGAGCATCATATTTACGGACATTCAGAAATTTCACATTTTCTTTTCAAACTAGAGGGTACTATGTATAAAATCAGTCATGCCACTCCCTTCTCTTATTCCTGCCCTCTCCACCTCCAAAATAATTAGTGGCATACTCATTTACATAGACTTGCACTCTAAACTTACTGGAAGTCAAATTCAGTCACAGTTCAAGTATATGCAACTCCTCTCTACTGGATATCTATCCTCCAGAACAAAAAATAACTTAGTCCTTATCCCATCTATTTCTGGTAGGACACAAATTTATTAATCTTATCAATGATAAAACAAACTCACAACTCAGTAAAGATGACTAAACCCGTCTTGTCACACTAAATCAACTGAGAGATAAAACCCAACTCAAAGCAAAAGGGCCTAAGAATATGTCCATACAACATGACCCCAATCAATGAGTCCACATAACACACTAACAAAATAGACTGCTACTTAAGCTCAAGCATTTCTACACAATGCTCCATTGTGAACAAAACAGGCATTTGCACTACATCCAAAAACCTCCCAACTTATCTACATGTTGCATTCATATTTATTACCTTCCCTCCTAAAGGATACTACATTTAAACAATACCCAAGCACATTCTTTAAACCTGCCATCTGTCACATACAGAAATCAAGAGAGCCAGGTACATATACAGTAACTCAGATGTTTCTACCAGCTGGAGACCTTTTTCTTTTCTTCTGCCCTAAACACCACTGTTTCTTACAGCACAAAAGGGCTAGCAGCAATATTTCCACTGGCTCATTTCAGAAGACAAAATCTCTATAAAACGAACCTAAAAAGGAAGGGATGCAAGCCTCATCCGCATGCCCTCCTGCATGCCTAGCAGAAGCTGCTCCTTCAGGACCTGGATAAACTCTCTCAACTGAAGATTATGAATTAGAAGTTTAAAGATTCCAGGAATTTGAAACAGCTTAAATGGAAAACACAAAGTATTCTTTATATCTTCATTCATCATTCCCTGTAAGTTACACAGATAGCTCCTGACTTTGAACATATTTGGTAGGCTGCCTTTTCTGTTAAGTAAGACTACTTCACTACAGAGGCACCCTCACCTTAACTTGTCTTAAAAAAATTTACCAGCTTACCTAGGATTTTCACCTGTGACAAACTACTGGCTAAACATGCATTTCAGTAGATGGCAAAGATCTTCCAGTGCTGGGGTTCCCATATTTGGTACCTAGCATTCTTGTAGTTTGTAGCAGCAACAAGAATTGCAATCATTCACTGTACCCTACCACTGCTCAAAAAAACCTACTGCTCCCCAATCAGTATTTAAAAAAGTTATTTTCCTTCCTTGGATGTTTAAAATATTATAAAAATGAACTTTTTACATTCATCTTCTCTTTCATATGGACATTCGGGGACTACTGTCCAGGTCAGTTAAATCAAAAGCTTGGGGCTCTTACACATTAATGAGTCAACAAATTAATTTACAATTAATTTCAGAATTAAGTCCCCAAAAATCAGACATTAAACAAATACTGTAACCTGCAAAGCAAAGTTTAAAGGAACTACATGGTACCAGCTTTCAACATTCATGTGATATGACATTTGTTTTGGTAAAAAGTTGAAGATTCTTTTCTACTCTAAACCTACAGTACTAGTTTTCAGTGTACTACTAAAGTGAGAGGAAGCTTCATTTCACATAGAGAATAGCACTAAAAGACATGAAAGAACAGAAGCTTCCAATGCTGTGAAACTAGAGTAATAACTATCATTATTTGCTAACCTAATATCTACCTATCTAATATCTAACAGAAATTATATCGTGCATGATATAATTTCCAAGTGTAGCTACTGTAGGTTCAAAAGCTGGCCATATTTCCATTGTCAAAGCTGCTGCTGAAGTAACTGATGCTTTTTGCATGTTTTTAGACAAACTACAATATAATCAAGAGGCTTCAGTTGATTTGCTCTACTAGTCTTTAGTTTTGCCATGTCTCATACTAAGGGAAGTTACCAGATCTAGGAAGTGCAAAACATATTTGCACTACATACACAAGGACATATTTAGCTCAGTCACTAAACAGGTATCTGCAAAGGGAAATGCCTTCTTGACTACAAACAGCTATGGTAAGTTTCACTTTCTGAAATACTACTTAATTGCAGTTTTTAAGAGGTCACAAAAAAAGCTCAGAAGGAAACAATACCTACCTGGCCCTGCTCTCACACATCCTTTTGCAAAAAGGTATAGCAACGTAAGGCAAAACAGAACTCTGGTTTGCTTGAGAGAATTCCAAATTCCCTCTTTGTTTTAAATGCAGTAACACACTTCAAATGTTCTGAATACTTTTAGACCTAGCTGGACTCAAATTTTTATAAACAGAGTTGATTACTCTAAACAGACCATGCTGTGAATTTAGTCTATTTGGGCCCTGCTTCGATTCACACAGAGGTGTCTCATCATACTGTTTCTTCATTTAAAGAAGCCTTAAAGTATTTGGGAATCACAAGACTTATTATGTCAAAACCTGATACAAAGTTAGTCTAAATAAGATAATTAAATTGTTTCCAGAATGTGGTTATTCATTTGAACAACATCTTTCTACTCCACGCTCCAGGACTCGGTGTATAAATAGTACCTGAATGCCTAGCTGTTCCTACTGCAAATTGATGCTTGAAATTTTGTGTTTGTCTCCTACAGATTTAATATAAGGATTGATTGCAACAGGAGGAATGGGTGAACAAAAATAGTACTTCATATAACCACTCGCACCATTTATGGTACTCCAGTCTAGAAGACTCACCGCATTCTGAAGATACAGGATGAGATCATTTGAGATCTGATTCCAGCATCTAGTTTATCTCTAGAAGACAACTCCACTATTCAAAGTGACTGCACATTAGCTGTTAATGTTGTTGGTAGAGATCCATTTGATTCTGTCACCATGCTAAATTCCTTCTTTGTCGGTCTTGACATATTAGGCCAGGAATCTTTGTAAAGTTTGAAAAGTTATCCCTTCCTAGCACATAATACACTACAATATAAAACAGAAGTCATCCTGGCAGCCTTTATGAAGTGCACATTTCAGATTTTTCAGTAGTTTACTTTTGTCTGTCATACACTGACAGGCAGCAGGTCGAGTAGAACACAAAGTTAAACTTCTATCAGCTTGTGCTAGGATGCTGTTCTCTGTGAAGTTCCCTCCCCCGCCCCTTCTTTTTTTCCAAGAGGGACACAACCTACTTCCAACATTTATCGCGTCAATTCACCTCAATATATACCTTTTTTCATATCTACAATGTTAGTTCAGCAAACAGTGTTTTATGATACATTAAGTGCTAATAAAACTGTCAAGAAAATGGATAAAAGGTGAAGTAAAAAAAACATGCCATTAGTCTATTACAGAAATAGATAGCAGCTTTGTATCCTTTAAAGAAAGTGAATATATTTTAAGAGAAGAATTATATGCTGTTTCAACAGAAGTGAGGAGAGTAACTTTATATGCACCAACACTTAACTGATGTCATGAAGGTGATTATTTACAATGGACCAGTTGATTTTGCAGTGAAGCAAAGGAGTAACACTCACACAGGTCCTTTCCAAAGATTACCAGGATGCAGCAGTGCTCCCCAGCAGTACAACGACCCACACTCCTGTGTACACATGTTTTAATTTTATGTAGTGCAATCCAGGACCACAAAAGGATTTTGAAAACCTAAGCCATACAATCTTAGGATATTCTTAGATATAGGTTAACCCTGAAACTCTGATCTAACCATATAGCACAGAAGTCTACTCTGCTCTTAGGGTACCTAAAGGTCTGCCCTCCTGTCACTATACTGACAGGGCTCAACAGGGCAGCAGCTAACATGTAGCAACTTTGTGTAATTTTCCCCACATTTAAATTTCCTTACTTTTTAGTCCTGCTATTTCTTATTAATTATAAGACTATTTCTGCCTCCATAGGTACCAAAAAAAAGATTAAATATCTAATTTTATCAGTGAAGTGACTTTTTCAACAAGTAGTAAAAAGGAATTTTATTAAAATTGTTTGCCTTTTTTCTAGAAAAGCGCTAGTCTGAACACAACCTACAAACTCACCTGCAACATCAGCTTAAAGCCTCAAGTGAAATAAGTGGGAGAAGGCATTTCAAGAAAGAATATAGAAAGCAGATTAGCTACATAAAGACAGAAAAGAAGCTGGAGGCAAGTCTTACTGAGGTTCTCTTATAACACAAGTCATTTCTAGTTCAAACTGTGTGCACCGTTAAATTTAAAGCAGTGAACATACAGGTATTTCAGTACTCTCCAACAATTCTTCCACCCCTTTCAAATGTGTGACATGATTCATGGTTTATTTTGTTTGGTCTGTGGTTGTTAAGCAGCTAAGGCGACCAATTCCTGCTCTCCATTATATCTAAAGAAGCCTAGCTTACCTCAACTGATTTCATGGGTTTCCATTCCAGGCTATTCTGTAGCAACTGAGAAGAATTTGACAAATATTTCGATCTGGACTTTTAATGGAAAGCACCACACTGAACAAGAGAAAGACAGAATCACTTGGGACTTAAATGATAAGCTGCTCCAAAGTTACAAAGCATGCCACTTTGTGTCTCAAGGCTTTCTGTGCATTATGTTGGAGGACCATCCCCATAAAAAATGTCAGAAAATTGGTCATTTATTCCTTTGTTGTTCAGTGTAAGTAAAAAGCCAAATTTATTAGTCAAACTGGTACAGCAGGTTTTCAACAATGCGTACATAATGTGTGACAAGTTCACCACCTGCACTTAATGCTGACAGCTCTCATGTTTAAGGAAACAGACTAAATGATCCCCCCTTTATACAGCAAAAGTGGAGAAATATGCTCATTGCAAAGATGATTTTGAATAGAAATAATATTGAAGTGTTAACATTTCAATTTATACAAGCATTATTCAATACCCAAGAGACATAACCTGCTGGATACCTCTCCCATAAGTGTACAAGACAAAGTATTAAATACATGAAAAAGAGATAAAATAGAGATTAAATAATAAGATTGGTGGGAAAGAAAATTCACAGAGTGATCCAGGATTAGGACAAGGTCACTGAAATTGAATGACTGACCCATATGCCACTGAACGCTTAAGTCAAAATTTAAGTTTACTTGCTTGAATCTCATTAAGAAGCTTGAACCATGCCTGTGTTAGCCGTCGTTCTGGAACACCAGCTAATCATTCCTTATATAGAATCACTGAAAAACGCTGTTTAAGTAACAGCTCCTACACCAGTCTCACCTGTAAATGTTCAGCTTTACTGAATTTGCATGTGATTTTCAGAACTACAGGTGAAACTCAAAATTCCTCCCTCCAGTTTGGGTGTTATAGTATAACATGTATTTTTTCTATTTTTATGACTATACAAATAGACATGAATGAATTTCTTCCACAAATGTTAAAGGGCCCTAGCAATGGAAATATGTAATATGAATGAACACAATAATGAGTTAAAAGCATCTTTGAACACAATAATAATGAGTTAAAAGTGTCCTTGGGTTATCTTTCATTCACGTAATACCAATTTTTTAGACCAATAAGTGAAGAATAAGCAACATGTATGCCACTACTATGCCCTCTGAAGGATGTACAAAAACATAAGCAGTACAGGCCCAATCATAAATGCACACCATTGTTAATATAACGCTGCACATAAAAGATGCACAATGCTATGTTCTAGCCAGAAGTTTTATATGTGACTGCAAATACAACCTTTCTTTCTGAACTAATGTGCCAGCTCTTCCAGTTTACTTACTGGAGACAATAAAGTACAAGAACTTTTAAAACTGAGTTTGTTGAAGAAAATAGCACCAGCTTCAGCTAACAGTATCTAATAAAAAGGTATAAAAGCTAAACTAAAAGCACCCTTTCAGTCCAAACTTGCCTTACCATACAAATATTTTTACCTACAGAATGATGCATTAAGTGTTTAAATTCTCACTCCTAGGGATTATTGAAAAACAACTAGAAAGTAGGAAGGTTTCTTCCAGATACAGATCAGACTTGCTGGTGTAACTCAGAACTACACTAGCAAGCTTGATGACTCAAGTTTTACTGACTTGTGAGGTTATAACACTGATAACATGGGATAAAAGAATGTTAACAGTCCAACCATATCACCACAGAATCTGGGACCCTTAGCAAGAGTTCTGCCTGATTTGTGGTTTGATGTTCACTGTTACAAAACATAGTTTTTTAAGCAGAAGAGACTCTGTATCAGACACTATCCAGATCAAGAACAATCATTTCCACGTGTCTTTCTTCATTAGCCAATTCTGCATTTGCAGCCTACAGTTGCAGAGGCTAAAGAGATTTCCTTACCTGATGCCCAAAACAAACCTTAATTTACACTGACCAAAAGCTGTAACTTACCATCCTTTGTTACAGTGGAGCAGGAATATGCTATCAAATATCAGGCATCAAATATCAGAATCAAGGAAACGCAAGAGCTGACACATGATGAATAAGCAGGGCCAAGCCCACTTGGCAGCAGAATTACAATCCTATTAATAACAGTTTTACTCAGGATACTTCGTTTACAACCTTACAGCACGTTCATAAAATCTAGCGCCTAGGGCAGGCATGACATACCGGGGAAGAAAAAGCGCAGGCCCGAAGCTGAATTCACCGGGGAGTGGAGAAGGAGTCCCGAGGGAGGGGGTGTCCCAGCCCCCAACAGCCGCCCGGTGCCCCTGAGGCGCGGTGGGGGGGGGGGGGGGGGGCACGGCCCCGACCCGCAGGAGCCGCAGCGCCGGCGCTGGCGGAGCGGGGTGCCGCGGCCAGGCCGCGCCTCGCCCTCCCCACAGCCCGGCTCGGTCGCGGCGGCGCCCCCGTGCCGCTTCGGCACGGGAAGCCGCGGCCAAGCGCTGGCCGGCCCGCGCCTACCTCCTCCGCCTCCTTGCCCAGGGGGATGCCCATGGCCCGCAGGCCCGTCTGGAGCTCGGCGATGTCCACCCGCCCATCTTCGTTGAGGTCTAGCTTCCTGAAGAGGTTGGCGTAGCGCGAGTCGGCGTCCCTGCCGCTGTCGCAGGCGGCGCCGGGCAGCGCGAAGCCCCGCAGCAGCTGGAACATGGCGCGGCGGCGGCAGGCGGCGGCGGCAGCGCCGGAGAGGGAGCGCGGGGCTCCCGCGGGCGGAGCGGGGCGGAGTGGGGGCGGGCGGCGCCGCCGACAACGCCCGCGGCCGCCGGAGGGAGGGAGGGGAGGGAAAGGAAGGAAAGGGAAGGGAAGGAGACAGAACGTGGCTGCCCACCTCAGTGCGAGGGGGAGGGAGGGGCGCGAGGCGCCGCCCGCCGCGGCGACGGTTGGGATTTGAAATCGCGGGCGGCAACGGCCCGCAGCGCGGCCGCAGCGGAGGCGGCGGGGGGAGGGGCCGCTGAGGCGGGCGCGGCCCGCTGTCAGCGGCCCGGGGTGAAACGGGCTGACGGGATCATGGTGAACGCCTCCAGCACAGCCAGAGAAATACCACTGCCAATGCCCGGCACGGGGGCCCGCTTTTGGGTGCTCACCTGCGTGACTGGGATTAAACGATAAGTCCAGAACTGAGGTTTTCTGAAGAACTGCCCGGAGAACAAGGTCAGCCTTTCAGAAAGGGCTTGGCTTGTTTAGCCTGCTAGAACACGGACTAAAAGAGGAAATGATTGATTCATAAATAAATCAGTGGAGTAGATGTCAGAATGCAAAAGGAACTGCTTGAAGGACACAGCTGATTTAAGAACAAATGGACGGAAAACATCAGTAGGCTGTTTGTTAGGGAAAGGTTACTATCCATTCAGGGAGCTGCAGTGAGAATTGTGGCTGAATCTAGCCTTGCTTTCCAAACACACATTCAACAGCATAGACTGGGTTGCTCAGGGCTTTATTCAGACTTGAAAACTCCTAAGGAAGGAGGCAGCACAACCTCCCTGGGCAACCTGCTCCACTGCCTCACTGTCCTCACAGTGAGGAAGTTTTTCCTTTAGATCTGGTTTATACCTTTCTTGTTCCAACTTATGCCCATTATCCATCATTTTGCTGCTGCGCCCCACTATGAGGAGCTTGGCTGAATCTCCTTGATTACCACAGATACTGGGGGGAACTGCTATTAGATCCCCACAAAGCCTTCTCATCTCCAGGCTGAACAAGCTCAGTTTCCTCAGTCTCTCCAGCTCTCTGAGCCCCCGCTGAGGGCTGATCTCTCCTCCACAGGTTATCCATGTCTGTCAGGTACTGAGGAGCCCAAAACTGCATGCAGCATCTAGATGCAGTCTAACTTGTGCTGAGTAGAAGGGCATAATCACATCCCTCTGTCTATGGCTGTGCTCCTGTTAGTACAGCCTGGAATGCTGTTGGCTGCCTGCTGACAGCCTCTGTCAGCTCACTGTCCACCAGGACCCCCAGGTCTTGCAGCAGGGCTCATCCCCAGCCAGCCAGTCCCCAGCCTGCATCATTGCAAGCATCGCTCCTTCCCACGCGCAGGACTTGGTGCTTGTCCTGCCATTCCTCCTGCCTGTCTCTCAGTGGTGGTCTGGACACAAGCATATCAAGGAGTCCTCCTCGGGCTGGGGTCAACTGCCAAGCTGATGAGTACACTGTCATATTTGCCATCCCGGTCATTCATAAAGATGTTAAACAGGACCAATATAAAACCCTGTTACTTAGGTACTTTTGGTAGTACAGTTAACTTGGGTCTTGCAGTAGGCAAAATCTGAATGTATTTTACTCCATTCTGGAATAATGAAAGTGAATGTTGCTGAGATCACTGTATCCCAGCAATGTAATACTACTAAGCAGTATAGTTCTTGGTTCCATTTTCCAGTCTCATGCCATAATCCTTACATCTTTATAAAAATAAAGAACATTAAGAGGAAGATCCCCCTTTTATAAATTACATGTTCTGTTTAGTGATAATTATCTATACTAGCTGTTGAATGTAATAAGTAGAAACATAAAATAAGTAGGAATGAAACAGTGCTACCCTAAGTTCCAATTGCATACCACTATGTGAGTATTGTCATCATCTGAAGTCCTGATGAAATTGAAGTACAGTTATTTTTTCTTCTATATTGTATGAATATCATACTAACTACCATACTTATGTATTAACATTGTATATGACCTAAACCACTCAAAAGGGAACACTGGAGTACCTGAAGCATACATTTAAGTTGATTGCAGGTGGTTTTACCTTGTGTGCCAATGTCATTCATATGTTCGTAAACAGCATAAAGTACAATTATATGCAAGCACTCACAGGAATCCATGAGCATTAGACACTAACATTTTCCTAGAAGCATAACAACATTAAATTTTAGCAAATACATTTGGAGTCGTTATACACACACACACACACACACGTGTATATATATATGTGTGTGTGTGTGTGTGCTTCATCAGTTAAATGGAAATATTACTTTAATGACAACACATGTGACACATAGGTGTAGGCTGATTGAGTATCTGCTGTAAATTACCTGAAGTGCGGCTTGAAAGATGTAATAATAGGTTTTAATTAAATCAAGGAGACTTTTCAAATGATAAAAATACAGCAGTGTCTGATGAGGGATGATTAAAATAGGAAGTGGCATAAATAAAATACCAACACAAGAAAAGAATGTCAGTAGAACTCTAATACTTTCTGCCTGTAGTTGTCATTTACACCTATGAAAAGATAGTATTAATAGTTCAAAATTAAAGGTAAAAGCAGGTAAGAACAACTCATTCTATTCCTGAAGCAGAAGGGAAGAAAAGCTAGTTTTGGCTGGTTTGACTTGCATAAATCAATTTGCATCATGGATAGTATCTATACCATGTGTCAGACTGTTGGGGGTTGTGTGGTAAAAGTAGGCCACAGATAGTAGACAGGTGATAGAGCCTGATGGTCAGAAATTTTATATATACAGATAGATTCTGTTTTAACTTATGTGTGTACCACAGGGTTCAAAGTACAAGTTTTATTTCCTTGGTCCAATTGTTTATATAAGATGAGAAGCATCAGTGAAACACTCATTTTTGACAGAATGATTGCAGATTTGCACTGGTGTCACTGAAAATGGAGTAAGATAGGGCTGTGCAGAAAGTTTGACAAGGTGTTTTGACCGGCTTATAGTGATGCAATAGGAACAGCAGGAAAGTCTCAGCCATTATACATATGCTGATGAATAAACTATTAGATATATAGCTGTGAGGAAACTATTGTCCTTATTTAAAGATGTAGATGGTAATCAGGCCTAATAGACCTACCACAGTGACATCTGAGGTAGTGACCACAAAAGCAATACCAGAGTTCTGACATATTTACATCTCCAGTAATCAAAAAAAAGAAGCCTTCCCTATCATTATGAAGCTAGCACTACACTACCAAAGCTTTTTTCTTCCACAAATGGTCCTACGTGACAGGTTTGGGGCATGTATCATCCATAGGGCTCTTGTTTATTAAAAAAAAATAGTTTAAGTAGTCCATCATCTTGCAATGCAATTTTTACCTTGCTTGAAGGAATCACATAGCCACAAAGGATACCTATATGACAAGATATATCCTTACCTTAGGATGTTTAAAACATATGTATGTGTATTTAAAATAAACTGTTTTATATTCTTTATCAAATTTATATTATTTATCTTGAATATTATACAATTTTATTCACTGTTAATATCAGTAATATGAAACATCTGGAAATATACACATTTATATTACTAAAACAAGAGCTTTTATTAGTGTATGTATCAATACACGTTTAAATTATATCAATACTATCCACTTAGGCTTTACAATATTTATAGCACTTCCTCCAAGAGACTAGAAACTTAATATATTTTATTAATAGCCTGAAAAATAGAAGATAAATCAGCTGAATTGCATAATTCAGTGTCTGCTGTAGGCATTATAGCTCTTTCCCTGAAGGAGAAGACACTTCATAGTACTATTAAAATTATGAAAATTGCCTACTGCATGCACCAAAAGTCATTCCTGGCCTAACTCCAGTGACTGCAGTGAAAGTAAGTAATTTAAAATGATGAGATCAAATCCAGTTCTGGTATAGGGTTAAAAAAAAGAAAATTGTCTGTGAACTACACCCATCAATTGGATGTCACCTGGAGTAGCAATCTTCAGGACACCTACAGGATGATATAATTACAAAACAAATGCAATAGGCATTTAGAAGAAAATCAAAGATTTTTTGTGTTGTTTCTGATTAAATGAATACTTGGTTCACTATTATAAAGATTTAATTCAGTTTTAAACTATCAGCATAAAAATGTGTTCAGAACAAATGTATGTTCTGGAATCTCATCTAATAAAATATGCTATGATAAATTCAGATTCTTTTACTAATTTTCACATGATTTTCTTAACTGGTACCTCTCTTTTCTAACTTGTGACATTGGACTGTCCTAGACTGAAGAAATGTATTATGTTTTAATTCAGAAAGATTGGTGATTTAGTACAGATAAATATTGTCTAACAAATTAAAAAAAAAATCATGGCTTAATATTGTCAACATAGATTAAGCTGAGTAAGCTTCAGCTGTGTTCTGACTTGGAAGACACTGATTTTCCCGTGACACATTGTGTCCTGTGACATTCCTGTGGCCATTTTGGAGAGCACAGAACACCTTGTAGGACTGAGGCTATAAGCTGAGCTTTATTTACAACGTAGCTTTAAAGAGCCATGCAATATTACAGTCCGAATCCTTCAGAGGGTGATCAGTGGGACTGCTCATGTCAGTTAATACTAAAAATGTATTTACCTACTTGGAAACCTGAAACTTTACTGTGTATTTCTTAATTCTAATTTCTTCAGAATTAGGAGTGTCATGATTATGGTGTTTACAACCCATATTCTATTTACTCCCACTGAGACTGACTTTTAGTTTGATTTTTTACAGTTTCACATGTCCAAATTAATTTGTTTCTTGAGCAAGATAGCATGCTTACAATTGATTCCTGCTGGAAGCACTGACCTGCATACAGGCTGTAATGCAGACCTAACATTGGAGCAGACCAGTGATCCATCTAGAGCCAAAGCAAGAAAATGTTCCAGAGTTTTTCCTGACACTGCTCTTTCCGGGAGAAGGGCTACAAGTTTAAACAGCAGTGTCCAGGAAAGAAATGATGCAGCAGGAAGGAAATAGGATAGCAGAGTAAAGGAACACAGGACATTTTAGTGCCCTTTCTCCAACACTCATATAAGCTGGTGTCTTGGAGGAAGATTTTTAAAGCCTAGTCAGAGACAAATATGGAACCATTTGTCCAATAGAGGAAATTTCCTCTAAACTCCCACCACCTCAAGACTGAAATCTAATACTCTTCAGTAGGAGGGTAGACAGCCTTTGAATTGTTTGTTTTATCCTGATGTAACCATGGTATTTTGAAAACACTAATTTTTTTTCTTCAAACTTTGAAGTTTTGTACCTGCTTGAGTAATAAAGTTTCTTTAAAGATTTATGAAGGTCTCCCAAAATGAAGCTTCCTGAGTTTTAAATTTGCAGGAAAAGCTTTATGTTATTGACAATGCAGGGTTATTACATTACTGACAGCATTTATCCTTTTGTTGAGAAGAGCTCTCCTCTGCTATTTTGAGCATCTTTTGATTAAAGATTCTAAGTATGTTTAGAAATCCATACTTCTGACACCTTTGACTTTGACTCTTTTTGATCAAGGTTATACTCCATGTAAGAGACTTTTCTTAAAATCTCCAATTTCAGAATATAATTTTAGTCCTTGAGCAAAGTTTTTTATTTGTTTGTTTGTTTTCCAGATGGAAAGGGCTGGATTTGAGTAAAAACATCTTGAAGTCACAGGGCAAGCACCTCTTCATTTTAGTAGTTATCTCAGGATACCAAGGCATGGCAAGAGCTGCTCCCAAAGAGAAAGGAGGCAGGAGCTGAGCTCTGTAACCCAGCAGCAGGGCAGGGGCCCCAGCAGCCAGGGCTGCTGCTGCAGTACCTGAGCGAGGTGAGCAGAGCAGGCCCAGGCAGCAGCTGGGGACAGTCCAGGCTGCCAGGCACATCTGTGGTGATGAGGCAGGTCTAGGGTCAAGCTGGGAAGTCAAGCAAGGATCAGGTCTGGAGACACTGACCAGCTCGGCGATCACCAGGCAAGTCCAGGATTGAGCTGGGAAGTCTATCTCTAGGTCAGTGTCCACAGCCAAATAACTGTGCCCCCAGCTGAGCTTAAATGGATCCCCGGGGACCCTGGCAGTAGTGTGGGTGACAGCCCCCTCTCCTCCCAAAGGGGGGCTGGTCAGGGCGTTAGGGTCTGTGCTGCACCCAGAGCCCTGACACAGCTTATCAGCTCTAGCTATTTAATGAGAAACTCAGTTGTACAAGGGGTCTACTTGCTTTAGAGAGTGCTTGGAGCAAGTATGCATCTATTTTATTACAATGAACTTTGTCTTTAATATATTTTCATCTATGGGCTTTAAACAACCTATGAAGGTTGCTGACCTGCTTCCCTAGACCAAGATTAGCTTAGTTCTGACTTTCTTTAAGGTCTTATAATAGTTGCACCAATTGTATTTATCAAATGTCTAAACAGAATTTCAGCAAAACTTTTGAGAGTCTTCTGTAAATAAAATTGCCTATAATAAGCACCTAACCACCACATTGTTTTCCTAATTCTCTTATTAGCAGAGCATCCCTCTGACACCCAGTGCCACTCTTCCTAGTTCTCTCTGATCTTGATATACAAGACTTGACCCCTTCCCAGCAGTATCTTTCATCAGCCTGAAACATCTGTTTTTAAGAAAGCTCTGGAAAGCTCTTAAAGCTCTTTAGTTTTGAAAGGAAAGACCACCTTGATAAACTTGATACCAATCAGATATAACAAATGACACTTCTGTTCACTTCTATTAGGTGCTCAAAGTCTTTCTCATTCCGTTTCATTTAACAGAGAGCTGATGAATACAGTACCCAAAGAGTAGCCTAGTATGACAGATTTTAGCCTGTTACAGGCTGTTACAGAATTTAGAGCAGATTAAATAAATGTTATTGAGGGGGGGAATTCCTAAGTCAAGGTCACACTCCCTAGATCTCTTCTAAAAGATGTCTTCATAACAACTTCAGTTTATTTCTTTCAGAGCAAGTGATGAGTTGACATTTCAGAGTTTTGAGGGGTGTTTTTGTTAGGAAGAGAAACTGATGGTGGAGTCAGGATTACCATTGCAATTCTTTTAATTAGAGAACTTCCTATATGAATACTTTTTATGCCTGGGACATTGTAGGACACAAAAAGTGGGAGTAACTTCCTTCCATGCCTCCAGTTTGATGTTTTTTACCCTTTACTTCTCTTTTCCTGGGATCATGCTGCAACACAGTCCTTGGCCTTTTGGCATACTTAGCCATGAACATCACTTAGGCTTGCAGTACTTCTTCAGGTAAATATTCCATAAAAACATCCCATTTTCCACATTTATTCTGACTGAAGGATAACTGTTATATTTACAAACTTCAGCAAGATTCCAGGGGCTCAGCATCACACTGCATGTAATCTTACAAGTTCTATTTCTTAACAGGTGAACAGCCAGTTGTGGGAAGACATGCTGTGTGTTAGGATTTTCTTAGGCAATGTTCTGTGAAGAGGAAACCAGTATGCTGATAGCCATAGCCAAGACTTTGCCTTCTGTTTTAGTCTCCTGCAACGAATTTTTGAGACAAAGCTGCTCCCTGGGAAGCAAATGCTGGTGTTAGACTATACATTATAAGGAATAACACTGCTTGCGTGCTGCTGTGATGATCTCTGTCACAGGACTGTTATTAAATGTAAACACAGATGCATGCATTTCTCCTCAGACTATGAACAAGACTATGAACATCTGTTGCTTGTGTCAAAGGGGAGCCAAATATAAACAATTGTAATTATAGACTGAACTGCTGTAAAAGACCCTGCTAAGGGCTCAACTACAGTAAAAGTAACCTAAATGTTTCAGAATTGAAATTTGAACACCTATTCTTCCTAAAACAATAAAATTTAAAGTTTAAGATGCTTAATTCTGTTAATGTTATTTAAAATAATGCATTTAAAATATTCAGTGTTAGCAAAATAATGGGCTTTCCTAATGAGACTGCACCCCAGCACCTCGCAGGGAGCCTGGGAAGTGCAGAGCTCTGAATTGCACAAGCTCAGTTCTGTCGGGACCAAGGCCACGTCCTGTTCTAGACACCATCCGCTGTACTTGACGGTGGTAAGTCGAACTGCGATCATTAAGCCACCTTTCAATGGCACCAGGCAACTCCTTTGTGAAATGACCCGCGAGTATTTCAGCTTTGGCACGGCGACGGCCCGGGTTTGGAAGTGCCAAGCAGGGCTCCCGCCTACGCGGCGGCGGCTGCAGGTACTGCGCCCGGCACGGGCCCTGGCAGGTTACGCTCCTGCGGGTCAGCCGGCGGCCCCGAGCAGCCCGCGGCAGGTCGCGCCGCTTTAGCGGAGGTGCGCGGCTCCCTGCCGCCCCGGCGCTGCGCTGCGGCGGGGAGCGGCGGCCGGCCGTGGCGCTGGGGCGGCCACGCCGCGGGGGGCGCCCGCCCGGAGCGGAGCGCCCGCCCGGAGGAGAGCGCTCCCGGCGGCGGCCGCCGGGGGAGCCGCGCTCCACCTCGGGCTCCGGCTCCGGCTCCGGCTCCAGCGCCGCGGCGCAGCCGCTTCCCCGCCTCCTGCCCCTGCCGCGGGCAGCAGGCGGGGCGGAGGCGGGTGGGTTTGAGGGGGAGGCGCCGGCTGCCATGTAAGCGCTGGCCGGGCAGCGGGAGGCGGTGCCACCGCTAGGGGCTGAGCCGGGCGCAGCGAGTGCTCTAGCCCCGTCCCGTCGCGTCCTGTCCCGCGGCGGTGGCGGTACCGCCCTCACCCCGGGCATGGGAGCAGCGGGGCGGGTGCGAGGGGGAGCTGCTGCGCGGCGCTGACCGCGCCGTGGGGGCCCGTCCCGGGGAGCCCGCGGCCCCTAACCCATGGCCTTCATGATGATGAAGAAGAAGAAGTTCAAGTTCCGCGTGGAGCTGGAGCTGGACGAGCTCTCCTCCGTGCCTTTCGTCAACGGCATCCTCTTCTGCAAGGTGCGGCTGCTGGACGGCGGCAGCTTCAGCGGGGAGTCCTCCCGGTAGGTGCCCGCGGGGCGCCCGCAGGCAGCCGGCGCGGGGGGCGCGGGCCCGGGTCCGGCGGCGCCCCGGTCCCGCAGAGCCTCATGGCTCGAGCCTGCCCCCTCCGGAGAGGCGCGTCCCGCCGGGGCCGCCTCAGGTTGCGGCCGGCGCCGCGGGGGCCGCCGAGGGCTCGCTCCGCGCCTCAGCGGCGGCGGCGCGAGCCGGCAGTTTCCCGCCGCGGCGCGGAGAGCCGTTGGCGGCGGCCGTTGGCGGCGCGCGAGGGGCGAGGCGCGGGGCCCCCGCGTCCCCGAGGGGCCGCCGTGACATGTCCCGCCCGCCAACGGCACACTGGTATTAACCTTCTCCGCGTTACCGGCGGCAGCGGTAACGGAATAAACGGGGAGGGACCCGGACGGTACTGAAGGCGCGCTCTTTAAAATAAACATTAAGGCTCTTAAACACTAAATGGGAGGGGAAATAAATCCATGAGCAGATGAGCGTGTCGCAGAAAAGCTGGTCACTCGTGCCGTCGTGTCTTAAAACTGTAAAGCCTGCCGACTTTATGAAAAAAATCCAATTCCTTGCCACCAAGGGCGGCTGAAGGCAGAGCTGTCCACTGCTACCATGACTTGCGCCACCGTGGTGTTTTACTCTGCTGGACACTAACTTGCAGCAGCCTGCTGTAGGGTTGCTTGTGCTGGGGATTAACACAGACAGATTCATGGGCAAGTAGTATCTGATTTCCTGTGTGCATCCAGGTTTGCTGACTTTGTTCCTGCTGAATTCTGCAGCGCAGGGGCGGCAGTAGCCAGAGACGTTATTTTTTGTCTTCCGTGCATCAGCACCACAGCTGTGACTGTGGGTTCCTGATTTACCGGCACTGCTGGGCAGATGGAGTGAAAATGGGGTTAGCTCCTTCCAGGTACCAAGCAGAGGCTGAATCTCGGCAAAATAAGGGTTTGTTGTGGCTTACAGGATCACTCTTCAAGTATCCATTGAAGAGGGGAAGAAAGAAAACCCTTCCATTACACTGATTTGTGCTCTAGGCCTTATTATGTTAGTACCAAAGTGATTGCTTACGGAAAAATTTTTCACAGGATTCTAGACAGAAATTGGTAACAAAAATATTTGTGACTATTCAGTTATCTTCTTGTTAAAATATATATTTCTGTTACAGCCCTTACTAAATTACTTGCTTTCATTTTCTGTAAATGGAAGTAATCAAAGGGAAAAAGGAGCACCAAAATTGAATTTTGGCCTAAAATCTCCTTGTTTAACCGTTTTGTTGTTCTGGTATGTATTAGATTTAACTCTGTAAGGCAGGAGAGTCTTCAGCACATCAGTGCTTGCTCTCATTCCATTTTTTTTAATAAATATGTTCTTGTGAGTGACTTTTTTTCATCAGCAATAGATGATGATAATCATGACTTCAGGCACTAATGTCCCATTAGTCCTATTGCAGATCCCACAGCCTTAAAAGTCACTTTCACAGGCTGACATACATCTTCTAAACTGCATCTCTATTTTAAATAAGTTAGATTTCAGCTGGGCTGATGGTTTTGATATACTATTGTAATCTTAGCCTCCTTTGCCTTGCTTGTTTATGATAAAGTTAAAAGTTTGGAAGCGTATGTGAATACCTCTACCAGTGTGGGTGTAAATGTCGGAGACATGAGATAGTGTGATGATGTCAAACACTCTGCTGGAGTCAAAGTAGCTTTCAGATTCTTTTCTTTTTTGGGGGGAGGGGGGAGGAGGATATGGCTTAAAAATAAGAATAGCGGTGAAACATATGCCGGTATCTTGAAGTCCCGGTAAATGTGACTGGTCCGTTCCTGTGGGACTGAAATGTGTTGAGGTTGCCTTGTAGAAAAATAGAGAATTCCCCTGCAATGATCCCGCAGTGCCAATGTAGGGAGTGCCTTTGTTGTTGGCTTAAGAATTAACAGATGGATTTTCATAGGGGTGACTCAGCAAAGGTCTGAATAAATAAGAAAGAAATTAAGTTAACAGTGGACTAACAGCATTTGAAAACTTTTTAATGGCCATCACTTTCTAGCCGCATATACTTGTTAGTTGCAGTTTGAGCTGGCAATCATATTGTAAAAGTAGTGAACTTCGCAGCATTATAAAATATGTTTTCTAAAACATGTGCTTGAGTTCTTCCATATTATCCAATTTATCCTGAAATATTGTATAAATACATGAATTGACCACATCTCCCTAATAGCTTTTTTTTGTTTGTTTTTATTCACTGTAGTCTGCTAAATTATATTTTTTTTCAGAGAAAAGGTATTTAGAATTAAGTTTTCAAGTCCATACTGATACATACCAACGCCTTGCTGCCTTTTGCCATCACCAAAAAATCTTTTAAGAACAGTTATACTGACAAACTGTAAAATAGCCTAACATTATTAGCACTTTCTCTCCAAAACCTTCTCCTTCAAGAAAGAAAGTTAATAAGAAGTCAGGCTGGCAGCAACAGAATATGTAGTGAGTTGTAATGAAAACGAATTCAGGTAGTCTTATTTTCAAATATGTGTGGATCATACTGTATGAATGATAAAAGGCCCAATTCTGCAAGCAACTCCATACCTACATCATCTCTCTGAATATTAAAGTGGGACAAAAAAGAAGATAGGTAAGTTCAGGCTACTGAAAAGTACTGCATATGTACAGCATGAAAGGACAGAAAATTATTCCAGGGCAGAAATTACACCTATGATTATTTTGCACTGAAAACAATGTTACAAGGTATAGGCTTGAATGAATACTATGCGTATTTCTTCAGGCTGGTATAATGTTGTCATAGTTGTGTGGGAAGTGCAGACTGTCTGCAACTGCGCTCATTTTACTGGGCTGAAGAAATAATTGATAGGCCTCCAGAGTAGGTTCCTGCTGGGTTGGCTCGGTTGTTGCTTGACCAATGGTAAAAGAAAGGAAGAGATGTGAGGAAATCACAAGAATTTGGGGGTTTGGAAGATAAAGGGTCTTTGCTTTTAAAGATGGTACCTTCAAGACTGTACTATTTAGACTTACGCTACAGTAGTTCTAAACCTTGTAGATATATTTTTAGCTTGTTTTTTTTTCTTCCCCTCTTCCCCCCCCCTTTAAAAGAAACAACGTAACTTTTTTTTGAGTGTTCTTATGATTGCAGTTTTTGGTTTGGTCATGTTCCGCTACCTCTGAGATCTGCTTTTTGATATTTTTTACTTTTGATGTTTGTCTCTTCCTTTTTTTACAAAACAACATTCAAAGCAATCCAAATAAAGAAGAAGCTGATTGTGATCTACAGTTGCATGGCAAGAACATTGGTAGGGAAGGGTGGGGGAAAGGGCTGAGAACTGTAGTTTGTTTGTTTTTTGTTTTGTTTTTGTTTTGTTTTGTTTGTTTGATTGTTTGTTTGTTTGTTTTTGTCAGAACATCTTTATCTTCCAGAAGTTTCCAGCGAGGTCCTTCAGAGACAATGAACTCCTGAGCCTTCGGAGGCGACCCCAAACTCTGGCATTACTTGCATGAATATATTCTTATCTCTAACAGATAACAGGGTAGAATAAGTAGGTCTTCTACTGTAGAATTTATGATTTCTTATCTTCCAGACACTAAGTACTTTTTGCCTCCAGTGATGCTTGGTTGTCTTCTCATCTGCTTAAAACTACATTTGCTTTTTGTATCTCCAGCAAGCACATTTTCTGCTTAACTGGACTCTTCAGATTGCTTTTTAATCATTGTTTCTCCTCTTGCTGATACTGCATTTTGCAGGGGAAAATTTTCCTGATAGTAAAACTGCTTAAACAATTTTCTGTTTTTAAATAGAAATACTTGTTTTAAAAACATACCTGTCAGATGGAACTACTGTCCTTAATACTTTCATCTTCCCTTATGATGTATGAATCTTATTGACAGCCTTCAGCCTTGGTAATGGGTAGCACTACTTTTAATTATTTTTCAGCTGTAGCCAGTTTACAGTTGGAGAAATTGAAACACAGTAAGTTTTGAAGTGCTGTTAGGCAAATTGATGGTAGGCTGAAAATCCTGACTTGCAATTTTGTAGCTCTGTTTTCAGATTCCTGAATGTCCATTAAATTTTCTTTTTTTCAGTTGTGAAGAGCCTGTTGGTGATTGTTAAACAGCAGCTTTCAGGCTCTCTTTCCTCTGTGGAAGGAAAGGGTAAGAAGGGGGAGTTCTAGAAACAAATTATAAGATTCCTTTTTTCATGTAGGTTCTTTGTAACTATTAAGGAAAGGCAGAAAGTTTCAGAGAATATTCTTGAGAAAGGTAACATGATATACAGGGTTTGGGGTGGTTATTCCAGGCAGGGCTGAAAGGAAAGAGAACAAGAAGGCTAAAATATTAATAGCAGAGTTTATGGAGCAAGGCGGAAGAGTAATGCTATGGAAATAATAACAGAAATGAGAAGAACAAGTCTCTGAAATAAGTTAAAGGGAAATCGAAGGAGTAATATTAAAAAAACAAAACCAGAACAGAAAAGGGACTTTGTTGGGCCACAGTGGTAGGCAAGAAAATGTTTGTATGAATCATATTTTGCAGGAAACGTGCAGGTTATTGCAGATATGAAAATGTCTCATTCTTGCAAGATTCCTGTTACTATAAAAGTACTTGTAATAGAGGCAGCAGCAGCTAGCTTTTCAGGAAAGAAAAGTTCCTGAAAACAGATGTATAATAGACATCTTCTAAAGTGAAAAAAAAATATATTAATGCATATGTCTGGTCTACATGCGCTTTGTTTTATATAGAGTTAGTGATTTTCCTTTGACTCTAGCATAGTACACAGAGGACTGTATTTTTTTGTCATCAAGATACATTTGTCACTTGCAAGCACCATACCCTGATGCCTTCATATTTTAGATGTTTTTGTTCATTTCATAGAATGATGGAAAATTAACTTAGGGTGGAAGGAGCTGCTGGAGGTCGTGCAGACCAGCTTGCGGCTCAAAGCATGACCAGCTTCAAAGGTAGATAAGGCAGCTCAGTGCCTTGTCTGTGTGGGCAACCTGTTCCCCTGCTTCACTGCTCTTACTGTGAACACTTTCTTTCCTTTTATCTGTTTGGAATTTCTCTTGTTATTGCCTCTAGTCTTTGCTCTGCTCACCACTGAGAAAAGCCTGGATCCATCTTTTTTGTAATTCCTCAAATGGCTGAGGACAGCACTTAGATCTCCCTTTACCTCTTCAGATTGTAAAAATCCTGCTCTCCCAGCATGTCCTCCTGCATCATGTACTTCAGCCCCCCGTTCCCCACTCCAGCCCCTTGCCTCACGCGTCCTGGACTTTTCCAATGTCTCCTTTTACTGGAGGGCTCAAAACTGGTCTCAGTGCTGCAAATGCAGCTTGACAAATGCTCAATACAGGAGAATAATTGCTTCCTTTGAAATGCTGGCTATAGTCCTGCTAAGTTTGCCCTTCATTGTGCATCATTCTACATCTCTGCATTTACCTCTAACCATCATTTTTTTTCATTAGTAGAAGTATTCCAAAGCAACTCTATTTCCACATTATGATCAGTTTATATATACTTTATACAAAATACTTGACATGAAATGTTGCTAGTTCTAATCTTTAACCTGGTTATTATGAGTAAAACACATTAAACAGGGAATGATTGCTCTGTAAAAATTCTGCATCTAGTATCAAAAGTAATTAATTGGAGATTAGTACACTGTAAACAAGTGAAGCTTGCTTAGTGCTGCAGTTTGTGAGGCATTGAAGCTCTGTGTCTGTAAATGACTAATTTTGTTTGGTTTTTTGCAATGTTTAGGAAAAAATCTCTTTGGAGAGAACTTATGCATTTATGACTCAGGCATGAAGGAAATGTGGAATATTGAAGAAATACAGTTTACTTTTGTTTCTGAATATTACAACTTTCTGTGTAAGTTTATTAATGCAGTGTATGCTTTGGACATACTGTTCAGAGCCCTTAACTTCAACAAAGGATACTTTTTTTTGATATATGAAGAACTTGATTTTTTAGTGTTCTGGCTGTTAAATAGATGTTTAATTAGTCAACAATTGTAAGTATAGTTTGGTATTCCAAAAGAGTTATATTGAATAATTTTAGTCCTTATAGTTTACTGTTCTTTGAAGATCATAGGGTTGGTATTGGTAGGTGGAGGGGCAGTGTGTAGTAGGATGTAAAGGATAGTATTCCTTTTTAAATTGTGCTGAAGCACTACAACCTCGTACATATTTGAATGCATCTTAGCATCTAAGACACATTTTGATTCGTAAAACAACTGTTTTTGTTTTGTATGTGGTAAAGTTACTGTGTGAGGCTCATAGGAAACTGACTCATAACGGAAAGCTTTCTCCAACATGCACTGTAGCCTAGGCATAGTTGCCAAGAAGTTATCTGGGTTCATTTCCATAGAAACCAATCAATAAAACTGTTTATTTTCTGGCTTTTTTTCCCCTAAAGGCCTTGGATATGAAATAAGAATCTCAAATTTAGATATGACTCTTAAAAGTTGAAGTTCTGGGTGCCTTATTTGCTTCTTTCAGCCTAAGGGGAGTAAGTTATTGGTGCTTTTATTCACACAAAAATTACCATTAAAGTATATGCTCATGAATTTTCTTTGTGTAATGGAATTATAAGGAGAACTGTTTGGGATGATAGGTGCACGCTGTTTACAACTGTCTTTTTGAATTGTCTTGCTATTTAAAACTTAATGCTCCTATGAAAGAAGCTGATGATACTTCTTTGAGGTCCTTATGAAAAAAAAGGGATAATTTTGGCTTTGCTTTATTTTCTTTTGCGAGAATTGGAGAATAAATATCTACAACTGATGAATCTTTTCAGATTAATTTTTACTTTGTTTGCAAGAGAACTTAAAAGTCCGATAATGCTATTTAATGTTTATTAACTGTGCCTCAGGAAATCCTGACCTGTGATACAACCAGATTGAGAAGCACTTAAAATGTTGTCTGTCTTCCAGAAGTGTAGTGCTTTTTATGGTGTCTTACTGTCTTGAACAATGGTATGTGCAGTAATACTGATATGTCTAAATTTGACATTATGAAAGTTTTAAGGACACTAGTGCATTTATCAAGCAGATGTTATTTACATTGATCTTTCATTTAGAAGTAGACATGCTGTGTTTAGTGTTCACTAAATTCTTTGATTACAACGTTAGTGATGTCTGGAATACTATACAACTCTGTAATGTAAAGCTGCTTTGAATGTAGTTTGCCACAGAGGTGGAAGACTATTCTGAAAAGCAGAATCATAACTTGAGCCATAAGACTGAGTTGTACAAAGATTTCAGTACATTATTTTTACCTTATGAGTTTACAGAAACATCTAGGAAATCCCAAGCAATATTTGTAGGAAAAAGTAATATTACTTAGTAACTAGAAATGTTACAGATGTAAAGAAACTCTGGAAGAACTTACTGATATGATGAATAGTAAGACTGATTTTTGCTGTTGGTAGTCCCAGTAGCATGGCTAGTGGTAAAGGAAGGCAATGACAACTGTCCTAATTGCATGATGAGCAGATGCTACAGGAAGGAATTTGCTGACTTTTATGGGTGACAATGAAACACCTTCTAGTCTTGTAGCACTATTTTATAGTCTTCTATTGAATAGATGGAAATCTACGTTGTTTCTAGTCTGAACTGTCTTTTTGGAAACATTTGTTTTGCAGATTATTGGATATGTAGTACCACGTGAAAATGCAAGCTCCCTCTGGATTCTTGGTCATAGCTGATGTACCTTGCTCTGAGTCTAAATATAGAATAGAGGAGAAGGTTAGGTCAAAGAATTGTTTGTTAAGAGTCCTTGCTTTTTAATAAAGGTTTCTATAGCTGCATGCATTTTAGTATTATATAGATATTTCTGGTAAGATTCAATTTCAGTAATTCTTTTAAACTCCAGCATAAGAGACAGCTACAAAAATAATTTAGTTTAAATGACAGTATATTTAATTATCCTATTAATTTAGGGTCTCTAATTATAGTGATGTATGTTATAACTGAGATTGTTACCCTTTGCTGAAACTAGATATAAAAGCTGATTCTGGTATTGTGTGTGTGTCTGTGTGTGACAAAGTATATTCCTTAGTTTATCTGCGCTCAAGATCACGTTCCCGCTCGGTCGTCTTAGTCTTAACAAGCTCCCAGGTGTCAGGCTAGCAACAGACGGGGAAAAGACATGAGTGAGAGCCTGGTTGTTCAGTGGCAGCAGAGTAACTGTGGCCTCAGTGCTTTCCAGAGAACATCAGTGCTGTCGCAAGACTCTTTAAGCGTTTGTGATCTGTCCTGATAGTACTATTTACAGAGAGAAGGACTACAGCACTACAGTGAATTTAATGATTTAAGATAGCTAGATAAACATCCTTCCTCTATTTGAAGAGAGGAATTGTAGCTAGATGGTTCACGGAAAAAAGTTTTGGTGTTCTGTTTTTTGGGGGTTCCTCTGCCTTCCCCCTGCTCATGGTAAAACTGTTTTTGATGTGGTGGTAGTTTTAGGAGAGAGGAGCTTTTATTTTTCTCTTGTCAAGATGAGTTCAAAATATGTTATTCAGAAACAAAGAAAAACTTAAAAAATAAATTTTAGAAATACATTTCTAACTCCATTTGAGTAAATCTGGGTCACTGCAATCTGCAGAAAATTTGAACAAGCTCAGGAGCTGCTCTGATCATAGCGTATGAAACCTGCAAATATGCAGACCCAGACATCCATACAATCAGATGTCTTCTACTTGACAATGGAGATCGAGTTGTCTGTTTTCTTTACTTGAAAGATGAGCAATGGTCATAAGAAGTACTACGACAGGTATTAAAGCCCTCTAAGTGTAATAAATGCTAGCAGTTATTGAATATCCGTTAAGGTTGTATATTACTTGGTTTTCTTCTTGCTTGAGCCTCTTTCACATAGCGGGTGTAACTGTTTGTTTTATAGATTTGCCCCTTTTGAATTCAGGTTCTGGATTTAAATAACATATACACTGGCAGTTTGGGATCCCTCCTCTCTCAAGCACAAGGTTTTCTTTAGGAAACATAATGGATAAAAGATACATCACGGCATACAGAGCCCATTCCTTTCAGGTCACGTGCTTAAATATGAGTCAGTCTTGTATCATCAGAATCTGTTAGTCTGTTGTGGACATTAAACTGACTCATTTTATGCAGGCCAATTTATTCCTACATTAGCAAGTCACTATGCCAGTGAGTGTTGTAGATATCAGTGTCACCAGCAGAGCAAATCAGTGCCTGTGAGTGAGCCTTTTGATTCATAGTATCTACATATATGATAAACTTTCACTCCAGGTTGACTTAAGCTGAACCATAGAAATCTACCTCCTGTTAAAGATGTCAGACTAGATCTTCACTAATAAGCTTCTGTAGAAAATTATGATAAAACATAGGAATGTAGTAGAAAATGGAAAAGAAGGAAAAGAAGGATGAATATTTCTTAAATGTGAAGTCTGTATCTAAGTGATTACAGTGGCAGAAGAAATTATCACACTTTCTCCTTTGAATTCCAAAACTTAGGAATTTGGAACTGGAAAAAAGTTTTTGATCATCAAGGCAGGTCCCCAGAATCACAGTCCTATATCCTTATCTGGCTGACAAATTGAAATCTTTAAATACATTTTGCTCCTGCTTCTCCTATTTGAAGGGTAGTCTAGAAACTTGCTCTGTGAGTAGAGACCAAATTTTAAACTGCAGTTTTAAACATTCTACTTATGTTATATTTTGGTCCCAACCACTTCGCATTTAGCTTAAATAGGTTTTTGGTCATTTCTGTGTTTAACCACTCAGTGTACTTGGAGTAACCTTACCTCTTCTCAGTCCTCATTTTGCTAGACAACATAAATCAAATTCTCATTAATTCTTTCTTGTAAGATACAAGAGTCCTGTAGCTGCCCTCTCTGTACCTGTTCATTCTGGAGTTAATTTACTTTCAGCTGGAGTTACTGAAATGTAATAATGTGTTCCATTTGAGCTGTAAGCAGATAGCATGCTGCCTTTTTTGCCTTTTTATCAGCTGCATCATATTGTTGGCTTGTAAACTTCCTGTGATCAAAAATATCCATCTAGGTATTAGTCTTACTATGTTGCTTTCAAATGATGAGTTCCCAATGTGCAGCTGAAACCTTTGTTTGCCCCAAGTGTGTGACTTGGTATCTGGTTGTTAAACTTCGTTTCCTTTGTGTTGTTCCAGTCCTCAAATCTATCCAGTTCTACCCTATGATGCTCCTTTTCTCTGTAGTGAAAAACTGCTTACCAAGGGTGACTCTCTGCAGGCACTGCAAAGCTCAGCAGCTTGGAAGAGCCTGCCAGGGAGCTAATGCCCAGGAAAACATCACTCTCCCTAGGCAAACCAGGGAAATCATGGTTTCATCTATCTGTAGAAACATATGTATGTTAAATTTTTCTGTAGGTCTAATATTGTGTCCGAGTCTTGAAACAGTCATCAGTCTTTCTACACAAAGAGAAAAATGAATGGTGGTTATTCAGGCTTGGAAGCAGACTTTGTATGAAGCGAATCATTCCACAAACAGCAGAACCAGTGTTCGTTCTAAAGCTGTCCATCTTATTGCTTTTTATGGTCCCAAATGTATGTTTAAGTGCATCTTTTCTATTTGCAGGGAGGTGGTTCAAGCAAACTGTGTCCGCTGGAAGAAAAGGTTCTTATTTATGTGTAAAATCAGTGCCAGTGCCACAACAGGGATTCTGGATACTTGCATCTGCAGGGTGTCTGTACGGAAGGTGAATATCTTCTCTTCCCTCTTCTCCTTCCCCACTGTTGCTTCACTTGTTCTGGTTTTATTTTTAAAACTTCATAAAACAAAATTCTAACTGTTACCAGTCCAATATTCTTCTAGTCAAAATTTACATAGTAATTTTATTACTAATTGCCTTAGCTTGACTAATTCATGTTTTTTTTACTGCTTTTATTAAAAAGTTTATTATCTAGCAGGACAGCAAAGGAGCTGCTCATCAGTCATTGTAAAGCTAGGCCTTGATAGATACTTCTAGCAAGCAGCAGTAAGCTTAGAAACCTTGAATTGTGCTAGCATTTTTGTGCACAGCACTTCCTAACACTAGGGCTAAACTGTTCAGAAGCCAAATGCTGGTATGCTATCAGGCACTGCCCTCCTCTTCTCACAAGGTGACAGTCTTCTGCTGGGGTGTGCCAAGGACCTTATTAATACCGAGTTCTAAATGACGACAGTACTAGCCTAGAAATGTGTGTTCAGCTGTTTTAAAACTACTTTTGCTACGTGTTTTTTTTTTTTTTTTCCTTTTTTTAAAGACAGTATTTTTAATGGCTGATTTACATTAATTGCTAGTGTGTCTTTTTTTTTCTCCCCCCAGGAGTTAAAAGGAGGAAAGGCATATGCAAAGGTAAATAGAATAGAGATATACTTAATCTTGCCTATGAATTAGCTCATGTGTTTACTACTAAAAATATGGAAAATCTTCCTTCTTCTTCCCCCCACCAAGACTAAATCTGTAATTAAAAATACAGCTATGCAGAATTTAACACTCAAAGTTTGTTTTCTGCTTTTTGCTTTGGGCCTTTCCCTGTAATGGGCATCATCTTATTCACATTTGAGGGAAACTGCTATTGACTGCCACTCAATACAGTGCATGCAGCAGATGCTCTCATTCAGCAATATGCTTACTAACATGTTTATTTTCTCTTAATAGCTGGGCTTTGCAGATCTAAACCTAGCAGAGTTTGCTGGATCAGGAAATACCACTCGGCGCTGTTTACTGGAAGGTTATGATACCAAAAATACAAGGCAGGATAACTCCATTCTCAAAGTAATTTTTTCCTTTCTCATACTTTTACTAATAAAATAGAAAGCAGTAAGTTATTGAACCAAAACCAGCATGGTGTTATCAAACATTTAGTGAGATTTAAAACATGTTTGCTGAAAACTAGTTAGTGATAGGTAGTGAAAATATAAGCCTTATTTAGAGAGAATCGTAAGAATCTATACAGCCCAAAATAGAATTTGTCCTACTCTTGGAAATCCAACTGGATAGCTGTAAAAATAATAAATAAATAAATAAATAATAAAAACAATGTTCAAAAGGTGTTCCTACTCTAACAAGGATTAAAAAATTGAATACTGAAGCACAGTGAAGAAGTTAATACATTCATATAAATGTATCAATTTTATCTTGAATCCTTGGCAAATTCCTATGTAGCTCTAAGAGTAACTCTCTTAATTGGCTTGTTTATGTATAAACCAGCTTCAACACTGTCTTGTATCCTGAAACTTTCCCTTTTCTATTTGATAGTAATAAGTGTGAGAATTGTTGGAAGAGAACCACCATGCTGTTCTCTTTCCTATTGGTCCAAGAATAATGGAACAGTGGCATAATCTGTGTAAACCTGAAAATAACAGCATACAGCATGTTACAAGTAGATTTTAATTCTTGCCCTACGAAGACATTAGGATTAATTTATTGTACTATTGAATATACTGTTTAGCACTTTCTACTTACCTTTAAGACATTCATAAACTTTGGCGAGAAAATTGTAAATTGATAGCTTTGGCCCAGCTAACAAGCCTTCTCAATGCATTGTAGTCCTGTGGCATTATTTACCTTTTGTGGTTTTATTTTATTTCTGATGTTAGCACAGCCAGTTCTTGTGTGCTGGCAGCTTGCTAAACACTCTTGGGAAACAAAGAACATACTTCAGCCCCCACTGTTTCGAAAGAAGTTCTGTTTGCACACAGATCTTTCATTTTGACTTCAGGGAAAAATAGAGACAGGAAATCTATCTTTATTATTAATGACTGAAAGATTTTTTTTTTCTCTTCAGCTATGTATCTTTATACAGAATCTTGTAAGTGCAACTATGTAATAATATTTTCCTTTGTGGGGTTTGCACATATATTAAGATCAAAAATGTAAATTTTTGTGTAAGCATGTTTATAATCTTGTACATTTGTGATACCATTTTATTTCACTTATATTTAAGATTTGTGCAAATATAATTTAGTGACATGATTATATATTACAGACTTTTTTTTCATTGTAAAGTGACTTTAATTTTCTTGATTTATAGGTTTTGATCAACATGCAGCTAATGTCTGGAGACCCATGTTTTAAAATGTAAGTTTGAAATCTGTGTGGGACAGTGTTTAATCCATATTCAGAATTATACTTCTAATAATGCATATAAAACTCTCCAATCTGACAACAGTAGTCAAAAATAAGCACAGGAAAAGAAATGGTAGCTTAATGATGGCTAACTTGGTAACTTGGAAAAAAATACTGACAGAAATACAGCAATTCTCCTAAATACTTATGCTTGGCTTGAAAATACTACATATTACCTTCTACATTTGTAATGATGGCAGGGGTTGGAGAGGATCAAATAAATGCTTAGAGGAAACATTGTTCCTGCAGCAAGTCTAAATACACGTACTAGGTCTGGGGTAATTTGACTAATGCTTGTGGAAAATGTACTGTTAAGGTTTTTGATCACACATCTCAGATGATATTAAAAGCCTTATTTAAAAAACAAAGTGTGGTATGACTGGGCACAAGAGAAACCACTCAGGAATTTTTCCATAGCAAGGACATTATGCAACTCAATTAAGGATAGAGGAGGTGACATCTGAGGTGGAAGGTAGCTGGTCTTGAAAATACATTATATATGTATTCAGAACTCTTCGTTCTCCTTGTGCATAGTCTGTAGCTAAGGAAATGTAATAGTTTTGCTAGAGCAAGTATCAGCTTTTGTAACTAACCACAGGACAGAAAAATCCTGTGGTAGAAAAAAACAGATGTGAGAAACTGTTGCCTTCTTTCTAGACTAATAAGCCATCTTGTTAGGAGGCCCACAAGCTTATTGGGTGACTAAACTGTACAGTGCAATTGGCAAGCTTCCCAGTTCCAGAGACTGCACAACTGTCTTGCTAACCATGACTTAGCTATCCTTATCAGTAGGAAGTGGAACTCTTACGTGGCATTTGTGTCATGAGAGGTTTTCTTTATCCCCAGTTACTAGCACTCCTGGATTTACTTTGAGTCAGACCTACTAACACATAGGTGCTATACATCACTGGTACTGATGAACAGTTTTTTATTAGTCTTGTATGCTAATAAAACATTATATTCTTGCTCTCCACTGGCTGGTACTTAAATAGTTGAAATCAATATTTATATAGTATTTAGCTCCCTAGGAAAAAATCTCTGACTGAAACTATTCAGTCGTGGCATTTTCTTCAAAACCGATGATACAATGATTTTCTGGAACATAAACTTTTGACACAAACATAACAATAATTTTTATCTAATCCAGATTTTTTGTAGAAGGAAAAAATAAGCCTTAAAACAATTTCCCAATCTGATCAGCAACATATTTTATGAAGTCTAGAAGGCTTGACACTTGATCTGGGGTGATGATCTTGAAAGCATTCAAGTCTTGCTTTTAAAAGTATGTTAGATATTTAAGTCACATAGGTACGTTTGCATAGGAAACTTCTAGGAGTGTTTGCTTCCCACCCCTTGGCTTTCAAATTTAACATAAGAAGGTACATATTACTGTGCAGACAGTGGTTAACTTAGTATCAAGTGCAAAAAATGTCATCAAATACTGCTTGTATGCAGAGCAACAGTCTGTTCTAAAAATCAAAATAACAGAAAAAAAATGTAGGTAAGATTTTGAAAACTCTACATTAGCTGTAATTTTACTGCTTGCAAGGGAAGATTCCTTTCACTTTGTCATTTTCTAATCAAAGTAGTTTCTGTCACACTAGCAAAACAATTTTTTAAAACTCTTTAATATCCATTTGAATTTTACTATAAATTGAAACAAGCACTTAAGCTTTGTGGAAAAATTCTTTTAACATTGAACCAAACTTAAATGATGTGGTACATAATGTTTTTTAATTTGAAGAAGGCAGAAGTTAGAGGGAATGCATGGAGGTGATACCAGAGACCATCCTCTGTTAGGAAGCAGGGGAAAGAAAGGTGGAGGGAGGGCCCAGCCCAGCATCTCCTTGTGTACTGTAGAAGAGATAAAAAGAAGCCAGGTTTACATCACAGTCAAATCATTTAAGCCAAACAGGCTACCTGTAGTTGTGGGAATTTGTGTGGGTGCTTTTGTTGTTTACCATAATTTACCATCTTGTCACATATTCCATGAGGTAAGGCATATATAATTCAATATAAATTATCCTGTGATTCATATGCTTAAAAAAAAAAAAGGCACAATTAGAACTCCAAAATGAACACACATCATTCCATTAATCATCAAAAAGGAAAGGTCTTTCCAAGGGTGCACAGAAGTCCCAGAGGACTCTGGAAACAGATAGACTCTGCAAAATGTTCTGAAGCAATAGCTATAGCTTTTTTTGAATGAGGGGTTAGGCGGAATGTTCTCAGACTTAAAAAAACAACCTACAAGATCACTAACCTGAAGCACAATGTGTTATGCCTACTTACTTTGAGGAATCTGTACTGTTCATTTTGAAAAGATCACAGCAAAAATGCAGCAAATCTTAACTACTCTTTTACTACAGGCCTCCTTCCACAGCAATGTCTATAGCAATTCCTGGAGAATCAGAATCTTTGCATGAAGACAGAAAAGGTGGAGAGAATTTGAAAGTAGTACATCTGGGAATGGCAGGTATGAAATAATGCCCTTAATTTCATAATTTTTTGCTAACTAGCTTCAAGGAGATCTACAAAAACTTCTAATCTTAAAGGAATGTTGATAGTTGGTCCACAAATGAACCTTCTCTTGCTTTTTTTTTGTGAGACATACTCTCCCAGATAACATCAGTGGAATCTCTCATTTACTTTTATTACAGTTTATTTAAGGGAAGGAGAGAAGAAAAATGGGCTTGATGACCTGGCTATTTTTTTAATGTTTTTTAAACATTTTTAATGTTTAAAAACTTTCCTTGTCTTTTAAGACAAATTTCTTGATTTGTTTTGGATTTATATTTTGACTGAGCATTTAATTTGGCTCTTAATCTTCAGAGCTTTGGAGGATACACATAAATTTGACTTAAGACATTTAAACATAAATTTTGAGCGGTAGGAGTTCTAAGTGTTGTTTAAAATTGAAGTAGTTACTCTGAAATGTAATTAATGAGGAAAAAAATAAATCACAACACTTTATTACAAGTTGAAATTTTATTTTTACAAGCTGCAGGCTCTTACACATATTATTAATTCATGCCCTAATCCTAACATAACTTGTCCTAACTAGAGTTACTTTTTGTGAAATTTCAATTAGAAAACTTCTAGCATCTCATTCTACTATGAAAAGCATAATAATCTCTTTAATATCTACAGCAAAGATGAACCTAGAACTATATTTCATACAAAATTTTCCATGACACACTGTTTTACTTTTTTTTAAGCAAGTACTTACTCCTTAACATGCATTATGTTTTTTGCAGCACTTGCATCTTTGAAAGGTTCATTAAAAAAAAAATCATATTTGGGAAATGTGATATTTGAGTCTAATGAAAATTACAGGAAGACTATGAATAATGCTGGCTTTAGCAACATTATCTTACTTGCAGGTGTTGCAGATATCCCAGCAAAGAGTGCCTCAGTCCCGGACGAACTTGGTGCATACGGACATTCCAGAACATCAAGCTATGCAAGTCAGCAGTCAAAACTGTCAGGTAGCTGTTACCAATTTTTCTACAAATTCTTGTTTCTTATTAACTTCCACAATTTTAAACCTGCAGAAAGTAAGTATATTTTTAATGTTTAAAAGAAATTTGAACTTTTGAAACTTTTCCTAAGAGTTTCACGTTTGGAGAGGGGTTTGTAAGAGGGGAACAAGTCAGAAGAGTAACTTTTTTCTCCTTAAAAGCATAATTTAGTATCTGTTTGTATGTGACAGAGCTTTTTCCCTTAGCTTTATCACACCAAGTAACATGCCAGTAAGATTTTTACCTTTTGTGTGTGTAAAACCAACTAATTTTTGAATGGAGGCTTACTCAGTTCTAAAGCTTGAACAGAATTAATGACACACAAGTTACTGTATTTGTTAGGAAGCAAGATATTTAGATTAGGAGAATAGACTGGAGATTGATGTTGCTGTCACTTACGTATGTTGAACAGGATAGCAGGTAGCATTTAAGAGTGCTTGAATGGCAGATTATTAAAAAAAAAAAAAAATCCAGAAACTGGGGTAAAAGAGGCTTTTTAGTAATGGTTCTGTAGAAAACCGTCTGGCTTCCCTCTATGGCCTTGAAACTATTCCATCACTACACAGAATATTTAGTAGTGAACCTGGAACAGCCCATGTGCTTCAAAGTATATAATTAGCTTTCAGTAGTGCTTAGCCATATGTAATAGAAAATAGTAACAGAAGTTAATTGATTTAAAAAAAAAATCTATTTAAGATCAAGAGAGAACAGATTCATGTTCCCCCCTCCCTCCATGGGAGAAATCAAATTGGACAAACCAAAATCAAATGGATACATTGACTGAAGCTGATTTTCCCATAGTGAAAAAGAACATAAAAAGTCATAGCTTTTCATAAAAATACTTCAATCTGTCATCTACTTTTACATGCAGGAAATGAGCAAAAAAAATAAAGGATTTGTTTATCCTGCATTTTTTTAAAAAAACAAGATAATGAAAAACATACCCAGTAACTCTGCTTGGTGATTCAAAAGAGGGAAGAGAAAAAAGGGGAAAACCCCTTTCTTTCCTAAAAATGTCAAACAAAACACCTAGACCAGCAGATCCAAGCTAATTATACAGTCATCCGAGAATAAAGAGAAAATGGCACGTCCAAAAATACAAAAAAACTACGTGAATTGCCTAGTTTGTGTGTGCACACACATTTGTAATGCTTCTTTTTGTAAGTTTCTTTTCAAGGAGTCAAAACACAAGTTCTGCTTTTAGGATGATAAAAGGTAAGTAATAACCTTGGCAGTCAACAGCATACATAACCTAGCTCTTCTGTTTCCCAACAGGATACAGTACGTGTCACTCTAGATCATCCAGTTTCTCTGAACTCTGCCACAGGAGAAATGCCTCAGTGGATAGTACCTCAACAGGAATTGGAAGTATTCTAGAACCATGTGAAGAGAGTGACCTAAAAGTAATGGAAAAAAACTTTGATACATCTGTTAAAAATGAATCCTCAGAAAAACACTGCAGGTACATTTAACTTGAAAGGCTTATCTAACAAGTACAATGTAGTAATATTTTGTATCACTTCTCATGCTCTAAATATATTCATCTTTGCAGGCATCCTGTGAAGCAAGACTCTGTGGAGTCACAGCTGAAGAGGGTTGATGCTACCAGAGTTGATGCAGATGATATAGTCGAAAAAATACTCCAAAGTCAAGACTTCAGTTTAGATTCAAGTGCAGAAGGTATGGAGAAATAAGGAAACTTATTTCTTATTTATTTTCTTCCTAGTTCCTGTTGCTTGCGATCATAGGGAATATGCATGTGGATCACAATCTTCTGCTTGATCCTGTCTCCCAGAAGTTGAAACAACAGACTCTTACATGACTCCAGTAACTTTCCCAAAAGGTTACTTTAAGTATGAAATACAAGCAATTTAGTTCCTCTAAGCTATAACCTGTGAAGTTCTGTTTCTCATTGCTTAAAATATTTGCATCAGAAAGAATCATTTATAAAATTAAGATTTTAAATTACTTGTTTTTAGGGCAATATTAAAGGAAGCTAACATATGCTAATTCACTTCATTTTTAGAGGAAGGTTTAAGATTATTTGTGGGCCCTGGTGGAAGCACTTCTTTTGGAAGCCATCATCTACCTAATAGGTATGTAGCCTGAATCCATGGGTATCATTAAACAAAAATGCATCTTACACAACAATTATTCTGTATATATATTATTGATCTTCTGTATATATATTCTTGATCTTCAATCTTTTCATTCTGCATCGTTTGAGGGACTAAAAACAAACAAAAATTGTCAGGTTTTAAGCTATATTAGTTCCCCAGTCCAAACTGATGTGCCACTATAAGCATTCTAACTTTTGGAAGTCCTGAAGCTCCAACTTTTGAAGTCTCAGTTCTAAAATCTTCAGATATGAGTAGTATCTGGTATGGACATAGAAAACAGGTAGCAGTCTTAGCTTTATAGACTCACTATATTACTCTGGAGCTGGAAGGAAATATAAAGTGATTTAGCCATCTGTCCTTATGGTAGCAAACTACATCAGTATCAGAGCAGATACACAGATATCAAGCCTAACTTTCTTTCCTTTAGTTTAGACTCTTGCTCACAACACTTTTTGGTTCCATAAGCTACATTTTTCCTGTTGCAAAAGCTTGTTCATCTTTCACCTAGTTATAGCCCTAAACACTGCCCTGTGATCTGCCTCAGACTGTATTCACATAGTTGTCTTTGTTAGAATTGGGCAGTTACTTTTCTTTAAAACTACTTCAAATAGTGTATGACATACACCTTAAGCTGAACGTGCTAGTCTTTTCAGATGAGCAAACATTATAAAAGGCTAAGAAGATGCTCTAATATGAGGATTCTGCACTTCAGTATAACTTTAGATTTTTTTATTATTATTATCTGAAGAAATTAACATAGCAACTGTACTCTAACTTTGGCAAGTACCTCTGGAATTAGGTATGAAGGCAGCTGATCATCTGACAGTAATAAAACCATTTTATACAAGCAAGCAATACTGATGGTTAAAAGATAAATCATTGGTTTATTGGCAGACAGGGCATGCTTATTTTTTATCTAGCACAATGTGTATGAGTACAGAACATAATACAGTAATATACAGAGACATCTAGTTTTAATTCAGTTTCCAAAATGGTCCAGGCAGAATATACGCTAGGCATCTCTTATTAAGCCACAGGTTGACCTCCTTTTTACACAGTGCTGTAACTTGGCATGTAAAACTTCCCACTATGCTCTGCCACAGGGGAGAAGCAAATAAAGTTCTGTAACTGTTCACAATTAATGTGAACAAAGATGACACTTTTGTATCTTAGTATCTTTTTTTACTTATATAAAAAAAATTATATAAAATAACTCCATTGGCTGAGTATGTTAATGCTGATTTCTTTTCCCCTAATGTGTAAGGAACTATAGAGATGTCCAACAGTAACTTCTTTTGCAGGCCTTAGTAACATTATATTATCATTCTTTCTATTTGACTGTATGTAACACAAAACCATTTAATTCATTATGCTGTAGGTTATGCAATGGCATGGTAACAGTGGATGTTTTCTAACCTTCAGACTTAACGGTTCTGATGCAAAATTCTTGCTCTTTTTCCAGCATACACTGCTGTTGCTCTGATACTCCCTGTTTAACTTCCATTTAAATCAGAATTGAACTAATGTCTTTCAAACATTCTTTCAGAGTAGAATCTGGAGCATATGAACAAGTGGTGATAAAACGCTAGAGCAGAAGAGCTTAAACAGAAGAAAAAAAAATGGAGCTCCAGAGTGGATATGTCAGTTCTTGTTTGCTCTGTTATAAGAGTTGTAGAAGACAAGATGAACTGAATGCAAGGTAGTTGGGGGGGAGGGAGGGCTTTTTTCACTAATGAAATGCCTCTTGCTCATGGAGCTTCAAGTCTTCTGTGGTATGAAAGCAATGTTTAGCCATGTATGCCTTGTGCAAGCACTTAAACTGTTTTTGTGAGCTTTATCTGATGTTAGTGAATTACATGCTTTGTAAGTTGTGTGAAACATCTTTGTGGAAGCATGATAAGTGGGTCCTATTTCATAGACTCACAGAATGGTAAGGTTGGAAGGGACCTCTGGAGATCATCTAGTCCAACCCTCAGCATAGCCCGTACAGACTGAACCCATGACCTTAGCATTAGCAGCACCACGCTCTAAACAAATGAGCTAAACCTGCCTCCATTTCAGTGTTTTATACAGGAAATCAATGATGATGATATGCCTTGTTTGAAACTTCTTTTCTAAAGAAGCCTTATCATTAAGGAATCAGTCTTAAATGAACCTGAAGAAATTAACTGGGCTTAATTTGATCCTACTTGCAATTTTAATCTCACAGCAGCTAATTCCTTCTATCAGAATTAACATGAAGTAAAGATTATGGTCTCCACAAAACCGCCAAAATATGTTTTAAACATATCAAAAACACTCTCTTTAAAGTATTGAGCATAACCTTATTATACAGTAGAACACCAGAGGTTAGCTTCAGATGCATTAGAAAAGCAACTACTTAATAAATATCAACTATCCATTAATAGGTTGCGTTACTTCTAAATGAAGTCTAGAGGATTAAGCATATCAAAATATGACATCTGGCTCTGTGTAAGTAACAAAAAATGGGATTCAGCATCAAAATACCAAGACACAGTAATGTAATATCCAGAAAGCCATTTTGTCTCTAGGATTTTCAAGTCTGGAATTTAAAGGTTCTTCCACAGAACCTTCAATGCAGAACCCTGAAATGCAATGAATGGTACTGTTTAACAAACTAGTTAATAACTTACACCACTATGAACTTATGTAGCTTAATCCTTCACAGCTGCTTAGTGCTTTGCTTGTATTTTGAAGGTGCCTTGAGGGAAAAGAAAGGTACAGGGAGATTAAACTCTACTAGACAACTTAAGCTTTAAAAATAGACAAGTATCTAAACTACTATAACTTACTAAGAGAAGCACTTTATTGTATACATTCTCTCAGCACTCTGAGATAAAGCTTTATTGCGTAACAGACCTGTCATTTCATGTAAAACATTTATTCCTTCATCTGTCCATTATTACATTAAGGTAAATGTACTGTATTTAAATTTGCACAAATAATTGACTGTGACAGAAAAGATAAAATCTTTTAAAATTTCACTGAATACAAAAGAATCTGTTTTTATAGGAATGTATGAGGTGAGACTTCTAATTCAGGCTTGGAGCTGCTGTATTTTAATAGTTTAACAAATGCTACAGTTTGAGTAGCATTATTGAGTAAAATAAATGAGCTATTTCTCAATTATGGTACTTAAATACTTTTATTTCTTGCTGTTCATTATCATCTCTACTTTGGTCTGTTCCAATAGCTTAAAAAGTATAAATACAAAGGTTGTATTTTAGCTGCTGTTAATAGTCTGTAAAGAAATACGTTCAAAAATATTCCTACTGTGTTTACATAATGGGGCTAGAAATGCATGCTTGTATTACTTTTTTAAAATAAAGGATTTAAGTTTTTCTATTTCAAAGTTAAGTGAGGTATTTTTATGAATTGGACAACAGTTATAATGCTTTGTAAAATTGATCTAGGCCCAGTCAACTTCTAACTTTCCTATAAAATGCTCATTTTTATCATTGACTGTAAAATTACTGATAGTGGAGCAAAGCTTAAAATTTTCTTCCTTCCCCTGAAATTCAGAACGTGCACACAAACTCTTTTAATCCCTTTAGCCCATCACTAAGTAAAAAAAAGTAAAATAGGCTAAAAATAATGTGGTAGTGAGTATGACCTGTGACTATAGCTGCCATTTCTCCCAATTTTCATTTTTTTTCCACTCCATGAAGAAAAACTACTAGAAGTTAGATGAATGGTTCTGTATTGATCAACTACTCATTTTATTCTGTTTTTCCCCTTGTCTATTTACAAATACTAGTAACTCTTGGCTTCTGAGAATGTTAAAATTGAGTCATTCCATCTTCAATCTACTTCTGCTGGAAATACAGCAACTTGTTATGCTGCACTATGATCTCTGTTCTTCTGAACAGGAGAGCAGACACAAGGCCAACTTATCTTTAAGATAACCTAAATTTCTTCACTTGATATAATGTTAGTTAAACAAAATTTTTAAGTCTACAATAGATGCCATTATTGTTTTGTTCAAAAGAATCTTAGGATTTGTAAAGAACCTGGAAAGATTGTTGTAAAACATAGGGTTTTCTTCCATTATGTCCAGCCTTTGGCTGAGATACTAAGTTAATTACTGCCAAGTGTTATTTTCATTTAGTGCCTATTATATAGCATCACTAATCAGTCTTGTTTAAGGAATGAAAGTTTTTATTCATGTCACGTATTTAACCTCCTGTTATTACCTGTTTGAGTTCTAATGTTTAGAAGTATTTATCTAGCTGTGGTTTTTGTCCTTCATAGGAATTTGAAACAGAAAATGCATAGTAACTGCTATAACTATTTTCTGCTATTTCTCAAAGCATGAGTTTCCTATCCTATTACAAAGCTCACACAAGCTTTTGTTACAAAAACCCTACTGCAAGTTGAAAGACACGTGGAACTTTAGTTATATTGTTTTCAGCACTCCTGAACATTGGTACACTTTTGACAAAGCTATCAAAATCACACATACTAGTTAGGTGGTCATGTACTACTCTTTTAATGGGGGAAGAGGAGGGAGATACAGTTAACAAAGTATGCTTTTTAAAGCATTGTACAAGTATTTATGTAATTCCTAAGGGTGTTTTTTCCATAGCCCAGATTTGTATTCTATGTTAAAACAGAGCTAATTGACGTAGACTAGGCATTTTGTTTACTAGAAACCAGTTACTGTCTTGCCTTAGGAGATCTTTTAAATAGGAGGTAAGTTTACATGGGAATTCAGCTTTTAATAAAGCTGTATTCCAGTATTTTATTTTATAACTGAGCTGTAACTCTTTGAAGAGATTCCCTAACTGTGCTTATTTGGCAAGTGGAATATGACCTTCAAATTTAGATGTGGTATTTTCTTTGCTGTAAACTGTTATAAATGTATCAGATTGTCATTTAGTAAATGGTTTGGGGTATGATTTTGTTTTTACTCTAAGTACATAATGCAAGAGTCTCATACATTCAATAAAATTATGTCTTCAGCTTAGAATCTGTTTCTAAACAATTTTTTTTAATGCAAAGAAGGCAAATTTAATTTAAACCTTAGCAAACTTCAGTTTCCCTATTCCTTTTTAGAAATTTTTTTCCCTCTGCAGCTTATTAAACTTCATACCTAGTCTAAAGTATTAAATTGCATCATCAGTATGCAAGTTATATATGTCGCCCAGCTACAAAAATGAGTATGTACCATTATTTAAAGAAGTTAAAACAAATATTAAAATGAGCAAAACTAGTCACTTAAACTAGTCTTAAGCTTAATTCTTTAACGCATAAGGGATATCATGAATTAGCTAGATTAGGGCATGTTCTGGGAAGCAGATCTCCATTTTTTAGGGTGTAGGGAACTAGTAACTCTCATACTACTTCTCACTTATTATATAATGAATCTTATCATGCAAATTAAAGTAAATTTTAAAGTTTCAGGCATATCAATGAATTAAACAATTAACAACCTCCCCTGTGTCTACAACTAGCTGTACTTGGGAAAAGTAAGGGTACTGTGTATATAGTCCCTCTTCATCTGGCAACTGACAAAAAAAATTAATCCTTCTCAATTGACTTTAATGACTTAAAGTCATGACATACAGTATGCATAACTTAAGGAGGTATATATAAAAAATACCCCTCCATCCCCATATTTATGGTCTATATACTTCCTTTCTCATCAGCATACTGCCTTGCATTCAACACAAATATAAACAAGTTTTTTAGTACTGCGTTAAGTAAATAGCTGTTCTTCTACCAAAAATTCTAAGTTGATGAAAATTGCAAATAATTACAGTACAAACTACTGTTTTGGCACTCAGTTCAGCTATCAATTCATTGTGCAGAAAGCATTAAGAGTTTTTACTTTACCTCTAGAGCTATGAAGCACCAGAACTTGCATGCTATCAAAGAACACTTAGGTGCACTTTATGGACCTTCTGACATGGGACAACATAACATACAGGCAAAGACTGGCACGGAAAAAAATAACTTCCTGTAATTCTAGAAGCAAAACAAGTAATTCTGCCTTCTCTGCACTTAAGTGGTCATTCCTGCCTGCTTTCCTCCCTTCACTCCTTGAACCAGTGCAAGCTTCTATGACAAGTAAGTTGACTCAATTCTCTGAATGGCCAAATAGCAGAATCTGCCAAAAAGGAGAAAGGCAAACACATACTCTCAATATATTTCTTGATGTTTCCGTGGGACGGATTAATTCAGCTTTGTTGCTTGCTTGTTAAAGACATGAAAGCATTAAGTAACATGTTTCTAAAAATAAATCAGAAGGGAAATCTGTAAAAACGAGTAAGCGAACAAACATAAAAGCTTTACTCAAGTTCGGAGTTGCATGTACTAAAATCAAAGTTGTTTATACATTGGTAGTCTTTTTAGCACCTCTTCTTATGAGCTAATAATATTTCCCCAGTATCTTCCTTTAAGTATATGCTAGTGTCAGTGCATTTTATTTATGAGATGTTCCCAGTAATGCAATACTGAACATGAACAGTTCGGTTTGTTTTGTATACAAGAAAGAAAAAGCAATTAAATCTTTGCATAAAAAATATTCTGCCATTTCAAAAGCTTTTTTCCTACGTTTCTTCTACTCTTTCAGTAGAAAAAGAATCCCAATAGCTAACTTATGAGATGCACATAACTCAGCTGTAACTGAATGATTCAAATCACATTAAGCAACCTAATGTTAACAAGCCTGCAATAGAGCCTAACATCATGGAAGCTCATGAAAGAAACTGAAATAGAAGTTTCACATTAGCTCTAAGATCTATTCATTTGAGAAAGATCTGGGGAGATAGAAAACTAACTCCTCAGGCCTCCAAAAAATTCGGAATTGCATTTCATAGCACTCTGAAGTAGGCAATTGTTTTTTTGTTCTATTAAATATAATCTGAGGGTGTATTTTTAAAATTTATTTATTTACTTAACTTCACCTAAAACACTATCATCGAAATCATTCTGTTCAGCCATTCTGACCATATTAAATCCCTGCTACCTTGCTCATTAACTATCAAGTTTTATTTTCTGTATTTAAGATACTGCACTGTATTTTTACCACATTGGCTTTCTTGTTCACCTTTGTTCCATGTGCTTTCTCCAATTCTCTGCTTTGGGTCTCATGCCACGTTGTATAGAACTGTTTTCTTCTGAGTCTGTTATCATTCTACTTTTAAACTCTTCAGAATTAGTAATTTGGCTAAATTCCCAAAACTCATCTTTCTTCTGATGCTCTTCATTCACTGTTGTACCTGATTAAACCCAAACAATTTGCAAAAATAACTCAAATTGCTTGTATGAATGATTTTTTTCTGCCAAATCAGTAACTCCCCCCCATTCATATCCTCCAACAGTGCAAAAGTTATAGAAATTCACATACCAGCATACAGCCTTGTTAAGAAAGATCTCCTAAAGGAATGAATGCAAAAAAGTCAAAGCAGACAAAATTCTTTCCAGCTCTAAATTCAAACTGTAAAGCAACTGTGATTTCTATGGAATTAAAACTGTTCTGAGAACTGCATTTAATTCTGTAAGAACACAGAAGTCAAAATCTTAGCGTAATTTTACAATTATTACGCAGTTCAAAGCAAGTAGATATTAAGCAAGTAGTTACCAAGCTTCCTAGTTTTTTTCCAAAAATCCCTGTGACAGTCATAAATAAGTAGTATTTCTTACTTTAAGATGTTTTCTCAAAGGAAGTCATTAACAGTTCCACTTCTTTTGCATTTTAAAATTTATAACCACCTAAAGTTGATCTGTTTCGAGATGCATATGCCATCTCCTGGTCAGTAATATTGTCACATGCAAGCTGAAACATTTAGTTTTCATACACTTCCTTTCAGCATCCTAAATTGAAACCTTGGATTAACTTTGGTCTATTTCAAACAAAAAGTTTAAATGTGACACAGTAAGTACTGCCTTTATTCACAAATACATGTAAAAGTTTAATGAAATATTGGCTGAACACAAAACTGAAGGCAAATATTCTGTATCTGGAATCCTCCACCTTCCTTCTCCTCACTTTAAAATGATCAAGCTATAAAGTGTACTAAATAAAGAAATATAAACAAGAGGAAATTACACAAGAAATAAGAAGTACCAGAGTCCTCAAATCTTCTAATTATAAAAACCATACAGTGAACAGATATATTTTCTAAGAAGAAACTAATGCAACTGAACCCACTCTCAAACAGCTACATTTATTAGTGTCCAAAGAATACTTAAAATTCAAAATTGGTAAATATATTTTAATGTACAAGGTATGGCAGGTTATATCACAGTGTTTAAAAATATTCTAAATATTGTATTAAAAATAATTTATAATAAGCCACTATTGTGAGAGAAAATTATCCCACAAAAGAGATTAAGTGAGCATTTTTTAATCATTCTGTATGAGATCAGCACGCATCATTCTACTTTCTCTGAAACTCAGACACTGAGTTAGTTACAGATTAACCTTCCCTCAGTTCAGAGACACTTCCCTTTATGCCTGGTCTTTAACCAATTCAAGCAAATACCAGATATTTAGAAGGTAGAATACAGTCAGCCATTACACACATTTTGTTCTTCGGAAAGTTATGAAATTTTCAAATTTCACAAACGTGATGTCAGTTTCTATAATAATTGCTCATTCAAAGCTGCTAAAGAAATCATGGAATATATATATGGAGTGAGGCCTTTTAATTAATCATCTCTTTACTCTTAAGAAATACTTGGGGTAAGATATTAAGATTATATATTTCAGGTATGAAAAGAAACTCAAAAAATTACAGTGTGCAACTGTACTACACCTGTAAAAATATGCCAATCCTGTGCACCCTACAACATTTCAGTCTTCAGAAGTCAGGACTCTAACATTTGCTTGCTACGCATTTAGACATACAATTCAAATCTACTTAGAAAAGCAGTTATGTTGGCCAAGCCACTGTCAATAATACCTATTCTGCCTGCTCAGTAAGTCTGCAAGAATTTTTGGACAATAACTGCGCATGAAAAGGCAGAATTTTTCTAGATTCACTGGGGTCAGATTACCATTCATAATGACAGTTTTTTTCCAAAAACAAAATAGTCAGAGATACTGATTATTTTCAAATTAAATAAATTCACCTTCTGGAGAGTCACAGCATGCAAGTTATTTCCCAAGCAGCAGTTAAGAAGAAACTAGAGAAATAATCATGGAAGTCTACCCATTTCTGCTAACATACATTCAAGGTGATGGTGCTTTTTCCCCATTATTGAATTTACTGACCTTTAACCATCTGTGACTTACTTCAGTTTATCTGGAATACTGTTTAGTGTTCTCCAAGGCTGGCTTGGAAACAGCACCCAGCAATTTTATTCTATTAAGAAAAATCTGCCCTAAACCTGTGCCTGACTCATATTATTCAGCACAACAACACAGTTCTACATTCTCATCAACTATTCTTGCAGCTAACAAAAGATTATGAAGGAGAGTCTAGTCATTACTACTACCTTGTTTTGCTTCTTCATGGGAATTAATTCCTTCATTTTTAACCCCTGACATTCTTCTGCTAAAAATCCTGCATGTTTTAGTGATCTTTGCCAGAATCATTAATTTACCACTGGGGTAAATACTGGAAGGTTTAGATATGAATGTAATTGTCTTTTGCAGTTCTAGTTAGCTCCAGCCTGATATGCTCTGTATGCTACAAAAAACAATACCTTCATTACTTTAACTAAACTTTGTGTGAGAAATCTGCAGTCTAATTCTCCTCCTCATTTTCATGTTCAATATTGACTATCACAGCAGAACCATCACTGCTCAGCGTGACCTTGCCAGTAATAAGCTTGCATAACTTCTCAAATGTACCACAAAGTTGATTCACTTTGGGAAAAGAAAAGATTTTTGCAAGAGGTATATAAACCACATTTCCATTGACAAATGGCTCCATGCTTTTTTCAACAGCCAGTTTTTCAAGATCTTCTGAAACACAGCTCCTTGAATGTTGGAATTTAGATTTTATCTCAACAGGACCATCATTATACTCCTCGTGTTCTGATTTTAAATGGTCCAGCAGACTTCGCTGAATGACCTGTGCTGTGAAAACAACTTCATTGACCACTGCATTCTGCAGGTACTTCTCATCTTTTAGACTTGGATACACTGCTTTGAAGACCTTTACAACATAACAAGAACACATAAAACAATTATCATTATCACAGACTCATATTGCAACAACTATTTGTTAAAAAAGAGCTTCTAAAATGTAAATATATTTTTGAATTAAATCATGTTTTGCTTTTGGCTTTAAATATTTTCAGATAACAGGCACCTAGACAGTATTAGTGGATTATTATATATCACAACTACAATGGCAGTTAGAAAAGTTAACTTCAAAAAGCAGGCTTACATCTGCAAGCTATACTTCAAGATCAGTGGAGTGAAGCCCTGTAATTCTTGAATTCTTTTAGTCATTCTCTTATTTTTCATATTACTGACTGTCAGGATCTGGCGACAGTCCCACAGCTATGTAGATTCTGAACTACTTCCAAACTGTAATGAAGAAACTCGCTGCAACTATGCCTTTTACTCCATTTTCAGAGTGAAACATGAAAACCTGCTCTTTCAGATACAGAGAATGCTCAAAAAGAAAAAAGCTTGCCACATCAAAATCACTCAAGTGTGGTATAGTCTACACTGAGCTATACTCCAAGGGATTAAGAGAACTATGCAGGCAACCTCATTCCCACTAGCCTCATAGGCAATGCTTTATATCACCAACCCACTGAAGTTTCACAGTCTATTAAAATTTCATATTATTTTCCAGTTAGATCTTAAAGCATTCATTCATTCCCCTAAAGTGGTTACTTAATAGAATAAAAATTAATTTGATAGCCCAGTTTTCATGAGAAGCACTTAAGATACAACAGTTCTCTTGTTTCAACTCAAACGATGTGAATGTTAAAACTACGTCCATGAGAACCCTGTGACAGAACATAATGAAAGCAATTTCTAATATGGTATGTCAGGTACCTAGACATATTTCAAAGTTCATTTTTTGAGGACTAAAAAGTACTTCAGTATTCTGATAAAGACAGTAGCAAATAGGTGAGTTTTTAAACGTATAGAATGTCTTTATAGCTTAGAAACTACAGAAGACATTCCCAAAAATTAAAATACACTTCATTTCAGGTCACAAAACTTAAAGATGCATACACATTTTTAAATGAAGATATGAAATGTTAAAATTTGCTCACTAAAACAAATAATTCAAGGCCTCGTGAGATTGAAAACACTTGTCTTTTTGGATTATTACTTAATGGTCAGTTATCCCTTAAAAAAATAATGTTCTACATGGTACTTAGATGCATTAAACTTTGCCTTTGTGGCAAATATTGCAATATTCAGCAAAATACTTGACAAAAACATTATCTAGTGTTACCTAATTTTGGATCTACAGCAGTCCTGACAGACTTACCCTTACTAGTGCAAGAACATAAAACAAAACTGAGTCACTGATCCCAAAGTTTCAAGCATACGCAAATATAGTATCACATGGTATTAAGATACTCAGTCCAAAAAGATTCAGTTTTTACACATTCCTACATACTCTTTTTCAAAACACAAAACTTTAGTGCTAAAAGCCAGAAAGCTTTAATGTGTGCCAGTGGAGAATAGGGTACTTGGCAGAATCCTACGCCTCTGCAAAAGTTAGAACTGGTTACCTAAAGACATCAAAGTTAGGGAGTGGACTACATCATACACTGCAAAGAAAAGGCAAACCACACGAAACAGGCCCTGTTAATCCCATTTTAGCCAAATGTTTTCCTTCCAGTAATATATCTGATGAGACTCTTCAAAGCACACATTCCCTGTTATAAGCGCTTTTTAAATGTTTTTGTTTATTTTAATGCATCTGAAACAGTCTGTATCCAGTGTCAACAACCTTAGCAGCCACATAATAAAAAAGAATGACTACGGGAACAATTATATAAACAGTATCACAGTGTATCCGAAGGAAGGGACAATTTTCATTCTAGGGATAACAGCATGTTAAAATATGAACGTTTATACATATTGCTATTTAGCTAATAATCTAAAAGTTAAAGGCCAGTATATAATTAGAAACATAAGGACTTGACTCCTCTGAACTGACAGTGCATGTTACAGAGCTAAGACCCAGCAGCAATAGTACTAAGAACACTTAATAGGCAGATCATAGATTTTTTTTTAATCCTCCTAAAGAAAGAAAACAATACTTACAGTTTTGTAAGTTGCTTTGGTGGGTTTCTCAAAATCAGCAGTTTCACTGGTTTGGGAATATTTTCTTATAAACACACCTATTTGGGTACAAAACCCAACATCTTCCATTCCTGCTGGTGGGGACCCTACGCCAGTAAATTCCACTGAGTAATTGTAGCATCTAGCAATACTTAATGCCCTGAGAAAAAGAACATAATCTGATCATATTAAATACTCACCTTTTAATGTGATAAACACTCACTCTCTTAGAGAAGCAAGATCCCAACCCTATGAATGCTCAAGCATAGTATTTCTCACATACCTGAAGACAAGCATTATCAAAACTTTTGCTGCATCACAGCCGGAATCGTATTCCTATCACACTGCGATTCAGCTAATATCAATAATATAGGTAACCAAAATTATTTCTAAGATATCTACATAGAATACGTGTGCTCCCAGTTGCTTACTCACTGTCTAAAAAACAAAGATGAACTGTGCACAAAAAACTAGCAGTTTTACAGCACAGAACTACTTAAGAAGCACCCCCTAAAAAACCCACATCTCTGAAAAGCCACAAGGGACTAGTTCAGAGAGAATAATAATAATAAAAAATTTGGCTTTAAGTGTAGAAAGAACAAAATCTACCAGCTCAAGGTTACAACAGTGTACATGACAGCTAGATGAAAAACAGTCTTGCAGTACTGTACAACCAGTACAAAATGAGTAACAGGACCAGGAAACAGGGAACTAAAATGGCACTACCTACCTGCTGCATTCTCCATGAGAAGTACCAACTGAATTTGTATCTTTTAGAGAATACTGCAATACACATACTTCACAGCACAAATCTAAAGACCTTTTCATGCTTACAGCTCTAAAAATATCATTCTTTGAGGAATCTCAGTATTTCTAACTCATACATATCTAAAAGTAGGATCTAAATTTACTTTAGTTATAACTATAAATAGCCTCTCAGATATTCATTCTTCCTACAGTAATGCAGGCAGTTTTTAGGATCCTTATCCAGGGCAGTATCTGTTCTTCACAAGTTTTCCAAAACTACATACTTAACAATCACTGCATACTTCAAAAACTAAAGTCTATGAAAAGAACAACCTGATTTAAGGGGCAAATTTCCCAAGATACAATTTCTGGCAAAAAATTGGCAACTGAAATAAGGCATCATTTACTCTAAATTGTATTTTCTTCTACAACTGCCTGAAACTTCAACATTCCCACAAGATATATAGTCCATTTTCTCTTTTTGTTCTGTTTTGTTTTTAATCACACCTGTTAATATTATAGGGAGATATATCTTGTGCAACCTGTCATGTTCGTATGTTTTGCATCAAATCTTTTGTCATGCTATGAGCCACTATAACATCCTTAAATTTATTCAACTTAATCTATTGTGAATATTTGATAGATTTGCCTGCATGCTCTTACATGAAAGTCCATAGTAACAGAGTGAACATAGTTCTGAGGAATTTATGAAGCATTTCTTTTGCAGGTTATTATGTTAAAAGGCTTATTTAATACTTTACACTTCTATTGTATAAACTATAACAAATATACATAAAAAGGAAAACAAAGCTTTTAAATATGTTTGCATAGTTACAATAAAAGCAATCCAACTTAAAAGCATCATAAATTGCAGAACTCACAGAGTACGCTTAACTATTCATAGTGTAATAGCGAAGAACTAAATCAGTAGTTGTGAAACTCCACTGACACAAAACCACACAGAAACAAATACTGAAAAATTATAGCTACCCCTTTCTCACATTACTTAACATTCAAAGCTGTCAGCATATGATGTTCAGTAAACTCACCAGCTTTGAAATTCTGCTCGGTTCCATTCAAATTTGTGGTCTGGATGCCTGAAAAATGTCACTCCTGGAAGCAACGGGTTAAATTCTGAATTTGGAGTACTTATCACAATCATAGTAGGAGCCATAAAACCAAACACCACTTCAGGAAACTTTTCAAGCTCTGATTCTTCCAGATGCTCTATTCTGTAAAGTATACGTTTTTGTATGTCCTTAAAAACACCTTACTATAGTTCTTTAAGCTTCATAACAACTGATAAAAAAAACAAAATAAAAAAGCACACAAAAAAACACACAACAACAAAATAACTTCAAACCCATATCTGTACCTTGGAATTTTAAGCCTAGGTCTGGAATATTAGCACTGGTAGTGTGTCTTTTTGTCAGAATATTTTCTCTTGCATTTTGTTCCCTTCCATGTATATTCTTCTTTCCACCACGAGCTAGCATTGCTAGAATTTCTTAGCATTATTAATTGGAACACAAATTAGAAGATGCGACCTTCTGCTACTCTTCTGCTTGAAAGGGTCGATCAGGTCTGTATACAGGGTAAGGACTTTACATTTTAAGTTCCATTCTTGTTAACTTGGTGAGTATTGCAACACTTAAATACCATGCCAAAAACAGCAACAACAAAAAAATACAGCAAGAAATGGGGAATTCTGATGTACTTATAACCATTCATAAACAAGAGGATAAAGAAAGATGTAGTATGTTGGACTGATACTCACAATTCAATGCATGTTATCAAGTCAAAACCAAGCATGCAGGGATCTTTATCAGCAACCGAGCCATGATACAAGGTAACAGTTAAAGATCTTTCAGCTGGCTGCAAATAATCACCAGGAAGAGGAGATAACCTATGCCTACAGAAGTATAAAAAACTGACATCAAATTTTGCATGCAGTACTAGCTGATGTCCTATTTTGATACTTTGTAAATCCCTTACATGTTAATTCTTTTAAAAGAAAAAAAGAAATCTAATGCAAACAAGCAAACTCTTTTTATGAGCATCTGCAATAAGATATAAAAATCAGAGAAGTTAATCCAACAGTTGTCCTTCCTGTTTAAAATATAAATAAATAAATAATAATTCCACTCTATTCTCAAGCCTCTTTGAAAGGAGAGTATGTTGTAAATTCTGATAGTAGCTCAACTCTAGAAACACAGTAAAACTCATTAAGACATGCTTTACATGCTTTACAAGGTTTTTTGGAAGTTATCAGAAAAGCCTATTAATCCAATTTTCCAAATAAAGAAGAACAGGACCTGAAATGTATACAAAAATTTAATTCTGAAATATAGTATCAGATAAATAAAACATAAGAAACATTAAATTTACTAAAAGTTCAATTTCTTCATCATTGAGAAAGTGCAAACAGCGTCAGAATCTATATCCTACAAGTTAATTAAATGCATATTAATCAGCTTTCAAGAGAGAAACTTTGGCATGCCTCTCCAAACTGCCTCAGGTTTGAAAGATTATGTAAATTACAAATTTTAGAGCCTCCTCAGCCAGACGTAAAACCATTGAGCTAACCTTACCATTTAAGAAGGGGGGGGGGGGAAGAGAGACAGAGCGAGACAGAGCGAGACAGAGCGAGACAGAGCGAGACAGAGCGAGACAGAGCGAGACAGAGCGAGACAGAGCGAGACAGAGCGAGACAGAGCGAGAGAATGTCCATACCATGTTCACAAAAAGAGTGTCTTTACACATATTACAAAGATCAGATTTGGATCCCACAATAATGTTATATATGAGCATAAACAGAACTAATAATATCAGTCATATACAGTGTTATAGCATCTTCATCAACTTGGTATATTTCCCAGATGTATGCACCTTCTAAGTCATTCCATGCCCTAGACCGTTGCTGCATTAGGCAATGTTACAGGCAACTGCAGCCCCTAGTCTCCCTAGTACATCTGACACAGTTCATAATGCAGTTATCTAATGTGAGGTAACTAACTATATTTGCACAGGTAGCATTTCTTCATTTACTCTTGTCTAGAAATTCTTGACAAGAAATGATGTCACATTCCACTAGGTCAATGCAAATACAAATCTTAAACAAACATAATAATGTAAGAGCTTACATCTTCTCCTTCATTATATTCTCACAGATATCTAATCCAGCTAACACTTCAATGCAACTGCAGAATTTTAGCATCCAGAGAAGTGTACAGTCAGCACATCCCAAATCTGCCACCTGTAAAGTGGATTTTAAACAATGTAACAGTGTTAAAATTTCTAAGTAATTTTGGAGACTTTCATAAAACATATTCTATATTTCTACCAAAATAATATTTTTATTACAAAAATAAAACATTTCACAGTGGTAACTAAAATATACAGTTTTAAGCAACAGTATATGCCACTCTGAAAATTATTTTTAAAAACATAACAATACGGGGCCATACAATACACTCTGAAAGAGTTGACTATTTTTATTATAGATATAACCAAATAGATGTAGAGCATTCTACTGACTCCCAGAGAAGGCCAAAAAAAAGAGAATGAAAACTGAAATGTATGCAGAAGTTTAATTCTGAAAGATGGTATCAGGTAAATAAAACATAAGAAACATTAAATTCAGTAAAAGTTCAGTTTTCCACATGAAGGTCCCTCAAATAACTGTAAGTGTGATTTTGATTGTTAAAACTATAGTAACTATGAATTTGCTGTATATGTACAGACCACTGCCTTTCATTGGACTACTCTCCATGCCATGCAAAACATTGCGAATAGGCTCACCAGCAGCTAGGTAAGTAGAAAGGATCTATGTGAAGGTAAGTTTACAGTCCTAATCTAATGTTTAGGTGGCTGAGGACATTCCAACCTCAAATACATAAAATACATCAAATACATAATAGATACCTTTCATTACAAGCTTAAGTAGTAGTTGAGTACAACTCCAAACAAACCACACCCCAATTTTTTTTTCCCCTCTAGCTCTCCATAAGTCAAAGTTGAAGCACACTGCTCAGTTCTAAATGTTAAAATCCTGAATTGTTTCTCTTATTTACCTCTACCCTGTAAACAGAAAGCTTCATCCCCCTCACCCTCCCATGCCACAAAAAGTTTTCTATCTCAAGATGGGACTTTCAAACCTTTCATTACAGATACAATACTCCTGACTACATTCAATTTTAAAGCAGATCAGAATGCCATGACCTCATGGACTAGATTAGTAGTTACTAGGAGCATGATTATGTCAGCACACAGCTATTGTATTTCTTATCAATTAGTTACACGCTTCCCAATACATTAAAATTAGTTTCAAAGAGTTAAACAGTGAAGATAGTGTTAATTCTCAGCCTTCTGTATTTTTGAGAGAGGTGTGGAGATCCTAGTACAAAAGAGCAACCACTACACAGCCCTCCTTAATCTATATTTCCAGAGTACTGAAAGCAAGAATGCTGGGATATCTGGCCAGGAAGGTGGGGAACGGGAGGAAAGTTTAAGGGATCACTTCTCACATGAGAATATCTGTGTGAATGACGAGGTAATCCTGATACTGTACAGGGGACTGTGAACTCCTGAAAGCAAAAGGAATATAAGTTGAAAGAACGGTGAACCAAAAGCCATAAAACCCCCAAATTGTAAGTTAAAATCAGAATACAACCTACTCTCCAAAAAAGGGTACGTCATTTTTTTTTTGTTTATAGTATTTCTCCCTGTCAGTTAACATTAATGATATGCATCACTGAAAAACAAAACAGGATCACCAGCTTTATGTGCTATGGTGATTTGGTTTTAACAATAGATCCTAAAGTACTGTTGTTTGGTAACTGTGTCATGAGATTATCTAGGCATTTCCTATGTTCCTGAGATACTTTATGCATTTTTTTTAAAGTAAAACATAGAGACAGAACATACCAACCTTCTTAGGTTTGTATTTCCCCACTAAATTTTTGATGAACTGGTAACGTTGTTTGTACAATGGAGGTGTGAATTTAATCACTCCTGTAAATGGTTCCTCTTGAACATTCTTATCCATAGTTTTTTGATAATGCTAAAAATAAGATTTTAAAAATTTTTGAAATATTTATAGCATAGAAAATTACACAGCATGGTATTTTTTTGTTTTTCAACTCACACTTAAGCAGGGGTAGGTAGGCCTGATCCCACTTCAATAGAACATGAAAAATATGTAAGAAGCGGAATTGGGCCCTAGCTGCTTTCCTCACATTTATAACGATGTGAATATCCTTTTCATGAAGCAATTATAAATCAATTAATTTTTAAAAAACATTTCCTAATTTTTGTTGCTCTCAATTCAGCAGTGTTTACCCAGACTACAACATATGTTTCTTAGCTTTTAAAGGAAGCATAGAGAAGTAACACCCCATCCAAGCAGTTGCTTTCCTGCCCTACATCCATCATTCGTTTCATCGCACCGTTCAGATGACTCAGCACCCAGGTTTGCACGTCTCGCTGCAGTTTCTGCAGAGAAACAAGCACGGGGAGTCTCTTGCACCACACAACACGGGAGGCTCTGCTGGGCGTCAGCTTTGCTATGAACGAGACGTTGTTACCGCACCTGCGCTTCATCAGCGGCCCCGGGCAGAGCCGCCCGCGCCGCCGGCAGCAGGCGCCCTGCCGCCATTTCCTCCGCCTCGCCACCGCCGGGCTCTCGCTGGGCGCCTGCCTCCATCTTGGCCCGGCGCGGCGCCAGCGGCGCCAGCGGCCAGCGCCCGGCTGCGGCGGGAGCCCGCACCTCCTCCGCGAGTGGCGGTGGGTCCCTAACTTTTAGCGCTAAAAAAAAAAAAAAAAAAAGTTAAAAATGTTGGTATTCATGCCACTTCTTTGTACTATCAGATGAGACCTCGGATGATTCAGTACAGGTCTCACGTCTGAAAATGCATTGCTCTGAAGGGGGAATTTACACTACTACTGCTGGTCATGACATGAAGTAAAAGAGCTGTGAGGATGAAGTGTGGGTGGGGGTGCAGACTGCAAAACAAGACAACTAACGTTTCTGCAAGATTTCAATAAGTATTTTTCACACAAGGGGAGGAGGGGAAGATTTGTCTTTCAAAGCCACCAGCAGAAAAAGAGGGCAAAGCAGGCAGCTTTTCCAATTTACAGTGAAAGTGGAAAGGAAAGCACAGCTCCAAATTTCCCATTGCTTTTTCTTTTAACGAGTATGTAAAGTGTTTTGCTAATCGTAAAATTGGACTGCTTTATAGCAAGTAGTATAATGCTTACAGTTTGGTTTGTATGCCTATGACTTAAGGGAAGGAGAGAGAACACACGTGGCAGTGATGATGGCAAAGATGCAAGTATAAATTGTCCTAAAAATAGGAGTGATACATTTCCTGATGTATCTTCTGTATATGGATTATACATCTTATAAAGATTTATCAGTTTATAAAGTCTAAATTAATTCTTTTCAGAATATTTGTTAAATTATATCATAATTCAGTGTTTTTTATTTAGTTTTCAGAAAATACCAGAAATTAATATGCTGATATTTGCATATGGTGGCTTAAAATCAAGTCTTGGTAGCACCGTAAGCTTCACAGGATGTGGCCTAGACAGAGCATGCACAGTCAGCAGCAGGTTAGCTATGTTGTTTACTCCATAGCTAGCAAATGTATGCAAACATGCTTGCAAACTGAAAGTCAAATCACTTTCAGCTGTCTCATGTTATTAAATTTTTTTTATGTTTGAGCTTCTTTCTTTTTCATGTCTTGGAATACAATAGCATTTATCTAATCTTTTTCTTTGTATTCATTTTGTTTCTGAGTAGTGGAAATAGGGAATGGTATTGTATAATTGTACCTGTTTTTCTTTGATTGTAATCAAAGGCATTATGTAACAGAAGGATATGTAAGGCTGCTTAAGAGTTTCTATTTCCAAGCAGTTTGGATTGCAGACTTTTAATAGGTTTTGTAATATTATCAACCTCCACTCATATGATAAATTTATTTTAATATATATGCAAAACCTGGTCAATTGTTTTTGAAAGGATTTTCCCCTGCCAAAAGTTAAAGAACAGTACAACTACATTTGGCTATGCACATTATTCCCCATTTCTCTAGGGAATAATTCTCAAAAAGTCTCTTTGAATGGTCCAGTAAATTGATTTTATCTTTTACTTAAGTTTTGCTTTTTTAGAAAAGCACACTCCACCTGAGATAAGGGCAAGAACTGACTAAATTATGTAAAACAAAATAACCTTATGCTAGGTTGGTATTCATAACTCCAGGTGGAGGCTCTTTGTTTCATAATTCAGTTGGTTTTTTTGGCCGTTGATTCATCATTTAACCTTGAATTCGGTATTTCTGTATCAATTAGGTTATATACAAACTGCGTTATACTTTCACACCTCAGAGAAGTATTACAAAGGACAAGTTAATAAAAATCTTGCATTTCTTGGCTTAATAATACCATAGATTCTGGTGTACTTTAAAATTCCATTCATAGTTCAGTATCATATTTTAAGAACAAAAAACATGTAGGGAGGAACAATAGCAAAGTTCTAGTATTTAGCAAAAGTAACTCTGTAACACATGGCAAATTTGCACAATTTGCATATAGCTTGCAAGCCTTCACCCCCAAAAGTATCACTGTTCATGAAAAAATTTTCAAAATTAGCAGTTTTATGTTAATTCTGGACTATCAAACTGTATCATTACTAAAATATCTTTCTTGGTTATTCCATATTAGATAATGAAAATGGAACCTGTGATGATTGTCAGTGTGAAAGAGGTGGTGACCACTATTAACAGTTTTAGTCTGACAACTTGCTTTGACAACTCTAGTGGGTTTGACCTCTTTTTCTTGCTACAAAAAGGTTCTGAAAAATTATTCTGATTACTCCATACTATAGCAGATAAAAATTTTTATTACTCCCTCATTGCAAAAAGATGAATTCCTCTGATTTATTCTAGCTGAAGTGTTTAGTGTTATGCAGTGATATACTCACTTGGCCAACAGTCTCAGGGAATCATACAATAATTAAAGTTGGAAGGGACCTCCAGAGGTTATCCACTCCAATCCACTACTCAAAGCAGGTCTAATGCAATCAGGTTTCTCAGGGAGCTTCAGTTCAAAGGTATTTTTCACATTACCATCTGCAATTTCAAACAGAATATTCAAGGTTTATTCAGTTTAATAAGCCCTCAAGTTAAGGGAATTACTCTTAGAGATTCTCATTACTTCCATACAGTATAGAAAGCAACAAATTACATAAGGATACTGAAATAAAAATACCTCACTCTAGAAAATCATGAATGAAGAAATCCTAAATTGCTGAAACTCATTTCTTATGTCAGTAATTGGGATAAAAACTCTAAGAAAGACAGATGCATGCCGTTCTTGTACTTTCCCTTTAAAGCTGAAATGCATATAATTGAATGTGATTGCTACAGAAATCCAATGCAGCAACACTGCCAAAAGACACTACTCTGCACTGATATTTGAAAGGAAAACACATACAGCAATATTGCTTAATCTATAATTCAGAAGCCACCAACCATTCATCTCAAACAAGGTTCAGAGCATGTTTAATGAACAAATGCTGCTTTCTCCTCAGCTTCAACTAATAGATTAGACCTGTTCTAGAAAAATTATAAATGAATTTGCATGAATGGGAAGTGAGGCTAGGCTCTCACACCCACATTGCCATCGTCTTGTCTTTGTATAATTATATATAGTTTCTTACTGTTTTGCGTGTCAAAAATTGTCTTTTGATTGCTTTTGTTTTGTCTCTGATGCTGTATGAAGACCAGCTGGAATGCCTGAGGGAAGAAAATCTACCCAAAGAAAATTGGGACAAGTGGTTGCAGTTGTACCAAAGGCCTCAGCATCACCACCAGAGGGACTGCCTAAGCAGTAGGAAAATACTATTTTATACAGAGGAAAGACATTGAATTACTGGAACATATTAACTAAATATTCTAACAGGAAAGAATAAATGCATAAATAAGCAATTTGGATAACAGAAATGATAACAGAAACGCAGGATGTCTTGAGCTTATTATTCAACAAAAATGAGGAAAGTACTTAAAGAATGGATTTCTTAACAACAAAAGGCACACAGCTTCAAAGTAAAATTACCACTCTATTACTTTTAAAGGAAATTTAATTAGCCAAGTCATGTAAGCCATATGACAAGACCAGAACTCAGAACATTTTTGCCACAATGACAAAATGAGAAGAAAATATGTATACCGAGCTCTAGAGACACTTCTAAAAGTCCTCTGAGATTTGTAATATATTGGGATAGACTGTCTGATTGAAAAACCAAGACACTGATGTGAAAGAGAAACTTCTCCATAGCAAACAGTCCCAAAATACGATTACTTTATTGCTTTAGAACTTTTTTAGAATTAGTTTTGTGATTTGTTAATTTTGTTTAAGATTATATGGATATTTACTGCAGAGGTGTTAAGGGTCAAGACTGTAGTGTCCTTTAGTATGTGATTAATGTTCTCATTTGCAAACATCCTTGAAAATCAGATGACATGGGAAGAGTAGGCCAAGAGGAGGCTGGCAAATCTATTCCTAGAAAACACAGGCATGAAAGCAGACACTAGATAGTAGAAAAGGCAGTTTAGAAGAAGCTGTTAACTGTCAGTCCTGATAAAGAGTGTCTTTTTGCTTAGTAGGAGCACTGCCTTAAGCTATATTAAAAGGCCAGAGTAAAGGTCAATGTGTAATGAAAAAATATGAAATGTTACAATATTGATGTATTTGATGTTTTAAGTATTGATATACATTTTAATGTATATTATGAAACTATTTCATAATTTACATTATAATGAAAAAAAGTCTTTTTGATTTAAAATTTTAAATTATTGTTAAACAGCATTCATGCAAAGATGTTATTTTCATGGATGCTTCCATATAAACTTATCCCTCCACCCATTTCCTGAAAAGCTGACCAATGTGGAACTATTCTGTTTGTACAGCTTAATTAATTTTGTTCTACTAGGCAGGTTGCAATCATTTCAGTGGAATTTATTTTGTTGTGCAATCATATTTATATGATCTTGCATTCCATCTCCCTTTTGTACTTCAGGACAAAACTTGACATTAAAATATGTAATTATTTTTTCACTTTTTTCAGAAACATGTAATTGAAAAACTATTAGAAACTTTGAAGAGTAAGACTTAAAGAAACTTGAAAATTCAAGTTCACCTATCTGTGTGTGAAGTACACGAAGATGTACTTCAGTTAAAACTGGATTGTTTTCTTTTCTCTATCTTTCCTGTAACCATTTAAAAGTATAAAGTTACTTTCTTAAATGCAGCTGTTTGTTGGGTGTTGTCCTCTTGAGCACATTAAGAGGAGTTGTATGCCGGCCACGCCGTCGCCACACAGGCGCTAACGGTCACGGCGGGCCCGCCGCCGCCACGCGCACGCGCTCTAACGGACATGCCCGCACGCGGAGCAGGTGCGCCGCTGTATCTTAGCTTCTCCAGGTTACCCGAACTAGGAGCCTGGCTTCCCACGCGCGCTCCGCGGCGCCTGCTGCGCCCCCGTCTCGGTACCGACGACCACGGGGGCGCCGCTGGCCGAGCAGCCCGCGAAGCGCCCGGTTCCGCGCCGTTTGGCAGCGCGGGCAGCCGCGCCAGCCCAGCCCAGCTCGGCGGCGCGGCAGCGGCTCGCCCCAGGACCGGGCCCCGAGCGCTCCGCGGCGCTAGGCGCCGCCCCAGGCGGAGGCGAGCCTTAGGCGAGGGAAGCGCGGCTTTCTCGCTGCTCAGAAGCGCGAGGGGCGACGGAGAGAGCAACTCCCTCCCGCCTGGCTCGCTCCCTGAAGCGGCGCGCGCGGCCGCGGGAAGGCGACGAGGGGAGGTGCGCGCCCCCCTCCCCCTCCTCCCGGCCCCCGCCCAGGCGCTGGTCGCGCTCCCGCCGCGGGGATTGGTCGACGCGGGCCCGGAAGACGAAAGCGTCACTTCCGCAGTATCCGCCATCTTGTTCGCGGTTGGCGGAGGCAGCGCCCGGTTCGGCGGCCCGCGTTGTGGTGTGGCGCGGCTGCCCGTCCGCCTCGCAGGCCGTGTGCCGCCGCCCCTCCCTGGCGTCCTGAGCCGCCATGGCCAACAACAGTCCTGCTGTAGGCGCCGGTAACTGCCAGGGGCAGCAAGCGGCCCAGCACCAGGCCGGCTGCGTGCCGCCGGCCCAGCAGCAGCTGCAGAGCGGAGCCCCCAAGCCGGCGGCCTCAGGCAAGCAAGGCAACGTGCTGCCGCTGTGGGGGAACGAGAAGACCATGAACCTCAACCCCATGATACTCACCAACATCCTGTCGTCGCCTTACTTCAAGGTGCAACTCTATGAGCTCAAGACGTACCATGAGGTGGTGGACGAGATCTACTTCAAGGTGAGCCCGTGGGCCGCGCCCTGGGCGCCAGGGACTTCTCAGGGCCTTTCGGGCTCCTGCCTCGAGCCTCTCCGCGGCCGCCTTTTTTGAAAGGGGGAGGCTTTCGTTGCGGTCTGCGGATTCGCACCCTTTATCCTGTGGTAAGAGATAGGGGATTTTTTTTTTTGATTGCTTGACCTAGGGTGTTTAAGGTGCTCTCTTCTTTTTTTGATGAAGTAAAAATGTTTCATGTATGATTTAGAACTACGGAGTTTCAAGTTAGTTCTGACGTGGGCAGCGTGAGTCAGGCCAGTGGGGATGAAATGGCCGTCTAAGGACTGTTGCTCCCATAGCTGGAGATAGTGGAGAGGGGACCGATCTGCATCACACTTTTAGAGACAAACAGCCCTTGCTACCTCGGAGTTGCCAGCCACCTCTATTGCTGTTGTGCAAAAGGTGTGATAGTAGGTAGTTTCAACAGGAGTTTGTATGTGGCCTTGTTCCTCAGTGAGAGATTAAGGACCCTTCCATGAAAAACTAGTTCATTATAGTGCTGCTTTTGTCATTAGGTTGGATGTACTGGGAAGATAATTTAAAATGTCAGTGCAGCCATGTCTTAGTTCTTGTTTTGTTAGCAGGATTGAATCAATTTTGCAGCGAGGCTTCCATCAAGCCAGTCTCCCAGGTAGAGGTATGCATAATTAATGCTCATCAACATAGCTGCATTCTTTGTTCTGATAATATGAGCAAAACTTAGATGATTAGAGCTGTTGTCTTCAGTCGGCAGATTAGAGATTATTGAGCTAATTTTCTGAGGTGGGTTGATTCTGTCTGTTAATACTGTTTGTCACTAAGTATAAATTTCGATATACTTCAAAATGAAAAAAAAAAGTGGCATTTTTAACTGATTTAACCAGGGTAAGTTGAGTTGTGTAAAGTGCACTATTACTGTGAAAAACAACTCCACAGAAGCGTTTTGAGATTTTGGGCGTTAGTTTACTTACAAAATAATATTTTTTCTCTAAATTACAGCCCTTCTCTGCTTTCAGTCTGTCTTTTAGAATGGACTACTTAATTCTCCTAATCCTTAAAGTTACATAATTTGGGATAAATTTTTTGTTCCGTTAACATACCACTTGCTGCATATGAGGCAGAAATAATCGCTTTGTAGGACAGCACTGTGAATGCTCAAGAAGTTGTAGGACAAATCATGTTCTAACTACTAGAATGCAATTAGGAGGAAGGCTTATTTTTGCCAATGAAACAAAGAGGCGAAAATTTGATAAAAGAAGCATATTTGCAGAAAACTTGAGTGAACAGTTTTACATGGACACTTTCAGATTTAGTTGACATGATGTATCTTATTTTATTGGTAGAGCTCAGCTGCAGTTGTTGAAGTAGTTTTATCTGCTTGTCTTAAATGTATTTAATTTTTTGTAAATAGCTTAATCTTTAATTGGAGAAAAAATTCGACTAATCCTATGTAAATAAATTTTATTTAGTGAATTTGTCAGTTATTTTTGGCTAAAAACTGCAATTTAAAGAGAAAACTCAGACACTTAGGTATAATAGATGTGAGGGAGAAGATGGCATGATGATTAAGGCATTTTGTTGGTATTCAGAAGACTTTTAGTTCTGTTCCTGTTTTAAGATTCCAGAATAATGTGAACAATTGCTGACCATTTTTTTTCTTCTAATGAGCATAGTATCTACCACAGTACTTGTATTTTCAGAAGAACTTGTCTTTGTTTTTTGGGTACCAAAATATATGGCTTATTTTAAAAATTTCAGGATGTTGGTGCTGGAGTCTCAGAAAAATGGCCTTAAGTCACACAGGCTACCAGTAGGGACCATCAGTGAAAATCTTTATCCTGTATGGATGTGTAAATTAATTCACTTGGAGATCTGGTCTCATGTTTATCTGTTTCAGTTCTGTATCTGCAAAGTGGGTGACTTCCTCTTCCTCTATCCTTGGTCTTACAACCTTGTGCACGTGCTCAACTTCATTTATTCTGAATGCTTCCAACAAGTTAAGCACATGCAACAATCTTTGCAAGATCAAGACTTTAAATGATAAGCTTTTAGAAATTAGTATTTTTTTCTGTTGTGGGCCTTTTTATTTTAATCTGTCAAAAGCAGCTTACTCATTTTGATTGTGGCCAATAAACATAACTGTAATTTGAGGACTACTGTGGTGATAAAGTATCATATGTAACCTTTTAACTGAAAAGTACACGTCCTGTGCGAGGAGAAAACAAACAGATGGATGTGCAGTATTGTTTACATCCTATTTCTGAAATTCGTATGTGATACTAATACTATGGGAGAACATATTGGAGTTCTGAATTCTGTAGTATTGGTATCTGTCATCTTCCCATTATCATAAGAGAGCAGCAGTCAAAAGAAAGTTTAGCTGCTTCGAATGTTCATCTCTGATTTCACATGATTGTGTATGTAATTAATTTTGTATCATATAATGTTAAATTATTTTATTTTCTAAACTACAGTGCAGCTTGGTTACAAGCTCTTATCCTGAATTCAGCATAACACCGTTTTTTTTTTTTATCTTGTTTTTAATTATTTTTAAAGCTTCCCCCCCCTTTTTTGGTGGGAAATATACTTGTTCATTAATGTAGATGTTACTTTGCTGATTTTCGCTGCTTTTGTGTAGCTTAAGCAAGTTAAGAATCACAAAACTGCCCAAGAGTCTTATTGTACATATTGTACAATATATTGAATATATTGTATATATTCCTTATATACAAGGAATGAAACTGGTTAACTGTGTTCTTGCATTCATCTCTAAGTGCATCTGAGAAGAAGATTTGAATTAGGCACTCCTAGTACTTAGGAGACCATTTTATCTCAGAGCATCGTTGCAGTCTACAAGAAAAAAAAAACACTGGCTTTTTAGACTAAAATATTATATTTTATAGATGTCTTTTGTCCTAAGTTTAGGTAATACTGAAATGTCTTTCTAATCTCACTGCATAAATGAGATTTATGAATATGAAACTGTAGACTGTGGTTTGTGTAGTAGTCATCAGCAGGTATCACTAAACTTGTTAAGAGATAATATAAGTATAGATAACAATAGTCACCACTGAAAAAAAGTAGCAATAGGTTTTAGTTATGACATATTTGAACTTAGAGCATATAACAAGTATAGCTAATATGCTTTGTCTATTTTCTTTCTAAGTTTTACCTGTGTGATAGTGTTTCGTTCTTTTTTTTTTGGTCATGGAAAAAAAGCCAAATGCTCTACTTTATTGACAAAATCAGTAGGAAAAGACAAGCTGTTTAAGATTGATGTAGGAAATCTATTGTTTGAATTTGGTTTATTTAGGCAGTTAAACTTTATGGAGGTTGTAATTGTCATTTTCTCCCCTTTTTTCCTTCTTCATTATACCCCTTCCAACTCCCCACACCCACACCCCTGTTTAGGTTACACATGTTGAACCATGGGAAAAGGGGAGTAGAAAAACAGCAGGCCAGACAGGGATGTGCGGAGGGGTAAGTAGAAGTACGTGCCTTCTTAATTTTTTCTGTGTCTGGTAAATAAATACCCCAAACATAGCTAAAATTTGTTAGTATGTTGTTTCAGTCCCTAGCTGAAAAAGTATTTATTATAAAGAATTAATATATTTGCATTGCTTTCAGAGGACTTTTTTGTGGTGGCTATTAATGTAGTGATACTTTTTCACATAGTTCTGTCTGTAGATTTATATTTTATTCTGTGTTAGTACTTATGTGCTCTTGTAGATTTAAGATAAGGTCGTTGCAACTTCCTATGTTGTCATCCAACCTTTCTTCCATTTAAAGGTACGTGGTGTTGGAACTGGAGGAATTGTATCTACTGCTTTTTGTTTGCTCTACAAATTATTTACGCTGAAACTTACCCGTAAGCAAGTGATGGGCCTTATAACTCATACAGATTCTCCATACATTAGGGCTCTTGGATTTATGTATATTAGGTGAGTATCAGTATAATCAATGCTGATAATGCCTTGCTTGATATACAGGAAATTGTATTAAGATTCTGCATTCTTTTTGTACTTCAAGGTACACACAACCACCTACAGATCTATGGGACTGGTTTGAATCCTTTCTTGATGATGAAGAGGTATGTCGGCGAGGGTAATAATTTGTTTTCTTTTGTTTCTTTTCATGTTACTGTTTAAACATTGATAAGCTTTATTGTAGTTTGAATGCTACAGTGTTGTATTCTTTTAATTTCATTAATTAGTGTGGGAGGCAGGACCTGGTTTCTTGTTCTTGGATTTCAAAGATCTAACACTCTTTTCCACTGCTTAGTATGTTACTGTGTCAATTGTTACGAGGTCATGTGAAACAAGCTTATGAAATCAGGATTCAGACAGCAGGCTGTATGAGTGTGATATCTATGCATTTTTAGATTAGAAAAACAGCTATTTTTAAACAAGGTATAGTAAATGTGCCTACAGTGCTAAATTTGTATTTGCATTTATTATGGGGGCATGAGGAATTGGTGCTTATATAGAACAGTGGGAAGAGTGTAGCAGAAACCAACATTCATCTTTCAGAATGTTACCAAAAACCTCTCTGGTTATTATACATGTACTAGCGTTGCTAAAGACTAAGTTTCTTTTGAGAAAAAGCAAGCAGCTTAATCACTGCATAAAATAGTGCTGTTTTTACTAACCTTAATGTCTTTGTTGGTGGGGCAATAAAAAGCAACAGAGGTTGCTAACTTTGGAAGTTCAGTAAAGAAGCATTATTATGTAGTACAATAGGAAAATAAGCTTTAAAAAAAGACTGATAATCCTTTTGTACCATAGCCTTCATTTACTGGCTGGAGAAACGGAGTAGGATCATGTGGATGAAATTTCTAGGTATTGAATATAGTCTGCTGCATACTGGTGTAATTTATATTTATTGAATGACTTTTAAATTGTGCATTAGATTTAAGAATGGAACAGAAAAGGTCTTTCTCACCTGTCGTACAAGACATAATTCTAGAAATACCAAATATCACAGTTGCAAATGACCAAATACTTGTATTAAAAAGTGTTAATTATACCCATATCTGACTACAATACAGTGTATTTATTTTAAACAGCTGCTTTCATGCTAATATCAAAAACACTGTGCAAAGGAGACAGTTGTTATTCCAGGTAAACCTGTGTTACTGTACGTTTGTAATAAAAGAACATAAATTTGAGCCTTGATTGAATAGCTGTGATATCCTCCTTCTCCCCCGGGTGGTGCTATTATACATTAACTCTTCTCTGAAATGCTGCATTATACTGGGGAAGATTGGGGTGGTTTCATTTCTCAGGGTCCCACAAACTTCATTCACAAGATGAAAAAGTGATGAAGAATGCTATTTGTGTGCAGGTCTTAACTGATTCATTATTCAAAGTGCAGTTTTTAGTTTCTGCATTTCAGTTCTTGCTGTAATATTGATTATCAGCATATATTAATGTTTGTTGTTGTTTAAAACATCCCTATGTATTTTGGAATTAGTGTTGATCTTTCCCAGCTGCTTTCAGTAGCATTTTTATTATATAGGAAAAAGTGCTTGGGGCTGTTTTCTCTTTCCTTTTTTTTTTTTTTTTTTTTTTTAACAGTTTCTTAACGATCCTGGTCAAACTCATTAAATGAAGCAAATTCATATAAGAATTATTTCAACCTACAGTTTTTTTTTTCTCCAGTTCATAAATCTTAATATGTGGAAGCAGTTCACCTTTGTCATGCTGCTGTGAAAAGGAAAAACTTCCCAGGATACAGAGTTACTTTTCAAAATGCTGCTTATGTTTATTTTGTTTAACTGTACGTACTCTCCAGGTGCTACGTTTAACTCATTTTTTTCTTCTTTAGATCTCTGCAGCGATTATATTTGGAAAAACTGTATATCTGAACACTTAAATGTGTGTGAGTGCAAGCAGTTTTACATTTAGATTTTCTCTTCCTGTTTAGATAACAAATCTCACTTTCCTTGTGTGCTTGCACTATAGGTTTGGGACTGACAATAGCTGACTAACATGTCCTGAGCTGTGAGAGGGCATAGCAAGAAGGCCTTCATGCGGTAATGACCCTTTTCAGAGACAATGGTCATCATGGATTATGCGTTTCCAATTATTTGTTCATTTATTTATTTTTTTACATATTTCTAAATTAGAAACCTCACTGCTTCATGGCAGTTGGTTTGCTATTGCTTCCAATTTTGTTAGGATGCCATTTTGTACTACAAATTTTTCTATGATCATTTTTAGATAGGCAATGATGTAGTTCTTAAATGATTTAGGCCGCAGGGTTGGGTATGATGGTACACAGTTGTGCATCCACAAAATGAAGCATTACATGTAGTTTAAGAGAGGACTTCTCCACTTTGTGGCATTTAAATAAGTATATAACCAGACTGCGTAAGGGGATTTCACGTTAATCTCTTCATTGACAGTCCCTTACCATCCAGATGGCTGCAGGATTAGTATGTGCCTGCATGCATATATATTAAATTCAACTCCCTATCTGTAATGTATATTGCCAAATCCAAAGGGCATAGAATTTGAATTTTTCTAAGGAAATGTATTAGAATATGAGACAAGTAAACTTTCATAATCATGAGACTTCAAGAGGGCAGTAATATAGCAGCATTATTTTTGAAAACCAGTAAAGAACATTTTTGACCGTCAGGATATTTTTTGTTTGTATTTTGTAGGACCTGGATGTGAAGGCAGGTGGGGGTTGTGTTATGACCATCGGGGAGATGCTTCGTTCCTTCCTCACTAAGCTTGAATGGTTTTCAACGTTGTTTCCAAGAATTCCTGTGCCAGTCCAGAAGACTATTGACCAGCAAATTAAAAGCAGACCTAGAAAAGTCAAGAAAGATGGCAAGGAGGGAATGGAAGAAATAGATCGGCATGTAGAACGTAGACGTTCAAGGTTATATATGTATTATTTTGAAAATTGATGTTGAAAATTTAATATTGAACTTAGGAATATCATGTCTTTTATTGGGGTAGTTTTGGAGGCAACAAGCAAAACAGTTTACAGATTTTTAATGGTTAAAATGATCGGATGGTACTGCAATATTTACTATATGTTTGGTATTTAAATATAAACTGTTAGTAAAGTATCATTTGGAAAATAAATAGGATCACTTTACTTAACACTTGGTTTTAATTTGAATATCCTTTATTTTAAAAGGTCTCCAAGACGATCCATCAGCCCCAGGAGGTCTCCCAGAAGATCCAGAAGCCGGAGTCATCATCGGGAAGGCCATGGATCATCTAGTTTTGATAGAGAACTAGAAAGAGAAAGAGAGCGGCAAAGATTAGAACGTGAAGCTAAAGAGAGGGAAAAAGAAAGGCGGCGATCTCGAAGTTCTGATCGTACGCTGGAACGGAGGCGAAGTAGAAGCAGGGAAAGACACAGAAGCCGCAGTCGAAGTCGTGATAGGAAAGGAGATCGGAGAGATAGGGATAGGGAGCGAGAGAAAGAAAATGAGCGAAGCAGGAAAAAAGATAGAGATTATGATAGGGAAAGAGGTAGTGAGAGAGAAAAAGATGGTGATCGATCCAGAGAAAGGTCAAAAGAAAGGAAAAGTAAGGGTGATGCAGAAGAGAGAAGACACAAAGATGACAAGGATGACAAGAAACACCGTGATGATAAGAGGGATTCCAAAAAAGAGAGAAAACACAGTAGAAGTCGAAGCAGGGAAAGAAAGCATAGGAGTAGGAGCCGAAGTAAGAATACAGGTAAGCACAGCAGAAGCAGGAGCAGAGAGAAATCAAGTAAACATAAAAATGAAAATAAAGAGAAATCAAATAAGCGAAGTAGAAGCAGAAGCAGAGGAAGAACAGATAGTGTTGAGAAGTCCAGGAAACGAGACCACAGTCCCAGCAAAGAAAGATCTAGAAAGCGTAGTAGAAGCAAAGAACGTTCCCACAAACATGATCACAGTGATAGCAAGGACCATTCGGACAAACAGGATCGTCGAAGGAGCCAAAGTACAGAACAAGAGAGCCAAGAAAAGCAACATAAAAACAAAGATGAAACTGTGTGAACTCTTTCAGAAGTGGATCACATTGAATCCTATAAATGTTTGATTAAATCCTGCTTATTTTTTCTTAAAGTTGAGATTGTGCAGTAGTTGATGAGCACTCTTCTCCAACCTCCCTCTAGGCTGCAGATTGTCATTTCCGATTTTGGGTAGGGAAGTGCCTTTGTAAACCCATTCAATGCATTGACGGTTTCAAACCATTTGTTTAGTTTAATTCATAATGCAGAGATTGTTCTTGCATTTTTATTGTTCAAATGTTTCTGAAATGTACAGTCTGTACATATGTCCTGAAAATGTTTTAATTCCTTTGGCATGGTTGCCATGTTGGTTAAATTTGTATGAGGCAATAAACTGCCACTAATTCTACTTTCATTTTGTAGATGTGGAATTATGGTTTATATCCTGAAGTTAGCATGGCTGTGCTTTGCCTAATAGTATGGCTTTTTTAGGGATGGATCTTGAATGTGTATTATAGCTGAGATATTTATGTGCGTACAATGTACACTGAGGGCTGCATTTATGTCCACTGTACCTGCTGTTCTCAAAACCTTTTAAAATGTATTATGTTGTTGATCACCACTGGTGTTAAATTGAGAGTGGGCTTTCAAGGATATAGTGGTTTTGATGCAAAGATTTAGATTATGTTGGGGCTTGTTTAGTAATCCTTTAGAAAGGCTACCTCAAGGGGAGGCTGTTAGGGTTGATGGATGAGTACCGTAGCCATCTATGCATTTTATTTGTTTGAAAACATCCATGTAAGCTTCCCCCCCCCTTTTTTTTTAAGCACAGTTTACCTAGTTGTGGTCTTTTAATGTTTTAATCAGCAGCTACATTGTTACTTATGATAGTCCTGGGCTAACAAAGGCATTTAAGATCAGAGGAGGGAGGTAGGAAGAAGAAAATCGTTAAAAAAATTTTCAGTTTCAAGCTTCCAAAGCATTTTTATAAGTGTAAACATTTAAAATAAGAATTACCTGATAGTGTCCTTTTTTAAGTCATATTTTCTACAAATAGTAAGGATTGCAGTTTGTGCTGAACATTTCATCTCCGGCAGATTTTTTTTTTAACAGGTTATTAGAAGCAAAAGCCAAAATGCATTATACAAAAATCATATCATTAAAGTCCAACTCTATTTGATAGACTATTCTGATGACTTGTATACTAAGTGAGGAGAACCACCTGGAATAAACTCTCAATTAATTCCTTTGTATTGAGTGTCAGCTTTTCCCTGCATGTTCATTGCCAGTCGAAGAATGTTTGGGTTCCACTGTGTTTTCATTTCAAAATGAGATTAGAGTTCATATAAATCAGGACCTTTGTGTAATAGATACCGTAAAAAGAAGATAAAACTGACAAAGAAATGGAATAGCCCAGAAAATATGAAGATCTTAAATATGACTCATTTGTGGTCATGAAGAGGTCTGAAGATGGAAATAAATGAATGTGTATGCCTTTTTGCTTCTGTGTGATGCAGGTCATGTAGGAATGGTATTTAAATGTTAGTTTATTTTTTTAAAAAAACATTGTCCTCTCTGAGTATTCACATCCTTCGTATATGTCATAAATCTAAAGGAGTAAACAGCTTTTAAGTTGTCACTGATCCTCCGGGAAGAAGAAAGAGCAAACAAGCAGTGTTTCAAGTTTCTAACGATATATTACAATATATTTAATTCCATACTACTTGAAGAAGAAGAAAAATGAGTTTATTTTGCTTCCTTGCTCTTACTTTCTCTTTCTCTGTCGTCATGATCTCTAGATCTCTAGTATTAGAAATATGTCAGGTATCATTTGACTATATATTGTTATATTAATTACAGTGTAAATTTGAACTTGAAACAAAGCTTACACATGGAAGAGTTCTCTTCATTGCCACGTAAAACCAAAAGTATTAAGCTCCTATTTAGGATGGGAGAAAAAGCTGAATGATCATTTAAGAATATCCTAACTGGATAATGACTGAAACTGAACTGCCTTTGCAATTCCCCAGGAGATTACAAGGATTCCTTCAAAACAATGAGGTTATTTATTTTATTTTTATTTTATTTTATTTTATGGAAAACCTGTCTGTCACTAGAAGGCTTCTTTCAATCTCATTAGCTTTTGAGCTTGAGCCTGTAAGTGTCTGAAATGAGCGCATCCTCAGACTTAAAGGTTGGAAGACCTCCTCAGGCAAGAGGTGGTAAGGCTCAGCTGGGAAATTAATAGTAATTTCCTTTTGTTTCTTCAGTGCTCCTTTTGCCCTGACAGTGTTAGGAGCTATGTTGAAGGAATAGTTTATTTACAGGCAAAATCCAAAGATCTCAGGAACAAGATCTTTGACTTTAAGGTGGAAAGAACTGCCTTTTTATAATAAGGGTAGTGAACATTTTGATAAGGTTGTGCAAATATCATTCAGCCCATGACAGTATTTCTTATAAGGGCAAGAGTTTGAGGACTTTGCTCTTATTCAATAATTAATCCTTTCCGACTTGTGGAGTCGATTGGATCTATGTGAGGTACCAATATAATGGATAGTACAATGTTCATGAGTGACAAAGTTACATTGGCCCATAAAAGAAATCGTTTAAACCAAGACACCTGATCTAAGTCATTGCTGAGATTTAAAATCTTACAGCCCTTGGATTTGGATCCAGGGATTCTTGAATGCATTTTTGTATGTCTGATGCCATTTTCTTTTACATGATCTTCCTTAAAGCCAGAAGGATCAATGGGGTTTCCAGTGCTTACTGATCTGATGCAGTTGCTGGCAGTCCATTTGCAGCGGGCAGTTGGCTCCTCATCCTTAGAAGGAAATTTCTGCCAATTTTAGTCAGAGGTATTCTAACATTTTTTTCCAGGAGGTATGGCTATAGAGCTTCTATTCTGCCACTCTTAAAGTTCTCAGGGTAAAAGTGCAACAGACAAAACATCATGAACCTGAGCATCCCACTGTATGCCGTGTGTCTGTAGTTACATAGCTGGATAGTCATTCCTCTTGAAGCCTAGTCTGGCTTTGAAATTTCCTGTGGCTCCAAAGTATTGTCTGGACTAATACTAATTTAAGAAATGCACCTCTACTTTGCTTTTACTTTTTTCCTTTAAAGATGCTACCTAATTAATTGTACTATATTTCACATACAACAAAGTAGCAAACTGTGACATTCTTTTATTTTAGGGAACGATCCAGGATTTGTGGCCCCAGAGATGCACATCTACCTACTGCCATGTAACTGTGCAGGTGATCAGGGTAAACATAAAGACTTAAGTGTATCTGACTTCTGAACTTGTTATAAGTGATATTTTGCTTGTCTATCTGTATTGAAAAGACTAACGTGAATGGTAGGGCCATTCACTGTGGGATTTCACTATGTGGGAGTATTTAGTACATGCATATCCATGCTTTTTATACTTTAATTTACATGCTGATGAAGGAATACTATTGAGCTCATGCTTTTACTATTTACAGCTGAATATTTCTGTATTTAGTCAAGGACAGTATACAAGTAGCAAAGAGCTCTTAAAAACAACCCAAAAGAATTACGTGACTTCTATTGGTTTTAGTAAATGTTTGAGCCCTTATTGGACTTCTATGAAGTGTGGATAACATTAGATATGGGAGACATTCAGCCAAGTGAAAGGGCTTTTCCAGATCTGCCAGTTATTAAGCAGGTTAAGACAGTATTTAAATACTACTCTTGAGGGTCTACAGTGTCTCTCTCCTCCCTCCCCTCTCCAGTCACCCAAGCAACAGTTGCTGGGTGGGGAAACGCACTTCTATAAAACTTCAATGATTTGGGGTCAAATCCTGATCCAGTTGAAGTACAGAGGGATTTTGCCAGTTCTTCTAATAGATTGAAAGCAACTTAATTTTTGAGCTGTTCTGTGTCAAGTAGAAATAATTTGGTTTTGGAACTTTTTTTTTAATTGCATAATTACAATTAATCTTTAAAAATAATTCAAACTTTTCTATTAAGTAAACTTTAACGATGATATCTATGATTAAAATCTGTGATTTTAATCAACTGATTACTTTGTTTTAAATTAAATAGTGTAAGAATGTTTGACCAGGCCTCAAACTACTGAGTGCAGCTAAATTGCTTCTCTATCTCCTTTTAAAAGGAGTTGAGTTTTATTCTTTTTATTTCAGTCTTTTTCATTGGTACATTAGGTCTAGAAGACACCTACAGATTAGTAACTGGCTTGGAACAGCTTCTGAAATTGACTGCATTACACGGAAAATATAGTTCAAGGTTACTTAGATCTCTGTGCATGTATGTATCACATAAATGTTCATCTGCATTTTAAAAAGTGATCTCGAGTTGGGAGTGCTCACATCTGATGTCCTGGTTTACATAACAGATACACTTCCTTCCTCCCAGTCTTCAAGCTGGTATGACTTGCAGTTAAGCACAGATGTCATCTTTCCGGTTTCTGGGAAAGACAGAGAATGGCACTTACAGAATGGTGTTACCAACATCTTCAATGTGCAGGGTAGTTGGGTGAGAACAGCAGGGAGAAGCTGATCAACCTTGACGATATACAAATCTAGTATTGATAGTGGGTATGAGCAGACAGCACTAGCTTTCTGAGATAAGTATGATGGATTTTAACAAGTTTAACAAGTTGTATGAAGCTTATCCCTCCAGTCCCAGAGATTTATAGCAGCAGAAGTTTGATTAGTAAATTCTAATTTGAATCATGACTCTCCACTTACCTCCTTATCTGAAACAGAATTTTCATTTACAGATGTTGTTCTGCATTTCTCTTTCCTCTATAAATCACTGTAACAGAATTCAGAAGTGAAGATAATTTCAGGTAGGGAAAAACCTGATGGCTAAATGGCTAACCTTTAAAAGATACAATTTTTTTGTTATGTGCAACTAATACTAAACACTAAATATCATGCAACAATGTAGAATAGCATGATAGTATACAGGCCACAATATAGGTAACAAGATTTTTTTAATGATACACTGTAAGATGGCAGGATGGGAAACTGCATAGCACTAACACAAGCCTTGACTATCAAGTATATACTGTTCATACCAGATTTGGAGTTTAAGATTGTATGATGATAACATGTTTTATAAACATTATGGATTTGGAATTGAATGTGCTATATGCTCTTACCCATTCCAAGAGAGCTTCCAGAACAAGTTACTGAAATGACATGAAGCAATAGTATGAGTGTTAGGTATCTGGTTGTAAGCTGGAAAACATTAGTAGTCTGTAGAATTTAGTCCATATTACACAACTGCAATTTTATCAGATGGTATTAGTTTTATAATGGATTACGTTTATACCTTGGGAAAGGACTCCCAGGGAAATCACTACTACTTTAAACTATTGTTATTTAAAACATCTACCACTTAATTGTGTAGGAGTGGTTCACAAAAGTTCCTTGATTTGTATCTATATTCAAAAACAATAACAACATAAAACAAATCAGAAAACAAAACCAAAAAAAACCCTCAAATCCTCATTTATTTGCTTCTGTATTCTAACTACCAGTATCCCAACTGAAAATTAACCTCACCATATTCACTATGCCAGGTTGTTGATAAACTAGTAACGAAGCATCTGTGCAGGTAAAAGCAATCCATCGTTATGCAAGAACTACATTCAAGAAAAAAAAATACACACCCAGGGCTAAATACTTTTGTGGTGCTGTCATAGACCTTGCAAGGTAGCACCTACGAACGTTATGCGGAGGTCAGTATGAGGCCAGACAAGTTCTGCTCCACACTACATATTCTGGCATAACCTCTAGTTATAGAGGTTATAGACATTTGAATAATCTATAGCATGTGTGGGCAAAACTACATGGTTCAAAGAAGTTTTAAGTTTTACCTGAATATATTTTTTTAGGACAAAGTGTAAGCTTCGGCCCTTTATCAGTAGCTGTAGTTACTACCACTGCGTAGATATCCCCACAAGGTATCTCAGTGATACCACAGTGGCTTAGACCTGAGTGAGGGGCACAGGTGAAATTGCCTTTTGAGCCATATAGGTCAGTATTGTAAGATGTCATTTTTTCAGAAGCTCGCCAGTGTACCCTGGTACCATTATTGCCAAGTCTGTATAGCTTCACCCCAGAAGGACAGCAAGCACCTAATAAAATAAGCCAGATATCAGTAGGCATATTTTATAAACTCACAATGCATTGTAAATTCTCAGAGCAAGTTTTACTATCATCCTAAATACCAACAATTCAATGAGAAATGTTTAACTTCTCACAGAAAACCAAAATAACTGTTTAAATGAACTAGAAAAGAAAATATTCTATCAGTCGCACACTGTGAAGCTGGAATTCAACTTTTTTTTAATACATTGGAATATTGTTGCTCTCTCCTGAAAGTGGAGTCATTAGGACTACTTAGAGCCACTAGGATCCACCTGTGGGCTCCAAAACTGAATTGTGCAATTGTGCTTGTCAAAATTTATATGGCCACCTGATCGCAATTACAAGAACAGGGTTTAAGTGATATGTGAAATTAATCCAAACAGGGAACAGCAAGTCTATTAACTATTTAATGTCAGCTACGCTATTTGTGTGAGAGGAATACAACATGCAAAGTAATGTGTTTGGTTTTTTTTCCTTTCCAATTGCATTTATTATTTACATACTGGAAGAATATCCTTGATACATGCAACTGGATGTCAAACCAGTTTCACTAATTGCTTTCAGAGATAGTGTATAGTTGGTGCCACATGTGATGCATCCCAGGAGACAATAGTTTTGAAGAGTGTGACACTTTGCCTGTCCTTTTGGATACTCCAATGCTGTTAGGTATGTCTGTGCACCCATCCCAACAGACCAGCTGATATTTGTTACAGACTGCGTCACTTGAGTTAGTGTCAGGTCAGTAGGGCAACAAGGAGCTTAAAAGGAATACAAAAAAATAGAGAAGTCAATTCTCCTTTGTACTGGGTAAACTGAAGCTATTTTCAGGGACTGCAACTAAAACAATACATGATGAAGAGGAAAGGTATGAAAATTTGCATGCTTTTCATGCAAACATTTGCACACTGAAAAACATTTGACTATTTTGGCAAAGTGGTAAGCATCTAATAAACAATATCAAGATAAGACCAACTTATTTACAAGAGTTATTACCCTGCAATTATTTCATGAGGATTGTTCATCAGGATCGTAATAAAATCTGTGATCAGAATCTCAGACTGCCTCTCAAGTCAAATGGCCTTTTAAACTTTTTTATTCTACAAAATAAGATGGCCACAGTCAAACTGCCTGTTAAAAATGAATTCTGGTTCATATGTTAATCCAGAACCATGCCTGGGAATTGTTTCGGTAAGTGGCATAGGCCTGGGGTAAGAGATTAGCAGTATGAATGGTGGTAGGATGTGCTTTGATCTTTTCCTTGATAGTGTTTAGTTTCTTGATCTGGACATCATCTCAGTGCTTCTCTTGATAATAATCAAAGTGCTGACAAGGAGGATATGCAATATATTAGTGGATTGTGTTGCTATATTATAATTAGCTGTAACAAATTATATTTGGTTGTACTACGTTTTCTCAGTATGATGCGCCTGCCAGATGATCCTTCTTTATCTTGCCTGTATACATATACACATACATTAAGGCACAGGACATACCATCTAGTAGTGCGGAGAGTGCAATTTAGAAAAAGCCAAAACACAGAGAGAGACATATAAATATTGTAATATCATAGTGCTAAATATTTTCCATTGTATATAATTGCCACTTACCTGTCTCTAAAGGGACGCTGTAGCTTGGTAAACTCTGTCATGCTGGTGATGTTGCTATAGCGCTAATAGAAAAAACAGATCCTCAGGGAAGATTAATTATGGTACAGGAGTTTCCAGAGCTTGTGCAGTGCCACAATCCAGCCTCTCCTCTGGCAGGGATGATATATGTAGCTTCATCGTTATTAGATTGCCAGTACATGCTGATTGCAGAAAGAGTGTCTTTTGAGATATTTTTAATTTCAGGATTGCAAGGAGCTGAAAGATTTTATATTAACAATATAGAAATAGTTTGTTTATGCATACTTTATAAAATATACATGAATAGTAACTTCTAGTTAGGATAGACAAGCTAATTTGGAATAGCATGTGATTCTTAAATGGTTATTTCTGGTGAAAATTTAGAACATTTGACAGAACTGACAACCTAAAGGTTTTGAATACACAAATAAATTGAACTCTAAGTTTGACTTTCAAAAGTTTGAAGCATTCAGCAGCTTTCAATCCAAGCCCTTCTTTAGGTCTTTGATTATGGTATCTTTTTAACAATGGAAAAAAAATATCCTGAAAGTATGACCAGTTACAGTAACTTGGCACTCAATGCTTTTAATCCATCAATCTCTGCCGTGTCTAGTTATTTCTTCTGCTGAGGAAAATAAAATGATCATAATACCTGTTGCCACATATTTAGATGCGCATGATTTATTGCCACCCTTGACTTCACTGAAAGACTAAACAGTGATATTATACTGGGTGTTACACCGTAGAGCCGATAAGGTGCACGCTGTGGCTGTGTCCCTGCACAGCACTGCGCCAGTGCCGTCAGCAGCTTTGGTTTCGTACATTTCAGCACCACGGACAGGAGACCAGGTAACCTCCAGCGTGCCACTCGGCACAAACACGGCACTGAAGTCACTGGGGCAACAAGGTGCTAAAAACAGAGACACAATAGAGATGGAAACTTTGAGGTGAACTGAAAGTTGACATTAAACTAAGCAGTTTTTCATTTATATGCGTTCCTTTTATCTTAAATCTCCAATGAGGTCTTACGTACACAGTTTTATTAATCCCAAACTTTTTGAATTAATCCAGTATCCCTCCTTCCACTTCAAAAGAGGGCATTTGACTGCATAGGTGCTGATAAGTCTCTATATACTTGAGGGGCAATGGCAATCTGAAATAAGCTGTTAATTAGCTTACAGGAAAAAAGCTATATGCAAACTCCAGATGTATGTTTGTATTATGTATTGTCGTGACTTAAAATTTCAAAAGCATCTAGAAATTATCCAAGTAACTTTCACATCCTTCACAATTTCCAGTTGAACTGGTTATCTTTTCATTTTACAAATATGAAAACAGACTATGAAGATGTTTAAGACTGCCAGATAACTAGTTTCAAGTCTGTAAGCATGTTGTTGCATTTGACTACTGAAGTTAAAATCAACTACAGTTTGAAGTGTTCCATTTCTTTCTGTTGATCTTTCTGTGTTTTAGTGAAGAAGTTAATAAAAATAGAGGTATAATTCATTATCTTTCAATAAAAATGTCCAGTCAGCTCTACTATAATACTGTTAATGGATCGAAATGAATTTGCAAGAATACATTGTTATTTACCAGCAGTGTAATTGAATACATCACCTAAAGAACTCTGCCCTGCCTTGTTATATGCAAAGACACTAATGAAATAGGTGAAGCTGCAGTCTGACTGGAAATGGCACTGAGTATGGGATGTGTTGCAGTGCACTTCCTAGCCATCATCACTTTTCACAAAAAACACATAATAATGACCAAAATTCATGCTAGACCATGATACCAACAGGTTCCCAGTTTCATCCTCTTCAACTGATATATTTCCAGGTGCACAAGGAACTGAAAACATTTAAAAAAGATAGGAAAGAATTAGAATACTTAAGTCATTTAAGTTATACTTCAGGAAAAAATAAGAGGGATAGATAGAATTTATCTACTCAGCAACTTGTCTTGCTTTACAGAGAATGCTATTTACATTTAGATGAACAGTGAGTATAATTTTTATAGAACAAAGTAGATACTACCTTGATTCCTTACAGGAAAAAGATCTGCTTAAGGAGCCCTTGTGAGCAACAGTCACTAGGCAGTATTCCAAAGGAATTGGTACATTCTATGCTCATCCAAGCTGTAGTTTTGGATGACATTTGGCAGATTAGCTTGAACAGCAGTTGACATCTGAAAGTCTTTATATGAAAACCCCGTACATACTGGTATGAAACTCATTGTGTTTGTGTCTGAATATACTGATCTTTTGCTTAGATTTCCTGTTTGGTGGCATCCCAGAATTTCACACTGAATTGCAAATCCAAGGTTTTTGTTTTAATAACATTTTTCTCCCCCCCCCTTTTTTCTCTAGTTCTAACAGTTTAGCCCACTACTCTTAGAAGATGCATCATCTAGCTGAAGTGCTTTTGAGTGGAAAGATTACAGCTCATGGCTCTCATCACATTAGATCTACTGAGTTGCTTATGTGAGTATCTCTAACTCATATCAACAAGAGGTCAAAATGAACCAGGTTACATTCAATAATTTGAATACTTTGTCTTTAAAGTAGCATGTATTAACAAAAATGGTTTAAAGTTTGCTCACATGTGAAATTCTTCCAACAGGTCAGGGAGCAATACCCTCTGACATGGCAGCGGTGGTAAGTCTGACAGTAGCAACCGTTTGTCCTTATAAAGCTACTACAAGAGAATGGCCTGTGACTGTATCTTAATTTGTAGGGCAACTCTAGCTGGAAGTGGTTATTTGTGACCTGCTTTCTAAGTGGCTCTAGCCTAGCAGTTCTCAGCCTAGTCCTCGAAGCTATTCTCTCCCCACAGATTCTCCCAGTCTGTGACTGAGATGACATAGGTGGGAATTGGTGGGGATTTTGTAGTGTTTTGTTTCATTTTATACTCAGGAAATTGACGTTAGAATGGGTACTTTTGATAATAGGAAAATGCAGGCTTACTGGTTCAGCCAACAGCATACATTCCCAGTTTTCTCACAGAAATATGAAGAAAGTTTAGACTACTATCTCTGAAATCAGAAGATACACAAGACAGTTCGTGCACAACAGGAAAAATAACTACTTGAGTAGCACTCACGAGTTGTAATGGGTTCATTTGCCTTTGAAGTTAAAAATGTATCAAAACATCATAAGTATATAAAGATCAATTGTTCACATACTAGTTCTTAAGTTTACTGCAACAGTTGGTTTACTGGATCCAGCATCATTATGTGCTATGACAAAAATGGAATATTCTGATCCACATTGGAGTGATGGCACCATGCAGGAGGTAGAAGATGTGTTATGCTTCAATTTAAAGAGTCTATTGGAGACTATCACACTGTAAGTTAGAGCTCCTTCTGTTGGCATCCAAGAAACAATAGCTCTTAAAGTGCCGCTATTAAAAGCTACTTGAACATCTGCTGGTGCCTTTGGACCTACGGTGTAACAGCTGGAAAACTTGTAAATACAAGTATTTGTTGTTCACAGAAAAATCCTTAAATCAGTTCCAGCTTATTTAATCGTTAGCCAGCTCTGTTCCATGTAAAACTTTGGTGGTAGTTAATGGTATACTTGCCTTATATTCACCAAATTTAGCTATCTCATCAGAGTTTCCATGAACTTTGAGGTGAGGATAAAATTTATGAGCTGAAAATCTACCCAACGTTCAATGAAAAATATAACAGTCGCATGTATACACATATACTTTCTGGTGTGCCTTTGTATGCTTATTTTGATTTCAAAAATTTTCTTACTTGTTCTTTGGTTATATGTGAAATCATCTCCAGGCATCCCATTGACGTTCCAGGCATATGCCTTGATAGTATAGAGTTCCTGGGTCTAGATCTGTGAATATCAAGGAGGTGGTGGTGGTGTCCTCTTTTAGCATTTTGCCCAAACCATCTGACCTTATGAGGGACACAGAAAATCCAACTGCCATGTACACAGCTTTCCAGCTCACCGCAATGGAGTCACAACTTGGAGAACTTACTGACAGGATTGGTGCAGCCAGGACTGTTGAGAAAGAACACTGATTAAGCCTTTGGATTTTTAATAATATATTTAAAGGAACCAAATTCCACATACAAGCACAGAAACAACAACCATCCAACTCTTTGAGACAAATTTACTGATAACAAAAACAGAAGGATAAATTAATGCAAGACTGACAGAATAGAAAAGGAAACTGATTTGGTACATCCATTGTGATACTACAAGTTTTGCAAAGCATACAGCAAAGCACTAAAGTTGAGTAAGTAGAGGAATGAAGAAGAACATGCTGTGTTTCCTATCCTCTTAAGTTTTACATTGTATTATTATCTTTGAATTATTTCTCCTTTCTTTCCATTCTCAAGTTGTGTCTTTTGTTGAAGTAAAATCTGTACATTCATATAAACTCTAAACATTTAGCTTAGCTTAAGTACAGTCACAAAATAAACTTTCATTCAGGCTTATGTACTGGTCATTATGTCAGACACACCAGTTCTAGTTCTCAAAAACTGCAAGGTGAATTTGCTCCATACAGTTTAAAATACAACATTCTAATAAATCAGTACTGGTACACAAGTGGGCTATACTGTTTGTTTTGTTCCAAGTGTTTTCAAAAAAATAAAATTTTATACGCTATGAATGCTTTAATCATAGTAACATTACAGTGTTCTAAATGGAAAAAAAAATCCACCTGTTTTTGCTTTTCTTGAAGGTGAAGGTTTGCTTCTTCTGCCTGAATTTATAGATCTGATGGTGATTCTGTACAGGGTAGCAGCTTTCAGTCCTGTCACTGTGCCTGGTGAATTTGTAACTATAGTTTCAATGAAGGAATCTCCATCTCCAGCAGTTAGTACATAACTAGTAGCCCCAGGAACAGCTCTCCATTCCACTGTGATACTGTTGCTAAGTTTTGAATAAGCTTGGTCAGTAACAGGTATGTCTGGAGCTAGAAAGGACATACCAATAGACGTGCTGAAGTTAGGTACTTCTACTGAGCACTGCTCAGAGACTGATAAGAAAAAATGGTCCATACTTTCTATTAATATTTTAAATTTAAATTTTGATGTGATTTAAAAAAGTTAAATAATATAACACATGATGACTTTTGTTTCAGGAAAGTTTCAGTGCTTGGAATGCTGTGACTGTTGAAAAACTGTGTAAGGTGTGAGAACTCTTGGAAAATCTGCTACTGGTATGACCACATTTTTGCCTTTCAAGATGAAAGATTGTGTATCAATTAATATGATAGGTACTGTGGAGGATGCAGCTTTGTAAACTTTTCCTATTTTATAAGTTTTTTTGGTCATTCCTCTCTGTATGTTGCTGACAGATGCAAGTTGGTTTTGATTTTCCTAATTCAAAACTAGAATTTTCTTTCTTTCTTTTCTAATCTCTCATATGCTTAATGACCAACTGCTGGGCTGAAATGTTTACAGACAGGATGAAAAAGGGACCAGAATCATTCTTTATGGCATTTTACTAACTTCATTGGGATTGTCCCACAATAACCACAGGACATTGCATTCCCCAAATGATCCTGCTGCAGGTTTGAAACAAGTTTAAATTAACAAAATACACGGGGTCTTGAGTGTTCTAGGCCAACTTTCATTTCATCTTTTAACACAAATCTTTCAGTACCTTAGAAAACACTATTGAAAATGACCACTATTTAACCTAGATTGCACTAGGAGGCCTCTCTTTTATATTATTCTCTAGCCAGCTAGCTATATAATAAGCGACAACAAGTGGATGTTTATACAGAGCACTCTGAAGTAGGATGGCGTATCATAGGTATTTTTATATCACAAAATCATAGAATAATTTAGATTGGATGGAAACAGTGGAGGTCATCTAGTCCAACCCTCTGCTCAGGGCAGGTCTAATCAGATATACAGTAACATGACACATCAAATGTTGAAGTTAAATGCTTTTCTAATGCCCTATGCTACAGGCCATCCAGAAAGAATGGAGTGTATCGGAAAAGTTACTACAAGGGGGCATGCTTCTTAATTACCTGCGATTTATGTTCAGTGATCAGGATTTTCATAGATATGCATAGAATCTGCATATATAAAGCAAGCCTACATGTTGCAAGACTGTGAAAGACTTGAAAAGTGAAGGTAAAAATGAAAGTGTATCCCAACTAAAATTAGGAAAAGGAGTGAAAAAGAATTTGGGATGTCAGTATGCACCTTGAGACAAACATCTTCATAGCTAGGCAACTAACTTGAGATTTCAGACTTTTGCCAGTGTCATGAGCATTACCTTTGCTATTTTAGACCCAAGCATTTTCTCTTTTAGCTGTACTCAAACATTTTCTTTTGCCCCGTTTGTGAAAATGGTAATATGTATTTTGTACGACCATACCTACAAAATGTTTCCAGATTTGTCTGTTACTATCTTTAAGACGGTTGTCAGCTACTACACTATGCTTTTTTTCCTTTTTAAATATTGTTTTTAATAACCATTTATAAAACATTCTATGCAGGAAAATTTTATGCGAGCCCAAGGGAGTTCTTTGCCCAAAAGCAAGGTAGAGAATATATAGCATTTGATTTGTATCAGAATTAAATTAAAAAATATTAATGTATTATATCAGTTCTCCCATGAGAAAGATAGCAAGAGCTTATCAGAATAAACATTGATATTTTAAATTTTTTTTGCAATTCAATTACTCTTTTTAGAAGATACAAATTCTACTAGAAAAAATAATGTCTATTTCAAAAACTTGTCAGTTAAAGTATTTTAAAAGTGGAGTTTCAACAATATTTTTTTCAAGTGCATTTCAATAACGAAACAAAAAAGGACTTTAGTTTATGTAGATTCTCATGTGATATCCATCAATGACTTGCATGCTACAGAGTCACTTTGCTATGAAACCAAAATACCATTTTTCACTGTCATTACTGAAAAATGCATATAGATTCATATATGCATCTGTAATGAAAATCAGGGTAGATGAATCAGCAAGCTGCAGTCTGATTGTGTGAGCAGTGAATGACAGCTCGGGGAAACACATATATTAAAAAAAAAAAAAAACAGAGGGGAAGAAGAGCTAATTATGCCAATACTGAACTCAACAGATGAACGAGCAAAAGGCTTCAACAAACGTGGTATCCATGCTTAAAAGTACAATGAAGTACCCAGTGTAAAATCCAAGTCCTACTCAGGTCAATGGAAATTACACTGCCCAAAGCCTTTCTTACTAACCTGTTGACTGCATAATCTGTGTTTCAGCCAGAATAACTCCATTCTTGTCAATGGCTTCTGCTTGTATAACATAAATAGTATTGGGAATTAATGATGTCAGAGTACCTTTAAGGGTAACATCACTAAAATGAGCCAATAATGACTGGCCTACAGAATTTACAGGAGCTGCTGTAACTCTGTAGGAAGAGGCTCCTGAGAAATTGGGCCATCTGAGATAAATGCTTCTTGATGTCACATCATATATAGACATAGAGAAGCCTAAAAGGGGAAGGGGGAGGAAAAACAAAAATATTTTGGTTAATTCTGAATTTAGTCAAGCCTTGACAAAAAAGATTGTTCGGAGCCTCACCAAACATTTATGTGACCTAATTTTCAGAAGACAGGCATTACACTAATTTGGAATGCTATTTCCATCATTCACTCTAAGATACTTACTGCTGCTTGTTCTCATAGTATCATTTTGTGATGATAGCTATTTTTCTTAAAAGCCCTTTATGCAGCAGTATCATTATTTAAAAGTTTATCCTTCATTTAAAAAAAAGTGAATTTGGGCTCTTCAGACTGCGGGAAAAATATGGCATGAATATATTCTGAAGCCTTACAAAGAAGAAAAATCAAAATGTATTGTTAATGTGCTATTCAAATAAATGTTTTTTAAAGCATGATAGAAAGGCATTGTTTGACTCCTTGTTTTTCTAATATATGGATTTGAGAATGTCCTCATTATTTTCTTTCTTTTTAACTTTTAGAGCGTCGAAAATACTGGATATAACCTATGCATGAAAATGTAACCAGTATCAACAGTATTCTACATATGAATAGGATCAAACATGTATTTTGCAAATCATGAAAAGAATAATGTGCTACAGTAAGTGTCCAATACTGCAACAATATGGCTAAAATAACATTTAAGATGGTCAGTTCAATATATGTAGAAACATATACTCTCACCCTGCTTAGTGAATGAACTGTGAGTGTATTCCTTGCAGTCTTGCATTCCTCACATTTTAAAATAGTCATATTCTCATTTAAGGCAATAGAATCTCTAGGCATACAAAGAACGAGAGATTGAATAAAGTATAAAATTTGGCAAAGCATTAAAAATATTTAGCATTTAGAAGATAATACTTCTGCTGTGTGTTTTTTTTTCTTTTTTTTTCTTTTTTTTTTTTTTTTGGTAGACTCAAATGTGAGACAGTCTGAAGCCTGTTATAGCAAAGATATCTAAGTATTGTACTGATCAGCACAATTTGTCCAATGGAGTATTCTCTTTGATTCACTCCAAGGTTGTGGTGTAAGTGGTATGTAAAAATATTTGTGTGAATGTTTAATAGAATTGGGACTCCTAAAAGCTGGATGTTTCAAGTGTGTAAAGATATCAACATACATTTTTAAACTGAAGCAGCTATGAAGACAATTTTTGCCTACAAAGCTGCTAGAACTTGCAAAATATTTTATTAAGGATCAGAAATGCATGTGTTCTCTTCAGACCTATTTAAAAACAAGCTGGCAGAAAGAAAATTTAAAGATTTACCTTTGTTGACCGAAAAGATCTGAAAAGGAAGATGTAGAAAATTAGAAATACAAAGCAAAATATCTTATCTGGGGAATTTAAAAGTGAGTCACTTGTAAACACACAAAAACGTAACGGCAACAAAAAATAGTGTAGAAGCAAGTATCAGATCGTCTCTATCAAACCGTCTCTAATTTTCAGTCTGCTTTTACCAACCACGACGTATCCTCCAAGAACGTTCTGAGAGCAGAGGGGTTGCGCTCACTGTTCCTAGGCCGCCGCCGATGAGCGCGATGGCCACGAGCGATGCGGGTTCTCCGCCGCGTGTCCCGCGGGGCGGCCGGGCCGCGGCCGGGCCCCGCAGGAGTGCCCCCGGCGGCCGCGGCCCCTCGCCGCTCTGCGGCCTGGCGGCAGCCCCAGCAGCTTTGGGGAACCGCGTCCGGCGTGGAAGCGGGGAGGGAAACGGCGGGCGGCCCCGGGGGCTCGTCCTGCTGTTGCAGGATGTGGGATTTGTACCGCACGTGCGTGAACTAATGAAGCCCAACTTGAAATTTGCTGTTCAGTTCGTTACATATCACAATTTTTGTCGACTTATGCACGCCCTGTTTTCCGTGCGGAAGGACTCCCTCGTCTTGCTCCCGCCGAACAGATAAATGCCGTCCCTGCTTCGAATTATGTTTTCGCGTTTCACATTGGCTAAGCGGCGGCGCCGTCCCGCCAGCCCGCCAGCAGCAGCTTCCCCGGTCTTCGGGCACCGAGCGACTCGTGCGGCGGCTCTATTCGCTCGGAGACGGCCTCCCGCTCGCTGGGGCGGGAAAGCGCGTCTCTGCGCAGGCCGCCACGGCTGACCCGCGCACCTGCTGCCTCGGAGAAGGAAATACCGGCACTGCCAGGCCTTATAATCTCCCGTATTTATTTATTTATTTATTTATCTTTACTTGTGCCTGCCCGCGTACGGGTACGCAGCGTCTGCGCGACGCTCGCCGCGGCGCCAGGACCCGGCAGCGGGGAGGCGCCGCGGGCCCGCGGCGGCCGCGCCCGTGAAGAGGGCGGCGCGGCGCGAGCGGACAAGATGGCGCCGGCGGGAGCGGCGGCGGAGCGGGGGCTGAAGCGGCTGGTGTGGCAGAGTGAGTGAGTGTGTGCGGCGGCGGCCGGGCTGCCGCACCGCCGTTTGGCCCGTAGCGGCCTGCGGCGTCTCGCCGGCCCCGGGCGGGCGGGCGGCGGAGCCGGGGCGCCGCTGCCGGCCGCGCGCTGAGGGGGCGCCCGCGCGGGGCGGCGGCGGCGCGAAGCCGGGAGGGCGAAGGCCTCCGCCGGGACGGCTGGGCTGCGCGGCCGGCGCTACGCCGGGCCGCGGCGGCGGGGTGGGAGCCCGCGCGCGGCCCGTGCCACTGGGGAGGCGCGGTGCTGGGCGCGGGGAGCAGGCGCGGAAATGGCTACCGCAGCCCGGGCGCGCCGCCACCCGCCCTCTGGCTCGGCCAAGCGCTGGTTGTTCAGGGGGCGGGAGCGTCTGTGGGAGAAGTTAAAAGATAAACCCGGTGTTGTTGCGTCTGTGCTTGTGGCTCCGTAAATAAGGTTATACCCACAGGAAGTGCTGTCCTGACATACTTGCTACAGCTCTAAACTCTGTTCTAGACCTGTATAATAAGGTTCTAGCCTAGACATACGCATCTACCTAGACATATCTATCCGTGTAAAACATTTTGTTCGTTTTTTATGCATTTCCATAACTTTTCCAAAATACTTGTATGTAGTGAAAGTTCTTGATTTAGTACTTTCCTAAGGGAGTATATCATAAATGCATAATTTGCTCTGCCAGTGTGGTTTTTTTTTTTCTTCTTTCCAACCAGACAGGAGTTTAGCTCTCTGATGTTGTCAGAACTGTGGTTCTCTTACTTCTCGATCCCATTAAATGAAACAAGGAAAATGCCTTAAGTTAATTGGAATATATTTGGAGAAACCAGATGTAGAAAAAGTAATTAGGATGCATAGTCCGTGTGAAGCTTGTTTGAAATACACAGTAAATGACAGCATAGACAAGAAAAGCGCACTATTTGTACCTCGGTTTATGGTTGTTTTTGGTGTGTTTAAAATGCTCACAAGGGACAAGTGGGATGATTTTGAAGACCTGTAAGCCAATGTAATTGCCTTGGACAAGTAGGTCAGTTAGGTTTGATAAAGTTTTTCCAGGTTGAGGGGAAAAATAAATAGTAGATGGAATATCAATGGGTCAAGGTTCAACAAGGGTACTGATAGCTTGGAATAAATTTTTTTCTTCTTGATGAGAGTGAGAGTGTGTGTATTTTTTTTTTTTTTTTTTGATTAAGGAAATGGAATTCAAGACATGACTGGATTATGCATTTACATGTTTTGGGACAAAGTATTGTAGGGAAAAATACATTATATTTGAGCATTTTGGACAAGGCGCTCAGGAATTCAGATACATAGAATTCTCTGCATAATGCTAAAGACTACATCATTGATAAGAGTGTTCTCAGAAAATAAGATCAACTGACTTTTATAAGGTTAAATTCATTTGTTCTTATACCTTATGTGCAGTCCTAGAAGAACGTAAATAACAAATATGAGGTAAAAAATGGAGAGAAAATCTGTGCCTACGTTGCATGCTGGATTCAAGCGTTAATAACCAATGCATTTTGGCAACAGCTAGGGAGGAAGAAATGCTCTGAAATTTCAGGTGTAGAGAATATATCCAAAGGAGTTGCAGGAGTCCATACATCAGACTAAGTATACCTGGCACTTGTAGAAAACTGTAGCTGTATATTACAGGAAAGATGTTGAATTGGAAGCAACCCAGGGGGCAATTTTGAGGAATTACAGTGGAATTTGGGGGTTGTGTAAGCAGAAGAAATTTCAGGAGAGCTAACTTTGTGTTATGTTTGTAGCAGCATAGACTAAAAATACCAAGTTGTATTCCTCTTGGAATGTGCACGTCTTACTTGTAGACCAGCGTTTTTCATCAGTTTTTATCTAAAGAGGAATGTAAAGTTTTTAATTTGCTGTGGTGGATGTCAGTACTGTGAAAAAATAAGTAGTGTGTTGGAAAGCTGAAGTACTCTGTTCTGCTTTCATAAAAATTCTGCTTATGTTAGTGAGAAAAATCGGTGTAGGACATCTTTGTAAAATCATGAGATGCATGAGGTGTGATTTCTTGAGAGCGCTGCACACTGTTCACTGTTGGAGTTGGAAATTAAATGAAAGCTGGATGAGCAGAGAGGTTACTTGGCTAGAAGAAACTACTGGCCTCTGAGACACTGGGAGTTGGGGGTTGAGATAGATGATGTGATAGTGTCATGCCAAAGGGACATAAATAGCTATGTTAGTGTTTGCAAATACTGAAGAAACAGGTGTATTTTTGTATGTGCACTGACTATCCTGGAACTTGTTGTAGTTCTTTCACTTGGTAGTAATCACAGAAGGATGTGTGCTGAACTTGCCAGTTTATATTTTAGATGGCTGTTTCCGTTATTGTCATGTTTTCATTTTGCAGGGGAAGGAATAGTTACCGACTGCGCCTGAAGTTCTGCCCTCTTGAAAAAAGAGAATAGGATAGTTGGACCTCTTTGTTTTTACATGTGTAAAACATTAGTGTGTCAGTTTCCAAATTTTTCCAACTTTAATTTATATGCACTGCTACTTTTATCAAATATGCATTTGATTGATGATCCCATTCCTGAAAGCTTAATTTCCCAGTACTGGTAATCTCTAGAAGCTATGGGTCTTAACTAGATGCTGTCTGTTGTTGCTGAATCCTGTACAAGCTCATTAATTGTTGTTTCTCCCAAAGTGGCCGTAGCAGGAAAGGATAACACATGTTTAGTTTAAAATATTTTGTTTTCTGAAAGAACTGTGTTACTTTTCTAGGATTCCAGAAGAAACCTAAGAAAATAGATCCTTGAAGTTTGCATGTTTTTAGAATAGGTCTGACTGTGAATGTGTTAGCCTAACTGCATTTTCTTAAATAATAGCTTAAATTTTTGAATATTAGCAGTCCATTTAGTGGAACACTTCACTTAATAGAAAATAATTTAAATATTTACAGGCTTATAGTTACTTAGGCTGATTTTTATGGAGACTTCTAATACTAGTACAAATGAAAAATTCAGCTACATCCCTCTGAAACAGACAGAGACAGTTTGTGGTGAGGGATTTTGCAGAGGCACGTGTCGGTTTGTATCCTCCGTACTTAGCTCTTCATAAATAAACAGCGTCTAAATGGGTAACCTCCTGGGGTTTTTTAGCAAAAAAAATTTTGTTTCCTCTAATCTGTTTCTTCTCACAGAGCTAAAATCATCAATATTTGATGACTGCAAGAAAGAGGAAGAATGGAAGGTACAACTTTGTTATATTTTGTTTCTTTTGTAAGAGTTTTGGGGTCACTGAAACAGGAAGACTATCACTTAGACCTTATCACTTGCTGAGTCTGAGTAAGTAGGCTCTCTCAGTTGAAAGAAATGATCACCTCCTAAAATTGTGTCAGAAGTGGGGCATGAGAAGAGCTGCTTAAGCTGTAAGACAGTTTTGGGATAAGAACAAAGAAATTTAAGCAGGCCATGGGATAAACGTAGGCAAGAATTCAAATTTCTCTCAAAGTGAAATTTTTGAAATAACTTCTAGTAGGAATAGTGGCACAAGCTACCTATTTGATATGGATTCTCTCTTGAAATTCTGTATGCTGGGAGTTATCTTCTGATGCTAACTGGGGTTAATTTCTTGCTGTAAAGTTGCTATATGCACACGAGAAAGAGATACAGAGTAATAAAGTGGATTTCAGCTTCAAATTTTCATCGCCAGTTGTTAAAGAAATGACATGGTTTTGTTATAACTGATTATTTTATCTTAACTACTTCTTGATTTGATTTTCATATTTAGATAATTGTTTTAGATGATTACACTACTAAATTACTGTCACTATGCTGTAAAATGACTGATTTGCTGGAAGAGGGTATCACAGGTAAGGATAACCTTTTTTTTAATATAAACAGATTGCAGTAGTCTGAAAAGAAAAAGGGAAAGAATGAAATGAGTAGGCTTGCAAGAAGTCTTCTTAATTTGGTTGATGAAGACAAGTAAGCATGTACTATCTGACTGGTAGACTTTCTGGTTTATATAATAATTAGTTGTAATTTTTTTGAATGGAAATGTAATGGAAATTTTTGATTTCAAAAATTTGCCTACTTAGAAGCTATGAAATATTTTTCTGTCTTTCTTATTGCTTATTGAGCTTTGATGGTAAGGTCTAGAAGTTATAAATTGAGAATATTATCTGTCACGGAGTGAATTTCTTAAGGATGTTTTCTGTCAGTTGAAGTTAAAACAGTAGCTTTGCAAACTTTAACACATACAAGAAAAGGCAAAATGCTCTCTGTGTTTTTTCCTAATCTGTTCTGTAAATCAGTAATATCTGCTGCTTTGAATGCATTTCTGCCCCTGAAAAGTAGAATTAGGAGATGAGGGTATGAAAAATTAAGTATTGAAGACAGAACAAAAACAGGAGAGACACAGAAGGCAAATTAATGAGGCATGTTTGCAGGCAAGGGGTGTGATGCAGAATCAAGAATTCAAATTTGAGTTCTAGGTTGCTTAGAAATATTAGAAATACTGTAGAAATACTTAGCCTCTTTGCAAAATGAGCTGTCCATTTAAAAAAGTTAAAAATTAATTATATTGATGATTACTTTAAAATAAAAGCATAAACTATGTAAACAGAAATCACACTGTTAGTTTCTCAAATAGTTTGAGAGCAGTTTCTAATAGATTTTCTTCTCTCTCTCATTTATTGCAGTTTTTCTTGCGTTGCTTGAGATATTTAATGTTGGCCACTGCTGAAAGTGAAAAACAGGTGGCTTTGTGATAGAGTTCAGTTACTTAGTATGCCTGAAGAAGACTTCATTTCTCTGTGTATTTTATAATATTTTTCCTCCATTAAATGTTTTTTCTTTATTCCTTCTGTACAGTTTCAAAAACCAGATGTTTTTCTTACCATAAAACACTCTTCAGAAGTTTATTTTATGATTAGTTTTTCTGTAATGTTTAGTATATCATCCTGTCAAACTTACTTTTGAAATTGAAATAAGTATGTGAAATGTAAATAATCTAATTTTTTAATTAGCTTTAGGTTTAGATTTTTAGAAATATTTCTATAAGCGAGCATATTTAGAATTAGTTATTTTTCGTAAAAGTAGCAAGATTGCTTAAGGGCTTGCATGACTAGATCCTGAATTTATAATCTGAAACTATGAAGTTACTTTCCTTCAATACTGTTTTACTTTTTTTTTTTTTTTTTTTTTTTGTCCTTTCACATATTTAGTGTGATATGGTTCTTTTGGAAGAGTAATAGCACAGCTATATGTATATCATTTTTAGAATATATATTTAATCATAATAAGTACTACTTATCCTCTGTGAGAAACTTTCAGTAAGCATGTATTCTGTTCATCAGTATGGAACCTTTCATTTTTAGTGAACACAGTATTGAAAAGAACCAGTCTGTCCACATCCAAATGTCTGATATTTTCTGCTTATTATCCTTGTGTCCTCCCCCCAAAAATTACTGAGCAATGTGAATTCCTTTGCATTATCAGTCAAGTGTTCTGTAACACAGATCCCCAGAATGCTTGTGTAATGACTCTATTAAAGATAGGAACAGAATTGAGTGAAACTGTTGATCTGTTGAAAATGGCAAATCTGTGCATGCAATTATGTTGAAGCAGAATAACTACAGGAAATGGCCAAACAGAGAACAGAGGTGGCTAGAGGCCAAACTGTTGCCCTGAATAGTTTCATTCCCCCTCTACTTCAATATGCTGCAAAAAGAAGGTTCTTGTCAAGGTGATTCTCTTGCAGTGTTTTTCATGCTGAGGCCCCATATTTTGGTTCATTGGTTGTTCTACTGCTTTTTGCTGGGCAAAACTCTAAAGAATAACTCGAAAAATTTTGTCCTAAAATTCAGTCAACCCAAGAGTGGAGGGTCAAGAAGACCTATGGTAACTTGTCTGTATTTAGAATAATAATTAAAAACGTCAGGGCTCTCTAGGCAAAAGATAGAAATGAAATAATGTTAATCAAGATGTCTAAAAAAAATTAGCAGCCAGGATCTATCACTGTATGCTAAAATATGTACAATGCTTTTCTTGCAGATGCACAAAGCTCTTAATATCAAAATGTAATATTTCTTGCTTTGTAGTTGTGGAGAACATATATAAAAACCGAGAGCCTGTCCCACACATGAAAGCAATTTATTTCATAACTCCAACCAAAAAGGTTAGTATTTCTAAGAAAGTGCATGAAAATCATTCAAACTGAAAAAGGTCTGATTTTTAAGTATTTATATACTCCCTACTACAATGCAGTATTTAATTTTTTCATTATGTAGCACTCTTCTGTGTGATACTTATTCTTCTGTAAGCCAAAAAGTGATGCATTATTACTATTATGTATTGCCAGCGTACACCTTTTAATCATTGGAAGCACTGTTTCATTGCTTGTGTAGTGAAAAACTTAATGAAAGGATGATGCAATACATCGTAAAATAGAAAATTAGGTTACTGCTACTTCCTCGTAATTCTTGACTGAAATCTCATCACTTTTGTGGGGAGAAAATGATGCAAGTATTGTGCATGTCCTACAGTGACCTTGGCAGAGGTGTATTATTGACCTTCTGCAATTGTCTATTATTCTTGGTCTGGATTTATACGTTTTCTGTATCAATGGTTGTGTGTGGATGTGTGTGGTGGGTAGTTTACTTTGTTGTTGTTGCTGATTTGGAGTATTCCTGAGCTGGGCTGGGTGATTAAAATGAGAGTTGAGGGGGAGAAGAGAAGCTTATCTAGTGCATTATGAAAGGCAAAACACTTTAATGATATTTTTCTCCTCTTTAAGTCTGTAGATGGACTTATTGATGACTTCATCAGCAAATCATCTCGCAGATACAAAGCAGCATATGTCTACTTCACTGACTGTAAGTCTTTGTGTTACAGTTTGCTGCCTCTGTGTATCTTGTCTCACTTCTTAGAATTAAGTGCATGAATGTTTTGTTCTTCAGAGAGACTGAAGTCATTAACCATATTATAGGGCTGCTTATGTACCAGAAGTTTCTCATCGTGCTGTGTGACAATGATCAATTCTTTCATGTTTACAGAACAGCGGTGATCTTCCACTTCCTAGGCTAGCCCAGTTTTGTTTTAAAAATATCCCTGTTACTTCATGTGTCTGAGAGTACAGAAGTAAAACTATGCATCTCATATAAAGAAAATTCTATGCAAAAATATAAATGCAGCTTGCATTCCTGCAGGAACAATGTTTTGTAATTGGTTATTTCATGTAGTTGCTTCAAACTTGTGATCCAGCCTTTTTTTCATTACCTAGAATAAGAGTATGGTGCCTACGTAGTTTGTGAATGATATCAGTCATAGTGCATGAATGATATAAATTGCAAAGCAGAGACAATCACTGTAAATGGGAGTTAATTTGACTGCATGTTCCATTGCTGTAAAGTCAGCATGACTCAAGTGGCATGAGAAGGGGGAAAAATAATCGATGTCACTGAAAGTAGAGACTGAGTTGTGGCAGTACTGAGGGTTTTGTTTGGTTGGTTGGTTGGGTTTTTTTTTTTTTTTTTTTTTTTTTGCCTTTGTGTATGGTGCACATCCCCTATTCAGGAGTTTTGTTAGTTCAAACTTTTTTTTTTTTTTTTTAAAGCAACAACAAAACATACAATCCCCCCTCCCGCCAAGTGCAGTTCTTCAGTTAAGAAGTTTTGTTACCCTAAATCCAAACCATGTTTTACTTTTTTACTTGTGGTTTATTGTAATATATTGTAATAAGATACTGTTTACACAAATAGCAACTTAAAGAATAAAAGGAAGTGTAAATTTTCAGTAGTATTCCTTTAACCTAAGGGTGTTGATAGATTTCTCTTGTTAGGTTTGCACTTCCGAACTGCTTAATGCACATCAGAAGGAACCTCCTTTCTCCCTTCTCCACTGGCACGCTCCCCCCCCTCCCCCCCCCCCAGCTTTTCCCCACCCAGAGCATTTTTGGGAAGACTAATCTTAGTGTGCCTAAAGCCACCCTTGTGAGTCTGCTTCTGATAAATTTATTGGAACTGATTGGAACTTGGTAAGGCTTGGTAATGTTTTAGCTCTAGTGTAAACTTGAATCACTTTTAGATTTTCAGAATCTTTTTTTTTTTCCAACAATTTCGATTTTCCAGCCTTTTTTTTTCTTGTTACACTCCAAATTACAAACTTCATGTTGCCTGCTCTCTTAAAGCGGTTGTCAAATCGGTATCAGTAGCTCTCAGTTTCTTGTTTAATTTGATGTTGATGCAGCAGTTCTTGGTACTCCTGAAAAACATTTCAATCTTGTTGTGAGCGTGCAAGCTTCCTGTTCACCAAAACCTTTTTTTGTTGAGAGGGGGCAGAGAGACATCTTTGACTGTCATTTCCAGGACTATGTAATATTCGTATAATTCAAATATTTCTTAAATTCAGTTTCTAGAGTGGGATCCAATATAGCCTTTAAGTGTAGTGGAAGATATTTTAGAGATCTGTAAAGTTCTATATTTCACTCCATTTTGGTTTTTGGTCTAAATGTACTATTTCCTTTAATTTTTTTTGTAGCTTGGGAAGTGTTTTCTCTCTCCAGTATGAAAAGAAGGAATATAAATCTTTGCTTTGCTGTTATTTGCAAAATCAGTGTCCTTTGTTGCTGCAGATCTCTGTTAAGTATTCTACAACATCACTTGAAAAAAGCTAAGGAAAAAAGTACTAGGGATGCTTTTCTTTTTTTCTTTTCTTTTCTTTTTAAGTCTTTAACTCAGTGAAATGGTTATGCTTTCTCTTTCATTTCAGGCAACTTGTTTTATGTTACTGTTAATTGACTCTAAATTCAAAATCCTTTCTGTGTCCTGAAAGGAAAGGAGAAATGAATGATGTGGGAAACATGTCATAAGAGGTGCAAGATCAGAATCTCAAGCTACAGAGGAGTCCTATTTTGAAAGTACAAATGCAAAAAATTCTGACAGCTCATTTTTGGAAACCAAAAGTTTTTATAAGAGACTTCTGTGCTGTAATTTTGTGAGTTAAGTAATAGTTGTAGTACACACAAATGATTTATAGCTTAGAATCTTTTTTTCCTAGCTTGTCCTGACAATCTTTTCAACAAAATGAAGTCTGCCTGCTCAAAATCAATAAGGAGATGCAAAGAAATTAGCATTTCCTTCTTCCCATATGAGTCTCGGGTAAGTTTCATTCTTTATCTTGACTGCAGAAAATAGCTTATAGTTCTATTTCCATGTGGTGTTGACTTGCTAGAAAACAGTTTTAAAAGGTAGGGTTTCTTGTTTGTTTGTTTCTTCCCTTACAAATTGTATATGAGGCATATTACCACTTTGGCAATTTTTTGGTGCTTGCCAGTGTTTTTCAGATAAAAACAATCAGTCTTGTACTCAAAGATTTACTCTTGGTATTTGACCTCTTTGCAAGGCTTGGAGTCAGTAGCTGGGCAGAACCCTTCCTAGCAAAGAGGTTAGAGATGCTTGTCTTCAGTAAGCAGTTATTAGTTTGTCAAAATAACAGTACTTCCATATAAGCAATAAGAAATACAATAACAAAAACAATGTGGCTTGGTGCACAGGAATAAATAGAATTCGAGAACTAACTAGTCAATGAAAATTAAGTAGAGAGCAAGTAGTTTAAGGGAGCTGAAGGAGAAAATAAAAAACAAACCATCCAGACAACAACAAAAACAACTTATTTTTTCTGAATAAAAAAAAAATCAGAAAACCACCAAAGATTAAGCGATGGGTATTGTGTTGAGAGATCATCATCAATTTGCTCATGCGCTTCATCAGATACATCATGCACAGTGATACCTGCTAATACAGTGAAGCCCTAAAGCCGTGTCAGCTACCGGGAGTTGAAGAGCTAACTGTGAATGACTGTTTTATTTTCCCACATAAGGGTTTTTTCTCCCTTTATTTTTCTTTAAACCTTATGAACACACCAAGTGCTAGCACTACTACATATATTAAGTAGTAAGTGAATATAGGAGAGGTCACTTCCATCTCTGATTTATTGTGATGCAGCTTTCTAGTTTGAGGACTTGCTTCCTTTTATCGTAAAGTTTTTTTATTATTTAGATTGAAAAGCAGTAAGAGAAGAATTAGAACTTTTTTTCTTTGTCTGTTGTATTGAGTTTCCCAAGTCTTACTTCAAACTATTCCAGGGTGTCCTGCTGAAATTACCCTAAAGAAAAGGCTCCTGTGCTTCCTTTTCCAAATAAAACATATAAAAACTTTATCCTCATTGTCTAGAGGCTTTATCTTGAGAACAGAAACTGAAACCGCTTTTCTGATGTTGAAAGTAAGCAGTACTCTTTCCTTTTTTCTAGTTTAGTTTTCTGGCTTCAGTATTTTGGATTGTGAGAACATTTTGAGAGCTTAGTGAAGGAACAGAGAACACCCCCCAGATTTAAGTTCCTCTGTCCTACTTTTTGAGCTGATGGGGTAAATAATCAGACTGAAATCTGGTCAAGGTCCAAGTAGTTATCTACTCTAAAGAAAGTAGCATCTTTATCTGGACGGAAAATTCTCCTCTGGCTGTGCTGTAGAAAAGCTATTTACTGATGACAAGATGTTTTCACATTTGCGTTCTGTTTACTAAACTAGCAAAATAATTCTGTGTGATATTAGACATCTTTTGATAAAAACTTAATACACTTAAGAGTTCAAACTATTAGAGGTCAAGTCTTCATTTAACATGCACATACAATATGTCGAATTATATTTTAAACAGATGATCTCGCTTGATACTTTCTGTAATCATACTCGCATTGCACGGTGCGGTTTTGTACCAGACACTGGAGGTATTCAGCTCTGTCTGTCTGAGGTTGATCCATCTATACAGACAGTTAGCAGTTTGAAGTATATAGTAGCTTATGTAGAGGAGTGGAGGAGAGTAATACAGAAAAGGAGCAGGAGAACATGAAATTGATGTCAACAGAGTAGAGAAAGCTTTTTAAAAAAAGCGGGCAACAGTAGCAAAGTTGCATGTTTTAATGTACAATTTTTTATTACAGTGTGTAGTTTTAAAGTGTTAACAATCTGTCTTACATAAGATATTTTAGAAATCTACAATCTAAGCCATCTTTTTCTTGGTTGTGCTTTACATAGGTATTTACTCTCAATGTCCCGGATGCCTTTTACCGCTGTTATAGTCCAATTTTGGAAAAGACTAAGGATAAAGATTCTGTAATGGAAGTTATGGCTGAACAAATTGTTACATTATGTGCCACTTTAGAAGAGAATCCAGGAGTACGATATAAAAGGTGAGACAAAAGTAGTTTTGTATTAGTGTAGTTACCTTCATTTTTAGAATTAGTGGGACTTCCTATATTGCATGGTAATAGCTTGAGACTGTAGAATTGTTTCTTTTACTGTGGTTTGTGTTTAATCTACACTTCTAAATAGAATAATATGAAACTGCAACCTGAAGACAAAGCAGGAGGTTATCTGTTTGCGTGTATCCATAACCAGTGCTTCCCATGCACTGTTTGTGAGGCTTTTCTTTGGGTTATGTTCTGGTGTGTCCCATCTGCTACGGGCACTGCCATGATTAAGCCACAGTCTCATCTGTATCTGTGAATGAAGGATCACTTTGCACATCCTTCACCTGAAAATCTTGAGGGTTGTAGATATTGTTAAAGGTGATGTGCAGTGCACTTGTAAGGTTGGGCTTTGCATAAAATGTAAGTCCAAATGGCTGCAGCTGTCCTCTTAAGTGTGACCATTGGTAGAGTAGTTGGTGCAATGATGAGCTTCTTAAACAGTAGCCTCATGAAAAAGGGCTCTTGACTAGGTGGTGGTCCTAGGTTTAAGTGCATGTCCTCCACCTCTGAGTGAGAATTTTGCATCTTGGGCCATGTGCCAGCTAATTTGTCTTTTGGCTGAAGCTGTTCCTACTGTCTGAAATACCTGAAGTATTCAAAGAGTGGAATCATAATTTATTTGAGAGTAAAAATATATTGGAAATACTTAGACTGGAGTTCAGAAACTGCTTGTGCAACAAGAGGATCAATTTAGGAAGTTTTAAAGGCAGCATTTTAGTTTGTGATTAAGAAATAGAAGTAACTTTTTTTGCGTTTTTGTCCCTCAGCAAACCATTGGATAATGCTAGCAAACTTGCACAGCTTGTTGAAAAAGGTCTTGAAAACTACTATAAAACTGATGAGACAAGCCAAATAAAGGTAGAACTTGAATTCATATTTGCTTAGTTGTTGTGAGTGTAGATTTTTTGAGTATATTTTGACAACAGGTTCTGCAGAACCAGTTTTTATTTATTGTTAAGCAAAGGTAGGTAGTTGACCTTCAGCTGTTTTTGTGTATAAAGGTAATTTGAAGGAGACAGTAACTGGTACAGAATATCTATATTAAAACAAATATAATTCCTATGTGAGATATTGAACAAACTAATTTGTACTTGAAAAGGGTACTTTACTAATGTAGAGGATGATGCAGACCTGAAGAAAAGTGTGTAACTTCTGCTTTAAGACCACCTTTCTTTGGGCTTTGTGTAAAAGGAACTTCACTGCAGAATTGTGAAGCCTTCTATTAAGGGATTTATTCACCCCAAGCAGAAGTATGGGGTAAACTGTTCTGACTCAGTAATGTTTCACTATTCCAAGGAAATTAATGTAACTGAAGTAACCACTACTCTACTAAACCTTAAAATGCCACTTCAGCTCAATGTTTGCAAATCATAGTGCAGAACTCATTCTGTACTGTAATATGGTGTAGAGGATGCACTCTGAAATACAAACATAGTACATATTTGAGAATGGGTAATGGATGGCCTTTTTAGTGTTATTTTCTAATTTTAAAATTGTTCTGTTGATGTTAGTGGGTGCATTGCAACAGGCCTAACAGTATTCCCTTAAAATGACTTTAGAAGCATTGTGTTCTGATTATTGTATAAAGAAAATGTTATTCCTACTTTTCTTGATAAACATTTTAGTTAGGAAAATTCCTTAAGCAAGAGGATAGGTTTAAAAATAGTGTGGAGTATTGTAATTTACTACAGATTTAGTATGTGTTAACTGTGTACTGTGCAACTTAACTTTCCATTTATCTGATGTTTTTTAGGCCAAAACCCATTCTCAACTACTAATAATTGATCGTGGCTTTGACCCAATATCGACTGTACTTCATGAGCTCACTTTCCAGGCAATGGCGTATGATCTGCTACCAATTGAAAATGATACTTACAAGCAAGTTGTTATTTATTTTGTTGTTGTTAATATAAACACTTTATTTGATTATAAAAGCTATGGAATAGTTAGTGACCTGTACCAAAGGTGGTGGATTTTTCTTTTTTTTTTTTTTTTTTTTTTTTGAAGTTCTCATACTGTATAGGGGTGGCTTCAGTTATTTTAATCTTTCATCTTGTTTTTTATACTTCTCTTTATGTTAACTTTCTCATTTAGTTGAGAGTAGGTAGGATCCAAATAGCATTTCTGCTAAACTTGATTCTGACAAATCACAGAGTTTCTTGATTTCTGCTTAAGTAAATCTTTTTTAATGAAGTGTTTTGTATTAGACTTCAAGCAAAGCTTTGCTAGTGCACATTCAGAGTCTCAACTTTTTCCTGTTCGTATTTTCAACCTTTTTGGCTTAGCCAGATAAACAAGATGACCAGTAATAGAATTATCATCATGGAGGAAAAGCTCAAAACTGTTTCTCAGGAATGCTCACTTTTATAACTCCACTCATCTCATCTGTGTGGTTGTTTAGCGATGTATGTTTCTGTTCGAAAACTATACTTAGATAAAACATGTTAATTTTATGTGCATCACACAACATTAGCACATTTAGATCAGAGTGGTGTCGTTTTGCTGTCGGATTGTTCTGACAGCAGAGATTCAAAGATTTTGGTAAGAATTTGCTTTTTGATAACCCACTGCAGCAAATGATACTATGAGGCCTAATTGTCTCATTATTCAGTTAAATGAAAAGGAATGTCTTTGTTCTTTGTCAAAACTAGTGACCTGAGTGTTCTAATATAATATGTAGAATGCCGTGAATCTGAAATTTGCTGGCTCCAAAAATGTGGTAGTGTGTGTTTCGTAAGGAGAGCCATGATCTGACTTTCAAAACTAATCTTGTAATTTTTTTCTCATATCTTTCTGCATTCTGGCTGCATACACTATCTGTGAGTTCTTGTAATAGTAATGTGCTATGATTGTTGTAATATAGTTTTATTTCTGTTTGTAGAGGAGTAATAGCTGGTCTGTAATTCTGTGTAGCATGTTACTTATATTTGTGAGGTAACTTGTCTTAGGCTTTTCTGTGGGTGAATGGGACTTTATTTTCCTGCTGAGTTACAGAATGTTTTATAGTAGACAGAAGGCTGCATTTTGCAATCTGTATGTGTTTTGCTTTGCACAGAATTTGCATTTGAAGCCAAAGAGAATTTTACGTTGGAAACTGAAGAGAAAAGGAGTTGCATGTGAACATATGGTTAAAATTCTGGTTACTATTGGTTTAGAATTTCCCAAAGCAATTGCCCAAAGAATGATCCTAAAAATCTTTTTTTCCTGTATATTTGAAAATGTAGACTGTATAAGGAATAATCCGTAATATGTAAATTATTTTGTCTATCAGGCAATATTTGATTTGTAAGTTAAAGCCTGTGTCCATTACTGCTATTACCATGTATAATGGCAAACATACATGGTAATACCGTAATACCATTAGTATATAATGATTAGTTCTCTCTAACAAGTTATTAGAAAGAAAAAAATTGTCTGAATTTTTTATTTTTGAAGATACAAAACAGATGGACCTACTGGAAAGGAAAAGGAGGCAATTCTGGAGGAAGATGATGAGCTCTGGGTACAGATTCGACACAAACATATTGCAGATGTGATAGAGTATGTGAATAAATTAAAGTATTAAGAAAATGCAAATTATGAAAGTTTTTGTGAGAGGGGATGTTTGACAAACTGTTGAGAAGGCAGGAGTACACATAGTATTGGAGATGGTTTGTATAGGCTAGATCCTGTTGAGTAACCAATGCCGGCAAGAAAACATACTTTCAAAAATACAGTATTCACAGAGAGACAACTTTGCTTGTGAAAAATTTATAATTAGAGATACTTCTTAGAAAATATTTTTACGTCTTCTGAATTCAGTGATTATTTTGTGGAAAGTATTGGCAAGTTATTGCCTCAGTTGACATTATGCAAATATCATTAAACAAACAGAATACTTCAGTTTATTTTGTCAAAAAGCATACGTTCCTCTGAAGATGAAACCTCTCTGAAGCTTTTGCTTTTATTAAGAGTCTCTGTTGCTCAGCTCTTTTTAAGATTTAAGAACTGTGATGCTGTTGCATTTGATTACTTTCCTTTGTCTCTTTTTCTGCAGGGAAATACCAAAACTTCTGAAAGAAATTTCATCAAAAAGAAAAGCAACAGAAGGAAAAGTAAGGTGTTTAAGTCATTAGGAAAAACAACGCTACGTTACTTTAACTGTGTTTGTAGTGGGTCAGATCTGTGTAGTTCATGGACCTACTACAGCAGCTGAAGTTTATCTGAATGATAGTGTTCGGAAAATGGCAAGCTCCAAAAGAAAAGGAAATGAAGATGTTGGATATGAAAAAGAAAGGGGGGGGGGGAACCAACCTGTTTCAACTTGTGTCATTCCCTCACAGTTAACGCTATCGGGTCTGGCCCAGTTAATGAAAAAGATGCCACACTTCCGTAAGCAGATTACTAGGGTAAGGTACTGTTTTGTAAATACTACTTAGCTGTAAATCATCTCTACACTGTAATTTCGTGCGGGGTGTTGCTGAAGTCTAGATTTATTCTATCACTTCCTTTTGAGCACACTGTATAACTTTTCTCAAAATGAGTATGTTTACCTACTGTAGCAAGAAACACATTTATTTCTAGGTCTTTCATTTTTAGTAGTTATTAAATGCTTATTTCTTTTAATATTTTGTTCACTTTGAGGATTATAGATACAAAAATAGTTGTTGGGGTTTTTTTATTATCATTATTTTGAGGCTTCCATGTTTTGGCTCTCATATATTTTGGTATTCCAGAGTGATATCAGCTGGAAGCCAATCATTTTGCATTGCTTTATCATTAAGTTGGTACCTTTGTACAAGCCAAGCCAACTGTTTCTCTTTGCAAGATCTATTTCAAGCGGTGTAAAGTTCTAAAATATTCTTACTGCTAGACTTGAAATTCACTTCCTTCCTCCCACTGCCTGAATGCTAATCTTTAGGTGAGGAGTGAAACACAGAAAATGCATGATGGCACTGAAAGATAGTAGAAAGATTTTTATTTTTAAAAAATTATTTTAAACTGATAAAATTGATTGCTTTGTACTTACGCTGTGACATGCAGAAATAATAAGCAAAATATTCATCATGTGATTATGTGAGTGGTGGTTTTTTTTTTTTTTTTTTGGTCTCCTAGCAAGTTGTTCACCTTAACATAGCAGAAGATTGCATGAGCAAGTTCAAACCTAATGTAGAAAGGCTTTGCAAAACTGAACAGGTATGTTGAAAAAAAAAATACTACAAATTTGATTTTGTTTGCAGGAACAGATATATTTTTAATTAACAAATGTCTGTCTCTATCATTTTGGGATAGTAGTACTATAAATGAGGTGTTCGAGTGCTTTTTTTCACCTTTGAATTTGACTGATTTGTATTAAGATCATCTTTGTGGTTTTGGCTTTCAAGTCTCCTATGAAGTTGCCTTGCCGTGTTCTTCAGAGGGAAGCCCTTTTAGCATGTCTGGGAAAAGCAACTGTTAGGAGAGGCAGTACAGTTGTACTACTAACTTCAAGTGAAAACTATAAATTGGAATTAATATGAATTCTAGGAAACTTGATAGGAGATTATAATATTTTTAAATTCATATTTCAGAATATTTAAGAGTATAGATTATTGTTTTTCTTTTGGGAAGTTTGTTTTTATTGTGGAAGTCTGGATTGAGACTAAGAGATGAAATAAGAGACAGCTGTTGTCAAAATTCGTTTTGTGCTGTAGTTGCTTATATTTAAGCTGTTGGCAAGATCCCTGTTATGCAGATACGCTTCTGATTGTTTAATTAATGAGGAAAGTTGATCTGTTTAGCAGATCTACATTCTGGGAACTTTTCTAACTTTCAGAGCAAAATGTTTCAAATTATTTTTAAATGTTTAAAAGTGTTATAGCATTATTATAATGCTGTCACTATTGAAACAATTATGTTGAAGGCATTTGGAACTAAGTTTAAATCCACGCAGCTTGATTCTTTAAGTAAACTTACTGTTTCACAAAAACACATTTCAGAATACGAAGCAGTACTTTTTTTTTTTAATGATTACTTACTAAAACCATTCCCTTTGTTTTTAATTTAGGACTTGGCTCTTGGAACTGATGCAGAAGGTCAGAAAGTAAAAGACCCAATGAGAGTCCTCTTTCCAGTTCTGCTCAACAAAAGTCATGACAATCATGATAAAATTAGAGCAATTCTCCTGTATATCTTTAGCACAAATGGTATGATAAACCACATTGTTTTTTGAAGTGGTATGGGTTTAAATTCAAGTTACACGATAGCACATGACATTTGCAGTGAAGTCAAGCACCTGTGTCAGAGTTGATGGCTAAGTTTAAAAGAAATACTGTCCAGCTTCTCTTTTCTCAGATTGGAGTTAGATACTATTGATAAAGATAAGAGATCCATATCCTGTTGTAGCATCATCCCTGCACTGGGGATCTATACAACAGCTTTAATTTTCTTCTTTTCCACATAATGCCAAAGCTGATAAAAGGGACTCCATATCCATTGCAACCTGAAAATGAAGTCAATACAAAAGAATTTGTACTAATGGAGGAGGAAATATTAGACAATTTGGGCCTAAGGAATGAATAACAATACTAGACTCAATTCTCAAAAATGAGACCTTATTTTTTAAACTAAAATAACATATTTATGCTAAAGTTAAAGGAGTAGAAAATGGCCAATTAAAAGAAAATCTTAGACATAATAGTAACAGTGTAGAATATGAGATAAGTAATTAGTTTTATTGACAAAGTCACATGGTAACTGAATGGTTGTTGTTACTATTTCTTCAAAGGAACTACCCAGGAGAACTTGGACAAGCTGATCCAGAATGTACAAATAGAAAGTGACAGTGACATGATAAGAAACTGGGAGTACCTTGGTGTTCCTGTTCTCTCTTCAGTAAGAAATACTGTGGTGTTTTTTGTGGTGGTTGGTCGATTGGTCTCTCTCTCTCTGCCTTTTTTTTTTTTTTTTTTTTTTTTTTTAACTTTCCTACCATCCAAGTACTTGTCTACAGCTCTTTCAGTAACTTAGCGGTATGGTCCGGATCTTATTTTTGCAAATAGAAAATTGCTAGAAATTCTTGTTTTTTGTGATGTTTTTAAATATTAAATTCATTAAACAATTAACTTGAATAATTTTCAAAGTAGTATAACTATAATGCTTCCTCTAAAATCATCAAATACTGACTTGAGCTATTGGCTTTTGGAAAGTGCCTACTTCTTCAGTTTCTTGTCTCTGAAATGTGTATTTCTGCTGTATCTTGAATTCTACAGGTGATCATATCTTAATATGATTAATTATTTCTTTATTTCTTTATGCTTTCCCTCTACCTCCTCTCCTCAAATTGGAAACCAATACATGTACACCGTTTAATACAGCTCCTTTTTTTAAAAAAAAATCTTTTCAGACTGCTTCTCAGCAATGTAAACAGCCCAGAAGAGATCGTTCTTCAGAAGAAACTTTTCAGCTTTCTAGGTGGACACCTGTTATGAAAGACATTATGGAGGTAAATTTGAGGAACTAGTTAATATATTTCTACATGGTACCCACAAATTAACAGTTGTATTAGATCTTTTGAAATTCCTTAATACTTGGGTTACTTTTATTAAATAGTTCTCTTCAATAAAAGTATCGCTTTTAGACTGTTCATAACATAGAAAATTAGACTGCCTGGTGATGTTCTTTACTGGAAGTTGTTTTAAAGTTGAACAAACTGAAGTGAAAGCAAGAAGTTTGAAATACCTGTCCTGTGGTTTTGGTGCGTGGTTTTTTTTTTTGTTGTTGTTGTTTTATAAGCTGTAATAGGTTTCTGTAATTTAAATGTTAAATGTATATAAACTGTAGACGGGAAGAAGCTGGAAAGCTTTACTCAGCAGAAGTATAGTTACTGTGTTCTTTAACCTCTTCCTAAGCAACATTTAGTGACTGATGTCTGACAGAATAGTGGGCTACTGGATCTTTAGTCTGACCCTGTGGAATCCTTTGTGGGTTCTTGGTGTCTTTAATTGACTGAGTGAGTCTTAAGGGAACCCTGGCTTCTCTTACAGAGTCCTGTGGAGAAATGAAGTAGCTTACGTTAGTTATAGACAAAAAGCTACTGCTGAAATCCGATCTATTAAATCAGTATTATTCTTTGAAGGAAAGCACACGTTTTCAATTCCGTAGGATGTAGGAAAGCCGCATAACAATTTTTAGCATTATGTGATCTAGCATTGTGCTACGTAGCAGCACTGGTTTTTGGGAAGCTACTTACATTAAGTTATTCCAAGAAATTACTTACTGGCATTAAATTTTAGTTAGGCATCTTTTCTGGGATTTAAGACTTGATGGATTTTAGGTCTACACAACTGCTTAAAATCAGTATTTGTTTTGCCCCTCAGGATGCTATAGAAAACAAACTAGATTCAAAAGAATGGCCTTATTGTTCCCAGTGTCCTCCTACCTGGAATGGGTCAGGAGCAGTGAGGTAAACTGTTTAATTCCTTGAAAAATATTTTACCCTTTCTCAGTATGTTTTTCTCCTAAACATTCTAAATGTATGTTCTTAATGTGGTAGTCGTTGTCATTTTTGAGGATGAGTTCGGTAAGTTAGGTTCAACTTCCGTAGGTTCTCTCATTACTTAGTGAATATGGTCCTGTTAGAAACCTGACCTCTGATATCAAGGAATGGTTTAGAGGAGCCCAGAAGTGTTGGAGATCATAAAATGAATTCTCTGCTAATGAATGTGAAATCATATGTTCTTTGTACCTGTAGATGTACTGAGCAGCACTGACAGGTAATTTTCTTTTTCTTAATCTTATGAAAATGTACTGTCTTCTCCTTCCCTCTTAACCCCATTAGGTGCTGGACCTCGTAGCCAGTATCTGCCAAGCTATCAGAGGTTTACTGCATTCTGTAGTGTTTAATGATGACACAGCTGGAAGCAGACGATAAAATGTTCCTATTGCAGAAAGACTGCAATACGCACTCACTACACTAGTCAGATGGTAGAATTCATGAGGAGGGAAGTGTTCTATATATCTTAAACGCAGAGGACGTTGAATTGGAATTTGTATATTACCAAGCAGAAGAGCAATTAGTGCTAAACATTCACAGCCATCAGTTCTGTTAATTTCAGTGCTAAAAACAAACAAACACAAAAAACCTGTTGGTGTGCAATTCTTTTCCTGGCTATATGTTACAGTAATCAATGCAAGGAAGCACTAAGGCAAGTCAGTGTACATTGTGACAAGGGCTTTGTGTTGTAGGCATGCAAAACTTGGGAATTTTTTAGGCCCTTTAGTAAAGGGGTGGTTTCATCTGAATCTGCAGTTACTATTACTATTAGTAAAACTACCATGTATGTTAGAGATAGCAAATATTAAGGACTTTATTTTTCTGTTCCTAGTTGTCTGAATCCTATTTGATAAAAGTCAAGTATTTCGTAGAGATTCTGTTCATGTTAAGGGACTGGAAAAACTAAGACGTGGTGGTTGTCTGACTCTCACGAACCTCTCATGAAAAATGTCACTTGAATTGGTGGCGTGCAGAATTAAGGTACTCCTATGGAGTCCTTTGTGGTGAGCTGTCTGCACAACGAAGTTCTTGTTTTGTATTTGTTTTACCCCTTGGGATAACTCAGTAGTTTGTGTGATGTGCTTCTTGTTTTCTTTATAATTCTTTAAACTAGCAATTTGTTACCATACAATTTATAATTTTTTTGACTAAAATTATAATCTGTGAAATGCATGACAGAAATCGTTACAGACATGTCATCTTGTGAAACATTTTACAGTGCTCGCCAGAAACCCAAAGCTAGTTACCATGATGAGCGAAAAAGTAGTGCAAGACTGATTATATTTGTGATTGGAGGCATTACATACTCTGAGATGCGCAGTGCTTATGAAGTTTCTCAAGCCTACAAGTCTTGTGAAGTTATCATTGGTAAGCCAGTCTTGGGAAAAGGGGAGGATGTGGCAATTTACTTGAAAATACAGTATGTAGTGTAAAGATGGTACACCATACAGTGTACCTCAATCCACTTTGCAACATCTTGTAGTTCTTGTTATTTCTTTAGACTTGCACAGCAAACACTATATTTCATAGCTTTTGCCTTGAAAACTGTAGTGATTGCTCCAATTTTGTTAGGATTCAGCAGTAGGCTTATAAATGCAGAACTATGAGATGGAATAGTAATTTCTCAGTAATAGTTCAGAGAGTTAGCCTTTGTGCCAGCAGCTGCTGTGTTCCAAATAATTGTTTTCTGTAATGATGTTTAAATTTAGATGCTAAAACATAGCATGCTTGAGATACATTTTGGTATATGATGCATCAAAACAGAATTCGAAGGTACAGAGCCTTACCAGAGACCTGTATCCATCTTCAGTGACAGCTAGAGTCCAGGTGTTGGGGTCATCTAAAGCATCCTAAATTGCTTGAGGTGCATGTCTTTTGGCAACTATATTGAGTCTTGAGTGACAAAAATGATTAAAACTGTCTAGTATTGCTTAAAAACCCCAACAGTAAAAAACAACAACTCTTTATAGCCACAGCAACCTTGATTCTGATACCCAGAATGGTGGGTTTGGGTGTTGAGTTTTGTTTTTTGGGGGGCTAGCAGTTGGTTCTGTTATTGTTGTGGTCTGTTTAACGCTTGTCCTACACATAGCTTATCTGAGCCCTAATGGAAAGACAGGGCAACAGCAATGTAGTTTGACTAGATTTTCTTTATCTGAGACTTGCTGACAAAACCATAATCAGTGAAGGTTGTTCTTTTGTTGTAGTATCTGGCAGTACCTCAGTACCACGTTCCGTTTTCTTTAGAAATGATCCCTCTAGTTGAGGGAAAGCAATAACTGCCAAATTTCCATGCTGTTTAGAGGCAGATGAAAAATTTCCCCTATTACCAATTCAGAATTTGAAGAATTGTCTATCCAGGTTAAGAGACCCTGCTAAAGTTCAAACTCTGACTGCCCTAATCTTACAGAGTGAAGATCTCATTTATAATTAAGGGTGATCCTTTTAGGGAGAAGTTAAAATGACTCCCTGTGAGAACAGGAGAAGTAGTAATTGCATATGCCCAAAGGATACTAAGGATTTTCTTTGCAGCTCTGGATTTGGAATATGTTGCAAATTTTTCGAAGTAATGTTAATTGGTAAAAGCCAGTTCTCTGAATTTGATGCTCCTATGGAGACATCATATTCCTTATGATAAACTTTAATCCCAGTGGTGTCATGGTTCTAGCATAAAGCCTGTCATTAATTTGCCTTTCCACAGAATGGGCAGATTTCTTACAAGCCAGGACAACTACATAGAATGAGAACACTGCAAATTCAAGCCTGTGCTTCAAAGAAGGCAGAGCAGGGGTCTTGAGACTCGTGTCCAAGCTAAGGGCTGTAATTGTTGGTCTTTGCCGTTCACTCCTTTTTTCTCCTATCTCTTCTTCTCCTCTCTCCCCTGCTCCCAGAATATTGAGAGCCTTATTTTCATTCTGTGTAGAGGGAAAAAACTTTTATTTTTCCAGATGTCCCCAGTGGGTGGAAGAGGGACTCTGCCTTCCTACTCATGACACTTCCAACTTTCAAACCTCTCAAAACATTGTCCTTTTCCATTTTCCAGGTACAATAAAATTCACTGGCATGTAATTTTTGATTCTTAAGAGGGAATGTCTGCAAATCATAAGTATTAATTGTATGTCTGAAATTGTTCTGCTCACAGGTTCTACTCATCTTTTGACACCTAAAAGATTACTGGATGAAGTAAAGAGCCTTAGTAAGCCAAAGGATATGGTCTGCACTAAGGATGAATAGAAATGGTGATGTTTATAATGTATTTGGAAAAGGCAAGGAGTATGTACATATTCTTACAGATTTGACTTTTCCAGATACTGTACTGGGGCACTATGTGGGTTTGACTGATTAAGTGTCATTTTATAACTTAAATTTGCTGCTTTTTGGGGAAGTATAAGGCAGAGAGAAGAAAAACCACTTGTGGTTTTTAGGTTGTATTTTGTGTAGGCTGTGTTACACTGTAAAGTGCTTTTCGGAAAAGGGCACGTTCATCCTTAACAAACTATGCTAAGATTTGTGACCATGATTGTATATATATTCTATTAATTTTTTGAGAACTCTGAAAGTTTTATGTAACTGGAGAGTTTATTTCTTAAAAAACGATTGAAATAAAAAGGGTCTAGGTCCTTAGGTGGAGGCTTCAAAAGAAAGTTTGTAAATATAATTGTATGGTAAAATGATTTCACACAAGTGCAGTGGCTCTAACTGTAACACTTTCTATAAAATGATTCACTTCTTAAATGTATGTCATCTTGTGACAAATCATGAAATGTAACATTTTACATGCCTAAAAGATCAGAAGAAGGGGTTTCAGATGGTGGTGGGTAAGATAGAAAGTTAATCGTGGAAATACTAAGCAGTTCTAATTTCAATAAATAACTTACAAGAAAATGCTGTCAGTTTTGTGCACTGAAGTATACTTAAGTACCTGCAGGGGTTATTAGTAAAGCTTTTCAAAAAGAACAACTTTATTCTTTATAAGCTTCCTTATGACTGTCTACATAGTTCCTCTATTTAATGAGATGAGTTACCTGAGATCGATTGATATTTTACCAGCTTGCCTGTCACTTTCAATAGCTTAGGCATAAAAAAAATTATTTTGGGTGGGGGGAGGACAGGGGAATGGGGGAATAAAGGAGATGAAAAGAGGGGAAGCAGTTGAGTCTTTGCAGTAACTTGGTAATTAAAAAAAAAAAAGTGTATTCAAGCAGACTTCAGCAGGCTTCACTGTTCTCTTCCACTGTATTTGTTACATTTAAAAACATTGTGTTAGAGTGGATTAAATGAACTCTAAGTTGGATTTGTTTCTGCAGTACTGCTAATGTTTAGATTTCTCTTAAAGTTATTCAAGTGTAAACTTACAACTGTATAACATTTAAATGAATGTTGTAGTGATGTGACTTGAAATGTTATTTTGTATTTATTATCTGAAGGAAATACCATAAAATCATGGATATTAGATTACATATGTTTTCTCTTATTTACTTGTTTTCAACTGATAGTGCATTCATTCTGTGTTACAAAAACACGTTTGCTTATCCTTACTTTTGTCCTCAGGTTAACTAGTACCTTGAGGAAAAACTATTTTTAGGTAAGTTCATTCAAAGTTCATTAGGAGGTGGAAAATGGTAACAAAAAAAATTTTTCTTTTTTTCTCCCCTCCCCATTCTCGTCCTTTCATATGAGGGAAGAATAAAAGAGGAGAATGTTAGTTAATGATGCTAAACTCTTGCAGGACATAGGGCACAATGAGGATAAGTGAATACAGCTTTTCAAATTCATCTACATGAGTTAGGCATCTAACATGCATTGACTTTATTTTCAGTATGACTACAGGAACAACTGTGTTTAATTAAACTTGCTCTTAAGCATCATGTGCACCGAAACTTCTTAAATTTTGAAATATCTATAAACGTTATTTTTCCTGAATTCCGGTTTCTAAACATAAATATCTTAAAAATCCAGAGTAAAAAGGACACATGGAACAAATGTGATCTTCAGTTTTCTCACTAAAGAGGTACATCTTAGAATTGGTAGTAAACAATGATATTTATATTATATATATTTTATACTTTACTGGCAAGAAGAACCCAAGTTCAATATAAAAGCTATATATAATTGTTAACTAATTTAGTTTTTCCCATTCCCAAAAGTTAAAAGCAATAAATGCAGGACAAAATAATTTACAAATCAAAATACCTGTTTTCAGTTCGTATATAAAATCCATTGTATTGATGTTAATTTGTTACAGAGAGTTGGAGAAATACCAGTGGGAGATATGTTGGACTACCTTTGCATATTAAGTATTTTTCTAGATGTCTGCTTTGGGTTTATGTGCTATCACCAGCTCAAAACTTGATAGCTGATTACTACAACACTAAGAGTTTTTAATACAGAAATCCATCATCCTCTTTCTCTAAAAGGCAAATCTAAACATACTAATAAAGGTGATTTAATAGAGGTGCTTTTAAGATAGGAAATCTGATGGTTAGCAAAATGTAATCCAAACTAGGTTCTGGTTTGTTACAATTCTGTAAATTGAATATAAAGATTGCTTTAATTTTTTTTTTTCCTCCAAGGTATCTTTGCTGCTATTTGTTTTCTAAGAGAAAAAAATGTTTTACTAATGGCAGAGTTGTACTAAGATGAACTTCTCCCCTCCAACACCTAAAATCTTAAAGTGTGCGCATGGAGGTATCTTGTAGTTTTGAAAGCTATTGTTCTCTTATTGCACATCATCTAATAAAATGGATACCGTATGCGTAAGCCCAGATCACACAAGCAGTGATGTTGGTGTGGTACCCTAGGCAATAAAGACAAATATTTCCAAGTGCAATTTATTTCTTATTTAGGTTGAATCTGGAAAAGGTTCAGAAATGACCAAAAGGACAATCAAAGGTAAGGAACAATTTCTATGTGAAATATGACTGACTAAAACGGGACTCTTGATGAAGGGGAAAATGGTGATAAAGGGGCACGTGAGGAGGTCTTGGAAAATCATGTTAGCCTGGAGACTGAAGAAGCAGTGGACATTCCCTTCCTCCCCAGCGTGTGAAGTAACAAATGAAACTTGCAGTTGTCAGGTTCAGAACAAAAGGACCTTTAGCATCTAAGACATCCTGCAATGAAGTATGACACATCTTAAATTATATGGGGTGTGTGCATGCACATGTGGAAACAGTTTGGCAGGCTCATGAGAGAAGAATCCTTACAAGCCATTCAATATAAAGATGGTGGTGTTGATTCGGAATGGCTCTGAGCTGCAGTTCGCTGAAGGCTCAGAGTATTCTGAGTAAATGTTGCTAAGTGCTTGTCTCTTTAAATACATTCTTCCCTTGGCATCTGCTGTCCAGGCGTAGGACAGCAGGTGCAGTGGTCCAGACTGAACAGAAGGTCCAGCTGTTTGTGGTGTAGAAATCTTTCTATTCTTCTTTTTATTGGATCTAGGAATCCTGCAGCAATTACTTCAATAATTAGATTCACTATGCAAACTAATAACAGGGACATTCTAAATGCTAATCTGGCTTAGGAGAGTAGCTTTTGGTTTTCCTGCACCTTGTCTTAAATAAGCTAAATAAAACAAAAACATGGATAATAAGCAGAAGCAAATTAGGTTATAAGGATATGCAGTAAGAGCCTGAGGGAGAAAAAGGTTAACAATACTGTTGGATGTAGAGTGTGGAGGAGCCCTGAAAAAGCATTGATTCACGTTTATAAATCAACAGTATGCAGCAGCAGGGTTAGCTATAACAGCTTGTAGGAAGCCAGTCTAGATGATCTCTGTATTCACTACCTGATTTATCCACTCAGGGATCGCAGAAAACAACTGTTCTTAAAATGCATCTGTTTGAAAAATGCATCTTCTATCTTAAAGTGGCAGTTTCAATCAGTTTCTAAATAATTTGGAATTGCTTTAATGAATAGCATCCTTACTACAAGGCTATTTGCTATCTGCTTGCTTTTAATCACTACAGTTAACTGTATTTCAGAATACAAATAACTACTTTCCTTGGCTTACTGCATTTTTACAGTATTCTAAAATTTTGCAACCCACTTACCATTAGCTAAACTCGCAAACCTAGATGTACGAGAGAAGGTAAGGATACCACAGTGAAGAAACTGACAGTATAACTTGGGAATACATGGACAACAGCTGGTATTACTCAGTTACTGAGACATGCAAGGAAATACCTTAAATGTGAACCATTCTCAACATGTGCCACTTAACATGTAATTTTCTTTTTTAACTATGATTTGCTATTAATAGCATGATGCACAGAGGTGTTTCAGGAGAAGAGATGGCTTCCTTTGCTGGTGCACTTAAGCAGCTGCTGTCAAGATTTGGGAGAATTACATGCAATAATGACTGATGTCCTTATTTTCCTGTTTCAACAACAACAACAACAAAAGTCAGAGGTTTAAAAGCTAACCTTGCTTGTTCAAGCCAATTTTTTAAAGCTACCTTAAGTGAATGCTTAGAGAAGAATGGCAGCTATAGAGCAGAAACAGGGGTTAGCCAACATAATAATTCTACTCTCAGTAGAATCAGTAACTTGTTTTCCAGTTCTGAGACTGTATGTAAACATATGGAATACCATCATATATTCTAGTAGTGATAGTCACAAAACGAGTTGACTTTTTAATATTTGTATTTATTATTCTATATTTGTAGAGATACTTTGTTTGCTCATTTACAAGTATACAGTATTTCAAGCTGGGTAATTAAAGCTGTTTGCTTCTAACTTTAGCTAGATCTTCTGAAACTGCTTGTACCATTCGTTCTGTAGTTTTCTTCAAACTGTTTGCTGTCTGTATAGCATGATCCAGAGCAGAACTTAAAATCTGTTGGGAATAATCAATATTAGCATAGCTATATTTTAAGACAAATGTTTCCACAGGTATAGAACAGAATGAAAGGGAAGTTTAATTAAGGTTCTTTTGTAGCATATTCAACTGATCTATTTCAAATATGTGTTGAAAAGTAAAAATTCTGGGTTGTGTGGTAGGCTACTCCAGGATTCAGGCTGGAAGTGCCGGCTATTTTTAAAATGTAATTCATTGCACTGAGGGATATTTTCACGTTTCTAAAGTAGCAGCCTCAATGTAGTGCATGTCTGTAGTATGAGATGGTTGTCCCATTTCCTGCACCCCCAGTTCTGGTAGCAGTTAATGTGGCTAGAGTTGACACTTTTTTTTTTCAGTCTACAAAACATAATTCCAGAGGCAGGATCCATTCCTCCTTTTATGGCATCTTTCCCCATTTATACAGAGATTAAATGGCATAAAAAGTCTTCAAAATACTTGTAGGAAGGAATATATTGGAGTGAAATCCTTAGATGTGGAATCAGTTTAGAACATCCAGATGGCCGAGAATGTGCATATACTGCCTGCAGCGTTTAAATGAAACTGCGGGCCAAGAAGCTGCGCCTGTGATGGGAGAGTGAGGGTGTATAGGTGGCTTAAAGCCATTTTAGTGCACTCTGCCTAACAGTTCTGTAAATTCTTTGTGTCTGACAGGTACAATGCAGAATCTCTTACAGAGACTACTGTATAACAATACTTAAATGGTTTCCTGTATTCACACAAGTTACAGTACTATACCTTTAACTGAAGTTTATTTGGATTTCAATATAGTAAAAAACTTCATCTAAAATGCAGATTTTTTTTCCCTTATTCCATCTTGTCTTATCCTGTTCTCTCCAAATGGACAAGGCAAGCTTAGACTATAATAATCACTTTTCTAAGGATGTTCAAAAGTGCCATGACAGGATTTGCATTCGAATTGCTCACATTTTTGTTCCTGATGTTTACTGCTGATTTGCTTCCAGGAGTCGTCTTTCTGGGTAGGTACTGAGGTGAAAGGATAACTGTATCATACATGCTTGAATAGCAGGTTTTGGCAGTCTCCATGTTTTGCCTAAAGGGTATATACAAGTGTGTATATAGAGAGAATAAAATATGTACAATTTTAGCAGCCAAAAGAAAATTTAAACTATGAATTAGATATTTATACCTTGTTAGTATGTTTGCTTGCAAGTTAATTTTATAGTGAATACAATTTTTCATTTAATCATAAAACATAGCTCAACTTGTGTTGCATGTGCACTGCAGTGAGATAGTAAACACTGCAGAATGCAGGGTCAGGAAAATCTCTCATAATGGCAGAGAGCTATCGCTTCCTTGATGCTGTAACCGTTTCTCACAAAGTAGTCTGTCACTGATTCTTAAGTGCAGTTGTCATATGTCCAGACAGTTACTACAATGGTGTAATGTGCTCTCAAAACTGTGGTCACAAAAAAGTTTGAGTTTTAGTCTAGTCTGTGTAATAGTTAAGAATCTATTTTACTTCAGTCTCCTACTGTAACATTAAGGACTATTATTTGTAAAGAAAGAATTGGTAGCAAACAGAATTGCATCTTAATTAATACAAACTCACTCCTGCATCTGTGAATGTGACATCCTCTTAAAGTGAGGGGTTTCTTTTGTTTTTGTTTTTTTAGTCAAACAGTTTGTCAGCTAAAGAGGTTACTGACATTGATTCTTCACTGAATTAGAAAGATGGAAGAACTACTAGAAGAATTACTGACACTTGCTCTTATGGTAAATTTCATTAGTGAGTAAAATTCTAATCTACAGCATGTTCTGCAAAGCATTGCCACTGCTTACGATACTAGTGATTTTTTTGTTTCCATGATGAGTCTTTAATAATTACAGCTACTGTTCTACTGCTTATATAGCAATTGTTATAGCTTACCTTTGAGAACATCTATTTACAAGTTGGTGTGGTGGTTTATTTCTGTAAGCCTTTTGAGTGGAGATTCTCTTCTGTGAATAATCTGAAAATGTTGAAGCCATGCTTACTACAAAAACAGAAAAATTAATTTTGTATATATTTAAAACATTTTTCTGTTTATTATTTATAATTTATTCAGTTACCATAAACAACTACAATAATGACATCTACATCTTCTATACATTTTTTTTTAATTCAGTTTACTATCACTGCAAAGTAAATATGGTTATCAAGCTTTCATAAATGAGGCTAAATTATCCTTGTTGCATTTCCTGTTGAATTTGGTTCTTCAGTAAGTATACACAGATTTGTATTCCACTCCATTCAGTGGAACACTGCAAGGGGAGGAAGTGTAGTGTTACCACAGACTATTATAATCCTAATAATTAAATTAATACTACTTGGATTCATAGTGTTTTATAGTCTTAATATTGAGAAGTAAGTAATATTTGCTGCTTGTTCCTGAAAAACACATTATTTCTTCCTATTGTACAGATATGGGGGGAGAGAGGAATCTAGGAAGTAGGTGACTTTAAAAGCTTAGATGTTCAACATCTTTAAATATTAGGCTTTCCTTGACCTTACTGAAAGTCATGCACAATTTCAGTGTAGAGCTGAAATTTCTGCTTATACAGATCATTAGATGACAGTTAACACCCAACTTGTTGGCAGAGTAATGTCTGGTTTTACTATATTTCTTTTCCCATGTGGTACCGGAAAACTGGAGGTATTCTTGTTACAAGTGACATATGGAAGGAACAACTTTGACAAAGAACCAGAGAAGGGTAAAGCTATTGTGCACTGGAATGAAACTCAGCTATCTATGTAAAAGTTGGATTTGCTGATATTACCCTTCAGGAGTTACACCCATCCACTGTTTAGATTCAGTGCTACTGATTGCTCATACCAAATTAAATTTGGCCTGTCACTGTAAATACTGGTATGGGCAGGCAGCATAGCATTATGCCCTGTAATCTAGTTTGTGTTTTGTAGTTATTTCAGTAAGACCTCATACTTACAAGTTAAACTGGAAATTTTATTTCTACATAGGGCACAAGACTGAGCAAACTCTTTACAATTCCTGAGTTTAAGTTGATCTCTGCTTCCTCTAGTGCATCTGTCTTTAATTCCTGAAAACAATGACATTGAGGTTAAAACCCAGGACACTATAAACAGCAATATTTTTATGTAGGCTTAAATATTTTTGCAATCATTATACCTTTTCTCTCTTCTTGTGATCTTGTATTGAATGTCTTGTAATTTTCAGTCTCATAGTTCAGAAATTCCTCACTTTGTGAATCATTGTAAGAATCACATGCTGAGATGTCTTCTGAATCACTGCCTAAATCCCCAAAATGTATTAAAAAGGTCTGAAATAAATACTAGAAATTACGGCTTATTACCTAGGTACTTATCTGTCTTTCAGCACCATAATTTCTGAGCCCTTTACTACCATTAACATTACTGCAGTTCAAAGTATTTTTTTCCCTGTTTTCCTCCATTTTATGCATAGATTCAGTAATAGATATAAGCAGAGTTCTGGCCTTTGCATGCCACTGCTACTTACTCAGGTTAGTATCTGATAAATCGGTTGGTCTTCCTGGAATGAAGATTGAACATCTCCCAGTTTTCCTTTCCTGGATGCTTTCATTACTTTGAGCATGAGAACATCTCCCAGTTTTCCTTTCCTGGATGCTTTCACTACTTTGAGCATGAGAACAGAGTATTTTAATTACATGTTAATACTTGTATGACAAGCCTTATGAACATGCTACTGTTTGACTACTGCTTAGTTAAAAAGCAAATTTACTCCTAGGAAAAATTCTATTCATATAAGTTATCTGAAAAGGTGGAAGTAGAAGCTTAAATTTAAGTTAAGCAATCACAAATTAATTACATCTTTAATGAAAGGACACTGATTTACCTGTTAAATATCCTTTAAGTAAAAGATGATAAGCCCATCTCTGTATAGCAGAGTGTAATGAAATTCTGTGTATTCACATAAAGTGTCCACAGATTGCATCAAAATATTATCAAGGGTAAGGATGATGTAGTTTCTGAATGAGTAAATTTAGGCTATTTTTAGGGGTTTTAATGTACTGCTTGTAGGGAATTACAGGAATATTTGAAACATACCTTCTGACAGAATACAGTTCCTTGTTTGCCATATTTGTAAAATGTATTTTAAATTTAGGCTGTACAGTATCATCAAACTTATTTGAAGATTTTTCCACCCATTCATGAAAACAGTGATCAGAAGACTAAGCTGATTTTTCTTAAATGAGAGAGAAAACTGGAAGCTAGGTGAGTTTTACTGGATAAATACTAACATCTACTCAATAATATAATCTGAGAGTGTATTTATCTTGTGCTTACCTTTTTCCTTTAAGTATATTTAGATGAATATTGTGTTCTACACTGCACATATTATAAGATCTAGTCTTGGACGGAGATATAATTTGCCAAGAATTCAAACTCCTGAATAAACCGTACAGAATTACTTTATCACGTTGACATTTCTGTAAATAAGCTTTAGGGATTGAACTTTATACTTGAAATCTACATGGATTTATCAATATGCTTGCTCTCCATGGCCACCAGGTTAGTTCATAATAATCATTATTCCAAATATTTTTAGTTGCCAAAAACTTTGCAGTCATCCCTAGTCAGGTTGCTGAAATGTATCCCTGAATAGAGACAGAACGTAAAGCCTTTTCGTGCACTATTAAAATAAGTTTGTGCCATTTAAGTTCCAGAAACCATTGCTCTTGCTGAGAAGAGCTACTTTGTAACATGAATATAATCCTGTTTTTGCTAAAATCAGAGGGAGTTTTGCCATTTCTCGGAGGTCTGGTATACTGCATAAACTGGTGATACAACAGAGAGCTGCTTGTTACTATATCATCCTATCATTTTATATATATTAAAGATGTTATTCAGTGTTTCAAGCAGAATCCAGTATACAAACATCTGGGTGCATCCATTCAGCCACATAAAACCACTTTTGCAACTAGGCAAAATATGTAATACACTTACTTTTCCATATTTTTTTCATCTGCATTACATTTTTTACTTAATTTACTCTGACTGGGGGATCCAAGACCTTCAGCACCATGTATTTTCTTAGGTGAAGGAAATCTCTGTTGCACCTAGAAGGCAAAACAAATTGATACATGATTGTGTACATTATCTTGTATGTATCAAACAAGATAGTGTGAACAATGGTATCATTTGCATGTCACTTTTAATACTGTTTTTAGTTGTCAACAACCCTACAGACTGATTTTCCTAGATACAATTCTAACTGTACAGCAGTCTGGAAAACACTGAAATATAAAACTGGGCTTAGTGTATCTTTGAGAAGGCTTAGCACATGTTTGTTCATTTCTCTCATGCCTTAAAACAAGAGTTTCTTTTTTCTTTTTACTTTTTTTCAGATAAGCAATTGCTTATAGGTCTTTCCTCCAAAAAAGTAATAAAAGGCAAACTACTCCATGTAGCTAGGTCTTTCCTAAGAGAAGCCAACTTTATCAGAATTAAAAAAAAATGTTTAGAAAGTCTTTCCTTAAATCTCTCTTCTGGCAGCCAATTCAGTAATGTTTTATGTTGTACTAGCTCAAAAGTTGGGTTGTCCCCTTGTGAAAAAACTGAAGGGAGAAATGTGTAAGTGATGATAAATGAACTCATAAAGCTGAGTATGTTCATCTAAAATGATAAATTGAATATGAAAACAGATGTCATACCATTATATTTGGAGAATGATTACTGGCTAGTAGACCTCCTTTTATCAGAGGCTCCATTTCTCTTTTGAAAGTTGATTCAGCTCTCTTCTGTAATTTCAATTGGCTAAGGAGAAACCATTTATTTTATTTTATTTTTCTAATCACATTAAGATGACTGTCACTTATCAAATACTCCCTAAAGGGGCAGGTATAGTTTCTAGAACCCTTTCACAAAGCTATGACAGAAAATTAACTAACTGCATCCTTCCTTTTTTTTTTTTTTTTTTTTTTTTTTTTTTTGTAAAACTTAGAATATCACACAAATAGGAAATAATTTTGCTGGTCATTCACATTCTGAAATTGTGTGGTTGCAATAAACTTTATACAGAGGTATGATTTAACACCTAGTGAAGCTGATGGGTTTTGGGCTTCAGGAAATACCTGCCTTATGGACCTCAAAGTAGGAATGCTGGTCTGGAAGGAATTTTTGGGTATGTAGTTAAAGAATTATATAAGAGGTTTAGTCCAGAAATACTCTACCTGGTCTCACAGATTTCAGACATCCCAACTTTCTATATTCGGCAGATAATTATAGATCAATTACCGTAACTTCAGTAGCTTTCTCTAAGTTTTATACTTACACATGTGGGTAAGGATTGCACTTGTCACCTTCTAAAAAAGGTTCATGATCTGTGTGTGGGATCACATCAACTGTATGACTCGTATTTTCCACCTTGTTGTTCTTGTGAAGAAATGCAGTTTCAGTAGCTGTTCTTTTTGCAGGATCAGTAATGCCTGAATTTCCTGAGCTCTGTATGAAGTAACCATAGTGTAAGATATATGTAGTATGTGACCATTGCATTGCAAGTACGTGACTTCTACCAGCTAGCATTTTCCGAGTGGCTCTAACTTCGGATTCAGAGAAGTTGGCTTTTAAAATACTGACAATGGAAGCATTTGGTGATATTTAATAATCCGTGGATTTGTAGAAACCTACAATGGGTTTTGTGCATTTATGATCCAGGACAAAATATGACTATATTTACCAGTAAACTTTGTTTTCTATAGCACAGTAATATATTTCTTCTTGTAGTAATTCTGCAGTTTGAGAATCTTGGACAAACCAAGTAACACTTTCTTCAAACTGAATGACAGCGATTCACTTGCAAAAACAGAAAGACAGATTTGTAGAAGTTATAATTTTTTTACTCTGAAAGCAAATGCTTTTGAAGCTAGGATTATAAATAGTCAATATAGCAATATAGCTGTGTTTATACTTTTGTTTCAGTTAGAATTAATGAAATGTGAAGGTTGGATTTCATTTAAGAATATTTGAAGTAACATGCTATTTAGAAGTATCATGCTTTTACAAAGACTAAGTGACTAAAACCTATACTGAGATTTGCATCCCTAAAACATAGAGACTAATGTAAGTTACCTCACAAAGAGAATAGGACGAATGGGCAGATTCATAAGGAGTAAGCAAAGGAGAAAAGCTGCATTTGCTGTCACCAGTCTGTTCACGGATGTCTTCAAGCATCATGCCAAGTCTAAATATTTCCCCTTCCACCTTTCTAAACACAATTGCAATACAGTTAGTGAAACCTTTGTTAAACTGATGTTTTATTTCTTACTGGTATAATGATATCAATTATTGCAATAAACAGTCCATAAGAAAAATAAATTCTAGATTTCACAGAGTCCATTTAAATACATGAATTGGTTAGATACTGCAATTTTAAGTAGGATACATAAAGCCTGAAATGAATTTTGGCCAAATCACTTCTGGCCTACCACATATAAATTAACACAATGTTTTCATTTCTGAAAAAAAAAATCCAAGAACAAATGACTTAACAGTTGTAAAATACTCAGAAAATACCAAGAATGTGCTGATGTACTACTTAATACTTATTTTCTAACCTTTCAGGATCAAACTTTCCAACATTGATAGACTTGTCCTTGTAGTTCTGCAGTTGTAAATTACGGTGCTGCTCTCTAGCTGTTAAGTAATTCTGCTCCAGGGCATCAAGGCATCTTTTCAATTGATTTAACACCTTCACCAGTAAGAAATAATTCAATTGTAAATGACATCATGATGTAGTGAGCTGTACTGATAACTACTTATGCTATGTAAGCCAGATCCTATTTGCAGTGATTAAAGAATTAAGCCACCTACCAAACCCCTTCATTTCTGCTTTTACACTCATAATTTCCATCTGAGATTTAGGAAAAAAGGGGGTTTTCTTTTGTTTGGGGAAAACAGTGACTATCTGGCCACCGATTTGCAAGTCTACAACCATTTAAAGTGCATTTTGGATGAAGGAAAATGTATAAATTGATTTACCAGATATTTGTCTTGTAAAAGGAATGTCTCTTGGGTCATATGTTTAGAGAAGTCTTCTACCTTCAAGAGAGAAGATTTCAGATTATTACTTGGGATTTTTAAAAGTGAATATGCCAAATGAACATACAATTTGTGCATTAATGCTAAGTATATATTGAAACACAGCTGGTTATTACTCTCATTTTCAGTTGGTCCGTTTGTTCCTTTAGTATTTGAGTCATTTTTTTTCCTTGGGTTAGTTCTGGCAGTAAACTGGAAGGATTTAGGCAGTGTGCTTCTACTGTACCAGCTGATGGTAATGTTGATACTGCTGCCCCACACTGTAATCCTGTATAACACAAGAGAAGATGAATCAGTTGGAATTTCTGCCCAAACCATCCATTTTACATAAAACAATAATAAAAGTCCCATAAAATTACACAAAATCATCATTTGCATAGTCACTGTAACTTCATTTACCTGCTTCAGAACAACTAAGCATAGGTTGTATAGGAATAGGAGGGTGTAATGCAAAGACCTCAGAGGGTATCTCGGTGCTTCCTGAGTAAATGGCAGAACCTGCATTTGCAAAATATGACTGAGGAAGTATCTGTTAAAATATGAAAACTTTGTTTATAGAAATGCTATATGGAACACTTATGCACATCAACTACAAAAATTTACAAATACCTCAAAATGCACAGGACAAGTTACCTATAAAATTAAATGCTTATTGTAACTACGCCATACAGTTTCATAAATTTACAGCGTCTCATTGTATAGATACTTAATGTTGTAGAAATTACAAGATTTGCATAAATGGCAGGAAAAATATGAAGATGACAAAATAGTTTGGATGAATATTTATAATCTTAAAGATAAAATAATTAATTAAGGAAGACTACTGTTTTGAGAGATTTACCTTAGGATTAAATCTCAAATGATCAGTATGATTCTGAGCATCAGCATGCTGTGTCAGCATCTTGTATACAGCCAGGAAATAACAGAGAAAATTATTAAACACTGTTAAATCTCAAATTTTACTTACGTACAAATCTAGGAAAGGACTTAGGCATTTGTACGGGTCTGTGACTGAACCCCATGAAATTGAAAAATGATGATATAATTGCTACCATAATAAAAGAAATCTTAGTAAAGTAAAATTCTTTAACATTTGTATGGGCACAGTATTAAAACTTTTTTTTAAGGAAAAAAGTTTCAATTTGAAGTACTTTGGGTGGATTTGAGTATTTGTTTATAATACTGAAAAGGAGTGTCAATGAAAAACAAAATGGTTTATAGTGAATCTCATAATAATTTGATGGGATGCTTTGTAATCACAATGTTCTGCAGTGTTATTTGTTAAACATTTTTTAATTGAAGCTTCATAGAAATCTAGTCCTACAAAATTTTACTAATAAAAGCAATTCCTAACGGAATTGATATACTCACTGATATCTATGGTTTCCCTGCCTGTTAGATATACTGGACAGAGTATTTTCTTACGGTAACATCACTCTTTACAGATACTAAGAATTTCTTAAAACACCTCATTTACCTCTAGCTGTTGCAACAGTTCTGGAACACTCATTTCTTCTTGATTCTCTACTTCAACAGAATCAAAATAGTTAATGTTTTCTACAATGTCATTCAAAATTACTGATTTACTTGGTAAAATAGGAAAGGTTTTTGTCCTTTCACTGATAGGAACTGATTTATTATTGTCATTTCTTTTTGGTACTTCAATGTCTGGAGAAATTTTAGAGAAATCAGGAAGGCAATAACGAACTTGACCTTGGCCAAATTTGAGCTCATGAGATAAACCCATTCCCTTAAATGGATCTTTTTGTTGTTCTTTTTTAGTGTTTTGAAAGATGCATGTATCTTCATTCTTACTAATTAGTGGTGGACTTTCTTGTATGTACCCACACTCAGAAGCAGTGGAAATATATCTCTTTGAAACAAGCGTATTTTCATTTAGCAAAGTTTGATCTTTCTCACCAGTGTTTATTTCCTTGTGCTTTTCTAAGCGATACTCTGCAAAGTTAGTTGTCTGTTGTTCATGAGATAAAGGCCTTTTAGCAAGTTCTGAAGTCTCAAGTTTATTCACAGTTTCATCAATACTTTCACTAAAGGATATTTCTGGTATAGTCTCACATTCAATTAACTGGCATGTGGTTATTAACTCTCCCTTAGAAAAATGACGCAAAAGGACATCAGACATTTTTGAGTCAGTGAGATGTTCCTTTCTGCTGAGTCTGCTAAAACCACCAACAGGTAATTCCTTCTGAAGAGCAGCTTCACTGCCAGGCATTTCAACTGAAATTCCAGTTGTTTCTGTGGCAAGTGTATGGTAATTGAAAACCTCTTCAGGCCGTGGATGAGTTTCATAACTTGTTGCTGCTTTTATATTTTTGTTATCTTCAGAACAGGAAATGTTTAAAAAAATATCAGAAATATGTTTTATACAGGTACAGTCACTCAAATTATCTGAATAATTGCTATGTTGACAGGTTATTCCTAGGTCTCCATCATAAGGTAAGTCTTCATTTTCCTCATCAGTTGTGTTTGTGATACAGTCTAATTCATCTGAAAATGAACTTTTCATTTGGGTTTTCATCCAGTCTGATAGATTGCCTTTTATCATAGTCTCCATATCCTGATTATACAGCATACAAATATCATTGCTTCTCAGTTTTGAGAGCACGTTTTTATTGCATGGATCAAAATCTGTAAGGTATGAGTAATAATTATTCTGTATTTAAATACAGTTGAGAATAGGATCTACTTATTTATGTCTTACACCTACGAAAGGTTTTTTGCTACCCAAGTTTACAGTCTTTAGAACTGCTCCCCTGACATGGCTGTTTTCTTCTCACACCAGTGGAAATCAGGATTAGCCAGGGAGGAAACAAGTGTGACACAAAAACAGGAGCACTGGGGAAAGGAAAGTCGGGCTCTTACTGCCAGGTAACTTGCCCTTGTGCATTAATCCCTCTGTAGAGGTAGAGACCAAAAACCTGGTAGCAGAGCCAAGGGCAGCATAGAAAAGCTGGGATATAACTTCAGTGGGGGGGGGGGGAGGTGAAAGTGGTGCTTAATAAAATTGCGTATTTCACCTCATAAAACATTTCTCTAGCCTCTGCATCCTAGGGAAAGATAGCTGCCCTTCCTTTCCCTTTAATTCCTGTCCCTCCCCCACCCCCTCAGGTACCATGCTGGGGCTCTTTAGTATAATACTGCTCCCCGTTCCGTGGCCTCCGGCGGCGGCACACCGCCGCGGCGCGTTCTCCAGCGGTGCCGGCCTGGCCCTCGGGACGGTTACCTGGCTGTCAGTCCCTGCTGCTCCTCGAGGGAGCCTGGCCGGGGCTCCCTGCGCCTGCCCCTGCTGCTGCGGCCGGCAATGGCCGCTGCGCACTGGCTGCTGTTTAACGGCCGGGGGGGGGGGGGGGGGGGGGGGGGGAAGGAGCCAGTCGCCGCCGGGCGGCCCCGTGACGAGACCCCCGCCCCGCGCGGCGGCCCCGCCCCGCCCTCTCTCCCCATTGGCTCCCGCGAATGATGCGGGTTTCCGGGGGGGGGGCGGGGCGGCGGCGCGTGCGCCCACGGCCGCGGCTCGCGTGGGAGAGCCGTTGGCCGCCCCGACGGGGGGAGGGGGGCGCGGCGCCAGCGGATTGGTGAATTCGAAGCGCGGCTGCGCGTGGGCGGGCGCCGTTGGTGGCGCCGCGCCCCGCCCCGCCCCGCCGCTGTCGCTCTGGAAACTGCCCCGGTGCTGGGGGGCGGCGGGCGGACCCCGACCTGCCGCGGCGGCGGCCTGGCCCCAAGGTGAGGCGCGGCGCCCGCGGCGAGCGGAGAGTCGCGGCGCGGCCGGCTGGGGTGGGACCGCGTCGCGGGGGCCGTCGGGTTGCGGGGGGGGGCCGGGCCACACCTGCTGGTGGCGGCAGGGCGAGCGCCTCTGGTCCACCGTCTGCAGCGGCCTTCCCCGCAGGGCGGCTGCGGGGCGCCCCGCTTTGCCGGCGGATAAACTCCTGCATAACCAGGCCTGATGAAGCTGCCCTTTGGGACCTGAAGTGCAGCGTCCCTAAGCGACCCTCCTTTCGGGTGCCTCGCATGGCTGCTTAGCATCGGACGTTACTGCAGTCTTTTAATACCCAGAGCGGTGGAACGAGAACTCGAGCGTGCTGTCCCCGCTCTCTTGTGAGCAAAAGCACCAGCCTTTGCTGCTTGTAATAACTGAGAAATTGTCCTTGTTTCTCCAAAGTGGTGTGGTAGTAAAAAGGTCTAAGAATTTGAGTTGGAAACGACATTGTGGCATACCTAAACCCGAATATTACCAGATGCGTCTCACCTTGTTTTGCTTAGCCTGGGGAACTATTGCCTTTGCTAGTCTTTCGTCATTCCTCCATTTTCTTGCTTTTTAATAGTTTTTAGAGGGAGGGGGGCATATCATTAAACAGAAACTATTATTTATCTCTTTATTGACCTGATATCAAAGACATGAATTATTCTCCACCTTGAACTGCTTCCCTCCCCCTTCCAAGCCTTTCTAAGCCTAATGTGCTGTTCCTATTAGATTCTCGCCAGCAGGCTGCATAGTGCATGCATCCTGGGTTGCCATGGAGAGCTGTGCAGTCATCTCAGAAGGACTTGGCGAGTCCTGCATCACAAAAAGACCAATTAAGAGATTGCAGACTCTGCTTAAATTTTGCATGGAAACTTTGTACTTTTTGTTTGTAGTAAGTCATAATTTTGTTAGAGCTGAAAATGTCAGCAAAAATGGCATCTTTACCATGCAATCCTTGTAAATTCTTTGCTTATAGATTTTATTTCTGTGTTTACTTGGGCCAATGCTCCCTCTTACCAGTTCTGTCAGTGGTTACCCAAACTGGAAAGACATTATACTCCCAATTACTTCTGTATAAAATTTGCACAGAAACCATATGATACTTAAGGTAGTTTTATAAGACTAGAAGAGACCTATGCAAGTCAAGTCTATTGCTTTGACAGTTTATTTGCCCTTGTAACTCTTTCAAGCATCTTGAAACTATTTCAACTTGTACATTTCTGCTGCTCCTTCTGGAGAAGTACTTCAGAATTTGCTGGTTAGAAGGTCAAACTGATTTTGAAAAGGCATTCGTGGCCATCTTTGTTCCTGTGCTGTCATTGTCTCTTGGCCTACATGGTCCTCTCCCGTCTCTTCTCCCGTCTCTTCTCCCGTCTCTTCTCCCGTCTCTTCTCCCGTCTCTTCTCCCGTCTCTTCTCCCTGCATTTAGAGACCATTCTTAGACTTTCTTTTGGTAGTTAGCAGGCCAGGCCAGCCTCTCCTCCAATGAATGCTGAGTTAAAGCATTGCAAAAAATTGGAAAAACAATTTATTTCGGCTTATTTTAGAGGAGAGTGATAAAATTCTAAAAATGAGTCTCGTGTCTTATACCTTGTCAGAGAGGTAGTTTCTTATTATTTTGCCAGAACTGTTTCAGATGTCAATTTTGGACCTTTTCTCATCAACTGACAACATCAGATCCATTTTTGTAGATGGAGGCTCCTCAGATCCCAATATGCACTATGGCTTGGAGTAGTAGTTAGGAAAAGATATATTAAGAAACAAGTATTTTTCTAAAAATTGCTATTGATCAGTAAGTTTAACTATTGAACTTGTGGAGGAGTTTTTCATGTTTTACAGCATTTATTGGGATTCTTCGCTTTTGTTAAAATAATTGTTTTTAGTTTCTCTTGTTTTTTTAAAGTTACATAATCTGTTTTACTTTCTTCAATAGTCATTCGTGCCCAGATCTGATGACTATAGTTTTGGTTTTAGTTGTCTTTAATGTTAACATATTAATGAAGTTATTTTTGTTTAAAGAGTAAGTATTGATCATATGACTTCCTGAAAGATTAACATCTTACGGCTATCGCTCTTCACGTGAATGAAAGAATAGAGAGAGAATCAATTGAAGAAAAAAAAACTCGTAACTTTTCTATAGGCATTTAACAGCAAGTCAGCTGTAAACATGACTTCATCAAAAAAAAAAAGTACTGCTTTGTGGTAGACCCACAAAATTAGGAATGTAAGATACAGAAAAATATGAATGTAAAAATTGGTAAGGGATGGTCTGAAACATATGTAGTACCTGTAAAATAATCACAACAGCCTCCTAAGACTCAAATCTGACAGTGTTTGGAGTATATGTTTCTTGTTCATACAATTAAAATTGTGTGTTTTATAGACCTACTAATGTGGAGGAAGAACTTGCATGTGGCTGAGTTACAGGGAAAATGTTCATGGTCTACCACAAAAACTCACCAAATCTTTGCAAATTTTTTTCTTTTTCTGCTTGCTTACATTTTCTCTACTATCGTCCTGGTAGTGTGCTGGTAGAAATTTTGTTCTTTGCATGCAAAACTTTGGAGCCTGTACCAAACCTTGCAATCACTGGCTTTTTTGAAGACAGGTACAGTGTTGTGACCAAGAGTATTTGTGTGATAATGTATAAATATAATGGATAGATCTGTGTGCAGTAGAGGTAAAAGGGAGCCCAGTTTAGTATCTGTCATTTACAAGAAACTGAAAAAATGCATTTGAATAGCTTTTGAATAGATTTGTGCCTGCAGTCCCAATGTTAGGATAAATATGCAAAGCAAATTACAACTGACCACCTCAACAAATACTTTTTCTTTGAAATTTCTTAAGCAAAGTGGCATAAATAAACTGTACTTGTAACTATAGGAAGCAAACTACAAGAAAAACAAAACATATTCTTCTCACCACACATGTATTTGTCCTATACATAGGATGTAAGTGCGTGTTTTTTGATTGTAGACAAATAACTGAGAAAAGTTGCTTCTGTATTTCTGGGATGGGATTTTTCTCCTCATCTGTAGTATGTTGTAAATACTTGAGAATTGAGGGGATGTGTGACACACTGAGCAATACTGCTGACAGTTAGCTGTTGTGGGTCATTTTAATTGTGTAATATAGGTTCTGTCAGAGCTGTGGCTGTTCCTTGTAGGATAACGACGGTTGCTGGTGTGGTGATGAGTTCTTTACACTGGGTGCTTGCTGAGTCTGAATGAGCATCACAATGTGAAATGGGAACTTTGATGTATCAGCTGTAGTCCGTCATGTAGACGTGCTGTTCTATTTTATTGCCCTTGATTCTAAAGGTTTTTGTTTTTGATTCGTGGAATCTTAAAATTAATTTCATCTTATTTCTGCAAAGTGCTGCATAATCTGTCTGTTTGCTTTCTTTTAAGTACCAGGCTCTCTTTTTTAAAAGATGGGGTGTTATACATTTAGCTAAGCTAAATGGAGTATTTTATTGGAAAGCTTTGTGATCAATGCACTGTATCAGTTGAGCACAAATAGTCAACATTTTGCACTGAACTTTTCCCATCTGGTGTTCTTTCTCATCATTTAATGTGCTCCATTTCCCAAACTGAAGGTACTTCAGTAAATGCCCTGCTGGCTGGGAGAGGCTTGAAGTCTATTTCTAGTGCACGTTCATTTGCATGATGACAAGCAGAAAGAGTGATGCTCAAATTTGAGATCAGATATCGGTAACAAAACTCTTACCGTTTTTGTGGTAATATGATTTAACCTTGTGCTAAGAATGAAAGAATCACAAGTCATTTGGCTTGAAATTACTTTGTTATGAGCTGCTATTGAAGCCCATTGTGGCATTTTAAAATCACAGATCTCATCTCCAATTGTTGGATGTTTGGAAGGAAGGCTGCAAGCAGCACAGTATTTGTTTTCAGCCAGAGAATGACAAGATATAAAAACTTAGAACTCATTAATTTGTTCAAAAATAGAAATAAAGGGATCCTAATAGCTTGATATATTAAATATGTGGAAAATTACCAGCTATTTGTATTTTGTTCTTAAGACATGAAGAGCTGTGGTAGTAGAATGTTACCTTGAACACTTAATCTTGTTTCATTTAGAATTTGTTTTTAGTTGCCTGATGAGATTTATTATAGGGACACAAGTTGTGTTGTGCTGCTGGCACTTACTCTCTTCCTTTCTTGTTTTGCCACAGTGTACAATTGCCATGCTTCAGAACTGAAACAGATGGCTTACGTAAACTAAATGTAGGGATATCCTTACAATAAAAATTCTTGTGGTTACTTGTGCTGGCTACACCCAGTTCTTTAACTTGCATACTGGATAATAATTACATATATTAAGTAGCAGGCTGATTTCCAGCTAAATACTAATTTTATTAAAAAGGATTATTCTCTTCTGGAAAGAAACCATGATTTAGGCACTGAGAAGTCCATCTTTGCATCATTGAACATTGATGTTTAATATGCTCAAAAATCAGTCTAGTATTACTTGTTTCTGCCCTTTCTCTGTGTATTATTCTGTTTGATAGAAGTATATGCTAGATTTTTTTTGTTGTTGTTTTGGCAACAGTATTTTCCAAGCCTGTAGCAAAATGCCTACACTGTTGCCAGATGCCTTAAAGATTTCTATTTATATACCTGATGCTACTGGAGAGTGGCTAGTAGGGCATTCACTCAAATTGATGAGACTTGTACTGATGACAGTACTATGATGAATTTACTAGTAATGAGAATATAAGTTATTTGTCACTTACGTATTGCGTCATTCTGCTAAGTTCCTGGTGTCTCTTTCAGCTCTTAATTAAATTGGAAATTCACAGTGCATCTACAATGATTCCACTATAATTAATGTTTTTACATTTCATTGTGGTTGCTGGGTGAAAATACTGTGTTTAGTGTGAGTGATCATTTCCACCTGAATGTGAGGAAAAACTTCTTTACTGTGAGGGTGATAGAGCACTGGAAAAGTTGCCCAGAGAGGTTGTGGAATCTCCTTCTTTAGAGATAAGAGATAATTCAAAACCCACCTGGACACAATGCTGTCCAGTGTGTTCTAGGTGACCCTGCTTGAGCGGGGGTGATGGTGGGGGTTGGACTAGATGATCTCCAGAGGTCCCTTCCAACCTCAACCATTCTGTGATTGTGTGTGAGATTCTGTGAGTAGAGATATCTGATTCTCACCAGAAATTTGAATGTTGCTTAGCTGGAAGTTTTTAATTTTTCTCCAGTTTCTGGTATGCTATAGTTTTCTCTTGTTGCATAGCGTATATGCACTTTGTATCCTCCTGCTTGGGTGTTTTGAATGGAAGGAAAAGTAAACAACTCTTAAGAATGTGGGTGAGCTTCTTTCTGACTCAGTGTAGGAAGAGACTCCTGGAATCAATCATCACAGCTGTGTTTTTTTTTTTTTTTTTTTTTTTTTTTAATGATCTGGCAAAAATAACTTGTGTCAGTAAGACTCTGGTAATGTTTTAGGTTGGTAACTGTAAGTAGTAATGCTAGGCAAGCAACAGGCCTTACTTGTTAAAGGAAACATTTGCACAACCAGTTAACAACAAAGAGGAAAAAGAGGAAAAAAAAAAAAAAAGCAGAGCTTAAAAGGCTTGCCATCTTGTAGACTTTTAGCTGTACTTAAAGCCTTAAATTCTGCTGAATCAGATGCTGTACAAACATGAAAGAAAAAATCTCCTTCTAATAATCAAGATACATGGGAAGTAGGTATGGATAATGCTAGAGGGTGTGTAGAAAAGCTTCTGGACTTTTGTTTGCCTTTAATAGAATGTTGTATAAGTGAAGGCATCTGGTCTGTTATGCTGAAAAGAGATGTGAATGGAGGGAGAATCGGGAGGAATTAGCATAGCTGAAAGGACAGATAGGAAATGAACCTTTTCTTATGCATATTTAGAACTTGCCATGCAGCAAGGTCAGTGTGGTTTAGGTAACAAAAAATTAGGTCAAAGCTTTTTAGAAAAAGGGTGATAAATTAAATATCTGCACTGTTACCACAGTTGTCATAATGCAGCATTATGTTAGTGATTAGATAATAAACGTTGGGCTTTACTCTGGAGCTGTGTTCTTTTAGCGTTGACCTCATGTCCAGCTTTATTATTAGCTGTGGGTACAGTGAGACCTTGAATGTGGTTTAGTGGCAAGACTTAGGAGGATTTCATTGTTAAGACCGTTTGTTCCATTAAGTTTATTAAAAATATATAAATATATATTTTTAAATATAAACTTAAAAGCAATTATATTTTATAATTATGTATCTAATCTTATAAAGTAGCTGTGTATTTTTATGAAGTATTTGCATTACTTTTGTATAGGCTTTTTAAATCTTTTTAGTCAACTTCTTTTACAGTCCTGCTCTTGCTTGCAGTCCTGGGCATATTTGTACTCCTTTGTTACTAGGGAGTCTCTCATGCAGCAGTCCTGTTAGTGAATTAATCCCAAAGAAAGACAGTACTGAATTAACACAACCTCAGATTATTAAGGTAAACTACTTGGATGAAAAGCCTTCTCTTCCTTTTGGGTAAATGTGGTATTAGAAACAAATTGCGGAGAAAAGCAAACAGCGGAATCAGTAGAAAACTCAGGTTCATTACAGATAATGAGAGTATTTGTATCACTTTTCATTTAGCAATTACTTTAATTTTTAAGGGAGTTAATCTGTATCATAGCTTCTGTTATTATTCTACTCTTTGATAATCTCTGTGCTTCTGCTGACTTGTAGTTATCCTGAAGTAATTACAAGTTTTGGGCATTAACTGGCTATGAAGAGATATGAAATAATTTCATAGATAATGGATCTTTAGAGCCAAGTTTACAAACTTCACTACCGTAAATCTGATCTTTCTGATTCAGAGTAAGTAGTTAGCTGTGCTTCCATCTGTCCTGGCAATAAAATGCCTGTCTAGTCATATTCTGTCAGTTGCAGCTTTTTTCTTTTTTCTAGTCAGGAGCTGATGATTTCTTATATAAAAAATAGCTCCCACGGGAGCTGGGAAAAGGGGAAGAAACTTCACATTCCTTGTTTATTAAAGTCCCATACTTGTGGAGCAGTGGTTTCCCATTCTGTCGTGTTAATGTTTGGTATGAGCTGCACTCAAGGAGTGTGCTGAAAAGAATGCCAAGCCTGTGAGCAGCCTGAAGGTCTGCTCTGTGTACACATCTACCATTCCCTTTTTTTAAGGGAATAAAACTTGTGCAATTGGTCTCTCTCTGTCTACTTTCCCCGATAGCTTTTGAATTTCTTGGCTAGTGATGACTTCATTTGGCAGATACTCCTTTTGTATACTCTAATGAAAAATAGCAAGTAGATAGAGAAGGCATTCCTTGATCCCTCTTCTTTAGGGAAAGGCAGGAGGAATTGAGCTATTAACTATTCTGTTTGCCAGCCTCCAAGTGACCAGTCAGCATGTCAGCCAGTCAACCACGTAACTGTAGACAAGCAAAGGAGATGATCAAAAAACATATACCAAATGCCAGAAAGGCAGAAACGCAGGTTCAGGAAGGTGGTGGGATGAGGGAAGGAGCCAATGAAGCTGTCGGAGACTGAGAACTTGTTCTGTAAAGGATGCATAGGACATAGGATATGAATCCTTGAAGGATGATATTCCGTTAGCTTCCGTGGTATTGGAATAAATTGGACAGAAAAGATAATCTCCCTTTCCAACTATACTGTAATTATTGATCTCACATAATAAATAATATGCTAGTAATCACTGTTAATAAATAATTTACTCTTGCTTACTGTTTTTACATGTATGGAAATACAGTATTCTGTCAAAAGTTAAAATGAAGGGCTCTACCACAGACATTCAATAGAACTGAGAACTACAAACTGATTACAGTGGTTGTCTGCTGTTGTGATAAAATTCACGGTATGTCCTCCAATCTTTTCTGAAATGGAAAATGCCTTAAAACATGAAACACTTGTCTGGAAGTTTTAACAGCTAGAACACTTTATTAGCTTGCATAACAAGTTGTAGAGAAAGAAATTTTGTCTATTATTTTACTGCTGTCAGGGACTAAAATATTTTCTATTAATCACAATTGATGATTGGAGAGTCTTGGTTTCTTTGGTAATTTTTCTTGGGAGGGTACCTCATTCCACTCTCACCACGCGTGTCACTGGTTCAGCTCAGCGCAGTGGGGTGAGTGGAAGGCTGAGGTGTACTGCCGTGGGCCGTTAGCCACTATGGCCTTGGTTCTCTTCCGGAGAACATGATCACTTTATGAAAAATACTGTGCAAGTGCATGCTGATGTTTAAAGTATTGTTTGTGGATGCTAGCTAATGTTAATATTTTACTAAGAACTTTTTTAACTTATTTGTAAAATTCATAGAAATTAACCTCATAGAATTTAAACCATTTCAGAGAATTAATTTCATAGAATTTAGCAAAGAATTCAATATTCAAATCATACCATGTGAACCCCAAGCATCTCTATCGAGAATTATTGATTTAATAAAAAAGAATGAAAAGTCACTTTTTAGTAGCTGCACATAATTCTTTCACATAAAGCAAACTGTGGTAAAATTAGCTTTTTTCCACTATCTAATTCAAAGATCCTTTGGCTGTTACAGAGAAGGTGGATAAGCCCTAAGTCTGGGTCAGCATTTTTTCCTAGTAAGAGTTGATGAAGGGCACGGTTTGTCTGTTGAAGGGTATAAACTGGCTGCTGCATTTGGGTACCCAATCTCTGCCTTGCCAGTACTTGATTATCTTTTTCTTTTTTCAGTATCACATTGCTTTGGAATTAGTAAAGCAAGTTGAGTTGTGTTTCAGGTTTATTTTCAGAAATTTAAAAATTACAAAATAGCTAGGACTTGCTGCACTTGCTAGCTGGCATAGTGAAACTACATTTTCAGAGTCATATGTATGACTTCAGTTTTCTAGTCAGGCTTTTGTGAAGGGCGGATCTTTTAGATGCATATTAATATTGCTTTGTTTAAAGTTGTGGAGTGAATAAATTTAAAACGTCAGCTTTGTGTTATTACACTTTTTTATTACCAGTGAACATGCATTTTTTCCACACTTTACTTAAAAATTCAAGTTTAGAACTAGTAGTTTTACTGTTAGATATGTAGATACAGAAGAACTTCTCCTGACTTCTCTATATTACTAGGCTTTTCCACTGAAGTACTGTGTCCTTTGAATTGCTTTTTTGTTGGTCTCCAGCTCGGGAAAGGCTTGGTTACGCAGAGATTCTTTGAAGAGTTAAGGTGGATAAATAGAAAGAGCAAGGCTTAGTTTGCTGTAACTTAATTCTGACAAGGCCAGTTTATACCTGAAACATATGGTCTGCAGAGGGATTCTTTTTTTTTTTTGTTTGTTTTTTTTCCTTCACCTCTGAATTTTGAATTCACCACTGTAATCAATCTGCTTGCATGTGCTTATTGGTTACACGTTGGCGTGGCTGAAGTACAGCTTGAGCTCCTAATGAGTTCCAGGTGAAGGAAGAGAAGTATGAAGCCCAAACCCTGTAATTTTTGCTGGGTCGGTGCTGTTTACGCATAGGCCAGCTTGAGTGTATCTGGGTCACCCTGCCAAGGGGACTGTGCCTGTGCCATAGGGCTCTGAAGAGGGAGTGGTGGTTCCAGCACCTGGTATCAGTCGGAGAAAGAGTTTAAGGGAATAGGAGTGTAGCTCAGTTAAAATGAAGCTGTAAACACTAGCGTGAAATGTTCTGTTAATAATGACCAATATTTAAATGAATGCAGCCATTGTGGTGTATGTTTAAATAGAATTGTAGTTTTTGATTAACTTTGCCTTTTATTTTTAAAAAAACATCTAGAAACTACTTATTTTGTTAATTACAGTTGCAGTATAAATATGCAAGCAAATTACTGCAGGAAAAGTCATTATTTTGTGATCCATAACATCTGCCCATACACACACTTTTTAGTTTGTGGGATACAGTAGTTTACATGAATTTATCCAACTGTGGAAGAGGTCCTTCCCCTCCTTGCACTGACTGAGCACCGAGAGTGCTCCCAGGTGGTCTCTGTGGACTGGGTGACATACAGCAATCTGCTTTTGTCAGCTGTCTGACCTGGGGTTTGGACAAACTTCTGGAGAACAGATACCTGTACCATGGTCTCTCCAGTATGCAAGTTGCAATGGTATTGTAAAATGTATGTGTCACACTTCATAATTGCTAAAATGCACCCACACCCGTTTGTTGATGCCAGATAATTCTAACTATAGAAGAATAACCAGCTGTTTGACTGGAAGAATGTGAATGTTTGAGGGGGGGTATCAAGGAAGAGGATAATGAGAAGTGTGAACCTTCATAGCTGGTGCTTGAAAAAACTGATGAGAGAAAAGGCACTGTCTACACCTAAAATTAAAAATAGAGAAGATGCACTTTATTCTGGTGTCAGCTGGAAATCTGAATAATGCTCTTGTTTTTTTGATGCCTCTGCAGTGTCTTGATGAAATATGCATTTGTGAATTCCACAGCTATATTTTTACTTACAAAGCAAGGTAATATTAGTACCGAGCAATAAACATGTCAACTCTTCTACTAAAAATACACTTAAAAGTGTATAAACCTTTGGTACAAAGTTTCTTTTCAGTTAATTATTTCCCTGGCAGCCTAAACATAGCTCACAAATTCACATGGAACTACTGGTTGCTGCAGTCCTTTAGAAGGGAGCAGCATTTGGCGCTCATGTGCCTGTTGGGGCATTTCAGAACATGAGGCTGGTAAAACACTAACACCTTCCCCTGCCCCCAGAAAGTTTTTTGTTTATGCTCTGCAGGTTGCCTTGCTGATCATGTTCACAGCTGGGTGGCCTCCTGACCTGGCACAGTTGGGGTGGGATTGCCGTGGACCTTAGCTGGCTGTCGTGGCTTTGGCAGTACTGCTTACATGGAAAGCATTATATTACGCATTTCATCTGCAGCTTTCATTCTTTAAGCTTTTCGCTTGGAACTTCACTAGATTACTCAAAGTTTCCAATTAAAAAGAGATGGCTGCTTTCCATTAAACCTTCCTTGCTTTCTCATTGACTACAGGAATTGTCATGTGTGTCTAGAAGATTTTGGCTCAGGCTTTAAGTTCTTGATTGACACTTCCTGCTTGGTAGGAGTAGCATTGTGCTTTTGCATCAGCTGCAAATGGTTATGAGTGATTAATTGAAAATGAGACTTCAAGCCAAGCATCTTGTGTTCCCTTTGCAGAAACGCAGCTGAATGGAGCTGAAAGGGCCACAGATGCAAGAACTTGAACACGTTTCTGAAAGTTTGAGATGTGTCTGACAGTGACTTCCTTACCTTACTAATAAAGAAGAGTATTTCAACCGGAACTTAGGACTTCTTGACTCCAACTTATTAATACACTAACTGGAACAGTTCTCCGTAGTAAAGTACTTACCCTGCTACAGAACAATATTAATTTCACTACTGATAATGCAACTCAATGGAGGAAAGTAATGTTTTGATAAGCATGCGGGAAGATCGTTCCTTTCATGTTCGATACAGGTAAGGTTGTATTAATTTTAGTATGAATGATTAAGTATTGTTATGGCAGAAAACTAAGCAACTTTACAAGAAGTAGTCTGGGATCTGTTACTAGTATTATTCAAGCTGAAAGTCAAAACAATGCTATATACTTTCTTCTTAATTTTTGAACAATGAAAATTCACTTTTGAGAGTATATTAGTATAATTACGTGGTTGTATAATATTGGACCTGTTGGTTGTTGCAGAATAGTACCTGAGTGTTTGTATTTCTTTATTGTGACTTGCCTTGTAAGAATGATGCGAAATGTGGTCCCTGCATAGCAATACATACTATCTATTTAGCTTTTAGGCTGCTTCTGCAAATTGCTGGGTTTTGTCTGCTAAAGTTCTCTGTTCTTGTCCCATTATTGCTTATGTGAGCGATGAATTTTTAGGTGCGCTTTCTTCTAGAGTAGTCTTCCTTGCTTAAATAAGGAGATTTGATTGATTAGATAAAAACTGCTTTGATATCTTAGACTAAAAAAGTGTTGTTATTACAAGTGCTTTCCCTTGTGAGAACTTGCATAATTTTTCTTTTGGAACCTCCTTTCTAGACCTGGAATAAACTGTTAGTGTGGCAGGCCTCCTCTAAAGAAGCTGAAAAACAACAACAACATTGTATATTGCGCCATATGTGGATGGCTGGTGTTTCGAAGGGTAAATCTTGCAACTCATTCAGTAGGAAAGGATACAGAAATACTGGAATGGTTGTTTTAAAAACGAATACAAAGTATGATTTTTGATTTCATTCCTCCCACATTCTCCCATCCTTACTTCAGAGGTTTTTTTTTTTGTTTGTTTGTTTGTTTGTTAAGAGGAACAAAGTACTTCCCTTAATTGTAAGACAGCACATGCTATTGCTTGAAATTAATTATGGGAAAACTGAAGGTACTTGCAGTATCTGTTGTCATACAGTTGTTCTGACAGTGTTAGATTGCTGTTAGATTGGTCTTGTCTTTCATTTCATAGAATTACAGTATTACTTCTGGTTAGCTGTATACTCAACAGGAAAAGCTTTGGCCAATAAGGAAAAACATGGAAAATAACTATAATCTCTCTTTCTTTTGCAAAAATCCTGATATAGTGAGTTAGGAAGCAGGAATCCCTATATATCTGAAATTTATATTTCTGCCATTTTTGTGTTTCTTGGGTATATCTATCTCCCAGCAGTCCTGTAATGTGTTTACACGCACTATTGCTGATGCTCTTGGTCCTCCCCAGACAATTCACCTTTCAGAAAAACAGGTGCTGTTCAGAGTACTATGATGGAAGTAACTGGATGAAGAAAGCAGCATAGCCAATTGTCTGTTTTAAACTGAGAAATAAAAAATAACTTTACAAAATTTGGCAAGCACAATCAGGCAAAATGTTCATTCTATGTTTCAGTACAAGCTTCAGTAACAGTAATTGCCAATAAAAATATTTATGACCTTATTAAACCTTTCTGTAGGAACTGTAATGTGATTGAATGCTTAAAAATCACCAAAGCATAATTCCTGAAGTTTCTTTTTCAAACATTAAGCTTTTTCAAAACTTAGAGATATCGCAAGTTAATTGAGCATTTAATGCAGGGAAAAAATCTGGTCATAAATTACTGGGTTTTTTTTTGTTTTGTTTTGTTTTTCTGTTTTTCAATCTTTTACATACAGAAATTATCCCTGGATCATTTGGTTCCCAAAATGATTTCCGTTTCCTACTGATAATCCAATAGAGCAAACTTTAAAAAGAAACTGATAGTTTTGTCGTTCGTAAAGAGAGGGCTTACCATGGATCTGTTTCTTACTGTGCAAGCTGTTCCTCTCTCCCCACTGTAGACAGACAGCAGCACTTCAGCAGCTGCAAAAGAGCCTGTGCTGGTGGAAGGAACTTATTTTGGTCTAGCCTAGTTCAATGACTGAAAATAAAATGCCAGGGATAACAAATGTGACTAATAACTGATCCATACAGTAACTATTTGCAGGACTTCCTTTGTCTGTCTGTCTGGTGTGTCTTCACACACCAGAAACCTCTAACTGATAGTATTGTGACTGGAGCATTAGAACCTAAATTTTACTTTTGGTTTTTTTAATGCTAAGTTTCCTATCAAACTTAGTGTGACTAGACAGTGTTCCAGTGGACACGTGAGTAGTTATGACTGGACAATATGGTAATGCTTCTACAGAATGGGTGGAAACCAAGAATAAGAGCTGGAGTCAGGATAGTATATGGTCTTTATTGTAGAATGCTTGTGCCATTAGTAATTTTATGCATCTGAATTAGAGATCGTAGCAGTTTTTCTGGTTTTGTGTCTAGGTATTGACACATTTCACAGTGAAGTTACATGGTAGGGAGAACCTCCAGACACACCATGAAAATTGCCATAAACATTCAGAAATCTTCTCTGTGAGATTGAACAGAATAAAATTAAGTTAGTAGAATTTAGGGACTATAAAAATCAGTACAAATCATCTTACTTTCTTCTATTGCCTTACTGTAAGATGAGAGAAGCTAAGCAAAGGAGACTCCAAATGTTGGAGAAAAGTAGGAGGTTAGGGTGGAGACATGCATTTAGGTTTATTTTCTTGTAAGCTTTGAAGATTCAAAAGAGAATGTAGAGAAGGTCAAAGAAGATTAAAAAAGAAAAGACAAAAGGGAGCCAGGCAAGATGAAAAGCTTAGAGTAACAGATAAGGATGAGATAGTCTTACAAATGAGAAATTATTCAGGAGATGCCAACCTTTCAGAGAAGAACAGGTCCAGGCAACTGTAAGTAGAGTAACAAAGTGAGGCACTGTGTGAGTGTTTCCACAATAGTATCTGGAAGAACATTATCATGTTTAGCAGGAACAGAATTTCATTAGAAGCACACGGATGAATGGGCCTTTTTGTCTCTGCTGATTCAATGTATCTTTTGTTTAGCCATTGGGTGTTGAATAAATAAGTAATTCAATTCAGCCCTGGGAACAGAGAAAGTAATTTCATATTCTCCTTGTAACTATTTAATGACTTCTTAAAATATTGATAACCTAACCCTGTCTTGTCTGCCCACATGCTATTTAACCATACTAGTAGGACAGTTCAAGCAACTTCTGGAAACATTCCTAAGAGGTGATATTCTTTTCAATGGAGAACAGTTATGCAGATCTTTTTTAAAATGTGTGGTTTTTCATAACTGTTTGTTAAAGATTATAGAAATTTCTTTTAGCCCAGTTTTTGTACTTGATGGTAAGCCTGCCAAAATTTTTTGCCTAGAAGTGACTTGGTAAAATAACTGAATGAGTCCATAGCGCTCATGTAGCATGAATAAAATACTAATACTGGGTACAGGCAACTGAAGTAAATTGAAATAAATATTTCATTTCCTCCGTTCTTTCTTTTTTATAGCTTATGTGGAACTTTGAAATTGTAAAAGGTCAGTATGAATTGGTTTAAATGGAAACGGAAGTTTTAATTTGTTGTCAACAGATCCTAACAACCTATCAACACAACCTTTCTAGAGTTGTACTCATAGTAATATTAAATTTTGGGTTACTTTTTACTCAAACATTAATTCCTGTTCTCATTAACTCTTGTAATTCTAGCTGAATTGAGATATGTTGGAGCAATAGTTGGTATTCATCAGTCTTGATAAAAACCTTAGCTTCATATCTTTTAATGTTTTGTTTGGAAAAAATAGATCTTTCATATTAATAAGTTATACTAAGTGTGGGTTGCAAAGTCAAAAGATTAGGTTTCAAATTCCTTGATGAAATGGTAATGCTGCCTTGGCACTTGACAGTCTTTGGAATAATGTGAAATTACTTGAATGCAGTATATCAGAAAAAATTACTTGTCTGTAGCACTCTCTGAAATTAATCTTTTGTACCTTTTCAAGCTGTGGCTTTCCTTCATTGATTAGTTGACTGCTGCATGACAATTAGAAATCAAAACACAAATTTATTGTACAAGTTAAATTTATAGAACTGAAGCCTGGTACAATATTTTGACTATTGTGCCACATACAGTCATCCTTTCAGCAAAACTCTAAGTCCTTCAAGCTAAAAAAAAAAAAAAAAAAAGAAAGAAAGAAAGAAATGAATATGACTGTGTAATGTTCTAAATCTAAAGAGCACCATATTTTCTAAACATCACTTTAATTAGACCTGTCAGCTAACATGAGGTGCCCGGAGAGAACCTCTTGGGATAGGATTATTTAAGATTACCCAGTGAAGTGTTTTAATTCTTAAACCTTTAGTTGCTGATGGTGTAACATACTGTACTTAATCATTTCTGCCTATTTCCTTTTTACATGCAGCACACGCACAATGTAATTAAAAAATCAGGTTGTGTGTTCTAGCAAATAGGAATTCTTTAACTTCTCTGAGGAAAATTTCCAAACCTGAAAACACTGCGTATGTTATGGATATCCAAACTGAGAAGCTGGGCCTGGGAAGAACTTCATACTTGAGTTGCAATCTGGTATCTGCATCTTTACCAACTACCAAGCATATATCATTTTTAGTTACAAAAGTAAAAAATGTCAGTCATCTCATTGTGCTTAAGTTGTGGAATGTCAAAGACCAGCAGGTATGGTACTATTTTGTGTTGGTAGCTTATTTGCCTTATGATCTAAATTCTAGTTCCCTTGGAAGTCAGTGGATTTTTTCAAAAATATTTCCTTCTTACTTAGATTTGAGTAGAATATTGTATGATGTAATGTTTTTCTGATTAAAAAATTAAATATTGCAGATCTATTAAACATTTCATCTCCATATCTTGTCAAAACAGCTGTTTTCTAGTGTTGTCATTAAAATAACTGTTGGAATAGCAAATATTTGTGGTTGTTACTATTCATATTAAGGAAAACTGGTTTAGGGACAGGACTCTAAAAGATTACATTCTTACAACCAGTAAATCACCAGTGATGATAAAACAAGGATATAATTAATTTTACAAGATGTTCTGTTTTGGGCTACAAGCCCATATATTAGAGTGACTGTATTGTTTACTATGTAATCTGAATTGAAGAACAATTCAAAAGAAATATGCAAACTCACACGGTTGGCATGCAGCGCTTTCTGACAGTATTAGCATGCATTTTTTTAAATACTTAAAGAATATCTCTTACTGAATTTTCCTTTTCAAAAAACTTTTTAAAGTGCAACGATGGCACTTTTGTAAGCTTTTTACAGTGCATGTCATTTTGAAAAAGCCTATGTACTACACTGTTTCAGGATCAAGATTGTGAAGTTTTCTTCTCATTTTCCTCTTCCCTAACTCCCTTGCTATCAGAGCTGTAAAGAAAATGTTGTTGTTAGTAGTCATTAACACTTACTGTAATTTGAAATTTTACCTCTTGTAGACTTGAATTTACAATAGCATAAAAGGCATACAAACATTTTTTGGGGGCAGTCACAGTTCTTTAAGGAAGCACCTTTGTTCATTGTTCAAAATGTGTTAATGTTCTGCAATTCTGCTATGTAGTTCTTTAATGAGTATCTTTGCTGCTTGCAGTATTTTATAACTGTGTAATTACACAATTCTTTGCTCATACTAATCAAAAATATTCCAATGGCTTATGGAGTGATGGGGTTTGAGGTTAAGTAACTTGAATTGAAATGCATCTCATCATTAATTCAACCTAGTTCTTTTCCTTTGCGCTGTGAAACTTTTTACAGCTTTGGCACTACAGGAAATGTTCAAGTGCTAAATAGTATTGAATTCATTGTGAAATAATTTTGAAAAAACTCATCAAGGTCTCCCGTAAGATAAAAAGCTAAAATACTATATTTCCATTTGTCAAAGTTTGTATACACCAGTAATCCATATGCATGATTTTTAGTTTGCTGTTCTAAAAGTATCTAGATAGTAAAGACACTTTGTATTTTAGAATCATAGTGGTGCTATATAAGGACAAAGTAGTGTTTGGATTTCCTTAAGACTTAAAGAAAAAGGGGAAAAAAACGGAAAGAAGAAAAAGAACAGAAAGAGTGCTCCCTGTTGGAATGTTACATTTGCTCATCACTATCAGAGTTGCAGTTTCCATTTCAACATTTGTGTCTGTAATATTATATAGCAAGTTCTTTGCTTATACTGCAGTGCTGAATCCCTGTGCTAAACAAGCAGAGACCTTCTGAGTAATATCCACCTCTTCAGAACTACTGGGCAAAGTGCGACAGTTAGAATGACAATTTCCTTTTCTGCTCAAATTGCGCAGGATGGAGGCTTCCTGCCTAGAGCTGGCTTTGGAGGGTGAGCGCCTGTGTAAAGCAGGAGATTGCCGAGCTGGTGTATCTTTCTTTGAAGCAGCTGTTCAGGTCGGAACTGAAGATTTAAAAACACTCAGTGCTATTTACAGCCAGTTAGGCAATGCCTACTTCTACTTGCATGAATATGCAAAGGCCTTGGAATACCATCACCATGATTTAACTCTCGCAAGGTAATCTTGAGTCTTTCTTTAACCATGTTTTTCATTTCATTCAGTCCTTGTAAAGACGAGCAGTTGATTGGAGAGTCCAGCAGGTAACTGAATCGCCCGTTACCTGGGGAGTTGACAGTCAGTGCAGCACCATAATCTTAGTACTGACTGAGACCTTGCCAGGTTTGAGGATAATTACATGGCTGCTTTAAATTTTCTTCCTTATTTACCCTTTTGTGTTTCTAAAACTTAATTTTTCTGGTTCTCCATAATTTTAAGCTGGCTCTGCTGTTTACTTGACAGAACTCATTCATGTTTTTCTGTGTAAAACCCATAGGGTGATATTATGAAATACAAAAAAGTGTGCATTTAATATACTGTTTGTGTGTTTGACTTTTGATGACTTAGTGTAGATCCAATAAAAGACAGAGATGCCTCATGTTGACCACAGTTAGGCACAAATCCTTTCTTCCCCCTTAACCTTGTACCTGTGGAGGGGGGTGTAGCCATGGAGGTACCTAAATTGACAAAGCACTTGTGCCATTCCCGAAGTATCCACGTCTGAGTAGGTCAGTGTCAGTCTTCCACCTTAATCTCATTTGGACTCTTGAGATGAAATATTCCTCTGAGATTTTTGGAGATTGGTATGTCTAATACAGGCTAGTAAGACAATTTATGATACATAAAATATGTAAACAGTTGAAACTCTTTTCTAGTCATGGGACTGTCTTTACACATAATCATTACATTTTTCTCTTTATTCTCTTCCTGAAAGAAATGTGATGTCTTATAAAGTAGTTGATCAATATTGTGAACATTGGCAGTTGCATAAACAGCACCAACAAAATTAAATGTCCCTAACCATAGACTAAACATTGTTTATGTGAATGTATTTTAGATACAAAATAAAACTAACATATGTATGCTTAACTACTGGTAATTTCGTAAGTTCTTGTAATTATCTACCGTACATTGATCAGCTTTCTAATTTTAAATTATACACTATTTAATGGTAGCTTTATGTTTGCAATTTTAGGACTATTGGAGATCTGCTGGGTGAAGCTAAAGCTAGTGGAAATCTGGGCAACACCTTAAAGGTACTTGGGAATTTTGAAGAAGCTATTGTTTGCTGTCAGAGACATCTGGATATTTCCAGAGAGCTTAACGATAAGGTAAGAATTGCTTAGGAATCCAAAAGTAAGCTATGTATTACTAGAAACTGTATTAACGAACCCCTTTGTATTGGTAGTAACATGAGTATGTCACTTTTTAGAGGAAACAGTGAATTACTTCTGGAAAATGAGAATCTGTTTTGTTTAAGAGGGTTGTTTGCACCTAGAAGACTACAGTATCTAGATGTATAAATATTATCCTGTATTAAAATACAGGATAAATTTAAAATAAATTTAAAGATAACTGGAGTTGAGAATTATGCATCTCGCCTTCAATGGAGAGAGTAAGCTAAACGGTCTGATTGAAGGATGTGACCGAGTGGGAATAAAGCGGGTGACATCAGCCTGTTCAGAATGGTCACAGCATCTGTTGACAAGCACTTAAAACTTTTTCTCCTTTCTGTGGATTTGTGCTAACTGTTAGGACACAAGACATGAGCCTAAAGCATGAAGTTTTAGAGCGTTATTAACGCGTTGCTTTTGTTTTAGGTGGGAGAAGCAAGAGCACTTTATAATCTGGGAAACGTTTATCACTCTAAAGGGAAAAATGTAGCCTGTGCAGGGACTCATGATCCCGGGGAACTTCCAGATGATGTGAAAAATGCATTAGAAAAAGCTGCAAATTATTATGAGTAAGTAATAGCTTTAAATCTTGATGATTGAGAGGATATGATCATCTAAGTCATTAGAATAGTGGGAGATATTTTGATGACATGAATTAAGCTGTAAACCAGTGCGACTTTAGTTTGCAGGCAGTGTCATGCTTGTACTCAGAGCAGAGAATCTTGAGAATTTTTTCCTTTTAAAATGGAGACTGAACTTCTCTTTGTTACACCCTCAGTTTTAACATCCCTCTTATTCCCACATCCTTTCCTCATCCTAGAGTCCTGTCCATCTTTCAGAACCAGAGTGACGATAACAGGACCTCGGTATAACTACATTTGAGCTGACATTGTCTTACTTTCATAACTTCGGTCCACGGATTTTTGTGGCATGTGCAGCACTCACCTTTCTGTCGCAAGAGAATGTGTGCTTTCAAATTGGCTAGTGGATGTTGAGCAAACATAGGTCTTTTGCTGGAAACAAGCACACCAGCTTGAGTGAGAATGAAATAAAAACTTTGTATCTCACAGGAAATGCTTCCTGCTCAGTGGAAAATTTATGGTTGCATAAAGGCAATTAAAATAGGCCAAAATAGAATACCTCTACCTTTTCCTTTATATAAACGGAAGAAATTTTTTTTTTGCTTAAATAACTATGAGGAGAAAATATCTTACAAGTTGCTGCTCTTCCCTCTTTTCTCTCATCAGGGAAAACCTGACAATAGTAACAGAGCTGGGTGATAGAGCTGCGCAAGGACGTGCCTTTGGAAATCTGGGAAATACGCACTATCTTCTGGGGAACTTCAGGAGTGCAGTTATAGCCCACGAACAGGTACAGTAACATGCTAGTATGGAATGTTACTTGTTCTAGCAAAATATCACTAGTTGCGGATGATCTTGTTGTGCTGGACTTTGCAAGCTTTCTAGTGCAAGTTAGGCTTTAAACCTTAACGGCGCAGCTTTAAGTCTGGCTGTTCTTTTCAAGCCTACAGAACAGATACTTCAGATAGTGGAAAAACTCTGGGCACGCACTCTTGTATGCAAGTGTGTGTTAGGAAATGCAAAACTGAGTAATTAATGCAATTATTTAATATTTTTAAGCGTCTACTAATTGCAAAAGAATTTGGTGATACCTCAGCTGAAAGAAGAGCATACAGCAATCTCGGAAATGCCTACATATTCCTGGGTGAATTTGAAACCGCTTCTGAATACTACAAGTTAGTTGACTGCTTACAACTTACGTATCTTGTACTTTTTAACTTTTTTTTGTGCTTAGCACTTTTCCTGACAGTAGAATGGCCATTTCTTTAAAATATACTTAGAAAAAAATTGCATTTGTTTAGCAAAATATTTGTCTTTTAATCTTTTTGTTACTTTAAATAGATTCTTCTCCATACTGTAAACATCCTTCTGCAATACACATTTGCTCTTGTTTTAGAGATTGAGCATTACTGCCTTAGCACTCACTAAATTCTGGAGTCATCCGAGTAGACTTTGGTATCACTGAGATAGGTAGCGCATGTCAACATTTGATCTGTATTTTTAATCCAGAATTTTTCTTCATCTCCTCAGTACAACTAGTTGTTGCTGCTGTTAGTTAGAAAAATATACGCTCTGCAAAGATAGAGTACTGCCTGTTTGTTTTGAAAACAGGAAAAAAGCCTTAATACTGAGCAAAACCTGCTTAGCACTCAAATTCCTCTTAGCTAGCAAGGACGAGCTGGCTAGGTGGTTATAGGTATTACGGTATTGACGGAGAATATGCAATGTTTATATCAATGCTGGTACTAAACTGTGTCAAGTCCATGATGTCAGGAAAGCTGCTATAAATTATTGATGAAGCAACCAATTAAAATTAGGAGACGCAGTTTAAGTGACCAGTCTGCACCCTAATAAAGTGAATGGAAATTGATTGCAGGGGAGGAAAGTGGAAGGAAGACACTTAAAATCTTTTAAATTTTACAGAAAATAATTATGTAAAATAATTTATTAGCAGCAAAATTGCCAGCTTAGTGACTGAGCTTGTTTAATTTGTATAACTGATTTTTCGTTGCACAATTACTTGTACATACTTTCTAAAACCTTTCTTTGCAGTGATTTTTGAGGTGACTCACTCTTTCTTTTAGGAGGACGTTGCAGCTGGCTCGACAACTTAAAGACAGAGCTGTGGAAGCCCAGGCCTGCTACAGCCTTGGAAACACGTACACTTTGCTTCAGGACTATGAAAAAGCAATTGATTATCACTTGAAACACCTTGGGATTGCTCAGGAATTAAATGATAAGTAAGCCCTGAGAGATTGTTTAATGTATATGACACTTAAATCCTGTTACTTTTTAGCTCTGCTTTTTTCTGTATGTGACATCTGAAATAATGTGAATTCCCCATGATGCATTTCCCCCGATGGGATCCAGTTTATGAATGGAAAAAATGTACTCTTGAAGGTATTTCAGTTAATGAGTCTGGGGTGAAATATCCCTTTATTCAATTTTATTACAACATCGATGAGTGACGGTTTCCACATCTTTTGTCAGTATTTTCTTTATAAATTAAAAAAAAACAGGACTCGACTGTAGTAATTTTGCAGAGCTTTTCCATGAATGAGCAACAGGGGGGAGGGAGAAAAATAAGTCCACTAGCAAATAATGCTTTTTTTAAAACCATAATTTCTGAGTTTTTCTGTAACATTGGTGTAACATTTTGTTAAATGCAGTTCTTCTAACTCAGTAAACAGAGTATGTGAATAATAAGGGATATGCTCTGAAGAAAAGTAAAATAGGCTATAATATATATATATATATATATATATATATGTATATATTATATATATATATTTATATATATGTGTATATATATATTATATATATATATTTTTTTATATATGTATATATTCCCCTCCTCTGGGTGACAGGTATATGATCTAAGGAACTATTTGCTATATATATAATGCTTGCAAAACTGAAAAGATGAGTTGTGTGTGCTGTGAGTTTAAAAATCGAAGATTTGATGAGATTTGTTCACATTTACGCTTATGTCCATATCACACTACTTTAATTACAGATACTTTAATTCATCAGTGTAGGTATAGTTTCTGATGGGAATCTTAATTTTTCTTTGCACAGCCATCATATGGTGGTAATGTTATGAAAATCTGACCCCTAGTGTTCAGACAGTAATGGAAGATGTGCTTGAAGCTTTGCTCTTTTCTGAATTTTTGCAGAATTGGCCAAGGAAGAGCATGCTGGAGTTTAGGGAATGCTTATACTGCTCTGGGAAATCATGACCAAGCAATGCATTTTGCAGAAAGGCATTTGGAGATTTCAAGGGAGGTATGATATTCACACGCTCACTTACACTGACTGCTTGATTTCTGCTCTCACTGCAGTGATTGCTGTAGAGGGACGACCATGCATGCGATATTGAATAATGGAATAGATTTTGAGTAACGTCTTAAGTGGCTGACTGCAGTACTGCCAGCACAGTTTTCAACCAGGGATTTAGAGGGGAAGATACATGCTTCATATTTACATATGTTTACATTTTATCAAGGTACTAGATCTACTTATTTTATTTGGCTGCAGGTAGGAGACAGAAGTGGAGAACTCACTGCTAGACTTAATCTCTCAGATCTTCAAATGGTTCTTGGATTGAGCTATAGCACAAATAACTCCATGATGTCAGAAAACCACGTGGCTGACAACAGTTTGAATGGTATGTGTTTGTTTATAGAATACTTTTAACAGTGAACTTAAGAAAAAAAATATCCGTTTGTATTGTTAGTTGCTTTCTTCTTTTGGCAGATGAAGGCACAACCTTCAGATGGTTGTATATGCATCTTTTTTTCCCTGTGAGCAAAAAAGATTTCTTTGTGTAATGGCTATTTTTGCAATATTGCAATATTTTTTTGGAGGATTTGCATTGTGAATCACAAGTTGCTGCTTAGTTCCTTCACATGAATAATCTTGAGATTCTAATATTCTTCATTTTTAATGGGGGAAATTTATCTACTTGCTGCCAAATGTCTTTTCTTCCTGCCATCTTAGCAACACCAGGCTTACTATAGAAGTTGGTTCATTTGATGGTTCATAGCTCCATGGTCCTTCTCTGAGTCCCCTGAAAGCACTGCTTATGTAGCAGTGTGAGTTTTTCAGGCTGTTTGTACTAACAGCTATTTACTCTCTGCTGGTAAGTTTAACTGCACCATTTTGGAACTCAGAATTGCTGCATCTTGGAGCTTAGATGAATACAAAGAGAGTCCAGCTTTGAAGGTAACACCATAAATCTTAATGATAAAAGGATGAACTTGTTTCTTTCTTCAAGGTACCAGAACAAGAGTCGGACGCCGTCACAGTATGGAAAACATGGAACTTGTGAAATTAACACCAGAAAAGGTTGGCATTTTTTTCTTCTGTTCTTCCAGTACGATTGCAATGAAATGTTTCCCAGGGTTTTACTCTAAGTTACGAATCGCTATTATTATTTGTGTTCAAATGACAAGATAGTCAGAAGTTTTGTACTTAACCACTTTGAAAGAAGTCAGCAGAACTTTGATGTGTCATTTGCATCCCCTTTAATTTAGCTATCTTAAGAGTTAGGTGAAAACAGTTCTGACAATAAGATATGACAAATAATACTGTTGCCAGGTAAGTAACAGTTAGCATCTTACATATATAATGATTAGTGGAAAGCTTGCTTTATTCCCTTCAGGAAGAAGAAAGAATAGGGACCTGCAGTGTACAGCAAAAGAATTCTTTTCATCTCCTTTTAAAAAGTGGCTTGAGGTTTGCAGCATAAAAGTGATTCACAATTAAATGTCATAAGCTTTAGCTCAGAGAGGTGCTTTGAACAATTTTTCTTTGGCTGCAATCATTTTATAGACACTTAATGTACAGGTAAGTGTTTTTCTTCACTTTGGGATTTCAACCCACCTTGCAAGCCATTGTTTCAACACCTATCTTGAATAAAGACTCCATTCCAAAAATGCTGAACCTGAGTCACAGATAGGGAAAGTGACTTCTCCCAAGTCACAGACATCTCTCAGGGCTGGGAGTTCCTGATCCTCGTCTTTGTGTGAATCTTGAGAGACTTCCTTTAAATTCCATCTGTCTTTAAAAGGTAAGCTTACCTTTTAATGTAGATGACTCTACTGGTGGACTGACATTGCTATTTCTGCCTCCATATTGGGATATCCGATTCCTATCTCTTCAAATGATAAAAAAGCCTGTCATCATGTTTATCACACAGTAAATTAAATCTTCTCAAAGCTTACATCATGACAGTTGGTACAGCTGAAGTTAGCGCTAACACGCAGAGCCTCTTTGGGCACTGATTTAAAGTGAGTCTGGGTTTTATTCCAGACTTGTTTCTCTACAGGGACCCTCTAAGCTGTTGGTTATTACTTCCTGTATTTTCTTACTGAATCTCTTTATCTGTCTGTGTTATCTTTCAAAATACTGTGTGTGTGACAGTTCTCACCCTAAATACACTAAAACATTTCATGTGGATTTTACAATGGAGTATTAACCTAGTATTACAGCTTAGCTTTTAGTAAAGGCTTTTTTCAAGATCCTCCTGTAGTATAATCTGGACACTTATTCCATGAATATTTCTGTTATAAAACAGAATGCATGGCTCTAGCATTCTGGTTTGATTGTACAGTACAGTCTTCCCTTTGAGCTTAAGCCTTTAAAGGTAATTCCATTTTGGCAGGCAGCACTGCTGACTAGGATTTATGCTTATAGTCACAGTTTCTGATGCCGAATCAAGAAAAAAAAGTGTTTTTCATGCAGTTATTATAGAAGATTGTCTTTTGTAGATTATCTCTTTTGTGGATAACTATTTTAGAAAAAGTTATGTGAAAGCTGGTAGGTTGATAAAGTCAGACTGTGCTGGCATTCTTCTCACTCTTCCTTTTCAACCTGTATTGGGAATTCTGTGTATATAAAGGACTCGATAAAAGGTTGGCTGAGTATCTGCTGAATACAAAGTTTTGCTCCACTCTCCCACTTTAAAGCCATGGATTTTTTTCAAGTGTCAGAATGTCATGTGGGAACTGCCACCTGTACCTGAATTTTAGTAGTCATCTTAACTACATTTGCTACATCTCAATCAGTAAGAAAAACAGTTCTAACTGCTTGATTATATATACCATTTTATCACTCTTAATCCATCAAGCATCCCACTGTGGTTCAGTTAAGAGACTGATCAATAACAACAGTACTAACCTGCTTCAGGTAAATAAGATCTCCAATAATCATATGTCATGTGATACAATTTTTAACCACCTAGTGGCTGGATAAACTATATAATGTAAAGCTGCTTTACTTTGGGAAGAAAAAGAACCAACCATGACAGGCATCAGTGTAATACAGTTAAAAGGGTTGATTTCATGACTCTTGTTTTCTTAGGTTCAGAACTGGAACAGTGAGATTCTTGCTAAACAGAAACCACTGGTTGCCAAACCTTCAGCAAAGCTGCATTTTGTAAATCGACTAAAAGGTAAAAAGTACAAAACCAGCACCTCTTCGAAAGTTTTGCAGGATGCCAGTAATTCTATTGATCATCGACTTCCAAACTCTCAAAGGGTAAGTTTGGAGATTATAGCTTTTAATATAGATACCTGCAGGAATGTGTTTTCCATAATTTTCATCAAACAGATTTTAAGTTTTATTTATTTGTTTACTTAATTTAAACAATGTCACTCAGTGAATCGATGCAGAATCTGCCATTTTTACAGATGTTTCATGGAAGATGGTACTTAGAAAAAGTTTTTCTACTATTAGAATGTTTTTTCTCCCAGTAGACTTTTTAAAGTTTTAGGAAAGCTGGCACATATACTTTATTTCTAAAATCTCTCTCAGGACATGTTTTTCTAAACTTACCAAATGCTGTTTTTTTGACACCTATGCCCCTGTCAAGCTTGGCTGAAATTGGCCAGTGGATTTTTTTTATTTTTTTTTTTTTTTTGATAAAAAAAATTTTATAGGTCATTGCACTCCTTACAGAAGTCAGTTAAAATTAAAAAGAATTGCATCATTTGATCTGAATGATAGAACCATCTACCTGAGGAGCAACTGAAAACTGTTCACTACTGTTGTTTTCTTTCCTCCTTGGCATTTGAGTTTTGGTGCCTTAGTAGCTGAGGAGAAAATTCCTGAGGTAATGATAAGAGTACCTGTTCTCTCTGTTTCAGAGAATTAAATGTTTCTAATAGATTTTACCTTTCCAAAATATTTGTTATATTAGCATTTCCCACTACCTTAGGATAAATCTTGATCTTAAAAAAATGGATGACTAAAATACTAGTGTTTAATAGTTACTCAATCAGATCAATCAATAGTTACTAATCAGATACTCAAATATAAAACATTGTTGGAATGAAACTACCAAATGGCTGTCCTGTTTTTAGGTGCTGCTGAGTTCAAAATACCTACTAACTTTTCTATCCTCTTCAGAAAAACAATCGAGAGACAATGGCAGATGAAGGGTTCTTTGACTTGCTGAGTCGATTCCAGAGTAACAGGATGGATGATCAGCGATGCTTCTTCCAGGAGAAGAACAGATTCTCAACTGCTTCAGTAGCCACATCCTCTACTCCACCTAAAACAATGAGAAAATGTAATTTTTTTTTTTAACATCTGTATGTGACTTTAGTTCCTCGCAAATACAATTTAAAATAGTATTTGCGAGGAACAAGTTCCCTACTGTGGTAGGGAATTTATTTCTAGCCTGATGTTTTTTCCTCTTCCTTCCTCAGCCTTTTCCACTTCTGTGGTCTCACCCCACACCGATGAATTTCTAGATCTGCTTGCTAGCTCACAGAGCCGTCGCCTAGATGACCAACGCGCTAGCTTTAGTAATCTACCTGGACTTCGTCTTAATCAACGGAACAGCCAGTCAGTCCTGGGTCACTTAATGGCAAGCAACAACAGAGAACTGGATGATGACTTCTTTGATATACTGATAAAATGCCAGGTAAGACTTAAAATTCTTAAGATTGAGTCTTTCAGGCTTTGATTTGTGTATCCTGCTGTTTAATTTCTTCAAGTAATCTCCTATGTTTATCACATGTTTTAAGATATAAATTGGTTGCTGGGATAGGGATGTAAAGGAAGATCCAGAAATGATTCTTTTAAAGATTTTTTTTCCAAATTATCTAGTCTTTAGCAAGTATAAATTGCAGCCTGTATACCGTGTTTACCACTTAAAGTAACAAATGATGAACGGGAGGGATGCTGAAAAGATGAAAACAAGTGAGGTTACTGAAAGGTATAAGTAAAATAATTGTAAAAAGAAAAAAAAAGCATTAAGATCGAACTTGCTAGGTTTCCTGGTGTATCAGATGCCTTCCTAACTTATCAAATGAAACAATTCACTGTTACATTTTTAGTTTTGATAATGATTATTATTCCTGTTATGGTACACTCAAATAATAGTTTGTAGTAATACAGAAGTGATGTGTCTGATTACCAATTAGAGTATGCTATAACCAAAGACAACTAGGGAGTTGGAATGTTACCTGCTGGGGTGGTAAGGATCTCAAAGTACAAAATTCAGACACAAAGCTTTTCAAAGCTAAGTAGGTTACCTAGGGTGGGGAACAGAATCTGATGTTGAGTTTACAGTGATGGCGTTCATCAGTCTGATGAAACAGCAACTTGTCTGTTTACTGCTTTCAGGCAAAGAATCTCTGGATTCACTCGATAAGATTTTCAGTCTTATCTATAGCAGAGATGTAATGTCTGATGGTGCTTATTGAGATAGGAATAGAAAAATTTAACCCTCTAGCATCCATTACTGATGTTACTGCTTTAAAGAGTGGCAACAAAGTGTTGTTGACCTCTGTATCGGTGTGGTAGAAAATACTGTGTCTTAAAGGTGACTGTTCAAGTCCCATCACTTCTTTGGGTTTGCAGTGTTCACTACACGTTTCTGAGGTGAATGTGTACCTCTGCAGTGGGCCAGGCATCGGCCTGTTAGTGCCAGAACATACTTGTTCCTAGCTGAAGGGAAGGAGGAATGGTAGATGGCCGCAGTCCACAGCCAAAGCTAGTCTGACAGGCTGGTGCTTGTAAATCTCACTGTGAGGGGGCTGCTTCATGTAGTGCGCACAGAAGCTATCTCAGATGCATTATACAAAGCGGTCTGTAACACTGCGATTAAAATGTACCAGAATCTTCTAAGGAAAAAATTCTCAGTACTGTGTTTCCAAATCTGACAGCAGCATAGCTATTTTTAGTCCCTGAATAATGAAAGAAAATAAGTGAGAAAGCCCTAATTCTGTAATTTGCAGGACAGCTTCTAAGAAAATAGTAAGAATCCTAACCTAAAGAAAGAACAGAGCTGACTGAGTGATAGTACAGAAAATATGGTTGTCCTCTGACATATCAGACTAGAAACACAAAGTAGCAATGCTAAAATTCTTCTGGTCACTTAAATTTTGCTCCACACTGTTAAGGACAATTAAATGAGGACAGTAATTTCAGACACTGCTGGTAGATGGTTTTGATTGACTGTTTTAGCTACACTTTAGCTACATCTTTAACCTAGTAATTTCATTTCAGAAAGATGGTCTCCCTGCATAGTCAGCTACTTGAAACAAAGCTTACAAATTAAACCTTTGTAATTGTTTTACATCTGAAAACAAGAACTTCCAGTAATTTTTCGCTTTTAATATTCTCTTATATATCATGTAAACATGCAAAGCTTTGCTTGGTTTCTCTGTAGGGTTCTAGACTGGATGATCAAAGATGTGCTCCTCCATCATCTGCAAAAGGACCGACTGTACCAGATGAGGATTTTTTCAGCCTCATTTTACGATCACAAGCTAAGAGAATGGATGAACAAAGAGTGCATTTACCCTCGAGTATAAAAGGACCAAATTCTAGCTGAGAAAAGTAATAGGCTGGCTCTGTACAGTAACATTTTATCTATCATTTTTGTTTGCTGGGAAAAAAAAACATGCCTTTAAAAAAAAAAAGAAAGCAATTAGTAATTTTGTGTCCTTTTTAATTATTTTTGTATAAATAGCAGCATCATCCTCACTGACCTGTAGTTAAAGGTAGAGCTGCTGCTCCTGTTTGTAGTTGGCAGCTACTTTTAGCAGTGTCTGTTGGAATTACTGACTACTCTATCTCCCTCTTAACTGTCTGTAATCTTTTACCATTAATATGAACTTTCTTCTCCATCAAGGTACTCCTGTTACAGATGTGTGGACTCTACTGGTATCTGTCTAGTGTAAGATCTAAGTTTATATATTCTTTTTAAGGAAAACTTGATTTTTTCCCCTCTAATTTGTACTTCCCTGGAAAAGGTCCTGTTTTCTTTTATACTTTTTTTAAAAATAAAAATAATTGAGAAATAAATAGCCTCAGTACTTACTCAGTCTGTCTTTGTTTCTTCCAAACTGTGTTCCTGCAGTCAGTTTTTATGAAAAAAATCACTTTTTAATTAGCTAGTTTTAATTCTGCTTAATTCAAAAATATGCTTTTAAAAGCATGCTTGGCTTATTATTGTAATATTTAAGTATGATGAATGATGGAGGAAACAATCAGAATAATTTTTTAAGAAGATGTACTTGTTTGTAAATAACAGGTGTCAATGCTGTCTATAGATTATGGTACATTTCCACCACCAATAGCAGTCCATTCACCTGGGAGTTACCAGGTTACTAGGAGTTTAGCATGGACTGCCACGGACATCAGATAATTCCTGCAGCCGGAGAATTTCAAGTGTTGCAAACAACAAACACATCTATACTTCCTATTATCTGACCCCAGCTACTTTTCCTTCTGTTGATAAGGTGATGTGCTATGCTGGGTTATTTTGGGGAAAAATAGCTGTAACTTTCAATATCCCCTTGGATAGATACCTATCCTGATGTGGTTTTTAGCCCAGAGATGTGATGGTTTTTTAAATATGGGTATCTTGAGTTAGAAGTCACTGACTGTAACAGTAGAGGCAGAAAAATTGTTAATTTCAAGAATTTATAAATGATGTGATCTCCATTTTTAAGTGAGCCCCACCCCCCATCCCTGAAAAGAATCTAGTTTAGTTTCAAAGTAAAACAGCTTTTCAATAATAGCTAAACAGATAAAGGTTCCACATAATTCAAGCTACTCTACAGTTACTGAAAACTTTACACACATTTTTATAACTTTTTTTAAAGCATTGAAAATTGATTTTTACTGAAACGTAAACTGTCCTTCATATGCTTATAGAGAAGTGCCAGCATGTTCCTCCAAAACCATGTGCTGTCATCACTGTAGCAAGCTGATCTTTCTTTAGTATCTTTTCTTGAACGTTTGCTATTCCTTGCCCAGCTATGAATTGCCCTAAGAAAACTGGTATAACATCAGTTTCTTATTCCTATGCAAATTATTAAATTATAAGACAATGATTAAGATCTGTCAGAACTAAGCTGACAAGGAGCAATTCTACCTACTTAAGACTGATTTTAAAGAATGTAAAACACAGTGCTGAGACTTTTATATAAAAAAGAGCTGTAATTAGTCTGACTCTATTGCAACACTATTATGTGAACAACAGCAGCTTTGAGCTGTTTTACAATTATTACCTGAGTAGGCTAATGTTTGCTTGATCACAGACTCTTAATGTTTCCTCATCATAAAATATCTAGTTTAATCTATTTAGAATGAGCAGTAACATCACTTTGATGTTGTCATGTTTGTATTTAAGTTATATAACATAACCACTTACGTTTATAGTATCTTTCTTAATAAGGACATTTATGTAAAGCAATCATGTATATTCAGTCTCTCAGTTTAAAACCTTACAGCTATTCTTCCTATTGCTCTGACCAAAGATGAGTACTCTCAGCTTACTGATGTCCTATTTTCTACATTTGAAAACAAGCAAGCAAGCATGTGACAAATAAAGCTTAGCCAAAACTTACAGCAGAGCTTGGAGATTCCTCAGTCTCCTTCCTTTGATTCACATGACCTGCTCTCTTTCTTGTCTTCAGCTGCTCCCACTGTAGAACTTTCCCCTTCCAGGTTTTTATTAGAATTGCAGTTTTCACCAGCCTCTTGCTCTGCTTTGCCTGTTTGCTGCTTCTGCTGCTCAAGTGCACGCTCTTCAGTAAGGCATTCAGCTGTGATAGTTGCTAGTCTACGAACTTCAGAATCAGTGTTCAATCTATTCTGTAAAAATTAATAATAAGCTATTAATCAAGCAATCAGAAGTGACAGTATCCAGCACTTCAGGAATATCTCAGCTCAAGGGGCAAAACTCCTGATGATTTTCTCACTTTAAAGGATAATTGGCAACTTTTTTTCCTGGGGAAACTGTACATGGAAATAAGCACAATCTGGAATATAAGTCAGTTTTGAATATATTCTGTAGTTCACAGAAGTTGTTTAATTTAAGTAAGTAAGTTTTTTACTATATAGTGTTCTAATTAAAAGTGGTAGTTTCCTGCCACTGTTAACCATTGTCTAGTATTTTTCCAGAAGAAAATATGCCTGAAACAATCTACCTGTTGCCCTATAGAATAGTCCTATATACTTCCTTAACTGCTCTCCCCAAGCTTTGGATTAAGCTTGTTTCAACATGTTCTGGTAGATGATGCTCAAGTCTAGTAAATTTAATCCAAGCTCGAAGGCCCCCTAGACTAACATACACTGGGTTCTGGTTTGTGAGACTCTTCTACTTGCGTATCTGGATCATTGCTTGCGTGGAAAACGTCAAGGCTTTTGCTGCTGTTTCCAGGTCTGATACAGGCATCTCCTCTGTCATAGGGTCCTTTATTTACATGAGGAATCTTCCGTAAAGGATAGTCATCTGAATCCCTCTCACTATATTGCCTAAAGTCTATTTTTTCCTGCTGTCCATCAGGTGGAGGAAGCATTTTCTTCTGAGAGGATGTTAAATATCTTAACATAGACACTGATGATCCTGCACCATAGCAGAAAGCCTGGGGAAAGGTGGGGGGGGGGGGAACAAGAGAAAAAAAAAGGACAAAGACTCAAACATTTGCAGCCTACAGTTTTCACACTAAGTTCAAAGTCATACTGCTGAAAAACACTGAAGGAAAAGCTCAGGTGGTCAGAATGGTTACAGTGAAATTCAAGCTGTCTGCAGTCTGACTGCACTGCAGCAGCTGCCAAACTGTACTTTGTCTTTAGTGTTACAGTAAGGAAGATGCTGAGGCTCCTAACTCAATGCTTTCTCATATAAAGCTCAAATTACATGCATCGCTGTCTAACAACTATAATTACGCAACAGGTAGAAACTGAGCTGGAAATAAACTGTCATACAATCTAGGATCTTAAGCTTTCTTAATATTTTATTCCACATGGGAAGTGTGTAATAAAAATAAAAACTTGCCTATTTTTAATAACAAAATGAACTGTTACTCTAATTGTCAAGAAAAAAATCCCTTGAACTCAGTATATTAGGAGGATTTAATCTGGTCTAACAAATCTGTTCAGTAGTACAAATAATACAAATATTGTATGATAATAAATACATTTAATTTACAAAATAATTACTAGTAAAACTGGTATTTAAAATATAAGATAAATGCATACAAACCAGAACAGCTAGAGCCATCATGATTAGTACTGGAACCTGCAGGAACATTGGTATCTCCTTCATGAGTGCTTTGATGAACTCCCCAATGCCTTGTCCTACATGCTTCAAAGGCTCAGTTACAAAGTTGGTGAAAGTAATAGCCAATGCCTAGAAAAAATATAAACAGAAAAATAGTGTTATCGCTGATTTAATAGAAACATGAACAATCTCATTATATCATCTGGTGTATACCTTTGTTGGTGGAACCAGCAAAATAGGATTTACTAGTAGAGTTTCATAGTACTTCTGGCAGGGATCATCCTGAAATGTCCACTTACTTCGAAGCCATTCTATAGTCAAAGCAAAGACATGTTTTACTGCTTTTTTCATATTTTATAACACAGTAACAAGACAGAAAATAGCATTTCCGTTACAGATGGAACAGAACTCTTCTAGATATGGTTCGAAGCTCAGATTTATTTCTAAAAATCTCAAATTAGGACAGCAGTGTAGCTTATCCAGTCACAAGGAAGCAGAAAGGAAATGGAAAACAGAAATGAAAGAGAAGGAAACGAGTTTTTTTCCTCCATGTTCAATCAAAAAAGATCTCTTTAATAGCTGAACTTAGTTCCTAGAAGCCTCAGAAAAAAACTAAGCAAGCCCAGCCTGTGGAAACATTATCGTTTGGCACATTTTCCCCACAGTCACTGAAACAGAAGTAATTGTCAGTGCTACTACTCATATCTCAGGCTGCAAGCTTTTCAAGTAGGCTTAAAAAAAAAAAAAAGTATTTGACACAGTATTTTAGTTACAAACAAAAAGTCTTTCTCCTTAACTGAGACTAAGTTACAAACAAATAATTTATGACTGAAGTATTTCTGCAATTTGGTTTTTGTAGAGTCAAACTTGAAATTTCACAAAATACAGCAACAACAACTAATAAATTCCAGTGGAAAGGCAGTAACAGGTACTCATAGGAGTTTCCACCATTAATCTTCCTGATATGATACTCTATGGGCTAATAAAAAAATATTCAGCCATCTCCATAAAATAACAGAACTAGGTGAATAGTTACTGACCAGATTTCTGAAGCCTACGTATTCACGTTTGGAAGATGAGAAAATCTTTTTCTTGAGTTCTGCCTTCCTCTCTTTAATAAACTGTGCACTGAATGGTATTGAAGGCGAGTAGGGGGAACACTCATGGGATGAGAAAAGACAGTATGTTAAGTAGTAAGGACGAAAAGTAACCCCACGGCATGCTCTAAACATCATTTTGGTGGATCATCTCTCCTTCAAAGGCCTAGAAAGGAAATACCTGTAGAATGGAAAGACAATCTAACCTCATATATTACTAAAGAGATGGTTCAATACACTTACTATTTATGAAGAAATTATTTATGGGATGTTACTACTGACTTGGCAAGTTTTGAAGGTATTGCAGTCTTAAAAACTACTGCAAAATAATGAAACAAATATTTACCAATGAGACTTCCACTCCAGTCCACCTTCTCAGCACAGACATCATCAAACTGCCCCACTTTGGCAACTTCCGCCTGATGTTGTGCAAAGGCCACCTGCAGAAGAATCAGAATTACTTGTAAAAAACAAAGGTAGAGCTGCTGTCATCTGTAAGACTTTCTAAAATTTATTACAAATCTGAAAAAGCAGATCTCCACGGGCTGAACATATTATGAAGTTTCTGACTGTGAGGAAGGCAGTCTTCTGGTGGATTGAGAACTGGCTGAAAGGCAGAGCTCAGAGGATTGTCATCAGTGGTGTGGAGTCTAGTTGGAGGCCTATGGCTAGTGGTGTCCCCCAGGACTCCGTACTGGGTCCCATCCTGTTCAACTTCTTCATCAATGACCTGGATGAGGGTACTGAGTGCCTCCTTAGCAAGTTTGCTGATGATACCAAGCTGGGAGGAGTGGCTGACACACCAGAGGTCTGTGCTGCCACTCAGAGAGACCTGGACAGGCTGGAGAGTTGGGCAGAGAGGAACCTCATGAGGTTCAACAAGGGCAAGTGCAGAGTCCTGCACCTAGGGAGAAATAACCCCAGGCACCAGTATGGGCTGGGAGCTGACCTTGTGGAGAGCAGCTCTATAGAGAAGGACCTGGGAGTGCTGGTGGATGACAGGTTGACCATGAGCCAGCAATGTGCCCTTGTGGCCAAGAAGGCCAATGGTATTCCAGGCTGCATTAGGAAGACTGTGGCCAGAAAATCGAGGGAGGTGATCCTGCCCCTCTATGCAGCTCTGGGGAGGCCTCATCTCAAGGACTGTGTCCAGTTCTGGACTCCCCAGTACAAGAGAGACATGAAGCTACTGGAGAGAGTCCAGTGTAGGGCTACAAAGATGATCAGAGGGCTGGAGCATCTGCCCTACGAGGAACAGCTGTGAGAGCTGGGCCTGTTTAGCCTGGGGAAGAGAAGGCTGAGGGGGGATCTCATCAATGTGTACAAGTACCTGAAGGGAGGGTGTCATGGGGACAGGGACAAACTCTTTTCAGTTGTCCCATGTGACAAGAAGCAATGGGCAGAAACTGAACCTCAGGAAGTTCTGCCTGACCGTGAGGGGGAATTTCTTCCCTGTGAGAGTGACGGAGCACTGGACCAGGTTGCCCAGAGAGGTTGTGGAGTCTCCTTCTCTGGAGATCTTCAAGTCCTGCCTGGATGCAACCCCGTCTACCATGCTCTAGGTGACCCTGCTGAGCAGGGAGGTTGGACTAGATGATCTCCGGAGGTCTCTTCCAACCTTACTGATTCTATGATTCTTCAAAAGGCACTGACTGCTTCCATCATAAAAACACTCCTGCCATCAGCCATGTCTCTTGAGACAGTGCAGGCAGCTAACGTCCAGCACATCTTGACAGCCCAAAGTCACAGCTCAGATCCGCCCCCACTCAGATCCTTCCCTCCCATTCCCAGGGCACAGGCTGAACCTGACCTAACACTATTCACTCTTGACAGGTGTAATCATCTGGGAATATCTGTATTAAAAAAAAAAAAAAAATTGCTACCTAAACACACTATTAAACAGAGTTAATTCCCAGGAATTTCGTGGAACCAGATAAAACTATCAAGATGGCTATCTCTTTGATTTATTCTCCAAATGGTGTTTGAATTACCTAAATACCCAACTTGGATATCAAAGATATAAATTTAGGGCAAAAGCAGCTTGGTACCAAGTTACCTTAAAATATGTTTGGTTTAGATGGAGGGAGTGAGAGAAGACAGACTGCTATCATGAAATTACTAATTAAAACATTGGGACATTTCTCTATCTTTAAAAATAACTCATATTAATACACCTATACTCATTGTAATTTTGCCTTACAACTGATAATAAAGAAAATTATTTTGTTTTCTAGTCAAATCATCTTTAATGACTCACACTAAGTCCTTCCCATGGCAGTCCGCTCACGTTCAAAGGCCACCCTAATCTCTGACACTCCACTATTCCTGGTCTGTTAAATCAAGTGTTGCAATGTTCTGAAGAACTGCAATTAAGTTCTGATGACAAGATGTGAGGACCTAGATTTTGTGTCCGGACTATGACCTAAAGGGATAAATTCCTCCTCATTAAAACCAATACCATTCTACAGTCAGCTACTTTATGACCATTAACGAAGCATTTATCTCTGGTACATCAACAATTAAATATACTTTCAGCTAGTGAATCTTTGAAGAAATAGAACACAAAAAATCAGCATTTTTTTTCCAGAAGACTTTTCTAACAAGCTGCTTTAGTCAGAGTTTATGTTTCTGCAGTTCTGAAGTTGCAGTTCTACTGCTTTGAGTGTTGTGCACTTCTGCAGCAAGACAGAAGTTGGCAGGGTTTCTTTTGTTGTTTTTTAAACCTAATAAACCTGTCAACCGCAAAATAAAACTGTCAACCCTTTATTTACTTTGAAATCAATTATTGTTTTATATAAACTAAACAAGGAAAAACAAATTTCTGATAACTGTAAAAATGTTACACCTAAAGCAGGTTAGGATTTCGGACCAACTTACCTTATACAAGTAAAGCCAGTTCCATGCAAAACTGATCAGAAAACTGATTAATAAAACACGCTTTAGCTGAGTAACCCAATGAATACGTGTCCAGAGCTCAGTGGCTATGATAATTACAATGCACACTAAACATAAGAGGATCTGAAAAAAAAAAAGCAAGAAGAAATATGATCCAGATTTGAAATTTCCCAGGCTTACTGCAGGGACACATAAAGGGACTTCCAGTTTTTGCTTTTACTAGGTTCATTTACAAAAAACAGTTGAGGGACTTTTTCCTTGTTTTTACAGCACATCTGCTACAGTATATTTTTAAAAAAAGGGGGGGGAGGCAGAAAAAATTTATAGTATTACCAGTGGTCATTCCTATCATAAACTGATATTACAAATGCTGACTTCTTTGTTAGGATATTTAATTCTTTCTTTCTTATGACATTTGTCACATTACCTACCAAACTTAAAAATTAAAGAATTTTAATCATTCCATGCTGTAGAAGCAGAATGCCTGGTATGAAATATAGAACCAATGCTGCCAGTGCCTGGTTAAGAGAAAAAAACACAGTTTAAGTAATAGCAGCAAGATCCTAGGGAAGCACTTTACAGCCTTCTTCCGTGTACAGACCCCTAGCAGCAAAGTTAAGCTACCGATAACAGGTTTGGTTTCCATGGACCGCTAGAAACTACACAGGCTACTTTCAAGACCCTTTTAGCTAAAATATCTAGGCATATTCTGAATTTTCAAGATTTATTTGGAGAGTTTCAGCATATTATAGATCCTCAGTTTAAAACTATTTAAAGCCTTTGTAATTCTGTTTTAGAGAAGTACGACTTCTCATACATGCTCATGCTCTCTTCTTTCAAGCATTACACAAAATTTTTCAACAAAATGCATGAACAGATCTAACCTATAAAATCTAAGGCCTCAAATATATACTTGTTTCAGTATGAATATATATTCCAGTTCTTGCTGAAATCAACAGCTCCAACATCTATTTGAACAAGAGACAAATCTGGAAAATTGACAGTTGTACTGTTAAGTGATCAGAAAATAGTCTAATGGATCACGTAACATACAAAAAGGAAGAAAAATGAAACAAAAAAACAGTAAGCATACTAGATATCCACAGAAAAATAAAGCTACAAGAAGAAAAGACTGCCCCAAGAAGAAACAAGTTTTAATTTTTTCTTCAAGTGAATATATCACCTCCACCCTCAGGGATCAAGAAACACCAGTAGCGACTCCCTGTAAGCATGATTGGAAGAACTATTTTATATGTGCAGTTAAGATGGTAACACTTACTGGCTAAACTTGCACCAAGAAACTAGAGAAAACGGTAATCTTAAAAAGAACATCAACAAAGCCCCACACCTCTCTCTCTTACCATAAACATATTATATGGATCAATTCCAAAAGTGTCTTCAAATCTCCAATGCCAAGCTTTATAATCATGGTGCTTAAAATTGATCAAAATATCACTAAGCGCATCATCCACAGCACCCGACTGCCAAGTATCCTCATTGAGAAACCTGAGGATCTCCAAATATGTTTGTTTTGTAAGGATGATCTCAGCATCATAATGCACTCTATCTGTGTTCTCCTTGGGCTGAAAGCAAAACAAAACAATGGTTAAAAGCTGCCTATTTGGAAATAGATGCAATAGAAGAAATTCTGTATCTCTAGCCAAAATCCTGATTATACACTCTGATTATTTACCAACATCTTTTTTTGTGACCAGGCTGCAGGATAAAGGCCATGGTAAGGGAAGCGCACTACAGCTCTGTCATCTTTTCTGAACAGAAAAAAAAAGAATCTCTAAAAGATATTATAATGAAATAAGTAACAAGGCAATTCTTTTATGTCAACTGCAGTAAACTCCTACTTTTGGACAAGTGAAAGGTCTAAAACAAAACAAAAAATCTGACTCTTACAAACTTAGTAACCATTAACATGAGTTGAACAGAGTATTACTATAGCTGCATCCTATCAATGGATATTTAAACACGTATTCTGAACTCCAGTAATTTTCTTTTGGATGATTTACAGAGCAGGTGGCAACTGTGTCCCTGAACAAATTCTAGTAACTCTTTAATAGTAAAGTTGGACGCACATGCTTGTGTATCATTTTTTTCTTTACAATTCAATTCCCTTCGTTTTAATTTAGAGTAGGCCAGAATAATTAATCAATACTTAATAACAGTGAAAAATACATAAAGTAGTAATTTGAATACTAATTCATTTTTAATCAGTCTTCAAATACTTACAAGACCAAGTTTTCCAGCTTCATTTAAAATCTTATTCAAGTATCGCTTAAAAATATAAAAGCTGCGGCTTTCATGCGATACGGTATTCTTCTTCTCACATTCTTCAACCTGCAATGTAAATACACTTAGTTTATTCACACGTTGCCCAAATCAGCTGGTTTGAAAGAAAAAAATACCAATGTGTTTAACAAATGATTACTAGAGGTTTATTTCTGTAGTTCAGCAATTATCTTGGGATTAACACATCAGAAAAAAAAGGTACACACAGTACCTGAAAAGTAAGTTTTTTTTTTTTCATTTTATTTCATTACTTTTCACAGGACTGGCCACTATGGAAGATTTCGGATGTGTAAATGAAGTAGTCTGAGCACTAACCTCAGTAGGACTAGAACTAAAGATCTAGATCTCCTTAAAATTTAAGTTTACAACAGAAAAAAAATGAAAAAAAAAAACCCTAAGCAACTAAAATGACGTTAAAACTACATTTCATGCTAGGTGTCCAAAAGGCTGAGGAAAGTAGGAGTCCTCGTAGCTACATAAGCTTCACTGCATCTTTCCAACCTCAAATAAAGAAGCAGTGTGGATCTCACAGCAGCTTCTGAGTGCTGCCCAGTGGGCTTCACTGCTACATGAAATCCTGATACACTACGGTCCTGCCACAGATATACTTTTACTCCCAACCCACTCCTTTCAAATCTAACAGATTTGAACAATTTGAGGGGATGATCAGTTTTCTTAGCTTTTGCTGGATGGAGTAACACAACATTTAAATTGCCAACACTGAACAGAAAAATGCAACTCCTACCGAATTCTGTTACACTAATACAGTGTTTGGAGAAAGAGAACTTGCCAAAGCTAACAGCAACTTAGAACTGGGTTCAAATCCCTTTCAGTCTCCCCTGTGAAGTTACATAAAGAGGTTCCTCTACGTAATGCACGGTCTCTCATAAACTATACTAGCAATCCACCTCCTCTACACTATCCATTGACTCTGTATAATCAGAAAGCACAAGCCACAGAAAAGGTGGAAAAATATTCTGAAGTTACGTAACAAACCTTTTGTCGCAAGGCATCTACCTCTCTGGAGCAACCTGGTAAGTTTTCAGTACCGACTGTATCCATAGTCATAGCCTCAGAATCACGATAGCTTACCTAAAATTATGTAAAAGAAACATGTTTTTAAAATCAAGTTGTACATAAAAATTTGATCAATATACCTGGTTATATTTTTACAGTCAGGTCATTTAAAAGGAGGTAAAAACTGAGTGCTGGTCTTTGCTAATATTCACTCTAAGTTATTCCAATTGCCTCTCTGTTATTTTAGGCTCCAAGATGATGACGGTTTTAAGCTCATCTAAATCTATGCTCTCAAAGAGTGAGGTTTCACCCTTTCCTTCCCAATCTGCTCTTCCCCTGCTGTGAGGGGAAGCGATTGTGTGAGCCACACACGCAGTGCATCAGAGTAGATAACTGGACTGGCTAAAAACCGACTCGGCAAGGAACCGGTCAGTTTTCAGCCAGGTAAGATTCTCCACCCAGCTGACCACACAGCTGGACAGACTGAACATAAACACAAAAGTATGCTCTTGGTTGCCTGCCTTTTCTTTCATGTTTCCTCTTCACTCAGACAAAACCTCCCATTTTGTCCTCTACAAATTGTTCAGCTGCAGTTTCAGCGGTGCTTCTACACCAACAGGTATGCACACGGAGGACTCTCCAAAAGAAAGTACAACTTTTCAGAAATCAGTGAACTCATGCTAATTTGGAGTTTTATTTTGAGGGTTATGCTGGCCCACACAGCCTGTCTGCCTAGTATCTCTCATTACAGAGCAGAAGAGAAATCTTAGAAAGGATTAATCCAGAACAGTCTTTCTTTTCCTCTAAGATGCAACTCTATTCTCATTGGAGGCAATAATAAAACTCCTAAGATTTTTGATAAAAGCAGATCTGACAAAGATATCAATAGTCTAAAAAGAATCCTCAAGGTATATATCCAGGGCTAAAAGCCCTCCTTCATTAAATATGACTACTGGCTGACTGATTACAAATATCTGATTACAGTAACTATTGGTAAAACATTTGTATTACTTACAGACCAAACAGAGAGAGAGTCAACAGAGGAGTACGTAACACACTAATACCTTGTTCCCTCAAGCTCCTGAAGCTTGGGTAGCAAGTTTAAAGCCTCCAAAGCTTGCTGCTGAATTTTATGGATGCTAATGAGTATCAGGAGGTTGACTTGGGGCAGAGAGAGGAGGAACACAGTGGAGAAATGATGCAGTTTGCACATTCGCATTTAAGTTCCAGAAAATGAGTTTCTAAAATATGTAAAAATTTACTATTCAAGACTGCAAAACCAAACTTGAGAGCTGAAAAATGCCTGTGCAGCAATAGTTCACAGTGCCATATACTGACACATATCATGGTATAAATAACATGTCTCTCATTTTTTTTTTAAATATATATTTATGTATTTTTTATACATACATATATATATATATATATATATATAAAAATATCAGACAGCCCATCCCTCAAATGAGGCAGTCAATTCACTTTGTTAAAACTAACTTTTCAGTATTTCATGTTCTTCTCAACGTTCATGAATAACTGAAAGCACAGCATTCAATCATTCTTCCAAACTTTCTTTGGAGAACACCAATGCCCAGCACAACCCTATCAGTACTCACACACACCATGCTCGTTCGTAATGCTCTCTCAACCACTGAACTGGGTTTGTTCCATATTACTGGGGAACTGGATAATTCAAGCCAAAAGTAACCATTAATTTGAACATCCCAACTTTTATCAGTCAGGAATTTAACTTTCAAAGTATTTAGCAACATGAGAAATTAGCAACAGCTGGTTCACCCAGCACTTCTGCCCAGGGAAACAGCTGTGGAGCCACCACCAGTCAAGAACCACTTGTGAGAAGCTAAAAAGCATGGCTCCTGTGACTTACAAGTGTGAAATAGAAACTTCTTAGTAAAAAGCAGTAAGCTAATTATCTACAATAACATAGTTCACCATTAAAGCAGCTGAATTCTTTCTCTTCCAGTTCTCTGCTTCATTTAACTCATGCTCACCTACGTGACATCGGCACTATACAAACAGCTAACAAATAACAGCACCCTTTACTACCCAAGTCAGCATTTTGTAAGGCACAGAGTAAGAAAGCTGTATTTTCTCTTTCAATTTTTAACAAAAAACATACTCTTGTAAAGTTGCATCATAATCAGTAAACATAGAAGAATTATAAGATAAAAAGCCCATAAATTTACCATTTTCTAACTTCACAATTTTAAGGGCAGTTTTTTAACAGGTTTTAGCAGGAGGATTACATGGGGAGAGAAAAACATGCACGTGCTTTTTCCACCTTGTAAGGCCTTCTCATCGTTCCTGAGGCCGCATCGTAATTGAGCATATCTGTGGGGTCAATCCACTCATCATCTTGCGCTTCGCCACTTGCCATCAGCAAAGCTGCCCACAGTACCAGGGCAAGCAGCATCCTGTATCACTGAGTACAACAACGCAGGATCAACGCAGGATGAAGAGGGCTGCATGAAAACTGAAACAATCTTAGAACACGAAACAAGTATTTCCCAATGTTGTTTAAAAACCCAGTACTCCGTAAAACAGCCTAATCTTGTTTCAACTTTTTCCAAATAAAATGCTGGTAAGAGCAAGCAATGTGTAAACAGCATTGACTAGCTAGGCTATTCTAGCTAACTAGAATTAGTAGCAGAGATACTACCTGAACACAGTTACAAGTATGATAAAACAGCCCAAAATTCCCCTAGACTTCAAGATAAGGCAATGCAGTATGACTACAGCGATCCATCTGGCAAATCCCGTAGAGAATGACGAAATGTTGCTGCCTTCACTGCGGTGATCTCAGCAGCGCACGTGTTAAGTATACCAGCTCCGCTCCTGCAAACGCCGGATCGCGCCCCCGGTTCGGCCCGGTTTTCGCCGGCGGCGCTGCCGCTCGGAGGGACCCCGAGCATGCCGAGCCCCAGCTCCGACGCCTCCTGCCCAGCCGGACGCCGCCGCGTCCCGCGGCTGCTCAGGCTGCGAGAAACCGCTTCTTTGTTCACTTGGGCCCTCCAAACCACGCAGCGCTACTGCGGCTCTGAAAGAAGCGCGGCCTGCCGGCCCCCTCCCGAGCCGGGCCCGGCCGGGCCGGCGCCCCAGGCGGCCATGACGCGCCTCGGCCGGGCCTCACCCCGCCCCCGCCAACGGCCGCCAACGGCCGCCAACGGCCGCCAACGGCCGCCAACGGCCGCCAACGGCCGCCAACGGCCGCCAACGGCCGCCAACGGCCGCCAACGGCCGCCAACGGCCGCCAACGGCCGCCCGGGCACGCGCCGGCGGCCCGCAGAGGGGCGCGGCCCGCTTACCCGGCCCGCGGCCGCTCGGCGCCGCGCAGGGAAGCTGCTCCCGCCTCACAGAGGCCGCGGCGCGGCCTGGGGCGCTGCGCGCAGGGCGGCCGGCACGGAGCCGCGCGGCGCAGCCGATCTCGGTGGTGCCCGCCCCGGCTGCGCTCGGCGCCGCCCCGCGCCCCGCCCGCCCGCCGCCGCCGCCGCCTCCCCCCGTCCTGGCGCTGCGGCGGGTACAGCGCCAAACTACCGCCGGGAAGGGCTTCTGCCCGACAGCAGCGGCGCTGCCGGTGCCCCGGGGTAATAAAGCCGCGGGCAGGCGGAGCGAGCTGCGGCCGGCTGCAGGCAGGGGCACGACGGGAGCAGCGGGAATCCTCACCCGCTCCGGCGCTCCCCTCCGGCGCCTGCTCCCGCACGGCGCTCGGGTCCGGAACCGCCGCCGCAGGTCCGGCCCTTCCCCTCTTTCTCCTTCAGGTTTCCAAAAATGCTTTGCTAGGCAAAGGCAAACAGTAACTACAGGAGAGGGGGGAAGCGCGCCTGAAACCACAGCACAACCAGATCCACAGCCTAGAGGCACAAGCTGCAATAAAATGAATTTAAAAAATGGCAAAATGTCACTGCAAAATGTTAGTTTACCAACAGTCTGCCAGCTATGATCACGGACAGGCAGACAACTGGAGAAACAGAAGCTAGAAGTCACATTTTCCTCCAAGGCAGCATTAGTGCCTTACCTCTGCATTCAACATAGAGAAATAACAGATTTCTTATACTACTTACAGCTCTGCAAAGTCAGGCATTTGAAAAACACTATCAAAGGTAAGACTTCAGAGTTCTAGGCATATAACCAAGACTTTAAAATATACACATATATATATTTAAAACATCAGGGCGGTATTGAAGAATTCTAAAATAAGAATCTGAAATAACAGGTCACAGAGTTGCAGGTGTTGGAGGTCTTTATTGAGATTTTAACACAGATACACTTCTAAAGTTACCTTTCCACTTTTATACAATAGTTAAAAATGCTTGCTACGGTGCACATATAATTTATTGATCAAGAAAATCCAAAACTTAACTGCAATTCAAATAAATAAATAACCTAATGTTTAAGCTTTAAAAAGTAAAAGAAACTGTACAATATGAAAATATAACAAATACATAAACATTAGATTCTAAAGTTTAGAAATAAAACTGCAGGTTCTTATACATAAACAGTGCAAAAAAATCAAAAGCTTCTGGACTGGGCATTTAAATTATTTAATTCTTAAATTATCATGCAGACATAGCATTTTAAGCCATGCTGGTTTGTAGTATAGTGTTAATGGTATTCTTTTACTTTGAGAGAACTGATAGCCATCAAGCTCACTGTGACAACTGCTGCCAATCCACTCTTTCCTATAGTATATTATACACAGAGGTATTGTTGCATTCAAGAAGTAAAATACTATGTTTCTACAGCACAATCAGTATTTTACTTCCCCCCTCCAACATGTTAGCTTGTTGAAAACAATGTCATATAAGCAAATACAGCAACATTTCCCCCCAGTTTAGCTGGAAAGGAAAAAGTCACGCTATATAATGGACCATAATCAAGATGTGGTTACTGCCTAGTCACCTTTAAAGTTCAGAATTTATTACTAAAAAAAGCTGACATAATGGAGACATAAGCAAACTTCGATCTCTTGTTGAGAAGTGATGAATAATAATGTGAAAAAAAACAGTAATTATCTTCTATGTGCATGTAGAACTAATTACATATCAATTTGTTCAACTTAAGTTTCTATATAAAACTGTCATTGAAGCAAAGACCAAGGAATGCAATTAATACCAAACTGTAAACACATCATTCATGTTACTTTGAGTGCACATCGACAACATAGGAGTTCTTCTCATAGACTTTGGCAACAAGACTACAATAGGTCACAGCAGCATGAGTTCACATGGAAGACTGAAAGCAATGCAAAAGAATATACTAAAAACACCAAGACCTCCTAGAAATCAGAAAAATCTGTGACAAGTGCCTCTCCTCTTGATAAGACACTCTCCTGGTGATCTGCTGCTCTCTGAATACCTAATTATTACTTTGTTATCATTATTATTATTTTTACAGTTCTGTAGTCTCATGTCTCTGTGCTTTAGCTGCATAGGTTGCCAATATTTGCGCTCTAACCATTGTAGGTCCAAAGGGTTACAGTTCTGTCTGCAGAAGATGACAAGAAGGAAAGGTCTTGTGTGTGCCACCTGCATTGAATAACTTTGTCCTTATGCTCCCCTACCACCATAAGAGGAAGTTGCTTCGTAAGGTCCCCTGTGGCAGAGGAACAGAAATAGTTACCCATTTCATAAATTCATATCCTAATTCTTCTCTTTTCCTCATTTAGGAAAAATTCTACATGCATTTCACTTTATGAAGTGTACTTGACCTCAGAGATCATAACTTAAGAGTTATTAACTCTTCTTTTAACATTAAAAGTTGGTTCAACTTTAAACTGTATTTTTTCCTGCAGTCAGTACATACTCCCCCACACTCTTAACCCCATAGTATTGCACAGCATAGCACAAGGCCCCAGTGTTTTGGCTTTTAGGTGCTACTGGATACAGCCCAACTTTAAAGACACAATACTCAGTTTTTAAACTATGTGATATATAGGGGGTCTTAAAAAAAAAAAAAAATCAAGCTGATGGGACAGATATCTCTGATGTCTTCCTTTTTCCTAATCTTTTCAACAAACATAAGCATACATTTTATATATCTATATATATATAGCATGCACATCAAGTTTATATATTGTGTATGTATATTTTTATATTTTATACATGTATATATACATATACACGTATATGTAAATATGTTTGAGAGAGATGTGTATACACACACACACACACACACACACACAGAGTCAATTTTCTAAAATGCTGCCTGAAAGCAGAGGCCAAATCAGCAGTCAACAGCATTAAATAGCTCCTTTACAATAATCAGACCCCTTCCCCAACCAGATTTAGTCCACAACCTACATTCTTAGCAGTACAACTTGCTACTTGTTAACTGACTAGAATCACATCTATGTACATTTCAAATCTTTTAAGCTCTACTATTTTTAAAACCAAAAACTAAGCATTGATTCAAGTTCTCTTACAACTTCAATATTAAAGCCATCAAATTGAACAATAACCTAGTATCTTTAAGTATGTTACCTTGCAAGTCTGTCACCTTTATTTTCATATCATATGATCCTGTGAGCAAGTAGTGAGCCCCTGGAGAGAAGCGAACAGAACGAACATCGCTGGAATGAGGATTATAGCTCTGCACCATTCGCCCTCCTCTAATATCATACAACATACAACTGGAATCCTCTTGTCCTGTAGCCAGGAGACGACCACTAGGATCAACAGCTACTGAGGCTACAGCACTTCCTTTAGTAGAAGAACAAAAACAACCATACACACACAATGAATTTGTGCATATAGTCTACATTCTTTTAAACTAGAATACACATTATATAGGAATATAGAATGCTGACCTTTAAATTTAATGTATACATACCCACCTACTGTTATCTTAAAATATTTTATGCTAGAACACTTTATGTTCTAGTACTAAAAATTCTGATGCTACAAGAAGCCATTCTGAAGCCAACATGCTGGAGTGGTAACAAAGCCACTCTTAACATGGCATGAGAAAAATAGATATTATGTCCATTTCATCACAGGAAAGAAAGCCACTGTATATAAAATAATGTAGAACAATGCAGGGAAGATTTTTCTATGGAATTCAAGTTTATTGACAAAGTTACTGCAAATACAAAAATAGCTTAAAGAAACATACCTGTAACTAGCAAGTTCTTAAGAATCCCTCCAGACTTCTACAGAGCATGTTGATGATTTACGTTACATTCCATGTTAAATTTTGAAACTGCTATTTGGTAGCTGTTTTTATTTCAATATACTTGGAAGTGTCTATTTTAGAGTCACAAGGCAAAGAAACAGCCATTTTTAAAGCATTTTTGTTTTTAAAGGAGAAAGTGAACACATCACCATTCCTTTCTTTTAAAGCCAAGCCTTCATTCTGTGACCCAAAAAGACCTATGTTCACGTATACTACTTAGACATCTTTAGAATATATTTTTATGCAAGAACAATCAATAGCATGATAGCTATAGCCTTACCTGTTCCATGAAATGTTGTTCCCACAACACGAACACAGCTTGGCACTCTCAGATCCCAGAATCTTACAGTCTTGTCTTGGGACCCAGATGCAATCATCCAACCACTCCATGTATAAAGTGCTAAAATATGACCTTTGAACAAAGAGACTTCTTTATTCAATTGAAGATTATTAATCAAATAATGAAATATTATTGTTCTGATAGTTCTTGCACTCGGACAATTCCTACAGAAAAACTGCATGCTGCAGGGTTTAAAATATCAAAAGCATAAGGGAATACCCTGCTTCATGTCTTCTTTGAAATGAAGCAATCTCTTAATTGAATTAATGGCTCATATACTAAAACAAAGAATTTCAATATCAAAAAAAACAAATTTGAGAGTACAAAAGTCTAATAAAAAGACAAATCAGACATTTTAAAAAACAAACCTTGTTAAAATATAAAACACATCCAAGACATTGGAGAAAAAGCAGTAACATACATACCAGTATGACCACTTAGAGCATGCAGGCCTTGTCCTCGCTGACAATCCGTTGTGTAAATATTACAGTCCCCTGCTCCAGCACTTATTAAAATAGCACCACCACTTTCTGGACCCTCCATAAAAGCAAGATCTCTGATTGTCCCATCATGCATGCTGAATTCCAAATCTGGTCCTAAATAAATAAATAAATAAAATTTGTTTAGCACAGATAGTGCTACAATCTGTAAAGTGGTTACTGTGATAATGCAAATATTACAGGCAAGAGTGGGCATACATTGCTTTATACTTCCCATGGAAGATCCCATTTCAGTTACAAGCATGCAAATAAAGTCTCTTAAGTGCACTGAGCATGAGCTTCCTACAGTTCCGAATGCTGAGCAAAACATATAGAGACCATCTCTGCAGCCACACAGAGTATGTTTATTACTTTTTGTAAACTATGGTAAAGCACCAGGACTAAAAGCCTGTCTCTGCCAGGAGACAAGGGTCATTGAGGAGACTGAAATGCATAGGATGAGACAGCCTAAAGTCCAAAACAGAAAAGCTAAGAGCCTTACTTAGGGTATTGATTAGCACGGCTGGGAATAGAAAATAGCATTTTTTGAGTAAGGAGCCTTAGATTTCTAAGATGGAAGAGAAGACTATGGCAACGAAAAGGGGAGATGGAAGTGAAAATAAATTCCTACTGACAATTGAAAACCAAAGTACAACATCTGATTGTTTCCTCTTATGAGAAATCTACCAGAAGATAGTACAATGCCACAGAGTTTTGCAAAGAACAAAAACAGTGGCTATTTGCTGGACAAAGTAATGGTGAAGGGAAAAGGGACCAAGTTAATTCATAAATATTAGAATTATTATAATAAAAAACTTAAGTACATAGTCATTTTGAATGTTTTAGCCAACTATAAGTAATTTCAAATACGTTCTTTAAACTAAATATATACACACTCTACCTGTTGCATTACAGGTTTCTGCATTAAAAGGCAGTACTTTCACATATTTATCATTAGAACCAGTAGCCAACAACTGTCCACAGGGACTCCAAGCCACACAGTAAATTGATCCTTTATGATGCTTGTTCCTTTTGAAACGAACTACTGGTTGTTTAGGAGTATTATAAGCACTGCAAAAAGAAAACAAGGAAAAAGATTATATGGTTTTCCTTTTATTTGTAAGTAAAACTACGTATTTTAAAATGGAAGTATACTCTTTTCTATTGTTTTGGATAATACAAAGTACTACTCTACACATTGAAAAAGATGTGATCAAAGACAAAAGAGGATCTTCTATCCCATTTCCTCAGTTTTACCTCCTCTTCCACTTGTACTTACAATAGAACATGTAAAAAAGCCTCCACCGTATACATTCCCTTTGTTTATGGAAATTTGATACAGATAGAGATAACAATTAATAGCTATAGATAATGAATCCTTACACCCTAGACTCCAAAACAGGTGTGATTTTTCCCTTCATCCTTCAACATCTTGATCCTGTGGTCACTTTTGAACATGCTTGATTTCAGTTAGGCCAACTGTTGGCCAAGACTGCTCATAAGGCATAGACTATCCGTGGTAGTGCCAGTGCAGCTGGCAAGGCAGAGGGTTGGGCCTGAGGCTAAGCTATCAGGCTGCAGGTTGAAAAAAATCCAGATTCTTGAAAAAAGAAAGCTGAAGCCTGTGTACACTCTATCCATGATGCAGGCAAGGGTTTCTCCTCCGGTTCCTTCTCCCCAAGGTAATCTAACTGGTGTGTAAGGGGTTGTTACGCCAACATAAAATTGCGTGACTGGGCTCCATACTTGTGTTTTGGGCTGCCCAGTAACATGGAAGCTGGCAATTTTATCCAAAATTTATTTTATGACACTTGTCAGAGTGAATGGGACTTATCAAATATTTTCTGAAGTGGTTAAAAGATCGAGATCAGAGCTGTAAGAGCAAAGCTTCTGTGTTGACCCTACCTGAAAGGAGGGGACCATTCCTTTCTTAAAATACTGCTCTAAGTCAAGTACCGACTCTTTTGGCCATTAAATAAAACAACAAAAGAAAACTCACACAATCATCAGCATGAACTGTGTGTGCACTGGATATTAACTGTTTATAAAGCAACTCTCAAAACTTCACTCATCTACTAGAACTAATACAGTAGGCTGTGCAAAAGGCACACTTAAGTCTATCTGCAACATTCACTCTTTTATGTTAATTCAGTTATTTTATGTCATTTCAGCATACTATATGTTCTTACTTCTGAAACCAGATCAGCTTTACACATGGCTGAAGTGAAACAATCCTGCTAATGTATCTTTCCTTTCTTTCAATTGATTAATTTCCTACAACTTTATTTCTCAGTTCTCGTAACAGGAAGTATTTAAGTGCTTAAGATTTCAGTAATACTGAATCAAACTATAACAATATTTACTACAGTAACAAACAATCCAGCAGAAATCCAATACAAATTAAATTGCTATTAAAAACTCTAAAACCATATTAAGGAAATGGGAAAAGAACAAAAGAGGCAGAGAGGAAAAAACAGAACAAAAGACAACTAACTCTGTTTAAAATCCTTAAAGATAAACATGGATTAAGTAAAAAGTAATAAATTTACATGGGATCTAATTTCAGTTTGTTGTCAGAAAGAAAATGCATGACAGATTAACTTAAGAGTCATCATTCAAACAGATGCTGCAGAAGTTCTTGAATGGCCTAACGCCTTACATAGCACAAGCTGTTAATGCTTATCAAAGGTGGAGGCAAAGGCTGGGAATCACTGACTTTGGCAGGAAAGAGAAGCACCTGCCTGCACAGCACAGAGACAAAATGCCAATCAGTCAACTAAGCAGAAGCACTGATTATTTGAGACATCTGCAACACCTACTGTGTGCCTATAGTACATGCAATCTCAAAGATGGGGGCAGGGGGAGCCCTCTAATGTATCTTTGGCAGTGGGCAGGGGGTTGAGGAAGAGAAAAATCTGTCCTAAATGATCTATCAGTTTGAAGCACAGCTTTTAAAAGCTTTTAGAAAACTGGATGTATAATTAATCAAGTGCTATTTACCAGATACTCTACATATCTATAGTTAAAAAAAAAAAAAAAGAAAGAAAAGAAGAGAAAAGAAACCTTTAGATGTATGTCTAGACTCACTAGCCAGTTAGAGATTAGGGGCAGTTTAAAGATTATGTAATGCCTCTGTTGACTTGTAAATCCCATGATGAAATGTTTTTGGCAGACAGTAAACATAGTGAAAGACCAGTAAGACTACATTCACATTCCAGATGAAGGAAATCTCAGTATTCCTTTCATAGCTATATGCACTACATCACTTGTCACATCAGATGTGTCCACACTACAGACTGCTAAAGTTGCAAAGTCAGCCTAATCCTTCCCAGTATTTTTAACAATAAATTCTGTGAGAAGAGACTGTAGTCAAAGATGTATTCAGCCTGCTTAAAGCAGTTTGCCCTGCTTACCAGTCAAGAGGAGACGAAGCTGCCTCTAATGCAAGTCAGCTTGCATTGGGTAGTTGGGGGGGGGGCAGGGGGGGAACCCCTAAAACAAACCTCAAAACAACAACAATCAACTTTTTGTTGCATATATTACCAGTATGTGTTTTGGAATGAAACTCAAAGGACACTCTACTGATGATATTTAATGGGGGGGAGGATTGTATTGAACACATTAGAAGCCCGAACACCAGTCAAACCGGGAAGGTGTCCCAAACTGGTTACTGCACATACTTCTAGCTCCTTTTGAATTTGTAAGATTTTAGATGTCTACATTCCCCCTGCCCAAACCCAAAACCAGAAAATAATGCAACTGGAGTAGAAACTAGGAGATGATTATTGAGATAGCAATATTTACTTCCAGGTGAAAAAAAAGTTGTTTTCTTTTTTCCTAGAAAAAATTAGGTGAAATAAGAAAAACAGAATAGGTTGGGTGCATAATAAACCATAGCTCTTTTTCTTTCAAAGGAACGAAAGCATCAGAAAAACAATATTTACAATGCCAACAATGGCAGGTGACAGATACGCGCTGGCAAATTTTATTGTAACAGTAAAAGATATCTCCATTGTGAAGTCTGTCCTTTTGCCAGAAAACACAGCTCACAAAGCACAATTTGTGCTGGCTTAGCAACTGACACATACTTTCTTCCCTCACTTTTACAAAAATCAGAACCCAGCACAATACATTAAAAATAAAAGCCAACCTGCTGAGACAACGTAATACTGTTGCAAGAAAATGTGGGGGTACTGTAGTAAGGCACCCTGGCAGTAGAGGAAAAGACCAAAAACAAGTCCACAAACAAGTAAGTTCTCTAACAGTCTTTTTATTTTTGTTTGGCAGTTAAGGTTTCCAAAGAAAGCATTTTGTTGCGTTTGTGACAACAAAATAAAGGAATGAAACACATTCACCTGTCAGTAGCTATAGGAGGAGGCAGGAATATAATACAGGAAAATAAATAATCATACAAGTTTCTTACCTTGGGTCAATTACTTCTGGATAGGCACATACTCTCAAAGTTTTGGAATTAGAGCCAACGGCATACAAACTCCCACTGGGATGAAAGGCAACAGCTCTGACAGCTTGCGTGTCTTCTAGAGTATTAATGCAAATGAACTGCTTTTTTGATTTGTCATCCTGTATAAAAGCATGATAGTGGAATTAGGTTCTTCAGTATAAAACTGGACATTTATCTGCACCAAAGAAGCAACAGTAGCAAAAAGAGTAAGGTTTGACTACTGATAAACTGCTTACACAATTCCTGTAGATCCCAATTCATCCAAACAGAGGTATTATTAGCCGCGCAGCTATTTGCTGATTAGTTCTACTTAAAATGCTGCAAATTGTACTTTACTAGATCAGCGAGTAAACTGTCTAATAGCATCTAGGGGCAGACTAAAGAGAGAAATGGCAAGAACTTAGTCAAAGGAAGAAAAGCTGTAATCAAAAGAAGCTTTATTTAAGTTTATTGCAAGTTGAACATGAGGGATAATACGATTAAAAAAATAGATAACTTGAGTGTATTTTTTGCCGTATATTGAAGTCTGACATCTGGAGTACTGTGGCCAGTGCTGGGCTCACCAGTACAAGAGACATCGACATGCCAGAGCCAGTCTAGCAAAGGGCTCCTCTAAGGGACTTGAGCCTCTGTCATAAAGGAGAGGCTGAAACAGCTACAATTGCCAAGCCTTGAGAAGAGAAGCCTTAGTGGGGAGGAGGCATGATATCAATGTGTATAAAGAGTAGATAGGAAGGGGTAAAACCAGACAGACCAGACTCCTCTCAGTGGCGCCCAGTGAAAGGACATGAGGTAACAGGCCCAAACAAATACAGGTAGTTTCATTTAAACTTAAGCTTTTGGGGTTTTTTTTGTTTGTTTTTTTTTATGAGGGTAATCAAACACAGAAAGAAGTTGCCCACAGAGGTTGTGAAGTCTTCATCCTTAGAGACGGAGACTCAAAACCCAATTGGACATGGCCCTGAGGTACTTGCTCTAGTTGACCCTTCTCTCAGCAGAGGTTTTGGCCTAAACACACAGAGGTCCCTTCCAGTGATTCTGCAAGTACTCAGCCAACCAAAATTCAATCTAAATATCTATTAACACTGAAAGGATGGCACATACTTGAACCTCATGTGAACATGTATCATACACGACATCAAGAAATCTCACCTCATTGCCTCTTGTCCTAGTTAGATCCCCTGGAGAATCTTCCAATTGTGGCTGAGTGACAGCATGTTCTGACACACTGTTTTGATTTGGTGGAAAGTTTAAATTCAAAACAAGACAAAAAACAAACAAGAATATAGATATGTTTGAGTATTTTTGGACTAAAGTTATGATTTTTTATTCCTTCTTGGACTGAACTTCCATGGACTTGTATTACAGATGTCTCATTCTTTACTAATAAACTCTTGTAAAAGAGTTTGCCATTTTTGCAGCAATTTCAGGCATTCAACAAATGAAAATAAGTACAATATAAGTACAAACAAACATATTATTTTTATACACACACACAAACACACACTCTTTTGTAATGGAATGAAAAAATAGTTGTTTCTTTCAGATTGGCAATAGCTTTAGATAAAATATGAAAAATAGTTGCCCACTCTGTCCTGCCCCTCACTTTGTTTACTTGTTATGTGACATAAAAGGCTTTTAGGAATTTAGTAGAACACAAAACAAGTAAGAACTACGCAAGTAAGATGGAATAAAAAGATTAAAATAAAAAATAAGCATGAAACTTCAACCACAATAAACAACCAAACCTTTTTATGAGTACTATCAAAAGCATTTTAGAACTGGTGTTAAAATATATATGTGTGTGTGTGTGTGTGTGTGTGTGTGTGTGTGTGTGTGTGTGTGTGTGTTTATAGGTATTTAGCTCAATCATTTTGTCCATATAACTAAAAACAGCTACAAACAGCTACCCTATATTGCTAACAGATTCCAGTCCTGAACAGGCTCAAATAACTTACATTTGATTCCCTTGTACAGGTGACTCTTCAGGAAAGGGTATCTGATTAGCTGATCCACGCTTTCGAGGAGTGCTTGTATTCACATTTTGGCTGTCAGCTGCTATCCTCTGACTAGCATCTGAAGGTGGCAATGTAAAATTACTTGCTGCGTTGGTAGATGCATTTCCTTTGCTTCCATTACATTGCTGGCTAAGTGTCTGCACATCATTTCCAAGACTGTCCATACCTATATTTAGTTCTCCTAGCTTCTGAATAGATCTAATGACAAAGACGACCAAAACAGGTTATTATGAAAACTTGAAAAGGGATGGGACTGGGTGGAGGGAGAAGCAACAAAAACCCCCAACCTGTTAAGAAACTGTTCAGTAAGGTTCTGCTGCTGGTCAGCTCCATCTTCTTGGTTTACACCTCCTTCCAACAGCATTTGCTGATATAACTGTCGCTGTTGCTCCTTCTGTTCTAAGTGCTGCTGGTAACGTAGCCTTTGTCTATAATATTCCTGGAACTGCTCTGTTGAATCACGAAGCTTAAGAGAGATGAAAATTATCTAAGTTAGATAGTATTTAACCTAAATACTCACTCTGTGGTTCATTGTTTTAATATAAGAATCAAAAGCCCAGCAGATTTCTGAGGAAGAATACTTTTATTTTTCACTAAAATATGTAAATTGTAACTGATTAACAAAAGGAAATCACTCCCAGATTGTTATTCACTGTTAAAGTATTCCAGCCTTTGTGCCTAATTCAGGAAGAGATTCCTTTTTGCCAAGAAATCTAAAGTGATTTGAATATCGGAAAAAAATAGGAGATTGGAACATAATGATAAAAAGACGCACACATGCAATATGAGCTACATTCTAAAAATCCAAGTCATGTTTTCACTGCAATTTTAGTTTTATCTGTCAGGTTAATAATTCTTTGCTAGCCTGCAGAGTAGATTTACATCTCCCAGTAATCAACATTGAGGGGGTTTATCCAAATGCTACATCTCATCTTTGAAATTGATTCCATGTTCTAATGTTAAAATTCCTTTTCTGGAGCAAACACCTGAGATTCCTTTCTCTTTGCCTCCTCTTTTCTTTGTCCTATTTTCAGCTTCCCACATTGCCAGCTCTCCAAGATTTCCTGCCTTTTGCACTCTGATATTCACTTTCTCCCTGTGCCACTACATCCTATCCCTGCCTTTATGAAACAGTTTAGCTTAAAAACAAATAATAATAAATAAAATGAGTTTAAGACTAAAATACTGATATTAAAGTTAATTGTATAGTCACCAACTAGTAGAAGAGAGGAAAAAATCCATCCTCTTGTTTTCAAAAGTGATACTTTATCATCCAGTTATTCTAAGTCATATAAGCACATCCTGATAACTTTGTATTAGTCCACACACTCCATAAGCAGGATCTTTGTAACTGTTAGCCTTAGCATGTCTTCTAAATAAAAATCACTTAAATTATGGTTTTGTGTTCCTGGACACTATTTTTTTCCCCTCTAAACAAACAGTGCTGTTGCATTTGTAAAAGGCTTACTACCTTAGGTTTCCACAAGACAACTACTGCAGCCTAAAAACTTTGAGGTTATCTTCAGAAATCTAGGAAGCATTCTGAATGTTTCAAATATGTAAAACTATTCCTCAATGATCAGTTTACAATCCTTACAAGCAACTGTTATATTTTGGCCTACCCTTCTTTTCAAGACTGATATTTATTTTTTGGAATTGGATCCAACTCTTGCATCCTTTAGTCTGGGTAAGTACAATACTCTGAGACCACTGACACTTAAGCATAAATTAAGGTCCAATATATACATTTGGCATACACTTTTTTGGGCTTTACAGAGCCCAAAACCTAAACCTAGAACGTACTGACATGTATTATTACAGAATAGAGTATATTCTGTAATAACTCTAGCTTCTAAATTAATCCTTCCAGGGAAAATATGAAAATAAAGTTATGAACAGAAGCTTAACAGAATTTCTTACACAAATACACACATATACCACCAAGACGTCAAAACGACACAAAGTGAAGTCAGTCTGATGACTACATTCTTTTCTATTTGTGTAGAGTAGTCTGGCCAACATCTTCATCTACAGCACAGTGCCTTCTTGTCTTTATTCACCCCATAAATTCTGCCTCTAGTTTTCTGCCGTTTGAAACCCGTTCTATCACAGGGGCACCTCAAGCTCCTTCCTCTCTCCCCTTATTCCCAATCCATGTACACAACACTGTAGCCACAGAGAAGTTCCTCAGCAAAGTCCTTGACACCCCTTTCGTTAATCCTCCAAAATGCCCCACTGCCTCATGCAAGCATCCAAAGTCTGCAAGAGAATAGTACTGAAAACCAGTCTAGTCTTGACAGAGCTATACTGAAGTAATAAATCAAGACAAAGTTTACTTAAGAAAAATCACAAAGTGGAGTTTGCAAACCAAACAAACCACACATGCTATTTCACCACTGAAATATTTAGCACAAACATCCAGAAAATATAGTTCAGCATTATTAAGCAGTAGATATTTAAAACTGTGGAAAGGGAACAGAGTAAGTAACTGTTTTCACTGCTTCTGACTAACCTGTTATTTTACTTTCCCTATATTGCTGTTCAGGCACGGAAAAAAAAAAGCACAAAGCCTACAAACCTCCTTTGTTATTATCTGTTGCCTTTAGAAACTCTGGTTCATTCATCAGCTAGGCTGGCCAAAGCACTGCATTTTTTGAGCTTAATGTAGCTTTCCAAAAGTCTACTAGGAAAGGGCAGGGCGAAGAACCAGCCTTGAAAATAAGAGTCCGATTTAAATAAGCGTCTGAGAATTGCTTTTGCTATTGGATTCTGAATAGAAAGATGCATTTAACTAGGGAATTACTTTATTTTCATTTCTCAAGTGTTCTAGACAAGAATCATGTCAGATGGTCTGTGAAACTTCTTGTTAACACAAAAACAGCAGGCTACCTGCTGTATTCCCCATTAAAACATTAAAAGGATTCTTACACACTGTTCAATCTAACACTGTTAGCTTTGAATACTGCAGATCAGCAGTGTAACTAAACTATTGTATACATAATAAAATAATGTGAGAATGTACACTCCTCAACTGTATTATAAAGTCAAATGACAGTAGAACTTTATTGAAAGGAGAAAAAAAGTAGTTTCTTACATAAGATGCAACATGGTATTTTCACTATAGAAAAAGAGATTCAAAGCATCCCATTGTCATGCATGAAGTTCTCAACACAAAAGACACTAGTTATGAAATGGATCAGAACACAGCAGCTCAAAGGGCCTCATTATTTTTAACTAAACAACCACTACCTCATTTTTCTCTTGTTTGGCTGATGCTTGATTCTGTGCTCCATTAACTGGTTCATTTTCTGGAACTGAGCTCTGGCACAAAGTCTCACTGCTGATGGGATGCTGTGGCTCCACAGGAGTATCACTTCTTGCAGTGACATGAAAAACAAAAGAAGCTTACACCAGAAAAATTAAGAGTAGAAAAATCCCCTCATAAGTAGAGAAAGATAACATTCTCAAGTAAATTCTGGTAACAATTGTGCATACCACTTAAGCCACATAAAGCCAAAGACAGTTTTCAGAAAATGCTTGCAGTGTTGAACACTAAAAACCAGAGTTGGCATGCTTTGTTCTTGCATCTTCCAAAAAGCCTTATCACTGTCAGAGATCAAATCTCTGTGTTTTCTATCTTTACATTTGAAATATATCTTTACACGATGAAATTATTCAAGCTCTGCTATATTTAAGAAAATTATGCGCATAAAACACACTACATAGGATAATGTTCAAATCCATTTTATTATTCTTAAAGAATTGTGAAAGAAGTATTTCCACATGAAATTCTTCCGAAAAGTCTTTAAGCAGGCAGTAAATATGCAGAACACATTGAAAACCTTGGACTCCTATCTATAGTTAGGTCAGCTTACAAAGTCCTCTTTACTCAGTGACTTGGAACAAAGCTCCAAGAGGTTATTTTGAACTTTCTGGGTATCTCTGTACATTAGCCTACAAAACTGCTAGCTGACTCGCAGAGTACAACTTATAAGAGAAATACCGTATTTCTGTCAGGTGTAAGCAGCAGCAAGGGCCAGATTTACCTACAGCTCAGCTTCTATCCAGGTTCTATCCTTGCAACTACTGCTACTGAATTCGGATACATAAGTTATAGTTGGACTTTTTCTGAAAGCGTAATGCTTTCTTGAACACTGTCTAGAGTCTAGCTCTTTATCCTGATTTGAAGTTTCACTAAAGTTTTTAATTAACTAGAAACATGCTAAGATTTATCAGGTATACTTAATATTATGTGCAAATGATCAAACTTTTTTTTTTTTTTTTTTTTTTTTGCAAAAGAGTGCAACAATTTACCACTTCTTTAATTAGCCCACAAGATATATACTGCTTGATTGTACGTAACTTTTCCAGTATACTAAAATTGAAAAAAGAAATTAGATTTACAATACTTTACTTTCCAGAATCAGTTTTAACATTGGTCCCTGTGTTACATGGACAAATGTTAAGGTTTGTATATACAGATGACAAAATTAGAGGGGATTAACAATTCATTAATACCTTCAAGAGGCACTTTTTTTTTTTTAAAAACGTAACTCAACGAGTACTTCCACAAAAGCCTAGCCTATCCATAAACATCAGCTTCAGTTGTGAAGAGAGTAAAAAAAAACAGATTTAAAGTGGGTCATTAAGACACGAACAAACTATGTATTTCAAGATATGCATTAAAACAAGACACATTAGTGTGAAACTTCCATTGCTATTAGTGAACTGGCATCTATACGGCAATGTTTGCTTCCTTTTGTTGAGTTCAGCTACAACTGCTCTTGATCTTAACACAAGATGATACAGAACATTGTCTTAAGGTAAAACTAATAAAAAACATCAACTTTGTCCAGGATTAAAGCACACAGCTCTAAAGGTGTCCCATCTGCTGGTCAGCACATGCAAGTACCGTGCATAGTTACCCAGCTGGTTCTGCAGGAGCAAAAACACACACAAAAAAAAAAAAACACCCAGCAAACTGCTGACTAACAAATGCCAAGCAAAAATATATGATTATGTACTACTTCCCCTTATAACCTTCTCTCAGAGGTTAAAAACAAATTAAGCACAAAGTTTTGATAAGGGTTTTAGTTCTTTAGAAAGAAGTCAATTTTGCTGTATACCTTGCATTAAACCAAGTTACAGCATTCAGCATAACTCACACACACATATATATACACACACACACACACACACAGCAAAATCATCAAGCTTCTCTACATTTTGTTTGGAAAACAGTAAGAAAATGTTTAAGCTGAACTACTAATTTTAGCATCTTAAGTGATAGAGAAATGTTGCAGATTTAATACAGTCGTTTCCACTGACTTCGTTAGGACTGTTTTTTATACATTCACCCAAATATATATTAAAAAATTGTCCAAATGCTCTTTTCAAACTCTGAGGGCAGAATGAAATGTAAAAGGAAGAGAGTTACTTCATGGACTCTATTTATCAGAAAGGAAAGAATTCAGCAATTATATATCAGAGCATACTTCCATTTTATGCTAGGTTTTCAAATTTCTGCAAGTCTAAACTGTGAGAAAGACCAGAGTCAACCCTTAAGGCTCAAGGCCAACTATGTGTAGGGAAGGGAAACTCTGCATATGTTTTCATTGCAACAGAAGTTAAATAATGAAATTCTATTTCCATCAATGAAGTGACAATGCACCTAAGAACCCAGGAATATTAAATTTAACACAGGCCAACGTAAAAATAAACCAACAATTCTACTTACCGTTCAGGTGACTCTTCATAAATACTGTGACACTCGGTATTCTCAAGCATGAGACTTCGGCTAAGATTCTGTACTCCTGGGTAATGAAAATTAGCAAAGGAGTGCGACATTGGAGAAGTTTTGGTCCCAAGGTCTGTGATTCGCTTATCATGATTTGTCAATCCACACGACAGCCCATCTAAGGCAGGGTTTAAGGAGCGGGTCATGTATGCATCAGCTGACTGAGGCCGTCTCATTGGGGATGATGGATAAGGAGAAAGTTTGCTGATAAGGGGTGTCAAAAGATCAGCATACGCAGCTTTTGTGGGCTTGAGGAGTTTGTCAACATGAATATTAAGCATCTTTTGTTCAAAAGCACAAGAAAAAACAGTAGCTGGCAGATTCTGCAGCCATGATAATAAGCTAAGGTCCAAGTCATCACACCCATTACCACATAAGAGATCAATGCCCAACAATACTTCACTTTCTGTGATTTCTTCTCCTGTTGCTTTACTCTGACAGAATTCCACACAACATTCATAAAGCAATCCCTTCATCACAAGCTGAAATAAACGATTGCTACTTGCTTTAAAACCAGCCTCACTCAGTTTCCTATCAGCAGGAATAAACTCTGCCACCATGACACACGCTTCCTCAAAGCAGTGGACTCGTGCAGTGCTGGGATTCCAGTCTTTGAATTCTGCGTGGTTGGTCAAGCGAGGCAATGTGAGTAGCAAGCACAGTTTACTGTAGTCTTCCTTAGAGGGACAATATTCTTCCAACGCGTGTAGGCACTGTACAGCCTCTCGCATTGTAAATTCCAGCTACAGAAATATTAACATTAAGAGTAGTTTATAGCACAGATTTCTCTACAATAGAACAATTTGTTGAAAAAAAGCAGCAGCAACATTTCCCCAATATTTGCTCCTTATTAGCATTATTGTTTGTATTAATTAAAATAGCACATACTACAGAGTCAGTAAAAACACTTGTGTTAGCAATGTCAGAGCCCAATTCCTGGATGCTTTGACTTTCTGAAATCCTTTTCAGTCTCATTTTCTAGAGATCTATATAACCTTTCAATGGCACTGCAGGTTTGATGCTTACAATTTTAAATCTGTAGTTAAATAGTTGCAATTCTACTGCAGCACAGAAGGTTATTTTCATCTTAGGGCCAAATTATTTTTTTTCTGGTACGTCTAAGAGGTCCATATTTCTCTAGTTTCTAGCAATACGCAACTTTGAGTTGTCTTTCCTGTTGAGGTTTCTTGCTCCTTAATCATGTTTTTTTAAAAAAATTCATCTCAGAAGATCAGACCTCCAAAAGAATATAAAGCTTTAACAGAAAGCTTATTGAAAACTAAAAGTCAAGAATCATGTTAAAAACAACACGCAAGTTCGTATTTTTAGTTACTAAGATTTAAAGAATAAAAACTCCACCTATATTCCGTTGTATATATAAAATACAGTAGCCTTTCATCCATTGTCAGATAAATATGCCAACATATTTGAAATATTCAACTCCCCCCAAAAGATATACAGCTGAATCTTCTTCTGTGCTACTATCTAGAACTGCATACAGATAAACTGATTAGATGACAAATACACTTTCCCCTTACATCCTTAAATAGACTTTACTATTAGCTTTCTCTATACAGTCAAGTGAAGACTCTGCAATGCATGTGTAATGGAACAGAGAATTATAATTTGGTTTGGAAAATAAACAAACAAACAAAATCAATTGTCTGAAGAATACTGGGGGTTTTGTTTTTAATTTCACAGAGGTTTTGCGTTAGCAATTTAGGGTTCCTATATTATCAACATAAATAGAAAAGTTTAAGTTTTAAATTTGCAAGCCTTTTCATATTGCAGTGTGAGTTAACATTCAAACTTTTTCAACAGCAAAAAGCCAAGTTCACAACTCCTGCTGTTTGTACATTTAATTAAATCAGTTCTTTGTGACCACATCTGCTCCCTCTAAAGAAACAAAACCAGTGTCCTTTCTCTGTGGAAGAGACAAATGTTGAGTTTAATATTAAACTCAAACTGAAATTTTATTTGCATCTGATCATGAGAGTAAATCTCAGACCTGAGGTTTACTTCAGTGCCCTTCTGAAAAAGGGTGTCGAGCTTTAATGCTACAGTCTAAAGCAAATTTTAAGATCACAAAGATGCCCTATGGTCACCAGTGTACACTGCTAAGTTTCAAACAACTTCGTGTGTGCAACTTTATGTGAGACTTGGCAATCATTCATTTTCAAAGGGTAACAATTATTCTTTCTAAACTGTTTGGTAATAGTTAAAATGTTTGTGAGCTTCCATCAAGCCTTTAATTAGATTATCTCAGAGGTTTTTGGACAGCCAAAAAATCCCCAAACAAAGACAAGTCTTACATGCTGAGGCTCATCTTCTGCTGACATTGCATTGTTTACACATAAGGCTTCCAAGAACTTCTGCTTCATTATAATGTAACGAAATCTGCAGGTATGAAGTGAAATGTAAGACACTACACATCTTGATCCAGTAGCTAAATATTCTTGGAGAGTTAAGCAAGATATTTTTCAGTCAGTTTTTGAGGTAAGTACACAAACTGCAATAACAAGGAGCTCCAATCTCAAAATTTAACAAATCAGTAGCAATAAAAGTTGCTCTTAGCAGGAAAGGTTTTTCCAATTATTGCTTTCAGAAATGTTACTAAAAATATCTGGAGCCTCATAAGAGAAAATACACAGGAAGCATACTCCCTTCTTAAATAACTGGCTACTCTGTCATATTTCTATTTATATAAGTAATAAAACATACATCATATTCCTAAAATGCATGGCAAATGAAAACTCATTACAGATTGATTGTATGTATTTTTCATAAATTAATTCAAAAACCAAAAGAAATAAACACACACATTAAGAATTCCAAGAAGGATGGAGAAAATGCAAACTAAAAACTTGCAAAAGTTTTGCTTGTAAACAATCACTTTTCATATTGAATACTTTGGAAAAAATGAACTAATATTCTATATCCCTTGAAACATGAATTTCTGTTTTCCACAACAATTCACAAAAGATTGAATTCTGACATTCTATTTTACCTTTTCTTGTCAAATTTTTCCATACATTCAAGAGGCTGAATAAACTGGAGAACTTCATCCCACTGACCATCAAGAATCAATTGTCTATTAAAAGAAAAAGTCACTCCTTTAATTTCACTGGACAAGAACATTTTTCTTCTTTCTAAGCAAGCACAGACAATCATTTAAATAAACAGCAGAACCCTGCTTTGAAAAGTTAATGCTTTGCAAAGCAGATAAGACTGATGAGACTAGAAGTAAAAGCAAAATCCAAATCTTTTCTCAATATTTTGGTAAAAATAGTTTATGAGAAGGACAAAATTAATTTAAAAAATATCAAGAAGGACAAAACAGTCTCATGTTTCCTGCTTTATAGCTCTTATTAAAGTCTTACTTGAAGAGTAAGAATGAAATATATTGATTAAATTAAGATAACTTAAAGAATGAAAGCAAACTTAAAAATATAAAGTGTTCTACAGGGTACTTGCACAAACAAAGCAGGTAGCATTGAACTCATTAAATTACTGGACCTGTTCTATAAACAGGGAAGAGAACATTCTCTGTATTACAGAGAAGAATGTAAGGAGGTTAGCAGATATATTAGCTCAAAATCACTATGTCAGCACAAGAGCTCTGACTCCAGCTAATTTCCTACACTAGTAGGCGAGACCGCATAGGTAGGTTAGTTCAGCTTCTTCATATCCTAGACTGGACTTTCTTCATACCCCGTTCTAGGACAGGGTGAATTTCTCATTAGATGTATACTCCTGCTAAGCTAAAAGCAGGAATAACAAAGATTAAGAACTCCATTCTTCCTTTAATTCTTCATTTTATTCAAATATCTATAATTTTATTGTAACAGAAATCTAGATAAGAAATCTTGTTTGGTAATAAATTCTTTTTTTTAGTGTTTTCAAAAACACCTAGATAAGTTATTTTCTCATGATTCTACACAGTTATACTTCTGGCACAAATTAGAAAACAACAATGCTAAAAAGCTACTATGCATCTACAGTAACTCCTTCTAATAATTATGAGGGCAGTAATATGAACGGTGAAATCACACTAACTCTCAACCCTTGATGATAGCAAGGCCCCTTTCATATTTTTTAACTTCAAGTCTAGGTATTATTTTGAAACGCAGAGAACATTCTGGTAAAAAGCTTTGGTGGCCGCTCCACTCATCCTAAATCTTAGTGCCAGAACATTGTTGAAATATTTTGTCTATTTTAGAAGTCATTAAATTACATGTTCCATTAAATGACACAAGGTGAGCAGATATAACAGACAGCTGCTGTCAGAACAAAGATTTTGCTCATCCCTCCTATTCCTGCTCACATGCTTTTCCTGACTTACCTTGTGCTGACACTGGCACTTTTTAAGACCCCTCCACTTCAATTTGTTAACATGCCAGCCAAAAAAAGCACGCAAACCAACAAATAAAGAAATATTTAAATATTTAACTCAACTTCTGTTTATGTCTAGTCAGTTAGTTCAAGTGGTTCACAGAAGGATTTCATTAACTTCAGAAGTGGAACAAGGAATAGGGCCAGAACACACAACTGGGAGCAGGAAGAAGCAGAGCAAGATTAAGGATTAAGCAGAGCAGGGCATAAAGTCTCCTGTTTTAGTGGCACTTTGCTGCCCACAAAGTCATAATCCAACTGTATGGGTTCATGCACATGGCATTAAGCATTGGATAAAGAAGTCCTACCTTAGAAAAAGCATGTCATCTGAGAACAGGCCATTGATGACCCCACTTTCTTTCTCAAGTGCCAGCATACTGATATGAAGTTTTCTTGAGTTCAGAAAATCTAGTATTAGTTTAATTACTTCAGCTTCTTTAACATTCACTGTTTCTTCGGCTGTCATGATGGCAGCCTAGAAAGAGAAGAAAAAAAATTTAGCTATATCTTACTTTATGCTTGGTTAATAAGCGTTGACAACTAAAAATAAATTTTTTACAGAACACAATATTGTAGCATTACAAAACAGACAAAGTTAGAAAATTGATTTTTGAGAGTTTGATTATGAAGCCTCAATTAACAGCTTATAGAAATAAAAAGATGCAGATGCAGTGTCCTAGGCATATATAAGGCTCAGAGAAACAAATCTATCAAGAAATCAATTCTACTGCAGGGTAGAAAGATTGCTAGAAAAAATCTATGACATAAAATTTTGTTTCACTATTTTTATTTCAGAAAGGAAGTTCTAAGTGCTTAAGAACTTAGCAGTTACTATTCGATTATCTAGAGACTTTACATATGTTAATGCTTCTAACACATATAAAAGGTACCATCTCTCTCTTTCACTATTTCCAAAATAGCATACAGCAATTAAACCAGGGCTTTTCATTATTCCTTTACAAGGACCTCTATTTCTGTTTTATGTGGAATCTAAGGCTGCAATTCCAAGACAGACTACGACAGTCTAACCACTGACTGCCAGGGTCCCATCCATTCACCTCTCTCCAGCTGTATGTTCCTAGCCCTTCCTTAGCCCTAGTTTTTTTTTTTTCCATCAGGCTAGTTTTTCTACCAGCTCATATATTGAAATATCTCAATGATAGAACAGTCTCTCAAGTCAACAGAAAGGAAAAGCGGGAACACAAAGCCAGGGCAGTTACAGGCCATGGCCTAGGCAGCAGCAGCAAGATTTTTTTTAAGTGGCCATGGAACCAGCATGAGCATCAAGCTTGGATATAGTGTCCAAGCTCATTTGCAACACAGTTCCTCCAAAGATATGAAAGCAGTAGTATAACCCTCTCCAAAATAAGCTCTGTTTCTGGCCAAGTCTTGCATATTTTCTTAGGTGTCATTTAAGGTTAATGCTGTTCAATGACTTGGAGTGGGGGGGGGGTGGGGAAGGGGCATTTAACAGCTATAACTCCCAAGCTGATCTGTTGAGGACTATCTAGGGATGTGGGGAGAAACCACTTAACACAGTTAAGCCATGTAACATTGCTTCATCAGGGGCTCTTCAGAAAAAAAAGCCAGTGGCTACAAATACGCAGTTTCATATCAGGCAAAATTCAATTTAAGTTCATGTTACTGCAGAAAGAGGTAATCCCTCTTCTTACTTCTGCACTCAGCCAGTTAGTGTTAATTAATGCACATTAACTAGTGTTAGCTAATACATTCCCAGTCTCTTCACTGTGCCTGCAACTGAGCTGTATGGCTAGCCAAACCAATTCTCTGATCCAGGCATAAACGAAACACTCGTGTGCTCACCCTCTGGACACAAAGGCACTAATGCTGGCACGAGGAACTGACAGAATCTTGCCTTCTGGCAGTCACAGAGTCTTAACTTGACTTAAACTGAATATGAGAGTGCACCAATTAATGGAAAAAGATGACAGTATCGATGATGAACCTCAGCAAAAAGCAATATCCCCAGAAATAGAGACAGCAGAATAAGACATCAGTGAGAGAGAGTGCTCAAAAATAAGAGATCACTATACAGAGCAAGAGGTCCACTGTAAGAATTTATATTTACTCTCCTACCTCCTCCTTTTAATTAAAAAAAGCAAAAGGAAAATACTTCTTAATTACCTTAATTTCCCAGTTACTTATGTGAAAAGCTAGCTACTAAGAAGTTGAATGACAATCAACTGAAGGGAATGCAACTCCCCAAACAAGTTGAAGAGATGATGCAACCTCCAGATACTCTCTATTTGGAAAACAGGAATCCATGAACTATATTTTTATCTCATGTTCGAGAAGAAGCAAAGAAAATCGTAATAAGAAATCAAAGAACAGATGAATAATCCAAAAGAGACATTCATGAAAGATTAATAAGCAGATTAATTATTTACCAGAGATGAAGGAAAAAGAAATACATGAGTGAAACTCCTCATTGTTCATAGTAAACCTATGCTACTGAACCTCAATGGATACAAAAAACTGTATTAATGAGAGTTTTCTGTGTTATACCATCCAAACCCCCAAATTTTCCACCTTCCTCATTTAGATGTATGCCAACTTCTTCCAAGTAAACTTTTGCCAGAACATTTGACTAGAAGAGCATTTGATTATAGCAGCCCAGTTTATTTTGGAACAACATGGACCTGGTTGTACAAGATGAAGTGGCCCAACTTCTTTGTAAAAAGAGGCTGGTTTTAATTCTCATTTTAGTGACAGAAGACTCCAATCACCAAGTATTTTGATGAGTCTCATGGAATATACATCCTGAGGCCATGCATCTACTCTTGACTAGTAAAGTTGAGGGGAAAATATTAAGAACTGGCTTTCAGAAAAATTTATTTGAAGAAAACTGACAGTCACGAAAAACAAAACAAACCTGTAGAAAGAGGTTTTCTCCTTACATTTTATTACTGTTTTAATTCCCCCTTTTGGCAATTGGATATAAGTTTTTGGTGCCAGAGAACATTTGTTTGTACTCTTAAGGAATGAGGAAGAAAGCAACCACAAACATATACAGCAATAAAGCATTAACATCTTAATTCCAAACTTCACTAAATGTACTTGCATTTTTCTTATGTTTGATAGCATTGGGGACATTTATATAACTTAAATGAATTTCCTTGCCAAGAGGCAATACAAACTTAGGTGAAGTCTTCAGAAAACTACTGGAGTAATTCAGACTAAGAATCCCTTTGAGGAAAGGGACATCAAGTACAGCTTTTCTTTTGACTGGATCTATTTGACTCAAATCTATACAGAAAGTCACTCTACATAGCTCCAAGATTATATTAGAATTACATATTTATATATTGCATTGATGGAAAAATTAGTATGATACTCAGTACTTTGCTTAAGAGTACATTTAAAAGTAACTACATTAAGTGAAAGATTTTGCAATTGCTAGAAGTGTTTAGTTTCCGTGTTCCAATTTAGTTTTTTAAAGGAAAAAGTTCACCTGAACCCAGAGCCTTTGCAAAATTCTAACAGTTAAAATCATTTATCTTATTTAAATTGCTGATATAAATTAGAATAAAAGGATTAGCACTATCCATGTTTTGCTAAACCTATTTGTTGATATGGGATTAGTAACAACATTTTTGGAATCCTGCTAAGAAAGATAAAATAAAAAAAGCATACAGTTTTGATACTGAACTTCTATGCAAGATATGAAATATACAGATAGCTCACAAATTAACATTATTATGAAAATACTTAGCACGCATTTGCTGTCAGGACACTCCCCTTGGACAAAGAGCTTTGAGTGGCAAACCTACTGAAGTTTTTCATTTAATTGAAGACTTAAGAATGATAAGCTCAGATTTCCCTCATAAGCATTATGCCGTCAAAATAATAAGCAGCACTGTAACCGTATCATGAAATCATAAATATATGTAAGTTTACACATCACACCCTATGAAATATATCAGTTTCTGACATTTGGTTATATATATAAAAAACACAGAGAACAGCAGGAAAACTCTAGATAAGAGCTCAAGCTGCATCTTTGGCCCATCCTACTAAATTGCTTTCTGCCAGCACATATGGCACATAACGTCATGATCTGATCAGCTCAAGCACTAATACTCAAGCATAACTGAAGCATAGCATTAACTTGAGATATAAATAAATACAAATGAATATAAAAGCTTAAAATCTCAGGTGTCTTCTACCAATCACTTTTTTGTTGTAACCTTTTCTCTTATCAAGTCTTTTCACAATATCTCTTTTCCATACATACCATCCTTCCTTCTTTCTCCTAGTTACATCCTCTTAACAAATCTTTCCCTTATTCTCCATTTAATTTAGTTTTTCTCCCAATATGTGCACACCAAGAAACTCTTCTCTATTTAAAGCATGTCTCATTCATTGCAGCTGTAAGCTCTTTGGAACACAAACTATCTATTTCTATATAGATAGAGAGGTTTGATTTCCGGTTTGTTCTTAGTACTAGAACATGAATAAGAACAGAATAAAGTAAGAACCCTCCCATGGTTGGTATCACAGTAAGTGAGATACAGAAAAGAGTTTGCACAAAGAGCGTTCATAAACTAGAAGTGAGTTTTGAATAGTTTTTCCCTTTATGTTACCTTAAAATAATAGAAGAAATTTAAAATAAATATGTATTTACATGATAAAAAATTAAATAGCCTAGAAAAAAAATCAATACATTCTGAAATTCTAAAATAAGAGCTACTCCTGTATTATTTGTCATCTGACTAAAACATTTGCAAATAGCATACAGTATGCGTTCACAAAACTGGGCAAGGAGTTTCAACCTCTTACTAGCCAGAAATACAAGAAAGCAGTATGACATTTCAAATCCTAAGGGTCATAATCTCAGAGACTGGAAATATTTTCAAAGAGAGAAGCAACATCTAATTAGAAGTTCTGACTAGCCAGCTTCAATGACACTTGTAACACGTATCTATATTCTCATTATCTTGGTAAACTACTTACATATCTAAGAAGCTGACTACTTTGCATAACGCATTACACTGGCTTTTTAACTCATCTCAGAGCAACTCAAGCAGGTTCTGGACAGGCCTAAGTGTTCTCCCTAGGCAGACCCCACAGAAAAATCAGTGCACACAGTCATTACCTATCAGCTCCATTTCTAACATGCCCTCAGTAATTTTCAGTTGTTCTGTATCAACGTAAAGCAAATACAAAATCTGTAGGCCAAATTTCTATTATAATCAGTTTCCACAATACTGAGTGGAACTCACTAACAACCACTTTACCTTAAGAGACTACATGATTCATTACTTCAATTAACAGTATGAAAAATATTAAATGATTAACAGGAAAGCTCTGCAAAACTTTGCGGTTCAAACCATTTTCTGTTCTAAGGGATGGAAGTTAAGTGTCCTCTAACATACCATCCTTTCCTTCCTCACACAAATCTGTCACTGGCTTCCCCCCCCCCCTTTTTTAAAACACTGCTTAGATCAGCTGCTGTTTGAGAGCCACCACAATAATCCTTATCTGGCTGGGCTTTACAACCGACTGGCAGAGTTCTCTGCATTCATCAGTCCCTGTTACAACACGTATACTCCTTATCCAGATTACATATGCACATTATTGAGCTTCCTGCATAATGAATGCCAAAAAGGTGACATTAAATTATGCAATACTTCTATACTAAGGTGAATACAGAGAGGAGAAAAAAAGATTACAAAACGCGTTATACAAACTAGCAGTTAACCTACTTCGACTAAGCAGCACTTTCTCCTACAGCTTATTTTCTCTTTTTACATTCAATTCCAGCTCTGCCCGTCAAAAATGTCACGGCAAGCGCGATGTCTAATTATACGTGCCCAGCCCCAATCAGCATTTCGAGGCGGGCGAGTCAGCGCTAACGCCAGAGAGGCCGCAGAGCGATCGCGCTGCCCGGAGCGGCTGGGGGATGAGCGCCGCCGGGCCCCGCGGACGCCCCGCAGCGGCGGCGCCGGGCCTGGCGGCGCCACAACAAAGGCGAGCGGCGGTGGGGCGGCGGCGGCAGGGCGGCGGCGGGACGGCGGAGCCGCGGCGCGGAAGGGGCCGCGGCGGCACCGGCGGCGGCGTCCCGCCGCCCGCGCTCACCTGAGGGGGCCGGGGCGGCCCGGAGAGCAGCGGGGCGTCACGGAAGATGGCGGCGGCGGCGGCGGGCCCGGGCAGGGCGCGGCGGGCCTGGGTCTCGCCTCAGCGCCGGGGCGGCGGCGGCGGCGCTGCGCCCTGCTCCGCTCCGCTCCGCGGCTGCGGTTGTCAACGCCCGCGCCAATCACGGCCCGGCAGTGCGGCGCCCAGGACCCCTCCCCGCGCGGGGCGGGGTGCCCGCGACGCTGCCTGAATGGAAAGCGACGAAAAGGGGCCGGGCCGCGCTGGGCGTCTCCCGGCGCCGCGGGGGCGGTGGCGACAGATGGTGGCAGCCGCCGCCGCCGCCCGGATGGGGCTAGAGCTGGGGCTGGAGCGGGAACGGCAGGCGCGGCGCTCTGTTAGGCGCGCCCGCTCCCCTAGCCCGGCCTCGGCGGCGGCACTGAGTATTTCCCGTGGCGGGGCCTCAACGCGCCGCCGCCGCCCCACCCGCGTGTGGCAGCCCCGCCCCGCCGCCCGCAGGGGGCGGGGCCTCCTCCTCGCCCCGCCCACCTCCCCTCGCGCGGGGCGAGGCCGCCGGGCTGCGGCCGTGCGAGCGCGGCCGTTGGGCGCCGCCGGCCGTTGGCCGTTGGGCGCCCCAGCCGTTGGCCACGGAGGTGAGCGAGTTCCCGCCGCTAACTTGAAGGTTACGAGTAGTCTCCTAAATCGGGGCGCGTTTGTGAGAATCGTCTCGTCCTTTTGAAGACGTTCTGGTGATTAGTGGTAGGGAATTGCCTATAAATAATTCAGTATCCCAAAACAAAGGATTCTTCGCGACGGATCGCGAGACCATATTCCAAATCCTCCCTTTCTCCTAGATCTGCCTCTTTAGTAATGTCTTCATTGTGGTTTTGTTCAGCTTAGCTCTTTTCCTAGTTTAGCTGCCTGTGTAAGTTTGACATCTTGGGTGTTCACACAAAAATTATATATACATCGTGTTATCTTAGCTTAAATGTCTACTAAGGTACTGGAAAACCATCTAATAAATACAGACAGATGCACTTCTTCACCTCGTGATGGTGGTGTGCTGTGACTGCCAAACTGCCATCACATCCTGCTGCAGTCCTAGGTCCTCTGCTCATGGAGTGGAGGCTTATGGCTTGTTGGCAAAACCTTTAATTACTGCTTGAGATATTTCCAGATTTCAGGCCAGCCTTTGATTTTTTTTTTAAGTATGTTCTTACTGTGCTACAGAAATTTTGATCTTCCTTTAATTGCCAGCCAGTAGTTATGCTTGAAAACAATGAATGCAGGCAGAACAAGTACTGCTACAGACTGTTGAAAAAGAATGTTTTTATAGAAATACAATTTTGAAACTAAATGTCCATATTTGTATATAATTTGACATTTAGTTATCTTTATATAATTTATATAGCTGTGAGAGGAAATGTAGAAAATCCCATTAAAAAGCTCCTGTAGTATTTGGGTGAAAAACAATACATAAGCATTAGCAACAATATGATGCATTTTTCATTTCTAAACTTGATCAATATGCAGACCATGTCAATTTTCTGATAAAGTAGCAGAGACCAGATTTTTATTTTATTTTTATTTTTTAATGTGTGTATTTGTTTGGGTCTGTGTGAAAGAACTGTGTATCAGAAGTCCAGGGAAGGTTGTCCAGGATGTAAATGAAGCTGAACTGGATTCGCTGTCACACTAAAGCATACAAATGTTAAGGACCCCACTTTTGCTGGGAATCAGCCAAGGGGCAGAAGGGGAAATCCCCTCATGATGTTATTTCCTCTCTCTTTTCTTTCTGAAAAGGAATACATAAAGGAAAACATGTCCATCCTGTAAGGAGTGACACAGATGAAGTGCCACATGGCTGCACAGCAGTGACTCCACAGCCAACAAGCAAGGAATAGGGTTTATTCTGCACCACTGAAATCTCAGTATCACATCACAGGAAACTCAATTCTTTAGTTGAACACTGAATTCTTCCACTTATATCACTTGTCGCTTAGTTGCCATTGGAGATACTGTTTAATAGAAAACATATTTATAAAAATGGAAATGTTTCCCAATACATGTGATGTAACAGGGACTATAAATCAAAAAGGGAATGAGAAGAACAAGATGACTTCAATTTCATTGTCCAAAAAAAAAAATGTGCATAAATTTGCTGAACAAAGTCTTAGGTAAGAACACTCCATTTTAAACTTTGTTTAATCCAACAAAGCAATAGCTAAGCATGGTTATTATTTTAAATCTAATTTTATCTTGATTTCACTGTGCTGTTACTGTGGTCCACACATATTTTCTGCAATAGTTTTGTTTTCAGTGACGTTCCTCAGATTGAGCGTGTGAAAGTATCTGTTGAGAGAAAGATAGTTGAGGTGAAAGAAATGGACCCGAAAGGAAATGAAAATTCTGAATTTAAAGTTATCCTGTTATAGGGCCTTTCACAATGTTGTAGCAAATCTCTTCAAGCTTTCAAAAACAAAATGTCTCCCCTCCAGAAGAGGTGTGGAAGAATAGTTAGCATTACTTGATCTGCCTAGAGGCACATCAAACCCTCCACCATTGCTCTTAAATATCTGGCAAGGATATTTCATAATATCCTGTGTATTGAAAATGGGGAGACAGAAGACCCTGTTCTTTTGTTCTTAAGAACTTTTTACTCAGGTGTAGAAAGATGGCCTCAGCATATTTTTAACTCCCTAGTCATTATTGCAAAGAAGGTAACACCCCTAAGTAGCAAAGTTGTTGGGTGTGACTATAGAGAGCTTGAAAATCAGGATTACTAGAGAAGAAGTTTGCATTGCCTTTGAACACTCTGTTCTTGGATTACTTAAAAAAAAAAAGAATTTTTTAGAGATGTTGCCGGTGGCCACACACAATGTCAACAGGGTTGGATGCACTCTTAGAATCATTCCCCAGTGCTAACCTTGCATAAGGACCCACCAGCGCAATGCAGCAGGTTGTATTTTGCAACTTTTGTGTTGACATCATAAAAATGGGCCAGTCCCTTTATTTTTAGCAATTACAGCAGAAGCATTCAAATCTTTTTATGTTAAGTTTACATGACGTTGTTTTAAAAAGTTGTAAAAAAAAGGTTCTGATTACTTAAAACTTTATTTCTGGATTTCACTCATTTCAAGAAAAGGTTTCCAGAACTTACTGAGATAACAATTCAGCAGGAGTTAAATTTGCTTACATAATCTACAAGAATTAGACGCTTGTTTACGTCAGCATCATAGCTCTAGTTTCAGGTAGCTTAAACAATAAAAGTACTGAGCAAGACTATAATCTGGCTTCAGGTAATTTAAATAATTGCAGGCTTGTGGGCTCTTGCCAGGTCTTGTTATAGAGATTTAGATCAGTGATGATGTAGAAAGGATAAGGCAGAGCTGTCTTGATGGAAAGCTTCGTGCTAGCTTTTAGTCTTTATGCAAAACTCCATCAGCAGATTAACAATGACATAAAAATGTATAGATATTACTTTGTATTTGCCTCCATAAAATTCACGTACCTTTAACAGAAAACTTTGGCACATCTTACATGGAAAAAAAATTCAGTATCTTTCTTAATAAATCTGTCAAAGGGTAATGAATTACTTACTCCCAAGCACTTTTTACCTCCAGTTGTTTTAATAAGAATCTGAAGAAAGCTTTAAATAACGTTTCTCAGTGGAATGCTTAAATGTACTCTACAATTTTCTGTCCTTTCTTGAAATCCTATGGTTTTTATTAACTTTTCCTGTCTAGAGCCCATCAGTATTATCCTTAAATTTACAAATAGTAAAAAGCCTGGTGTTATAAGCGCCATCTCCTAAATGGTTTGCATTGAACTCATATTGCTTCCCGGTCTCTTAGGAAAAGCAATAGTTCTGAGCATATAGCAATTTAATGTAGTATAACTCTCCAGAAAGTAGAAACATAGCTGCTTTTCTTTCTTACTAGAAGGAATAAGCAAGCGTAGTTTAAATTCCCCACTTGAGTGTATTTGCCAAGGTTCTCTAAATAACCTGTATTCTTTTATATCGCTGTGTGTAAGCAAGTATGTCTGAAAGGATCTTTTCTTATGTGCATGTGTGTGTGTGTATACATATACACACACACACACACTTCACATCTTTTTTTCCAGAAGGACTAGTTTTCTTTCAAAAAGTTGCTTGTGAAAGTTTGAAGAGTATAGACAGCTAAATGTAAGCTATCAGCTGTAAAGGGCTTTGGCTCTCAAGGTTCATTTTTATAGCCACAGTTCTTCAAACTGCTTATTCAGCTCATTAGAATAGTAACAAGGTACCAAAGAAATGCTAATTTGCTACTTAAAAAGATTTAAGTAGATGAATGTTTAGCCCTTGCAAAGCCTTTTTTTATTTTTTTTATTTTTTTTTTTTTTTTTTTTAAGATTCTGGAAAAAGACACATGAAGTCTACCCCGATCAGCACATCTGGATTTGAGAAACAAAGCTGGTTTTTACATCACCTTTTTGTGCTGCTTGATCCAATAGCTTTGAGCTTATTATTCTGCAGTTTTTAATACCAGGTCTCTACACTGCTGGATCCCACAGCAGGACAAATTTTGCTTCACAAATTCTGTACAAATTTAGACACAAAGCATAGTCATAGTCTGTTAAATTAGCCAGGGCATGATCTGAAGTTTGTCAGTGCAGTGTTCCTTGCAGAAGAACAGAAAAAATAAAATCTGTTCTAAACAAAGTCTGTACAAAGTCTGTTTTTTAGATGAAAATTTTGAGCTAGACTTGCCACTGAAAAAACAGCTTTACTGTTCATATTCCAACATCATTCCTTGCTTGTGTCAGCCTAGTTGTGATGATGTACAAGGAACTGATTGATTTGTGCTTTTTTAGGGGGAGAGGGATACTACCTTCACCTGCATTCATTTTGAGTTCAGTACTAAAAGCACTAATGTTAGAGGTACTGTAGTACTGAATCTGTCCTTTGAGCAGCTGTAAACTTTAGTGGTTCTCTATTTGCTTGAGCTAGCCCAAGAATTCATTCTGGCTGTTGACACTGCAGTGATGTCATGTCCTCTTTCACCAACAGTGCTTGCTCTTGCACTGCAACCTGGTAGGACAACACAGAAATCCCCCAAAGGCATGGTTTGGACAGGAAAAAATTGCTAATTTACATACCTGGAAGAGAGTCTTTATTTTTTGGATACTGTTTTGTTCAAGATTGCACCACAATTCATTTCACAAAAGGTCTTTATTAGCTGTCTTGATGAAGGTAACAGTTCATCTTGAAAACCTGCCCATCTGAAGCAATCTTTCTACACTGATGGAAACTAACCACTGTATAGGGAGTTTATAAGCTGGCTAGCAACTGTGAAAATCACTTTTGAAAAGAAAAGGGTAAATCCATGTTATCTTTAAGAATGAAATGTGAAGCCTAATTCTTTAATAGCCTATGCTTGATAATATCAGAAACCTAAATTCCATATAAAAGACAGTATTACAGAGACAATGGGGAACCAAAAGAAAAATAAAAATTTTGCATATTCCCTAAAATTTCTAAGTTGCTGAAATACAGTTAGGAAAAAACATTTAAATATATAGGTAAACTTTTTATAATCTCTATTTAGATGAAAACAAGAGAACAAATTATGTACCTTTTGGTGCCATGCTTTTATTTAAATGAAAGGAAAAAACTACACTGTACCACATAAGTAACAATGACAATATATTACAGCACAGCATTTGAAAAAATATGGAAGCTATGCTCCATAGAAGTGGACAGGTAAGCACACAATACACTGTACATTTTCTAACAGTGCCCATTAAATCATAATTAAATAGCTGAATTTGGCTTTAAACAGCCAAATAATAAAAACTAACAGTCATACTAAAAAAAAAAAAAAAAAATCAGTAGCTATCATGACTGTTAGAATCTTGCTCCAAAAACTAAGATGAAAGTTTGGCAATTCAATTGTAGCAATAATAATAATAATACCCCTGATGAAAGCACCAGTGTGTTCTGATAAGGTCAGTGATAAATACTGGCCTTTATGGAAAGCTTTTTTTTTTTCTTTTTTTTTCTTTTTTTAAACATGATCCCAACCAAAGATCCACTGTAATTAGAAAATCTGCAGGCTTAAAAAGGAAAAGCATATCTAGTTTTACTTTTCCTGCATTCAGTAAAACTTTGTACTGCGAGCAATGAACTTTTCAACGGCATTATTCACATTCCACTTTTAGACACTGCACAGATCTTTAACCTGTTGACAAATGTAAGTTGCATAATACATTCAGATATATTTAAAATGATTAAGAAAAAATCCTCCATCATGTATTTAAGTTCACTTTGATTAGATGGATGTGTGTCTTGATGGTGTTGCAAATCTTCAGTTAAATCATAGCACAGGATTTAGAAAGAAAAAGCCTCCCATGATAAAACTTCTTTTGAAGTTATCCATCATATATGTATCAGTTAATTTCAATCTTCTGGTTTCCTGATCCACTGTATATTATACACAATTTCATATTGTTATTCAAGATCTTCCTACAATGGTATTCATAGGAGCTGTCTAACAGGCAGAATGTGCAAACCCTCTTTCCCCCCTTTTTAATATTATTTATATACTATATACACAATATGTATACACTTGAAGTATGAGTTACATATCCTGGTCATATACATGCAAACAGTAGGAATCAGCTAACCACAAATAGTTTTGAGCCACATACATATTAAACATGTATTTTAAAGTGTTTTTTTCTCTTTTTTACAGTTTTAACAAATATACATAAATATAACATAAATTACAGTAAAACTGACAGGATTTTTGAGAAAATGTTTATAACCCAGATGCATTGATGCCTAAGGCCTTATAATAATTTAAAAAAGTACTGTTCTAAACTGTTTAATGACATCTCATTCATGTGCATCTTTTATATAAGTAAATGAGTACATCATAGTAGTGAGGCTTTATTTCTCTCAAAGCAGTTTAATGAGAGAAATATGAACATAGTTTTAGTCTCTACTCCCCATGAAGCAGAATGGATTAGATACTTATAGTACGATATTGTCTTATGTTTATGTAGTTGTCACAACACTGAAACAGAACAGAATCACAAATCATTCAAGTCTTTTCCTGAGAATGAGATTTTTTTCCCCCAACTAATCCTCTGGTGTACATTGACAAAATAGCCACAGATTTAGGGGAGGCTTCAAGTTTGTATTTTTTGTCAGAACAGTGCTGTATGTTAAAAGCAAATTAGAAAAACCCAAAACACTGAAACAGAATAGTGATCTATAAAATAATGAAACACTGTTTTGGAATAAAATGCAGCCCTTTATAAATAATACTGAAATATGCTCCAAGATTATTTTTGTAAATAGTTATATTATAAATGTATTGAAATGTCATTTAGGCTTTTTGCCATATGTATTTAAAACTAATAAGCATTACAAGACATCATTTGTTTAGAGCGTGTCAAGAAAAGTCATTTACTTAGACATGCAGAAAACTCCTATCAGATGTCTATTGCCTGGAAAACCGATTTAAGTCTGAGATGGCAGACCTGAAGGCAAGAAGAACAGATAGTGGCCTAGATCTTAAAGTCAATTGGAATTAGAAACAACTTCTGAAAGATCTGTGACTTTGTGAATTATATGATTCTTCTGAATATTTTTAGCGTTCTGTCAGGAGACATAAGGGATTTAGCTCTGAATGTTTTAGTACTGCTATTCCTTCTGTATGGAAAAAATGACTGACCATAAACTCACTCTTTATCTGGAACAATGCAAAATAATACACATTTGCTTAAACTGCTTAAGTGGTCTACCAAATTTTTTTACTTTATTTTAATGGGATTATGAGCAAGCATATGGTCAATCATTACGTCGCAGATGGTAACTTATTAAAACAGGAATAGCTGTATCATCTAACTATACCCTGAGTTGTTAATTAATTTGAAGGATGCTTCTCTCAAGGCAACTCAAATATTTTTACCTTATTGTTTAGTCTATAAGCAAGCCAGTATTATTTAACTGAAATGGAAATCAGAAATATTCAGGGGAACGAATCTTGATTTTGTTAAAACATGCAATAAGGATCTTGCAGAACAGACCCATTCAGCTGTTTCTTGGTGACATTAACTTACCATTCAGTCTTCACCATACAAGTCAATATGTAAAGTTCAATGGTATTGAGGATATTAAGAAGTGTTTCTTTAGTGAAAGAAAAATATTTCAAGAGAAGCACAAGTACAAACATGTAAGGCAACAGATGTAAAAAAATTATGTAGGTTGAGTCACTAAAGATGAACATTCAGTGCTTCAGTGTATCTAATCAAAATACAGAGCAAATATACTCTATATATTGTATTAGCACATAAAAATCTCCACACAAGTCAAACATTTCCATAATCATTTGTAAGTATCACCTAAGTGATAATCTTCTGTACTCCTAAATACTGTGTTTACATTCCAGTTGGGCATGATAATAGAACTTGGTGTCCAGTTTTAAGAGTCTTGTTGGCAACTAGAAATCTATTTTCTATAGGCAGTAAAGATGAAGTGCAAGTTTATCATAATTGTTTGAAGGAAAAATTGTTCCCATCTACTATGCCTTGGTGGGTAAAAGTTTCTTAGGAGTTACTGGTCTCTTGCTTTGCCACAAATGGCTGTGAATGGTAATTGCATCAACACTGGCAGACAAAGTTTTAGCAGGTATGTGGCTAAACTGCTTCCTGTCAGAGTTGTATTTATACAGTCCCTCTATCATTTTCTTTGTGATAGATCTGGGACCTATCCCCGTCAACTTATTGATTTCTTCAGTATCAGGGCAGTATGTATACAAAGATCTGAACTGGCAGCCTGAATCCCGGAACAAGATTAAAAAATTATTGGCATCCGATTTTTCCATTTCCTTTAAAAGAAAGAAAGAAAAAAATGATTCACAATGTGAATTTTGCATTGCAGTTGGAAAGCATTCAAAATTTTTGAATTTTCATTTTGATTTTGTTTTCTATCAGAGCTGATAAGTATATCTCACACTTTCCATTAGAAGATCGTATTTTCCATCATTACAATTTGCCCTGCTTCAATTATTTGAATTCTGACACAGTAGGTATCTTTCTCAGGCAAAACCTTATTCAGACAATTTCAGCTACACCTGTTTAGCTGTCCTTAAGGAATATCCTAAAGGATTTTTTTTGCCCCAATAAAAAATGTTAGAGCCATTTCATCAAACAAATCTAATACTTTAAAATTGTAGAACAGGAACTTTATAGACATGTCCAGATGTCTAAAAGATCCTCCAGTTAAGATCCTCCTGGGTTTTCAGTCACCTCTGAATCCATTCAAATTATAAAGTAAGTTGAAGTGCATTAAGCAGAGGTTCTTTATAAGGTGAAATCTTCAAAGTATTCTATTCTGTCCTTACATAGCTTCTGTGGGACACATGCCCTAAACACATACAACTTCAGCCAAGTGAATATGCTGCATCCTAGAGTTAAGCATGACCTTTCTACAACTGTTCTTTCCTGGGGTTTCTGGGGGTTATTATGCTCCCAGTCACTGGACCCGAAAGAGTTTGTCCCAGTGTCTTACTTGTCATTTTTGGAAAGCATCTGGAGAGAGAGAGAGAAGGCAGCATCCTGACATGAAGCTAGAAGAATTAGAAGAGTCAAAGGGGCAGAAATACTGCCATGAAATTTGCTTCAGAAAAGGAATTAAATCCAGATTCTAAATACCTGTGTTCTTTGACTAATTTAATCTGTCAGATTTGTCACAGCTGATGAAACGAACAGTCCCATTTCTCATCCTCAAACTCCTGGCTATTCCTTTTGCATGGAAACCTATGGGTCCCTGAATTCTGACCCTTAAAACACTTGTACCAGCATAAAGGTGCTGGAAAGCACCTTTTTGTGGCAGTAAGTCCTGAATTTGTCCTGCTGAAAGGTCTATGAGGTACGTATTTCACTCCTTTCTGTTTGTAAACACAGAGCATAGCAGCCTACTGCTAGGATCTATTCAGTTCAAGTGGTATAAAGTTGTGCATTAGTTCTAAAGGTCCCAGTTTAAGGATTCGTATGTATAAAATGGATATTTTTCATGTTATGAAAAACAGCTTTGTGAATAAATTACAAAAACCTTGGTGTTGAAGCTACAATATTAATCAAGGAGCAACTATCAGTTAACATGTCTGTTAATTAATTTAGTTTCCTACGCTGTGAGTATAATGTGATAATTTTTGTTTTTAAAGTACTACTGAATCTTTTGGTCTACATAGGGAACAGGTCACAGAGGCTATTCAAGCCTTTTAGTAAGAGGTGACAACTTCAGAAGATTCCTTTCAATATTTCCATTTATATTTGCATGTCTTTCTAGTATCTTACTGTGGTCTAATTTAGGCATTTATGCTTTTAGGGGGAAAAAAAATACTCTTACCTCCAGTATCTTTTTCTTTTGACCTTCATTTACTTTTCCAGCCAAGCAACAATGTGCTAGAGCATTCTGAATTATATACTTATTGGATTTAGCACTGGGTTCTTTGAAGAGCTTTGGTCCTATGGAAGAGGAACATCAAATTAGCTAAGTTAATAAATCAACTGAGAGTGATTTTAAATGCTGTGAAGCACTTTGCATGCATAAAAATATGAATTCGGGAATTGAACAGAATTAGGCTAGAAATTACAATTTTCACAAACAGGTACATTGACACTCCTTTGTTATTTCTGTATCAAATGATTAGACCTAAATTTATTTCAATGCAATTGTCAACAATGAAACCAGAGATCCTTTCAGCTAGTAACAGCTTTGCTTAAAAAAAAATCTTTCATTATCAAATCATCATTATTGGACAGTCTTGGTAAACATATCTCACAGAACCCTTTCTGTGAACAGCAAAATGTTTTGTGTTTCTAAAATAAAATTTTATTCATTTATGAAGAGAGCAAATTCTTTCTCTTTTTCAAGGCTGATATTTATAGCAATCAAGCCAATGTAGTGCTGAGAGTAACTGTACTCTGTTTACCTTAGAATCCCTGAAATGTTTTACCCCAAAACAGGGATGAAAGATCTGGCCTGACACTTGCCAGGTATTTCCACCTCTCAAAAGGTTTAATTCATCTGGTTGAAGTAGAAATCACTGTTTTAATACTGGGAAGGTATGTGTACTTGTGTCAAGATGTTGGTGGGGAAGCAGGTGGAGGGAAGGCACATACACACCAATTCTGAGTCTTAAGAAAGGAACATAACATATAAGCTATTATTGATTAAATTTAAAACTAAATCTCAAATTATCTATGCTTTGAGGAAAAAAAGGCTTGAATGAAAACCAAAAAAGCTGCATGAAATTTGACTGACAATGTGAAGACATCAAAAACCATGAAAAAAGCCTTCTGTTGAATTCCTTAGAATTGTATGTTGCTCCATTTAAAACTAAGCTCTACAAAATAATAGTTAAAGAAGATCTGCAGCATTATGGACCATCCTGATAATACTCCAGAGGAGCAGGCAGACAAGTAGTAGTAGGCAAGACTCTAGGCAGAGTCTTGCTATCACTTCTCTAATTTAATTTGAGATGCATCAGGCAGTGCACCTGACATACAGTGACTGAAGTTTCATTAAAAACAGGTACTTTCTAATCTTCAGAAGGAGCACTTTGCCATTCTAGAGTCATTTCACCAATGTGGAAAGGAGATCAGATTATTTCAGAACAAATATTTGCCAGAGCTATGCAGACCCACTGATCAAACTCAATCTCCCTAAATTTTTTTTTGTAATTCTTTGCTAAATTAAGATTAAATTTCAACTCTTCTTGCCTTGCTAGAGAGAATACTGAAATACAATGAATTACTTGGGAGCCCTGTTTGCTGGTCTGCAGCCTGACTGCAGCTTATCCTAGTTATTTCACATACTACAAATGTTACTAAATCAGTACTTTTACTTTGGATTTAGAATTTTAAAACTGCATTATTAACACTTATTTTAGAGAAAATGAAAGTTACATTTCTAAGGAAACATTCTCAATCAAGTTTTAGGCATCCACATACAGATAAAAAGAAACTTTCCATATATAGAGCCGCTAACAGCAGGTACTTTTCTGAAATCTATCATCACTGACCTGTGTATTCTGTAGCAGAGGCAACTGAAGAAGTTGTAGATGCATTCTCCCAATCTTTTTCCCCATTACGACTACCACAGCGACTTGGAGATAAGAACCCTTCCACAGACTCAGACCTAAACATTAATTTGAGAATCTATTTAAAAAAAATCAAATTTTTTTCAGCAGAGAAGCCTCCTAATATGAAGAGAGCAGAGTATATTAAAGCAGTACATTCTGATTTGAACTGTAGACTGTAAGCCTAAATGATGCACAATATTTACAGAAGAAATTCACAGGTAACTGAGTTCATCTTCTGTATAAAGCATTTTGAGTGATGCAAGAATTTATTTAGATGAGGCTGATGTCAATAAATTTTGATACGTATCTACGGGAAAGAATTCTAACAATGTATTTTAGGATGTGGAATGGAATATTCTCATTGAGCAGAAACCTGGCTATTTTTACATTTGTACTAGCAAAACAATGTAATCTCATATAGCGAGACAGTTCTTTAGAGGATGGTGAATGCAAGGTAAACATTATTTCATTTATACTTATCATTACAGCATTTGCCAGTGAGAACTGCTAAATTTAAGACAGCAATTTTTTTTCCTAATTTTTGCTTTCACAAGCAATAACTTTGGTCCTGTAATTTTTCAGGCCCCTCAAACATAAATAATTTCACTTAAGTCTAATCTGAAACCACAGGAAGATGTACTGTTCAGTACAAGCATAGTACAGCACTATACAACTAAAGCTACATAGGCAAGGGTCATCTCCTGTAAATGTCTGTCTAGAAACACTAAACTACACTAAACCTCTTCTAATAGCTAATATAACCATAATAAACCCCCCTCTTAATCAGAACTGATCATTTTAAAAGAGGTGTGAGCATATTTGGATCATTTTATTAGTTTCTAAAGTAATAAACAGTAAGTCAGTTCTTACAGATATCAAGGAAATTGAAAGGATGATTCAAAACAGCTACAGAGCTGTCAGAGTTAATAGGTAGTGTACAGTAACCACGAAAACATGACCTGTGATATACTAACATAATACTCCTAATCAAATCCCTCTTCCTCATTTGCCTTTCTTCTCTCTTCCCTTTTTTATACAAAAAATAGTACTTCTCTGAACATATTTGTATGGAAACACTCAGGTTGTTTCTCTGAATTATAATATAGATTTTGTATGCAAGATTAAGAACATCCATTATTTCTATCTTTTATAATTTATTGTGTTTTATTGTTATTGCATTTAATGTTATCTCATTTTCAGGTATAAATAAATAAATCGTGCTGTTCAGAGTAGGCCAAAGTCCTAGTAAGTACTTAACAGTTTCCTGAACCACTGCTATAGGGGGAAAAAAATCATCAAAAAGTTGCTATGTTAAAAAGGGGAAAAACAAGTTAGGAAGCTGCATTTAGGTATTAATAATACCCAGAAGATGACCTAAATGCAAGCAGGTGAACTAAAAAGACTATGTGAAAAGAATTTTTTTTGACCTCATTTATAGCTGCCCAACTGGTTTACTCGGTAGAATATGTGAAACAGATTACTGTGGCTCAGCTCCTAATGCCTTACAATGGAAACAATCAATGTCTCAGATCAGGAAAATACAGCTCTTCTTGGAGTACAAAATATACACAATACCTCTTTAAAATTCAGGCTAACTTTATGTAGATGATTATCAAATTTTGTTAAATTGTCATTGTAGCTTTACCTTGGTGTTCTCTTGCCTGACTGCACACTCTCATTGTCCCCTGTATTCAGCGATGCCAATGAAAGACTAGATACTGAAAAAACACGATAAAGCTGTGAACCTGGATAAAAACAAAGTTAAAGTTTATAAAAACCTGTGCAAGTAGCAGAGTCTGTTCATTAGACCCAACACCAGCATCAAAAAATTGGTAAGAGCTTTTATATGAGACTCTTATATATGATATACCTGCATGCATATGTGGTACACCTCATGTAAATACTTGCAGACGTTCAGCCAATTAAACAAGTGCAGCAAGCTGGGATAGTCTGGGACTAAGCATTAATGTGAGACATGGACACAAAAATATGGGCACTATGCAAATCAAAGAATGCAGACAAAGCTTAAAAGCCCCCATAAAACAGAACTAATTATAAGGGACAATTTAAAGCTTGGAACAGATTCTGGGAAGGCAGCAAGGGAGTATTTTAAATTACGCTGGAAGACAAAGGGAAGCAGCCAGAGGAAACACAGCAAAATAACAAGGCTATCTGATCCTAAAACAGAAGGAATCAGTGAGCAGTCTGTTAATTTTTTCTAATTGTGAATTGGCAATACTTCTTCCAATCAATGCAGCAGCTATTTCACATCTAACAGAATGCTAAATTTCTCCTGATTACTGCTGCCAGGCTCTTAACTATACATGCAGTAAACGAGTGAGTGTAATAGAACAAAGACACAGAAGTATAAAGGTAACTTCTATTCTAATTCTGTCTGTATTACACAGGAGCTTAAGTGCTCTTACCTTATAATCACCATTTTATTTATCAATGTCTTATCTCCCAAATGTTATTCATTCTTAGCTCTATAGGTGCAAGAAGAGATTAGTGACTGGGAAGAATATATGAGTGTCTATGAAACTTAAGTCACATACGTTCGTGCTTCTGCTAGGTTTTCATACAGTTAAATATTTTGTTTGTTCATATATGCATGCATGCATAACAGTTAAGTGACACTCATCTTTTCATTTCTATTTGCAAATTTTGCTTTCCAATTTGGTCACATGCAGCTTCAGTTTAGCACAAGACACTATTAAATTCATGTGCTTGTTAGTACCGAAACACAAGCTGGTGTTTTAGCATGAACAGACTCTTTCCACATTAGTATTTGTTACCTGGGGGACCTTTAACTGGTGTTTTAGGTGATTCAATATGATCTCTATGAATAGATTTTGGACGTGGCTTTTTTTGTTTGGTTGAGAGGGAACGTGGCTTTATGACTGTATCCATTTCTTCCATAAGCTTTAGTTGTTTCCTTCTCATATATTCTTGCTTAATGAATTCTCTCCGTGCTCGTTCATCCTCCTTCTTCTGACGTTCTTCTTCTGTTTTGCGTCTAAAAAGATCAACAAATAAATTAAGTAATAGAAACTTTCCTAGTCAACAGTTCTAACCATTGCATTTCCAGTACACATTAGATTTTTGGAACTTTACTGTTCTCAGACATCAGTGACAGGAACTTACTCTCTTTCAATTTTCAGATAGTGTAAGCTCTTTGGTGTGGTGTTACTTGAAAAACCAATACCATGTTTGTTAGCTGAGTGGGTACTGTGTAATTTTGCAGCAAGAAGCCCAAAGTGATGAGCCCTCCCTCAGAATATGAGGCACAGGGATGAGTAGTACTCTGAGGAGCTTCACTCAGGCCAGCAGGGCTCATGTTGAGTCTGAGCAACAGGCTGATGCCACCTGCTGATTTCACAGGACCAGTTGGCCTGTGCCCTCAGATGGGCTCCTCAGCACATCTGGTTCTAGGATTAGTGATAATCTTGGATTAAGACTGACTGCAATTCTTGACACGGAAGTAACAACCTTAACTAAAACAGACATTTTCATGTTCACTGTTACTGATCATTTCCATCGGGCGACGGGATTTTTTACCTTGTTTCTTCCTTCTTATGCTCTAGCTCTGCTTCCAGCTGCTGCTTTCGAAGCAGCGTCTCTCTTTCTCTTCTCAAACGCTTCTCCAGTAATGCTGCTCGTTTCATTGCCATATCATTTTCTGCCTTTTGATCATCCTAAGTAGCAACAGTATTTGAAGGAAATGACTCCAAAATATTAAGATCTCTGAATTCAGTATGATGATGCTAAGGCATTAGAAGCTTAATTCTGTGTATTGGGTTGCAGTATCTGAACATATTTCTGCAGTATTTGAAGTAGGCTTATTTTACAATATTTCTATTAAAACTATTAAAATTTTTAATAAAGGAATTTTTCCTTCCAAAGTCAAACATAAAAGTTAACATTGATATGGAAACCTGCTAGGTGAAATATTCTAGTTCAGAATCAGATCCCACACTGTGCAAACTCCTACATTAAGCTTCAGAAAATTCTACATGTCTGGACATTGAGGTAACTCATCACAAAAAGCAGTAACTATATAGCATATGAAAGTAACTTGTGGTGATCAAGCCAGGTATTTTGTTACCACTGACAAACGCTCTCAGACAAGCAGGGCACACCTCAGACAAGTGATGCAAGATTTTCAGGTATTCCAAGATGGAAATCCAAAATCTTGATGGCTTTCAGTGTCCATGCCACTCTCTTACAATGTGCATTATAGTTAAAAGCCTGCCTAAAAAGTAACTATTTAATAAGACAATAGGGAGTGTTCTCAAATACCAACTTCAAAAGGGAGTCTTAGAAGACTGTAGTCCCTCAGCTAGCCAAGAGAGGGAGAGAGTGTAGTTCAGAGACACTCAACACAGGCATACATAAAACAGGCTAGAGGTACTTTACAAGCTTTCTTTTAAATTTAGAGGTGGGATGGGAAGGTGAGGGAGAAGAATATGAGCATGTTTAAGGGAACTAACACTTACGTTAAAAATAAATCTACACTCAGCATGCATTTTCTTTATCAAAAACCCCAACCACTCTTCCACAACTATGAATGGAAAGGGATGCTCTGGCATGCTTGGAACTGCAGTGCATTAAAATCTGACCATTCTTACAATGACAAGGGCAAAAGATATGCTCAAACGTTTAGAGTTGTAGAATCATCTGCTTTGACTTCAATGGAAAGTTATCACTGAAACACTGCATCTGAATTAAGAAATTCCCTTTCAAAGAGAATTGTGTAGCAAACAAATATCCACTTTTTGGGGGGAGAAAACCCAAGGTTTTCTTACCTTAAAAAAGAATCCACAACACACTTTCTGATCATCCTCAAATTGTTCTCTATCACTCTCACCTTCGTATTTCTCAACCGATACTTCAGCTTTTTCTGGTGGCTTTAAATCTGATAAGGAAACTTCAATTAAGTTAGCTGTTTTGGGAGCTGTTGTTGATAAAACTGGTTGGCTTAGCTGATCTTCATTTGGGGTGAGACAGACAGTTTCCGTAATGGGCTGAGATAATACTTCAGAAACATTAGATTCAAGAGGCTTAATCTTTTCTTCCAACTTCTGTTCACTCTGTTTCAAATTTTTTGGTCCTTCTTCTTTTGCTACTTCCTCTGCAGGCTTGACTTCCTTCAAAAGATTTCCCTTTAACTGAGGTTCATCCATGTGCTCACCATCATCTCCAAAGCAAACAAACGATCTGGTCTGAATGGGAACCTGACTTGGAGAAAATCTTCTTAAACGAGGAAGACTATCCACAGACCGTGGGGCAGTCAAGGTACGATTTAAAGGCGTTATTTTTAATTCATTTGGCCTAGGAGTCCTTTGCATTTTAACAGGAAAAGCAGCATTCTTCCTGTTGGAAGACTGTGGGGACTGATGTGTAGAGCGAGGAGAATCCTGTGCAAAAGACGGAGTCCCCATTTGCCTTGGAGATTTAAACTCCCGAATCTGCTTTTGAGGAGAAGGCTGAGGAGGAGAAATAACCCAAGCCTGCTGTTCTCTCATTTGCATCAACATTTCTTGTTGAAGGGACAGACGTTGCATTTCTTGTTGTAGGAAGTTTAGGGAAGAATTTAGTTTTTCAATAGATTTTGTATACTCTAAGATGTCTCCTTCATTAAAATTTTCTTCTGAGGGGCTAGCTAAATTCCATTGCTTTTCAGCATCCATAGGAGTAGCAGGAGGCTTTAACCATTTGTTGTGAGCACTTTCAGGATTTTCTTTTATTCCTTCTGAAGTCTTATTACTTTGTTCATCTGTTTTTTGAGTTTCTTTTTCTTTCAATCGATTACTATCAGTGAATACCTTCTCATCTTCAGCTCCTGCTGCTTCTTCTCGGAGAGGAGATACTCCATCGCCTTTCTTTTTCACAACGTTAAGAAATGCTGTTCTTCCCATTTTCTGCCTCTGCTTAGTGAACGCAGCTTCAACTTTCTTCTTCTGTGCTTCAATGGCTCGCCTCTTTTCCTCTAACTTCATCCTAAGATGTACCATTTCAGAAGCCAGTAACTGTGTAGTGTCTCTTCCTTGAGGAACAGATGTTTCCTCGGGAATATGAGCCCAAGAAACCACATGAGGAATATTCAGCTCAGACCCTTCTGGCGTAGTTTTCTGCGAACTGCTTCCACTGCTTCGACTATCTGTGTGATTCAACTTCCTGAATTTCTGCTCAGCAAAGCTAGTCATTTTAACCCCTGAGCTTGAAGAAGCACTGCTGCCTGCCTGTGATTTGGTACTTACTGAGCTGGGACAGGGACTCAGTTGATCTCTGTGATTGCTACCTCTTATGTCATAATCCTGAAGAAATTTAGATGGCTCTTCCATGTCAGAGTCCATGCTTACAGTATAATCCCTCAAAGAAGAATCCTCATCCATAGTCTCCGGAATATCTTCTGACGGAACATGTATTCCAGTATCTACTTCCGTATTGTCAGTCACAGGGCTCAGAGCACCTTTCGTATCTGTAACTATATCAGGGGTAGACTGATCTGGTTTAATATTTGAATTCAAGATACTCATTTCCTGATTGTGAAGAAAAAAACCATTTGTGATTTGGTCTTGCTGGATAACTCTGGGAGATTTTTGAGTGTCATGAATTATCTGCAGAGCCTCTTCAATGCTTGGTGTCTCAATCTGATTGCCAAAATCATCCAAAACTGCCCTATTTTGCAGAGCTCCATTTGGAAGCCTGTAGTGGCTGCTCTCATTGGCATTTCTTTGATTTGTAGTGATGGCCTTTGTGTCTTTATGATATATCACATCCGTTTCTTCTTCAATATCTTGATTTTCCTCTTCTCCATTTACTGGCTTGAAGGATAGATTTTTTCTAATATTTTTGGGCATGCGGTTGATATTTACTGTAAGTCCTTCATTGCTCACAGATCTAGTAATTCCTCTATTTGGAGCAGATACTGGAATGCTTTTTTCTTTGTCAAAAGAAATGTCAAATGAAACTCCATGTAATGATGACCTAATTGAGATTAGAATAAAGAAAATAACTGAGAAACTCAAGACAAATAATATTTACAAATTTAAAATGATTTAAAACCTGTAATATTAAACGAAATGCTATGCATATTCTATTTTGACTAGCATCATATGCAAATAACATAGATCAAAATATACAATTAAATAGACTATAACAACATTTTCTTTCAAGCCAGCCAAAATTTTTTATTACTTTGGGATAAACTCAGGACACTTTAGGAATGTAGGACTAGATCAGAAGGAATGTGAGAAAAGGCATGCAATTTGCACTTAATGAGTAACTCATCACTGTAACTCTTACCAGTTTAAATTTAGTTTCCATCTAATAGTTAAAGAGTCTGTGAATGGTCTGATTTAAAAGCAAATCATCTAACCTGACTGTTCTTATTCACAAAATAATACAATTTTAATCATACTGGGCTCATTAGTGCAGTGACTCTAACTACTTGTTGATTTTGATGTTTGAATGTGAGCATATTTAACATCAACTATTCAGATATCCAGAGTAAGAACACCTAACTTCAATGTAAAAAAATGACCATTTATTTCTAGAGTTTGCTTTGTACTATTGAGTTTTTAATCCATGATAGTTTTCCCTTTCTTTCTCTACTTCATTTTCTTAGTTGCTTAACAAGAATTCATGCTAAAGGATTCTGAAAGACCAAACAGTGCAGAGTTTATTACTGTTTATGACCAGCACATAATTATTTTTTAACCAAATCTTATGGTAGGACCACCTACCTTTTCTCTTTGGGCCATGTTCCTACATACCCATCCACGTAAGACATTGATGAGGACCTTCTGATAACTCCTAAGTGAAGTTAAAATAGAACACAAGGTAACTAGCATCAAAAAACACTTTAATATAATCTTCTGTTGGTTTAGTAAATTATTTCCACTATTTAGAACACTGCAATGGCAAATAAGTTTAATTTTAACTCACTGCTTTTATATTGAGGATAGAATTTGAACAACCGAGTGAATTAATTTCATCCTGTGCATATATTATATCCATCATCTCTCAAATAATTTGCAGTTGAATAAATATATTATGCTACAAATAATTGTTGTAAGCCCTGTTCCACACAATCAAAAATATATACAATGTAATAGCTACAAACACAAATGTCATATTTGTACATTTTCTAAGTTATATTAACTCATTCTTTGCCCTTTTATGTATGGCTCTCCCAGTGATTTCTGGAAGAAATATTAGTAATATAAATATTTCTCAGAAGAAAACACTTTGTCTCATTTCCTTGTCCACTCATTTGCAAGTTATTACCTGGAACAGATGAATAAGGTTGCTGGGGTGTATGAAGTTGATGGGATGGTGCATAAGTTGGACTTTCCAATCTATAAAGCAAGAGACATTAACTTAAAAGTAATACATCAAAAGACATATTACAAAAGGGCAACCAGACCTTGCATCCTGTTCCAACACAAAAACAGATTTATTTTTTTGTGAGAGGGTGGAGAGTGAGAAGTAATTCTCTTCATTAAAATATTGGTTTATTTACTAAAAAACACAGTTTTATTACATTTAACTAGACACACAAATACAAATAGAAACCAAAAGTCATTTTGGATGTCTCTTTCACAAACGGACATGGGGTTAAGACTTTTGTAACATGCTCATCTCTTCACTTATTTAATGAAAAGGCTATTATTGGAACATTCTCATTTTTAGGTTTGATTTGGCAACAAAATAAACATAAATGAACAAAATGAGATGGCTCCTGCTGCTCACAAACCTGAGTGACTGCAGCTAATATCACAGTTATGCATCTCTCTCTTCAATTGCTTAGTCTGAAACTTTTAACTTGTGTCTGAACTGCAATATGCACTGGAAACAGATAAAGGAGATTTTGTGATAGATGATACTTTAAAAATAAAACAAATTATTTACTAAAACACTAATTAGAAAGATTTGCTCTGTTTCTACTTGCAGCAGATACTGTTTATTTGGTTCAAAGAAAAGGTCTGTAAAGACTAGCTGTTTTAGTCTTGAGAGATTTCCATAATTCAGTGAGTTAATCCAGTGAGTTCTTCAAGATCAGAACAACAAATATACATGCAAAAAGACGCATGCATTTGTGTGTAAAAATATTTTTCAAGTAGCCAAACTTCAAAGCATGCTAGATTACATCCTTTCATGATTGGAATTTTGTTCTTGGAGTTGAAGAGTGCAGTCCCAAACACTGTCATTCCTTTTTTCAGTCATTAACCTTCAAAATACTGTATTGAATGCAGTTTCTAAAGTTTACTGTAGTAAAGTTTAGAAACTTCAGAAAAGTTTCTGAAGAGTATGTGTGGGAAGGATATTCATTTCAATTTAAGGAAAACATTGTTTTACAATGTACAAAAGCATCTTCTGTAAGTACCTTTAAAATTTTTTAAATAAAATTTCTCATAAATTCTTGATTTTTTTGTACTAGTAATACTACATAGTAGATAATTATGTTTTAAACAATATTTGAGATTTCTGCTAAAATTCTTACATCACAGTTGCAGTGTTTATAAGCTATCTTAAAAGAAAAGCATCCATTCAAAATTTCATCCTGCAGCCTGTGAAAATAAAAAAATCTATATACTTAATTTCCACTCAAGAAAAGACTGATTTTGGCACCACAACTGCAGTTCCACTGTGACCTAAGACCTTGTAACTGCTGTAACTCCCTGCTCTGCGCTGCAGCTGGCTCTCCATGCGATTCTGCTCTGAGTCATCCCAACATGCTACGCCAGCGGGAAAATATTCACTTTTTCCGATAGGGCTGGTTTCCTCTGTCTGTGTGCTGCAGCAATGCAGCACAGGCGGGCGCTGGAGGGACACGCGGTCAGGAAGAGAGGAAGGCCAGGACCGTGGCCTCCCGCGGCCAGGGCAGTCTGAATGCAGCCCCTGTGCTGGGTTTCTAGCCTCCAGGGTAACCTCTCAGGCCTGCTTTGTCATACCATGCAGTGAAGCATTATCAAGTCATACAAAGTACACTGGTTTATGAAGATAGATATAGCTCTCCCTATTACTCACTGACAGTTTTCATAGCACTCCGGAACAAAACCATACCTGTCCCTTGTAGAGACACTAAAACAAACACTGTGATGAGCTAGTGCAAAGGGTTCACAATTATTTTTACTACATCTCTGAACATGTCACATAAAACATAAGCAGTATTACAAACCACGTTCGTGGCAACTTACAGACTTGAGGACCAAATTTGGAATGGTAACAGTGCTAAGAAATATAAAGACCTTTGTGGGTGTTCAAGAATGGAATTCAGACAGCTTATCTTAAAACTTCCAATCCATCCCTCCTTAGTTTTGAGGCCAAAATCGTCTGCACAGACAATGTACCTATTCAGATAAAAGCAAAATCTATTTGGATGAAAAAGATTTTTTGTCAATCACAGCATTCCTCAGAGCAGAGATAAATTCAATGGCTTCAACCGTGGGATTTTTTTTCGGTCATTCAAGGCTACATATTGACTTCTCTCATGTTCTTGTCCAGTATTCATCTAGTAACTTTATTTCTGTTTAAAGAAACTCTTTGCCACAAATGATTACTAACACAAAGCTACGGCACAGAGCTCAGGGTTCTTTATTGCTTTTAAATATAATGGATGTGTAATTTACTACTTTTACAGAATTTCTAAAAGTCTTCTAAAGTCACTGAAGTTTTGTTCATTAAGGGCTCTAAGGGGAACATCAAGTTGTAAGCCACATACAAGTAGTGTTCTTCACTGCAACACTTTCTTTGTTGTGTATGATGGTCACAGTTACAAATCCTTTATTGACTGCGTGCAAATGGCCTTGGGAACCCCCTTTCAAAAGAGACATCCAAAACTAGTGTGTTTCTCGTTCTCCTTGCAGTTTACACTAATATAATTTAATTGTCTACGTAGGAAACACTCCAGATTTACACAGAAAAAGCGATTCAGAATCACAATATTTAATGATAGAAAGAAATATTATTCCCTGCTTGAAAGGCAGCAGAGATTTCTAAATACCAGAAAACAACTGAACAGGATTAGCTGGGCTGACAAAAGTGTTTGCTGGACATCCAGTTCAAACGCTTATTTTAACCTCCTCCTCTGTGTCAGATCATACACAAATCAATAAATCTCTGGCCCTAAATTATAAATATAATGTAATGGCAGCCCCCCATCTACTGTGCTCTATTCAGGCCACTGGAAGGCTTTCTTTCCCCTGTCAAAAGAAAGATTAAAGAAGGCCTAACATGCAATTTCTGCCTATCATCAGATGTATGATCAGCTAGAAAACAAGGAAAACAGGACATTACATACTGCTTCCAGAACTGTAACAGCAATACTAAAAATAATGTTTTACATATATTTACAAAAAATGTAAATAAAGCAAAACATATTTAGTAAAGCAGATGCTCTGGATCCTTGACACTCACAATATTTGGGAAGCTCATCATAGCAAAAGTATTTATTTTACCTTATGTGGCCTTCATGATATTAAGTGCTAACATAATCATGCCAAATTGAGATAATCATTCAGTAGTTTTTCTGCTGTTATCTTAGTTCATTTTGTTTACAACTTTTGGAAACTTTACTATGAATTCAGAAAAAAACCCCACCTGTTTCACATACACAGAACAAACTTTAACTTACAATAACAGTGGCTTCTCATTTGAAAAATTCATACTCAGTATTTGACTACAGCTTCTTCAGACAACAATTTCTTCTGTTGTGTTAAGAAACTAAACTTCTTTATTGGATATCTGTTTCTTAATATCAGGAGTATACTGCCATTTTGATATCTTGGTGCCCTACAGTTACAATAAAATTTTGTAATTCTTCCCCCCAGCTTTTCACTTGCCAAGCACTAGTATTTCATGAATTCCTTTTTCCCTGAAGCAGTCATTTCATTTCTTTGAATAACTACATTTAAGTAACTGTTTAAAATTACCATACTACAAAACCATTTCAAATAGCAAAACCAAATAAATTTTTAAAATGTGGTAGCACAATGTGTGACTGTAATACTCAGTAACGTATGTCATAACTCTGGATGGTGTTGGATTTGAATGCATCTGATGGCTTGAAGGTTACGTATCCAGGGTCAATGATGTCAGTAGCAGCAGATTTGTGTGCTAGGCTGTGTCTTGGGTAACACTGTCACAGAAGCACATTTTGGTCCTTCTCCCATTGCTGCAGATTTCCTCCATATATTTCCCAGGCTACTTTTAGCCACTTAAGTAGTCTCAGGCAGCCACTTTCGGTTAATGACCACTGTAGCTGTCAGCAAAACTTGGATATATTTACTCCGATTCTACATTCATATCACAAGTAGGTTTGAATTTATTGCTTGCTCCTGGTTTTGTTGATCAGCAATCTCTGCTAATGAGTCCAATCAAGTGGCAATAAATTCAATTCCTTTATGTAAATAACTATCCTGAAGACTATACAACATTGGGTCATTAAAAGCTGGTCCATAACCCCAAAATGTGGCTAGTGCACAGCTACTACAACCACAACTGTTTCTAGCCAGAACTATTAGACCTGCACCTTCAAAATTCAAATGAGATTTTCAATTTATGTTATAGGAGTAATATGCTGAAGTTTAAACCCTCCTAGGGATTTAGGAGGGACTGCAGGAATAATTCAATACACAGTGGATAAAAATTAACTTACACTCTAAGTACCAAGCCATTCTTAGTGCTTCTACAGCATGTTTATAAGCCAAGAATCAACCTGGTATCTTGATACAATAAAACATTTCATAGAATGCAATAAATTCTACAGAAGTTTAGGCTTTCAATGAAATCCCCCAGGAGAATGTGGATATACAAATACAAGCTTGTCTTCAGATCATATCCTATCAGAGAACACAACACAGCTCGGCAAGTCAGGAAAAGCCTTCAACCAACCCTACCTCACCAAGCTTTAAAATAATTCAGACAAGTTTTCAGTTGCATAAAATAATCTTTTGAAGCCAAAATAAAGCACAAGTAGCTAAAAGGCATTTAATTTTTTTTTTTTTTTTTGTAAATCTGTCTAGAAGAGTCCTGAATTTTATATTGCAGTAACAAAACCTCATGTTTTGTATTTTCCTTTGTGTTTGTTGAATGCTAACTGAGTTAGCATTCAAACTCAAAAGTGGGGATCCTGAACAGGGTATTTTCCTTGACTACAGTGCTCATCATCCCCATATCGAAACTCAGGAGGACAAGAATCCATGTGATACTTCTCTGCTGAGTGTAAGTGTTTTAGAAACTGGTAAGACAAGAGAGCGCTGCTCAGGTGGCGAGCATTAACTGTATATTATCTGCCATGCAGCAGGAAAGGACTCTCCTTTCCTCAAATTCTAGTTATTGTATTTGGTAATTCAATCCTTCAACACGACAAAAAGGCTTCAAAATTAAATAAAAAATGGGTTTGATTTTGTACAGAAGATGACTGTGAAATAGTACCAATGATTCTCTGATATTACCTGGCTACGAAGTCAGAACCACAAGGACCATCCATGTAATTTCTTCTATTAGCATTCAAACTGTGAGCAGAAGATGCATCTTTTACAGGTTCAGCTGCTAGGAAGAACAAAGCTCAAATTATCATAGTTTAGTATTCTGTTAAAAATCTAAATTAGAAAATTAGTCAGAAATCATCTGAAGCAATCATTTCCAAAGATTTTAAGAATTTTCATTGGCTTTATTTTTTAATTTTTAAATTAAAAGTTACTTTAAATTAAAGTCACTTCCTTTCAACTTGACTTATCAAAAATTCCCTCACTGACACCGATTATGAGAATGGAGAATAAAAAAAAGGACTAGAGAAGGAAAGAAATAACAAATAAAATACTGAAAAAGAGCAACAAAATTAAAAGTGTACAAGAGGTTTTTTGAAATAAATTTTTCTGATTAAAATCCTTTTTTGCCCAAACCCCTAAACCAACTTTTCAGTTAGGAAGTATTATTTTGGTCATATACTAAATTAGTTAACAATATCTTAAATTAGTCAGAAATGTTTAAAAGCTTTAAATCAGATAGTTTGTGCATTATAAAGCACGTGAGCAGAAAAACAAAAAGCTGTAAAAACCTACATGATGGAAACATCTTCCTAGCTTTCAGAGAGATAGTCATGGTATTGCTGTATGAACGTTTGAGTTACCGTGACTCTGCAGTCACTAAGAGATCTCAAAATCTACCTGAAAGGTGGATTTTCAAATATGAGAATTTTCTGACAAAAGGCTGTGCCTTTGCACTCAGGTGCAAAACGTAAGTCTGCAATGGACTATGTTACCACTTCCCCCAAATTTATGGTCCTTTCTCTTGGTACCTTCTTTTCAGCAACATAAGTTTGTCAACCTACATTTTGTTCTTGGCTCCTTGCTATGTTTGTAATGATTGCATGGGCATAAATGGAGTCTAGGCTTGTCCAGGTTACGAAAATTTGCAAGTGACTATATCACAACAATTCACATGTTTTTTTGTAATAAACAACACAATCTACTTATGATTTATGAGATGTGATGAAGATTAATGTGAGGAAAAAGTATGTTTCTCTTCTTTGAGGGGGCGGTACACAGCCAAATCCTGTTAACTGAAATGTACACTGCATTTGTGAACACAATGGCAATTTGAACACATACATATTAAAAACCACATGCATATTAAAAATAATTCTTAATATAACTACCTTGGGGATGCCCAACAACACGAGGTTGTACAAATGAAGGTTTCACCACTTCAAACCACCAGAACAGTTCTGCCATAAACACCATGTAGTTGCTCTACAAAAAAGAAAGATAAATTTATGTCAAGATATAAACCTTAACTGCAAAAGATGCATTATACAACACTCAACATATGTTTCTGTATCTCATCCAGTTTCCATTCTCTTCTCTACTGATTACTTCGATAATATATGCTTAGTGTACCTCTAGAAGGAAATCTGTATTTCTGGTGCTCCCATTACAAAGCTATAAGAGACAAAGTATGGATGTTGTTGGATTTGAACATAGACTTTTTAAAATTAAAAGCTTTAATATTTGGTCCTGTAACCCTTCTGTGCTTGATAAAGCTAGCATTTTTACAGTAAACTACCAGACACTACCTCTCTCTCTATTATTCTTTGAGAATGAAAATAAGTGAAAATAACCTCTCACGGAAAGGGAGAATTCAGAGAAAGTTTTGGAGAAAATTCTGCACTTGCTTAGGCATCTGCTCTAGCCTGCTGCGGTGAGAGGCAGCCTATGGCGCCCGGCGACCCCCAGTGCGGTCAGGCTCAGCTCTTACTGGATTCTTCAGAACGGAGATGGCTGTTACATTTTCATGTGGCTGAAGAACACACTTTGCTACAAGAGATATTAATAGCGCAGTCTTTACACATATGAACTATATTTGCCTAACCAGTTACCAGAGTCTGGGACATTTTTCTGATCTCCAGCACCTTGTTAGCAATAAGGGCTACATTTGGCTCCAAGAAAACCCTGCTGCAGCCTGAGAACTGCAGCTGGGGTCCTGAAATAGCACTCATGTAAAGTCTTTAATTTAAACTTACAAGTAATGAACTGACTCAATTCCACAGAACTCTGTAGGGAAAAAAAGACCTACATACCAATGTACGTGTTAGCTCTTTTCTGAAGGCTATTACAGGAATGTGGGGTGTTGAACATCAGCTAACAGACTGCAGAGTTGCAAGAACATTGAAAACAACTTAGTTGACAGTTCTTAACAAAAATAAGACAAATTCTGAAAAGTAAGATCAGTGGTACAGAGTTTCTTTTTTGTTTGTTTTAGCCATTTTCTGGCTGGTTCAGACATGTCTCTAAGGTTTTAAGTCTTCTGTTATCAATTCACTAGCTATATATGGAGAAAAAAGGTTTTAGTCTCCCACTGGTGATAAGGAATCTCCTTAAAAAAATACACGGAGAAGAAAACTGCTTTGTATTCTATGGTGCATCTACTAATTTTCCACTGAGGTATATACTTGCATAAATAGGCTCACATTCAATGTGTAACTGCACACTGGAGGTTTATGCCTGCAAAGTATCCAATTTAAAAACTGTATCCAGACTATGAAAGATTTCCTTTACAGCTTCACTATGTTTTCAGTTCCTCAAATTTGATGGCTATATTCATTTTATTTCCTTAGAAATGTGTACCCTTGAAGTCTTATAGTGCAAAAAAACATCTGACAAAAATTCTAAAGAGTATCATTTTCTTTCAGAAACAAACCACTGACTTCAGAAGAGTATCTTTAAAAATAAAAATTTGTAACAAAAACACGTAGTAACAAATAGATTACCTCAATTCTCTATCTATAACTTTGAAAATACAGAGTTTTAAAAATATCTATTTGTCACTTTTGATTCAGACTTATTTTCCTGAATATTCCTGTGTAGGTAAGCCTTCACTCCAGGGAAGAGATACGCTTAGAGTGAAAGCTGCTCCTAGATTTTAGTATAGGATGAAGAGATGCCAGAGGTTGCCATAGTTATTAAATATAAGCTATAAAAAGACTAGGAAAAAATCCTGTCTCTGCTCATTCAGCACAATAGTAATTGAATGAGGAAAAACATATAGCAAATCTTTTCCATTCAAACAAAATGTTATGCATAGCATCTTGGTATCACATACTGATTTCTTTAGGAAAGCAACATAAAGAGAAAAGTTAGCCCTACCTTTCAGAAAAAAATACAATTTTTCCTATGCCAGCCATTAATACTTTTATCCTCCTCTTCCATCCTCTCAACTTTTTACTACTTTAGCTTAACATTCTGTACTATAAAAGATTAATTATAGAACAGTCACACTTTTGTCTTCTATGAAAGAATATTGCATTTAAACACCCTGGTTTTTTATTTGTTTGTTGAAAAGCTGTGTTTAATAGTACGATTATTTTATGAAGAACACTGATTCTTTCCAAGAACATTTGCTGTGCAGTCCTGAGCTAATGAAAGACAGCTTTGTGTTTCCAAAATCACCAAGGCAGTATTTACTGAAGCAAAAATGAAACTGTTGGCTGCACAGCCTGCTTAAAACTCAGGCTACTTTAGATGTCTGATGGTGATGTAGAGGCCTAATTTCAATGTTTTTTTAATATTTTTAGGTGTAATCTAGATACACAGTCATATGTTTCAGCTCAATCAATGCACTTGCCTACATGATTGTCATGTATCGAATGCACCATTTAATATTTATAGCTCTTTGGTCATCACTGACTATGAATAAATGTCAGAGTACTGTTGATGTTTCGTGTACCCCTTGTACTCAATTTATATTTAAACATATAAAACAAAACTTTAAAAATCTCACTCCAGCTACAGATACTGATCTTTGCTTCTCTAGCTACAAGCAGTAGGCCTTTCTGGTCACTCCTCGCAAACATGATGAAAGGTGGGCAGCGTCTTTCAAATGACAGAGGACTTCAGCGGGTGCAATTAGTACCAAGGGAAAAGCACTCAGGCTTGGGGACTGCAGTACATATTATATTTTTCTGGAGTAAGATCAACCCTCGGAAAATAGGGGAAAGATGTTCTTTAATTAACACATTAACATATTTGAGGGTAACCTGGACTCTGCCTTTTCTCTCAAGTGATTTGTAGTCAGAAGGGGACGTTAATAATCAATAAGGAAGACAGAGGATGAGTATTCTTTTTTTTTTTTTGGGGGGGGGGGAATAATTGTAGGTCTGCCGTAATACTACTACACTCAAGGTTAGAAAGAACATAGATGTTATTTTCAGAGATTTTGCCCTGATTATATCAGCTAAGCTTCTAATAACTTGTCACATGATTATCACATGCACTTACACACAGAACTGTTCAGAAGCATAACAGTATTTTAAGAGTATTTTTAAAATACTAAGCTGTGAACACAGTTCAGACGGGTTAAAAATACTGAGCAGCAGATGGCAGACTTGCAGCTTCATATTTACTTTAATCTGCTAAACATTCTGATTTAATTTTTTCAATTTTATATTTTTACCTTATTTGCAGGCTATTCATTAGTTGGAGGTACTAAAATGTATGACTGGTTATATTTTATCTTATTATTTATCTTATTTTATCTTCTGATACTGTACAATAAAAGTCCTATTGTTTAGCAGATTTTGGAAGATCTTTTTTGAAAAAAAAATGATTTCCCCATTCTGACTATAAAACCTAACATCATTACTTGCTTCTGTAATAAATGCAGATATCAGCTAGTCTGTTTAATAATAATCTATATAAAACTGATAATTTTTTTCCTTTAATACCTCTAATTCCCTCCTCCACAATTTTAGAATCAAGAAGATTTTTTAAATCAAACTAGCTAAATCAACATAAATTATGAACTTTTGGGGAATACACAGGAACAGTATGGTCAATCTTGTCACTTAAAGTAAATTACATCCCTTTTAATATTTGTAGGTTTTAGATCTGCACATTTAGAGAATAATAACTACATAATACAGATATATAGCCACATATAATACAAATAACACAAATCATCTATAATCAAGTTTGAATCCCTTAGATTTGAATGAAGTGTGGTCATATTCATATTTAGGAATTTTCTCAAAATGATCACAAAAATACACCGTAACATTCACATCATGATGAACATTAAAATCTCTATTCAGTAGGCCAAGGAAGTAATCTATCTCAAATGCAAATTCAAAGGTTATATGCTATGAGATACAGAGGTGTTGAAACTGAGGAAATTTGGAGTGTTTCACACTCTCTGGACAAGGCTAAATGCCAATTCTGCGCATCATCTACGTACTACAAGCTTGTCGTATCTCCTGCCACAAATTAATAAATGCCACTGCTACTCAAGTTGAAAACTCCAATATGCCATATTTCCCACCAGAGCAAAGCAGTGGGACTGCTGCCCAATTAACACCAGGGAAAGAAAATAACTCTGCTTCCCTTTAAATAATGACTCAGGAACATTTGGTCCCCCTTAGGGGGGCAGTCTTCCCTGGTTGAATCTTTCTTTTCATTCCTGATCTGGAGACATTTTAAACCAGCTAGCTAGGAAGCAGGTCCCTGGACTAATTCCCACCGTACGCACCTTACTGCCTTGCCAAACACAGCCAGCTGCTCTCCCAGGTCCTTAAGGAGTCCATATGTGCTGTCATGTGCGCTTAAACTGCAAATTCAGGCTTGCACTAACAGCCTGATCTGCAGTGGTTTTTCATTGAGACTGGAAGGAAAGCTGCACTATGCTGGTGGACAAAGTGTAGCTGTTAATTTCTAGAGCTAAATTATTTGTCATATTTGAACAGTATTTTTCACATCTCAGGAGGACATAGAGCTAACTATAGCTTTAACTCACGTTGTTAATGAAGTCACCATCAATGTTACATCAGAAAGCTCAACTGTGCTCATACACAATAAATATATGCAATAAATATAAGATAAATCTTTACATTTGTTTGCTTTTTTGCCCTTATCCTCCCAACTCCCTTCTCTTATATTCAGTTTTATCCTAAGTTAGAACTGAATTTTCCAGGTATTCTGCAGGGGGAAAAAAAGGAAGTTGTGGCACTGCAGCCTCTCTTCATTTTTTACTGGGGCCTTGACAAGGCAGATACTTGTTCTGTCTCCTCTGGTTAGCAACTAAGTGCAAAAATAAGATAAATATTCCACGTGCTTAGCTGTGAATCTACATAATTTAAAATCTTGCTCACATTCAGGTCATCGGAACATCTTTCTTACATGACTGACAGCAGTTACTTCTCAGAATTATTTCAGTTCACATTCAGAAAGCTTTAATTCTCCCGAATAAAAGCTCCTTTTTTGTGTGTGTGAGTTTGTACGAATATGCTCTCTAGGTAACAGAAAGCAGCAAGCCAGAGGAGGAAAGGTACATGCTGAAAGGGAAAATCTCCCCAGAATGGATCCAGAGACCACTGGTCCCGGTGAACCTCGAGAACTGATACACTCAGAATAGCAGGGGTCAGCCAGACCCGTACAAGGCCACCAGCACACCCCAGTGTCCTAAACGGGTTGGGTAACCCCCACCACATCCAAGAAGGCAGTAGCTGCTACATGCAGATAAAGACTACAAGATTATATATACTCCTAATGAAATGAGACCCCCTGAGGGTCTTCTACGAACACCTTCCTAAAAGCCACTGGTGCGCCAGTATGACCCTGTACTTCTGAACCAACAGCTGGGCAGGTGAAGACACAGGTGAAGAACACTAGCTCCCAGCTGCTGCTCCAACCCAGTAACAACGAGTAAGCAAGCATGTGAACTGAGTGAGGGAATAGGTGAATGCAATGTGTGAATAGTTACCTGCTACTGATGACGGATCTGTTCTGTTTTTAATTAATAACCTTTCCAAAGACTCAGATATAGGAACACTTGCAGCAGGTAATAATTAACTATGTGTCAATTGATCTAATGCCAAGTTCCTATGTGAGCTCTCCATCCATGGTAAACATGAAATGATTCAAGATACCTCTCAGCACCTCTTTGAATTTTACCTCACAATAACTTGTTTCTAGGTCTGAACCCTATGTTCCTACTAGAATAAACCAGCAGACAATGATCTTAAGCTTTAAGAATGAACTACAGAACTAAAGATGTTTTTTTCCTCCTTTAGCAAGGCTTTCAATATTTATCTCATGTGACAAATACAACGTGTGGGAAGTGCTCTTCCTTTCTCTGTAGAGACCATACATGTCCTTTACGATATCCTTTCAGGAATTATACATTCAGTAAGACCTTTATTCAAGCCCCTAATATTACATACTGACTAATTACACTGCAGCACTAGTCAGCTAGTATGCCAAAGCAATGAAGAGGTCTCTACAGTTCTGCCAGGCAGCTCATGCTGCATGTGAGGGCACTCACTTTAGGGAAGTTCTCATGTTTTCACAAACTTACTCTTTGGACAGGCAGAGCACATCTCTGTCAAGACAGAATGAGATGTCTCCTAAGATAGCTCTTTCAGATCTGTGTCATCTACCTGATACAAGTGAAGAATAATATTAAAAAAAAATCCTGTCTCAGGATAAAATTGCATGTAGGAGAAGGGCTAAAAAAGCAATTTGACACAACCAAAAAGAAATCCAAAGTTTTCTCTCCTTTCTTGTTGTTAAATATGTAGGGAGGACTCAGAAATCTTTTTGATTATTTTTAGGTCATTTCTCTCTATTTCCCTGTCTCAAAATAAAACAAAAAAAAATTCGTTAGGCCCACATGGTGGTGATTTGAACATCATGGAATGTATTCAAATACTTTTTTCTTTATCATCCACAGCCCTACTTTAGTGACCATCTTATGATGAACTTCACAAACATATTTTTCTTAGAAGAGGAGAAGTGGGTAAATGAGGGGCAATTTTTTTTTTTTTAACTTCATTTGATTTGGACACATTAAAGTTATCTAGAAATCCAGACAAAGCCTATTTTCTGTGCTAAAACAGAACTAGACCAATAGGTCTGCTGCAACATCTCAGAGCCTACATCAAATACTCTCAATGCTTATTAAGTGAAGTTTTACATTAACCTGACTTTTTTTCTGTGCCTTTTGGTAGGAAAGACAAAAGTGGGAGTAATCACCTTGGTCAAGCCCTGCACTGAATTTCTGTGCTATCACATACTGTCTACAACCTACCTCAAGCACTCTTAGGGAAGAATGTGAAGTATGCCTGTTCTGCTTGACCATTTTAAGAGACAGCAGCTCTGCCCCCTTTATTCCCAAAGACTAGTATGAAGACATGGTACCTTGTGCAATTTCTAGGACCATGCCAGGCACAGTATTGTCATTCCAAAAACCCAATCACAGTTTTTTCCTTGAGGCTTTTTCCTGTTATATACCACCAGTTTGGTTCTTTTTATTATTTCTGTCACCATTATCAGAGATTGGCGGAGTTTGAAACCAAAGCATAGTGTCACCTAAAATGCGGTATTAGTCACCCTGAAAACAGATTTTTGCTGATTAACATAGACACCCAAAAGCATTCTGCTATAAAACCTAAAAGTCAAAATTATATAAATTTTCTAGCATAACAGTGATTTCTGCTAATTATTTTAATGTGCCATATTTAAAATATCTATTTACAATACATGGTTTTTTTTGAAGTGACAATAAAATTCATAGGGGAATATATACATTTATTAAAAGCTATTCTCAGCAGACACAGTGGAAAGCTCACAAAGTGCTCCTTTAACTGTGAATTTATTTTGAAAGCAAATTACTTCTAAACACAGAAAGAATCGAGTTTATAGTACTAGCCAGAGTTTCCATGACAAAGTTTAATAGAAAAACTTGGCAGCCTTTCTTGTAGTATTTCCATCTAAATAGTCACCCATGCCACAGTGACTTGTAAAAACATGATCACAAAGGGCTTTCTCAGTTCTAGAAATATTCTAAATCTTTGAAAGAACTCTAATTCCCCTCTAAGAACACTGTTCAGAAACAATAAAATTAACGAGTCTGTAGCACTTCAGAAGTGTAAAGGCTGAGGTACTGGGATATTGATAAAATATTTTAATATAGTCACTTTTGCTTTTTTTAATCAAAGCTTCATAGTGGATATCGGTTTGAATTATTTCACACCTACTATAAAACACTGGTATTATTAATAGTCCTGCATGAACCTAACGACTAATGAATTCCATTTATTCTAGATATCTATGGGCAAGGAGAAATAATCAAAATGCAATGAAGGAATTCTACTCAAGATAATCCACCATATGCTGGGAAAGCACAGACCTAAACAACAAGAAAGACTGCAATACAACATTCTTTTTATAAGGATGTAGGTAAGTTACTGAATGTGAAAACTAAAAATAGCAAAACCTGACTGAAGGCAGTCATTAAACAATTTTGCATACACAAAACAGTAACAGTTAAGTAGTCTGGACTTAAGGGGCCTGACACTACTGCCATTACTCATCCTGGTAGCTCACTACTTATTTAAGGATTGGGCTCAACCCTATAGGAGACAACAAAGCCGTGCTGTCACACTGGCCTCTGCAAGTCAGCTTGTGAGATTGCTGTAAAGCTCACAGAAAGCAGCAGAGTGACCCAGAAACTTAGAAACCAATCACAGACCATCTGCAATGGATATGCTGACTCCATAAAAATAGTATTTCACTCCCTGGAGGCAGACCAACAAGAATCTTAAGCAAATGAAGAATGTTTTATATAGAGAAAAAGTCTTAAAGAAACACAAGAACGAAAAATAAGAGTTGCAATTAGAAAATAAATTCAGTTGCTCTTTGACTTTCCACATAGCCTTTAAAAAACACAAGCAAAATGATTTTCTCTCTTTCTAAAAAGGGTAGAATCTTATAATGACTAGAAATGCTAACTTACCCATTCAAACAACTATATATGTTGGAATACCTGCTTTTGCTCTAGCAAAGGTCTAGATAGAAAAACATCAGATTTTTCAATGAAATTTACTAAGGAGAGTGAAAAAAAATGTGCGAACTGAAAAAAATACGCAATCTATTTAAGACATAGCACATTTATAAAAGTGAAAAACTTTTAAGGCTAAAAACTAAAATTATCGCTGTGTACATATAAATGAACAAGGTTGGGGAGTAGTAACTCCAGAAAAAATGCTTTAAAATTCTGTCATCTGAAAGCCTTAATAAATTAAAATTAACATAGAACACCATTATATTTTGATACAAATATTACAGAAAAAATGCCTGCTTTAATAACTAATAAAAAAGAATAAAGTGTGAAAAAATTTTGCATAAAATCAAGGTTTGTAAAGATGTTTTCGTAAGTGCTCTTTTAAAAATACTACTATTAGACTAACCCAACTGCCAAAAGGTGGTGGTCCTATATGCAGCCGAAATTTGTGTTGCATACTACACCACACCAGATGCAATACTCTTTCTCACTTAGCTTTACAGCAGTAGACCAAGAAAAGGCTAAATAAAACATTGCTGCTTTGGGGTTTGGTAGTAGGGTGGGTTTTTTTTTTGTTTTGTTTTGTTTTTTTTGTTTTTTTTTACCTTTATGGAGGAAGCTGCATAGAGCATATCTTCAAGACTGAAATGGCAACACTGGTTAAGGTATTCCTGGCAAAATTCTTGAATCAGTTGTAGATTGTACAGGCTGTCAGCCAAAGACATTGTCTCTTTCAAACAAATATCTAGAAAGGAAAAATAGAAGCAAAGATTATGAATAGTTACAGATCTGAAAATAAGTGCTTTTCACATAACAACTGCTAAGCATTTTTGGGATAAATTCAATTGAAATTTAATTTTGATTTTTTTATTTAACAGGAGACCATTTATTTCAGAAACACAAGAAATAACACACATTTTATCTTAACATAGTTTTATATCTTCAGACATTTCTCTAAACATAAATGAGTTTCATTTTTCACTATAGACAACTGCTCTGATTTTTTTCTGCTTTGCCTTTTGTGAAAATAGAGGTTATGCTCTAAGTCCTGATGTTTTCAGATAGTGAAAAATTTTATCTGATCAATAACAGACATTTTTCCAATTAGATTTTCTGTATTCAAATGGCAATAGGATATGTATTCTTTTTCACAAAACTCCCCAGATAAACTAATTCTTTCTCTTTGCACAGGGACCTGAGAGTACATTTTAATGGTATTAACTCTGGATCTTCCCACAAAAGAAGCATCAGTTGAGTCTTAGGCATTAATTTTTGTGTATTCAGATGTTTGATATGAAGTTTAGAAGGATCAGAAGCCTCTGACATTAATATTACCTCTCTATGTTTGAAAGTGCTATATAAAGACTATGGAGTGGCAACAGTGAATGGACTAGTGTTGTACAGTACCCTTTGAATATTTTTTATGCCCAAGTAACCTTCTGTTCTCTTTTTACAGATGCTTTTTGGAAAATTAATTAGCAGTAATAACCTCCTAGAAAGACAACAGTCCTTATAAAAGGAACTGAAGAAAGAAAAGAAAATAAATACAATTCCAGAACAAGCATTAGATTTTATTTGTAAAGCAACAGTGTATGGCAGAGCCCCACATCACAGTTTTAAAGTGTTCAGAGCAGATAACTTTCTCAGATAAGGAATCTACTTTAATGCTAGCATGATAAAGATCCCCATACTGAAGGATTCATAAATATTCTATCACCTCAGCCACACAGTATAAGTAGTATGGTCAAAAGATCTTTGACTTAATTGACAGAAGATTTAACAGTACAAAATGCCAAGTCACGCATTTGTATCCAATAAAATTCTAATGTGATTTACCCGTTGAAAGTGATATAGAGTAGGAAGGTATTGTGTATCAGCCCATGTCAAGATGTTTATGAGCTTTCTGCATCATGTAGCTATAACAAAAGCAACATGATGCCAAATGTATCAGGAAATGTATTTCCAAGAGTGACAGGGAACTACTGTGCAAGTCTGGATTTGTGTACAATTATGATCATCCATATTCAAGACAGATTAAACTGAAACAGAGTAAGACTACTGAAGATAATGATGAGAAAGGAAATCCACTTCGGAAGGGGAGACTGAAAAGTCTTGGTTCAGCTAGCCTGGGCAAAACAGAAGAAAAAGTATATCAAAAATGTAGACATCAGCTACGGAAAAGCTGTTCAACTCAAAGAGTACTACTGGAAGAACAACAAATGCATATTAGGCTCCAAGTATGTTTAGGTAGAAAACAAGAACAAGCTTTTAACAATGTAAGAAACAGAGTTCTGCAACAGTCTGACTAAGCGTATAGATTTAAAAATGCTAGACAGTTGTAAGATGAAAGACGGTAAATTCATGAAAGAGATTATATAATTCGGACCTACAGCACATTCTAGACTCTCTGAGATAGAAAGTCCTTTCTAATCCTATGCTCCTAGAAGGAAATTTGAACACTTTAAAGTAAAGAGTCTTGATGAGAAAAGACCATCTATTTCAGCCTACAGAAAATTCTGTATTCATGTTTTTTTTGTTCTTGTTTGTTAATGCATTTTTAAGTGCTTTTGCATATGTATTTTTGTTAGCTCCCCTCCTCAGTTCCAATACAGAATAAGTTCTCAGTGAAATTTAACATACACTAAAAAAAAGATATTGTTTAAATACAATGAAGGTAGACTTTTATAAGTCTTAAGTTTTTTATAGCACTCCTAGTTGCTTCAGAGTATTTTTGAATTTACTCTTGAGACGACACTCACACACACTGGCACATCTTCAGGGAAGGCAACGTCAGGATACCTGAACAAAAACATCAGAGCTAAAATTCCAAAGATGACATGCGCCTTGTTGTGTTTCACTGTGCTGAAAATCAGATGCTGCAAGAGTCTGTTGGTAGAGTATATATATGGCCTGGCAATATATACAAGATCATTTGGGCATTCCATATTTCCACCCATGCTAAAACAGCAAGAAGGAATTAGCTATTACTCTGGATTCAATACAACCCAAGTTTTAACTCTTCTCTAACGAGATACAATAGTATATATTTAGCTGCAACATTTATGTAAATTGAAAGTTGTATTTTTCAATTTGACAGGCTGAAGAACGGTGAATGCATGCAGTTTTAGCATCTTTCATCTTCAACGCCTACTGTGCTGGAAACCTCCTATAAAGTGGTTGTGCATATGAATTTCAGATTTCAATTCTTTGCAAGCTTTATCTCCTTGTTTGTATTCCCGGATTTCTTAGGATCTTCCATGTAAGTGTTCCCACAACGTCAAAGGCATCATGGACAGAACATAGGCAGAAAATGATGGGTGTTAGCTGCCAAGACATTTTACAAGTATATGAAAATCATAGTTGCCAGGAGGAAGATACGACTTTAACCAGGCCACAGAACAAAAGAACAAGATGAAGCTGCTGTTCATCGCAGCCAATTACTATACAGAACTGCACAATATCAATATGTTCCACACTATATTTGTTTTCTCTATAAATGATAAAATTAAATATAAAAATAAACTAAAAGTCCAAAATACAGAGCAACTATTTACCATGCAGTGCAGCTACACAGCACTAGACTACTTGTGATAGATGTGTTTTACATTTTTAACTACCCAGATTCACAAGAAAGCATTTATGCAGCTTCAAGAATCTGAGTTTTCCAGACGGTCTCAAGTTTTATAGCATGAAGGCAATTGTGCTACCAAATTAGAAGACACAGACAGATCTGTAATAAAATTCCTTTATATATTTATATTTTTGTGGTAACATAAAAGTAAACAAAACATAGAAGGTCCTTAGTTTCTTTTATTTAAAAGGAAAAATAAATAGGCACAAAGTTAAGATTAAATCTCTCACCACTACACTCAAATTATACCTCCTGTGTCTCGTATCTTAGTATCCTCTTTTACGTGGATATCATATAAAGACATGTCACCTTTTATAGACATCTGTTTGCAAGACATGTAAGACATACCTTCCAGTTTAACAATATCTGGACAGTAGAAGTGGATCAGAGCCGCTAAAGCACAGCCATCTGTACCATCTTTCAGCAGATTTTCTACCAATGGAATGCAAGGCAGCTGCTTAAGCAATGTTTGCTCCTTCCTATAACGAGCCTACAATATAGGGAAAAAAAAAAGAGATTAAAAGAAACAGAAGCTCTGAAACATAAGCAGAAAGAGATTTGTACTGTAGGTTTTGTGCTGCATTAGCAAAAAGGCAGTATTCAATAAATAGCTCACTACTCTTTGGTAATTTCTTAAAGCTGTTTACATTTTGCCCCATTTTCAATGATGTAAAAATAATCTAAGAGGAAAGAATATTAATACTGCTAGTAAGAGGATACATGCTAATATTAAGGCTTTCCTTCAAAACCACCAAAAATTGATGACCTCTGTGTAACATACTAATTTAAATTACACCTTATGATTTAATTTACATTCAACATTATTTTAAAATCAAAAACGATCTGTGTGTAAACACAAGACAACAAATCCTTAGCTAGCATAACTTCTGTTTACTGACAAGTCAAATGACTTTGCGATGTTAAAAGACCTGAGGATGTAGCCCAAAGTCTCATTCATATAGCTGATCTAACAGCAGATTCAAGAACAAGGAAATCTGTATTTGATCAACTCCATTTTTATTTCCAGTGCCTGTCACTAAACAGTCATAAATGTAGAGAAACAATAATGGTCAGGACTGCCACGGCAAACAAGCAAAAAGGAAACATTTTGAAAAGTAACTCTGTGTATATGGATATCATTATTTCAGAATACCAAGATAGCATATATCTGCAATGTATATATTTTAACGATTTTTTTTGGGGGTGGGGGGAGGGGAAGGGCAGGAGGCCTACTTAAAAAGGCATTCATTATCATCATCTCTTCTCATTACTTCCTAGGAAAAGAGATATAGGTGAAAGACTGTGACATAAATTTTAATTTTTTAATATTATTTATTGAGACTTCTTTGTATTAAAGAGGCACTGAAGAGTTACTTTTCATTCCACGGAACTAGTTATGACATCAAGAATGTTTCTGAGTTAATTTTACGCTATTTTTATTCAATACACACACTAAACTGGAAAACTCTTTGTAGGGACCCCGAAAATTCTTTAATATCACATTAAGTGGTATGGGACACTACAGACTGTATGTTAATGGAATGCATTCCACAGCTGGAGTAAACTCATCTCCTGCTCTTCTCTCTGGGTTGTACTGGAGCAATTGCTGATCGGGCTGCATGGTGAGCAAAACCATTGATCCAGCTAAAACATCTCCTCTCTCTTTTGTTTCTGTACCAAAGGAGTAGGCAGAGCTGGAAATTTTATGGGTGGGGTGGGAACTGTTTAAGCCAGCTTTGCTGGCAAAACAGTCTGTGGAACCACAGACTAACCCTGAAGGCTATATTTAACATAACTAGATTTGTGCTAAGAAACAGATGGGATTATCTTTAGTGCAGTCAGTGTCCTGTAACTGGCCCAAGAAGCATAAATCTAGTCTGGCAATAACAGACACACCAGTTCTGGAAAAATAAAGTACTCGTATTTAGGCCAGGGAATTTGTACTTTACCATATGAATATTTGAAAAAACCCCGAGAGCTAACCTTTGCTTCATATTTGCAATGTACTGGTATTTGGGTGTGTAAAGTATGTCGCATAAAAATAAAAATGCCATTTTTGCATGCTATGGTGAAGACCCACTAATGCCAAACAAAAACATGTTTGTTTCATGCCTCATTTATATTTTTCCCTGTATTAGGAATATTCTTATTAACTCTAATGAAATAGACCAACTCCACTTGCAATTAAAGTTTTTTCCTTTTTTACTTTATGGCAAGTTAAAGACCCACTATGATGAAAATCTGTGAAGTTATAAATATCATGCTAATATGTCCCTGCGCTTCTGCCATGAAAGTGATTGAAATTAAAATATATGAATATTATTATTTGATTACGAAATAATGATAGAAGATACAGGATACAGATGAACTTTAACATTACGGTCCAACAAGTCCTGTGTATTTTATATATATTCTTTAAATAGAGTCTTTTTAGTGGAAGTATTCAGAAATATTTGAAACTGATAATACAATTGTCCTGCATAGTAAATTCTGTGAAAAAGCCTATTGCCACTTTAATGATGCCTTAAACTGCCATATGAACAGTACCCTCAGACACTGGAAATTGTGTCAAATCATTGAAGTGGACCTAGAAGGAGGATTTAATTTATTTTAGAGTATGCCAAGCACATTACTTCAGGAAAAATAAAGTTATATTACTGGATATGCTAGGTTCATTAAGGTATAACAGGTATGTTTCAATTTGGTTGAGCAGATAAAAAGAAATTATACTTAAAAGACACTGGTAATTGCACTAGCGATTTTTAATAAACTTCCATTTGAAGAAACTCTTCTAATCAGTTGCAATGTATGTTAATAAATACGGATGAAATAATGCAAAAGAACCTGCAAGTTTATTACAACGCTACAGTGCTAATTTAAACCTCAGTGCTAATAGAGGCCTCTTGTTTCTAGAATCCTGTTGAAGCCAGCCCGGGTTAGCAGCTTCAAGTGAACAAGCCTCGGTATAGCGAAGACATAGGCATGTAAATAAGGTCGGCTAAAAAAGAATCACCAGCACCTCACCCACGCCGTATTCTGGGGTAATAACGAACGCTCGCACGCGTTCACCACACAGTAGGTAACAGGCTGCCAACTTCCTCCTCCAAGCGACTCGTGCAGCTGCCCACACGCTCAGGTTTAGCTCACTAGCCAACACCTGCGTGACGTAAAGCCAAGAGAGCAGGAGCCTCAACTGTCCCAGCCGCTGCCGTCACTGTCCGCTTACTGTACGAGCAGGACACCTACCGGGAGCCCCAGGCTTTCGACCATGTCTCTGCTCAACTTGCAAGCTCAAACTAACACAGATACCACTAGCTCAAGTTGTTTATGGACAACAGGCAGGGCAAAGTTGAGTTACAGTCTTTACTAATTTAATATGTTAGACCTGAATATAGTTTGAACACAATAATGTAGACTCACTACCACAGGAATATCTTAGGCAAAAATAGAACAAAATATAACACCTTATTTTGTGCAAACAAAATAAAAGAAAATGAAAATGTGCTTAAACTTCCGTAGCATAGTGATGACCAAAGATGGTCCATCTTTTGCATTAGTCCATCCACTAAAGTATGCTAATTATCTTAACTGCAAAAACAAAATTATTAAAGAACCGCATATTCTCTATGAAAATATATGGCAATTGTGATAAAGACATCATTATAGAAATTATCTATATAGCATAAAATGTTATAAATTTGAATACTGATTGTCAGAACTTTTTAATATAATTTTTTAGATATCAGCTCGTTCTGATTTTGCCTACATGTCAACTATGCAATTGCCTTTTTAAATCTCTTTGCAATGTATGAATAATCTTTTGCTAGTTAGGACCCATATCTGAGGGACTGCTAGATCAGTTACTTGGTAGTCCTTAGATCAAAGATAAATCAAAAAAAGTTCTTTGGGACTCAGACCAACAGCATGCAATTCTGCATACCTGAAGAACTGTATAATTCTGTTCTCAATCAAACTGTGTGCGTCTGTTCATGACAAAATGTTGTTATCCACATTGCAAAAACTACTGTGGAATAAACAAGCTGAGTGTATTTTAGGGGCAAGCTACAATGCAATAGAAGAAAGTAACTATAATCCCAAGGACACACAGCACAGAGAAAGTTTATTATTATTACAGACCTGAACAGCTCCTTTTTATTGCTTTTAATCAAAGCAAAAGACAACAGTTTTTGTTATTTTGTGTGAGGAGAAATTTTAAAATTAGTATTATTAACAGCCACCCTAAGGAGCTGTTACCAGCTGGAAAAACTGGAGAATCCTAGACTAATGCCATAGTGATTGCATCTTCTTTCAAGAAGTCTGAAAAATTCAGATTCCATGTAGCACCAACAGTCATGAATTGTTTAACAAGTCTCTTTTTAAAAGAAAGCCTATATCAAATACATTTACTGAAACCCATGAGAAAGTATTTTACAAAAAATGATAATTTGACATGAGTTAAGATGACGCAGCATTCCCTTATAAAAAGAAGATACCTTTACTGTTTAGAAAGTAATTCCTAGTCTAGCATCATACTTTACATTTATTTTGCACAGATTACCTTATAAAATAGGATTCTGTACCTTATGCACACCTTTGAAGAGCAATCTCTTACAAAATTATCTTGTAGAGATAAATGAAATGAATGATTACACTAGCATGACATGGACAAAGCCATTCCCAAAACAAGCTAGTTTGATTAAAGTGAAGCAGTTGCGCAAACTTACAGGAACCAGTTTCCAAAACCATTTGGTAGGAGACTTCAGAGGAAGCAGAAGAAAAAAAAAGAATAAGCAAAAAGCAAAGAAAAAAAGGAACAATTTATCAGATTTCATAAATTATTTTCACAAAGCAATTTTCTTTAATAGTTTCAATTTTGTACAACAGTGAATTGTAATTTCACGGTAAACATTAGTGCAATGTATCCTTTATGTATTGTACTAATTAGCAGAACTAATACTGGAAAAATATGGATCTGCAGTCTTTGTAGATCAACTTTGTAATTTTCCCACATGAACAGATAAAGATTTTCAAATCAATGCATTTTATTTAATGCTTTTACACATCTAATTGTACCCTAAATACGCAATCCATTCAACAACTGAAGAATTCATTTGAGACTTGAAATCACATTATTGCAAGTATCAAAATGAACTCCAACAGTATGTAGGATGAAGCAAGGAAGCTAAAGCAATGAATAAAAGGCATAAACACACTTTAATACAACACAACCAATTCCAGTGGAGTTTGCATTAGTTATTTCAAAGCCAAACAGTTATGTTTCTAATGTTCAACAATATTTTTAAACAGACATATGACAGTTCTCAGAACAATGAGAGATGCAGGCAGTTATATTCTTGCAATGACAAATCACATTAGCATCAGCTGCATGATGTGCAATGACCTGGAATGTAGATGGAGTTTTCTTTTGGCTACTAGTAGAGAAATGATCAGACCTGGTATATACAATTCTAAACTGATATGTTACCAAATAATATATAATAAAATTACTAAAAAAAATAGTTTTACAAATACAAAATTTAATCAAAAAGTTTAATCCTAAGAATACTGAAGTTGGTAGATCTTTCTTAACTCTATACACTAGGGTGGCATAACAACTCCACTACTCAGAAAAAAAAAATTTTTTTTACATATACTAGCAGTAAACTTCACCATTTTATTCTATTAATTTAATTATACAAATTATTAAAAACAATTTTAAGAGCAGAGAAAAAATACTTTGTTTTCTGAACAGAGGAATATTCTGTGGAAAGAGTAAAAAAGTTTTAAACTCCAAAGTACTACTGAAGCTTGTTATTTTACACAGTTGTTATAGAATATTGTGCTTAAAAAAAGCCCTCTAAAAATAACTGAACAAATGAAAGCTTTTTATTAAAAAGTTACTGGACAGAAAAGGGTGTGCATTAGCAACATGACTATTCGCAACATCCTTCCCCTCCACTAGACCAGGCTATTATAGTGGAGAATCCCCAAACCACTTTGAAGAAGTGAACTATGAGGTTCATGTTAATGTGGAGCTCTAAATGATCCCTGTCTAATTAAAGCACTTTTCATAGACACCAATAGAAACATTTTTATTTGATTTGGTAAGCTGAAATGTACTTCGGATGTCCTCTTATCAGACCAGTATGCACTAAAAAGATCTACTGGTATCTATTTAAAGATAGGCTGAAAATCCAGTCTTCACAAAAACTTCCCTACATTTGTTTCAATTCCAGAGATTAGCTCTGCCTAAAGGTACAAACTGAACTCAGAACCAGCAGCCTGATATGTATTTTCATTTGTCCACTTGGTTGAAACAATTGCTAAGCTGACAATCAGCATTCTTCAAAAGGCTGAAAGGCTGAAGATAATTAGTTTTAAATTCAGATAGACTATAACATTTATAAATAGATTTCAGCTTACACTTTGCAAAGGCAATTAAAAAAAAAGATAAAGAAAAGCTGAAATCTCTTCTACAACATAATGGGAATCCAATAGCTGTGGAATTGGCATTTTGCATCAACAGCAATAAGCCAGTATTTCTGACACTTACTAAAAATAATGAAATTAGTAATTAAAAAATGAACTTAAAAGATACCCTGACTGCCTTCAGCTCACAATGTCTAAAAGGATCAGACTCCCTCAGGTGGAGAGTTTACACATTTAAAAAAAGGCTGTTTAATCACCTTTGACAAAAAAATTTTCAATATGATTCTGTTACAAATTTAACCCAGCATAAATTCATCTTGGTACCAAAATCGCTGGTCATGCCCTTTATTAAACACTTGTTTCTGCCCTTTTTCTTACGCTGTCATTAGTATTCATGCAGCTGTGCTTTAATTGGATCAAGCAGCTGATCCTGCTGCAAACTTTTTCTCTTCCTTCAGTTAGCTTTTGATAGCAGTATGGACTTTCGCCACATTAAATTGATTGTGGAACCATGGCATTAGTGTTTCACCTTCACACACAAAGTTGCATTGATTAAACTCATAAAAAAAAAAAAAAAAAAAAACGTTTAAAGAGTTCAGTACTTCTGGTGAATATTTTTATGTTCGTTTCTCTGGTGGGATTTACATTGATTTGTCTCAAAACCATTAAAAATAATTCAACCTAAATCACAAAAGCAGGTGAAAAACAACAAAATTTTGAGAGAGCTTCAACTACATTGACTATTAGTTTAATCAGCGCAACTGTACATTCACTACATATTATTCAATGGAAGCCTGAAAACCAAAGCTAATCACTACAAAACTTAAAATCCTAATTCTGAAAGAAGATGTAGGGACTCTACCAGAAAAAGATGAGATTAGCACAAATCACCAGCAGATCAAGATCCACAGAGAACTACCTGGAGCTAAAAACAACAACAACAAACAAAAAAAAAACTCCACGAACCAAACACACCACATACATACTCCTTCCTCTGTCTTTTCTTCTACAGGAAGCTAGGAGCAGAAGAAAGTGAAGGAAAACAAAAGCAATCTCATAATTGGTTGATACTGCACTGTTTCCATTTGCCAAAAAAACGTAATAGGTATAATCTTATCAGTTGCCTCATTTGTTAACCTGTGTACATGATGTTTACAATTTCTATAAATGCAGTTTACTATTTATTGTAGAGAGGCTTACAGCAGTTTTTTAACAATATTGTATGGCGTTAATTTGGCAGGTTTGAGGATTATGCTCAATGCTTTATTTTTCACAACTAAAATTTATGAATTTATTTATTTGCTTCTTCTTGGCCAGGAACAAAAATTAAAGAAAGTTTTAACCAACCTCTAGAATGACCTATTCTTCCCATCTTTGTTTGGTCACCTCCCTAAATCAGCAGACGAGATTTAGATTTAATTTTTTAATCTTAATTAGTCTTAATAAAGATGTTCTGAAACTCAAATGTCCTAAGGTGTCTGGCCACAGCAGAAGGGAGATTCTATGGCTTTTAAAGCTTTCAAATGGAATTGTCACTTTTTGACTTTCTAACTATGTGAGTAACATGGAAAACCTAAATTATAAAGTTGATCCCCAACCTGAAAAGGATGGTGGAAGACACAGAAGAGGCACAACAGAATAGTCCACCTCCCCTACATGCTAAGTTTTAAAATACAAGTGGAAACAATTGTTAAAAAGATTATAAAAGCATTTAAGTAAGAAAATGGAGCCTGAGGTTTTGCTCATGCTGAGATTTTAGCTAATGGATAAAGCTATACTAATATAACCCCCTAACATGGAATACATTACTTGACAATGTCATTTATGTAGCTGAAAGCCACACTGAGGCAAATAATGCTACATGCACCTGAGATAACATTATCTAAAACTCAGTGTATAGAAGGCCAAGTTACAATTTTTTCCATGACAGGACAACTGTAGCATGATCTTGCTATTTTGGAAAACGTATTTTTATACTGGCCAGCATAACAGAGCTCTGATTTTATCCCAAATAGTTCCGTAATTCGTATGAAAAAACAACACAAATGCATATAATATTTTAGGGTAAAATTTTTATTCCATTGGGCCCATCTATGGCATCAGCTACAGACTCAAAAATCTTTCAACAACTGATACAAGAGCAATAGGTTATATCCTTTTGGTTTGTTTGTTTTGTTTACTGCAGACATCTTATTCTCCAGATTTCCACATAAAGATAATCAGGTTTTTGATTTCTTTGCCACTATTAAACTTAGATAAAATTTTTCATACTAGGATATATGGATCAAGACTTCACTATTTTTGGTAGGGGAAAAAAATACCCAAAACACACACACACACAAAAACAAAAACAAAAAAAAACATTTACTTTTGCTGAGTCACAGAAAGAAACCATTAGTACAGGGACATCCACCGCATACCACTCATTTTGAAGCTGAACATTTAATCTAGTCAAGTTCTTTCAAAGTAGCAGTGAAAGGGAGGCTGCTGCTTACAGTAGAGCAGACAAGGAAGGGAACTAGGGTAACAGTCTTAAGGCATCTAGAAACTCTGGTCTACATTGAAGGGCAGGGTTAATACCAGAGGGTACTCCAAACTGACTACCATTCTCCCAGTAATAAGTTTACTATAATAGAAAAAATGATCTCATTCTGAAGCAAGCAACCAAAGCATGTTAGTTATATACTCTAGAACTGTTTGCAATCCTTCTGCATTTTGATGGGTATAATACTATTTAATTTACTGAGCTCCATGAGTAAAGGGGAAAAAAAATTCTGCTGGGAAAGGGTATCAAACCATCTGTTTTTAGCATATATAAAATTAAACTTCTATCAACCAATGTCATGATCATAGATAGAGCAATTCTGCCTATGATGCCATGTATAGCTTTATCTTTTTTTTTTTTTTTTTTTTTTTAATACGGAATTCACCTGGTCTTAATGAAAAAATACACTTTTCTTTTTCATATTAGATCCAAGAATTCATTTGGAGAGTATTTATTAGTCTTAATAAATTTTGTAAGACCTTATATAACAGATGTTTTGATGTTATCAAGGTTTTATTTGTCAAAAAAGATAACTAGGAATAAAAAGCGTAACTCTACTATCGTTGCATTTAAAGGATGTTATCATGGAAATACTGAAACCAATAATGATATGCCTGAAAATTAAAAGCTTGAAACAAATGTTTGAAGTACAATGTTTGCATATATATATTTACATATTCTACATGCAAGTAGATTTTGTTTATAGATAAATACTTATTCTTGTTTAAAATATTAAACCCCCTACACCTACCTTTTGACCTCCTGCAGACTCTGCAGTGTGATGCTCTTTTAGTTTTTGTTCCTGTTCCATTATGTCTTTCAAATGTTCATTTACCTAGAGACAAAATAATTTCTTAACTAGTCTATTCTAAGAAAGAAGTGCCAGAATTACAGGTTTTCTAATTATGAGTTAATTGAAAACATTAAACAAACGAAATTTCAGAATCTATAACCCTGAAGCACAGTCAGCAAATGTCAGTGTTTCAGTCGACACATAGTGCCACCTGCATAAACTAACCTGACTCTTACAGTGGTCTACTATATTTGATTAAGTGCATTGTTATCATCAGATTTGATCATGCAGTGAAGGCATACCACAAGAAAGATGTGCTCTAATATACACAGAACCACCTTGGTTTTGAATCATAGTAAATTAAACAAAATGATAATTGTTAGCAGAGCCATCAAGAGACCCTCAATCACCTCATCATGGCATTAAAACATGACAGTGACTATTAGATGTTGTATGCAACAAATACCGTTCTTCATTTAGACTTCCCATTTGTTTTTCATTCAGACTTTTCCAATATGTTTAATCGATTTTTTTTTTTTTTTTTTTTTTTGCTTTTTATTATCCACTTGCAGCAGATTAAGGAACAATCCACAATCCACACGATCTTGATATTCCCTCACAAATACATATCCCTACCCACTCATCTCTAACTAAATCATATAGCCTACAAAGAAAATCATAGCTTGCTTCTCCTGTACTTGTACCTTGTTTATCCAGAACATGACAGCATCTTCAATGTCATAAGGTAGATCTGAAGCTTGGAAGAAGGATGAATACTGCTGAGTGCATGCAATCACCTTCTCAACGCTGACCATTTCTACAGTATATGCCATCATTAGAGTATCGATCATGGCCAAGTGAGCACTCTGAAATGAAGAGCAGTAATATCTTTTTAGTTTTCAAGTCAAAAGATTACTTTCTTAAGTACTATTTTTGAACATAGCCAAAGCATTACCAAAGCATTAAGTGATATAAGTTTTATGTCTGGTTGACAGTTTTTGATATTGATGGAAAGGTGCAACAGATTTGACAAAGCAATACAAAGCAAAAGGATATTCATTAAAAATGTAATGCTTATTACAAATTACAATAATATGTACAACAAATACCAAAAATAAAGACCCGGAGCTAGAGTCTTTATATCTCAAAATAAGAAATTTTAATGATTACAGAAATAAATCATTTTGATGTTTTAACAGACTAAAAGAGAACTTTTAAAGATTTCATCCTAATGAAAACAAACCCTCCTGCCTGACCAATTTTATTTGTACTGGAACTAAAAACTGAGAGTGGCTGATGAACACCCTTTCATCATCACCTTGAGAAACAAGCAGAAGTTTACCTATTTTTTAAATTACAATCCAGGAAGATGACACAACTATACTAACCTTAATTAAGCAAAGATATGAGAGAAGATTTTGTTTAATTATCTTATGCAGATGCTGCTAAATAGGCACAACTAGGTTTAAAACAGGCATACATGGATAAATAATTCATAAGTTTCGGTGTTAAAATGGAAAGTATTGGTTTCTCCTAATGTTGTTATGAATTTGAAAACATAATGGTCATTTCACAATTTGTAATTAGAAAGGAAAAAAAACAAACAACTACCACCAGGATTTTCATTGGATTCTTGTGACCGAGCAAAAAAATTCTGACAGTTTGTAGAGGCAGAGTCTACAGTCAAACAGATTTGTTTCTGCTTTGTAGTATAAAAGAAGAGCAACAGCTTTAAGTATTAAGGAGCAACATTTCCCCCAAACCAGAATGATTTCCGAAGACAGTATTTTTAAAAACACTGCCTTTTAACACATCTCACGATGCAAACAAAGATTCCAAACACTCGTTAACACCATCATTCCAATTCAATTCTACAAAAAAAATATTCATATAAACATTTCACAAGGTAGCTTTCACAGCCATGGCAACAGCAAGAACAACATGAGTCACACAGCAATATGTTATCTCCTCATTATAGTTAAGGCAGTACATGCACATCATTTATTCCAGAATTCCCAGCAGGAGAATGATGAACAGATCCCGATTCTGTGCTGCCCTTCGTGTTTGTATCACTGGATAAAGTGAAAATCCTTCAGAAGCAGACAGCAGCGTATACTGTTTTAAAATTCAATTAGGTTGTTCCATTTGTCTGACAAAATAGGCCACGCTCTACCTATTGTATCTACTAAAAATGTTCACAAAACTGCTCATGATAGCCAACCTTCCTGGCAAGAGCTAATGTGCCCATGGACCCTGGATGTGACGTGTGAGTCCTTCTGTCTGCCAAATACAAACCATGCTCCTAGCAGAGTACTGCTGGGCTAGTAGCCAGCACCTCTTCATCCTCCTTTCTTGGCCAACTGATTCAGAATAAGCTTTTTTTTTTCCATTGTACTCACCTCCCCTGTAAATTTATTTACAAGCCTTCAACAGACAGGTACTGACACTGGCTCTAGGTGCCAGAAAGATAGAAATAGCTGGGGAGCGAATGGCACAGTGCTCCTGCCATCCAAAGAATTTAAGAACGAAAGTACAGAGAATATTGCCTGTATGCAGCCTCTTGAGGAAAGCCAAACATGGCAGTTTTTTATAGAGATACAATCTGTTGCAGGTCTGGCAAAAGGGAACAGAAATGAACTTCAGACCAAATGTCACATCACCTACTAGTAAAGTCCCAAAACCGTATGAGGGATTTCATCCCGTCTTCAAGCATCTGATCATATCACCACCCATCCCCTGCCTGCAAAGAGGTGCCCTCTCTCTGAGGCAGAATATGCATGTTTCAGATCATGCATGCTTGCTCCTTAGCCGCCTGTCACCTCCTTCCCCCAGCACCCTTGGGTGCCCACCTCAGGAGACATGAAGTGATGAAGATGCTTTCCCAGCTGGACAGTTCTCACATCCCTCCAGAAATGAAGAAGGACGATAAGCCAGCCCACAGAGAGGGCTGCTGTCGTTGCTTCTTGGCGGCTTTAGAGGCTGCATCAAAGCACTGCTGCTCATACTCTGGTAACTGTGATAACGAAGCCCTTGAGTGCAGGTAACTTGACCACAGCACTTTAAGGCATCACAGCTTCTCCTTTAAAGATCCTGTGCAGTTAATCACACTACAGAACAGAAAACTTAAAAGTTTCTCTCAAGAAGGTAAGGGTTTTTCATTGGATTTACGTTGACAAAAGCTTTTTCAACTTTAAGCAAGACCACAGCTTGATTAAAGCCAGCCTGAGCTAGCTCTGGAGATATTTACACTATAGTCAAAAAAAAAAAAAAAAAAAAAATCCCTGGCAACGACACTATCTGCATAAGTATCTTTTTTGTATAGGGCAGGATGCATATGCACTGGGATGAGGCACAAGAAACCACAGGACCAAGAAAAGTAGAGGCCAGACCCATGTCTATGCAGGATGCAGAACCTGGGCGCCCACAGCACTGTTCCCAGGTGGGCTTCCACAAAGCTCTGTCGTTCACTTCAGCATGGAGCCTCAGTACAAACTAACACATACCCAACACAGATGGCTGTGAAACTACACTGAAGCATGAAACATAAGGAACTACAACTCAACAGTATAAACATGCTCTTTCGTACACTGCAAAGCTAGGGAAAGATCAAAAAGCTATTCCCAAATATTTTTCAAGTCCAAAATGTGGCAGTGTGCTTTGGGGAAAATACAGTGGCTTCTCTTAACATTTTCCTTTTCTGACCAAGAGATGGAGAAAAGGTCCATTCAGCAGTCTAGTCCAAAGGCTTTGGAATTAAGTTAGGACACCTGAAAATCACATTAAATGACACGGTATTACAACAAACTTTGCCCTCAGCATAAACAGAGGGTATTTATATTTGTGAAGACTAGCTAGTAAACACATTATTTGTCTTAATAAAAGTCAGCATCTGAATTATTTACTAATAAGTAGAAAAGTTACTGAAAACAGAAATATGATTTAAAGAAAACTCACTTTGCTCTATGCTACAGCTGAAATTTACAAAAAAATAGATTTTCCTAACTTGTAAAAAATACAGTTCTATTTCTGGATATCCACTTTTATGGATAATCATTTTCTGTTTTTACTGTTATACCTCATACCAAGATTTTTGGCTTGGATATAAGTTTTCCAATTTAAGCTCTGACATTAAAAATAAGCCCTCATCTATACACAAAAGCTATCTTCAGCCCTCTTTACTGCAGTGCTCATAAACAAATTTTACTTAGGTTTGAAATCTACAATTTAAAATATAATTCATGACGTGAACACATCAATGTTCGGTCATATGACAGCACGTTTAATACATGCATACACTATTCCCATACCTAAGTTTGGTGAACACTTTGTTATGCAATATTTGAACAGAAAAATAATACAGCAAAGTTCAAGAACTACCACTATCTGAGTTTACTCACTACTGGATTTCTTCCTATCAATATGCTCAATGCATTATAAACACATTAAAAAATTTAAACTATTTACAATTAGCTGAGTCATCTATTTTCAGTGTTTCGAGTAAATTATTAATGAACTACCAGCTGATTAAGCAAATAAAGGGAATGATCGAACAGATGATAATAGATAATACCCTGTACTATCAAAATAAGTTTAATAAACTTTTACCTACACTGATGGAATCTTGTGTCGCAACCTTCTATTTAGGTAAGCTGCCAAATACAAGCATCTTCAAAATATTAGAAGTAACTCCAAATTATTTGCTTTATAATTCAGGTAGGATGTTCAAAAGGTAAGATTTAATAGCAAATAATAAAAAGATGAATTTGAGTCAACTCACATCTATGATTTTGAGAAGTAATCTACTAAAATTTGCTATTTTTGTAAGAACGAACAAAACCAAACTTGTCAGAACAAACAAAAGCAAACTTTATTTTATATATCATTCTGTGCTAATAAATCATTTAAAAAAATGTAGCATCTGGGAATTTCTTCTGCCAGAAAATTTTAAGCAACTAAATAACACCTAAGAGATTTTACACCTAACATAGTCTTTAAAAGAACAGGTGGCAGATAGAGAAAGAGAGAAAACTTTACAATCCTACATCCAGTTCTACTGTTTCTCTCCAATTTATTTTGGAAAGAGACAGACAAGCTGCATCATTTTAGATGTATTTTTTAATTCATTCGCTCAAAAGGAAAGACTAATTTAAAAATTACTTTGCAAAAATAGTCTCCTACTCTTTCAAAAAGAGTTATGCATAAAGCTGTGCAAGTTCTGTAAAAACTAAAGTTTTAAGGGAGTTGTACTGATGGTACACAATATCAAACATGTTTTACACCTCTCACTGCACTGTGTCTTGTAAGTGAGGTAACAAAAGCAGAAGGCAGATGTGACTCTCGTTAGTCAGGTCGGCGATTGCAACCGCACTGTGACGAGAAGAGGAATGCTTCAGGCACGAGGGGCAATGCAGATGCCATCCAGAGCTTGGCACGAACGAGCATCAGCTGCTCAAAGTCCTCCTCTGCACACACCTGTAAGACAACGTTTGCAGAGCTCCCCAGGAGCTGAATGCACTCATTTCCCCCAAAATCTCAGTATTTGGGCATGCGAAGTTAAAAACACGCAGGATATCATACTTTTGCATACCTCCTGCACTCAGCACTGTGGCAAAGCACATCTGTAGATGGAAGTGCCATTTCAAAGACATGATTTTCCAGAGATAAACCTGATTGATTACTCAAGAGTGAAATCACCAAGATTATTAATCTATGGTTTTTAAACAATTCATCTACCACCTCAATATTATGAACTAGAAGACTCGAGTACTAAAGCAATAATCAAGGTTTATTCTTTTTGTTCTGAACTTTCTTTTTTCAAGTTTTTTTTTTTTAATTTAAAATAGAAATGCCATTTCAAATTGCTTCAGACTCTGTTGTAGAGTGAAGTTGCCTTACTCAGGAAACCTTCCTTATTAAACTTTTTCCAGTGCTACATTCCATGTTCTTCAGATCAAAGTCTTAGGGACTGCAGAACTGGTTTACCAAAATACAGAAATATGGTTAACAGAACAATGAAAAGTGTCTGAATTTAATATATCAGGTACACTATATAATAAGTGATCATTAATTTAAATTATTAATAGAATGGAATAAAAACTAACAGAGAAATACCTAAAAAGATCAAGATGAATATAACAGTGAACAACATAGGAAGTAGCACGCACTTTTATCATGGTAAAGCTTTGTTATTCAGAGATTTGGTCTAAAGCGATTCAAAAGAAAAAAATCTTGTCATCTTTTGATCATTTCACTATAATGGTGCATAGTACTAAGACCCTACATGGCACACTATGAGGTATAAAAAAATACTAAATCCTGGATTCTTAGAAGTATTTATTTTCTAAGACACAAACATGCTTTTTGTCTTTCTCTGCTACAATCTGTCTGCACAGAACACATGAGTTTTAATCCAGTAATCTTTAAAAATCTCACATAATCACTGGTTATTTTCTGTTTTGTAATGTAGGTTCCACAGCTTTATTTTCTACTACAGAATAGTTCTGTAAGAAGCTTACTGAATTGTAAAAGTAAAATTATTCTAAAGCATCACTGCTAATGCTTTGTCTGCTGCGTCATTGATTACAGCGTTACCTCTATTTCTCTTAAAGATCTGCCAACAGCTTATTCAAAAAAGGAAAAGAAAACAGTGTAAAAGGTATACATGATACTGTGTACATAGATGCTTCAAAATAAATACTGTATATTATAGACAGCTCCTACTATTATTACCTACTGTTGAGTACTTATTATAATGCTTGTCACATTCCATTAAAAGACCCATATTAAGTGGTCTCTTTTGATCCGATGCTTTAGGAAAACCATAGACAAAAGTGTCCAACCATATTCCACTACAGCATTTGAGGAAAGGACAGAAAGTAGACAGAACATGTTATTGTTATGTTCATGTTAAAAAAAGGAGGGGTCCTTTTCTCAAGTCTTTTATTGGGGGAAAAAAAAAAAAGCCCCTCATCTCACTGTTTTGGAATACTGATTAGATCTTTGATGAGATATGGATTTTATAACTAAGAATTTGTATTTTCTGATCCTGTGGAATTTAGTCATGCCTCAAGAACTTCGTTAAGAATTTTGTGAAGGAATTTGGTCATGTTACAACACTTTTTTCTCTTAATGTGGGCATTCTTGCTTGCACAACAAACACATTTCTAGCTAAATTCCCTCAATGATTCTGCCCAGACTAGATTGGGCATCTGAACAGAGAGCAAAGAGCAGCAGAGATCAGCTTGCTATCTTTAACTGGGAATATATTTGTATCATCTTTGTATCAGTAGCTTGTGCATATGGCCAGCTGTCTACCTGCAAGGGTAGGAAGAGGGGAGGAAAGAGTATGATTATACAGCCAGAGATTATGAGAGTAAAGGAGGCAGCAGATGAAACTGGGACTATGCAGCATTGCAATCTTGTGACACAAAGCGAGCAGCAGAAATACAGATTACCTCAGTCAAAACACATCCAAGAGCAGGCTCTGAAATCTCTGGGGGAAGCCCCTCCAACTCTAAACTGAATATGCAAACTTATCACCAAAGTTACGTTACAGAACTTCATCTAAAAAGCACAGAACTTAAACCTGGTAACTCCATTGCAAACTTCGAAGTTACTGCTTAATTCTATCACAACTCATATACTAAAATGAAGACAGCCGTAGTACAGTAACAGCAATAAAGGAAGGTGTTAAAAATTTCCATCAAAATGGAACAGTTGGAAGTCAGTTCTGCCCTGTTTGACAATCTGGGGGCTTAATTTTGGCCCGTGCTTGCCCAAGACTCAGGCATAGCACAAAATAATCCCAATTGCCTAGCTATTCTTGCCCTGCAATGGGATGATAGGGTTGAATCACCTCACTGCATTTTCATGAGGAACAAGCACCTGACTCTGGTAAGATGCTTGTTCAGCAAGAACGGGCATTACTGAGTCACTCTAAACATACTTTAACAGGTTCTACCAGCCTTCAGTGTTTAATGTAAACTGTATTTAGTTAATTTTAAGAAGTTAGTAACAATAACCAATTACATGAACATATATGTATACATTATTTGATTGACTATACACATTTGAGATGAGAAATTATAATTCATTCTTAAAAGTAGATTTGCTAAGTACATAAACTTGCTGAGTTAAGCGTTTTGATACCTCTGCTATGTTCTCCTGTCTAAGGTTTCTTCATTTTATTTGTTAGGGAATTTTTCAAATTGATCTATTAACTCAATTCTAATTAAATCCTTGACAGAGATTCCCAAATTCTTTCTGAACTGCAAAACTAAGTGAGACTTTCTCCTCCTTCCTCCCTCCCCTCCTACCAAGACTCTTATTTGAACAAAATACCTGCACGGAAATCCAGAGTCAGCAATCAGTGGGCATTCCATTATTTTCTCATATTTTATAGCTTCACACCACAAATTTTCATTTTCATATCCTGCCTGTATCCTACTTACAGGAAGAAGCAAGTGCCTAACAATAACAGTGCAAAGCTTCAGCATCTTTATATTATACTCTCTTTAAAAAAAACAAAACATTTGTAGTTATCTAGGTTAAACTAAAACGAAGAATTAATGCAGGACAACTGATATCAAGATCGAGTTATACACATTTAGAGGAATGAACAGCAGAATATTTTGTTTTTGCAGATAATTAAGGATTTTTGCAAGCTCACACTATCAAATCCAGTCCAGATAAACTAGAAACAAAACGCACCATTTACAACAATTTCATTCTGTTCTGTTACATACACACAGTGTCTGCTTACCCTCATGCTTTAGACACTTACAGAAAGAAGAAACAAGATCTATATAAAATAATGTCTGAACATCTTACATCTCAGCAATCTCCACCAGTCTTTGAGGAATACAGGATTTGGGAAAAAGAGGAGCAGGGCTTCAGCTATAACCCAACCATGTCCATATGTAAGTAAACACCAGTTCCTCCTTCTGGTTATCTGTGTGCGACCTGCTGGTGCCTGCACAGCAAGCGGCTGCCGCCTGCGGCTGCTCGGCGAACACGAGCCCCAGGAAGCACCCAGGCCTGGCCACCTCGGCGTGCCTGCGCAAGCAGCAGCACCTTCGGCCGCGGGGAGCAGAGGCAAGGCAAGGGGGGCTGCGGTGGATTTTAGGGCGAGGAGCTGAGCTTTGGGTGATGTGCTCACAGTATGTGAGAGAGGAAGTCGGGGTGGAAGGAAGGAGGAAGAGGCTGAGATCCCAGAAAAGAGTACGCATAGGGCTGGGGTACGAATTCTTGGGGATGGGAGTGGAGAAAGAAACAGGGACCCAGGTCCCTTACATCTCCAGGGCACGGCTCAGCCTGGCACCGAGCCACAGCAGGCCACGAAAGCCAGCGGCAGAGCTGCCCAATGCCGCCGCTGAGGATGGTATCAGAGCACATTAGTTTTGAAACCTTACAGCCCAGACTATTAATTAATTCATTATACATTAAAATCCGATAGCTATTTTTGAATGGCAGCTCCTGTTGCTCAGGTAACTGAGATAGCACGTGCTTTCTGACCGACTGTTCTGTTCTGTTGTTCGGTTTTGCTGCCTTCTTTTTGTTAATAAGGAAATAGTTCGCTACTCTCACGTTTTTTCTCAGAATCCTGCCAAGGTTTAGAACACTGAATGAGTGTACAAGACCCATCTGGTTGAAGTTACATACCGACACTGACATTTTAACGATAACACGTTAAGATTTTGCAAGGGGTGAAATTCCACATAATGCTCAACACGACCTCTTTCTGCTGCAGAACGGCCGTGGGTTCGGACGAGCTAAGCTCTCTGGTAATGAGCACCGTGGCTCACACGGTGCTAATGAGAGCAAGGGGAGAAAACAGAACTGATGCTTTAATCAGTGTGATGAATAATACGATATACTGGTTTGTGCAATTACTATGTTTAATACATAACATATTGGAAGGTTGATTACTCATTGCAATTTAGGATGAATCTTGATTTTGAGATAAGATTTTTCAAAATGCTTATTTTCTACAATTTGCTGGAGTCAAACTCTGTATTTGAAACAAACCAACCTACCAACCACTGGAATCATAGAAAAATGTCAGTTATAAGTGACTTCAGGAGGTCATCTACTCCCTGCACAAAGCAGGTCCAATTAGCTCAGGTTTCTCAGGGATTTTCCAGTCAACTTTCAATACTGACAACGATAAACTACCTATAACCTCTTCCAGCAACTATCTAATGTCTTCCATTACGTCAGAGTGAACAGGTTTCCTTCTCTGGACAAAATCCAAAATGGAAAATATATGGCTCAATTGAAATGTACAGGACAGGCTATGCAGCTGTCACTTGCTTCAGTAAGGGAATACAAATGCTGAACTAGTATCACTGTTTGTATCAAAAAAATATTTTTTTTTACGGTTAATAATAACATTCGCTTTCCTACAAGATGGTAGAGGAAGTGGTATCCTCATTTTTCAATCAAAAAAAAGATCAAGTAGGTCTAATTCATCCTACCAAATAAATTTTTTTGGTTTTGTTTTTTTAAATCAGGTGATGTGAGAAGTGCAAAACAAGCAGGACGGTCTTTTTTAAAGGGGGGGGGAAACAAGCATGAATTTTAATGTGAAGATTCAATCTAAAAATCTTCCCACATTTTAATCTGAACAGATTCGTTATGATTTCCATACTGCTTTTTTTTAACATACACCTTTACATGCCATTTTTAAACACTTCCTTTACACACACTGCGGCGTGCTGGCAGGCTCCAGGCCATGCTGTGCCGAGCCTGCTAAGATTTTAACTACTGCGTTCTCCTCCGTTTCCTCAGGAAACATGTCTCCCAAGCGAGAAGACTGTGCGCAACTCTTGCCAAAGTACAGTAGTGCAAATAAAGGCATTTTAAGAAGAACTTATAATTACAAACAAGAGCTTTTTGCTTTTGTTGCAAAACTCATCGTCATTTTTGAGAGGTGACTGTCCTACTCGGTCTGAATTTTTACCATATGTCAGGGAAAATATGCATCTTTTATTATCTTTGACACAACAAAAAAACTTCGTTTTGAAGCCAGTGACTCTGAAGTGTAAGTATTCAAGAACTATGGAAAACTACCCTTTTACATGCCAAATATCACTATATTTTTATAAAACGGCTATTCAAGACCCTATAAATTGCTGAAGTGTTTTCTGTTAAACTGCTGATGTACAAAAATCTACATTTAGGTCAGGAACACCAGAATCTTTCTTAGGCTTAGCGTTCTTTGTTGATCTAGGAAAATTTCAGTCAAAGAAATCAAAACATCATGTCTGGTCATTCCAGCATACTACCCTCAAAAAGAAAAAAAAAACAGCTTGAATTTTCATATGAGAGTGCAATATAAAATCTTCCTGCTTCTGCATATGAACAGGCTCTGATCATAAAAGATGCAAAGAAATAAAGAGACAACAAGGAAATTAGGTCATCACACTCATCAGTGCAATGGTAATTATATTAAGCATAGGAATTATTTGTCCTTTTCCTCACAGATTTTCAGGAATATCACATTTATAGAGCATAATGTTGCAGGAGCAAGACACAAGAGGGAAACTGACCTTGTCGAACAAAAATAACAGTTCAGGTGAAGGAAAAAAAAAAAAAAATCCCAGCCTCCTGTTTAAATTAATTTTATGAGCAGCATGAAGGAAATTAAAACAGACGTAGAAATTATACTGATCACAATAAACCTGTTTCCCTTTGGCTGTTACTGTAGTAAAACTATCAAGTGACAAGCTGCTGACTAATCGAATTACTAAATCAGACAGTTGACCAATATTTTTTCATGTAGTGATTAAACGGATAGTGACAGGCCAGCCAAAACAGGGGCTGCTAAACGAGGGAACAGTCCACAGCTATGTTACAACTTAAGTGGGGAAGCTGCACAAGGTTTTTTGACTGTTCATAAAAACGGTCAAAAGCTTCTTCACTTGTTTGGTGACACCATTTATGTTTTTTCAGGTCAGATTTTGAACATCTCAAAATTGCAGGATTTCTTCAGAAAAACAGACATACACAGGCATAAATATGGGGTAGTCATTTTGCTCCAAATTTTATGACCCCGTTTTTCATCCTTCCAATCAGCTCTGTACTCTAGTATACATGTTTTATTTTAAAAAACAGTGATTTGCACACTTTCACAGAGATCCTGCCATACCACTACTTCTTAATAAATTGCTTGCACCCAGGGATGCCCATTTCATTCATTCTTGTAGATTTTTCAGGACATCTGGCTATTTGGGATATACCTCCTATCACCATAAGTTTCTGTAAAGCAAAGGGTCTTATGGCCTGTGTCTACGTAAGGAACCACCAAAGACCAAGAAGACCAGATTTGTAGACAGAAGAAGTTGTGCTGAGGACTTCATGTCCACTTTATGCACATTTAAGTGAGGTTTGACTTCGGATTAGGTCTAATATCCTTCTTTGGACTGAAGGAAATGAATCCAGGTCGCGCACTCCGAGACTGCTCTACAACACAGACCAAGAGCAGCGGGTGGGCACAGTCAGGATATTTGCTTCAAAGGCACACTGCTGATCCAAAACAAAAGGTTAACATAGACCTGCAATACCAGTAACATGCAACACATGCAGCAATACTAAGAACTACTCATATCAATTAATAACCTCAAAATCTGGAACATATTCTAAAAGTGTCAAGAGTCCAAATACCATATGGCTTTTGGTTTAGGTAGCTACTACCACTGTTTTAAAAACAAACCAACAAATCAAATAAATTTCCACATATTAAGTAGATATAACATTAGCCAACCGTTTTACCACTAAAAAGAAAGGTGAGTAGGTTTTTTTGTTTTGTTTCATTTTCCCTTCTCATCAAGCAACCCACAATATAGACTTCTGTTCTCAAGTATCTCTTCCCATTAAGAATAATCTGAAATTTATGCAATTTGTTAATAAAGCAATCACACGTTTTTCTATCTGCTCTCTAAGAATGAAAGGGATAATTAGCTTATCACCATACAGAAAAGGCTAGTTTTTTTTTTCCTACAGAATTAAGATAGAAAAGCAGATCAGATACCTAGACTTATAGTTCATGAGTATCTTTTTATAAACTGCTATTTTTTAGGGCATCAAAATGAATTGGAAAAGTCTTATCTTACATCTCTCTTTGGTAATGAAATAATTGCCAATCCATATAGCTATTTCAAAAATTAAAATAATAAAATACGCAATCACATTCTCATTTTGCATGCCATTTTTGTTCATAATGTTATTCCAAGAGGTGTTACATAATTAGTACCTCTCAGAATGGTAAGGTTAATTGCAGCAATAACGTATTCACATTGTGATAAACAACTATTTTCTTTGGCAACATATTACTCCTCCCTTTTCTCCCCAACCAATGCAAACTGAGTAAGGGGCAGAAAAGATGAAACAAAACAGAAAACAGCTGAACACAAGAGAAAGAATAAACTAGAAAAAAAAATCTAGTGCATGAAAAATGGTAACTCTTTTTCTTTCACTTTAAAAACAGAACATGCGTTTCAATGACTTAGTGATTACTGCAATGCAAGTAGGCATTTCCTGCACTTCCCCAAAAAAGCAGTAAACAGAGTACCATTCGAAACCTCTGCTATAAGCATGAGATCTGTCAGTGCATGCCGTCCAGAAACCAGACAAGCTGTCTGCATCATGAAGAAGTCCATGCGTCAGCAAAAGGAATGCTCCTGACTGTTGAATCTCAGCTATTAAATCACATCATTAACTGGGGAGATGGGTGGAGGAACAGTAGGGAGGCAGCAAGACAGCAAAAACACCTTAGCTGTTTTTAAATGACAGATTTGGAGAACAGCAGCCTGTCAAACATTAAGTCCTATCAGCAGCACTACATCCTGCATGGAGAAATCAGTGCAGGCCTAGTGCAAAAGATTAGCATAGCATTGCGTGTTTAGAAACACGTCACTTCTGGCAAGAGCCAGGAAGTTTGGCCGATCAGTTACACTGTTTTGCCTGGGCAGCATGGATACAGCCACAGAACATACCCTTTGCTGGGAAGTGTTGGGTGTCAAACTTCTGGTGGAGCTCAGAAGACTTTTGTTTCGGACACTTGGATAACAGCATGGTTTGAATAATAAAGACTGCAGGGGAACGAGATCAAGCACAGGCCAAAACAAACAAACAAAAAAAACCTCAAAAACACTCTGAAGAATTGTTGCTGCAAGAACCTAGTTGATGGTTTTTGGTTTGGACTAAATAAATCAAAATAAAATTTTGTTTCTTGGATTTCTGATTGCTGTACAGTGCTCTGTGGGTGCAGTTTATTTCCCCTCGTTCTCTCCCATCCCAACCTTGTCATTAAAAATATAAATTGACTGACATTTGTTCTTTCCTTACAAGCAATGAAACTCTAAAACTCCATAATCCTTGACTGTGAAAGGCCAAGTATTATGAAACTTGTCTGATGTGCTATTTATGAGATATATTACTGAACATTTTAGGAAACAGTTATAAGTTCTTGACTTCAAGCCTTTTATACCAGAATAAAATGCAGTAACTGTGACTTATGTTATCTAAGTACACCAAAGAAAACTTTATCAAACCTAGAAATCTGTCTGGATGAACAAGCTGATCTGCAATATTTCAAAAAAAAAAAAATCAGTATTGCAATATTACAAGATGGAATGGACACAATCAGAAAAACTGATACATATCTTTTACTAAAGAAGAACTGTCATAGCACATCTTCGGGTCACAGGTAACAGGCAATAAACAAACCAACACGTAAAATTGCATGATAAATCCAAATTAACATTCAGTGTTGCTAAAGACAACTTCTTTCAACAGATGTTATAGATATTAGAAGAGTACATAGAAGTACACTCTCTCTGTATTAGAAATTAGAAAGTCTTCATTTTAAAATACGTTTTACAATAGTTTAGATGATTTTTGGCTTACTTAATGTGTTAATTATTCACTTGAGTATAACAGCAAGCTGAACTGTTGTTACTCTGCTGATTTCTTATTTCTTAATATGCTACTCTCTCATAAACCATAAGTGTTTTGGGGAGGCTGGTTTTTGCTTATTTCCTATACTTTTTATAATGGTCTTATTATACAGTCTTTTTATATGATCTTATAGCTATTAATTAATTCCTACTCCACTATTAGTTATTGATGGAGATCAGTTATAATTCTAGAAGAGCAATTCCCAATATTGTAAACAACATCCTTCTTTTCTAGAACACAAGAATGAAACAGGGTGTGTACAAAGGCAGTGATTTGAAGGGCATGCATGTGTAATAATCGCTTAAATACAGTATGTTCCCTTTCATTGTAAAGCCTATTTTCAAAACTGACTGCTGCCAAAGAAAAAGGACAAAAAAAATCTAAAAATTAGGATAAACTGAGAGGAACATTGATATTAATACAAAAATTATTTCTGCTGTGCTGCAAGTCTAGCAGTCTTCCAAGTTCATTCTCTTTACACACAGGTGTGAAATAAATACTGACCATTAAAAAACGATCTGCTACAGCAGCTGCTATGTAGTTCAGGTACTTCATTCTCACTATCAAATGCATACTGCTTTGTTCTGATTGTGCCTTTTGCAGATGAGAAAGTTGCTTTTAATGCAAGTTACCTACACCAAAAAAAAAAAAAAAAAAAAAAAAAAAAAAAAGGTGCAGCAAAAGACAGCTTGGCTTGTGATCAGGCTCCAAGAGGCTCTTGTCTGTGGCTGCTCTGAATAAACAATTTTAACATAGCTCATTTCTTCCTTCTCTGTGTCTTACAGCTTGCAATTTCCTTGCTCTACCCCAGGATGTGGATCCTCACAAACGGAAACGTGCTCCCGGCCCCAGCCTCTCCTCTCGCCCGGCCTGCGGGCCAGGCCCCTGCCGCCGCAGAAGGAACGCTCCGCGCAGAGCTTGCTCTTCAAATCCCGGCTTCCCATCGCCACCGCAGAAAAGGCTGCAGGCTGGCTGGCAGCCACGCGCCCTACGCCGATCTACCACACAGCTCTGACTGCAACTATGGAATGGCTCAAGATACAGAAAAGGCAGGATAAGAGTGATTCTGGGAACATTTGACTCAGATACTATCATTCATGAATACGACCTTTATAACGACTTTTGAATTAGTTTCTAATTGACTACAGGATTCTCTTTATATACAGGATGAATTCTTTTGGTAATTCCAGGTATACCAGTAACAGCCTACAAATGTTATTTTGAAGGCTGCCTTTATCTTGACTCTCTAGGTTTCTTCTAGGTGAAGAGAATATTATAGTGGATGGACAGTAGGATGGGGACAGGAACTTGAAAAATTTATGGCTTGGGGGCCTAGCAAAGCAAGCCTCTAGCCATTAAAGACTACTACTCAAAAAAACAAACAAAAAACCTCCAAAGGTTCCACCAGTCTCACTGTTAAGACTGTGCAAAATATCAGTCAGCCAACATTTCACCTCTGTTAGTTGATGTGCACCACATATGACAGCCCACCTCTCCACCACTTAATTCATTTGATCAATTAGTAGAGATCCGCACCGTGCATCTACAAAGTTCTAGTGCTAACTGAAGCGCATGCTCATGTAATCTCATGCAACATAATTTCAAATCTTGTTTTTTATTGTTGTTTTCAGATTGTGATGGTGGGGGGATGGATGGGAGAGAGCGAGAGATTTCACAGTTTCCTCAAGTCACCTAGTAATTTGCTGAGCACCAAGTTTCGCTCCTGCATTCAGTAATTTTATTAACTTTTTCTGGATGTTTGTGTTCAGATGCTTACAGCTGTCATAAAAGTACTGATGCCTCATTTTGCACCAGCAGAACTCAACAGTAAGTTTTAATATATTACAAGTGCTACCTAATGCTAAATGAACTAAAAATTAAAGTCTTTACATAAATGAACAGTCAAAATTAGCGAGATTGACTTTAATTCTTAACATCCTGATTCCCTACTTATAGATTTGGCTCAGTAACACTCTTTATATATTTGCTAATAAACTTAATGTGTGTGTATATGTATGTATGTGTACATATGAAAAACGTATTAAAGCACCTTTTAAATACATGTAGCAAACGATGTATACAAAAGGCCTTAAACAATGAGAATGGATCAGTCGTTCACATGGCATTACCCCATTTTTCATGTGAATGAGGCAGGTTGTCACATTTAGAGACTAACATCTTGCTTTTGCCAGAGTAACCAGATTGCAAATGACAATGTAATTCTGGCTTTTCCTAGCGTTCAAGTAATTGTCTTTGCCACTCCTTTTTTTTTTCTTGTTTTTTTCGTGCACAGTGAGACATAGAAACATTATTTCTATTTACATATACTAGCATCTGTATTAAAAAACTTTAACAGTTACTAATAAGCAAGAGTAGCAGGCAGGATATATATTTTATATTCTTTTCCCTGACAATTTTTTATTTTTTTCTTTTATTCTACAAACTAACCAAAGTAATCAATGATTGAAAACAATAGTTTTTTATTATTACAGTCATTTGCCTAACAAATTGTACTTAGTTGTCTGTAAATTTAGATAGGGACCTCTTGTTTCTTTGCTATCCTGATCCAACATTATCTTCATGGGAATTGCCCATTGCTCCTCTGTATCCAGCAAGACAGCTGATGAAACAATTAAATTTCTCCCTTCTTAACAATGAATGTACTACCAAGCTATAAGAGTGAATGTACTCATGTTGTAAAAATCTATAGTCTTCTCTCTCAGTCTCTAGATTTTATTCTGTGTTTGATTAATTTAATAAACATTTCACTGTAACGGCAGGCTGCACTGCTTTGAATACTAGTTGCGTTTTGAAGTATACAACAAACTGATCTGGGAAAAAACAAATGATGGTACCATGTTATCAAATCTCATCTCAAAATGTCCTTTAGCTTTCAATGTATAATCACGTTCAAACTGCTTATGCAAATGCAGCTAATTCCACCCTCAGAAAAAGACATATGAAACAAGCAAAAGGTTGCAAAAAACGAGTCTCTGAAAACAAATACCACTGCCATGTGAAACAGTCTACTCAGACATAAGTTTTCACAGCAGCAAGTATGAAAAAAAAACCTTTGAGACTGAGTACTGGACTTCTTTTCTAGAGGATAAAATAGGTTTAAAGTATCATATTAGCATTATTACATATTCAAAAGACTACATAACATCAGTGTGAATTTAACAAACATACAATTTTTAAACAGGTAAATTCAGCAGGAGGTGCACAACAAGGATATATGCCTTGATGATGATGAACTACTGTTCAATCCTTGCCTATTGCTCATCTGTGAGACCTGCTTATTCCATCTAATTTACTTCCTAACATAGAAACAAGCTACTTTAATAAATTTATTTAAAGAAAACACAAGTCTACAAGTAAAGTAGCATGAAAAAGCTCTTATCTCTATATGAAGACATATACAAAGAAGTTAAACAATGCATAACAAAAGTTAACATTTAAAATTACAGGAAGTGTACTCAAAGTACATACATATTGACAGCTCCAACAAGTTTCTTTAAGTTAGATTAGTTTCAGTTTATAAGGAAGAAGTGAATTCTTACATGTGAGATAAAAGAAGAGGCAGAGAGCTTGACAGATGGGATTACGATTATTTTCACAAACCAGCATTCTAGTACAACATGGTATTAGTTAGTCTGTGACATCAATTCAAGATAAAAGTCTAAGGCACTTTCCTCCCTCCCTCCCCCTTTCCCATCATCATATTAGGAGAGTTACTGCTACGCTGTTATACAACTCAACTTCTAAAAAATTGCAAAACCAAGAAAAACCTGCTTAAAATCTTTGGTAAATCACTACTCAATGTCTAGTAGCATCTAGTACATGCTCAGATTATCATGTCTTTCAAAAGAAACATAGCCTGAACTACATACCTCAAAGCCTAAGACTGAGCAAAAAAAGCAGAGGATTAAGTGGACTGTATTTATTTTATTAAATACATACTGTATTAAATTTGAATAGACTTTATATAAGGAAAACCTAAATTCGTCTAGAGGATAGAACAGTTCTTTCCAATAAGCATGTCACAGTTTGGGATGAAAAGAACAGAAAACAAATGAAACTGCAACTTTCAACTGCAACACCCCAACTGAGATGCTTTTCCCACTCAAGTTGAGAGCTGTTTCCATCTGCTTCAGCAAAGGCAATATTTAACTACAAATAAAGGCCTCAGGTGACCATGCGTCTTTGATAAATTAAATAAAGCAAGCAGTAAAGCACATTGGCTTCTGGACCTTTGACCTCCCTGCCAACACTGTATGTACATACACATTTCTTCTGATTCCTTATGGTAAAAAAACAGGTTTAAATGAAGAGATAAACTGGCTGCGTGATCTAGAACATTTAAATAAATTTATGAATGGATTAGCACAGGATATTACCTTACCACTACTCAAGAGTACCAATCCTCTTGTTACTTCTGAGTTAGCTTCTCTGATAATGGACCTTATTTGTGAAGTTTAATAATATCCACTTCAGGTCAAACATAGATAAAATCTGGGACATGCCTTCATTTAGATTTTCTAGTTATTCAAACATATTAATATAGACTTAAAACATTTTTATATTCAGTACTGCTGTCAGTGCAAAGTCCTGAAGAAGATACTTCACTGGTAACTGCCAAACTTGTAAAGAAAATCAGTTTCCTTCTTCTGTACATCCTGTGCTCTGCCAATTAAAAAGCGAGAAGAAAAGCTTTTCTCTCCTTCACCCATGTATAAGAGGAGAGCAACACAGCCCTTGTCGAATAAAGGCATCTCCCTGAGCTGTGCCAGGGAGATCATTTTCACTGTATCTCTTCTCACAGCCAACCTTTGACTTAACATTTTATCACTGAATTACATATGTCTTAGTATACTACTAGTAACATTATCAATACAGTTATTAATTTAATATATGACTAAACTAAGAAATCAATATTCTTTGAAATCTGTCCTATTCTAATTCGTAGGTTCAGTATATTCTGATTTCCAGTTTTAACTGCAATCCATTATCTCACCTCTGGGAACCACCAGAATAAAGTCAGTGATAATGGCATGTCTAGTTACCAACAGGTTAGCAATGTATTATTATTTTAATCTGCAAAGCACCCTGTACGCTGATGCCATTGCAAGCAGCACAGAGGAGGAGAGGTGGGAGTTACGGTGTGGGAGAAAATAATTTATCATCCTTCTGGAAAAGATATTCCTGGCAAGAGGCTTTAACACAGCAAGCCTACACACAGATCTGAAGGCCTCTGCTTTACTGGGGTTGTCACAGATGGATGATGCCCTTTGGATAAAATAACCGAAAGAGCTTTCAGGAAGCTTCCCAAAGCATTTGGTTCTGGTTACCTTTTGGTAACAAAGAGGAGGGATGTGGAAACAAGCTGTTTTGCGACAACAAAGCCTTATATTCTTCAGATTGCAGGGCTGGATTCTCCTGCCTCTGCAGCAACTTTAGTCCCCCCCCCCGCCACCAGGCCCTCATTGTTTATGTCTCCTGAAACATGCAGTTTCCACCCTGAGCACTCTGAGCTCTCCCATTTCTCCTCAAACCAGTATCTCGATAATCATCCTACACTGTGTGCTGACCAAGCAGCAAGGAAGCTGAACGCAGGCCACAGCTATTTGATCTGCATTTCTATTTCCCCTCTGGCAAATCAATAAATTTGGTTCTCTCCCCTCTAGTCCAACACTGACCTACAATGTGCTTGCAAGAACTTGTACAAGAAAGAATTTGTAAAACAAATAGATATGGGCCAATCATAAGTGGGACAAAAGACAAAAACAAAATATAATTTATCTAGGATTAACTTGTGAATTCAGATCATATTTTAAATTCCTTCTAAAGAAGGGCTGCTGAAGGTACAAAGAATAAGAAACCAGCAGTATAGGTCTTCAGGAAAACTTGATGGTGAAGGTAGTCAGCAATTTTATTAGAAGAATCATTATTTTTCCAGGTGAAACAATGAACATAGAAAAACTAGATGATTGCAGTTTGGCTGAAACAGCAAAGGAAACAATACAGTTATAAAAGAAGTAATAATAGGTTTTAAAATATGATGAAATCAGTGTTTTTAACTTTTTAATTTGTTCATAACGACAGCAGCTAAGATGAATATCATCTAAAAATAATTATAAGCCAAGAGGTTCTTACAGGAAAAGGAGTGACAATTGGCACAAGTGATCAACCCACCCTAGCGAATCACTGCAGAGAATTTAGTAACTTTTTTAATGACAGTACATGTTAGTAGTTACTTGTGCCGCTATTCAGGTTTTCAGCTGTGAAAAGATGGCTAGTTGCTCGTATCTTTGATGACTGAGAATACGCATTGTATTTAAAAATAAGAAATAATGGTCTGTGAGGAAACAGCTCTACTAGGAATATGCACGATGACCTGTGAGACTGATTCAAATGATGACCTGATTAAAATGAAACTGATTAAAAGGACCTCTAGATAAGCCCTCCTGGAAGAAATTTCAGATTTTCAAAAGAACTGCAAATGCAGCGAAGACCACCAGAAATTCTGTAGGTAGCCCTCTTTACATAAGTTTAACATATTAAGCCCAGTGCAAATCACAGTATTAACAATAAGTGGAATTTTATAGCTATATTTTCTAGAGGAAGAGGAGGGTTTTGACAGGAGACATACATATTTAAGTTAAGTGAAACACTTATCCTCCACATTCTGTCTTAACAGCAACAATGTGCTTTCATGTGAAAGCCTCCAAACATCTCTAAGTTGATTTATCAATTTAAACACAGGAAGTTAATTAAGCCCCCTCAATGAAGTTCAGCTGAATGAAACAATGCATAAGGTAGGCAGTTTAATAAAAGATGTATTTTCTGTGAGCTTCCTAAAAGTATATGGTATAATACTACTTGAAGTTCAATAAATCATGTGTTCATTAAGTTCCACTTATGTCACTTGCTAAATATTTTATATTCCTTCCTCCATTTGCTGCCCATGCTACTGCTTATCAAGGTCATAAAAGGCAATCTCTTTTAAATTTCATTTCACTGCCACTTTAAATTAGCTGTTCCTAGTTTCTATGTGTCACACTAATATTTTAATATCAAATGAATAGGTTTATATTACTCTAAGCAAAAAGGAACAACTCCTAAAATGAATGGCTCTGAAGATTTGTTTTCTTCCAATAATTTCAGTTTCAGGGAGGAAGGTATGTTAAGAAGTAACATAAAATATAAAATAAAATAATGATAGCATAAAGTAAAGATGGCCTATGTATCTAAACCGTAGTTTGTCTTTCACTGAGCCTAATATCTTTCACTTTCTTCAAAGGAATTCTAATTCTGTCTTCTAAAATGCATATTAATTATTGATAGCCTCTGCACTATCTGCTAGCTTGCCAATTTCATGCATAAACTAAATCTTCCCCTCAATCTACAGTAAATAAGAAAACAGTATTATATTTTTAAAAATTACAGAAGGATTTAAAGAAGAGCTCTTTGTATGTATTATGCCATTTTTTTGGTAGCACTAAGAACACTATGGACATTCCAGGAGACTGGAAGAAATAAGATGATGGAGCAACATTTTTCAAAGAAATCAACAGATAGTACAGATAATTACAGGCCCCACAGCCTTATTCTCATCCCACACAAAATAATTTCAGAATCAACAAGGGGCTCAGTTTATTTTTTTAAAAAAAAGCTAAACATGAACTTATACAGGCCACTTTAAGTTACAAATGTAACTGAAAAGTGTAATATTGTCTTCAAAAGCATTTTAAGGCATCTGACTTCATACTAATATACTAAATCTGATTTTATTTATTTATTTATTTATTTATTTTTTAAACACTGGATACAGTCTGGTCAACTAAGCTCAAAACAGAACTCTGAGTACAGGATCATTAATGAATAGATGCATTTGTCCAAGGAACTCACGGGAATGTTATCACCTGCACATTCTTCAGCATTTTTACAGTCACTAAACCTGGAAGAAAGTCATCGCTGACAAGGTTTGAAGAAAATGCAAAGGTTGGGGGAATGGTACCTAATGAAGAGGATGGTCACCAGACTAATCATCTCTCCCGAAATTTGAGTGTGTGGGGAGGTCAGGGATAAGGAGAGAATCAAACAGCCCACACTGTCATCAAAACGGCAGGTCACACCTTAGGCCGAAGAACACAACATGCATTTATCGAAGAAGGTACCACCTTCGCTGGCAAAGGAAAGGTTTGAAATCGTTTGAGAAAAAGACTCTAGAACGACAGCCACTACAGCCCCACATAGGACAAACACATCACGGTGTTTCAGCCGTTAAGACCTTGTCTCTTGTCGAGACAAGCAGGGCAGCACTATCCCCTTCATCCCTGCCCGTAACCAGTACAAGCCAGTAAGACGCAAACACCTATAGCCTCATAGCCTCATACACAAGCTCTCAGTTTCCCTGTGTTCTGGGAACGCAGGCAAACATTGCTTGGTGCCTAAAGGCATACAGATATATATATTTAAGTATGTAGTACTTTAGCAGGACTGTTCCTCCTTACCCCAAGCTTCCACCAGAAAATAAAAAATTTCCAGCATATGTATGGGCTGACTTACAGGATACTGTTACTTCATCCTAACTAACAATAAAAGAAGTATTGGGGAGTACCTGGAGACAAAGCAATACCTTGGAATACACTGGAGGCACTGATTTGACTGATGTCACTACTGCCTAATTACTACAGTAAAACCGACAGCAAGTCCAGTGAGCAAATCAAGCGAGCAGTTTTAGCACTGGTATTTTCCTTTCTCCAGCAGCTGTTAGTCTCTTCATATATTTCTTTATCAATTCCATCACACCATTTACTTTCTTTCCTGGCAAGTGAAATTTTCTATGTATTTATTCCTAGTTTTGAGCTTACTAAGCTAAAAACAAGAGAATGGATAACTTAATTCTTTGCGGGTACCTACCTATTCAATGCATTTTCTTTTACCCTTTTATTAGTCAGTCTACAGTTCAAATATCACAGATGTCATACTTTACTATTTCTGCTCCCATAAGTAGTTCAGCAACACAAGTCATGAAGCTTCCTTGACAGCATGATCTAATGACTTACCGTAACTTACCATCTTTGCGTGCTGCAGTCACACCGTATTTTCTACCTCATGTACACAAATGTGTCCTTACAGGGAACTTGTTAACATCATTAAACTTTTTTTTGTTTCTTTGTTGTTTTGTTTTAAAGAGGGCAAGAAAGGGGCAGAGGGAAAGGAAGAATAAAATCAGTTCAAAATTGTAAACTGGATTTTCTTTCCATCAATGTTTTCTTCTTTTCATTGTTTCTCTGTTATCAATTAGAGCGTAACACCACACAGTCCTGCATTTCACCTCCTAACCTTTATTTTGCTCAGAGTAAAGTTGCTCCCGTAACACAACTCTTAAAAATGAATTGAACTCCTTACATAAGCTGGCTGCAGCACCACAGAAATGTACCACACAGGTTTACAGAATTATTTCAATACAACAGAATAAGCAACTTTACAAATATTTATCACCATCACAACACGCCATTAAGAAAAGAATCAAGTACAGGGTATTTTCCACCAAAGCATGTGCACTAATGTATGGTTTGCCAGTATATTCAGTTTCAAAATAAGATAATGAAAAAAATCAAAGTTAGAGAAAACAAAAAGCTAGAGATCAACAAGGAGAAGGACAAGGCAACAGAAGAAAGGCTGTATGAACCTTTTACATCAAAGCAGGGTGGAGAACACCTAAGTAGCTGATCAGTAGAAAGGATCTAGGTTAGCACATATAACAACCTGAACAAAAGGAGACAATGTCATGCTGTCACGAAAGAGGCAGCAGAAGTACAGGGACGTGTGAGCTACTCTAGCTTGCAAAATGCCCCAGTAAGTCTGTGCTCTCCTTGCCTTTACCAAGTGCCAGCTAGAGTCCTGGGTCCAGTTTCTGCATGACATACCAAGAAAGATTTGGACCAAATGGAGAACATTCAGAGTGAGGTGAGCTGTGGGAAATGCGAGGGGAAAAAATGATTAAAAAAAAGATGAAACAAAAAGCCTCAACTGCTTTACTGAAGGAGGGCATGTCAGAGGAGAGATGTTACTCGCCCTCACACACACAAAAAGCTGCTACAAAAAGGAAAGGAACAAACTGCTCTCCATGCCATAGTAAGATGCAGCATGAGATAAGGTGCTGACACTGCAACAGCAGAAGTGTAAGCACAAAACTCAGAAAAGCCAACAATAAGCCTAGTGAAATGATCACAGCAACCTGGGGAGCGATTGCTGCTTAGCCTGGTCCCACAGATACCCACACCTACCAGGTAGGACGAGGCAGCTTGAGACCCAGGCATGGACTAAAGAATGCTTGGACTGCCTTCCTACTTGCATCTGTATCATACTTAACTCATTGGTATCCCCATTAGCTTATCTTTTCCTGGCAATTTTCATGAAAAAGGGGAGTTTATGATGGCAAGGTTCTTACGACTGATGATACCGCAAAACAACTCTGTAGAAGACCAAAACAAAAGCCCCTTAAAAAAAAAAAAAACCCTCCTCCAGTCAAGTACTTAAATTATAAATCACAGTTCAGCAGGACAGTGTCAGTAGAAAGAAAGATGTAACTTTTGTAATTAAATGTCTGAACCAATATTGCTGCTAATACAGATTACATTTTTCTAGCTGTTTCCGACAGCACTTAATCGGTTTCTAGGGCAGTAGGTTTGTTGCCAAATGCCACTTGACAAATTACTTCAAAGTAGATTAGTATCCTCTAATAATAAAACAGGGACTTGAATTTTATATTTAAGAAGTAACATCACTTATGTAATGAGATTCATATTGCATATTATACAGTTTATAATTACATGTCATAAAAATCAGTATTCTGAACCTAAAATTAATCCTATCATTACTCGCTTTCCCAATGCCTACATTATTTACTTTTATTTTTGTATTTTTTCATCCTTTAAACCTATCATTTTTCACCTGCCACTTCTTTATCAAACCAAACAGATTTAAAAGATTCCCAGTACATACTTCACAACACACACTGTTGAGTCAATTCATGGATATTGACTTCTAGGTGTTCTAAATTGTGTTCCAAACACATCCAACACAAAGCTTATAAACAGCTCTTGCCACTTCAGCTTCTCAGAGATGCTGTCAGTCCTGACAGACTGTTCTGGATTTCCAGCTACTCATACATGCTTATATAAATTGTGATAAAGATAGCTTTTGCCAATCTTTCAAAAGTGATTAAATTGCAGCATCTCCTTCTGATGTAGACTTTGCTACTTTATCCAATGGCCTTATATTCATGGTTTGGGAAGGCAAAGGGACACTCAAGTGTCATTGCTGAGCTTTTAAATAGATTTTTCAATTTCAATTTTGAGGAAGTTGATAAACTCAAAAATACAGCTATATTTGCTGAGATAATTAACATATAATAAATCACAGAGAAGAATACTTGATCTCTGAATCACTTCACATAAACTGTGGGTATCTTTCAAGCAAACCCATATCACAATTTAATTTGATGATTGAAAATAAAAGCTCAGAGCATGAAAACATTACTGGAAAACAGATTTTCTGCTCAGTAGAATAGCAATTCTCTCTCTTTATGAACACATTATCACATTAAGGTCCTACCTTTGATTCCCAAGAACAAAAATACTAAAGTTTTTGGTAAACAGCAACAGCAAATTTTCACAACAGTAACAGCAAAAGCTGCAACACCTCCATGACAACAGTAATCCCACCTGCTAGATTTTTCACTCAGTTTTAGACTTAAAGTGCAACTTTATTTCCAGGCCTACAAATGGACACATACTGAAATGATGGTAGATGTTTTATCATACTCCTGCAGCCAGTTTCACCTTTCAAAAGTTCCTAGATTCCTCATCATGGTAGCTCTTGAAGGTATAACCAAGTTGCATTTCTTGTCTCAGTTATTCTCAGTTTATACCAGGATGAGAACAGAGCATTTTTTGAATCTTACATCAAGAAAATTTAGAACAAAGTTCCTTTTTCAGATAAGAAAATGGATAGAGGAAACTGAAAGTATTTCATGCTTACATTACGCAGTTTTATAAAGAACACTGTTACGACCAATTTATAACTTAAATAATCAACCAAGTTACTAGACAGTGTTTTAATATAACCCTTGATTTGCTTCATTTATATGAAAATAATTCTATTGGATCCTACTTTGAGCTAATATTATTTTCAGAGAACAAAAGTAGTCAATTTGCAGGTATACTTCTGCTGCAAGGCAATAAAATTTCAGATCCTGCACTAAAATCTGCTAGTTCACATAAATGATTAAGTGTGTTGCTATTTACTGCATTTTATTAAGTGCCAATGAAAGAGACTAGATGTACTACAGACATCTTACAGTATTTTGTTCATTTAACTTGAGAGAAAAAAAAACAATTTCGTTAAATTTCACACAGTTGGTAAAGACAACCAATTTTAATGTTACGATTTACTGTGATGACAGTGTGTTCTCTGCTGATAAGTGAAGGCAGACTGCCAGATTCATGTGTGCAGATTAACAAAATGCAGATTAACAGCGTTCTTTTGTACAACTAATGCAGCAGCTGCTCCAGCATAGCGAGTCCAAATTGTATTCCTTCAACATTCAGTGTGCCGTTGTCCCCTTGTTGCTGTGTGTATGTACTACACAGAGCTGGTAGTGAAGCTCTCCTTATGTTTACATGACAGACCCATACCTCCTGCTAAATGTGGCTCACTATTTTCCATAATAGGAAGAAAGCACTGCTCCTTAACAAAGTAACCGCCTGCTACAAACATGCAAGATTTTCAGCTTTCCCCTATCCATCAGAAGGGCATTAAGGATTTCTCTCCGCATAGCTTAAACTAACTGATGAAGAAAGATCTTCTAGGTGGTCTGCAGAACAACTCATAGATTCTTCTTTTAGAAACAGCCTCGTAACTATACTTAAATATATTTAACCTAGCAGAGGTAAACTCCATTCCTAAACTTTTAAAGGAGTGAAGTGCCACAAAGGAAGTTCATAACAGCAAACTGACAGCTAGAAGTTGAACCACACAGCTTAACAGTGGTGTTAGAACGGGTGTTGCTGTGGACACGAAGTAGAAAAGGGCAATGCATTCTAAGTAGCTGTGTCAGATGGTAACAAAACCTCCAGGCTATGAGTCAACATAAGATGTATGGCAGAAAAGTAATAGGAGGCTAAGTTATCAGTGAAGCTGGTAAGGACAGAATGAACTATGAAGCAGGTAGCAGTAACCAGGACCAAAGTAGGAACAGGCACATTTTGCTTGAGGGATCTCAGCACCCACATTCCCTTTGGGATGGTTAGTAAATCACCAGATTTACTAACTGAAGCGAGATGGCGCGTCAGACACTACAAGACCAGCAAGAATACTGGATTATTTATCACTGTTTTCAAGCAAGTAAGAAGCTTACAAGGAACACAGGCACAAAGAGACAAATATAAAACTCAAGAGTCTACTGCAGAAATTAAGCAAACATAGGAGAGAGGAAAGAAGAAAGAAAAAAAAATAAAGGAACAAACTAGGCTTACCTTAAGACTACATTATTCCAGCCTAAAACCAGAGCTGCCTCTGTGACACATTAGGCTCTGATGAAACTAAGTAATTAAATAAACAAACCTAAGTTCTGTTTCATGATTGTGTTTGCTCATTATTTCTTTCCTAAAACACAACATACCTCTCTGAAAGATGCTTATATATCCCAAGTCATTTAATATTAGATTTTGGTATTTTAGCTAACAAATTATGGTATCTATGGGCTCAAGTTGAGTAACTGCAAATTCTTTTTATGCGCCCTCATCTTAACAAGTAATTCACAAGAGCAATGGAATGGGAACTTGTTCCATCACGCCTAAAACCAGAAAACAAATTCTTCAGGGCAGAAGCCATGTCTCATTTCTTTGTTCTATGAAGACTTTGGTGTACTTGTTGTTGCTTTAAAGAGTTAAAGGAATTCTACAGCAGGAAACTGCATGTAGCTGCAAGCTAACTGAGCGAGCTGCTGGAGTCCTTCATCAAGGATAAATATTCCTCTGATGAGATGGACTGCCATTTCAAATGAATGCACTCTGAGAGCAGACCAAAAAAATCTAGATTGCCAGATAAGTTAACTGCTTACTGTCTGCTATCTCAAAGGAACAGATGCAGATTCCAGCTATGGGTACAAAATTGGAATTACCAGTTCCCCTCCCTTTCACATTTCCCTGACTATGACTAACTTTGCAGTAAGGACAGCACAACAGAAGAGCAAAACTGGTGCTAAAGTCACAGCAAGTCTTTGCTCCCTTCTCAGGGGATTCATTTCAGGGCAGCTCTGCTCTGGTCTTCTGAAACAAGTAGCCTTTGGCAGCTGGGCCACAGTAGGTGCGATCCTAGAGTACACCTTCCAGTTTAGCTTCTTCTGAAAGAAACCAAGTTTGCGCTCTCCAAGATGACTCAGTGCAAACCAGAAAAGCAGTGAGTGGGAAAAATACGGAGATTTGCCTCAGAAGTGCGTTCTTGATTGCAACTAAGAAACTAACCATACTTCACCCATACGCCTGATTTACAGACTGCTACAGAGAGAATTATTGCCAGACTTTGTCACAGAAGACACCTTTGACGAAGAAAGCACTTTGCAGCTAAATGCATAAACTGTTTGGATGATAGTATACTACTTTATATTCTTAAATTTCTTTTTTAATACAGATAGATAGACAGATAGCATCAAGCATGGGAAATCAGGAGGCAACAATTTCTAATCCCACTGCTATTATGGATTTATTGCTGGGGTTTTGCTAGAGCCATTCAATCCCTTTGTGCCTTGGCTGACTACTTTGGAGCATGTGGAGCATTTAAGTGTTTCTTGATTAATAAGAATAATTCTCAAAAATAATTAAACAAGGGTGAAAGTAAGGTTACCACTCCGCGAGTTGATGGAAAAATATCCTCCCAAATTAGACACAAAGTTATGCAAAAACTATGCTTCTTGACAGTAATATACTTAGTACAGGTTTTATATTTTCCCATACTGAGATGATTATACAAAGAAATATTTGGAATATGGCATATATTCCTGGAGATTGTATTTGTATGTAGGATATTCACTAACCTTTCTTTAGTCACTAAGTTTTATTTGAGAACTAAATATCTAAAATGTTAGTTTTTGTTGCAAACATTTAAATTCCCATACAAAATTGTGATTTTTTTAATCAAATTAAAATATTTTTCTATCAATACTTTTTTTTTTTTAATGTTGACTTATACCAGAATAAGGGCAGAAGAACGGATTTTCAGCACAAGTCTGGAAATAGTCTATAACATATAGTATATATACATATAACATATGTGCATGCTTTTTCCACCACCCCCCAATGTACATTTTATTTTTAGACAGGTATTTAGGATTTCACACTATTATCCTGACGCTTGAAATTCAATTGGTCTTGGCTCTGTCACACTGAAGATAGAGACTAGGCAGTACAGAGGTGCAGGGCTTGGGTAATCACGCAACTTCAGGTCCCCTGCAGAGCACCAGGCAGCACAGAAGATGCTGATTCTTTATTCCTTTTCCCCAAATGCCATATGAGCATTAGGAGCATTTGTGGGAGTACAGGCATTCTTGAATTCTTTACCAAATATATTTATTCTTCCCTGCATTCGATACAAACTGATAGATCATCAGCTAGTCTGACTAAATATCAGAATTCTTGTAAAAGGAATGGGCTTTTTGAAAATACATTATTACGCTGATATTGAATTATTGACATAATGCAGAAAATTGTCTCATCAAAATCACCCCTGGTTTATCCCGTAGGTTTTAAAAAAATGTATCTATTCCTAAGAGAACAAATCTGTATACACAAGGAACATGAAAAGAAAATTCAAGTTGCCTGCCTCTTATGTACCTGACTTTTGAATATTCAAGTCAGTTTTGCTGACAAAATAAAGCTTTCTTAAAAGGTGAAATTTAAATCAATATGGCAACATAAAAGCTAAGATTAATTTGAATACTGATCTACTCATATTGTATGTGAAAGTATTAAAACAAAATCTATTTTGCATAATTAGCCAAACTGAAATATTAAGCTTTGTAGAATTTTTATAACCTGTCAAAATCTCATATACGACTTCCATATGTAAGCTGCTGCCTATGTCAGGCTTTCTTCTTTTTTGATGCAATTGGAATTTGCCCGCTGAAATAAGTTTAGGTTTCAGGAACAAAAATACTCCGGTTCTTGATTCAATATTGTTTCAAATACAAGTTCTGGACTACTGCACTATTCAAGTCTCTAGCATAGCAGAGCTTATGAATTTCAACCTGGAGAGTAACAGCATAATACCTACCTATTTTGCTCGCCTACCAAGATAATGGTACAGGTAGATTCTATCAAATAAAAATATTAAACATAGGTAAGCATATAAATTAAATTTTAACAGCTTATAACAGAGAAGAGAAATAGAGGTATCACTGGGGAGCTATGTAGTATTATCTCAAGATGCAATCTTTCTGGAACAGATAGTTTCAATTATAAATTTTTAACTGGAAAAAGCTTAAGTAATAATTTACTTTTGTGTTTAGCCAAGAAAACAAATACAAAACATCTGAATAAATGAAGCACTATACAAATGAAAACAAAACAGACTTCATATGGACTTCCCCAACCCCAGCACAGAAGGTATTAACAAAAGCCTCTGCTACTGCTTTTTGGGGCATTAGTTTTGTAAGCATCTTTCCTAATTTCATTCCACTGCAGGAAACTAATCACATACATACATATTAAAAATATATATATATAAAATTAAAAAAAATGCAGCTTCTCAAATCAGACACTAGCATAGCTGAAAGTCTGCCGTAATGAGGATATTCTGGTCCAAATGCATGAAGAATGAAATACACATATTCATTTCTCCGACTCCTCAAAACCTTTACTAGGTAAGGTGCTTCCTAGAGAAAGCTTGAACTAATGATATCTAAGATACAGAAAAGGTCAGTTTTGACTTGCCTGGATTAGTAAGTATTCCAGCCATAGATGTGAAGTAAACCAACACTTAATCACACCTATCACTCTGAACCACGCACACTGCAAAGAATTCCAAGCCTGATGACCACAGCTACATGCACTATAAATAAAGCATAAGTTAAGCCATTCTGTACTCAAATATCTTTTCATATTTTCATAATATAACTCACTCATACCCCATTCAGCACATCTGAGCAAATAACAACTGCCCTTTATAACATACATCAACATCTTTTCCATCTGTGGAGGGCAACAGGCCAATGTAGAGAAAGATTACAATGCTTGTTTTCCATTGAATTACTCAAAATTAGACTGAACCTAGCTGTAATGCAATCTGGTCTACCAGAGGAACAGATGAGTTAACTACATATGCAAACTTCCTGTTCTACATAATTTGAAAAGAAAAAATCATATTTGATGCTTTAAAACATGATATATATCTTACTTTGCGAGATTTAGAGAAACTATGACACATGGAACACTGGGAAAAGGTAATGGAAGATTTCAAGAGGATAATTTTAAAACTCCTTCAATATAGCCAGATTTGAAATTCCCTGCCAATTTTTAATTATATAGCAAAGGAAAGATCGAGACTTCACAATTAAGATATACTAGAGCTGCTAGGAACTGGCATATGGACAATACTGTAACAAGACAAGCAAAAACCCTTGGGCTCAGAACATTAGTACTGACATTACAGCTGTTTTTTGGTGGCAATAGTTCTAGTTATGGCTGCTCTTCTGCCTCAGGCAGTTCTGTTTCTGCTCTGGTGCTCCCTCTCCCATCCAGCTGGGGCACAGCTGCACCAGGTTACTCCTCTGCTGCTGGCACTGCAGTGGGGACAAAGGACTTGTGCAGAAGTCCTTACCTGGCGATGTCAGCTTTGCCACACTGATGCTGAAGAACTATTTGCTGGACTACACCTAACCCACACAGGGAAGGAAGATGCAAGCAGCTATCCAGCACTGGGGAACTTAACATTGTCACTGAAGAGCATTTTGAGCTCCTGAGCTCTGAAGATTAGCAAACCAAAGTAGGGAACACCAACACGCTTCTCAGTTGCCAACTCCAAAAAAGCCTTCTACGCCCACTCAGGGAAGAACTAAAGGGAAAACCAACACGCACACACCAAAACCAACACACACCCACAGATGCAAAAGTCCAAATCAGTAACTTTGTCTTCTTCCAAAGATTAGAATGGAAGTTCTACAAAAACAATGACAATCAGGAAGTTTATCCCCTTAAAAGTTTTGTCTTTTATGAACACCATAAATGCTTAATTCTAGAACACTGACTGTTGTAGTGCCCTGTAAATTTTTTTATCACTTCACAACATCTTTTGCCCAATAGCCACAGCTTCGTTCACTGAAATGCCACTTGTTCTTTGCAAAAAGAACCTGCCCCCCGAAAAAGCACCACACCCCCACATACCAACAAAACGAATAACAATAAAAACCCTACAAGATCAGAAGAGTCTGGCAAAAACTCGAGTGCATTCAATCACATCTTTACTCAGAAAATAATGCCCTGACTAGTTTTATTGCTATTGTTGAAAAGCTAGTATCTTAGATATTAAGAAGGAAAGAGCTCTCAATTAAAAAAAAAAAAAAAAAAAAAAAGAAGAAGCTGCTTGCTGTGATGAGTTTAGTCCTAATATCATACTAACTTACTACTGCTACTTTTAAAAGGAAAATGAGTTAACAGTGGAAATCAATAGGCCTAATACTTCTTGGCAATACTGTATAAACAAAATCATTAATTACTAATTAGCAGCTTTTGTTTCACACCTGTAAAGGCTCTCCAATTTATCAGTCTATACCAATTGATCAAATAGCAGATATTATCTCTACTTATATGCCAAGTACTCCTTAACCACCTTATACTTTACTAAACACAAATTTCAAATAATAATGATAACAATATAGCTGTACTAGCCTTCACACATCTCCATTCTAGCAGCAGTTACAGGTCACTGGCCTTAAAAAAAAGTATCAAAGGACTTAAAAATGCAGCAGTCAGTCAACTCCAGTAGGCAGATTTAAGCAAGAAATATCCTGGGAAATTAACTGCAAAGTTTAAAGTCAGCTAATGGATTGTAGAAAATTTATAGAAGTTCTTTATTAGGTATTTCCCTGTGCCTAACATGCTCCAATCTGAAGAGTCCAGATTGTGACACAAATACCTCTACATAGGGAACGAAGTAAGAATTCCATTGAAATCACAATGAAAATTGCAATTAATTTCAAATTAACAGTCTTGAATAAAGCTTTGCGTGAGAATGGAAGTTGGCTGCTCTATATATTTTTTATTACAGTTTTATATTCAGTAGAGAAAATAGAAATTTTCATCTCTTACTGTTTAAAATGTATTTAAATCTTATTTCATTTCATATATAACTCAGGGGAAAGGACTGGCCAAAAATAGTAATACTCTTACAAATTTTCTTCTCAGCTTCAGTCAATGAGAAAAGCCCCCAACTTAAAAGCTTAGAAATGGATTCATTCATCCATTGAACTGATGTTTTAATTACCAGTTGGATAAAGCAAAGACCTGCTATTAAAAGTCTCCATAAAAGAAAACTCCATCATTTTGTTTTACACAAATTTAATTTTGCGACTTAAATTTAACTGGTGACTACCAAATGTTATTAGTTGGTGTATGTCATCATTTAGCTTTTAACCAAAGATCTCTAGAAAGAGAGAAAAAACTATTTTCAAACAATTTTTCAAATAAAGAAGAATTCATCTGCAATCACTGCAAAACTGCAATCAAAGTGATCATATTGTTAATAGTAAATGCAAAATGTAACACTTAAAGTAGAACTATTAGTATAAAGGAAATATACTTGCTTTGACAGCTCTGAAGAGATGGAAAAAACAAGCCTCCCAGTAATGAACCAAATCTAACTCTTGATAAAATACTTTAAAATAATGATGCATGCTAAAAAGAAACAAATATGCAGTTATTGGGAGTGCACAGAAGAGTAGAAGAGACATACTAAACATGGAAACTCACCATCTGAATGGGTTTTTTGTGAAGATCTCGTTCAGTCACCAACTTTTCTTGGTCAGTGACATAAAGGCCTTTTTGTGCCAGGGCTTGTATAACAGCATCATGACCTAGAAGTGGCTTTGCAGCATCGCTTTTGAGAATAAGGCTCCCAGCACGACAGTAAAGTTCTGCCGACAGCAGCAAGTTAACAACAGGTGGTTTAATGTGCTCCTGGTCATACTGGTCTGTGTAAAATGGTTCTCGCAGTTCTTCTGGAATGTTTTCTACAAAGATTAAAAGATATAAAGTGTTAGCCAATATCAGAAAGATAACTATTCACTTTTTTGTATGTATAGATTCAGAATTATGTTAAAATCTCTTCAGGAGAAAGCCGAAGTCCTTACTCAGTCATCATGCTGCAAAAGCACTGGGAAAGTTACATACACAATTCAACAAAATTAAGCTATAATAGAAACTGAAGAAAAATTCAGAAGTTTCACACTGCAAAAGCCACACCAGAAGGCCAACTGGTGGCTTTACAGTATCATTAACTTAAAATTTCTTGACTTCTCCAAGAAGCCAAATGCCCAAACATTTTCATTTCCTTTAGCATAATATTTTATAGGTTAGGCAGATGAAGGCAAAACAACGGCCATTTAAAAGTAAGAGCTTATTCTTATTATCGTAATAAAATGGAAATGGAACAGCATATTTTAAACACAAAATAATTCCAGGGACAAAAGGGGAAAAGTACCACACATCATCCTTCTAAATTTCAAAGATGCAAAAGAAGTTTGCTCGCTGTTCTACCTGTGTCAAAGACCGCACATCACAGAATCAGCATGCTTAACTGGATGTCTTAATAAAATTAAAAGAAGGGGGGGGCGAAATTATCCATACCCATCTGACATAATCCTGTAGTGTTATTTGCCTATTTGTGTTATTGATTTTCTTCTAAATGGTGGGCTTTTTCTCCTTTTAAAATGAACACGTCTGGCACCAATAGAAAGCTATGCAGGATTCTGTCAAGTTATGCTGAGATTTTAACCCTAAAATTGGGACTCCAAGAAGATCTATGTCAGCTTTTCCATATAGTTACATAATAGAACATAGACAAAATATACTTCTTATTGTCTACCATAAATATAAGTTACAATTAATCTAATATTAGATCAAATGAAATCAAATCACCAATGAAGCTGAATACAACTTCAGCATGGCTTCAGAATTCAAATTTCTAAATGTAAGCATTGCAAAATGCTGCATTTTCCCTGTAAGAATTTTACTCTCCATTGTTAAATAAGTAACTAAGCCAACATCATTTCTGGGAGAAGGAGCATGGCATTCTTTCCCTGAATCAAAACGGAAAAGAATATTTAACTCCCAGAAGGAGGGGGAAGCAGGGGAGGAAAAGCACAGGAAAGCAGTGAGGCAGCTCCAGGTCCCCATCTGCTCCTACCCCCTTCCCTTTCAGCTGGCTTAATGTGTGAGGACAGACAGGATTTGAAGCAGAGGGTGGAATAAACGCCCAACATGGGTGGAGGCATGAGAGAGAAAAACCGAGCCAAAAGCAGAGCCGGCCATCACAAGATAATGACAGACTATCTTCTTCCTCATACATACTGTATTACAGCCCATATGCTTCCATTAAGAGCTGTTGTAGAAGAGCTAGCCCTCTCCCAGCCACGAAGGGAAACGCGTTACAGAAAGCAAAAAGGGGGGGGGGGGCGAAATGAACAAACGTATACTTTCTTAAACACCACTCTTCTCATAAGAAAAGTAATTAAGGGGATAAGCTATGGCTTTTTATTTGCCAACTCAGAATATCAAGTGGAAGGCAGAGGTGTAATTTCTAATTCGGTTAAAACAGAACTAAAATTCGGCTGTAAAGCTGACTTTACTGCTTTAGATTACAGATCAAAACATGATCAGCAAAACATACATAGTCAGGCCTTTGAAATTGAAGTCTAATGCCTAACAACATTACTTCTTCAAAAGATTGTAAAACTATTTTGAAAGAACTACCAATGATATTCTTAGAGCATGAAGAATTTTCTCAGTGTGGAGATATTAAACTAGGAAGAACTATTACGACAGTTTTGAACAGTTAAATGAAAGATAGTTTCAAAATGAAAAACATTTGGAATAACTACTTTATACAACCCAGTCTTCTCTCACCACTTTCCAGCTACTTCAAACACTTACTGATTCTACACATTGCACTATCATTCAGTACTGTAAAGAACAGTTATACTTGAGTAACTCAATAAACAATTCTATGCATTATTTGCATTTCTATCCAATCTGTCCTCCTTTCTTTGCCTGGTTTGTCCGCACATTATCTATTTAAATCTAATGCTTATTTCTGAGGTCCCTCATGATGCATCTCCACCATCACCTCAATCTCATCATGATTCTGTCCTCTATAATTTCAACTGCCAAACTTTAAAGCATCTTCATGTTAGAGGGCATTATCTGCTAAAAAATGTTTTCAGTCTCACAATGTACTGGCAGTACATGTTGCCTGACCCTGGAGAAGATAAAACAAGCAAAAGGAACCCCACACCTTTTTTGAATCACATGGGAAGTTAGATGGGAGAGAGAGGGAAGGGGAGCGGAAGAAAAAATAGGAAGAAATAAAGTTATGGGTAATTTCTTAAAAAACTAAAAAACCTCATTTAATTGCCTTGAGGCAGGAGCAGGTAGCTACACACAAACAGAAATCATAACCTCTGTGCTTTAGATCCACTGAAAACAGTGTCAGACTTTGAATCTAGAAGTTTAAGCAAGAAGAGAAATCCAAAGACAGGCAATAACAAACTTGTCTCCTGTTAGTCGCTTCTGCTCTTGTCAATATCACAAAACATACCATAAAATAGCAAGATAAGATGCCTCAGATGCATTTAGATGCATCTTCTGGAATAGAAAGATATTAGAGAAATAGAATAGTGAATCAAGGTATTAGGAACAGAAAGCAATTGCATACATATTAATTGTAAAAACACTAAAACATTGTGAGAGCATACCAATAAAGAATCAGTGCTGTAGTAAGATCAAAAGCTCCCTACACAAAAATTCCCTTAAGAGTTACCTTCTCATAGACAGAAGCACATGCACATTTTGCCCCATTTACACATGTATCAAATTGATATTAGAATTGACATTTATATCAGGTAAATTAAATTCAGAACATTCAAAATGTGTTCAATTTTTTTTTTAATAACAAAATAAGTTTTTGTTTTGTTTTTTTAAAAAAGTTAGGTGTACAGGAAACAGTCTTCCAACAGCATGACCCTTCCAAAAGGGAATGTGTGTCCTCTGAAGTCCTCTGCAGGTGGAATTTGAAGGCTACATCCAGTTTCAGCAGATCACCAAAACCACCGATAAGGTCAAAAGCTTTTATTTAACAATTCTGGCAAGATTGGAAATTGTTAAACTACCCTGTTAGGCAGAGAAGAATCTGATGCTAATTTATGATTCGTACATTTTACCAGTTCCTTTCTTTCCCTCTGTTCCAGACAAAAGGGTCCTTCAAGATTAAGCTCTGAAGTAAATGAACATTTCAAACAAACACAAACGTACATAGCTTTACACACTGCTATAAAGCACTATTTGATCTTGAAACTTTGGCCAAGGCACACTGTAGTAGTTATGAAAGTATAGGGGACATATAGTTAGGGGACTTGAGCATAGGAGATACAGTGGAGACTAATGGAATAGAGTTTATTTAAGCTGGAGAGGCTATGGGAGGATCTAGCTGCAATCTTCCACCATCCAACAGACAGATTATCGAAAAGATGGACTTGGACTCTTCTCAGATAGTGCAGTGAAAAGATGAGAGGCAGTGGGCACACACTGCTGCAGGGTAATATCAACTCCGCATAAGGAAAAGGTTCTTCACAATGAGAGCACTTGTGATCTGGAAGAGGTTGTCGGAGAAGGCTGTCAAACTGCTGTCCTTGGAGACTTTCAAAACTTGACCAGACAAGGCCCTGAAAAAGCAGACTGAACTTCGAAACTAGCCCTGTATCGAGCAGGAGGTTAAATGAGATGATTTCCAGATATTTCTTTCACCCTAGTTGTTTCCAAGCTGACAGGACCACACATTTTAATTTTAGTAAGCCCATACCAAGAAAGACTTCCCCCAAAGTTAGGGAGCTTGACATCATTCTGAATTTTACAAGTATTGAACAGTGAGGAGAGGAGGAAAAAAAAAAAAAAAAAAAAAAAGCTAATGCACAAATTTACCACATAGAGAGAAAAATGTAAAAAGGAAATAATAATAGTGGAGAACAGTAATTTAAATTAAAGAATCAGGCTAACTTTAAAGTAATATATCTTCATCTCTTCCATTAAAAAAAGACTCATGTCACAATTCTGCAGAAACTTTTTGGGGAAGAAACACAAAACAAGATTTCATCCCAAGCTTTAAAGTAAATAAGGAAAAAAAAGAAGAGAGAGAGAGAAGATAATATGAACTCATCTCTTCACTTAAACAGACCATTCTAATGGGAAACAATCACTTAATGATAATTCATGGCTAACCTGAAGTTACCTTTAAGAGCGGTTTTATAAGCAAAACTCTCTGCTTGTGAATTACTAGATGTGAATTGCTAGATGTGAATTGCTCCTTGGAGCACACCATGCACATCTCTTTGGAAAAAATTATTTGTATTGGTGTGGAAAGTTTAAGCTTTTTAAAAAAACAAACTATTTTTTGTAAAGTTTCCAGACTTCTACACAGATGAATACGATCCTTTCAGTTTAGTAACTACTGAGTTTTTCTAAGAGTCAACAATTCCAGACTTATGAACTTTTTGCATTAAGAAAGTGTTAAAAAATGAATAAATAAAATAAAAAAAATCAGAACTCTTAGTCAACAAGGTCTCCCTTTATTCCTGAGGATAATATAAACAAGCTGGAGTATTCTACCATATACTTATTTTCTAATTAAAATACATATTCTTATGAGCCACAAGGCCACACAAAGCCTCAGTCTAGGGGATTTCCATTTTTACAGGGTACTAACTTCAATCAACAAGGAGATTAAGAAAACAGTATTCATAGAGGAGGTTTAATACAGATTTATTTTGCAAGAATTCTGACAAATACCTTTAACCACTTTCTAGTGCAACCCAAAAAAAAAAGAATTTATGACAAACCTTAATGGACTCAATTACTCAACATTTTTCTGCAGGATTGCAAAGATTTACTTCTGCTTTAAGGCAGCCATGTGAATTAGGTCCATTCAGCCTCCCACTTTCCAACAAGGATTCTGGTTTCCCATTCCCTTTTTGGATGCAAGATAGGAAAACTTCCAAGTCAGTCAGAGTCTGAGGACTGAGAATATGCCAGAAAAGGATGATTTAGATTGTTTTGCTTTTGATTCACTTTCATAATTGTCTCAATAAAAGAGGACATTTCAATTTGACATTCTATTTTAGAGAGGCCTTCAGGGTCTCCTGTATCTCCTATAAGCACTACAATTAAGATTCACAGCAAATTAGTAATTCATGAGGAAAAAATGCTATTTAAAAAAAAGAGTAACAACCACCAAACATGAATTTTAATCAGAAGGTAAAGAACAGAATGAGGCAGCCGACATTCAAAGAGTGTTTTACTTGTTTGTTTGTTGAATCAGACCACCAGTTATTTGTATTTTTCTTGGCTAACAGAGGGTAGGCATACTTCTGCCATGGAACAAGTATCTAAAAGATCACCTTTAGTAATTCCTGGAAGACTGAATTTCAGTACCACAATTCTTAATTTTGTCTACCTAGCTGATCTCAAGAACTTGAGAGATTTTTAGATCTACTGTCACAGAAGTACTTCAAACAAACCACCCCTACCTTTCTGCCTCTAGACACCACAAACAAACAGCTGGTGATGCCTGGACAGCAGTGCTGTGCTTTCAGTAAGTAGTTTACATAATACTTAAAGGAAGATTTTGGTGACAAGTAATAAAAGAATCTAGATATGGAAGCTTTGTTGTCCTCAAATGTATAACACTTAAATAGCTTCCATTACCTACTGGCTGAAAATGAGAAACTTTATCACCCTCATTCTGCCCTCCTGATTGAATTAGAAAAATGACTCATTAAGATGTTAAAAAAAAAGAAAGAAAGAAAGAAAAAGAAGAAAAAGAGCATTGTGCAAGCTATTCCTGGCCTTACTTTCGCTTGTTCTACTAATCAGTTATTCTCTTCCAAAAATCTTTTTTAAAGAAACAACATAGAACAAGTCCAATTTGCCTACATATGACTCTTTTGGCTTAATGAAAGGAAAAAATGATTTTCCTTTCTGCTTACTGCTCAAGAAAGTAGTTTGATTAAAAAAAAAGATCTCTGTACATTAAAAAGCAAAACCAAAAACCACCAACTATTAAGCAGTTGGCTGAATTTGTTTTCTAAAACACAATAATCAGTACTGCTTTGAAGAATGGTGGTTACATTAGAACTGGATTTTAGGTGGAGATATTTTATGTAGAGATTTTTAGATGCTTTATATAGATACAAGTTTCTAGAGGGATTTTTTGTTACAAAAAACAAACCAGTGAAACCTGTCTAGGCTCCACCTTTACAATCCATCCAGAATTCACTTACTTCTATGAGCACTAAGAATCACATAAGAAAAATGCTAGTGGGTCACACTAACTGTCTATCCAGTACGATATTCTGTGTTCAGTAGCACGGTAAAAACGCTACTGTCAGAGCAGATGAAGTTTTTTGGTAGGAACATTTTTTATTAACACGGGAGAGTTTAATGACTGCTTTACCAACACCTACCTATCTATTCTGGCTTTTGATAAACAAAAGAATAACTTAGAATAATCCCTTACAATAACAGGATCAAGCCATTAGCGTGATGATCAAGAATTAGCATAAATGCCTGCAGAAGTTATTTTCAGGATGGGTAAGATATGAGAAATACCGAGATAATGATGTAGTTATAATCCCATCTTACTCAGCTAGCCTCCTGATGCCTACTACAATGAAGACAGGTTTTAAACAGCCTTTGAAACAGGGGAAAAATATTCAGAGAAATAAAGGAAAGAACTTATTTCTTGAACTATTATATGACTTTATTAAATCAAAAAGAAAACTTTTTGCCATACATAACTAGACAAAGACAAGTTGACACATCTACATTCAAATTTGGTTCATAGTTTCTCTTAGTTTAGGAGTGGTTCAAAGCTGGGGGGAAGAAAACACACAGGCAATAGCTAGAAGAGAAGACAGTTTCTTTATCACTTCCACCTGATCCATTACTAATGTACTGTCCAAGGCAAAAAGAGTAAGAAAAGGGAGAGTGTTGGGAGTGCACACCTATTTTGGTTTTTCTTGCAAAGTCTTGAAGGATTTTTACCCCCAACCCCATTTTCTAGGGAGTGATTAGCAATAAAATTCATTCATGGGTTTACCAAAGCAAGTGGTTAAAAACTGATAACTTCACTAATGGAATTGTATACAGTTTTGCTCATTAAAATCCACTAGATACCTGAGGAATTTACATCAGGTATCATCTCACTTTTCCAGTATGCAAAATTCCTGATTAACAGTGTGCAGGTCTTCAAGTCAGGATGAGTCACCTTTAAACATGGAGTTACTAAGTATGCCAAAGAGATTAGTCTAAATCATTGAAAGAACAAAATTAGAAGATAGTTGCAGCAGCAACTGCAGTAATAGTTGAAGAATATATTAAAAAAAGAGGCTAGGTACAGGGAGAGGAAATACGTTTCATCTCATCACCTTACATAGGTGAGCATTTGGCTACAGTCCCTTCATTAGGGCTGTCACATTCTGCAGATAGGCACTTCAGCTGCCAGACAGACTCAATGAGATGAAGTCACTGAACAGATTATGAACTACCTTACCTGCAGTCTATCATGCAGTCAGAATCCTGAAAAGCGTTCATCTGCTAACTTGCCTTCCCAAACTTAAAACTACAGACAGTTCTGTCAAACAAGGTAGGCTCAGAAGGCCATTCAATTGTATTTATTTGTTAAGAAAGAGTGAGCTACAGTCAAAATACATTTCAAATGTGTTACAGAGAAGGGAGTGATCCTGTAAACTTCTAAAGTAGACTATCTCTGTGTATGATTAGTCAAGTGAATTGATTTTAGTAACACTGATCACAACATATCAATTTGTCAAAGGATATTTGAGAGAATGGATGAAAAGGACTCTCCATAATAAATAAAAGGATATTTTCCTCATAAGTGTCCCCAAACTCTTGCTTTTCTATTTCAAATTCACTCATGTGCCAGTTTTTGATCACTGCTACACAGAACAAAAGTAGGTAATTACATCTGCTAGGAAGTATTATGAGATGTTCTGGCCTGCAACTTCCATCATTAATAGACGATATTAATACTCAGTTACACTTTACTTCTGTCTGATAAGTGGCTCATCTCCTCTCTCCCTGATCCCCCATCAACATATGCAAACAGCAGTAAGTAGGTGCCTGTAAATTCTGAAAATACGCATTATCAGAAGAAAGCTGTCCAAGTTTCTTGACTAACGTTTGGTCACAAGAATACAATTCGTAATCTGTTGCTTCAACTGCCTATCAATAAATTTGATGCAAATGGTACATGGAGTATTTTGTTATGACTACAGAAGCTATTCAAAACAAGGTTTAACTCAGTTATTTCTGACCGTAAAGACAAGTGTCAGCTGTATCCAGCACAGTTCACTATACCTATAACACAGTTTGAAATACAGATGTTTTGAAAAACTTCCATAGTATAATATCAAATATACTTATGAAAAAGAGAAAAAAAGGCCTTCAGCCATTACAAACAACTTAGCTTGTTTGCTTGCCCCTTTGTTTTTCTTTCTTTTTTTTTTTAATTCTATTTAAGAACTGACATGAGATTATTGCAAGCAGTCAGGAATAAAACTAAATAAAAGCTGCATGGGTCTGCAAAAAGAAATTATGCTAAATCAATTAAATTTCTTCCTATGACAAGGTAAGAGGCTGTATGAGTAGTAGAACAGCAACTGATTTATCATGACTTTAAAATGGTTCCCATGGTATTCTCAGAACCATAAATGCCACAGAGATGGTCTTAATTTAGTAACTACAAACTGGATGCAAAGTTAGCGGAAAAAAAAATCATAAATGAGTACTCATTGGTGACTATCCAATGGGAAGAATGTTTAGTCCAAGGTTCAAGAAGTAGTTGGTATTTTCATTCACAATTGGCTGAGGTACCAGAGAGGATTCCAAGCTACCAAGGGATTGAAAGCATTTTGGAAGACAAGATTATAATACAAGATGATTTTGATAAGTTGAAGAAGTGGTTTTAAAAATAGGATGCAGTTATATAAGTATAGCTGCAAAGCAGGAACCAACAACTGTACAATTACAAGACGGGAACAACTGAGTAGGCAGTAGTTCTGCAGAGAAAGATACGGATGGAGCTACAGTGAATCACAAATGAAATGAGTCAACAATTCCAGGCTGATGCAAAAAAATTAAAAACATCATATACTAGTGAATAAAGTATTATGAGTTGGAATGATGAAGTATTTTGCAAATTTATCCAGCACTAGTAAGGCCTTTGTGGGACTACTACATCTAGGTGTGAGAACAGAATTCAGACAACACACAAAGCACATACAAAAAATACAGAAGAGTCCCCAAAAGCTTTACTTACAAAAATAAAGCTAAAAAAAAAAGGTATTTTGTCTAAAAAGTAGAAGAAGAAAATGTACATACAATAATAGCTTTTGTTATATGGAAGGTGCTATAAAGTAGTAAGAGCCCACTGTCCTCCCCACATCCACAGGGACTAGAACATGGACGTAGTGGGTTTAGTATGGCAAGAAAGATCAAGATTATTGTGTTCTTCTAAAATCTAGAGATAAGTAAGGATTCAAATTGACTAGTACACATACAGTGGAATGATAATTAAATATTTTCAAGAAAAAGCTAAATAAACATCTGTCTGCAATGATGTCTATTTAGCTGACCACCTATCTTTACGATAGTGGATGGATAAGACAAATTTGCCAGCCACATTTTCCGTGTCTATAGCAGAGAGAAAAGGCAAAAACACACTCCAAAATACCACACTTCACTTTTGTTGTTTTAAAAATACAGAGTGACACAACACCAAGACCTATTTTAAGTTATTCCTGTTAATTAGGCCCCATTACAGTTTTAAATCAAAGCATATAGTATTGATAAAGTTCAACCACTTATTTGAAAAGCAGATTTCTCAACTCAAATGGTTAATACAATGGAATTCAACAGGATTTCTAAGGTTAGAAACTCAGAAAGTATAAGAGTTAGTGCAGAAAGTGAGCATTCACAGATTTAAATTCTAAAGTTAAACATCACTTCCCCAGTTTCACATTTTATTTTTGTTAAATTCTCTCCCTTTCAGCTACCGTAACTTATGTCACTTAAAACATTTAGTTATTACAAAACCTCTAACCTCATCTGTCCTAACACTAATACATTTTTTTGCAGCAAAATAGATTCTCAAGGCAGAAAACCCTATGCTTCTCTCAAGCTTGAAATATGAAAATTTTTACATTAGTATTTGTTAAAGAAAGAACGAACCTGACAAGTACCATTACAGCAGCACAAGTCCATGACTGATCTGCTACACTTTGTTTCTTATTGCTAGACACAAATTCTGTTGATGCAAACTACCTTTTTTTAAAAAATATATTTTTATTTATTTATTTATTTAAAGAAGAGAAGCCAGAGCAGGACTGACCTCCATAACCTCCAGACATTCTTGTTACATTCTAAACCATTTCTATAACATCTATTCTTCACACAACAGTCATGTTGAAGACATCTTGTGTACTCATATTCTTATAACAGCTTAAACTTGCCTATGTTGTGGGCCACCTTCATCAAAGATGAAGCTTCATCAGCTTCATCGAAGGGAACAACAATACACAATTGGTGTTAAAGGTTTTGGATGCAAATAAATACCAAATATCAAAATAGTCACTACTAAATACTAATTTAGAGTACCTATATCACAAGTCTTAGTCAAGAGAGGATTCTTATCTTCTTAACACTGTATCCACAGTTTTGGTTACAGTCCAATATGTTTTTAAAGAATGTGAAATATGCCCACTGGATTCCAAAGTTACAGTTACTTGACATATCAAGATATAGATATCTTCTATGGACGTATGATTACAATGACTTATGCTTTTTATTTATTTATTATTAATAAAGCTGCATTAACTTTTTTCAGAGAAGCTGGAGAAAAATTCTTCACTTCACCTGAGTAAGGAATTCCAACATTTCAAAAATACATACAAACTAAATGTGGCATCCATAAATGTCTAATTTCTTTGTATAAATGCATAAGGCAGTAGGTAAAAGACGTGACTGTACCAAAGGAGGCTGTGATCCACTCTGAAGAAAGTAAAGAAATAAATAATCCACCAAACTTCCTTCCTTCTTGGAAAAGCTGAAGGTCAAGTCTTCTGTATAAAGGAAGTATCTGTATTCCAGACATACAAGTTCTACATACTACTTTTCCCTGCTTTGCCCACAAACTCTTTGAAGCTAGTAGTGATATTAACCTAGTAGGGAAACTGTCAGATGAGAAACACACCATGATTGTGTATATTTACCTCTTTCTACTAGGTATGTTCCCCTAGTATTTAGGGGGCAGAAGGTGCTACTATCTTATCATTTTTCACTTGCTTTTGCAACCACAGAAGTGAAAGGAAAGAGTAAAAGAATCTGTTTTGGATCAGACTTTCTATAGAAAGCAAACTGAAAAATACCCTGCAAGTTCTTTATATGTCCACTACAAACTCAATGAATATAAACTGAGACATATCAACCAAAGCCAGAGACTTTGTCAAACTAGTAGACTTTGTCTACTAGATAAAGCTTTTTCAGATTAGAATTTTGAGTTATATAATTGCATGAGCACGGTAAACTAGAAATTCCCACAAACAGCCTACAGAACTGAGCTGTCTAAAAAGATAATTTCTTAAAATTTTGACTCAAGTAATTCCAAGAATTTTCACTGCTACTAGTATTTCACTTCTCAGAACTGCATAGCTTATAAAGCTGTACACGGAGTGTTATATACATTCCTAGTTTTTACAAAGTTATATTAGTAAAGCTTTACGTGGACGCAATACTTTGCTTGTTTTTAAATACTGAATATACATTCTATTTCAGTAGCCACTGACCTTGTTGAAATTTCACTAGGTTCAACCACTTTGAAAGTAGTTTTTCGGAAGCCCTGTGTCAAATATCATCAGTTCCCAGGGGCTTCATACAGGCACACCTTTAACCCCATCCGAACATACAACAATGCTCTGGCTCTAAATGCAACAGTTGCAGAATTCCAAAAGGAGGAACCTCTTCCTGTTATTCTACAAAGAACAAGGGTAAAAATATTGACTGTTTATAACTCACTTGGAAAAGAAAAAAAACTTTTTTTTAATAATCATTTAATTTTCCATGGATTATATCACATCTATGCACAAACAGCTTGGTAAGTTTTCAAAACGCGTCCCTCAGTAAGCCTAGTATTCTTCAAGGCCCAACAACCTTTCAAGCATAGAGTAATAGGCCTGGTATTCCTCAAGGCCCAGGTTTTCCGAGACACACAAGTAATGCCTTTCAGAGGCATTACAATCAATTCCCTGCACACTTGCAGACAAGGAGAGTTTCCTGTGTTGTGCAAGCCCGTAACTAGCATTAAGCATTCTTTTTTCCCCTGAAATCCTTCTTATTGATTAATCATTTGAATAACTACAGGCGACTGTCACACATGTCAAAACCAACAGCGCACATCATTTCCATTTCCAACCTCCATTCGAGTTTTTAGAACAGGAAAAAAAACAGAGAGAGAGACATGGCTGGCCGGTGGTGGGTTTTTTTGTGGGGGGGTGAGGATGGGGGGCGTTTTATAAATGTGACTTGGGGGAAAAAAATAAGCACAATTTACAGAGCTCAATTCCTCAAAATTGCATCAGCTCTAAAACACAGCAGTTGCTCACTGACATAAATAGTGGGGTTGATGGGGGGGGGGGGAAGTAGTACCGATAATTAGAAATTAAATCGGAGGAAAGCTCGGGATGAGGGCCCGGCCGGAGCCCCGCGGCGCGCACCCCCCGCCGCCCCGCTCCGCAGGGACCGGCACCAAAGGCGGCCGAGCACAAGACGCCACCTACCTGTCCCGAAGGCCTTGGCCACCAGCCAGGCGAGATTACAGGCGATTTTCGCTCGGGAGAAGTCGTAGTGGTCGAAGGGTTTGATGGCGGGGACGATGAAGGTCTTCCTCATCTCCCTGCTCTCCGCCGCGTCGCCCATCTTCGCGCAGGACCCCCGCGAGCCGCCACTCACATGATTCCCCTTCCTCCTCCCCCGGCCGCCGGGAAACGCACATCCATAACGCGGTACCGGGCCGGCGGCAGCTGAGCGCAGCGCCGAGGGCAGCTGTCCGCGGCGGGCTAACACCGCCTCCCGCCGCCCCCCGCGCAGGAATGTGGCGGAGCCCCGCTCTCCTCTTCCTCCTCCGCGCTCGCTCTTTGTCTCAGTTCAGCCGCCGCCGGCCCTCGCTGCCCCCGCCACGGGCAGCCCCCCGCCCAGGGCTCGGCGCCCGCAGCCGCCGCCGCCGCCAGCCCGCGCCGCGCCGCGCCGCGGGGCGGCGGCCGCCGGCAAGGCCCCCGCCGCGGGCCGGCACCGGCCCTGCCCGGCTGCGGCGGGATGCCCAAGCCGCCCGGCACCGGAGCGCCGCGCGGCCCGCGGCACCGAGCGGGCGGGCAGCGGCAGGAGCGGCGGCAGCTGCCCCCGCCTAAGCCCCTCGGTAGCGCGGCGCTGCCCCGGCCCCCCTCAGCAGCAGCCGCCGCTGCGGCTTTCCACCCGCCGCCGCTGCCGCACTGGACGGGCGACGCGCGCCTGCGCATGCGCCGCCACGGCCGCCTCCCGGCTCTTCCCTGCCTCCCTCCCTCTGGCGGCCGCGCGGGCGGGGCGGGAGAGCGTGGGGGGAGGGTCACGTGGCCGCCCCCCCTCCCCGCCCCAACAAGGGGGCATTCTTGACGCGCTGCCAGGCCCACGCGGGCGGCGGCGGTTGCACCTCGCGGGGGGGGGGGGGGGGAAGCGCGGGGCGTTTCCCGCCGCCGGGGGTGCCCGGCTGTGGGGGAAAGGGCGGCGGCCCCGGGCCCGCCCGCCGCCAGCGTCAACGTGCAAGGTCGGGATTTGCCCGCAGCCTGGAATTACGGCGAGTTTAGATGCAAGCAGGGGCTGGAGCGCCGGTGGCCGGGGGGAGCCGGCGCAGCGCGCACCCCGCTGAGGCGCTCTGGGTTTTAATCCCTCTTAATCGACGCTCCTGTTTTAAATTTCATCTATATATAGGTTGTCAAATACTTGGGGTAGAAAAATGACGGAGCCTTAAAATGTTTCGGGGACTGTTCATGTAATAACTGCCATACCATGTAATAACTGTGATGACAGGCTGTGGCAACGATCTGTCCTAGGCCACCTCCCGTCTAGCTCGCGCATACCTGGGCTGTTTTCAAAAACGGCGAGAAATCACTTTAACGGCAGCCTGTGTGGGAAGAGGAGTTAGTCACAGCAGCAGTTAGCAGTGTGACTGGGTGGTTAGTGACTTGCGTTCAGACAAAATCGGCAAAGTTAACTTCGAAGGCAGGGTCTGAGGGGACGGCATGGCCGGCTGCCGCCGAACGGGAGGGCCTGCCCCTGTCTCACCTTGTCACCGTGTAGCGGGATGACCGGCAGCACCAACTTGGGGTGCTAAATTTGCCCTTTTTGGGAACAAAGACCTATTGGAGCGGTGTAGGTGTAAGGTAAAGTGCATCATCCTTTCTTACCAACATGGGTGCTCCAGCAACTGTGTGCTGAACCAGCTCAGCAAGCTGATCTTGCCAAAAATTAATAGTTTCTTTCTGCAGTTAGGTTTTTGTCTGGCTGAGCTTTCTGGGTCCTGACTTAGTATAACTATTAGCTACCCTGGCTTTTTTTCTCTGTGGCAATTCAGTGAGTGCCTTCACAAACTGCTACAGTGGGGGCTGACAGGGCTGCAATTTTATTTTTCCCTCAGCTGAATCTGTAAAAGAGTATATGGATACAATCTTAGCAAGAGACCATAAGGTTTAGAAGAATATTTTATCCAAAGTATTACTTCTTTGTAGTTAAAATGGACTTTAAATTGATCTGGATAGAAATTTTGCGTTATTATTTGGCTATATGTGCTTCTAGCATTTCATATAGGTAGTAATAGGAATACTTTGCAGTTTTACTGATGTGAATCTAGTTACCAGTAATAAGTAATGAAATAGATTGCAGAGGGTAACCCAAACACATTTAAAGAGATTATTGCTGCCTGTCTCCCCATGTGCTCTCTGGGATGGGATTCCCGAACTGTCATGCATACCTCTTGTAAGTGGTACATAGCTAGACACAAAGCCAGGAGCTGCTGTTGGCAGTATCTAACAGAATGAGGGGAGGAATGTTTAGGAAACTCTGCGTTAGTACACTACTTATGACTGAAATTCTCAGATTCTCTCCAGCAGAAATAGTAGTAATACAAAATCAACATAGAGGGTGTGACTCAGGAGAATAGTCTCTATTCAGGAAAAGTATATGCTTAGTTTTCAACAATTAAACTTGTACTTACATGTTTTTAAGTTTGTATCTTTATATACTTGAAATAAGTTACATTAGACTCTTAAAATTATTTTCACTAATACTTTTTTACCTTGCTGCTAGAAAACTAGTTTAATTTTTCCTGCGTGTATAAGAAGTCCCTGGAATTCATAAGCTTTAAAATCTCAAACATTCAGAGCTAGAAAAAGTGCATGTCCCAGATTCCCTCTCTCTCTCTCTCTCTTTTTTTTTTTTTTTTTTTTTTTTTTTTTGGTATGACTAAGAGGGTACTTAAAAAAGACCCTTTCTGAGAGATCACAACATTACGAACTATAAGCTAACATGAAACTTCCAGGAGTAGTTTTTGTTACAAAAAAAAGGGGGGGGGGCATAGTTAAAACAAGAAATTGTATTTAATATGCTCCTGGATTTATAATCTGTAAGAAACATATTTCTATTCACTTGCAAAACATCATATACACCTGTGTACTATACTAGTATATAGATACTGTTAGTATATAGGTACTAACAGTACAGTGACATTTAATTGCAGCAAATAAAAATTTGGCTAGATCTTTCAGAATGTTTATTATCTTCAGTCTCTCCTATGTAGAGTGCATATTATTTTACAGGATATATCTCACAAGTAAATGATACAATTATGTGTAGGTACATACATGAGCATCAGTACCAATCTAATGCAAAATGCAGAGTTTTTATGTGCTGAGAGGACCTGTTCGTAGTCACAGAACAAAATCTGAAAAAACTGGGCTGAAGTTACTGCGATTTAAAAAATGTTTTTAACTTGCTGAGTGCTCTTAGTTTTTCATACACTAATATGTACAAGTCAAAAAGAAGACATCGTCACAAGTTGCTAGAGTTCTTGTACCAGTTCCTCTGCTTTTGCAAACACGCTAATATGGGATCTTGCTTATTGTGTTGTCAAAGACATCAGCAATCAGCATGGAAAATGACTAAAAGTTGCTGTAATTGTCCAGAGTAGACAAACAGAAGAAGTAAATGAGGAGTCATGCATCCCCTTCTGCTCTCCTCCTGTTTATTCATCTTGAAATGTTTTAAATAGTGATAGTGTCTTCTGTATGCAATCTGTTATGAAGTATTATATATTTCAAAGTTCATTCTAAGCAGAAAGGCAAAGTATTAAGGACTAAATCAAGCAGCTTCTAGATTTTTGTCATCTTTTTGCTTTCCTCATTGCACTTTCCTTGCCCCAAATTAGAAACCCATTTGACCAGTTTTATCCTATAATTACCTCATAGGTCTGATTCTTCACGGTCATGTGTTTAGTCATTTACAGAGTGGGTGTACCAGGTCTGTAGTCAGTGTCAAGCAAAAGGAACAAGTATTACCGTGGAGCTATGAATAATTGTGTTGATGACAGTAGTCGCTAATAGTCTTAACCTTGGGATCGGTGGAACAAACTTTGAGTAACAATTTATGTGTCTCTTTTCTGACTTTTTTCAAGATTCAGATGGATTCTGCAATAGTTGCATATAGAATAGATGCTCTTAATTAAATTCAGGCTAGTACTAGATTACAGGGAATGTTCAGGCTGGTGTAACATTTCCAGGGTAATTTTTTCCTTCCTTGATAAAGGTGAACTAAAATGTTTTAAGTTAACAGTACCATTACTGTTTTTGCTGTGGCGCTGACTATAGCCAGACTTAGTGCTAATGAACAGGCAGCTAAGCAGGCTCCTTACAAGAAGCAGCAAAACTGTTCCCATTTTAGTTGAGATTAAGCTAGTGCATTGGAGCAAATCCATGTACTCTGGCAGTTTACACTGACTGTTCTGGCATGTAATACTTCATCCTTGATGTTGGAAGAAGGCTAGGAAGAATACCATGGGGATGATATTGTTCTGAATTACTGCAGTTAAATTGCTCATTTAAGATGATCCCATGTCTTTGCTGTAGCTCTTCTGGAGGTTGCTGTGCTGTGTGATGGAAATGGCAGTGGCTCATCTGTGTATGGTCTGTGGCCTGGAACCGCTGGCGAAGATGCCGAGTTTGAAGTGATGCTGTCAGACTGTCAACATACAGACCACTCACATCCCACTGCAATCCTTGAGAAACATGCTGTTGACTTTAGCAGGATTTGGATAGGATGTGTGAGGCTGAACAGGTGATCTATAAATCATTCTGGAATAATTAGTTATTTTTACGTGTTACCTAAGAGGGACTTACAAAATTGAATTGCTGTTATGCTAGCCTCTTAATCTTACTGTTACTACATTTTATTAAATACTTCTTTAAAAGTAATGGCTAAAAGCATAAGAGTTAAGAAATTATATTTTTACTAGCTGTTATTAAGTGTGAATGATAATCTGAATTATTAATCTTCTTTGGCTTCATTACCTAAATGTGTATATGCAGTTTCTGCAAGCTAGGAGTTTTCTCGGAGCATAATTTTGGAGGACTGTGTTCTTCCTGTTTCAGCGTGCTACAAGCATACAAGAACATTCTTCTGTTTCATATTTTTTGTGTTCCAAATTCTTTAATTTGTAATCAGAAAGTGTTGAAGCACTTAAAATGGAAGAAAAAAGATTTACCAACTTTACAGACTCTGACAGAGTCATGAGTTCAAAGGGAAAACAAAGCTTTATAAGACATTTTACTTAGATGGATTGTCCATGATTTTTGAGACAGTCAAAAAGGAAAAAAGGTGGAGTACGTAGCTACTTTAACTCAATTACTGCTGAAATCTGAACAACCAGAAAGCTACCATATGAGAATGAAATCTGGTACTGAACAGTTCTAACAGTCACTTCTTATACTTCAGAGTTAATATTTTCATTTCCTGAACTTGGCTTTGACCTATTGTGACTCTATGAAGGGAGGTAAAAATCTGCATCTTGTTCTCCTCAATTCCGCTGGGACACCAGCCACACAACAGATTCGTAGTTTTCCTGTTGTCTGCGAGAGGCAAAAACTTTCAGCTCACTCATCATTTATGGCTGCTCAGTTTGTTTCCATAGCCTTTTTCTCTGATCGCTTTAGCGTCTTCTTTTCCTAGAGTCCATTTTTTAATTTGATGTTCACACGATTTGTAATAACTTCTTTCCTTATTGCTTTTGTGCTCTGCCTGTTTCCTGGGCACTGGGTACTCATGCTCAGGTGCTCTCAGATGCCTTTTCTTTCCAGTTGCTGTGTAATACCCTCATTCCGGAATTTTCTCCTTCCTGGCATTCCATTGCTGTTTATTGTATCTGCAGAGAGGAATACTTTTCTGTTTCTCCTACTATAACTGATATACTTTTTAATTGTAGATTTTAAAATATATAGAATAGATTCTACCTTGTATCTAGTAAGAGAATCCATGTTCTAAATCCATTCTTTTCTGAGGAAATCCTAAGCATAATCTTAGGCATATAAACTTTAAAGACCAAAGCTTTACTGCAAAATTTATGATGGGGAATCTACATGCAGAAAGCGCACCGTACAAAAATAAAATGCCAAAATACTAATGTGATAATGCTTTATTTGTACTTCATCTCAGAGGAAAATAGACATGACTTAAGTTTCCAAATTGTGCATTTAGGTATAACGTTTAAATCATTAGCAAGACTTTTTAATTAAGTCTGAATGAGAATGAATACTAAATTGTGCACTTTTTCCTACTGAACTATATTCCCTTGAAGTGCATAGCTGAATTTTTTCATTCTACTTTTATAAGTGAAGAAAGATCTGAACATTAATAAGTGTTTATTTGTTGCTAGCATATACATGATTTATTAGAGGAGCATGAATAGACTTCTGTTTCCCATCTTCTGGCCCTGCTTTGAGTTTCCATTGAAGCCCATGTGTGTCTGAATGAGACCAATAGTAAACAGGGAAGAAGGCTGCGCTAAACAGCAACACTGTGGGGTCATCTAATTGTGACAGAACTATTTTTTGGAAGGGATGGTAGTACAATGGATCAAGAGAGGAAAAGAAGGGAATAGCATAGGAGACTACCTGCTGAAGGGTTTATTTCTCATGTAGCTTCTTCAAAACCTCATCATGCAATTTTTCACTGAATTTTTTATGTAATTTCTCCGTTTCCCTTAACCTACTGAGAAACTGGATGTTACTGCAAAATTTCTCATGATTACTTTAGGGAGCAGATGTAAATAGCTGGTACACCATTTAGAAAGTGGTTGTGGAAAGCGTCTATCACAAACAACCTTTGTTTTTAGAAACTTTCATTTGTACATAGTGATTCTTGATGTTGCTGAAGACTGATTATGCGTATATCACCTGAGTGCATAGAACTCTTCTACATTTAATTTGCTTTTAGCATAATTTAATCTGTTTATAGTATTTTCTGAGTAGCTTTGAAAGCTATATACCATAGAGTATATTTGATGACATTCTCTACACAAAAAATGTATAGGATGTCTAAGCCTCATGTAGAACAATTTGATTTAAATATTCCTCTATTTCAATAAAAAGAAAAATGGAAAGAGCAAGAATTATTTTAAGTGCTGCTTTAAACTAGTTGTGAGTGCATAAAATTGGCTTCCTAAATTAAGGATACTATGCAGAATATTTGTTTTTGAAGAAATAGCCTGGATGCTTGCTTTCTTCTAGAAAGCTTCAAAAGAGAAATTGCCTGCAAAAGGTTTATGTAGCTCTGTTATGTTAATATGTCCTCTGCTTGTTTATTCTTTACTGCTATGCTTCATCTTCAGGTAATCACTTAATTTACCAATCAGCAGTTCTAGATGCTTATTTATATCCAGATGAATTATAAATGGAAATATTTCACCTCTTTTGACTTGAGTAGTCTGCCAGTTTTAAGGCCTGCACTTTATTTCCAGCAGGAAGAAAAAAATTGATGGTAAGTCTGTACTAGCTGTTTACCAAGCAGGTACATAAAGTCTTGTTTTCCTGAACACAGGAGGAAAGAGTTCCTCTGTTGCTATTTCCCAGCATCTTTTAGACAGCTATTTAAATTTACTTTTTTGTTTGTTTGTTTTCCTGAGGGCTGTGCTGCCATTCAGAGAGACCTGGACAGGCTGGAGAGTTTGGCAGAGAGGAACCTCATGGGGTTCAACAAGGGCAAGTGCAGAGTCCTGCACCTAGGGAAAAATAATCCCAGGCACCAGTACAAGCTGGGGGCTGACCTGCTGGAGAGCAGCTCTGCAGAGAAGGAGCTGGGAGTGCTGGTGGATGACAAGTTGACCATGAGCCAGCAGTGTGCCCTTGTGGCCAGGAAGGCCAATGGTCTCCTGGGGTGCATTAGGAAGAGTGTGGCCAGCAGGCGGAGGGAGGTGATCCAGCCCCTCTACTCAGCCCTGGGGAGGCCTCATCTCGAGTACTGCGTCCAGGTCTGGGCTCCCCACTACAAGAGAGACATGGAGCTACTGGAGAGAGTCCAGCGCAGGGCTATGAAGATGATCAGAGGGCCAGAGCTCCTGCCCTACGAGGAACGGCTGTGAGAGCTGGGCCTCTTCAGCCTGGGGAAGAGAAGGCTGAGGGGGGATCTTATCAATGTGTACAAGTACCTGAAGGGAGGGTGTCAAGGGGACGGGGACAAACTCTTTTCAGTTGTCCCATGTGACAGGACAAGAGGCAATGGGCACAAACTGAACCACAGGAAGTTCTGCCTGACTGTAAGGGGGAATTTCTTCCCTGTGAGAGTGACGGAGCCCTGGACCAGGTTGCCCAGAGAGGTTGTGGAGTCTCCTTCTCTGGAGATCTTCAAGGCCCGCCTGGACGCAACCCTGTCTACCATGCTCTAGGTGACCCTGCTTGAGCAGGGGGGTAGGACTAGATGATCTCCAGAGGTCCCTTTCAACCTTACTGATTCTGTGATTCTGGTTTTACCCTCTATAACAGTTTCTTGCTGCTTTCTTTAGAGTCTTCTGTGTAGTGTTTTTGGCCCTTTCTCTGTTACTTCTCTTGTACTCATCCAACCGAGTGCATCTTCCTACATCTTTATTCAAACCTCAGGGAAAGCCTTATCAAATCATGTGACTCCAATCCTGTATTTGCTCTGTGTTTTTGTGGCAACATCTATTTTAAGTATTCTATGAATTCCTTTGTATTTACCTGAATAATTGGAAATGAAAGGAGATTTTTAACTCACCCTTACCATAACACTGACAAAGGTCTATTGGAAACTGATAGTATCATAAAATTTTACTAAAGATCTATTCAACTGATGAATACAAACATGAGTAATTATCGTAGCCAATTACTGCAATCACTAATTCAGGAGATCTCCTGCTGAAGCTAATGTTGATTCTAATAGGAGTTTGCTCAATTAAGAATTGCAGAATTTAACTGCCTGTCCATTCTATTAAGGTCAGTAATGATGTCTCTGTGTCACACTTTAAGTTATGAGCAAATAATTATACTGGCTATCACTCATTACCAATTCACATGTAGTTTTTTGTTTGTTTGTTTTACTTATTACAGTTATAAAGTAGAGCTCACTTGTTACGGATAGATTTAACTGACTCTATTCTTAATTTCAATCTCATAAATTATCCTTGATAAACAGCTGCACCTCAGTACCTACCCACAAGCTCTCTCAGCTGCCCTGAAACTAGTGGATTTTCTACTGCCATATGGTATTTTTAAGCATATGGCATACACAGCTGTGTTAAAGCATTAGCAAATTATCTCTGCTGTCTCACCTGGGCAAGGGCCTGGTCATGATTCCTCTTGTTAACACAAAGATTGGAAGTGTCTGTTGTAATTGTGGGTGTCAGAAGCAGAGTCCTATCTTCATACTAGCCAGTGTAGTTGAATATGGATGAAAGAAGGAGGCAAGCAGGCTGAAACCAGTTATTTAAGGAATGTTCTAACCCTCACTGCGATGGTCGCTGCTCTAGAGGCAGTCTGGCGAAGTTGGACAAAATGCATCTGGGAGTCCCTCTTCACAATTCTTCTTAATCCTCCATAATACGAGCTCTGTCCTAACAGTTGCAGTGCAGTCCTTACAGATAATAATTTACTAAGTGAGCCAAGAAACAACCTCGGACAAAGACTGCCTGCAGGCTCCATGGTGGATCAAGGAAATCATTATATGAAGCAGCAAAAGTACCCCTTGCAGATTTTGCCCAAGAGTGGACAGCTTTGGGTATATACATCTGTCTGTTTCCCCTTGGTTTGGCAAGTCTTCTCTGTGTCAATCTCTTTCCTCCTTTTCTATTTGTTCTTAACAGAAAAGAAGCAATTGCCTTGTTGGAGAAAATAATAGAATAGATTTCATTGCAATGGATCCTTGCGTTGATATTGATCCAGCTTTTTCAGTTAAGTAGTTTGCTATGTGTAGGCAACTAGTGCAACTGGGTACTTCAGAGTATCTCTCCCAGCTGGTAAGTCTCTGTCAGAGCTGGGTAAAACAGCAAGTCATGTCAGCAGAAGAGAGAATGTTTTGGGAAGCAAAAAAAATGGTGCAATTAGAGAGTGCATCCAAGGTGGAAGGCATACTGCCATGTTCTCTTCTTTTTTGCTGTCAGTGTCTTCCTGGTGTTGTGCTTGTATAATTGAGAATAGTGCTTAATTTCTTTGAGTAAAGAGATGAACTGGAGGTGGGATACTGATGCATGAACAGATAAGAAATGAGGATGAGAAATGCTATTTATGTTGTAGCTAGTCAGAGGCCAAGATTTTACAATGGAAATAAAGAACAAAAGGATGATCCTTGCAAGTTCAGAGCCAGATAATGTTTTAGTTATTGTAATACAAGGCAAGCAGTTACAAATAAGGCTTCGGTTCATTACTTTACTCTGATTTCATTACTTAAGAGAGCCTAGTCCCATGGAAATAGCCTCACTGCTGCTAGAGAACAGGTTTTCTGTGCATCAACAGAAGATTATGGGCCATCTGCATGGAGATACTGTGTGTCTGTGCTTCTGCTGGCTCTTTCTTTAATTATTGAAGACATACTGTCTTGCTTCCAACACCCTTTTAACTGCTGACTACCCTCGTGTCTTCTTGCAGAGCTGGCAGCATCAGTGATACAGTGGTCTTGTCACTGCCTTGCATTATTGCTCTGAGTTCTACTGATCTGATAGGAACTCTTTCTTCCTCCTTGTCTCTCATCTGGCTAGCAATTTTTTCCTGTGCTCAGGCTCTATGGTGCAGTAGTGTTTTATTTTCAAGTATTTAAATCCATTATGTCCAGGAGGGCTACTCCCATGCAGCTTCAGGTCACTCTGGAGCTGAACAGAGTCTTAGAGCCATGACTGAGGGTCTGAGAGCTGTGACTTACTCCTAGAGGATGGTGGAGTATTAAGTCTCTGGCCTTTCTCCTTAAATACCTAGCATGTTTGGGCTGAATGCAAATAATCTTAGAGTAACTGTTGTTTCATAGGCTCATTTAGTTCTAATTTGTGATGAACTGTAAAGCAGGTAGAGATTATTCTGGGGAATAATGTATTCTAGACAAACTGCACACAGGAAAAAGCCAGGTTAGTCAAGAGAATGACTAGAATCATCTCTTAGATACTCTGTTGCATGGTATTCTGTAGCCCTGTTCCCTCCAGTATTTCTTTTGAAATGGTCTCTCTGTGTATATTCGTATCTTTTGATTGTGTCTCTGTTTTGAATTGCTGGGATGTTTCTTCCTCTTAGGTGTAACCCTCACTGCTGCTCTTTCACAGCTCTTTTCACTGCTCAGGAAACTACCAAAACCTTCTTGCTCTCAACTCCTGGCCATTTCTTGAATGAGAGCTTCCTTAGCTTGGGCTCCAGTCTGTTGTACCTCAACTCTTACTTCTGTATGTCTTGCTAATTGCTACAGGAAGCAAGATTGCTTTGGCAAGGAACTTTACAAGATGACCATGTCCTAACAGGTCATATCACAAAAAAAGAAAAAGGGAACATTGAAATTGGACATTTGCACAGGTCAAAGCTTTGAATAGTTTAGTTCAAAGAGGCAGTTTAATATGGAAATTCTAAGCTTATGTTTTATTTAAGAATGATGTGTTAAACATTTTTTTTCACAAGCTTTTACCTACAAGTCAATTGAGTTGTACTATGAATTAGCACAGCTTTAAGTCACTGAACTGTTTAACAGATAGGATCCCATGAGTAGTGTTTAAAGTTTTCCTTTGAAATAAAATCTTGGTCATACAGCACAGAAGTCTCCTTTCACACTATAGTACTTCCAATTTATATAATAACCAAAAGATTAGAAAACATAACCATCTGGAGTAAAAAATTGTTAATCGGAGGGTTTTTTTTTCCCCAGTATAACCACTAAAAACATATAAAGTGGTAAATTGTTTATCTTTCTTAGTATAGATTTATTTTTTCCAAATTCTAAAAGCATATTTTACAACTTTTAATTTGAATTATTTTGAACCAGGCATTATCATGCTGAATTTCTTTTTGCAGCCTAATTATAAACCCCAGAAAAGGAAGGTTTGCATGGAAAGTTCTTGGCAGATCTCAGTTAGAACAGCACAAACAAAACTGCTTAACAAGGAGGCATTCATTATTTCTGTCTTGTTACCCTCTCTTATTACAGAGTCACTAGCTGTAAAGTAACTGACATTAGGATTCCTAAATATTTCTAATAGAAAGCATAGAGAGCAGTCATTCAAGAGTAGCAATGAGAAATATGTTGCATTTTTGAGGCTTTTTTTTTTTTTTTTTTAACAGTTACTGGGCTTTATCTAGCTGAGCTAATGCATTGTTTGCACGTTCTCACAGCAAACTAAGCTTTGGAAACTGCCTGAAGTTCAGAAGGACAAATCTGTTGCTTTAACGTCAAAGGTCTGTGGTCCCAATGTGTGTGTTATACCACAGACCAACAGCTTAGTGCCACAATGTCATGAGAAGTGGAGGTCTGTCTGATTAGCATCTTTAACAACTAATTGAGAAATGCTGTAAATGGATTACAGAAGCAAGAGACTCAAGGGAGGGTAAAAGGATTTATGTTTTTTGAATATTTTAGTGATATATTCTCATTTCTTTTGCTTATCTTTAATACTGTAATCTTATATATTTGTTTGTTAATATTTGCACATATACGTTGTTTTCAGGATCTCAGTTTTGATGCACCTTTGACCATGCTTGCTGATATGTGTAACTTAAAAGAGAAAACAAAGCGTTTCCTCTTTTGTTGTAGTAAAACTTGAATGACATACCAAATTTTAGATGCACCTCATAAGAGTATTTCAGTTCTATATTGATCATATTTAATAGTATGCTTTCTTACCAAGCTGCATAAGTAAAACAAACATTTATGAGAAAAATCCATCATATAATATCTAGTATTTGGTGCAATGCCAGTCTCAGACTGATGAGAAGAGCCAAGCCATGTTCTGGGAAAGCCTTCGTCTCATGGTAGGTGGGTGGGAATTTGGCTTGACTTATATGAGGGAATGGAGTAGAAGCTGTTTCCAAATGAGTCAGTACAGCTGTTCCTACTTTTAGGACTGGATTTGGGAGAGTGTTCTTAATTGATGTGCTGGTACCAACAAGTGCTCATTTAGCTGGAATTCAACCAGGAGCTCAGTCATTTTGTCTGAACTGGATTTCTCAGAAGAATATAAATAAGAGATGTACCTGAGATGTCTGAAATTAGAGCCAAGCCTTGACATGGGAAGTATTGAGAGGCTAGTTCTAAAGGCTTAAGAAAAGGACAGTTCTGGATTTACATGGACTCGGTCTCCTCTTTGTTTACCCAGTCCGTCTTCAGACTGATCCATGGACTTTGATATTCCCATATTGGGATCTAGCCTAATGTCTCATCCCCATACAGAGTAGAGAATTTATGCTAGAGGATAGGTATAAGTAACACTTAGATCTGCTATTCAGTCCTGCGTTTTTTCACTCTTTCATCTGTGCTTTTGAATATCCGTAGGGTTACACATTTATGCATATAACAGCATTTGTCTGAGAGGACAATTCATGTATGCCATGAGTGAATACCTAAGTGCAAGAATTATTTATTTAAATATATGATCAGATTAATGACAAGTCTTTTTATTGATGAAGCAAGAAAAAATAAATAAGCAAATCTAAATATTGGAATTTTAAAATACATCCTCACTTGCAAGTTATATAGGTGTTTTAACTGCTGAAAATCTAAGTAGTGTATTGGTTCTATATGACTTGATAGGGGCATGTTTTGCTATATTGATATATATTTTTAGAGAAAAAGTTCCTCCGTTTAGGGGAAGGCTACTTAGTTCCTCTTTACATAGAAATGTTTTGAAAATGATTTTTTAAAAGAATTAAAGGAGTAGAATTGCACTTGAAATCACAGTTAAATGACCTAGTAATCATTTTTAGGACTTTACAACTGATGCAGAACACTTATCCAGTGTATAATCCTTCCATTCCAAATTTCAGTGTGGTAGCTTTTAGGTTTACATTTTAGAATGGGTTTTATTTTACCATATGTCAGGCATTGTCAGTAGTCATGCAGCTAACATAAACACTATATTGTGCATGCTGGCTACTGGGACAGAAATGTAGTTGTACTAATACCAGATCCAAATTGCTTCTTTATCACTGTTTTATCAGCTAATGCTCATAAAAAACATGGACCCCTATGTGATGGGGGAAAAAAATAGCCTGGAGCAAATGACTAAGCATTATGTAGTAAGGAGAAATTTGCAGGAAAATTTAACCCTACTTCTCAAGCTTCCTAAGTTTATGTTGCTTTGGAGTTTATGGAAAAAAAAAAGTTATAAAAAAGAATGGGTGTTAACCATGTTAAATGTTAATGTCATCTTTTCATTCACTCTTTTCTCTGTGTAAGAGAGAGAAATAGGGAAGAAACTCTTCCAGGGAAGGAATAGTGAAATTGATAAACACATTTTGAAGATAAGAGAAAGTAAAAAATGCATTGCCTTTTGAACTTAACCAGCTCATATACTTTTCTGTTAAAAAGTCCTGGACAGATGGGCTACTCATTGACCAAGTATTTATTTATGTTAGCATTACAATCCTTTTGGAAATGATTTTAGCTGAAAGTGTAACGTTTTTTGGTGAACTAAGTCACAGTTCTTTTTCCCTCTGTTTTGCTTAATATTCTCATACAACATCTTTTTTTAGCTTATGACGAAGACTTCTGCTAGTGAAATTAATGCTGAATATGCCACAGGTATGCAAAATGGAGATCAGAAATCTGCAGTGTGAATCAGTGGAAAAAATTATCCACAAGGTAATTTTTTTGGATTAAACTGTTAAGTCTGCATTGAATAATCCATATATATATAGAGTGATGTTAGAGTAATTTAAAAATCATTGGGCTGTTACCAACAGTAACAGAGCAGTGGTGAAGGCTGGCATAAAGGAAGCTTTTGAGACTTGAGTCCTGGTGCTGCCTAGCTGCCAAGCCAGCCGCTACCAGAAAGTACAGGGGCTCGAAGGATCCTCTGTTCTGTTAACAGCTGCCTGTAGCCTCCAAAGGCGATAGTGGCAGCTGGCAGTCACTCAGTAGTGAGGATATCCTGAATCTGCACTCTACTCTGGCAGCAATGAGTTAGGGTTTTTTTTTTGTTTTTTTTGTTTTTTTTGATAGCCTTTCAATGTCCTGTAATATTTTTTTTATGTGAGGTTCAACTAGGGCAGTTTCAGGCTTTGTACAGAGGCAAAATAGAGAACAAATGTAATGTAGAGGAGTGTGAAGGATAATGATTAACATTGGCACAGATTTTAAAACTAAGACTTGTAAAAAGTCTTTTATACCAAGTGCCATACATGTTTCCCAGACCCTTCTTAGTACAGGGGTTTCTGCTTTCCAAACTAGCAATATTGGTAAGCTCTTTAGAGATGAAGAGGGGAATTTACTATCCAGTTTTTCAAAAGGCTTATAATGTAAATCTTCCCTTCAATCTGTCACACTAATAAATTACAGCTCTGTGCTGCTTCCATCTGTCTCCTTGTACCTGCAATGTACCAGAGCGTAAACTGTTTAGTTTAACATACTTGCTGATTAATTAGAAAGTCTTCATCTCCCAGGACATGATATGATTGGAAAGAGAGGTTATTGAGGAGGAAGGTGGTAATACACATCAAACGCAGGTTATCTGGCAAGCTGGAACTTGTGATTCCTTTTGTCTGTTGTGGATTTTCTCTTCTTTCTCTCTCATCCTTTTGTCTGGGACCTCAGGAAGGGGGGGGGGAAGGAGTGGTTTAATTTCAGTAAGAGCATGTTATGGAAGTATTGTCTTATTTTTGAAATAGACGCCTATCTAATATGCTTCTAAACAGCCTTATTAATTGGAACTGAAATCTAAGTGACAAACTAGTATTCGGCTTTTAAAGCTAATAGGTCTTCATGCCCTCCCAGAAAGAAAAATTAATTGATATGAAAGGATGGAAGTATTCTAGAAAAAGTTAAAATTCTGTGGACATATGTCAGTTCAACAATAATATCACGGAAAAAAATATCTTTGTCTTATGTAAAAAAAAAAACTGTAGAATAATCTGATCTTGCTTCTGAGTAGTAATCACCAGTTCAGAGCACATCATTCTGCATTCAAAGTCAGGATTCCTGCCCATATACGTAAGTTTGCATTTGCTTGACTGAATTTTATCTGTGATCATAACCAAGTCTTCTGTATGTCTTCTGTTGGTCCCTGTGTTTAGTATGTGAGAAAATAGATTATTGACAGCAAACTTTCTCACTTTTTTGGTCTTCAGATGCCAGATAAGTATGTCAAAAAGGACAAAGTTTTGCAGAATTCACTGATTCACTGATTCCTCCATTCTAACTAACCTTTCTTTCCTGTATTGTAATCAATGATTCATCCATGCTAGACCATTTCCTCTTTTCCTGTATCTGTTTAGTGTCCTTAAAAACCCTTGGTGAGGAACCTGTTGAAAACCTTTTGGAAAGTTGCATGCATATTCGCATCTCCCATATCTACAGGAGTGCCAAACTTTTCTGGTAACAGAAGTTTTATTGGGTATTAACAGTTGTCCTTGTTAAGCAACTTTTAATGGATTCCTAAATAATTAATGATGTTATAAGAGAGAGAGGAAAACTGGTATTTTTGATTAGTAACATCATCTTGCAGACTGTTCACTACTTTTGTTTTTTAGTCTTTAAGCAGCTTGAATAATACTTGTGACCTTTTATCTTTACTGCTGTGATGAACCTGAGTTCATCTACTAAAGGATCATTAAACGCTTAAGGAAAAGAAAGCTACTACTGTGTATTACAAACAACAGTGCACGCATGTTTTCTGTTTGGAGAATGTCACTTTGTGTTACATTTGTTACATAATAATGATATTATAAAATGCAACATATTTGTACATTTTCAGAGGAATGATCAAAAAAAATCAGAAGTTAACTAGCAGGTATTCATTACTAACAAAATATTGCTCTCATTAAATGAATATAGGTTAGAGCAAAAACTGAAAGTCATGCACCCAAAAATGAATCATGGAATACACCCACTGATTACATTATTCTTTCCACACAAATGCATATAGACTTCTGCATTTTGCAGCTCAGAACAGCAGGAGTATGCTCTATGAACAAAAATGCTAAGATTTGTTATGGTATGGACACTATTAGTTAAGCTTAGCTTTGACTCAAAGCATCAAAACTCTTCTATCATGGCAGATGGTGGCAGGTTGATTGCTTTCAACAAAGCAACATAGCATTCTCACCACTGTAAAATGAGTATGTTAATTTTCTCTGTATTCAGCTGTTTCATGTAGAAGATGGCTTTAGACCAATATTTCTGTCAAAAAAATCAACTATTAGCAAAAACTGGAAACAGCTAATACACATAGGATATTTATATTTTTGATGTGTGGGTTTTATAGAATATGAAGTATCTCTCATCATACTGAGTATTGTTGAAATATTAGTCTTTATTTAGCAAATAATGGTTTGAATTCCAGGAAATGACCTCTTAAAAACAGAAGTAAGAAAAGGAAATTAGCCTATGGCATAAAATCAGGGAGGGAAAATGAGGAAAAGAAATTCAGTGCAAGGAAAGGGAATGACAGAGGCTTAATCAGAAAAAGGTGGTGATTTTAACAAAGAATGAAAAATGTATGGAGCATAAGTGAAAGGTGCCCGGCAAATTTTCAGTTCTAGAAATGCCCAGTTAGTTTCTCCAGAAGCTCAGCACTGTCTCCTGCAATTGTGCTAAAAAAAAACCCCAAACAAACAAAAAAACCCTCTGTGCACAAACTTTGTCTTCCTACTGTGGAAATCTGCTAAGTATGCAGAAATCCAGAATACTGTAATACAAACCATATTTCAAGTAGGAATAGACTAGTATGCTACAGACCACTGCAGCCAGCTGCTGCAGTAAAATCCCAACTTCCTTGCAAGGCCCAGGATTTGTGTCTGTCTGTTTTAATGCAGTTTCCACTAGCTCCTCTGACTGTTTCTCTGGGCTGCTATCAGACTGTTTCCAAATGGGCTGCTGGTGTTTATGGGGGAGCTCAGGCAGCTTCCCTTCTCCAGCAGAAAAGGTTATTGGTGCTCACCAGCCAAAGCAGTGAGCCAGAAAGCAAATGGGCCTATGCAGGGTTTCAGGTGCTTCCAGCCTTGTGGGCTGCTGGGGGCAGCACCTGGGGGGGTGTTAGGTACCCACAAGGTGGGACTGCATCAATGGAGACTGCTTCCAGCACGCTTCCTGATCTTCACCAGACACCAGATCAGTAGTGGCCTCACCTGCAAGCACATCTGCATCCTTAGTACTGTTCTCTGTGACCTTGGTTTGCCAGGGCTGCAACATTGGTGCAGTAGTTAAACCTAGGCCTGTCTTGCAGGTCACGTTCAGTCTGACAGGGCCTTCTACCCCTCAGTGAAATGTGAGGAAGAAAAAACGTTCATTCTGGTGTTCTTGCACAGTGTAATGTAGTGACAGTATAAATAAGCATATTCACTACTGAAATTAATAAAACTAACTCATGGGGTTTGCAGATATGAGCAGCTCTGCCACTGTGCTCTTCTGTGTGTTTTAACGGGGTAAATGCCCGTGGAAAGCACCTACCTAGCCTACCTTGTGCCGGCATCCCCGCGGTAATAACATTTTTTTCTCACCGCTGCAGAAACTTGCTGCCTGTGCGCAGCGCGCGGCGGCTCGGGGGGCGAGCCGCGGGCGTGCCGGGAGAACGCGCGAGGCGGCCCCAGCGAGGGAGGGGAGAGCCGAGCCGAGCCGAGCCGAGCCGAGCCGCCCAGAGAAGGAGTGGCGCCGCCTCTCACCTCTCTGCCACGGCGCGGTCCTCTCCTCCCAGGGGCCGGCGCCTCCCTCCGCCGCGCCACGCCGCACCCTCGGGCGCCGCGGCCCGGCTGCTCCCGGAGTAGCAGCGCTGTCGCCAGCAACTCGCCTCTGCGCCCTCGGCTCCCTCAGCTCAGCGACCGCCGGTGAGGCTCGGCTCGGCTCTGCTGCGCCCCTCGCCCCGGCCCCGGCCCCGGCCCCGGCCCCGGCCCCGGCCCCGGCCGGCGTGCCGCGGATGCTACTGCGGCGGCGCGGGACGCCGCCATTTTGTGAGGGGAGGCGGTGGGAGCGAGGCGGTGTCCCTCCTCCGCGGCGCGGGCGTGGGCGGAAATGGCGGCGCTGCGGCCCGCCCCGCTCCCCGCTAACGTGGGCAGCGGGCACCGCGCAGCAGCGTGCGGTGTCGCGCCGCTCGGGAGCCCCGCGGCCGAGGGTAGGCGGGAGGGGGTGGCCGCAGCCCCGGCTCGGCACAGCAGCGCTCCTTTAGTTCACCCTGAAGGGTTCCTGCGCTTCCGGAGAGGCCGGTGGCGGGAAGCTTTCGTTAGGCACAAAAAGCTAGGTGGAGAAACCCGGGCTCCGGTCAGGCGGCGAACAGCCTCCGCCTCGTCTCGCCCCTTCTTTCTGCTTTACGTGGGTGCTGGTGCTGATTTCTAATCTTTCTGAATCGCTTTGAGTTGCGCGACGGAAAAAGAAAGCTCTCCGTAAACACAGAGGGGTTTGTGTGTTTTTAGAAAATTGATGTAAAAAGGCAGTTGGCTGTTCGGTAAACAGAGCATGGTTAATTCAGAATAGATTGTTTTACACACATTGCAGGCTGTATCATACCGAAAGAACTGCGTGCCATAAGATTTGTGGGAACCCTTAACGTTTCAGAGTCGGCTACTGAGCAGTGCACAGCATAGGAGGTAAGGGTACTTACGCACGCTAAATTTGGCTTCCTTCTCTTCCAGTGGAGACCTGGCAAACGGGTTGTGTAGGTTCTCCAACCCCCAGAAGCTTAGAAGACCAAGTTTTGCTTCTGGATCTCCTTAGAAAAAACTCCAAGGATTTAATTATGACTCTCAAAATGGAAAAATTTCCGGACAATTAGTGACAATCTAGCGAAGTTTATGTTCAGTTGCAAATGTCTAATACAGAGAATTAACTGTAGGTGGAGCTGTCTGTGTTATACCATAGTTCCACTGTTACTTTAAAATACTACTTTACATTGCATCATGTTATTAAGACTAAGATCATTTTTTGTCATCTTGTTCCATGTATGTTAGATTAAACAAGGCCATTTCTAAATAATGTCAAAAATCAAGAATCAATATCTAGGTTTGAAAATGTATTTCTTTTATTGTAATTTTTTGTGGTAACAGTAATTATTTCTCAGTGCTAGTAGTTTCTAATAGAAGTAACTGTTTTCTGTCTAGTGTACACAAGCATGTTTTTACCACGATCTCTTAAAGTCAAGAGGAGTGCTGATGAGGACAAAAGTACAGCTAAGAAAAATAAATTTTCTTCTGGAGAACATTTGTTAGAGGAGACCACAGAGATCCAAGACTGTAAGTCAGTTACAAAAGAACCTTCTGCTTCAGGATGCAGTTTGAATGAAGTTGTGGAAGAATACAGAGAACCTGTAGCTATGCCATCAGATCTTGGTGTTACTAGTACATCTTTGGGAAAGGACAACCAAAATGCTGATGAAGGCAGCTCTTTAGAAGAACCCATAAAATCCTTCAGCAAATCACAGCGCTGGGCAGAACCTGGGGAACCTGTATGTGTTGTCTGTGGTCGTTATGGAGAGTATATCTGTGACAAAACAGATGAAGATGTGTGTAGCTTGGAATGCAAAGCCAAACACCTTTTACAAGCTCAAGAAAAGGAAAAAAAGCTAAAAAACGACCAATTCACGAAAGCAGAATCTCAAACAGAAACTCTCCTTGAAACATCTTACTCCTATAAAGACCACTCCTTTATTTTAGGTTTGCAAGATGAGCAGATTAGGAACCTTAAATTGCAGTTAGGTATTTCTGTCCTGGGCCAGCAAGTTCCAAGACCTATTATTGAGTTTGAACACTGTGGTTTTCCTGAAATTTTAAACCATAACTTAAAGAATTCTGGCTATGAAGTTCCAACTCCTATCCAAATGCAAATGATTCCTGTTGGACTATTGGGAAAGGATATTTTGGCTAGTGCAGACACTGGCTCAGGAAAAACAGCGGCCTTCCTCCTCCCAGTTATTATGAAGGTTTTAAAAGAGGTAATCAAACTTGGCTTGTTTTGAGAAAGTGGTTTGTGACTCTGTCTCCAGGTTTATCAGTGTAATTGAGAATGTAATTGCAGTGATTTTTATTGAAATTCAATGGCTTATTTTATTTTGGTTGATGTGCATTATTATTTTTGAGGGGAGGGTTGTTGATAATTTTTAATGACTTTGAATGTTTTTTCATTCTGTGGTCAGGAAATGAAGTGTCTCCATTAATGTTTCTTTACAAGTAGAAACTGTGTATCAGGTTAAGTAACTAAACTCTAATAGATTTCTTAATGACTTAAAATAGAAAGTGAAAATAATTCCAGGCATTCTCTATGTCAGCTGTTGCTATCTCTTGATGTATCAGATGGCTGAAAGATTTTTTTTTTGACATTTGCATGATTTCACAGACTAATTAATGTTGTAATATGTTCAGCTGATCATCAAATAATTAGAGGAATTCAGATAGTATAATTCTCAAATCTGCTCGTTTTTAAAACAGCTTAAGCACAATCTCAAAGGGGCAGAATCAATTAAGAAAACTTCTGCTTCAGAAGGATAATGAGGAAATAATGGCAAATAGTATTCTGTGCCATGTTTAGTTTTGCTTTAATATTTTTATTCAGAAAGAGAACAAGAATATCTTTGAAAATTCTGGACCTGATTCTCACTGATGTTTTGGACTGTTTAGATACCTTTACATATATACATATTTTCAAATGAGTTATTTAAAGATTATTAAATAAACTCTTTTAATCTGCAGAGTACTGTAGCTCTCATTTTAAGAATGGAATCATTATGATTAAAGTATGCAAAACTGGTTATGAGCTTATAATAACATGTACAAAATTATGACCTCAATGAATAACACTTTAATTTCTTTACCTGCTGTGCTGTACTCTTCATCTTCAAAGTACTTTACAAATTAGTGTATGTTTCGAGAAAGAAGGATTTTGTTGTTGTTTAAAATAATTTTAACTTAAAAGAGAGGTGAGGCATTTCTGATGAATCTGGTGATGAGATAATATTTGACAGTTCCTGGCTTTTCCTCAGCTTTTTTTTTTTTTGTGTGTGTGTGTGGTGGTAAGTTAAGCTGAACACTGTTATCTAGTTAAAAAAACAGCTGAAAAAGTCCTTTTTGAGAAAATGTTCAGCTATGCACTTCCTATGATGATGCAGTGCAAGGAAACAACTTCCAGCTGTTGATCATTTTGTAAGTATTCCGGGTGACAAACAGGGAAAAAAAACAGATTCTATCCAGAAAGCTATTAAGTAAAATAGTGAATGTAGTATCGATAGATACTTTGTTGAGAGCTTTGTTGAACAGGGTGTTTTAAATGATTGATGGTCAGTATTGCTGAAATAATGTATCTTAGAGCAAGACCACTGTTCTGCCATTTGTTGTTTTAGCTCATGTTCTTTTTACTTTGTTGCTAGATGTTAACTGGAATTGGGAAACTGTTAACCATATAACTCTGCTCTATCCTAATGTTTATGCTTACTCAAAGTAGTATGTGTAATATACAGACTTTTAAAAAACATTAAGGTTTCTAGAGATTCAGGCAGCATCCTGTGTGGTGCGTCCCTGCGAAATTTATTACTAATTACTGTTGTAAATTCAGGGTGATAACTAGAATAGAAGAAAGTGATCTTTACAAACAGTTCCATGCATTGTAGGTGCTCTTTTTCTTTCTTTCTTTCTTTCTTTCTTTCTTTCTTTCTTTCTTTCTTTCTTTCTTTCTTTCTAATTGTCAGGAAGCTATTTTAATGCTGCACTTACGCATTAATTTTTGTTCTCAAAAGTTGAGTAGTGGAGGGATTGACTTTCTTGGTATGCACTGTTACAGGTATAATCCCATCCTACATTCTGTCTTCAGTTCAGATAGAAAGAATATTAGCAGTCTAACTGCATCCACAGTAGTTGCACTACCTATTTTATATTTTCTGTTGGGAGATGTAACCTTGAAAGATTTCTGCCTAAACAATAAAGCAATTCTATGTTCATCAGGGTTTTTTGTTTGCTCATTTTTTTTTTTTTCCTAGACTGAAACTCCATCTGCACTTATTTTAGCACCAACAAGAGAATTAGCAATTCAGATAGAGAAACAAGCTAAAGAACTGATGGCTGGTTTACCAAACATGAGAACAGTCCTCTTGGTAGGAGGATTACCATTGCCGCCACAGCTGCACCGTCTCAAGCAAAGTGTTAAGGTAAGAGCTAAAGTGTGGAAAGATCCTGTGAAGAGCTATGTTTTAATGATATTCATAGAAAAGAAAAATGTTACTTTTGATATATATGGACACAATATATGGCGCATTTCCTGAGGCTAAACTATCAGAAATAATTGTTAGCTCCTGAAAATTTTACAGTATTTTTTTAAACATTTGACTTCTGATTATACATATAATAACTTTATTTCTGGAAGTCTGTTTTCATGCATAATATTGCTGCTTTTAAAGTGTGAAACACACCATTTTATTATATAAGAAATTGTAACTTACAATTCCTTCTTTTTACAAAAAGTTTTGTTTTTTTTTTTTTAATGTGGATTATATTGCTGGTATTTAGAATAGCCATTAGAGTACTAAAAAGTCTGTTTCCTTTTAAGGCTTCATAATGCATTAAGTTACTTGCAGAGGTTTCAAAACTCTGACTTGAACATAAATAATTTCAACAATTATTGCCCTTCTCAGGAGTGTGCTGTAACCTTATTGTTTTTCTAGGATAGTTATCTTTTCTTTCATGGAATTTTTAATGGCTGTATTTTGTTTTCTTTTGTTAGGTTATAATAGCAACACCTGGAAGACTTCTAGAGATTTTAAAGCAAAGTTCTGTTCAACTCCATGGCATAAAAATTGTAGTAGTGGATGAAGTAAGTTTTTAGATAGTGGGACTGTTGTCTATAGAGAGGTTAATGAAGACCCACTGTGGCTGCCTAGTCAAACTGATTAAGCGTACAGAAAGTACATTTTAAATATGAAATATACTTCTTAAGGTTAAAAATTGAAATTTTATCTTATGTGAAATGTGTTTGAACCGTGCATACACTATAGGTTATAAAAGACTTGCATACCTGAGAGCCAGGGGAATGCTAGACTAGAGTGGACTAGTTGATTTTCATTTTCCCACTTGAGTTTTCTGCTAAAAATACTCCTCTATTTAGATAATTACATACTAATCATAAATGTTAAAGTTCTTATGTCAGTTCAAGTTGAAGATTCTACTGTTTATTGAAGAATCTGGTACAGATCTAATATTTTTTACTCAGGTAGATACCATGCTAAAAATGGGTTTCCAGCAGCAAGTGTTGGCTATTTTGGAAAACATCTCTCATGATCATCAAACCATACTGGTGTCGGCCACAATTCCGGTGGGCATTGAACACTTAGTAAATCAGCTTCTGCACAATTTTGTAAGAATAACAATTGGAGAAAAGAATCTGCCATGTTCTAATGTTCGTCAAATTATCTTATGGGTAGAAGAACCATCTAAAAAGAAAAAACTGTTTGAAATACTAAATGTAAGTATAATGCTTTTCTCATATGAACAAATTAACTGTGTCTTTACACACCTGTGTCAGGTTCTCACCCTTGATTTTAATCTGTATATAGTGAAAAGATGGAATGAGGTTAACTGTACTAACTAGTTCAGTAGTTCTGCAATGGAAGAGCTTTGGCAATTTTAGGGATTTTTCCATCCCTATCTCTCATGTCTCCTTTTGTGCAGCAGCCAGTTGCATCCCTCACTGGCCCCAGTTAAAAATGATCTGATTTCTTTTCTTTTCTTTTTTTTTCTTTCTTTTTGGTGATTCACAGTATGGTACCTCAGAGAGTTGTACTGGCTTATCTGTGAATTGGAGAGGACTACAGCTCTCTTAAGCAGTTATAGCTGCCTTATGGTCTGGGAGTGGTTTGTCATTTTAAAAGTTGTGAATGAAATTGGTGAGAAAGCTCATTTAGTTCTTTGTAACCTTCTTGTGAATATTCTGTTTATCAGTAATAAGGGCCTTAATCCTGTATGTATTTTTTATGAGTACTTGGGAGAGGGGCAAATCTTGGCTGAGGTTATGCAAGAAGTAAATGAGTCTTTAGCTCACCTTCAGAATTTACAGAAAGCCCAAAATACAAGGTAACATTTACAGGAACATAAAAGAAAGCTTCTAATTCAAAAAAAAAAAAAAAAAAAAAAAAAAAAAAAAAAAAAAAGTGTAAAGATATAAATATGGGTTCTGATTCCTTGATGTGCAGATCTGTGTACTTTTAGTGCTGATATCTTGTTCCTTCTTATCTAAAATTTAAGAATATTTATCCATTCTAAAGCGTTGTTAATACTACAGAGATAATGAGCAGCAGAAATTGAATCCAAGTTGCTGATGATGAGCGATCAACTGTTATAGGACCTTTTTATAAAAACTGTTTAATTATACAGGACAAGAAACTCTTCAAGCCTCCGGTGTTGGTATTTGTGGACTGCAAACTAGGAGCAGATTTGTTGAGTGATGCTGTTCATAAGATTACAGGATTGCAATGTATATCCATGCACTCTGAAAAGTCTCAGGAGGAAAGAACAGAAATATTACAGGTTTGTGTCTTCTAAAGACAGATGGATTTAATAGATTTGAAATGGCTAATCTTATTTTTTTAATAGATGGTTTAATTTGAATTAGTTAGGTCATAATTTGTTGTCACTTGCAGGATGATTCAGAATAATACAGAATAATACATCGAAACTTTTGCAACTACAGTTCTTGGTTTTCATCAGGTGGTTGTTCTCTGGGAAGTGCCTTATAGCATATTTACTTCTCTATTAATTTCATTTCTGTAGTAAAGCCTGGAGTGTTGTCGGAGGGACAAGCAAAATTATCTATAATAATTCTATTTTAAATGTAGACAAAAATTGGGGACTATTTCTTAGGTTATTTGCTTTGGATTAGGAATTTAAATATACATTTAATTTTAATTGATGTTTTTTTAATTAAAATTGTGTTTTTAGTTTCTCTCTAAGCAGTTCTTGGTGAATGATGTTGTGTGTGACTCAGTTAAGAACATAGGGGGGCTTTTTTCTTCTTTTCTTTTTTTCTTTTTTCTTTTTTTTTTTTTCCTTCTGCAATAGAATAATCCCATTGGGCATGTTTTGATGCTGTGTAACCAACTCCGACCAGTGCTTGGAGAGGTCCAAAATACAAATAAGGAAAAAAAATAAGAGAAGTAATTTCTGTTTTTCTCCCTTGGCAGGGATTACTTCAAGAGAAGTATGAAGTTATAGTAAGTACCGGAGTCCTTGGACGAGGACTTGACCTTGTCAATGTGAAACTGGTAGTAAATTTTGATATGCCTTCCAGTATGGATGAATATGTACATCAGGTAAAAAACAGAAAAACAAAACCAAACACCCCTACAAAAAAAGTTGCATGAATTATTTACCAAAGCATTCTTTTAAAAAGCATGCTGAAGTGTACCACATCTAACTATGGAAATCAAAATATACAAATATAAAGATGGTTTCTGTCTTAGGAAGATTGTTCCTGTAGGAAAGTAAAGAACGGTGCTTTACTATTTCTACTCTAATTCAGAAAATGAAGCTTTTATGCAAGAGACATTCAGTCAAGACTGATACTGCTCTTCAGTCACTTATATCTGCACTGTTATTTCTCTCTGCTTTGTGCTTTCTTACAGTGTTTTGCTTATATAGAAAGCAAGATTTACCATACTTCTAATATCTTTGAGAATAAAAAAGGGCAAATATCCTATCTTTCTGTGGCAGCTCATCTGTGCTGTGGGATATGCATGTAATACAGAAAGGAATTTAATCTTGGATTTTCTCTGTTCCCTTCTCCCATCCTAGTATCTTTCCTCTGTGTGATTTTTCTGTGATGTGTCTGAAGACTGTATAAAAGAAGGAAAAAAAAAGTGATATGTGGTATGCATGTGTGTATATATACACAACAGTGCCACTAGCAAGTCAAGAGAACAGATTATTCCTCTCTGCTTGGCAGTCATAAAGCCACAGTACTGTAGTATAGCATCCAGTTTTAAGGTTCCCAGTACAAGAAAGGCTGACAAACTCAAGGCATTTTGGAGAAGCTTAGGGAGCTGATGCATGTGCCGTGGAGAGAAGCTGAGGGAGCTAGACTTGTGTGGGCTGGGGGGAGAAAAGGTTCAAAGCAGGGCTGAATTGTCTTTCAGTCCATAGTGGATGGTTATAGAGAAGATACAGCTAGACTCTGCTTTGAGATGCACAGTGAAACGATGAGAGGCGGTGGTCACATGTTGCTTCAAGAGAAATTCTGACCTGACCTTGTTCTCACGGCAAGTGGTTCACTAGTGGAACAGATTGCCTAGAAAGGTTGTGAAATCTCTGTCCTCGGAGATACTCAAAATTTGACCGGTGAGGTCCTGAGCTACCTGATCTAACTTTGAAGTTAGCCCTGTTCTGAGTAGGAGACTGGATGGGATCACCTTAAAAGGTGCTTCCAACCAAAATTATAACTTTGTGCTTAGGGGATGAGGTACAGAGATTTGGCCTTGTCATTTATATTAGTTGTTGAATACCTAAATCTATTTTATAACAAAAAATAAGCTTTAAGGAGACTTGAAGGAGTTCCATTTAATATTGATAACTGAAAATGATTTTTTTTTTCCAGGTTGGAAGAGCAGGGAGGTTGGGTCACAGTGGAACTGCAATTAGTTTTATCAATAACAACAGCAAGAAGCTCTTTTGGGATGTTGTGAAGAGAGTAAAACCAACAGGCACCATTCTTCCTCCACAGCTACTGAATTCCCCATATCTCCATGACCAAAAGAGAAGGGAACAACAGAGACTTAAACAGTTACAGAATAGTCTTGTAACAGGAGACAATATTATGGACATTATTAGAAAACATGACAAAAATAATTCTCAGAGGTAATAAAGGTGCATTTATAGCTATGTTAGGTAATTATAATGAAAATGTGATTAGAAAATAAACATGAAATTATGTCTTGTATTTTACTTGATTTTTTTAAGAAGCTTATATATATACAGTTTTTTAAGGAGTCTTTATTTTTGCTTCATCTTTATTTTGAAATATAAAATATTGTGGGTTTGAATTATAGTAGTGTCTAATCAAAATATTATATGTAAGCTTTTTTTTTTTTTTTCCTCCAAACTCAGCAGTCTTTTGGTCTTGCTTGCAACACAAATGGAGAAGATATTCTTTATTTTGTATTAATGTTTCTGAATAGTCATTTCAGAGTTCCTGTGTTCAGAGTTCCAACATTCTTTTGGTAGTTTTTATACCATTATGCTGATGTAAGAGGTTATAAAAGAGGGAAACATGACTTGGAAACTTTCTCTTCCCCCAGATTCCCCACCACTGAATAGTGTTGTACTACTTATCCAGCTCCTGAGACAGGTCTGATTAAACTAATCTTTCAAGCTTCAGACTAACCAAAATACTACAATGACTTGTCTTCCTGCTGTGATGCGTACTTTTGTTGTAGATCAAGCTGTCCAGGCAGTTAGATATTATCCCTAGGCATTGCATTTCTGCTGTTTGGTCAAGGGGCAGCAATATGATAGAATGACCTTGGAATCAAGTTAAAATTTTAAAAAGCCTAGTAGCTGATTTGCTTCAGTAGAGCCAAAAAGAGTAGCTTGAGGTAGTATGTAGTTTTTTTTTCTCACTGCTGTGGGATAGGTGAGATAACTGCAGGCACCAGTGCCGTTTATACCGTTACTGACACAGCTCCCAGAGCCTCTGTGGCGAGGGAATCAAGAGGGTACTTTTGTAGTCTGTAACATAAATTATTTCCCATGTAAAGAAATACCACACTTATAATTTCTATTATTTTCTATGCAAAACTGCTACTACTTTTACGTAATCTAATACGAGGAAAATAACTCTTGAGTGTTTTCTGTCAATTTTTTAGCTGTTCTTTGTCGTTTGTCTCCCTCTGCTGGATTTTTTTAAACTTTATTTCCAGTAGAGAATGAGCAAACTATGTACCCTCCTTCGCAAGGGATCAGTTTTAACTTCCCGCGGTGACTGCTCGAACCAGTACTAGACAGTCCTCCAACTTTTAAACGTTATGAATTATTTTGTTTCCCGTGACGCGTTGCTCGGCAAACGTAGCACTCAAACCGCACCGCGGCTACGCCGCCGAAAGCCCTTCACCCCCGCGCCGTCGGCGCAGCCCTCAGAGCCGCCGCCCCGCCCCACGCGCACGCGCACACACTGCCTCGCGCACCGCTCTCGGCGGGGCGGGGCGCGGGCCTGGCCACGCCCGCCCGCGGCGCACGTGCTCGCAGAGAGCCAATCGCTGTGGGCGCGGCGCATTCGAAACGCAGCAGGGGGAGGGCGCGAGCCGCTGCCGGCGCGGCGCGGCGGGTGAGGAGACGGACGGGCTGGGCTGGGCTGGGGGTCTCCGCTGCCGCCGTCGGGTGCCGGGCTTTGCTCGCCTGTCCGGAACCGGGCCGGGCTCGAGGGGCCTCCCGCGGCGCGAGGGGCCGTCTTGGGCAGCCTCGCGGCAGGAGGCTGTGCCCGGCAGAGCCCCCGCAGCTCGGCCCGAGGCGTGGCTTGGAGCTCGAGCGGCAGGAGTAGCTTCCGACGGCTCTGAGGGGTAAATACGTTCCGGTTCGAAGCTCTGGAAGGTTTATTCGCGGGTTCTGAGCTGTGGAAACTTTGCTGTCGTGAAATGTGAGGCAGCGGGCATAACCGCGCGAATGCTGAGAGCCCCCCAGAAGCTGTAACTGGAAAACAGAGTCAAAAGAAACTTCCGCTTGAGCAGCGCTTGGACCCTGCTTCCGCCTCGCTCGCTGTCATCTAGCTTTTCCCTTTTTCCTCGCCCCAGCCGCCGCCTCTCTTGTTAATGCTGCCAGAGTTCTGGGAGGACCTGAGGCGATGAAGGTGGCTTCAACGCTGTAACAATCCTGTGACAAAGATGCATACGCAACAGTAAAAAAGATATTTCTGTATATGGATAGGTGATATGCCCTTTTCTAGATACTTTAAAGGATTGCTAAATGCTTTTTACATTTTTTTTTATCTGCTAGGTTAGGTTTCTTTTGTTATATGTGTACGCATATACCTGCATATGCATGTAATGTACTGAGTTAAAATAAGACCCAAACCTACTGTACTTGACATCCTTATTTACTGTCCTGTTTTGATAGTGGACTTCATACTGCCTGTCAATCCCTTACAAAAAAATGGAAAAAACCCTCCTGCTTTCTGCATTTACATATTTCTTGTCCAGTACTGTTAGTAATTTTCTTGTTCTGTTAGCATCTGCTAGTTGTGAAATACCGTGAGCATAAATGGTTCTGAGCAAGTGGAGAAGTGATCTTGGATTCTGCTTATCTGAGAGTCATTGTATGTCAGTTGGAAGACATGTCTGTGGTGTTCTTAGCACCTGCTGGTGGTTCTTTGCTGTGTTAGGTTTACCTTTCAACACGAACTGTATGACTTGATAAATGAAACTTGATAAATGGAATTGAATAGCCCATTACTGGCTGAAGCAGTTATCATCTTCACACAGAAGCTATAGGAATATATATATGTGTATATGTATATTTACCTGCCTGAGGGGAAAGGGAGGTACTTATTTTTAATGTTTGGGGAAAAAAAGTATTTACTGCGGTATATGTGAAAAGCTCCTCATACGCTAAAGCATAACTTACGCTGGTCATAATGCAATAAGAATTTTGTTTTTTCTTTTCAGATTCCATGAGGAGGACCACATAGAAATGGAACTAATCTTTTAGGAAAGATGTCTAATATTTCTTCAAAATACTAGCAATAACTTGATGGAAGACAAAATGCCTATTTACACAGTACCTGCAAGAAGCTGCTCTGAGGCACAGTGTACTACTGCTTCACAGAAGAATTCTTCACAAAATGCCTTTACTAGCAGCAAAAAGTTTGGGCAACAACTGAAATCACAGATGTCAGAGGAAGAAAAGAATAATCTACTTCCATACTCTCAGAACAAGGCTGAAGAAGTAAATAGGACTTACGTGATTTCTGCGTGTAAAAAAGCGGGTAATGCACCAATTACGTTTAAACCTGAAGATAAATTAATGCTCCAGAGGAGAACTAGAGCAAGCAAAGAATCAGCTTGCAGTAGTGAACAACTGGATGAAAAAACAGCACAGGACACAGAAAATGTACAAACAGAGAAAAGACTTACTCTGCAGAGACGAGTGAGGACTGACACTACAGAAAAGAGTAAAATATGTCAGAATACCATGACTGGCATAGAAAATAATGACTGTGCTGCTGCACGAAGAAATTACAAGATTGTACTTCTACCAAGTGCTAGTAATAACGATAAACATTACACTAAACCAAGCTGTAAATTGTCTGAAGGTCAGTCACATCCAAAGCAGTACTATAATTTAAACAGTAAGGATTCACTTAGCAATACTGATGGTCTGTCTGAAAATGATAACTGCACACACTTAAAATACAGGACAATCACTTCTGATAAAAAACTTCAAAATGAAGTTCCTAGAACAGCACAATTTGTTACCCCAAAATATATCAATAGGATACCAGGAGAGCAGCTGAATGAAAAAGGCAATGTAAGTAAGGTAGCTGAAAAAGAAAGGTTACAAAACTTAATTATAAAACATCACAGTTTGGAAAGGCAGAGGACACCAAGAAAAGATACAGCGGAAGGACTGAAGCTTACACCAAAGCATAGCATTCCTCAGGATATCAGAAATTGTTCTCTATCTGCTTCAAAGAAACAAATACCTCACCCTCAGATTGTAGCAAAAAAGAAAATGAGTGCCCCCAATGCTCTTTCTATGAGTAGAGGTGCAAAAGCAGAAGAGAATACAACACGTATACTAGCTTTTAAGGAGGAAACTCTAGGTGGCAGCAATAGCACTGAGAAAGATATTTTCAAAGCAGAAAACAGCAAAGTGACTGTAGCTGTACGTGTACGGCCTTTCAGTAACAGGTTTGTATCTTGGATTTCTTTCTGATGTCGAAGAATAACCTTTACAGTACATGTTGATTCCTGCTTCCTATTTTCTGAATTGTTTCAGTTACTGACATGCTAAAGAGTTATAATATGTTACAACTTTTGAAAGTAGCTTGATACTGCAGGAAATATTTGCTAAAGACTTTACAAAGAGATGAATTAATCATTTTATAGTTTTGTGGGGCTATTTTAAAATATTCATTAGCTGAAGTACTCTAATACTTCATACATTTATTAAAGAACTGAACATCCCATTTAATAATTTTTGTAATCTTTTCAAGCATACAGTAATTAAAAAAATTGAGTAATAATTTTTAAGAGATCTTTTTTTTTCCATAAGGCAATATGATTGAAATTACTACTTTACAGAATGTAGCTTTTTTTTTTAATTATTATTTTATTTTTGTTTCCCCCTGCCCTTTTTATTCAGAGAGAAAAATGAAAATGCTTTTCCTGTGGTCTCTATGAGCGGTTCAGAGACAGCTGTACAAAATCCAGACACAGACCATGTTTACAACTTCAGTTATGACTTCTCGTTCTGGTCTTTTGATGAGTGTCATCCTAATTTCGCAAACCAAGCAGTGGTTTACAAAACTCTGGCAGTACCACTCCTAGAAAAAGCTTTTGAGGGGTACAACACTTGTCTTTTTGCTTATGGACAGACTGGTTCTGGAAAGTCATACACGTAAGTTTCTAATAATTAGAGTTGTGTGGGAGCCAATTGTTATGCAATGTCTAGTCTTTAATAGAGATTATATAGAATAAACCTGATAATTATTGAGTTGTGTTAAAATCTTTTTTACACATTTTAAAACCAATTAAAATAATATTTATAATAAGAAGTTAGACAAAGTTGTAGATGTCTTTCTATTTATCTGTTTCTGACCTCTTTCTACTTCCTGTGAAGAAAAACAAAGTTCTCTTCAAAGATTTCACAGAAGAAAAGTCTGTATGAATGCAGTGAGTGCTTTTGTTCACTGTGGGGGGGAGGTGAATGAGGTGGGAGGGGTGTGTGTGTTGGGGGGGGTGATTGCTTGTTATGAAGTATACATTGTGACTTTTGGAAAAGACCTTTAATAGGCCATTCAAGTCACAGTTCTGATTGTTCAGAATTAAAAGAAATGAGATCCAGATGCTTAAGTGCCACTAATTATTTGAAATCTATTCTTCACACACCCACATCCCTGTTCTGAGGTTTTACAACCAATGTTATGATGTGTTTAATAGAATGCCTTGCGAACCTTTTTCTTTCTGACCATACATATTTAAATCCTTTTATGTGCTTTATAATTCCCATAAAGAATTTGCAAAGTAGATTGATCGAAAAACTTTTTGTTAATCTTCAATTACACAGCTGAAGAGTAGAAATTTATTAGAATGAATAAAAAGAATGTCCTGTCTCTGCATAAGTTTAGGTGGGAGTCCTATTTTTACTTTTAGTGTTTGTTTATCTTGTCCTGAAAAGAAGATATCATCAAAATTGTCCTGTTTGTAGTGTCCTCCTTGCCCCAGTAAACAATTATTTACCTTTACCATTGCATATTTTCAGCAAGGCTGAAATTGGTATCAGTTCTCAGGCTGGGTATTTGCTATGGACTTCTGCTGGCAACTGTGTTGTGCAGCTGTGTGATGAGCTGAGACTTGACTGATGTAATTGAATTAGTCCAATATACTGGTTTTCTGTAGTGGCAGAGCTGGACAGGTCACAGCTATACTAGATGGGGAAAGGAGCTTGGTTACTACGCTGGCAGGATGCAAATATAAAACATGTACATGTTGGATATCCTACATCTGTAGGCATATTTAATTTAACTTAGTTTTCAGTTGTTCTAGGGTTTCTTGTTCACTTCAGTTTTCAACTCACTTTTCCATGAATGTATCACAGAATCAGATATGTTGGAAGTGACCTCTGGATATCATCTTGTCTAATCCCCTACTCAAACAAGGGCCAACCTGGATCACTTTTATTTCTGTAAATAATTACTTTTGTTACTTATGCATTCTTACTGTTATGGTAACTACAGAACTGTAGAATTAATAAAACTTTTTTTATTGCTATAAAGTAATTGCTATAAAGAGTTAGAAAATTGAATGTTTATATGAAACATGAGTTTCTTCTAACTACAGAATGATGGGATTTGATGAAGACCAAGGAATAATTCCAAGATTTTGTGAAGATCTCTTCACCCGAATAGCACAAATGGATAAGCAACAGGTACTATAGTGTTTATGCTATTGTGCTAATACAGAGTTATGGGGAGATTGGTGTGTTTCAGTGTTTTGACACCTGTTTCATTCTTTCATTTTACGTGTTAGCACTGCTCTACTTGTTAATATATATACTCTACTGCTGATTTAAGTATAATTTCTGCTATTGGATCCAATTAATGATCTCTAAATAGTCCAAATTGATGTTCTGATTCCTTAGTGAAAGAAATATGAGAAATAAACATGGACATGATATTTTTGCTATGCTACTTGGCTGGGCATTCTTTTCTGTATAACAATAATTAGATGAAAGCTATCTTAGTGTCTTACAGAACAAAAATTACAAAAATAAAGATAAAAAGACATTCTAGTTGGTCCCATGTTTTTAGTGGAGGCACATAAAAAAACTCTCAAGAAAAGTAGAGTTCATCTTTAAACATTGTTACGTATCAATGTGAAATACAACTTAATAGTAGTATTCTGGCTGAAATTAAAAAACCCACAATTCTACTATTCTTATCTGAATTTAATAAGACTTCAAAACTTTCATTGTGAATTTTAAGTTCTGTTTCCTTTCCTATTTGAGAATAGGTCTTTATTAATCACTAAAGCTTATAGTTAGAGAGTGGTCTCTGGGGGGCAGAGGGAATGTTTACTTTGACTACATTTTGGTTTGAGTTTTTTTTCTACAGCTATGGTATGTGGATTTAAAAAGACAGGTATAATTTTACCAGTTTTTTTAAGAAGAGTTATATTCTGTTTCACCCAAAAGTAATTTGGATGATAATAATAAATTTAGAAAATCACAACTGGAGACAAGTAAAATTTAAAAAAATATAGTTGTATATTTCTGGCTGTGCTATGAATTACTTGTCATAATACTTCAATTTTGACTAGTCTGCTTGTGCTTTTTACCATTTTGAATATGTGATAACTTGCAGAGTATTTTGAGCTTTGAAATATTTATATCTTGCACCATCACTGTCATGGTCACAGTGAACAACTTTGTAGTTTGTCATACGCTAGCATAAGCAAATTCTAGGTGCACTGTATGATTTCATACAGCTGATGTGTTACTTCAGCATAAGATTAGGAGATTTTTCATAGTATGTAAAGATAAGGCTGGGGAAGCATTAGAATAGATTGCAGTGGGTGTTTTTCATGAACAGTCTGGACAGTCATCTGTCTGGAATGACCCACATCTGGTTTGATTTGGAGTAGGAGTGAACTGGATGGTCTTTTAAGGTCTCTTCTAGCTCAACGGTTCTATGATCGCAAGAGTATCATTAGAGCTCTCCAACAAGCTACAATTCATTTAAGCAAGTGTGTGAGACCTAGAAGGTAACTTGGTAAATACGCACTTCAAAAGTGCATGTTGTATATATACATACAGAACTACTGATCTCATATATTAAGAAGAAAAGACCTAAACTACAAATATAGGTACATGTGGAGTTTGTGATACTTGTCAAGAATTCTTTTTTTTCTGTCAGACAGTTCTTAAAATTTTTCTAAGACTGAATATCTAATAAAGAATCGCTTTTGAGAAACCAACTCTGTTATAGTACAACACTTGATGTGAACAGTGCAGCTCAGGCTGTCTGTGGTAATAACACCAATCGTAATACTTGGTTAGAAACTCTGTTTAGTTTTAAAAAAACATCCAGAGTTTTCTAATCCTTTTTATACTTGGATAAGGAATAACCAATTCAAAGCATATTGGTATCTAAGGTTATTTTTGTACTTTTTGTTACATATACTTTACCTACATCTTTAGGGATTGACTCACAGGTCAGTGAAGGTTGCATACTTATTTTTAATGAGTCAATAGATGTTTGCTAACAGACTATAAAACAGCTGAACTATTCCAAGTTTCTTTAACACTTTATGCATGAAGTCATGGTTTTGAATACTGATACAAATAAACTCATAATATTTTAACCTTTCAGTAGCTGATAGATGGTGAGAAATTTAAGAACACTATTGCTTACTGAATTTGACTATAGAATATAGCTTCTAATAAATGCAAAACTACTAGATGTAAATTTGCTATTCTTTGCTTGCGCAATGTTAATAAATGATTCTGTTGCCACAGATCATCTTGAATCTTGTATGTACTTCTGACTAATGATTTGTTTTTGCTGCGGTCTTCCTTGCATTGTAAGCAAAATTCCATTTACAAAAATATATCCCCCCCAAAACCCTAGAGGCGTTCAAAGGAAAGACGTGTTTTCACGGATGTTTGTTGTTCAGTATTATTAAGATTGTTACAGATAGTATCTGGTTTTATTTTTCCAATAGGTAATCCTTTATCCCCATGTCAGGGCGTTGATAACACCAGTCAATGCCTTTGGTTACATGCATTATGTTGTAGAAGCCTGGTCCCTAAGGGAATGAGACTACTACAGGAGCAAACAAAACTGCTTATGTACTGGAAGCCCAACACTGACACTTCCGAGGCAGATATTTAAGCCTGGTGTTTACCATCTGAGAACAGATGTGGATAGAATTATAACAAATTGTATTCTCAGCAATATCAGATCCCTGGGTTAGGCTATCACTTCTCTCTGGAGATCACTTGTGTGTCACTAAAGGCTTGTGACAGTGAATAGCAGCTTCTGATAATATATGTCCATTTATGAAACAAAAATGGTAATGAAAGCACTTGCAGGTTATACTAATAAAACTTTTATTTTTTTCTTCCTTTTATTTAAGACTTTGTATCATCTTGAAATGAGCTATTTTGAAGTTTATAATGAGAAGATTCATGACTTGCTTGTCTTTAAAGCTGAAAGTGGACAGAAGAAATGCCCAGTAAGTTGTTGCTCACAGATAAATGTATATACACTATCTCAAAGTAGTGACACCTATTCTCTAAACAAAAAGGCACAAATGACTAGTGATCATTGCTTTCCTATCTAAGTACTTTAGACTTATGAATAACTGGAGTCAAATAAAACCCCTCACTATATAACTTCAAGCAAAATATTTTTTACTTAAGAACTGTTAAACCATAAATCTTGCTGAAATAGAAACAAGACAGGTCAGTAGGCTCTCCAAGCTGTTGTTAACATGTCTCCTTATCTGCAAAATGAAGATGATATTACCAGCCTTTATAAATGATATCTTCTTATTAGTGTCTTTACTTAAGAAGCCTCTGGATTCCATCAAGTTTTCTGTGCTGTATAATTAGAGTTATGTTCTTGTAATTTGGTAGCATTAGTAGGCTACCACTGCTGTAATAATGTTTTTCTAAATGTATTTGACTTATCAGTCAAAGTCTCCTTGATTCTCAGCCCTACTGAAGCGTCCATACACTTTCTGAAAATATCTGTGTATTGTTTATCTGCTGCAATGCCTGTTTACTTTTAATTGCAGTCAATAATATATTTGCAGAAAATTGTTAATATTTGCAAAGGGAGAAGTCCCCCCCCCCCCCCCCCCCCCCCCCCGGTAATATATCCTCTGTGCACCTAAACTACAGGATTTTACTTTTTGATAAAGAACTTGGGACCAAGATGGATAGTGTCTTTCAAATTCTTTGCCCTAGACAATCCACTGCTTACAGCTATGAGGTTGGTAGGAAGTTTCACTATTCTTTCCAAGCAGTTGGAGGAGGGGAGGGAAGGGAGGAAAAAAAAAAAACCCACCAAAAACTCATGGACTGTATTAACTAGTTAAGCTAGTTCTCAATGGTTTTGTATTAGACTATGTAAAATCATAAGCTTCAGAACTTTGTGTTAAATGATGATAAGTGCATTCACTCTGTCAATTTTAAAAACAAACAAAAACAGTATTTTTGAGCTTTGTGATATTGCGCTGTATACTGGCCACTTGTGTATAAGTTCTGAGTACTTACTTGAAATCAGGGGCACTGTAGTCGTAGAGGATCTCTCTGAATTAACTCTTGTATATGTTTGGGTATACATACATCTATAATAAAAGAAGAAAAATATCTTCATCTTCATTGCAAAGAATAGACAGTTCTTTGTTTCTATATTGAAATGGTTAATTCAGGATAAATATTTAGGTATCACCAGTTTATGATAGGCTATACTACATTCAACTTGTTGCTGAAAGAAGCCCATTATCCTCTAGACTTACCTGGGCCAGCTGAACAGAGATAAAAACCATACTAGCTTGCTTACAGTAGAAGTGCTTTTGTTGGTGTTTTTCAGCTGAGCTTCTGCTGAACTTGGAACCATGAAATAGATTTACATTGCTCTAAAACCTTCCATGTTGTGGCAGCAAAATTTTTATGTAATTCCCTTGTAAATCCATATGTTAGGCTTTTTTAGTGTTTTATCCAAATGTTCTTGCACAGTTAGTTTTGCAAGCAATGGTCTGGTGCAGTCTACTGTTATTTCTTCTGCAATTGTAAAAAATCAATTGTTGCTATTTTTAGGAAGGTTGTTCTAGATAATTCATTATGAATTTTACTGATAATAAACTTTATACTAGTCAAACTTGCTCTTAATTAAGAAATGCTTGATATATGTCCAATTTGTAGATTACTAATGAATTGTTCTAAAATTATTCTTAACAGCTCCGTGTAAGAGAACACCCAGTGTTAGGACCGTATGTGGAAGACTTGACTGTGTAAGTCTTAACTATTCTCATTTAATAGCTGTATTAGCTTAAGCCTGAACTGGTGTTCCAATTAGTATCCTGAAGCCTTGTGTGAGCTTGTGTATGTGCCAAATCCGTTGGCAAATACACGATCGTAACTCCACCTAGTTTTACAAAGATTTGAATCTGTCTTGCTGTTTATCCATTTGGCTTCAGTAAAACAAGTGTGTGGAAGTCTTGACACAATTTGAGCTTTCACGGTGTATTTGTATTTTGTCTGTAACTTGAAATATTTCAAAACTCAAGCAGCAGGAAACACTACAAAAACAAAACAGATGATTTGAACCCAATCTTTTTTTTTCCCCTCTCCTTAGGAATGTTGTCAGTTCTTATTCTGATATCCAGGTAAGACTTTCTTTGTTACTAAAACTGAATGCAGATGTTTCTCCTTCTTTCTTGCTTTGCTTTTAAAACCTAAATTCCATAGATTGGAAGAAAATATTTTACAGCCTTCCCAAGATTCCATAGTACTCCAGTTGGTTATGAAAAATAGTAAGAACACTACTCCTATCATGGGGCTCTGTAGGTTCATACAGTGAAGTGTCACACTCTTTTCACATGGGGCTCTGTAGGTTCATACAGTGAAGTGTCACACTCTTTTCACATGGTCATCTCAAGTTTTAATTTCTCCCTTATAGAGTTATTGTTTGTTATTAGCTTTATTTGCCAACACTTTAAACTTCAATTAACTACTCAAAAGTATGTATGTTCTGTTTTTTACCTCTCAACTTCTCTGTCTTACAGAGTTGGCTTGAACTGGGAAATAAACAGAGAGCAACAGCTGCTACAGGAATGAATGACAAGAGCTCTAGATCTCATTCTGTCTTCACCTGTGTCATGACGCAAACAAAAGTATTGCCGGATGTCTTATTTTTAATTATCTGTTCAGATATATTACTGGAAGACTCTTTTGTGTGCTGCCTAAAAATTTGTTGGGAAAGAATGTAAAATAAGTTTTCTTTTGAAGAAAGCCATGCACTGTCCTTTACTTAATCTTTTATTTTACGTGCTTTGAGGAGTAGACTTAGTGCCTTACATATATTCGTAGTAGTAATATAAATGTGTAGAGAGGTAGATCTAGAAGTAGTTCCAAGCTTTTGTGTGTGATGTGTGGTTTTGTGTGTGTGGTTTTTGTTGTTTGTTTGTTTGCTTTTTGAGATGTATCTGGAAGCTAACTTGGGGCCAGACCTTATTTCATTTTGGCGCTAACACATCTTGGTTTCTAAGAAGACTAGAAAAGCTAGAAGGCTCTGAGTTCCTGCAGATGACATTCTCTGACTGTGCTGGGAGATGCAGTAGGTGCTTTCTGCTCATTTTCAGCACAGTTCAGCAAGCAAATGTTTCCTTGCTTCCAGATACCTCTCTCACTTGTGTGCCCACATGAAGCAGGGCACTGCAACTCCTCATTTGACAGATCTAAAGAGACAGAGCCTAATTTAAGAGATGAGCCTGGAAACAGAAGTGAAATAGGTAGAGCTCTTCAGAAGTCTATGGACTGTCAATTTCTTCCATTCATAAATAACTTGCAAGTTTTTTGGTTGGGCTTCCTTCCCCCCCCCCCCTCAGTTTCATACCCTCTTTTCCTTTCTCCTTCCCCTCACTATTCTCATCATCAGAATATTTCTTTTCTGTATGAGAGCTAGTCTTGAGGCTTTTCCAGTAGCTGTTTACTTGATCTTCTCTGATCTAAGTTATAATTTCCGTGGGTACTAGATAGAGCCAGTAGTCAAACTTGAGTAGCAAACCATAGTTTTGGCTATTTGTTTTTTGTGTGTTTTGTGCTTATTCATTTGTTCCACTGTAAATGCTTGATGCTATGGTTAATTGCGTGAATGTAGTCTTTAAGAGATGTACGTTAATACATCCTGCAAAAAGTAAATGGAAGTGTCATTTTTTGTGTATATGTATTAAGTGAATAACTTGTTAGATTTCTGCTTTTTTTTCTGCTTTTTATTTTGGTTTGAATGCGATGATCTCTTTTCTTCCAGGTAGAGTTTGTGGATGAAGAGCAACATGATCATAGGGTTACCAGCCGCATAAATCTAATAGATTTAGCTGGCAGTGAACGCTGCTCAGCCACACAAACCATTGGAGAAAGGCTAAAGGTAAATCAAGACTGGAAATCTGTGAAAAAAGTTTGGTTCTGAAGAGCATCTTCAAACTCTTCTACTCCAAAGTACCCTCACTTTCCAGAAATTTTCTTGGGAAGAACAGACATCATAGAAAGACTTGTAACCTTCAATTCTACTTATAAATATTGCACAGAATTTTGTCAGTGAGGGCAGGTGGCTTTAATGAGCTATTGTGACAGTACAGTATGGAAGGCCAAATGTTGCTTAGGAGCCCAGTTTTTCCTATGCTATGTAGGCCTGAGGATCCTCTCAAAGAAATCAGGAAAAACTGCCCACATAAATAGCTGACTTTCTAAATCATGATTTGTGTATTGTGTAGATTTGGAGCTTGCCCCTTCTCTTGGCATTTGTCTACTGTAAATGAAGTTTCTAATAGGAGACTTTCAAACTGCCTTCATAGAAGGTTTCCAGTTTTTAGGACTACTTGCTTTAAAATGTGGGTCTCCTGTTTCTGAATGAAGATCATCTTGGATATTATTGCATTTTTTTAAATCAGTAGTGACATTTAATATGGTATATCTGGATCACTGAATACACGCAATTAAGTACAGTCAATAACATCACAAAAAATACAGTTGAATTACAACTTTATTTTTGTTTCATGTAGGAGGGTGTAAGTATTAATAAGTCACTGTTAACCCTTGGAAAGGTTATTTCTGCACTCTCTGAACAGTCTCAAAATGGAAAGAAAACATTCATCCCTTACCGGGAGTCTGTCCTTACATGGTATGTACACTTCAGAATTGCTTATATAGAAGTAAAGATCTTCTCAGATTGTGGGTTCCACTTCTGTTCAGGAAGTATCCCTTCCTTTACTTCATATATATTGCAGAAGTGGATTGATAGGAGGAACAGAGAGGACAGAATAATTACATCTCTGATTAGGGAGCTAGTGCACTCACAACCCCTTTTCCTCTATATGCTGCACAAAGAAATGTGTTACTACATTTGTCTTTTCTGACAATGTCCTCACCTTGCTGCCCTTCCTTGTCTTTCTTACCATGGAAGCGATTCTGTGTCTCTTTTGACATCTATTGAATTCTAACACCTTTTTGATCTTTAATGGTAAGAAACTATGTTCTTCAATTATTTGCTTGTTTTGTCATCTTGCATCAGAAACTTCAATTTCATATGGCTTCTTACCTTCCCAGTGACAGACTTGCTAGCAAGTGGTTAAGCTGATTTGAACTAAGGCAGAGACATTTAGGTCATGTGGCTTGATACAAAACTCTCATTCTTACAATACTGCTAATTCCATAATAATATTCAGGGAAAGACACAACCTCAAAAATGGGAGTTGTTAGAGCAATTTCTATGTTTATGCATCCAGAGCAAGTGTTCTTTCTGCTTAGAAACCCAAAATTTGTATTTCAAAGTGATCTATGGAGGGAAGAAATTAGCCTGTTACAGCAGGTAAAGAACAAACGGGACCTTGGTTTGGATTCTAAGTAGCTAAAAATTGCTTTCAAGTAAGTGGCAACCCCCTAGATATTTGGTATTAAATCTGTTCAGATTGAGAAGTCTAACTTTTTTCTATACCGGGGAGAAAATGATTTCTAGTTTTGTGTCAAAGGTTGTTAAAGGAAAGTCTTGGTGGAAATTCCCGAACTGCTATGATTGCCACAATCAGTCCAGCTGCCAGCAGTATAGAAGAAACACTCAGCACTCTTCGCTATGCAAAACAAGCTTGTTCAATAATCAATATTGCTAAAGTAAATGAAGATGTGAATGCCAAACTAATCAGAGGTGAGGCTGACATCTGAAGTCATTGAAGATGTTTTTAACTTTTTATGTGCTTCTAACTTATCTTTCTGTAAGAGATATTATTACCAATAATCTCTTGTGCCAACTGATCACTTATTTGTAGTTTCTTCATTCTTAAAATATTTCTAATCAAGACTTCTAAAATACAAGTGTCCCTTTAATAAAAACTTTTATGAAATAGTTCTGCCATTTCATTAAATATATTTTTATAAATAATATTTTGGAGTGCCCCTGATAAACATTTGTATAAGTAATCACATGTATAAATCTTAGGAATGTGAAAGCCTAAAATATGTTCACATGCACCAGAAAAGAATCCAACTTGTGAAGTTTTGTTGCTAGAGCAAAACTTCAATTTAGTCAGATCAGAATGAGAGAGTACTGTTGAATATTGATTTTGTTCATTTTTTTCTTAATAACCCACTTCTCAGATGCTCTGATTGAAAAAATAAATTTTTTACTCCCCTGCTTTTCATGTGCATTCCTGCAGCTACATTAAACACAACCCAGGAGATTTTATATATATAATACATATATTAAAAAAGAAAAAAAGTGAGGCTTCTCTGTGAACTTCTTGCCAAATTTAAGATGATATCTTGGGCTGTGTTTGAGAACTTTGAATAGGAAAGATATTTTCCTTTTAATTAAACATTTAATGTTCCAGAATTTTACTGCAATTTCTAACCTGCATTTTTTCTGCATTTGTGTGTGCACTGTGCTTGTGGTCTCTCTCTGTAGAACTGAAAGCTGAAATTGAAAAACTGAAGGCAGCGCAGAAAAGTGCTCAGAATACCGACCCTGAAAAATACAGACGTTATTTGCAGGAAATAACTTCTCTGAGAGTAAAACTGCACCAGCAGGAAAGGGACATGGCAGAAATGCAAAGGTGGGGCAGTCACTAATATCTTTCGAACTAACTACTGGTAATATTATATGCTGTAATTTTTCTTCTAGTATGTTGTGTTAAGTCATTTTCTCCCTAATATTTTGAGGGCCTGGAAAGAAAAGCTTGAACAAGCAGAAAAAAGGAAATTAGAAGAAACAAAAGGGTTACAGGTATTATGTCGTTTATCTTCTATTTGGCACTTCATTTCTAATAGAAGATTGTATGTAAAATATATAACACTAGCAGTCTTTGCAGAAAAACTCTTTTCAGCATTTGATTTCCATAATATTATTCTTTGAAATGACTTTGGTGTCTTTACAAAATTTTAAATTGATTGCACGAAATAAGTTTTGTTTTTTGTGCTGAGCTCTCTTTTCTCTAGAAAGCAGGAATTGCATTCAAAATGGACAATCGTTTACCAAACCTTGTCAATCTCAATGAAGATCCCCAACTTTCTGAGATGCTGTTGTATATGATCAAAGAAGGAGAAACTACTGTCGGAAAGCATACACCAAATTCAAGACATGATATCCAGCTTTCTGGAGCGCTAATTGCTGCTGACCACTGGTATGTAGAATTCTTTAAAGCTTCTCTTTTTATACCTACATGAGAGTAGGAAATATTTCTTCTGACTTCTATTTCTGCTTTTGGAGTCTTCCTTCTGGCAGTAAGAAAATGACTTTTCTAATCAGGTCTATTTATTTAGGGATAATTTCTGAACCATTCAGTGTTCAAGGAAGCTTCCTTCTATTTCCCACTAGAGATCTGATAACTAAAATAGTTTTAACTTCTTTGCCTGTATTGTTAATACAGTGAAGTTTTCTACTTGTGCAGAAATGCTTGAGAAGGAGCTAGTCGATATGTCGTGTATAACTCTTTTCAATGTAATGTCACAATTATTCCTATAACTGTGAAATGCCTTGACAATTTCTGCTTAAAACTGAAAGTCAGCAAAATGTGTATATGTATGCAGATATTTTCATGAATTTATTTCTATAAGGGTAGTTAAGTGAAATGCACTCCAATACCTGTGTTCAGAACTGATAGAGACATTTCCAGTGTCTCAGTCCTCATGATTATGATTTCTGATAGTTAAGAAAGCAAACCAACAGTACAGTAATACTATTTAGCATCAGTAATTATAAACTTACACATAAGGGATTGTTTATCATCTATTAAGGAATTTATCTTTTTGGATCATTTGAGATTTATCAGTTTTACATAAGAATTAAATTTGAATTGTTAAAGTGGATATAAAGATTTGTAATGTTAGTTTTCAGAATTCCATTAATATGCCATTATTGATACAGCTAAGAGAAAAGATAAAATTTTCACTTCAAAAATGTTAGGTTATGTTGCCTATGTACATCAAATAAACAATCTCTAGTGACTCATAAAGGAGCAGATGTGAGTAGCAAGCTTTTGTTTTAGCAGTTCTCAGTCACTACCTACCTCAGAAACAGCACTGTGGCTGAGATAAAAGCTAGTGATATAACTTTGTGTACCTATGTACATGTCCTTCCCTCCACTGCTCCTTTGGTTATAATACTATCGTAGTAAGTTAAAGTAGCTCTAGAACATAACAAACCTTTTCACAGATCTTCTGTTCTTGCTTATACTGACTCATATGCTTGTATATTATGATGTGCCACTTTATGGATTATAAAATCCTGTTATTTCTCTTCTCCCTACACTCCCACGATCCCCTCCCCACCCTGGAGATGGTTTGGGAAATGAAGCCCCCTGTGATGAGATAGTTATAGCTGATATTTAATTTTCTAGTGTATGAACAAAATAACTAGGCTATCCATAAATCTACTGCAATTTTTGTGTGTAACTATACATTAATACTTACCTCTTTCTGAATGAGAAATTGAGGGAGTAGAAAATACATACATTTGAGTAGTCTTCCAAGTAGAAAGTAACTTGGCCAAATTTTTGAAGTGCGTTAAGCGCATCCCCTGCAATTAATCTGAGATAGAATGGCAGAAGAAATTTAACTAATCTGTTACTGAAAACATGGAGGATGTTGATATGTTGGGAGACTAAACATTGTCAAAAAAAAAAAAACAGTCAAGATAGTAGATTGTAACAACTTTCTTAACAGTGAAGTTTTTAGATTAAAAGCTCAACTCTCTTTCAAAATGTAGGTTGCCAGTTATAAGTATAGTGTTGTATGAAGACAATTAGCATCTGCAAAAGTGATAACAGGAACAGGATATAAAGCATGAATAAGAAAGATCATTTGCAGTTAAAATCATCTGCTGCTATCACAAATGTTTCTTGCTTTCAGTGTTATAAAAAATATTGATGGCAAAGTGAGTATTATTCCACTGAGAGAAGCAAAGACGTATGTTAATGGGAAACACATTTTAGACCCAACAGTTCTACATCATGTAAGTAACTGATTTATTTAAAGAGTGATATACATACGTTTGGCACGTACAGTTGCATTAATTACAGCTGCATTTGTCTAGAAGATTTTGGAACTTCTAAATATTTGTTTGCTGCTTCTTGATTTCCACCCTACCCCTATGTGTTAGGCACTGTACCTTTAACTGTAAGTCTAAAGTTACAGACCATTTTTCTCCCTCTTTCCTACCTCTTACAGGGTGATAGAGTGATCCTTGGGGGAGACCATTATTTCAGGTTTAATCATCCAGTAGAAGTTCAGAAAGTGAAAAGGCCATCTTGTGGGACTACGTTTCTGTGTGATGGTCCAAAAGATTTTGAATTTGCAAAAAATGAGCTTCTTGTTGCGCAAAGAACACAGTAAGTATTGGATCTTCCTGTTCTAAAAATAAATTTAATTGCTAATGCAGCATTTAGTTTAAGAAACAGCAAAATAATTAACTATATCTTAAGTGAAAGTTGGAAAATAGCAAGATTATTGTTAACTTATTTTGCAATGGAAATTGAAGTTCTAGACTTAGCTGAGATGCATGCTTAGATATAAGAGGTGGTCACCACATTCCAATCCAGGCTTTAAGAACCCAGAAAACAATGCAGGAAATACTAAGCTCCGGAGGTCCACAAGAGTAATGTTTCTTTTAGTGACATTTCTCCTTGTTTATTTACTGAGTCATAAATAGTACTTAGCGCTTTTATTTTTTGATGTTTTAGAGAGAGGATTAAAGTCTAAAAAGTAAACGTGCTAAGAAAATGGGAGGACACTAAAGCTACAACCTTGGTCTTCTATGACAGAATGGGGAATTATTGGGGAATGGGGAATTATTGGACTATGGGGAATTATTCCTACTTGTCCCATTCATGGGAGTTACTAGGGTGCAAATCTTACTGACTTGAAATATGCTTTTCCAATCCATCTTAATGTATGTTAGTGAGTTTCTATTACAGTTCTTATTTTTATGGAAGATAAGTAATAAATCTGGAAATCAAGTAGAGTTTTAAAAACTGTGTTACTTTCTCTTTTTTTTTGCGTCTGCATTTTCCCTTTGAAACTAAAAATACCTTGGTAAAGTATGAAAGATTCAAAGTAAATTTTCACTATTAAAATCAGAGGTTCTTGGACATGAGACATCCTGTTGTGATGGAGAATGTAATCTTTTTAGCTTCTATGTAGCCTATTAGAGATTCAAGCCATCATTCTAAATATATAAATTTTACCACTTGCAGACTTGAATCAGAAATTGAAGAGGCACGACTCAAAGCCAAAGAGGAAATGATGCAAGGTATCCAAATTGCAAAAGAGATGGCTCAGCAAGAACTGACATCACAAAAAGAAGTTTATGAAAGCAAAATAAAATCACTAGAAGCAGAACTGGTGAGCTGTTGTTGCATCATTGCATAAAGCAGCAAAATGTAGCTCTTTATATAGGTAACCAAAAAGCTGTAGTGTGTTCTTTTCTGTTGTCTTGCATATCTGAACAGTCACTTAGTGAATGCTAAGCCTCATTCTTTTTTAAAAAAAGTCTTTCTAATACAAAAAACTATAAAGTAGATACCAGAATTATGCACAATAATAAAGATGGGGTAGCTTACGTCTTAAATGTGCTTTAGATGACATAAAGAACTCTGTGAACTGAGCTATAGCCTTCTATTGCTGACAGTATGCTCAGTAATTCATAGGGCCTGCATATTTTCAATACGTTGAAGTGAAAATAAACTTTGATAGCTGCCTTAAGGAATGGATCACAAAGGCTATATAGAAATGGCATGCATCCTCTGATCTGTCCTTTATTGTATTAGAAAGAAGAATCTCATAAGAAGCAAATGCAAGAACTGAATAATCAGAAGGCTGTAAACAAAATACAAGAGCTAGAAAAGGCAAAGCAAGATCTTGAGCTCGAAGTACACTTCAACAAGAAACGTTTGGAAATGGAGACGTTAGCTACCAAGCAGGTAGTTTAAAAAACAAACTTTTCTTAGGTGTTCTAACAGTCCTTGAAACAAAAGCAACAAAACTTGTCACTTGAATAAACACTGCTAAGAGTTTTGTTGAGGTTTTCTGTTTTTTGTTTGTTTTTGCTTTTTTTTAAGGCTCTGGCAGATCATACTATTCATCATGCAAAGATACTTGAAGCTCTGGAAGCAGAGAAACAGAAGATTGCTGAAGAAATACAAACCCTTCAAAAGAATCGTGGAAATGGGAATAAAACTATGACTAGTATGTCATAAGGGCAATGTAGATCTCTTTTTCACTTAGTGGGCTTGGATTTAGGGGTTTGGAGTCGGATGGATTTTTTCCTCTCTTTCTCTGGTACTTTTTTAGTGATTCTGAATGAAGAGAGCCTTGTGGCTGGTATATGATTCCTTTCCCTCCTTAACCCACATGTATCAGACAATGCTAGAAGTTCTGTTTAGATCATATTTTAATCATATTTATCAGGTGGATATGCACATAGTCTGTACTTACCTCAATTACTAAGAAGTTCTTCCCCAGTCTGGTGGGGTTAGGAGTAAACTGGTTAGGAGTAACTCGTTTTGGGAACTAGAGTACCAGAACAAATTGTGTTTAGATTCCCACCTCAGATTCGGCCAACATGTAGTATCTGGTGTTGATGTCTCTTATTTTGGAAATACCCCTCATCCACCTGGTGGTGGTGGTGGTGGTTTGATGTGTGGGGCTCTTCTGTTTTCGGGGCTAACTTGGCTGGGAGGGTCATGTTTTTTGTTTTGTTTTGTTTTTTTTCCTTATATATTGGGAATCCATGGAACTGTTATTGGCTATGCATTTGGGGATTTTTTTTTAACCCTTCTGTTGTTGCATCACATTGTTTGAACTACTTAATCATTATGTGCCATATTCTGTATTAGTTCCACTTAACTGGAATTCTCTGAAACTATCAGTGATGATCAAGGAGGCCAATGCTATTAGTAATGAATTAGGGAAAAACACTGTTTTCTGCAGGTGAGTAATGGAGCTGCTTAATAGGGTATATGGGGGTGGGGGAAGATTTTGGGATGTGGAGGAGAGCTCTTTGGTTTTTCTCTTAAGAATTTCGTTAAATTATACTTGATGAATCAGTTTTACTAGCTAGCTTAGCTGCAATGTTTAACTTGATAATTTAGGCTTGTTAGTGTGAAATGTGTGCTTGAGATCAAGACTTTAAGGATGCATTTACATTACTCAATTCACTTTGGGCTGAGTGTGCTTTGGAAGTGAACTTCCTGATGCCTGCCTCTGCCATGTTTTAGCTTAGATTTCAGTGATCCTAGGGCACACAAACTGCATTGCTTTTGGAAAAAACAGCTGTTAGTAGTGTTCAGTTCATAGACCACAGAGGAAAAGCTTCAGAATGTGGATATTATAGTTGAGGTGTTGTCTCTTCTTGCCTATCAATAGAAATTCTGCTAATAAAAGTCTGTACCATGTATTTGGTCCAGAGTTTGTTGCTAGTTTAGATGTTTTCTTCTGAATGCAAGAATACCTTCTCCCTCCATTCTATAAAAATAATTTAATTTTAATGGATGCACTGATACTTGTGGTTTTGTAAGAAACAGTGTCCCAAGAAATTACAGTGCTTGTAATAAGGCAAATTCTTAGTCTAAGTATGATTCCCCTCTAATACTTGATTTTTTTTGAAGTATAATTATTTCTTTGTCTTCATTAAAAAAAAAAATTTCTCGTTCTTAGGCATGACAAAATTGATGATAAAACAGGAACAGCAACTTCTGTTCAGGTACAGGTTCGTAATATCAAACTGGGAATTGCAACTTTCTGGAGCCTGGAGAAATTTGAATGCAAACTAGCAGCATTGAAAGAACTTTATGAGGTCTGTAAGAACCAAAGAAAAACCACTAATAATATATACTTTGTCAAAGATAGTATTCTGATAATAATACAGGAGGAAAATCAGGAGGCTGTCTTATCTGATCTTTAACAAAAAACTTGATTCCTTTTTTAATTAAAAAGAATAAAAGATGTATGTATGATATCATGTCTATATATGATATTTACACACACGTGAAACGTGTGTGTATGTGTGTGTATATGTAAGAGAGAAGTTTATCTGAATTTGTTCTGTGCTTCAGTATGCGATTCTCCTGATTATGTAAGTTCTTGTCATCCCAATATCTGTGCTATGCATAGCCTGGAACAATGTTGAAAAATTAGTAGAAAAATGAATCAAATATATAAACAAGTATTTAGGTGCTTACTATTTCTCAAGATAAATCATATTCTGGAGTAAATAACATACCTGAAGTTTGTAAAGGAAGAAATCTCAATCATTGGAGCTCTGAAGGCATTTTCATGGTAGGGGAAAAATATATGAAGGCATTTTATGCTTTGGAATTGACTTTTTTCCTACCTTAAATAGTTACGTCTTTTTAAAGTATTACACTTTATTGTTTGGACAAAAAAAAATCCTTCATATTTTTTTGTTTATATATTGAAATAAATTTTCCATGGTTTGCCCAAAATAGGGGGAAAAAAGGTATCAAAGGGAAAAAAAGGGGAAAAAATGAGGAAAACATTCCCTTATGATATTACTTTGTAATATGTTACTATACCAAATGGCAGAAGTATGTTTTGATATATTTTGATTTATTACTAAGAACTGTTTGGATCTTGTCAATAATGGAGATTGTATTCTACTCCATATGGAAAAAATACTGCTGAAACTGTTACACTTGTGCATAAAGTTAGTGGGTAATCAGCTATCTTCTAGATTAGATATATCCTAACAAAAACAGTACCACTAGCACGATTAGAACATCTGTTTTCTTCATCCCTATGTTGTATCCTTTGTTATAACATTAATCCTCTGTTTAATCCTTCATTCTTTTGTTTTCCAGAATAATGATGGTAACAAAGCTGCTGATGTATTTTATGACCCTACTGATGAGTGGGAACCTGACCTTTCAGCTGCTTCAGTTTCCTCTTTTTCCAGAAGAAGGTAATTTTTTCTGTAGCTCTTTTCTTTACCTATATTTTTAAAACAAAGTAAAAGCTACTAATTTCTCTAATTATCTAAATAAATACACTTCAGAGACATTAATATAACTTTACATTTATTGATTCTTCTTTTACTTTCTTATAATCTTGAGCTTAAATGAGAAATGATGTGAATATTTGTGATGAGGAGGAGTTGGACTAAATGGATTGTTTTGCTTTGGTTTATTGGGTTCAGTCATGAAATGTGTGTGTTTGTTTGCTATGCAACATGTTTCCAGTGCAATACTGCTAAAAAATTGCATGCCCACTAACAAAATGAGTTTGGCAGATTAAATAGCAGTGTTTCTAAAGTCAGGCCTGGTATATATGCAAATATATATTGCATATATGTGTGTGTGTGTGTGTGTGTGTATATATATATGTATATATCACATATCAGATTGCATATATCAGTTCACAGGGATTTATGCATAACCAGTCGGTAATTGGTTAGAGGTATTTAACAAGCTGTTCCCAATTATTGTCTGAAAGCTATCTCTAATTGATTTTTTTTGTTGTTGTTGTTTTTTGTCTGTAGTACAGATTTTCTAATCAACCTGCAGAAGACCCAGTTTAAGTTTGTTAGGTACCTATTTCTCTAACAACATAAGAGATTTCAAACAGGCACTTGGCCTACAGTTCCCATCCTTACCCCATATATTGTGCTAACTGCTGAGTGCCTGCACAGTCACCTGATGAAGTAGTAAGAGAAATAGTTCAAGTGAAAACGCAGCTTGACGGAAAAACATTTCCAGCTAGATCAGTGCAATGTGTGGCTGCACAAGTGCTTTTGTTTATAGAAGCAGAGTACTGTGGCAACTGGGCAAGCCAGTCTTAGATATTCAGCAGTGCTTACTTATGTGCTTAACCTTACATGCAATGGAGTAAAGTACAGGAATAATGTAATATATATTTGAAAGCTTACTAAACTCTTAAAAATTTTTAACGTGTATATTTATCTATTTTCTGTCAGATTTTTAGTGCTTTATGTGTTCTCTGCACTGATCAGTATCTGTTATGTCTTAAGAATACAAGTAATCTATATACAGTTTTCAGGGGAAAAAAGAACAGATTAAAACTTTGAGTTTAAAATGGAAGCAAAGAGCAAAGTTTTCTCTGTACATTTCTTTTTGAGTTATTTTAAGCAACCTAAGTATCAGACAGCATTCCTGTATGATAGAAAAACTAAAATAGGCAATTTTTTTTTAAGGTAATCAATAGATTATACTAACCTATGCACAAGGATAGCTGCTTATAGGTTCTTCAGTGGCTATGTTAATAACAAAATAAAAATTGACAGCATGTCTAATTAGAAATCAAATTCTGTGGAAATAAAACAGCTGTGTTTATTCCTATATTTTAGTTGCTAGTAGTGCTTCTATTCATTCATTCATTCTTCTATTCTCTTCTCTTTTTGGAGAAGAGAAATATTAACAGAAAATCCCCAAGACCGAAGGTATATTTGGTCAAAATAGGTGTAAGGTTTTTTTAAACCATGTATCTAGGTATCATCAGTGCAGAGTAAGGAGTGCAGTTCTTAAGGTTTTGCTTCACATTTCCTTTTCTTTTTTTTTTTCTTTTTTTTTTTTTTTTTTTCTCCTTCAAATTATGGAAAATTTTCAGAGTAAATTGCTGGCTTGGGACCTTCTAAGTATTAGACCTGTGACAATTTTTATGACTGAGTTGCAAACTCCTGCAAATTGTAGATTCTAATATAAATGCTGACAGATGCTTAATTATAGCTTCACTAGTGGATAGCAGTCCAGAGATTATTGTTGTTCTGCAGTAAAGCAGACCAGTTTAGCCGTCTGTAAGTTTTGGAAAAATGTTCTCGACAGTTCAAAGTAAATAGAAGTTATTTGAAAACAATATGATGGATGAACAACTTTACTTTAAATGCTGTTTTAATGATAGAATAATGTTGGAATACCTTTCTTTGTCTGAAGCTGCCTTCTGGACCGTGTAAGACTGCCATAGTTGTGCACTGTTGAATCTCAGAAGTGTATTTAGTTTTGTTTTGCCTATTTTAAAAATGCAACAGTAGAAATCAAACAGAAGAATTCGGATACTGGAAAGCCGGAACGTGTTTTGCGTTGCATTGACAGCAGTTAACTGATGCGAATCACACATGCTGGTGAAAGAGAATGAATTTCATGTGCTGTTGTAGGGTGTGATGCTCCTGATGCATGCAGTGTCAGGGCACAGAAGGGCAGGTGCTGGCGAAGAGGAGGCCAGCTGGGAATGGAGTGTGAGTTGGCCACTGAGCTCCCCAGAGCAGGCCAAGCCCCAGGGCCAAGCGAGGTGAGCAGGGCTGCTCTGGGGATGGTGGCCAGGCTTAGTCTGCAGGCTGGAGTTTGACAGGTAAGGTCATGGTGGCCAGGTCTCTGGCCAAGCTGGGAAGTCAAAGCACGGGCATGGCTGCACTACAGCTGCAAGGTAAATTGGGTAGGACTAAGGGCATGAGACTCAGCTTCAATGTACTACTTGGAGGCATGGGGGAACTTTGAGTTGTCTTCCAACTTTTTTTTTTCTAACATATTCAAGGCTAGCTGTGGTTCTTCAAACAGCTTCTTCTTGTCAGAGAGCTGGCCTTGAGTGCAGGCAAGCAAACTTCCAGTGCCAGCCCTGAGAAGGTGCATCAGATTGTCCAAACAGCAACAGGGAGCTTCACGAAACTTCAGTCTTCTACTAGAACAAACAAATGAAAAACTCATCTGGCTTTGCAAAAGCAATTTATTCTGTTCAGCAAACAAGATCCAAAAGAGCCAACAAGTCTGCATTCCGTGGTCCAAGTAGTTAGGAAAGAAACGCTTGTTTTTACTCACCTTCTGGAGAATTATCCAATAATAAAACTGTAGCCTAGAAAGGGAAACGTAAACTGATGATCCTGCTTTAAGAGACTTCCAGCATACTCACACTAAAGGCAAGGCATGCTGTATGTCATTGCTCCAGTGACTTGTCTGGAGAAACAGTAAACATTCCTTGAAAATCCTATTCTTTGATCACAATTTCTTGGCTCAAATTGCATATTAGGGTCAGTCCACTTGCTCGTAATGTATCAGAGGCATGGCAAGGACAGAAGAAAAGGAAACAAATAGTGAATTTGTCCAAGCCTCAATGGTTGCTGCTTTTGCTCCCTTGGACCTGAAATTTTTCCTTTTGGGCAGCATCAATAAGCAAGAGTCTAAGAAAAGTAAGCAGGATCCATCCTATATTGGCTTCCTTTTGCTCTAATTTAGGTTCTGTGTTTACCATTTTCAGTGAATTAAAAATAGGTGGGCTTTTGGTTTGTCTTATGTCTAACTTTGATTGAACCTTTGGTGGAGGGAGGTGGGATGGAGGGGAGTGATAATCTTTTTAAAAAGAAGTTTTTCATCTCTCCATCCTTTCTTAGGAGCAGAAGTTTCATGAAGAACAGGAGAATTTCTGGATGTTTGTCTGATATAAAATTATGCCCAGTCCAGAACATACAAACTTCTTATATATCAGGTACATACTATACAGCAGATTATTTTTCATTTCATACTTAAGAACTTGAAATTCCTTTGCACTGAAAGAACATATGCACTTCTAATTATTAAAAAAAAAAAGACCTGCACAAATGGTAGATTTGTAAACAAAGTGGAAAATATCTTGTTTGTAATATCTTCAAGTTTAAAATGCAAGTAACAATGTTATAGCACTTTTTTTTTTTTTTGTCTTTGAAAAGCTTTCTTAAGGTTAATGTTTCTTGACCAGTGCTTATCTCCTCCATGCTGAGCAATTTGCCTAAAACATTACTATGCTTAACTGTGCAGGTTAAATGGAGAATGATGATAGTTCACGTAACCAGTTCGTGTGTCAGATACTGGATCCCTATATAATCATTTGGAAACTTTTTGCTTGAGTTGTTGCTACTCATTCAGTGCTGAGGTTCCCCTGGATAGTGTCTGTCCCCCTGCCCCTCCTCCCCCCCTCCAGCCAGGATTAAATGCTTCACCCTTCCGAATGTTTTATACAGTAAGTTATTTTAGATTGGCTGGTGTGTGTGTGGTGGTGGGGGTTAATTTGTTCTCTCCCTTCATAGGTTCTGTAGTTGGAAAGATGGATTCATGCTAAAGGCTTTCACTCTGGAATTTGTACTAACTGAATACAGAAACTATGCAAACTTTCTTGTGTACATGTTTCTCTTAACTATTTTTATCTTTAGTAATTAAACATTGTAGAAGAGGCAGTATAAAATAGTCATTGCAAAGATTGTATATTTGCTTGCTGCTATAGCCAAAAAACTCTTGATATGTTTTGCCTTTATGTCAATGTAGGCTCGCTGAACAAATCCAGCATATGCCCAAACTGCTCTGAATTGTTTATTCCTGGAATTTGCAAAGAATCTGTAAGTTCAGCTTTAGATTTACTGGAGCAGAATCATGAAGGAGGAAAGAGCATAGCAGATAATCTCCTAACTACTTTGTGTACTATTTTTACTGGAGTATCTGTCATTTCAAAAGCCTATGAACAGCAAGACGAAGAATGTCAAGAGAACAGTAAGTCTTTTTGATAAAAATTTAAATTAAATATTTTTTTGTTTTCTCTTTCAGATCTGAAAACATTCATATATTTGCCTATAGAAAGAATAAATATTCTTTCTTTAATGTGCAGAGCAGAGTTTTTAATAGATTTTTCTTTCTCTTTCTCCTCCCTCCAGTTTTCCTTCTTGATCGTGCTGCTCAGTCCTATTGCATCAGAATTATCTCTGCTTTTGATCAGCTTGTGGTTCTAACCAAACTTTGGCTTAACAATATCCAAAGGTACTCCACATCTATAAAAACCGATGAAGAATTAAAACAGGAAGTAAAGAACTTGGGAGGTTATTTACAGTTACTGTTGCAGGTAAAGTATACATATGCTAGTTAAAGACAAGAGAATTGAACATAGAGAGATTCTACACCATTGACACAATATTGATTGTGAACTTACTAAAAACAGTTAAACAGCATGCACAGTTACAAATGGACTGACCTAAGTGAGATGAATGCCAAAGGGTGCTTTTGTACAAGCTAAACTGGTACTTTCAGATGCCAGTTCAGAGCAGTGCAGACTTCTGTACTATTGTCATGGCCTCGACACACAGATTTGCCAGTGCAATCAATCCCGAGCTGGTAAGTCCTGCCTCCTAAGCTTGCCACAGAATCACTTTGATGCTTCTGTGGGCTGTCTTGTGTGGGGGGATTTTTTTTTCTTTCTTTTAAAGACCTACTGTAACTACTTTTAGCTGGGTCGTTTCTACTACTTTCTTTGAGTGTCCCAGGAACCTCAAAACTGACTCATTTTTTGTTATAACTTTCGGTGCTTTTTTAAAATGTAAGATAAAAATATCAGTTATATACAGCACTTCCTATCCACCTTCACCTTAAAAAGATAAAAAGGGAAAACAAAATATGCAATGGTAAGAGTTAATGCTATTTTTGATTATCTTTAGAGTGCTGTTGTTTATAAACTTATATATAAAAAAAACAGTAAATATTATTATTGTTCATGCTAGTCTTGTGCACAGATTTTTTTTTCTTCTAATGTTCTGAAATATAATAGCATTTTTCTTTGTGGCTTCAGGGTGTTGGCTCACTGGCTTCTTTCAGTTGTGGTAGTTGAGCCACTGGAAAAGGGAAGATATAAAGCTAAAAATACTTGAAGATAAAATGTTGTGCAATGACAAATATATGCTTCTGTTTTTTTTTTTTTTTTTTTTTTTTTTTTTTTTTTTTTTTACCACAGATGGTTTGTAGCTTAAATGAATGACATGTCTTCATTTCTCAGGGATGTTCTTCAGATATATCCTCAATGGTAATGGAAGCATGGAACAAAATAAACCAAACAGTAAGACAAATAATGAAATATATAGGACACTTGGCAGTACTCACAAGAGCTGATATTTGCTCTTCTGAAGAGAACAACGTTACTGCAACTAGCCTACAGGTGAAAAAAAAATCTTATCAAATACAGTGACTTTCTAGATGAGTTTTCAAGGGAAAAAATAATTGCAAAGACTATACATTTTTCCCAATATCGTTCGATTTTTTTCCCTTATTCTTTCTGCATATATATTTTAGGATATAGAATTTAACAATGAAGTAATTTTAATGTTGACATTCACATTTCTTACTCAAAAGTAAGTGAGATCCTTGTAACACAGAACTTAATCTTCTTAACATTTCTCAGTCAATTGACTTAAATATTTTCAGTGTTTAATGCTTCATTTCTATGGTGAGAACTGGATATGTGTTTAATGCCCTTGAAATGTTTATATTAAAAAAAAAAAAAAAAAGTAAGTCTATATGCTTCTACACCTATTGTACAAGTATTTAAATGAAGCTCAGTACTTATTTTAGTTATCTGTGAGTAGGGCAACCTTTCAAAGGCTTGTCACTGTTTTCAAATTTGTAGTGCACTGATTCTTCAGAAATCTGAAGAAAGATAGCGATAAGAAGTTACAGGGCTGAGCCTCTATGGTGCAAGGCAAACATAGGGGTGAACAGACTAGTACTGACCAATTTGTGTAATAAAAATCATGTTTCTGTCTTATTACAGAAAATCTGTTTTAGTTCAAGGCCATATCGATTACTTTAACTGTTATGTTTCAAACCTTTCTTTTAGAAAGAATTTGTACTTGCCATTTACAGTGGAGTAGGCTCAGGACTGGAGCTTCTTATGGATACAGTACAGGAGAAAGCAAGTGTGGTGCAGAAAGAACTGGTGAAGCAATATCCACAAAATGAGGTGAGGTGAAAATGAATCTAAAAGCTATTAGTGCGTTGTCTTAGAGCCACTCCATCAATTCTTTATATTTTTTCAGCAATTCTGTCTGGAAATGTTTATAGTAGGAATACAATTGCTAACAGATTTGAGATGAGTGACACACTACATTGATTGCAATCTTCCAGAAATTTTTACACTGCAGTTTTTTACTTACATGTAAACTGAAAAAACAATTATATTTTATTCAGAACATTTTTTTGTGTGTGTGCTGAAATGCACTTTGTACAAAATCTCACCGTTTCTCTTGTTCCTTTGTCAGATGAGATAAGCATTAAAGAGAGGGAGAACATGAAAATTAGCAGAAAGGCTCAAGTAGACCTATTATTCCGTTAACTACTGTTAATTTTTTTGTAAAAAAGATTTAATATATAGTAATATTTTATGAACGTAAAAGCTAAGGATTTCTTATGGATAATTGCATACACCTCTATTATTACTGTATTTAGCGCTAGAAAATTTGTTAGAAAGTTTAAACAGCTTTTATTTTGTCACACATTACTTTTACAATCTTAGTTCCGAACAGCACACTAAGTATTCAACTAGTTCAGTTTTATCTTTTAAGCACTAGTCTTCTCTTGTGCTTAATGCTTAATATATGTTGAAACACGTTCCTGAATTGGGACCTTTACGGTGACAATGGCTGCCTGAAGCAGCTGATATTGCGAATGTCAGAAATGTCCTATTCATTTTAATGTCATTTACTGGAATTGAGGCTAACTTCCAAATACTTTCGAGGTTGCTACGCAACAGTGCTATTTAATTAAAGCAGCTTCTTTATAACATTTTTATAGGGTAATTACAGCAAATGTACTTATAATTCGTTAATGAGTTGGTCCTGTGACCTTCCAAGTTTACTGTATTATTAAAAGATATTACAGCAATGTAAAGCTATTATGTCCATGTTAAGACCTCCATCTAATTATTTTTGTAATTTTAAGAAGGGGTATTCTAATAATTCATAATAAAAATATTAATACTTAAAGTTTTTCTCCTCAGATAGCAGTTGAGATGTTTTACTACATGAAATAGTGCATATGTATTCATATAAAAGCATTTTAATGCACTTCAAACTTATTTTTTCAGAATACTTAAATCAGAGTTCTATCTAATTAAAGAAAAACTGTAGAGGAGCAGCTCTTTTATGAAATAAACATACATCAAATACTCATAAAAGTATCTTAATACTTCAGGCAGAACTGCTACCCTTACGTGCTGAATTCAGTAAAATGTTTTTCATTAACTTCTTGGCTTGGTGTGTGTGGGGGAAGCATTTGGTGGGGGGGGTTGCTTTTTTGTTGTTTTTGTTTTTTGGAAATGACACAACTTTATTTTAAGCTTAAGCTCGTTATTTAGGTCTCATTTTTGTTTGGGTGACAGCAAGGAATACTAGAGATGCACAAAGGAGAGCATAAGAATAGGCACTAGAGTTAAAATATTTCTGTGACTGTATAATTGCAGAATTGTCGGCAAATTCCAGTAGGCAAGTAGGAGTAGCCCTTGGAAACAGGCTGCTTGGTGGATAAGCCATGTCAACAAGAAAGTCTAGTTGACTTCCAAGGCAGTATTTTGGAAAGGTTGAAGTGTTCTTCAGCAACATATTAGGCACATAGTGTACATACTTCCTTTCAGTGTTGGGATAGGCAAGAGGCTTGTTCTGCCTCTTTTCCTCTGTGAATAAGCCTGTTTTGGACAGACAGCATGTGAGGCCAATGGCTTCACCTGTGCATGAGCAAGCCTCTCCTTTGCCTTAGGGTGTTGTGGTGGTGGTGATTTTGTTTGTGGGGTTTTTGTTTTATTTTTTTGTTGTTCTCTTTTGCTAAGTTCAGGAATTTGCAGGACTACAGCCAATAAGAAAGTCTCCTTAGTGAGCCAGGGTCTATATAAGGCATATTTCTAAAGAATTTATTTCTATTCAAAAATAAGTTGTAACAGTGACTTTGGATAAATGGTTGAAATCTATCACTCCTGTCAGTCAGATTTGTTGTCTCAAGCAAATTTTTTCCTACTCTGGTATTCACTGTCGTTACTCTTAATCTTACAGACAACAGTGGAACCAGTGGGGAAAAAAAAAATCTTTCATATTCCTATCTGTTTAGTCAAATCTCTAATACTCTGTGTTTCTAGTGAAAAAGGATTAAGCAGTCTGCTGGCCAAGTAGGGATGTGTTTACTTGCAGCAGATTCCTCTGCAGCAGTAGGGTTGTTTTGTGTTTGCTGTTGGCAGAGCTTATGTGAAGTAAAGAAAATGCTTGGGTGTTAGAACTAAGAGCTTACCCCTGCTGCCTAGCATGACGGTGACTTTTTTTGTTAACTTATAGGAAAATTTTTCTTTGGCAAATCCTTAGATTTGCTCATATGATCCTCCTGTAACAAGAGATATGTAAAACCTTCCATATATAGTTAAAAATTCTTCCCCTCCCCCCCTTTCTTCCCCTCCTTCTCGTTTGAGAAACTTCATGCTGTAACAGGAAATTCACGTTTTTCATTGCTTCTGCTTTTGAATGTTTTTCTTTTTACTATGCCAATGTTTATTGCTATGCTTCTAAGTTCTTGATGGGTACTTATTGTGTCTAGAATCAAGTGTGAAATATAATAATTTTTTTCCTAGATTCAAAATCGAATAAAGGACAATGCTGTTGCTTTAGCCAGATTCCTTGAAAATAACATATCTTACTGCAGAAAGGTAAGGGAAAATGTTTCACAAAATACGTGTTTTGAAGGTCAGGGTTTAATTTTAAAGGATGCATTTAACAAAAAGGAACTAAAACTACCCTTCATGTCTTTGTAATTGCATAATAGCACTTCCTATCATATTTAGCACTTTTGTGAGTAGAACACTATTTTTTCTGGCCATATTGTTTCTACCCAAAACTACTTGATTTTAATTTTATCTGAAGTGTCTGTGTGTGTCTGTGTGTGCCTCTGTGGAGGTTAAGTGCTCATTACAAACAGCCTGACGATTTTTTTTTTTTTAATTTGAAACTCTCAAGTTCAGTGATGCTACTATAATTGATAAAATGATAAAGTAGCTCCTGCAGTAGTTTATGGTTACAGTTATTGGTATTTTGAATCAAAAGCTGAAGAGATGTATTAAATTATATTCTAAATGTGAAAGCTTTTCGAGCCTTTATGGTTCTTTTTTCAAGGCTATCAAAAATCTGCACTTTCTTCAGAATTATCGTGTGTTCTATGAGTTAGCATCACTTTCATTTTGCATTTCATTGTTGACCTGTTTTGTGAGACTTGAATCTGTAATATTATATTAGGTGTTGAAGACTTCTATCATTTATTTGGGTCTTTTCAAGCAAATTCCTCTTTATTAATGCAGAAAGAAATAGAATCTCAGTTACCAGAGGAAGAATGTGTATATCAGGAAATAAAGAAAATCGTTAATATTGCTGCAAAATATTTGGAATTGGAGCAGTATCTAGCTGAAGTCTATCAAATTGTTTCTTCTACATTACAAGGTATTTAGCTGGATTATTATCTGTCTTGACAGTAACCTGTAACCTTAAAGAGACCAGTAAGGTGAGGCGGTGGGAGGGAGGACTGCTTGGTCTCTTTTTTTGCAAAGTGTTGCATTTGATTCTTCTTGCTTTTGTTTTTCATAGGGTCATACCAAAATACAAGCCATCTCAAGAGCTGTGCAGAAAAGATTTGCGTGTTAGCTGGATATTTTAACAGTTATTTCAGTTTATTTGTCTTGCCTTCTACTTCTGTAAACAATCCTGTCCAGAAAATACCTATACCTTTTATGAATTCTGATGAATTGGATTCTTTGGTTCATTCCCTTATTGTGAATTTTGAACTTGAACAAGGACAGCAGTCACTGAAATCTCAGACTCTTTGTAATGGAACTGTTGGGACTCAAGGAAAACAGGTTGAAACAGGTGAAGTTGAATTGGTAAGGATACAGAAGGGAATTCCAGAACATACATATAAAATGCAGTCATCGCCTATGTTCCCAGGAGAGCTTTCATCTGGTGGGATACAGTGGGTGTAAAATACTAACAACAAGAAATTCGAGCAAACTCCCTTTCTATATAAAAAGGGAAAGCAGCATACTACAGACAGCTAAAATTTATTGCTACTATTACATGGTATGAAAGTGGATGACTTGACTGAATGAGGATATATAACCTGAATTTCACAAGGAAAAAGTGAAATTCCTTAAGATGCTGTTAGACTTCAATATAGTCTTACTTTTCTTTTAATAAAGATCTTGTATCAAGTACAGAGTAGTGTATAAGAAATAATCTAAAGCGGTAAGTTAAAAAAAAAGACATTCTGAGGTACAGTTCCTCTAGAAACACTTGCTGGGCTGTGGTCTGGGCTTATCAGTGCAACTGCTTGTCCCTGTGTATGGGAACACTGCTGTTATTTTATTCGATATTACTTCATGCTCCTCTGCCTTGCACTGGGCTGTGGTTGCCAGAAGGATAAGAAGTAGATCTTACCTTTGCCCCTTTCATGAACTGTTTCATATCATTCCTGCCTTCATAGTGATGACAGTATTAGAACTATGGCAAGTTGATTCTCTTAGCCTAGAGTTGGTCCAATCACCTACTTCCTCTTGCTTTTATCTTCAGTCATTGTTTAAACTCTAGTCTGTTGCCTAAAGCCAGTGAAAATTAACAGCAAAGATGAAAATGAATTTGAAGTTTTATTTTTTAATGCTGGAGACTGGAAGGCCTGGACCTGGCCCATTTTGCTCACAGTAGCACTGAGAAAATCAGGAACTGTGTCCTAAGTATTTTCCTTATATTGGAGCTTCCAAACTAGGTACTCACAGTTGTTATCCTTCCTTCTGAAGGAAAATACACAGCATCTTGAGTAGTTCACTCTTTAAAAATACTTCAGGCTCTTAAAACTGTTTTTCATGAATAGGTTACAATGAAGAGAGACAATCACCCTTTCCTTCTTTGTATACTTTCACAGTGGACTTATAATTAATGCTGTCATTCAGTGTGGCTTTTTAAAAAAAATTCTTTTCCTCTTTGGGGGCTACAGGGAAAGGTAATTTTGCTGAACTAGTAACAAACATACCCTTTTCTTAAGACCAATATAGCTTGATATTTGGTTGAAAAATGTCTTGCAGTACAGTTCTGCTATCAAAAAATGCTCAACAAAATATTCTCAGAATTTTTGTTTAGTTAATGTCTTCCTCGCACAAGGTGTGATGTTGCTTAATCACTTTTTTCTACTGTAAAGGCTTTTGCCAGTCTGCTTAAAGGTTAACAAAGCGTGTTTAGTTCAGATTTTTATAGTTGTAAACATGAAGAGTAACTTGGTATGCTTGTATTTCTGTAAATGTACTATTTTATATTTGGTTGAAACTTAAACATAATTGGTTCTTCTGAATCATGTATATATGTGTGAGCTGTTGTAAAGGGGGAACCTGGATTATGCAACTGATTACCAATTTTTATAATTAAGTGTAAATTTCTTGTCAGTTTTCTTTTGTATACTATTGCTTTTGAGACCTTCCTATGGTGCACTTATTGAGAACATTGTAATGTTGTAAAAATCCGAAATATTTATAAGAAAGATATTTTCTGTATCTCACAAGTGAAACAAAAAAATGACTTCTTTACCTAAGTTTGTTTTTATCTATTAAGATAATTAACAGCAGATATTGAGAGACTGAGTAGTCATGACCTAATCTACAGCCTCTTAATGTTACAAAACCCATCTTTTACAATTTCTACAAATAAATATAATGGTCTTAATTAAGACTAAATTACACTGAAGTATAATACTCACTGGTACTCTACCTGCCTAGATGATTAATTATGTTTGCTTATGTTCTGGTATTTAATAAGAAGCATTGCTCAGAAAATATCTTGGATTTTTTTATTTTTTATAGCTCTATGTGTCTTTATCAGAACATTTTTGTCTGCTTCTTTCTTTTCCAAAACTTAGACAAGTTCTTCACAAACTGGGAGCTCAAATATTTTTTAAAGAAATGTTTAAAATAAATCAAAATCAAGAAAAAAGAGCATGCAAACAAATGCACTTCTGCCTACGGTTTTAATAAAGGTATCAGAAGGCTGATGGGGCAGCCTTAATCATATCAAGCTTGGCTCTTGCAGGATGAATGAAAATGTGGCCAGTTACTTTCTTCTTAGCCTGGGGGTGAGGCTTTTCTTCATTTCTAGTATTCATAATGTTAATGGTATGTTCACTTTTTATTTTAGTAAGTTAACAAAATCCACTTATGCTAGTGTTTTCTTCTGGTTGGTGCCCTTGTTACAGTTGTACATCACTGAAGTACTTCACTTTTACGATATATATGGTGACCATACATCATCAGAGAGAGCTAGTGCTCTCATAACATATTGCATTAATACATCAAGAAGCCTAGCTGAGGCTCCTGTAATCTATTGGTGTAATATACCATCAGGGTGAGATATATTTATAATGACAGGCTGGTTGATCTATAAACTGCAAATGTCAAAGAATTTGGATCATGGCAGGCAGAATTTGGGATGGATGGATTGATTTGGCTATCAATGGTATCTTATTTTACTAGTCTTTCAAAGTAGTTGGAAGTAGGTGTAGGTCAGGAGCAGGTCAGCAGTGAGATTGGCGTGGCTGAATGCAGTATCTATATCACTTGCTCTAAATGTGATGTGCTATGAGGAAATATTTAGAGATGGGATGTATTGGTTAGTGAAGTTAGAATGACTTTGTTTTGTTATGTGAATAGATGCAATCCATGTTTGTGGGATTTGATTTTTTTTTTTTATGTATTTTTTAATTCAGTTAAGGAAATAGTCTTTGGTTAGATTTTAAGCTAAAAAGTTATTAGAACTTCATGTAGATGTCCCATAGATTTTATTGATTGCCATGACAGGAAAGGAGGGAAAATTAGTTTTAATAATAGATACTTTATTCAGACTTCTGCCCATAATACATTTAAAAATACAATACCAAGAAGAGCTAATGAACCAAATATGTTACCTTCACATGTACACATCCAGTGATCTCTGCTATTGAATTCTAGCCAAAGAGATGAAAGAAGTTCATAAGAAATGGGTATTTCTTTCAGTTCAGTACTTTACATGAAAAAGACATTGCAACTTTTTATAGCTATCTGTCTAGTTCTATTTGTCTAGCAGTTGAAAGTAAGTTTAAAACTAGGTATTTGTATATCTGTTATTGTTAACAAAATATGAGAACTGCTGCACAAAAATATCAAGCAAAATGAAGGGGGAGGTGCTGCTATAAATTGGTGAAGCTATGGGAGTGATACTAACTGCAATTTGACTGTGAACAGCCCATTTTTATCCCAGAGAAAGAAAACTTTCGTGGGTGAAGCTTGTCTCCAGAATGTGAACGCTGCACTGTCTGAGAAACTGCCAAACAAAACAGCCCGTCTTTCTAGAGGTATGTTCTATGTAAGCAGACTTCTGGGGTGGGAGGAGTTCTGGTTATGCCTCCTTAAGGAGCATTACCGGTGTTAAAAATTAAGGATGAATAAACTCCTACAGCACACACTGACTCATAACAATATTGCAGATCAGAAACAGCAAGTTGCAGTTGATTTTATTTGATCCAGTAATGGCACCCACTGGTAGAAGAGGAGACTGCATCTATTTCACTTTTGCAAATGCAAGCTGGTGTTTTTGGACAGAAAACTCCTATAATCTGACATATATAATTGGATGAGTCCCATTGCTTTTTCACATTTTGCAGCTTTTTACAAAATTTTACTATTTTTTTTTTAATGACAGCATTTCATTTGCTTCTTGGCTTCCAGTACTCTCAGATTTTTTTTTTTAACCTAGTGAACTCCTCTTTCTTGGGGGAAAAAAGCAAAAAACAAAAAGTTTTATTCTAATATTTTATGTAAAAAGTACAAATCATTTGTAATATTCTATCTGTTTTCTGCTTGGAAGCAGTATATGTAACAATTTTTTTTTTTGTTCCTCTTTCTTTTTTCCTAATCTTTTTTTGTTTTTGTTTTCTTAGTATGTCTGTATGGTATTGATTTCTAGGATAGGGAATGGCATATATTCTAATCTATGTTCATATCAATTTGACTGTTGCAGTGAAAATGGAACAAAAATGGAAAGTTCTGACTTGATATGGCATCAACAGTAAGCCCCACAGACAATATTAAAAACTAATATTCTAGTTACTTTGGAATATGATGAGTTAATTTTGAATACCTTAATTAAAATAAGCCTAAGTAAACTGTAATCAGAAAGATTTATGAAGAGTGGAGTGGAAGGAAAGGAAAGAAAAAACAAACATCAGAAAACCTCATCATGGTAGTTATATATAATAATAAAATATTTATATGTTAAATGGAGTTAAATTATGCTGAATGTCTTTCAGCTTCCTCGGGAATATTTACTTATTTTGCTGTTGTCTGAATAGTTCAATTCATTCCTCTATCTCTCTCTATAGCATAGAGACAAACCTTTCCAAAAATCAAAGAATACTTTAGACTAATCATGATTACTTTGATTTAAGCTGCTTAAATATTTGGGTGACTTGGGATTTGTTCAAACATGACATTTGTATTGGTTTAATTCTTAAACTGCACTATTGCATTTTTATTCATATTGCTCTCTGCCTTTGGGCTCACAGCCTAACTCCTTTGTATTGTACATCAGTATAAAAGTGCTTTTACTAACTTACGCTAAAATGATATAAGTGTGTATTAGTTAACTATAGTCTTATCCATGGTAGAAAACTGCATCATATTAACATATCTTTACAGTTTCCCTTAGCATGCATATGAAGGTGTTTATAAAGAGATTCTTAACCTTGGAAAAAAATGGTAAGCTATGTTACGTACTGGCTTAAGCGTATTTGTGCAAAATCTTGCGCTCAAATGCGTGCATACATTTCTAAGTAAGCTAGGTAGTTAGACATACACATACATACATTTTATTTATATATATATATATATACACACACACACATACACACACACACACATATGCATATAAGGCATATCTGGAAATGAAAGGTAGTAAGGACAGGTCATGGATATGAAATGATAGTTATTCCCACGAACTCAAGAACAGCTCTTTCTTGAACTCCTGAAAGGAAACCAGGTGGGTGGTGACTTGTAGGTTTTTGCTATGATGATACTCTTCCCATACTTTCAGATCAACTAGTCCAGTTGTGTCAACAGGTTTGGTTGCCTTCCAAGGTATTTATCCAGGTTTTGATGCTGAGATTTCAGAGCTTCATCTGAATTTTTACTTTGAGTGTATGTATTCATACCTGTTCACAGTCTATTCTTTTCCACCAAAGAGGCGTGTGTGTGCACAAGTGTGCCCTTTTTAATCTATAACTCTTTGGACTAGGATAATCTGGTTTAGTAATTTCTACAGTGTAGGTCTGCTCCTCTGTTAGAGTTCTATGTGCTGTTGCAATGGTCCTTATCACAGCGGGCTCCACTAAGAAGGAAGAACTTGCATGCGTTTCTCTGTATAGCAAAATATTAATGCTGGCATTCTTTGTGCACTTTAGCATCACAAACCGCGTTTCTGGAATTGAATTCAGAATTGTATTCATGAAATATAAAACTTCTCATACAACATTTTAAGAATTATATTCTTAGTATTTTGCTTGCTTTAAAGTGTACACATCGCATTTTCTGTATCTAAAATGAAAAAATTTTTTTGAAAATTGTATTTAAAAAGGGAATACAGAAGGACAACTAAGTATGGTTTTATGGAGCATCAACTATTGAAGATGGTCTGTGTACATTGGAGAGGGCAGGCAAATTGTAAATCAACGTACTAAACATTGGAGTGAATCTGTAATGTTTTGTTGCTAGCTTGTATTGTAACTACTATCCATATGGAGTCAGCTATACAAGGAGACAGAAAAAATAAGGTGAAGAAATAAAATGTGAAACTGAAACACGCAATTTAAACAATACTTGATGTCAGGTACTTTCTTTCAAAAGTAAAGTGGCCTGTTGCATAATTCTGGAGTATGCTGAAAATAGGTATTCTAAAAACTTTTTTTAAAAAAAGATTGGCCACGAGGGGCTTGACAAATTCAGAAAGGGAAATGAGGAATAAAACAGATGCCACTTCTGGACTATCCCTGGCATATCCCTGGTCCTCTAGTTTGTCTGCTGCCCTCCCCTGCAAGGAAATGAGAAGGTCTGCATCTGTTTTTCATCCCTAAAATATTAAATCTATGTTCTAAAGAGCATTTCTTTTGAATATTTAGTATTAATGTAACACTTGCATCAGTGTTACTTTATCTGGCCTTCAGGTTTTCTTTTGATTATGATCAGTAATATGCAAGTTTCACCTCTCCTCAAAACTAGATCTTTCTTTGAGATGATTGATCAAGTGGTGAAGTGTGCATATAAAACTTTAAAAGGCTTACCAACCTGGAGCATGTAACATAGTCCAAAGCGGGTATCTAAAGGTGGGACTTTTTTGTGTTCTAATTTTGCTGCCTGTTAGGAGAGGGAATCCAGACCATAACATAAAAACTGTTTACAAAGTAAAGGTAGCACTGAAAAGTAGAGGGTTGTCCTATGTAGCAAAAAAGCGAGAAGCAATGGACTAATACAATGAGGACATTAGATAATTTGCTTTAATTTCCTACTTGTGCAGAACGTTTGTGTCCCCCTCTCTAAATGGTCACCTGAGCTGCAGCTGACAGGACAGGGTTGGACCCGTGCTGTTGCTGGAGAGGTCACGGGGAGCTGGCTTTTGCACCGCGTGGTCTGGGGCGATTCCCACAGAGTGCTCCTGATATGGTGTCTGCTGGACTGCGGACCTCTACGCTATGTTCAGCAGCGAGAGCCCTTGCTGGGCTCTCCTGGGTCTGTACTGCTGCCACAAGACCCAGCACCGTTTCAGGAGATAGATGAGTTACTTTTCCTGAGTAGTTTTACCATAAAACTTAAAACCTCTCACTGTCATAATAATAATAATAAAATAATAATAAATCATTGCTCATTAGCATTTTTTTGTATTGTTCTCCTAGCTCTGTACTACGTTTAGGCTTTAATTCTGCCACTTTACAGCAAAGCCCTTGAACAGCATCTTCAGAAGGTGGATAGTAGCAAGAACTTGTATAGATTTTTACAAAGCTTCTGACTTTATTTTAGGAAGGAAATAAAGTTCTACTGACTACAGTGTAAGTTCTTGGAAATAATAGTTTTGAGAGAGACGGGTGTTTGATATGGTATTTTTTTTTTACTCTGGTAAGTGGTGGAAAAGCTTGGATAAATAGTAATCTTCTAGGAAACAGCTTAATATCTTGACTATTTTTATCTTAATTGCAATTTACTTCAGCAGCTCATAGTCATTCCAATTCCAACCACTAGGTGGAAGTGTTTCACCAGGGTATACTAGTTATGAGTCCTTTAAGCAGCATTTATTAACCAGGCATCGGAACATCGGAAGGAATTTCATCACTGCCTAAACGTTAACATTCATAGTGTATTAACAAAAAAAAAGGTTTGTATAGTTTATTGGATAACTTTTATACATGCCATTAAGTATTTATGAAGTATTTATGATTGGTATGGCTATAATGATAGAAGACAGCTGTTAATGTATGAAAATATGTAGGGCACTAGATTTATGTCTTCATATTGTTAATTTAACATTGGTCAGTATATTAATGTTTTAATGTAATACAACATAATTTTATTTGTGACAAAGTGCTGTACAAATAACACTTTTTACCAACTATTTCTAAATATATTTTTTAAAAACAGGTCTTACTATGTAAACAACTTCAAGGAATGACCTTTCTTGTGATATTTACAGGACCAGGGGAGGAAAAAAAATATTTATTGACTCAGATTTAGAACTTTATAGGTAGAATGTTAAGCAAGGAGAGAGAATGGCAAAACCCAACGAACACGTTTAACTTCAAGCTGATACTTCAGTCACTTTGGTTCACCAAAAAACTTACAGGTAAGCTTGAGTGTTTTGTTCTTCAGAGGCTTGGATGGTTCCTTATTCCTCCTTATCCCTCTCATGTGTTTAAAAACAAAAACATAACCCTCCCATGCCTAGAGATTCCTGATCTGAGTGAGCAATCTGCATGTAGCACAGTCCCACCCATGTCCCACCCCTCCAATAAAAATGGGCAGGAAGCAATTCAACTAGTCAATTATTGTGCTTACAAAAATTTAGACCACAAGTCTAGAAACTGATTTATTAACTGTGCTTTGGCAGTATGGGATTCTTCCCGATATTTTTTTTTCTGCATATAAGTAATGTTTTCATGGAATAAAAGATTTTTTTTTTTTAGAAAAAAAAAAAAAACCAAACACATAAGTAGTTGTGAAATAAAAGCAACAATTGTAAAGTGAACAGTTCTGTGGAATGTCTCTAAAAAAATCTTTTTGTCAATTAAGGAGAAATATTGTGCATTTTGCAGAGAGGACAGTAATGATGTATAAGGGGATGATATATTTACATCTTGCATTTCAGAAGCTGTCATACTTTTTTTCTTAGAAAGCCAGAAGTAGGTACTGTCCTTAGTGTATATATAAGAAGAGAATTTCTCTTACAGAGTAATAATGTACTTGGAACACAATAGCTGCAGCTTGACCTCTCTAACTTCTGATGTTTCTGAGTCATCATAAAACTCTCTTATGTTCTCCTGTTGTCTGGAGTTGCATGAAAATCTATAGTGTTTCTTATCTACTAGATCTCAGTGCTTTGTAAAGGTGAAAAACTACCTGCCCCATCCAACCTATTGGGGAGGGAGGAAGTAATCAAATCAGTTACGTGGTTGCTATGTCATGATTGCACAGCAAATCAGTAGTCTAATTATATCTTTATGAACAGCCCTTACTGCAGTAGCAGGTTCCTTACATCTGCAGGATCGGCTTGTCTGAGATGATCATCTTATGGTAATTTAACCTTTAGGGATAGTCTATGCATATACTGTTGAAACAGTTTAACTATTAATTTAGAGCACGTTTTGCAGGGCTACAGTAATAACACTGTGAAGGAACTTCAATTAGCATAGCTAACTTCTGACAAACTAGCTAGACACAAGCCTTGTGTGTAGTAATGGGCGAAGCAGACTTTGAGCCCTGTGGTTAGGTGAGCCCTGCAGTTTTTCCTTGCCTGTGCTGGTTAATATTGGTGACAGAACCATTAACATGTGGTGTTGTTCTTACAGTAACTAGACCCCCAGGGGAACCTAGTTTTAAATCTGCCATTTTAATGACTATCCACTGTGCTCGAGACACGGCTTTCTCCTGTAGTATTAGTATACAGCAGTGGCCTAGGAAAAACGAGGCATCAGTGAGATATACAATATATAAAACACACTTATGACACGTTGCCCTGGCAACACTATATTGGCAGGTTATGATATCTAGAGATATAGATATTCTTGTACTAGATGTTTTAATAAAGCACTGCTGTGCACCTACTGAGCATGCTTACCAGCATCCTCTGTGCCAAGAAGTCAGGGCATCAGTGACCTGCTCCTCAAAACCGCGTGGAGAACTCTCCAGATGACTCTCCTGTTTCTCTGATAACTAGAGCCTTCAGAGCCCTTTCTCTCTGCCCCCCCCCCCCCCAAAAAAAATCAAAAAATTGAAGAGGAAATCCTTAAGAGATTTTTCTATTGTTCCTAGTATCTAAAAAAATGTTCTACTAAAAGCTAATGAGAATCACCATATTATTTGGGGGAACATAGAATACTGCATACAAGTTAAACTTTAAAAATAGGTTCTTGTGTCTGGAAGGTTTAAATGAACTTAAATGTGAAGTTTCTCTTAGATATAAGGGCATAGTAATGTGACTTCGAAATATTTCTCTGCCTTGTCTAGGTATTAGAATACGAAAGCTGTGTATTTAGCAGGATGCTGATACATTGTACTGTTACCCAGTGTCAAGGTGATTATAGCTTAACAGAAATTCCTCTGTCATGCAATGTCTTCATTTCCTTTGTCTGTTGTGAGGATGGACTCAACTGCCAGGGATTTTCAGTAGGAACTTAATAATTCAGTAGACAACACAGTGTACTGGCTCACTTCCCCTTTTCTGACTGGACTACATAGTCATAATAAGAAGTAGTAGTAAAACTTTTCATTGCCATGGGATGCAAGATGGAACACTGAATACACAAAGTTAGCTTTTGTGTTGAGTAAGATTACTTTATTTTTATGATCACTTTTTCTAGTTGTAACATTTAAATACTTGTTTGTATAAACCAGAAGCTGTGCACGTTTCTTTTGACAGCTTAGCGATGCTGCTCTTGTGATCAAAGGAGGTCAGGAAAAGCCATATTCATGTAGAATAGTGGTTTATGACTGAGTTATTAGGTTCCTGTTAGATTCATCCAAACCTGGTATGTAATGGATTTCCAGTACTAGTATGTTTTCTTTATAAATAAAGAGTAAGCACATTCTTATGTGTGCACACTTCTGATCTGTTTTCTATTACTTCTGTATTTTCAAATGTCACAGTATTCGGAACACATTGCTGTATTCAATCTTCATGAGATGCAGACCTATAGGTTCATACTGCCTGGAGTATTTTTAGGCTGTGCTTTGTCTGCTGGAAGCAATTCTTTCATTTTTTTTTGTGTTTATTTTTATATGAGAAATATATAGACATCTCTATTTTAGTGTAAATGCAAAATCAATCTGTAAATATTATATGAAGAGGGTGGAAACTCTTTAGTTTATCATTGCAGAGGTTGCATCAGGAATTTATTTAGCCTAAAAACTTGTATTTTTTAAATTATGTCAGCACTCACTATATGGTATTTTCCAAACATAGAGTAAATCTCTGTGCCAAAAAGTTTAAAGTTCAAAACATGTTAAAAAAAAAAATTTTTTTGGAGATTGTAGTTGGATAGTAGGGGCAGGTAGTTAAGGTTCCTTGATAATATTCAGGTAGCTTTTTCTATGCTATGCTATTGTTCCTAGAAATGTATTGTTCCTAGAAATGTCGTCTTGAAGAAGGATGAATTGTACCAACTTTGAGTGGTCAAGGAAGAAAAGATCTTGAAATCTCCAACATGATGAAGAAGACAAAAGGTAGGAAGGCAATGCATGCTGAAGAGAATAGCGGTTGTGTGATATCTATAGAGTTATTCATAAAGTTAGAAAAGTAGTTACTAATATCACACCATTCACATGATTTGACTCCTAAATCCTGAATTTCCCCAGAATGTGCTTACTCTATTCTTTTTGCTGTGCCAAAGCATACAGTGAAGTCACCTATTTATCAGAATTTCTTTAACAAACAAAAATAGGTCCCATGAGGTATTATGTCTGCATGAGCAGCATATAGAACCTCTCAGAATGTTGGCCTGGTAAGAGAAGAGATTTAAAATCAGTGTGGAAATTGGATCTCTCTTAACACTATGATAGTTGAGACCTTCATATTAGATAAAGGAAGAATTTGAAAGATTCAGTACATTGCTCTCCAGTGATATTTTTGGGCTGTTGCTTCTTTGAATAAATATTGTAAATGTTGCTATTTTAATGTTCTACGCTTCTGTGTAGTAATTATTCTAGAATCTTTCTTTTGCTTGTACATCAACTACAAATCTTTTGGTGCTTTATAAATAATAGTAACTCTCAGCAAATACATGTGTTAAAGCCCTATCTATTGCATGCATTTGTAATGTAGTCTTTGGAAAATACCTATGCCATTCTCTGGTAACTACTAAACTGGACAAATGCCACAACAGGCATTTAGCTCTTGTAAGTCTATAGCACTATTAAAACACATAGCTCTTTATAGAAAGGTTGAGTATAATTCCTTAAAGAAGACACGACAGCTGCATAAATAAGGAGACTGTTGAAGTAGTGTGTTATATTGGGAGATTTTTAAAAACTGACCACTGATCCTACCAGATAGTAAGGGGACTTCTAAATCCATCTGGTACTTCTGAAAACCTCCTCCCAAGCTTTAAACATGATGGTGGTGAGATACACAAAGTGCACTTAATCCTTCCAAGTGGTGGCTTTAACTAGTCAGGCTTCTGATTAAGTGCTTTCTTTGATGCCTACTCAAGCTTAAAGCTTCAGACCTGTCAACACTGGACTAAACTCTCTGTAACAGAAAGTGCTGGGGACCAGACATTCAGGTATCTCCATTCCTTGATCCATGAGATTTCACTTGCTCAGATTTACCTTCTAAAGCCAATGGGAAGGTGTTTTTACATTATCATTTAACATCTTGTGGAATTTGCACTGGGTAGAAATATTCTTTTTAATTCATTGGTGATGTGTTTTCTGAACCTGGAACTTTGTTTTGGTGTGGACAGACCCTGGGCTTAATAGAAGCAGGAATTAAAATACATTAACGACCAGTAAATTAGTGAGCATGCAAACGAATTACAGATCTGCCTGCTCAATTGTACTAGTGCGCATGAGCAAGTATTACTGCAACTTAAGGACAGAACAAATAAAACTGTCCCTTCAACACCTGCAGAATTTGTATCTCCAGATGAGGTTGTCATGTGTAAAAATAGCAGTAGTGTCCTTTCAGCACTTTATTTGGATTAAATTCAAATTCATAATAATGGGAATGTCTGTGGGAAGTACACATGGAAAGCAAGTCTTAAAATAGTAGGAATAAGTCTCCTATCATCTGGAACACTTCTAATTATGCCTAAGTTGATAGAATTTGGTATCTAATTTTGTATTTTTTGTTGTTTTTTATAATGCAATTCTATTTTAAATTTTTATATTAAAATATATTTTTAAATGATTAGGGTTAACACCATCTATGTATTAGGTTGTCTTGAAGATAAAGTCAACAGGTGACAGGTAGGACTGTAAGCTCATAAAATTAACATCTGTAGCACAACTTACTACAAAAGGCAGAAGGTAAATGCTTTCTTCTCACTGAAAATTACACAAAACATTCAAATCAGTGAAATTCTGAAGACACTCCAGAAGAAAGGCCTGTGGGTATTTTAACTGTTTCTCGATTTTTTTTTTTCTTTAATGCAAATATCTATATTAAAATAAAGTAAACAGTACACTGTCCCTCTGACACTTCCTCAGATGAACAAATTTTCAAGAGGATTACAAGGCTGAGTAGTCAGTTTTTGAGAGGTGGAGTGTAGTTTAGTTGGTGGGCCTGCTGTGATTGCAATTGATTAATGGGTGTTGTGATAAGCATAGAAACAGATCAGTGGCAGCTTATCCTGCTTTCAGCTGTCACAGCTGCGCCTCTTCACTCTTCTTCCAGCCCTATCGCACTGCCTGGCAGCCTTTAGAGTACCTCCTTCCCTCTGGAATTTCTGCAAATCATTTACTCAGATTCCAAGATAGCATAGCAGAAGCAGCTGGGTCTGAGAAAACTTGTTCACACTTACATATTTGTTGTGATGAAGAATATCACTTTAGAGAATGTTTTCCTACTGAGGTAGAGAAAGTGTTGTGTGTGCCCTCAAGAGAGGCTTAAGCAATGGCTCTAGCGGGCAGGTGCCCTCCGTCGTCGAGAAGCTCCAGCCTTGTCGCACACAGTGACGCAGTGGGCAAACCTGCTGGCTAAGTAATAGCCCTGTTTCTGCTTGACAGTTGCAATAAATAGTCATTGCATGTTAATTTTATTGCTACTGGTTTGATGGAAGCAATGTCGCAATGTTGTTAAATCCTGCTAGCTGTCACTTTGCTGTAATGTTCTGTAGATTCTGGAGACAGTCACAATTTCCAGAACTTGCATTTATAGATATGCTTTGAATGTATTTCTCTCACTTCCTTACTGGGGGCCATGATCTGCAGAATCGTCATATGTGCACCTAGATAGCTCGATAGGAATACTGCAATTTTAACAGAAAACTAGAGCTACATGGATTTTATACAAAACAAGGGCAGGATCCTAACTCTATACGTGTAGCTTCAGGAGGATTACCTCAGTAATAAAAGCACTTGCAGGATATGAGACCTAACATCCAATAAGAATCTATTAGTTACAAATCCTATTAGTTACGAAAAATATTTTATTTTACAGGAAACTGAATAAGCCTAGAACATGATAAATAATCAATTGATTATTTATCGACATTTTGTAGGTAATGCTTAGTAGATAAATAACAGTCTTTTTATGAAATACTTTGGTGTCGTGTAAATCGCTATTGACTTATCTGTGTGTTCTAAATACCCGAGATGGCTTTAATGAGACAGCATTAGCAATAAATTGTTTTAAAAAATTTTTGAGCAAATCCAGATATACTGAAGCTAAAGTTAAAGGCAAAGGATGTACACAAAAAATAAAAGGTCCTAACTCTGGCTAGATCTGCAGGATGTCTGACTGATCTCCTAAGGTATTATTCAGTTTATCTGCTGTGGTGGTCTGTGAACAAGAACATAATTAGAGAATTTTGGAAAAGAGATTTGTTAAACTTTTTCTATATGTGCACATCCCAAAATATATAGCATTTTTTGTATTGATTACTTAAAAATAACTGAGTTATATTAGTAGAAAACTACTTCTCAAAGTCTTTTTAATCCTTTTTATTTTTTAAAAATGAAATATATATTACTGAGAGGAACATATCTAAGAGCCTTTTTTGTTTTAAAATCATGATATTTATTTATTCTGCAATTACATTGCATGTCAGCTAAATCTTGTAATGTCTTGTGTCATACAAAAGCAAACAAAGTCATGTTACATTAATGACTTGTCTGAGATCATATGACTGCCTGCCTATAATTCTGTGCTCCTTTGCTATTGAAAAAAAAAAAAAAACATGACCCTGAAGCTTAAACAGATTTTGAATAAACATTGCTACAATTATGATATAGTAAAAAAGTTGATGGCATTTATGACTTAGCTCTTTCGTTTTTCTTCATTTAGTGATGTTAGCTTCAATTTTCATTTGAGTGTTATATAATTTTAAAAAAAAAGCCACACTGAAAGCATTATTTTTTTCAAATTGTTAAAATAATATTAAAATAGTGGACAAAAATATATACAAACTTAGACCTGTGCTTACTCAACTTATTTTTTGTACTGTATTTTAGATACTTGAATTCAGTACAGTTTAAAATGTTCTGTTTTGTATATTATCTAGCATTGTGTTAAATGAAGGTTTTGAATGAGAAGTGATAAAAATGAAAGAGTGAATTTGATTAACCATTATTCATATGAAGTGTGGATGTCGAGTTTTCCACATCTTGACCTGCTACAGGGGAACTTGTTCTTCAGGGATCCAGCTTGCACTTTTGTCCTTCCTGTGATTTCTTATTTCAGGCTCGATAGAGAAAGCAGCCACTGTTGTATCATTTCCTTCAGTGCTAACAGCTTTTATTCTCTTCAACAAGTGTTTACAGAAAAGTGTTGATGCTTATTAATCTGTTTCTTGTCTTACAAATGTGCTTATGCATGATTTGTGGTAAAATTGGCATTTCTGACAGCTCTCAATGTAATCTGCATAGCACAACAAGATTGTTACATTGAACAGATGTGGTTTGGAGTTGTTATTCTTTGTAATTACCATCATTAAGTGAAAGCATGTGTCAATCAACTTGGTACTTTAAACACACCAATCATTTGCAAGATACATGCATCTGCATTTCGAATATAGCTATAAAATATTTTCTTTTGAAGTTTTTCTGATGTTTCTATTTTATGTAGTATTTCACAAAACAAATAATGACCAAAGATGTCAGAGCAACAGATCGACAAGTTAATAAAAGCTTTACTGGGGGATCATCTAGATACTGTTATATAGACTTGTCCTCCTTTTCTGATAAAAAGCATTTGGACTTAATTTTATGTATTTGCAAAATTACTATCTAGCTTTGATCTTGGATACGGCTGTGTTATTTGGGGGAAGGAGGCTTCTTAAGTGGGAGACTCGCTTGTCTTTTAGAGGGTTTTTTTGGTCTGATTACTTGGGGACAGAAGGGAATCTGCTTCAGTAGACTGAGATGCTGCCTTTTTGAAAATTAATGTTTGGGTCACTGCTAGGATACCTTTTAGGGTCTAAAACGTTCACACCGGTAATTAGCAGAATTAGATCAGGAAACTATTTTTTGAGTGGAAGTGGAAACAAAGGCATCTTGGCCTGATTGCACAACAAGTGACAGTAGAAGCATGACCAAAGCATACAAAAGCAAAGAAATTTGGAGACGAGTTTTGCATTCTCCTGGCTTTCTTGTCTACTGACTTTACTTCTTTGTGTTATAGACAGTAGAGAGGATAGTATCTATGATTTTTTCTTTTTTTTTTTCCTCTTCTGTGCTGAGATATCTCAGTACCAAATGAGAATGTATTTGTTTGTAAGCCACTAAATGTAGCTCCTCGCGGGGAGTTGGACTGGCACACAGTCTGTGAGGGCATTTTAGCCTTTACAGTGAAAGCAGTGGTTCTGCAATTTTTTCCTCTCATTCAAGATACTGAGTTTCTTAAGTTTCCTTAACATGTTAGGTGCAAAATATCTTATGGTTGAGCAGCTGATGCCCTTATAGACGCATGAATTTATTCCAGAATATACTGAAAGCCAAATAATGTTCCTGTGAGCAATATAAAGGCCCTGTGTAAGGCAAAGAGAAATTGAATCAATAATTGTTTAGAGATTCTAGAAAAACCTATGGTCCTACAAAGGAGGATGCTTCCCAGAGGAAGGGGTAGTCCAGGATGAAAGATATTATGATTTCAGATCTTAGTGAAGGTAAGCTGTGCAGGTTGATAAATACTTCTAGTGTTAAACTCTTATGTAATTAAAAAAAAAAGAAAGTTCTTAACCTTCAGTTTCCAAGCAATGAGTTATGTTAGGACTCTGCCTGCTGAGTTAAAGATTATTGTACCATTCTTTATGACCCGATTTATATCTGCCTTACTAAAAAAGAAAGTATTAAGTAACTATTCTCATATCTTTCAGGAAATTATATTGTTTACGTTCTGCCAAAGGGACTCTAGGATCCCATATGGATGTTGGTCACTTGTTAGACCATCTGATTCTCAGCGAGTCTACTGCGAGAAATATTGAAATGGAAGTTAAGGAAGTCTATTTGAAATTTAGGAGCTGCATATAAGGTACATCAGAAGTTCTGCCTTAATGATAAAGAACTAGGAAATCACTTTTTTCTTTCAAAGGAATTTTCAATAAAAATGGGTTATGTTTGTAGTCAAAGTCTAGTGCCCTATACAGAACCAGAAAACACAAGGAACATAGCATAGCGCGGAGCACAGCAGTGCAGGCTGACAGATACCGAAGAGTCTGTTACAATCCCAGCTAACACTCTCTGTTAAAGAAGAAATGTAAAGGTAAACTGATTGCTAACTCTCAAACTGTCCGGTAGCTGTGCAAAACTGGTCTTTTCCACACACACACTGGGTCTACGAGTTGATTGATATTTCTGAAGTTGTCCTAGAAAACTTCGAGGCCTTTGTGGAGGAATTCCTTTTGCCTTGGTTTCTCCACCTTTTAATGGAGGTAATGCTTATCCACCTGCAGCTTATAACCACGCTTATAAAGCAGTTCAAAACTGTTTAAATTCACACAAATGCGCATCTCAATCTGGGGGCTGAGGAAGCCTTAGCAGCCTTAGTAATTTCTTTAGATAATCGTCCGTTACACTTGCAGGCTTCCAGTTGCGCCAGGGAAGCAGCTGGGCTTCCTTTGGGACAAAGTGTTGTGGAGAAGATGCCCTATCTCGTATACTTTACGTAACGGCTACACTGAAAATGCCGTTTGCAGCTCCAGCCCTGTAATCCTCAAGCCAATCCATCGTTCAGTGAAGTAATCCGGGAAAAGCCCTGCCCACGTTCGTGGACATTCACAACATACTTCACGTACTGACTCAAAAGTACTAAAGCCATCTTGAAGTAGTACTTTTGAGCCAGTTAGAGACTGAAGAATTTTACAATTGCAATGTTATATAATACTCACTATGTTATAATTAGTAAATTTGAAAGTACTGGTGTACCTTCACGTTTTGAAATGGAACATGCTTTTATTAAAGGGAGTGCTTTGAGGAATTTTTTAACTATTGATGCTGGTATTTGCATTCTGCCAAAGGACAGGCCTACTCTAAAAATACTGTTATCCTGCTTGACCAGAGGAGCACTTTAAATGACTTTGCAAAAATTGTACTTTGTTCTTGAAGCTGTCTCAGAGTATTGGCTAAGTCTTTGTAAGCAAGCATCTGTGACAGCAGTGCTGACAAAACTTTAACTGATTTACTTCACTGTATTAAGTGTAGACAACACAGTTATGTTGTCATATATGCACATAAATGAATGCATATAGGAATATATGAAAACATTCAACTCATAATCAGTGACTTTTCTTTGCTTTACATATTTAGAAACAATGGTATCAGACTTGAGAGAAGTGAACATCAGCCTATGGAGAGAACTGAAATACAGGATCCTTCTATCCTAATTTACATGAAAAATTAAGTTGAATTTTTAACTTGATGCCCTTCTTCCACAGCATGCTGGGCTTGCAAAAAACAAAGCTTGAAATAAGAATTACTTTCATGTGTAAAAAGGCCCTTACACTTATGGTGTTATAACGTGATGGATTCACTGGGTTTGATTGTTACTGAATTAATGATTGAGATATCCAGTCATGGGCCAACATTTGCACAAACAGCAAGGACATTTTGACCCTTGTTATTTGAATGCATTTTCTTTCAGTTTCTTCATGTGTAAGATGGGAATAATGACAATTTTCCATTTTCATCTTTTAAAAAAATCTTACAAAAAGTGATATCCAAATGAAAATTATCTATTATTATATTTTCATCTATTACCCTATTAAAAGGAACTTAATTACAATTGGAAAGTGTGCATTTCTGGTGCTGTCTCCCAACTGATAGTTTTTCTGTTTTTTGTGTTGCCCTCTGAGGGGTTCTCATAGCAGATCTTTGAAGATTACTTAATATATATGCTTTTATTTGGTTGAATGTTCATTTTAAAAATGTTTTAAAACATCTATTCAGAGCTCAGTAAGGGAAGGAAGATTAAATTGTGCAGTTTCATAGTACATGATGGACATAGTCTGTGCGGTGGAACCCAGACATCCATCTAGATTTCCTGCTGGCACATCTGTTCTTTAACACATTGTTTTAATGGCTGGTGCTTCCAAAGAAACACAGCGTTCAGTACCTTCATAGTAAGGTATCAGCTTTATTTTACTCATTCTAGCATGCTGTATTTTGTATTACTTGAGATATAAAAAAATATTACGTACAGGTAACGAAAATGATCTGTAGTTTCAAATAACAGCACAGACATTCTTACAGATTTGTTTTTATTTTGGCAATTTCCTTGGATTTCAAAAATCAGTTTGCTTTGCTTTTACACTCTGCATTGGAACGTGGTATTTTGTTTTTTTGACGTTAGGGACCTTCTACGTATATAAGTATATAAAGTGGATATTTGTTTTAACAAAGTCTTTTCTCATAAACTTAAAATACTTTCATGCAAATGATGGCAGAAGAAAGAGAAGAGAATAAATTGAATTGCATACCAGGGTTTTGCTGGTTTATTGGAAGGTTTTTCTCACAGCATCGTTCCGATACCCTTTTTGCCACCATAGTATTACCTATAGGAGAAAGGCAACTGAAAATATACCGCTTTTTTTTGTTTATTTAAATATCAGACTTCATATTTTTTTATCATGTCATATTCCTTTACCTTAATTAAAAAAAAATCTTTAGCCATGGACTTCTTATTTTGTAGTTACCCTGAAAATTACTGAGATTATTTGCTCTGGAAACAACAGCAAAAGAGAATATAAAGTCACATCACGTTAACTTATTTTCAATACAGAAAATTAAGAGGTTGAAGGAATAGTTTAACCTACTCTCATCCCCTGAAGCTCCACTGGCTTAGAATTTGAGAAATGCATGGAAGAAAATGTTGGTTGTAATGATATTTTGCGGTTCTTTGTGTGTTTAGGCTTTGCAGTCAGTTAGTTCTACTAATTTTTCTCACACATATTTTATATATTCCACTTTATAATGTAGAACTATAAATAAATTTAGCTGTAACTCTTTAGAGATGTTTTATGTTCCTTAAAAAAAAAAAAAAAAGGTTTGAAACGTGGACTAGGCATACATTGTGTTGAGAATAGTAAGTTTGTTGTAAATGTCAACATAATGGGGCACTTCTTCCTCTTGAGGTGCATGTACAGTTTTCCTGAATGTTAACGGGATTTATAGAACTGCAGTTGAAGGAAAATGCACACCCATGTATATATTGTACATACGATATCAGGATCCCAAAAGACTTGTGCACTCTCCTCTGTAAAATACGGAGCCTGGAGATGCACGAAAGAGGAGCTTAAGACTTTGACGTTCCTTTTGTTGAAGCTGGCAAGAATCACCTTTGAATATAATTAGCTCCTTTTGACAAACCTTTGTCCTATTTTTGCAGTGCTCTAGATATTTATTGATAGAAGTATATATAATCAACATTAGCTGCTAAATATGCATTGATAGCTGAAAGAAAGATATTTTCCTGACTATTTATGCTGGGTGCTAAATGGATATTAGTAACTGCTTTAACTCTGTGTTGGAATTTAACTTTCTATATTCCCATGAGTTCAGCCTTGTTTTGCTTGAGTACTAAAATTATGTTCAGAAAAATCAGTCTAGTGGCTTGCATTCTTTATTCAGCAGCTATCACTCAGAGTTCTGCCTGGATTTAAGATTTATTTCAAAATATGATGGAAGCACTTTAGCTCTGGATAATGAGATCTGACAGCACCTGAGCTGCAGAAGGAGATGAAATCACTATCTTCAGAAAATAATATTTTTTTCTACATATTCAGGTTAAATGTGTGCACATCCTGGTAGCTGGAACATCTGTTTCTAGCTTGTTGTTCCTCTTGGCTGCTTCTCAATTGGATTTTCTCAAGCAGGTCCAAAGCTTGTCACCTTAGCCAGGGTCTGTTAACTATCACCACTGGCCCCACATTAAGTAGGAGGTTCAGGGCTAAGCTAATAACTCTCCTGCCTTTCTGACTGATCACAGCGATTCTCACTGTGGCTACTTATCATGCCGTGCTCCTCTGGGAGGGTTGTCGTCTTTGTCTGTACCTCCGTGTGGAATTCTTTTTGTTTTCTTCATTCCTAAGTTTTCAGGTGGAAATATTGAAAGCCCTTTTGCTTTTGGAAGCAGCTATTTGATTGCTGTCTGTTGTTTCTCCCTTACCAGCTTTAGATAATGCTGTCTCGCAGAGCTAAAATTTTGCTTGTTTCTTTTCTCTGAGCAGAGGTGTAACTGCTGATTTCCAAAGCAGAGACTGCAACTAGGAGTGTGTGGTGGGATGGACCCATGAGCATGCTGTAACTCCAGTCTGTGTGAACCTGGACACAAATTTTACATTGTCACAGGTGAACTGATGTTGATGATCTTGGCTTTACAGCACAGTGATGAATAATATTTTAACATTTTTTTATCTAGCTCATTAGGCTGCACTTTGCATTCATTTTTTAAGAGACCTCAAATTTGTAGGCTGAGGAAGAACAAATCTATGAAAGAGAACTGTTAATCTGATCATTGGCTACCTCTGAGCATAACATAAAACATTGCCAAAGTCTATAAAACTGCTTCTGTTGACTTTAGTAGGCTTTGAATCAGGCCCAAAGTGACTGTAGGGTTATTATAGGGGCGTGTGTTTACTGAGAAATTTGAGAAATGATGGTGACAATGCAGGAAAATCCATGTGTTTCCCCTGGAAATTTCTCTAGGAATCAAGGATAGTGTTGTCATTTGTTTTACTCCAAGCAGAGTCAAATAATAATAATCTTACCCAGACTTGAAAAGTGCATCAGGGCTGATATGACTGGCTAATAGTTGGAAAGCAGAGATAGTTAAACTGAAGCTCTGCCAGATTTCCCATTGTAGTCCAATATACTTCTTCACTTTTTAAGTTCTTCCTTTCTTACGTGTTATGTTTTATCATCTCTGTATTAACTCTTCAGTGAATACATGGAAAATACACTGCTGTAAAGTATTTGAGGGGAGTTTCAGCATGATTGCGAAAAAATGTGGGCTAGACAAAGGAAAGATTGTTATTTTCTGGACTTAAGCCTGGAATAAATACATCTTGAGTCATGAATAACAGTGCAGAGATCTGAAATGTTGTTTTACCAAGTGAAACTAGTCTGTCGTCCACCTCTCAGCTTTAGGCTGTGTCTCTACGTACCGAGTTCAGTATCACAGTGTGTTGTGAAAATGGTAGCTTTTAGAATTGAAAGCAAGTGTGAACACTGAACAACCCTCCTACGTTTGTCTTTCTCACCTTTTCTTTCATCTTTACTCTGCTACTGTTAGCTTAGGATCAGTCAGTGCATGATCACAAGCCTCAGTAGAAGCAATGACATGGAAAAACAGCAGCTCAGTGGACAGCTAGTGCTTGATCCCATCTGGAGCTTCTTCCCTTCTCTTCCTCCTGCCAATAATTGTGATGGTTGAACTAGATGTTAGGTGTTCTTGAAAGGCAGGGATTTAAAATAAAAGCATCTACAAATGTATTAAATGACAATTGTATTTTTAGACTATGATGAAATCCTGGATACTCTCTAATCTCTTTCAGAAGAGGGAACTGGCAGCAGCTTTCCCCTTGATATAGGAAGCAACAGATGAAAAATCTTTTGCAACTGATGGAGCCAAAGTAGAAGTGACCCCCAAACTGATCATGAGGTAAGTTATGCAAGGTAGCATAGCTTAAGGCAGGTATAGCTTGGAGTGTAAGCACTGAACACGAGAGCAACAATGAGAAAGGTGATGCTGGAGACTAAAAGGAGTGAAGAAAATGGCAAAAATGAATAGGGAGAGGTGACTAAAAGAAGATGACACTGCAGGTAGGGGTGGCTGGGAAATGCGAGAAAATACACAAACAACCAGAAAACAAATGAACAATGTAATCTCCATATGCAGTCCAGACTGGCAAGGCAGACAAGAGCGGGAAGTAGGAATTGCTATTGTAAGGATTTTCTTGCCTTATAAGAGTTAATGAACTCATTTTTATCTTCTAATTTCTTATTTCTTCCTCATCTAAGAGGGGTATTTTTTTTTTGTACTTTTAATTGCAGTGTCCTTTGGAATCTCATCCTTCCTGGCCTAGTCTCCTCTTTCCATTCTTTATGTTAATATTCTTGCTGTTTTTTCTCAGCTATTTGATGCTCTCTGTCCTCTTCTTTAAACGCTCTCTTCTGGATATATGTGATGTGGAAATATGGAGTTGAAAGGGCTGGGAGAGGAAAGTCCTGACTTTTTTTCCCCTCCTTTTTATTCATCATCTTTAAATATTTAGAATCTTATATAAAATGTAGAACATGCATAGGAAATAATCAAGTTTTTTTTTACAACTTATTGTAAGTCTGATTCTTAGCCAGTTAAATAAGGACAATAGTCTATGTGATCAGGTCAGTCAAGCACTGACTGACATGAGATTCATTATTTCATTCAGTAAAATTTTCTGGTGAACTTGATGAAACTCCCACCCAATGTAATAGCCAAACCCCTATGTAAGCTGCAGGTAGTGTATTTTCTTAACAGAAAGTCTGAATTAGATCCTTTGAAATCAATAAAATTACGAAGCTGAGAAGCCCATTTTCTTCTGCATTTTCTTACTTGACCTACAACATCAAACTAAATTTAATGGGATAGATATTGCACTGAAAGCTAATAATAATGAAAAGTGAGCAAACAGTATATTCCTTGTCCTTCTGTGGTAGTAGTCTTTTTTTCATTTAAGCAAACAAAACTAAAAATTATGATCCAGAGAAATTTTTTTTAATATATTTTAGTTCACCCTACAGATGCTTTAAAAATATGACTCTGACCAGATAGAGGAAAGCAAAGAGAGGAATAAGGATAAAGGGAAGAAAGACAGAAAAGTTTATTAATAGGTCTGTAATGATATGAAGTTTATTCTAGGGATGAGGTAAAACTTAATGGTTCATAAATAGCAAATTCATTATGTTTTTAATACTCAGGTTATATTAACACTATATAACATCTTTATAGTACCATTAGTACCATTTAATCCTAAGCTCAATTTGGAAATAAACACTTCCAAATCTTTTTCATGAAACAATTGGCCAAATAAATTTTTTTAAAAAATAAGTGTTATCTGATTAGAGCATGGCTGGTTCAATCATAAACAGACTTATAAATGTTTTATGTCAACTCTTACATGTAGTTCTTAAACGTTAACAAATTAATTTATTTTAAAGGCCATATCAAGGTGAAAACACCGGGGCCCTAGGCAGCAGGACAATACATCACAGAGCCATTTCTCATTCAGTCACAGTAATGGCAAAGGATATGTTAAGACATAAAACGTGATATGGTTTGTTAAATATTCATTTACAATTTGCATTCATTATTAAATCATGTGTTAGAACTAATCTTTAATCTAAAAAATACATAATGTGTCGTAAAGCCTATTTGAAAACATAAAAAGTATTTTATACTTTTCATGTTGCTTTTTAAAGGTTGACTAGAATACACCAAAATATTTGTCATTAATGCTATTTAATTATTCCAAAGAGATTTGATCTGTGATTTCAATAATTTATTTTGGCCTTTAGGTCAATATAAAACAAATACCTGCTTGGGAGATAGTCTGCTCTATGATTAACGACAGTTTAGCTCCCTGAGTGCTCCATGGCAACACTGCTGCTCGCTGTCTGAAACCTTTGCGGTGTAACGCGGTAGCTCCAGGAGGCTTATTTTACAGTGGTCCCTAACAGTTTGCTTGATGATAACAGTTAAGCTGGTTTTTCTAAATGTACCGTTTCACTGAATGTGACTGCTGGTGGTTGTCTTTATGTGGCACAACAGCTTAAATGGTTAGAATTTTGGTATCGGTAAAGAATATACGGCAAAACAATTTTTAATATCAGAAGGTACACTGACTAGAATCAAATATTTGCTGGATTTCCACAGAACTGCTGTGCCATTTGCATTTTGCGCACTAAGAAAGGCCTGTATGAGAGAGCTGAGTGTGACAGAAGTGATTTGTATTATAGGAGACCAGGAGCTACTCAACGAACCATGTAAAAACAGTTCATTAAAATGTTTATGTGCTTGGCTGGTTAATGCAAAGAAAGCTTTATTGCAGTCTTATAAAACCTTGGTAACTTCAGGCTGAAATCAGATCAATGCATCTGTAATAATTCAGGCATAAGCTCAACTGAAAGCAAAAGCCACCAGAAAAGATGGCAAGAGACAATGTTCTCAAAATCCTTCTTCTAAACTAAAGTGCAAATCAGTATTTAAATTGTATAAGAACTTTCTTACTTAGTGAAAGATTTCTAGACAGTGGTACTAAATGTCTTTTTCTTTCCTGGATTTTTTGAACCCTGAAATTTCAGTTAGCTGGAGTCCAAGGTGTTTGGACATTTGTTAACTCTGCAGCACTTCTGCTGAGGCACTGTGAAAATGTGGGATGTATGTGTAGGTATTACAGTACCTATTGTGTCCTGTACACATCCTCTATATACTTTTAGGTTATATACAGTTCTGGACAGAATTCTGATCATCTTATTTTTGGAGACTATAGTAAAGAATTAAGAACTTCTTTAAGACGTCAAGCCTCTCAAATCTATTTCCAGTTTAACTGCTGTCTTGTTCCATGAGTAAGCGTGTGAAAATGGAGACGTCAGAGTGAAATGGTCTCTTTCTGTTTCGTATCTGGGCACTGTGAGTTACTGACGAGGTCCTGAACAGAGAGAGCAACTGGCCTAGCTAGATGCTATAGGATTAAAATTAGCAAAAGTAAAAACTTTGTAAAATTAGGTTGGCTACTCTCTACCAGAGACAGTGTCAGAGAGAGCTACAAAATGAATTCTTCACATTAGTTTAGCAGGAGATTAGGAAAAAGCCTCTGCAAGGAACATGCCATTCCAGGAGATTCTTCAAAGGCTAAAAAGTTGGACTGTGCGTGAACCCTGCGAAAAATAGGTGGAGCTGTCTGAGAAAGCATGCTGAGCTGACTACGAACTTAGAATGAATTGGATGCTGGTTTTGATTAATAAAGTAATAAAGTAGATCTCCCTTCCCTAAAAGCAATAGCGTAGTTGAACAGCAGGGAATCAACTCATATTACCCACATTCTCCTCAAGGTACTGGTAAGAGAGGAAAGAGATCTCTTTAAAAAAATGCATGGTTAGAGCAAATCCTTGTTTGCTAATCAGCCACATCCTCTCCCCATCTTTCTGGAGAGTATGGACCATCAATTTCTCCGTAAAACGAAGGGGATGCAGGCAATAGTTTAGCATCCTATGCATTATCTCTTCTTTTTTTTTTATGATTACAAATAGAGCACTTATGTGCACTGACCCGTATCTCATACCAGCCATCAGTAGCCAGGTCCAGATTTAGGTTATTGTTTCAGCACTGGATTAGACTGTAAGTGTGATCAGAAGCAAATTTATCTAATATCACTTGATTGTGATATTTGTTATTGGCACTTGTACATACGCACACCTAAAGCCTGAAGACACAGAGCAAGTGCTCTGGAGCCCCAAAGGAATGGCTATCACTGCTTTTATTTTGAGCTTCAGGATGGCTGAGGAGACACTCTCTATTGGGTTTAATTAAGCTGTCCTTAAAAGCTAGTGTGCTCCCCATGTGGCTTTCCAAACTCTCAGATGTAGTTGTAAGCTTAAATGACCCTCAGTCCTGCAGCATATCAACTTGATGTGTATAATTGATTGCTAAACATTTTTTACAGCCTGTTAAATGGTAACACTAAAAAAAGAAAAAAAATTATACATACATGTTGATTAAAGTGCTTTTGTATAGAGGGGTCAGAGACATTAGCAAGTTAAAAAGAAAGTGTGAGCTCTGTTGTGGTACTTCTAACCTGTATGCTTTATTTCCCATAATTGATACCACATGTCTACTCTAAAGGTATTTTGTCAGATTTCAAACTGCAAATATTAAATGCATTTAGAATATAGTGCACTTCAATAAAGACACTATGCAGAATGCTCAGCAATGTAGATTGCTGGTATTATAATAGCAACAATTATAACGAAAAGAATATTTTAAATGACCACAGTAGCTTGTAATTGTGTGGTAAGATAGGAAAAAAAAATCAAGGTGTAAAACCTCAGAGTAACAGTAAATCCAAAATGGATTAAGACAGACATTCAAATGATAATTGTTGGTAATTTTGTTTTTGTTATAATTTGTGGTAGTTTTTTTAATAACTGACATAAGACATAATATGTTTTTCAGGGTTCTGTGATAGCTAGCCACCAAATGGAATCTGTCACAGAGTATTTGCAGCTCCTCTTAGTGAGGAAGGTGCTGTTGCAAGTACACGCTGAAAAATGTTCAGTGTGTGCATCCATGAGATCTTTTTCTTAATAATATAATGACTGGATAGCTGTAGCAGAACAAGATGTTTATCCATTTGCTTAAAAAAAAAAAAAAAAAAAAAAAAAAAGGAGGGAAAAAAAAAATCCTTAACCCTTGTTTGGGAAATAATGCTTCCAGGGTTTGATTAGCATGACTTTCTAATATCAACATCATGTACTGGATTTTTTTTCTTTAATTCATTAGTACTGATAAAGAAAAGGTATTAGCACTGACAGATTGCTAGAGTTGTCCTGTCAAAGTAGTTATGTATAAGATTTACAGGATAAGAAGAATACTTTGGTCATTGCTTTTTCTCTGCTGATTATACCAGTTAATGATAGTTACAGAAAACCCTCACTATGAAGTGTACGCAGAGCCATCTGAAAGTGCATATAAACTAAGAGCTTTGTATGTATTGCTGAACATCCGTCACATAGTAACAAGTTTTATTCTGTGCCAATTCAAGCAGATTTGAAAGTCATTTAGGGGTGAAAAGTTCCATGTTTCATGTACAGAACTCCTGAAATATCCAGTTCCTCTACAGAGGTTTTTATTTCTGAATAGCCTAAATGTACATGCTTTATTTTTTTGAATCCATTTTTATAGGTTTGAATAATCTTTATTGTAATTGTCTGGAAAATACTAGTTCAATTCTTATTTTCATAAACATGAAATTTCAAAGGTGTTTTATGTTTGTATGTGTGCTGTTGGAAACTGGCTTAGAATATTTGACTGGATAGTGAACTCTAGCAGGTTATTTTAATTGGTAACATCACCTGCTGAAGATATGTGCCAATACACAATCTATAAGAATGAGATGTTAAGCTGAAGTGATTTATTTAAAAACATTCCACAGGAGGGTGTAATTCACTTTTGAGATTCTAAGCAATTTCATTTTTCTTAAACCTAAAATTATAATTACTACCTTAATGTTACTCTATCTCCCTTCCTTCTCTATACACAAACAGGATCAGTATTCTTAATGCTATATGGAAAATGTTTCTTTTCTTTCTTTTTTTTCCTTTTCTTTCTTTTTCTTTTCTTTTTTTCTTTTTTTTTAAGTAAAGGGAAGATAAAATTGATTTAATTAAAAAATACACCAATCATTATTTGTCTACTATATCTAAAATGTTCTATGTATGCTACAACTTCACAGATGTGTAGAAAATAGAATTTAGCTAAAATGAGCTAATAAGACAAAATAAATAGATAAAAGTTCCATGTAGGAAACCCTGCTGTAGTAGTAAAAAGGCAGAGAGAGCAACAAGAGGAAATGAGAAAGAGATTCTCTTTCTTAATCAGAGAAAGCATTGGGGTTTTTTTTTTTTTTTAGTTTTGCAGAAAATTATTCAGTATGCTGTTTTTCTTCTCATTTTACTGGACGGTATCATGCCTCTAGTTTATACGAAATTAGCTATGTATGTGACTATTTCTTTTAACCAAAAACCCCTATGTTAACTTGGGCAAAATATTTCTGGAATAAGTTTCATTTAAGACAGCACAACAACACTGAAGTTAGAAACATGTTTGTGTCTTTTTTCTTTTTTTCCACGACTAGCCCATGTCTATTCTCTATGAAATTGATGTCAAAAAAGTATTATATATTTTCAGTGGGAAATAGAAGGCTGCCCTCTACTATCCTTGTCAGGACGTCGTATCCCTTTAATCATACTTTTCATTTCAGTACATTGAAATTTCTGTTACCAAGGACAACATCATAAATAAAAGTGTTTGTGAAATTTTTACCTGCAGCTTCCTAACTTTGTGCATTAAGCATGAGACTAGCAGAGAGGTGGTCAAATGTGAAAATTTATAATCATTTATTACATACGGCTGAAGCGAGAAGGGAATAAAAGCGTGAAGGCATACATCTATAAACTGGAGCAGAAAAGCTTAAATGAAAAGTAAAGTGAATTTCTGTGTCTTGTCATAAAGTAATGAGAAGCTAGAGCTTTATTCATAGCAACCCAAGATGCATTTACTCTCAATCTAGCTTTAGCAGTAAATGCTTCCCTGATGTATTGCTTTGGACTTACAAAGAAATATTTGTGCTCTACATAATAGTATAGTTAGGAGAATTACTGCATGGCTGAGGAGATTCTATAAAGGTTTATAGCTGGTGGTGTTACTGTAATTTAATCACAATGTAGCTAATGTAGTACTTTAATATCACAGGTTACTTTTTTATTTACCATTTATTAGTAACTGACAGTCAATCATCACCACATCATAAACAAATGGTGCTGAATTCTATAGGAAGCCTGAAGTTCTAGAATAGATGTACTGTAGGTCTTTTACACAGGGTCCATAATGAGTTAACCATCAAATTATTATTTAACAGAGTAATTGTACGAGCCAGGGTTCTTGTTTTCAGTCCATCGGCCAAAGAAAACGTTGCATGTCGTGAATACAATTAGCGTTGCGTATCGTGCATACACACGAAGTAACTCATCAATCCAATACAAGTAATACTGAGGCACGTTTTCAAAAGTATGGAGAACACCACTTGGGCAAAATGTACTGTGAATAGGAATTTACACATATTGATGGGTTTATTTACAGAGGTCAATAATTATGCTCTCTTAATTCCAGACTCCTTTTTCTTAGGATTACTCTGCTTTGTGAATTGAGAAAGTAAATGTAGCTATAAAGAACCAAGAATCCATCTGGTGCTCTTGAGGCACTGAAATCTCAATATAATTCTTGTGATAAGAATGATTTATGCAAACTCTCTTCTACTGTGCTATTTTATTTAAAATCTTTCAGAAGATGCTTTTCTGAGATGCATATTTGTTTGCAAAATTAGAAGCTGACTGGAACTCTAGAAGTATTTTTGCCAAGACCCCAGGTGTAAATTCTATTCCCTCAAGACAATGTGGTCTTTTAATTTCAAACAAAATCTTTGTTTGTTTTTCAGAAGCCTAGCTGTAGGGGAATGACTAGTAACCATCATCAGACTGCCATGTGGATTAATATGAACTACTAATAAACCCCACAAAGATGTATTTTTGTAGGCTACTGGTGCATGTCCTGGGTACATTGCAAAGAAGGAAGCTGAAGACCAAGCCCTTTCAATCACCTGTAAGACTTGCCAATAACTCTAGTTATGCAACACTGTGGCATGGCTTATTGCTATTAGAATATCTCTTTAATTTAAAACCCCATCCCTTTCATGTTGAAAAAAATTCCCTAGCAGAAAGAAGTGTTAAATTTTTTGGAGATCACATGTGCATACACACATACATACATATATACACAAGTATGTATGTACATACACATATGGACATATTGTACAGGACTGTTTTCCTATTAGATACAGAATATGAAATCTCCCCTTCCCATCAGTATTCTTTTTGTCTGTCAGTTTTCCAGACTAACTGGATGTTTCTAACCATTAAATCAGATTTGACTTAAAAAGTGTGCTGTTCCTTTGACCAACTACAAAACAAATCAAACTACTTATATTTGAAGACCCTGTGAACACTATTTTTGTACTACTTTACAAATCTCTCAGTTCATAATAAACTCCTGACTTTATTTGTGCATTTATTGCCTCTTTGATGTAAGAGGTTTTTCAACAGGGAAGAACCTGAATTGCTATAGTCTGTGCCTGTAATTAGTTCATGTAAATGTACTATTGGGCTCGTGCACAGCCCAGTGAAAGCAGGGCTACTGAATTCCTAAGAACAGAATTACTGGTTATATGTAAAATAACAATAATGTGAAAGGAAGATGCTAGTGGAAATCAACGTTCATGTCTCTCTCTGTTACCTTCCTTTGTGCTTTTCGACAGCACTCTGCATACAGGCGCTTTCAGTGCTTCCTTGAACGGCCAGCAAGGATCCAGCTTAGGTCATACTGCTCAGAGCTGAATTTGTTTCTGGACAGTGTGTCGTATTCCAACTGTCATTGTACCTTTGAAGGGCATTTCCTTCGGGTTAGGTTAACAATGGATTGAAATACAGGCACAAAAAAAAAAAAAAAAAAAAAAAAAAAAAAAAAAACCTTGGAAGGAGGATTTAACACCACATGCGTTCAGGTAACACCTTCCGTGTTCAGACACCCTATTCATAGGCTATACTGAATCTTGGAAGCTGTAGAACCATTGACTCTTCTCACCGTTACCTCTTAAGCATCCTTTTGCTGGCTAGCTTTGACACTAAGTTTCTGGCATTTAGCCTATCTGTTCTAATCTGTTTTTATTGCACCTGTCTGAGCAGCCTGATGCAGTCTCCTACTTCACACTTTTCTGCTCCTTTGCTCAACTCTTTCCTTCCCTCTTGCTCTCCTTAGCTTTCCTCGCAGACTCTCTGATAATAGTGTCCCCATGTTGCTCTATATCTCAGGTGGAGTGGCTGCTTTCCCTTTCTTGTTAGGTATGTAATATTATGGGGGAAGATGCAATGAGAAGAGATGCAAGGTTGGAAAGAAAATATTCCATGATAGCTACAGATGGCCAGTAACAGTGACTAATGGTGAAATAAGAGCTGAAAAGGTACTTCCCTACCTTCCTAGTAGGGAAGCAGGCAGGAAAAAGAAACCACTCCCCCACCCACCCCCAAAACAAAAACAAAAAAACAAAACAATTCCCCCCCCCCCCCCAAAAAAAAAAAAAAAATAACAGGTTGAGGAAAATACATTGAGCTCTCTGTTTGTGTTTGTAGGGGTGGGTGGTTTTTTTGCCTTTTTTCTTTTCCTCTGATGCTGCTTGAGATGTTTGTTATTATTAATAGTTGGAATTGCTGTCACTCTTTTTTTTTTCTATCAAAATTTGGTAGCTTTGTTTCCATGTCAAACAGGCCAGGAAGATGGCTGATGGTGAGTAAGAGTAACTGACAGACTTGGTACAAAGGAAGGTGAGATGATTCTTTGGATTATAAAACTTAATTGATTGCTTTTCATAAAATATAGATTTGAGATCTTTGTCCATTTGCACACTGATGCAGAAATAGATCTTACTTTCTTCTATCATTTTAAATTACCTTAACTAGATTAGGAGTTATTTAGTACTAGGCTAAAATGTAAACTCAATTCAACAGAAATCATGCATGAACTCATATCAAATTTTCAAGCTCTTTCTTCTCAGAAAAAATCTTGAAAATGTCAATTGCTTTAATTGTAAATAATTGAACAAGGTCATCCTCTTGAAAACCACCATTTAAAAATATAAGTTTACGAAGGCTTTAAAAACTCCAACAAACAAGAATCTGACCTAAATTTAAATGTTTCTTTTTTTCTTAATTTCTTAAATTTAAAAATTAAATGTCTTGGGTCTTTTTGCCATGAAAACTGAGAACAAATGTGTTTTGGGTCAGTCCTGAAGCATTAGCTTCAGTGACTATTTTCAGTCAGTGATTGCAAAAATCAATTATTTATTCAACCTTACAGTTAAGTAGGCTGTTTTTTTTTTTTTTTCGTAAGAAAAGTGCTGCATGTTCTTTTTTTATTAACTATGCCTGAGATATTGTTTTATACTTAGTGTTCCTCAAAGGTCAACTCTACTATCATCAGCTGAGCAGTTCATTGTGTAGTATGCTGGAGGGGTATGAGCAGATCTTTGTGCTGTGTAAGCACAGTGGTTTGCACCCTAACTGCAACAGCACAAGATTGAAGGCAAATTTTCAAATACATGTTTAGAACCCAACATACAGTATAACTTTAAATAGTTGAGATAACTTGATTATGCATAAGCAATCAGAACCCATCTTGGCTTTCATAACCGTGTGGTAGTGCTGGCTCATAAAAGAACTCAAATTGTAAACTGAACATATTTGCTATGCAACAATAAAGAGAATGTAAGCATGACCTTTGGAAACTATTTTCACACTAACATTTTTAGGCTTAGAATGAATTTCTAAAAGTTTATCTCTTTGAGCAATGTACTGTATATTTTACACTTGGAATAAGAGTTGGAAACATCTTGCTTCCTTTTTTATATGAATTATTATTGCTTTGAAAATATAAAATTGAAGTTACAAAATTAATCTTCACATTTTTTCATATTATGAAAGACAGGTTGTATCCTTTGAAAAAGGATTAGAAGGCAGAAAATCATCTCTTTTTAGGTAGTTGCTCATCCTGAGAAGAGTTTCAATTCTGTAACCCTAATATCAATAAGTTAATACATAGTTTTGAATAAAATAATGTATTATCATTGGCCCATCAAAGACTTCCCACATATACAAGGATATTTAGTCTAAATTATTTTGAATACATTTTGAAATCAGTACAACTGAGAGCTCTAAAGACCACTGTGATCCAGTCCTAAACGCCTACCTCTCACAGAAACTCAAAATTGTCAAGTGTGTGGTATCTGGTAAATGGCAACATTCAAGTAACTTCTGATGATGACAGTGTTTTGTATTGACATGTTTTATATTAATTCTTATGATAGTTATTACTGGTGTCCAGTTGTTTACAGAAGGATATCTGAAAGGCCATAGACACAGTGGTCTCCCTCTAATATTAAAAAGCTAGTATTTCTCCAGAGGAGGTTTGACTGACCTAATGCTGGAGGGTCTATAGCACTTAGGGCTATCTTGTCTTAGGTATTTTCTGCTTGTCCGAGGACTTTGTAAAAATAGCTGTACTGGTGTGCGCCATGAACCTTCTCCTTATTCAGGCAAAACTCCCACGGAAGCCAAAAGGGCTTCAGCTAACAGAGGAGGCATTTTAGGACCCTAAAATGATATGAAAAGATGCACTCAGAACAAGGTTTCTCTTACCGTGTGCCTCCACATCAATCCAAACAGAATTCATCTGATAGGTGAAAAATGGAGAAGAGAATGCAGAACTGTTGAATCACATAATAAGGAGATTAGCTCTACGGGAAATAGTGTCTATCACAAATGCATCTGACTGGACATTTTAGACTGGACAATTTAGGTAGAACACTTTAGTGAGTTCCTTTTTTTGGCTAACGATATTGAGGAAGGATAATCCTCTATCTAGAATGTGTCAAAATACATATGTATTTTGATATCTTTAGGGAGTATTCTAAGCTACACAGATTCTGTCCAGAAATCCAGCATATTCATTAATAATCACAAGTAGTCATTACTGTACACTATTTGTTATGGTAAACTAAGAATGTTTAACATAGTGTGAGAAGCTGTTCTAAACATTTTCAAAACTGTGGAGAAAAATCTATTGATTTGAATGGGCTGCAGTCAAACCCAGCTGTTTTTCAGCCATTGTCTGTAGGTTTGTGGGATTGTACGCATTATTTCAAAGAGGCCCATGAAAAGAAATTCAGAAAAGCAGATATTGTATTCACTATAGCTCACTAAAGTTTTTCTTGGGTCTTAGGCTCTAACCTTAGGATCTAAATTGTTATAGAACAAAAAAAGAGGACATTATGCAGTAGCTTCCAGCACAGATTATAACCTCAGGATTTTGTGTATATAAAGTGGAGAAATACTAGCAGATGTAAACTTGTAAATGACAATAACCTGAGGATTACATTTTGACTGTGTTCTATTTTTTTTGTAGTGATAAATCTGCAGCTCAGTAATTCCAAATGCTTCATTTCTCAACAGCCAGATTTTTCTCCTGCTATTCGCATCTAACAATATTTTAATGCCTGTGAATAATCTGAACTAAATTAGCTAACTGTGCTGTGAGATTCTAGTAAACATAAGGATTACAGAGTTTAGCTCTATGTGGCGTGAATCAACATTTGTTTCCTGACAATTACATTTTGTGCTTATTTATATGTATTAACTTGTTTTGGTGGAGCAGACCAACCTCTAGAAAAAAGTTACATAAAAAATTTCGATGTGAAAGGTTTTTGAGAGATGTTGTTGTATTAAAGTCCATGAATTTGTTTTTTTGGTGAAATATAATTTATTTCCCTGTATGTTCCTTAGCTCAGTCAAAAGTACTTGGAGAAATTTTATAAACTCAAAAGGCGTAGTTTAAAAACAGAAGTCATCTATGAGCTGACAACAAGCATGAGCAATAGGTAGCAGTTGGAAAAAGTTATAGGCTGGTGAAAGCAAGCAGCTAGAATGAAAATTGCATTTCATCCTCAACAGACAGTACTGTAAATACAATGTTATAAAAAGCCACTTTTTGTACAATAGTGGAATCAAGCAAAGAAAGACCAAAAAATGAGAACGTAGTAGTTCTGTAACCATTCTGTGTGTGTGTGTGTGTGTCCTCGCAGGCATGAACAACAGACAGCTGAAAAGCTGGGCAGAAATGTGTCTGTTTCCTCTATCTCCCTGTGACTGTAGTTATATCTATCTTTATTAAAAGAAAAAAAAAAAAAGAAAAAAAACTTGATTACAGGATGTAATCTTATTTTATAATTAATTTAATTTAGAAAGAAATACAGCTTCATTGCTTGGCTTTGCATGCAGTCAGTATGCTAGGAGAGAATATCTTGATTTTTAAGGTGTAATTCTGAAAAGAAGAAACAAGCAATTCAGAAGTCTTGCTACCAGAAGCAGGGAACATTTCTATAATGTGATCAAGTTCCCTTAATTAAGCCTGTAATGCTTATAAACTCTCGCAAAAGTCAAGGTGTCATCTTTAAAGACGACAGAGAAAAGAACCCCTCATCACCTCAACTCAGGCTTATGTGGCTTCTCCAATAAGGTCACGGCCAGGTGCTTAAAAAGTTGTCAGGTGACATATGCAAGTCAGAAATTTGCTTTATCTGCCAGTTGGCAGCTTATCGTGACACCTAAATAGCCTATCCTGAACCTAACCTAGCCCTGGATTGAGTGGGAATTTGGACAGATGATCTCTAGAAGTCCCTTCCAAACTATATTTTTCCTATGACTTTAAATGAAAATTTCCTACCATTCTAAAAATACCTTTGCAATGAGAGATTACTGCCGACTCTATCAAAAACAAACTTCAGGGTAGGACTATATTTAACAACATGCAAAACTAATTACGATAGTAGATTATTCCTTTAGCTAAAATCAAGGGACTTTTCAACTGCTGCTGCTCCTTTCCTGAAGAGGTTTTTAACCAGTGCTTCAAAAATAGTCATCAAAGTGTCCATGGATAAAAGTAGATATTCTGCTTTGGACTATTTCAGTTTATATCATCTTTGTTATTGGATAGATTTGTCTTTATGGCAATACATACAGAATAAAGCCTGAAAACCCCTTAGCGAACTTCATTTCCTGAAGATATTCTTGGTTTGGGAGCCAGAGTAGTCCTCTACCTATCTTCACCCATCTCCATTTCATCTGGTATTAATGGACTTATCTTTCTAATGTGGTGCTGAAATAAGGTAGTATCATCCAGGCTGTATAAGGAACTGAAATAAAGAGGAATTAATCTCCAGTGCTGTCTCAGGGAATCCTTAGCAAGGTAAGTAGCTGATTTGCTCCAAGGCCTTTGCTACAAGAGTATCCTGTCCTTTATTATCAATTTTCTGGTGGCTCTGTTAGTTTTGGCAGCATTAAAAGATTTTTTTTTTTTGCTTTTTTTTTCCCCCAGCCTTCTAGTTTTTATATGAAGATCTGAATCATCACGTTGGCGCCTCATGTTTGCCAAGACTGCAGTTACTGACTTAGGTGACAGATACAACAGTTAAGTGAGTTGCCTGTGGGACAGTGATTTGGAAACTTTGTAACAGAATTGTTTTAATCGACAAACTTCTTAATTGTTGAAATAAGGACTTCTGGCAAACTGAAGGAACTTCATCTATTGTAGAAAAAGCCTGTAATTTTGGAACTAGTTGTTCTTTGCTTTAACCCTGATGTTGCATGGACACAGTTTTCCCTGTGGCTTACAGATTCTAGCTCTGGTTTGGATTTAAAACAAACAAACAAAAAACCTCTAATCTATTCTTGCCAAGGCAATGTTTAATTATTTTAGGATTACAGGGAGGCTGCTTGTGTGAGTAAAGCGAGTACTATTTGTAGTCTGCAGTTTCCATTGCCACAATAGAGTAATTTCTTATTTATAAAAGAAACAAATAGAATTACTTCAGTACATCTGCATGTGATTCACTTTTTTCTCCCTCCCATATAGCAGAAAATTGCTTACAACAAAGACTTTTTCTGTAATGAAAAGTTTTAAGTTCATACTACAGATATGCTTTAAAATATTAAGCTGCTCATATTAATTTACTAAGAATGTAGTTGAGGAATTTTGTCATTTTTAATCAAATGTGTATTTTGCTAACGTGGTTTTATTTAACTATATATATTCCAGCATATATTTTAGTACCTGAGAATTCTTAAATATCCTTTCTAGTTACGTCAAAAAAAATTAAAGAATAAGAGCCTGAAAATTAAAGGGAGAAGGATTAAGCAATTCCATATACTTGAAAGCATGTATGTTGAAAAAGAAGGTGCTGAAATGGGAAATACTAAAAGTATCAATGTAACATTCTCCACTATACCAACAATGATTATAATGTTGTTATTTAATGATGGAATAAATATTAAAAAGAAGCTTTTAGGAAATGTTGAATAGTAACAGATTATAAGAGAAATGCTAAAATCAGGGAAAGAATCTTCTGATAAGAGATCTGCCTTGCAGGCTTCTGTTGCCCCAAAGCAGAATGAACTGCTGATAAGTGAGTCAACTTTCAGTGGTACCACCCAAACTGGAAGAGATCCCAACAAACTGTTAAAGATTAGAAATGTCCATGGGCTGATTTATTCAAGATAGCAAGGATAATTCTGTTAAGAACCGCCAGTTTAAAAGCTGTGCTAGCCTTTACACCCAGCAGAAAGTTGCAAATAGAAGAACTGCAATGAAACACGCAGCAGTTGGAACAGCAGCAGTTCTGCTGTTCAGTTCCAAAAAGCAGAATTTTAATTCATCTGTAGGATGAGGAACTTCTAGTTGAAGTTACCAAGAACGTCTTGTTTTTCTATGGGACATTTGAAAAATGATGCATAGTTGTGTTCTTATGTTCTCTTTCTCCACACATTGCCTGTTTCCCTGGGTAGAATTTAACCTTATCAAGACGCAGACTGTTTTATTTTGTGTTTACACACTGCTTAGCGTAATGGGGTTACAGTTCCTCTGGGTGTTCATACATGCTATTGTAGCACACACAGAAATACAGATGTCTTCTGTGCTCCTTAACGAAGGTTGGTGTTTTTAAAATCTCAACTGACGCAAACAGTTCTGGGTAAAATTACTTGCTCACGACACTCCTTCGTTTCTAGAAGTAAAGAACCTCCGATGTGCCCGAGCCACCGCAGCCTCGCCGCGGCCGTTCACGCAGCCGCTCTGCGGGTGAAGCCAGAGCGTCCTGAACAAACAGAGGAGCCCTTCACGAGCTGAAGAAACTGAATAACCAGTTACATAAGACTATATCCTTTGTAACGCTTCAAACCACCTGAGGATTTTTGTCTCTCTGTTTTCATCTCAGACTGACCACACACTATGCTGGAATAGGGACTTGCTGATGACAAAGTTGCATGGAAAATTATTCCTCATCTTCAGTTGCGGGTGCCAAGACCTAGTAACTCATTAAAAGCACTACGTAAAATCCTTGCTGTGGACTTATGGGATTAGCATAATTTATTGCTGCTAAAACAATAACAACAAAAAGCCTCTCAGATATCTACATGAAGAATTATGGTAAGAACGTCCACAGCACATCATATGTCTAATAGATAAATATTTGTATCACCTGACATCAAGCGCAAGAAAAGCAAAATCTCGGCAAACCAAGCTTAATACCTTGGCAAATGATATTGTTTGGATTGACAATTTTGGCTAGATTTTTCATTCACAGGAGTAGCTGAATAATGAGCAATGTGTGATTCTACTTGCTGTACTGAAAGTAGCCTGAGAAAGGAAATTTTTTTCTTGGTCTCATCAGTAGCTGAATATTCTCTGCCTCTTGCTATAGCAGCTACTCATTCTGCCCTCTTGCCTGGGAGGGAAAAAATCCCTAAAACCGTAGGAATTTAAAACGGAGATAGGAGAAGATAGAGCTGTATTCTTTGCACCTTCATTTCTTTTTATGTATGGATACACAGGCCACCATCACAATACTTAATTTATGTATTCTTACATTATTTACATTTGTACTTTTAACATTAGTAACTGTCACTGACAGGTTTCAGTACTACCAAAAACTTAATGAATCTTTAAATCTTTGTAGCAAGGGGCCATGTTTATACTAATTTTTGAAGAACAATCAGTAACAAAATGTAACTGTGATAGTTCTTATATTGCTCTCAACTGAATTAATTCGATGAATCAGTATTTAGTTTCATATGTTCAGTGGTTTTTACGATGTGCTCATCTTTCTGTAACTTCACTGTTTGTTTCTGATTAATTTTAGTTCAGTGTAACTGTAGAGAAAGTTCCCCAACTTTTTTTTTTTTTTTTTTTTTTTTTTTTAAAAAAAAGTCTAAATGCAGATTTCAGACAACACCATGTGAGAGAATGGTCCCTTCACATGATATTTAAAGAGAAAACTGGAGCTTGACTCTACAGGTAACTATGTACGTGAGGAATTGAGTTATCTGAGTTGCCCAGTTTCCAGATTCTAATTGTCTTGTTTACAAATAAGAAGCATGATATAAATGTGGCATATTGCATATTAAGTATATTAGACACACTCAAAAATGTAGTTGTCCGTACTTTGAATCTATTTTTACTCCTTGTTGAGGACTTTGTCGTACTTTGTTAAATAACTGAAAAGAAGTACTGGATTTGTGTTTTAAAATGAAGAACAGCCACCCCTAAATTAAGCAAACACTTTTTCTCCTATGAGTTTTATGCTGGTATTGGATAATCTAAGGAAATACTGTTAATGAATCTCTCTTATTGCTCCCTGCTTGTTAAACTAATGCTAATGGACAATTCTAGAATTAATATAGCTGTCTTCAAATAGCTTGCATGTTGGATTGAGAAGCTGTAGTTTCTTTGTTAATCTAATTTATGTTCCTTTTTAGAAAAAATCTTTTGTCTCAAAGTGAGTGTCTTTCTTGATATGGCAAGTGGGCAGTTTAAATATCAGTATTACAACACAGGCTAGGTTCTACAAGATTCTGCAAATGAATTTAAAAAATGGTTATAAATACCAACTGGGTCTGAGTTACAGAAGAATTTTCTTAGGAAACTTTATCTTTCTTACATTTCTCTCCAAACTAGTGTTCTGTTCTTTTCAGTAGTTTCTACATTTTTGTAGAATCCTGCCTGCAATTTGCAAGAATCTATAACACGCTACACTGTTAACTTAGGTCCTGGAAATAGACATTTGAGATATGGCAAAAAAGTTCAGAGAAACTGAAGTCAGTGTTTTAATTATTTTTAGCTTGTTCTGTCTAATTCCAGTACCATTTGAAGAAAGCTATTAAAAGGTCATTGATGAACCATATATGCTTTTTCGGTTATTTGTGTTACTTCTTTTTTCCTGTTCTCATATGTTTCTCACTCTCTTGCTATTTTAATTTCTGAAAACATTAACTGGGGTGTGTGCTTTTCCCAGTACGAATGCAAGAATATATTTTTCCTATAGAATCTGGTAAGTCATTGCTATTTTTTCTTAATTGCAGTTTAAAAATAGAGAGGTATTTGCTCCTTCATAGTTAAATACAAATTCTTTGTATTTAATTTATGCCGAGATTTTGTTCAGTAGACCATATATATATTTTAAAATCTAATTAATGTTTTAGATTCTTTGGTGCTGAGTCTTTCATTGCCAAACAGTTGAATAGCACGAACACCGTAGGTGATGCACTCCCACGTTATCAAATAAATGCTCAAGGTACAGCTTATAATGTTGAAAAATAGAAAGATAAATTGACCTTGATGAAGTGTGTCTTCTTTTGTCTGTTCCCAGGAAAGTTTATTTCAGGTATTTCTACTGCTGAAATGATTAGAGTTAACAGCTTTTTCCCTCCATTTTATTTTACAGGGTCTCTTCATCTTCCTGATATATGGGGTGTACAACACAGAGGTAAGTCTGCTTGGAGTATCTCAAGGCTGACAGAGTGAATGAGAGAAATGACAGGTTTCTTATCTTGATAACTGAGGGACAAAGTTGGCTTTCCATATGAGCGTCCTACTGCCCTTCATGCTTGGACTAGCTTATATGCATCCCAGCTTACCATTAAACACAGACACCCTGAATAAAGGGACAGACTCATTTCTCATAGGCATTGACTAATATTTTACTGCTGCTTTAAGTTTTTTGAATTCCTGGTCTGCCTTTTAACACTTAGCTAAACCTGACAGTTCTAAACTTTCACAATTCAAACTGTTTTAAAATGAACCAAGTGTTAGTTTGCAGGCCATTTAGGAGACAGTACTTAAGATATAAAAACAACCAGTTCTACTTGCTTGACTTTAGAATTTTGTGGGGTATAGAAATTGCATCATATTCCATTTTGCTCTTTTATTTAAGTATTTTTAAGACTTACTAATCTGATGCAAGGCTTCCTAACAGTTACAAACAGACCTGTGGAAATTACTTGACCTTTATAGGTTAAGCTGTCATAAAGGGAAACATTTTTGAAGAACGAAGCACAAAAATTTGCCCAGCTCCTTCCCTTAATTTGCATTATCTCGATGACGAAAAATTAGCTCTGATGTGTCCACCTCCAAGCTTCTACGGTGCCACCGAAGTTTAGATTTTAATAGATTTTTGGAATGCTGTAAGAAAATTTAACAGAAATATGAGACTTTCAAAATGAGCGGTAAGAATTGTTTTTATTCGGACACTTTAATATTAGTGGCCATAGCTGCATATTCCCCATTAACAAGATAGGGGAAAATGTCACTGGATTACCTGCTGAAAAATAAGGCCAAGACCGTATTTCAGGACATTGCATTTTTTCTTAATTTCTAAGATGTCTCCATGATAAGAAAGGATTATTCCTAATGTGTAGCTTAAACCAGAGCAGTACTACTAGTTACGAGTGAGTGCGTGCAGCGCGGTGCCGGGGGCTGCGGCGGGCCGTACCCGGGCACGTAGGGCCGGGCCCGCCGGGCGCGCTGCGCGTTTCCCGGGGCCCCCGCTGCGCGGAAAGCGGGCGGAAACACGTCGCTGCCGGGCGCGCCCTCAGCGCCGCCGCTCGCGGCAGAAGCGGCGCCGCCAGTGGCCGCGGCCGCCGCGCCGAGGCAGCGCCCGTTAACCGACGGGCCGCCGCCACGCGGGCAGCGCTCGCGCCGCTGACGTCATCGCGGGCATCACCCGCGCCGTATTTAGCAGGGCAGCGGCGCGTCCGGAAAGCGCAGTTTGGCCGTAGCCGAGGGGAGCGGCCGCGCCTGCGCGAGGCGGCGGCGGCGCGGGCGCGCGCGCGGGCCCGCGCGGCTCTGCCTGGGGCCGGGGCGCCCGGCGCTGCCCGCGAACGTGCCCCGCTGGCGGCGGCCGCGGCGGCGCCCGCGCGGCGGGCGGGGCGGGGCGGGGCGCGTGCGCGGTGGGCCGCCGGCGGGGCCGTACCCAGCATGCGGCGCGGCGCGCATGTGCAGTGCGCGGCGCAGGGGCTGCTAATTCCATTGTGGAGCGGCCGCGGCGTTATTTTTAACTGGCGGCGGCGGCGGCGGCGGGAGCCGTAAGTGCGGGCAGGGCCGGGGCCGCCCGGCGGCGCGGGCGGCGGGGGCGGCGATGCGCCCGGGCGGCGGCAGCCGGGCCGCGCCGCGGGCGAGCCGCTGAGCGAGCGAGGAGAGCGAGCGGTGCGCGGCGGCGGCCGGGCGGGCGGCGGCGGCGGGTCCCGCAGCCCCTCTGGGCCGCGCCTGCTCCGCGGCCCGCCCCTCCCTCCCCTCCCGGGGGATGAAACTCGGCAGCGGCTTCCTCGGCGGCGGCAAGAGGGCGGCGGCCATGGAGCCCACCTTCCCCCCCGGCATGGTGATGTTCAACCACCGCCTGCCCCCGGTCACCAGCTTCACGCGGGCGGCCGCGCCCCCCGCGGCGGCCCAGCACCCGCCGCCGTGCGTGCTGCCTCCGGCCGCCGCGGCCTCCGCGGCGGCGGCCGAGCCCCCGGCGCCTCCGCCCCCGCAGGACGTGACTTTCAAGAAGGAGCCGGCGGGGGCTTTCCCCGCCGCTGCCTCCCCGTCGCAGCGCAGCCCCTGGGGCTTCCTGCAGTCGCTGGTGAGCATCAAGCAGGAGAAGCCCAGCGAGCAGGAGGAGGAGGAGCCGCCGCAGCACCACCACTACGGGGGGCTCTTCGGAGCGGCGGGGGAGGAGAGGCCCCCGGGCCTCGGCGGCGGCGAAGGAGCCGGCCAGAGCGTGATCCAGGACCTCAGCCTCCTGCACCACCTGCACCAGCATCCCCACCGCGATCTGTTACTGAGCGGCAGAGGCGAGGGCGCCCCCGGCAGCTCCGGCGAGCCAAAGCACGACGCCCAGGTCAAGAAGGCGAAGAGGCCAAAGCCAGAAACTCAGGGAATCAAAGCCAAGCGGAAGCCGAGCGCTTCGTCCAAACCCCCCCTGGTGGGAGACGCAGAAGGTGCTGTTGTGTCCCCAAGTCAGAAACCTCACGTCTGCGAACACTGCAGCGCAGCCTTCAGGAGCTCCTATCACTTGCGCAGGCACGTGCTCATCCACACTGGGGAGAGGCCTTTCCAGTGCAGCCAGTGCAGCATGGGTTTCATCCAGAAGTACTTGCTGCAGAGGCATGAGAAAATCCACAGTAGGGAGAAGCCTTTTGGGTGCGACCAGTGTAGTATGAAGTTCATCCAGAAGTACCACATGGAGAGACACAAGAGAACGCATAGCGGAGAAAAGCCATACAAATGTGACACTTGTCAGCAGTATTTTTCAAGGACTGATAGACTGTTGAAGCACAGAAGAACGTGTGGTGAAGCCATAGGTAAAGCAGGAGCTGGAGGGGAGCCTGGATCATCAAATCACAACATGGGTAGCCTGGCTGCGTTGTCTCAGGGAAATACAAGTTCCTCAAGGAGAAAAAGTAAAACAAAAGGTATATCCACTGAAAACAAAGGAAATAAGTGTAGCAGTAAAGTAACTGAGTCTCAAGTTACAAGTAACGTGGCCATGCAAAATTATGCAGTTGATATTCCTATTGTGTCTTCCAGTGGTGGTCTTGTTGGCACAGGCATAGAAGAACTTCAGAAAAAGGTGCCAAAACTGGTCTTTAAAAAAGGAAGCAGAAAACACGCAGACAAAAATTACCTTAATTTTGTATCACCACTGCCAGATATTTTGGGGCAAAAACCGTTGTCTGGGAAACAGAGCGGCTCTCTAGGCCTAGTGACCAATACCGGTGTGGAAAGTATTGGCCTTCTCCAAAGTACAGGGGGTAAGCCAGGTCAAATAAGTAGCAATTATGATGATGCCATGCAGTTTTCAAAGAAAAGAAGATACTTGCAAACTGCGAGCAGTAACAGTGCCTTTTCAATTAATGTCGGACACATGACCTCCCAACAGTCCGTCATCCAGTCTGCAGGTGTTAGTGTTATGGATAATGAAGCTCCATTATCTCTTATTGATTCAGCATCTTTAAATACTGAAATAAAGTCTTGCCATGACAAGTCTGGTATTCCTGATGAAGTCTTACAGAGCCTTTTGGACCAGTACTCTCACAAATCAGAAGGCCAGAAGGAAGATCCTTTTAGCATAACTGAACAACGTGTGGACTTGCACACCTCAGGAGAACATTCAGAGATGGTTCAGGAAGAAAACTTGAGCCCTAACTCGCAAACAGTTTCAAATGATAAGGCAAGCATGTTGCAAGAATACTCCAAATACCTCCAACAAGCTTTTGAAAGAACGACCAATAGCACTGGTTTTGCTTTTGGACCTAGTTTCCAGTTTGTTAGTTTGTCTTCAACTCTCCATAACCACACTCTGTTTCAAGACAAACAGATATACACTACATCTCCACTCGAGTGTGGCTTCAGCCAATCCGTTACCTCAGTATTGCCAACTGCGTTGCCAAAACCTCCGTTTGGGATGTTGCTTGGATCTCAGCCAGGCTTTTATTTATCTGCTTTGGAGGCTACGCATCAGCAGTTGACTCCTTCTCAAGAGCTAGATGATCTCATTGATCCGCAGAAAAATTTGGAGACTACATCTAACTACCAGTCTACATCTCAGAAACTGACTGGCCAGAAGGAACAGAAAAACTTAGAATCCTCAACGAGCTTTCAGATCCCGTCTCAGGAGTTAGCTAGCCAGATAGATCCTCAGAAGGACATAGAGCCTAGAGCAACCTACCAGATCGAGAACTTTGCACAAGCGTTTGGTTCTCAGTTTAAGTCGGGCAGCAGGGTGCCAATGACTTTTATCACTAACTCTAATGGAGAAGTGGACCATAGAGTAAGGACTTCAGTGTCAGATTTCTCAGGGTATACAAATTTGATGTCTGATGTAAGTGAGCCATGTAGTACACGAGTAAAAACCCCAACCAGCCAGAGTTACAGGTAAGGTCCTAGCTGTGACCAGGCTGTGGGGTCTTTTTTATGTAATTTTGTTTTACTTTGACAACACTGCCATTGGAATGTTTCTACACGGTCCTATTAAGAATAATGTAACATGCCCTTTCAATGCAACTTTTCATATTTAGTTTATTTTGTTAGCGTGATTTTTTTTTAGATCTGTTTATTATGGTTTTTAATCAGAAATCAATAGATTAAAATAGTTTTTTTGTTCAAGTGACAACGTTTAGCAATCAAATTTACATATATAGATTGTCAGGGAATAGCCCAAAAGCTTAAAATGCAAAAAAATTAACTTTGTTCCTAGGATTAAGGTTTATTCTAATTGCTTTGCTCTCAGGAAAGTATAACGAAGCATGGGATTTCTATGCACCACTAGTGTATTGGAACTTCCAATCTACAGATAGTGACAAGTATATTTCAGCTTTTTGAGGAAGGGATCTATGACATTTCAGTTTGCTGTCTTTTATATCTGGGCTGATCTAAAAGACTTTTGCTACCTAAATCTTGTTGCTTTTAAAGTACTCCTGTTCTTCCAGGTGATGCCCATTCCAGGCAGGTGGAGCAGATATTCATGGATCCATAGTAAGAGCCCAGAACGGTAGCTTTAATAGAAACAATAATGTCCCCAGAACTCCTGTGTAAGACTGTAATTCCATAAAGAGATTCTGTTGACACAAACCATGAGATCAAAATGCGTATGTCTGGTTCATGTCATTAGAACCTGGTCTTGAAACTACAGTCATAATCTATATACGCTGTTGGGATACATTATTTATTATACATGGTTCAAAAGAAACTGGTCTTTTGCTCTTCCCCTCTTCCACATTCTTTTAGTGTATAAGATCCCCTCTACCAATTCTTCTCCTGGGTTTGCGTGTTTTCTCTTAATTTACACCTTTTCTTCCCTTCTTCCCTCCTCCTTCTCTCACCCTGACGTAACAGCTAGAATTTAAAAAGATTTACATTCCAGAAAGTGCATACCTTACCATGCACTTTCTGATGTCTTACGGCATCAGATAATGAACAGTAAACACCCATTTATTTTAGAATTTTGTCGAGGTTTCCATGTACAATAAGAAATAATATACTCCCAATTGTACATACTAAGGCCCTGATCCTGTGTCAGGATCAGCTAATGTGGACCCCTGTGCCCAGCAGTGTGCTGGTGGTTTCACCGGAGCTCTTAATGGATATAGGGGTTTGTAGCAGTTTATCATTGCAGGCTTAGGGCCTAAGGCTGCGATTCCATCAAAGGTTTCTGGTGATGACATCAACTACAAAAGGAGAACTTGAGTGGCTTGTTAAAATCAACAGAACTTTTAATTGGAATTATTGCCTTACTTTATGTATATTTTGTGGTACATTATTTATTATATGTGAATCCTGATTAATGCCTGTGGAGCCACGGAAACCTGCTAGAAATACTAGTGGCCATTCAAAGCTGCTGAAAGGCAGTGGCACTGCTCTAAACCACTTTTTGCAAATGTATTTTTGATTAGTTTTTTAATGTAATTTTGGTGATGTTTATGCTGATGGTTTTTTATGTACTCTTGGTGATGTTTCAGTCTTATGTACTTTCCTGGTGTCAGGAAAGTACCAGTGGTTGTTTGCAGTCTTATTGTGTAATCAGCCTATTACAGGCTTCCATGTATAATAAAGTTATTAACATTGTGCAAGTGTAAAACACTTCTGTTATGAAAGTGGTGTTCTGAAAACTATGAATTATTAAATGAATTGTTACAAAAATCCTGGGTAATTTCTCCCGTTGTCCCTCACCACTAAAAATTCATACCCAAACCTGTTGTAACCTCTTTTACCAGGTGAACTATCATTTTATTTTCTTACTAATCTAGAGTTTGTTCTCATAGAATCCATGTAACTCCATTAACTTTTTCTTTATACTTGATTATGTATTTCACCCTATTTCAGTTTAAATAAGTGAACAACAACAGTTCTCTAAACACAGAACCCAGTCTGTTATCAGGGATTGGAATAGTCCATAACCACTGTGTTGGCTTTTTCAATATCTTTTCTTTTGTTTTGCAGAGGTTATAGTTTACTTTCTTTATATTGTGTGTAGTAGAAGTTGCATATGTATTGTTCTGGCTGTTTGCTTTAACTTAATACTAATAAAACCCATTATTCACAAAATCATAAAGATATCACTTCTTATCCAGTCCCACTCCTGAGAACCTATTAAGAAAATATGAGATTAAATTTTGAAAAGTAGTAGTATAACTTACTGGCATGTTTTCAGCTTGTTTTCTTCAAGTTCTTTTTGGGTCAGAAAATTTGAATGAATGCACTATTTTAGAAATGATGGGGCTAACTTATACCTTTAGCTTCCAAGGGCGAAAAAAAAAAAAAACAATTTCCTTCAGTCAAACTGTTCATACGACCTCATTTTAAAATCTGTGTCTTTTTATATATGATTTTGGATAAAATTATATAAATTTCATATTGTTAACTTCTGAGACATTCTGTAAAATCCAGATAACACAATTTTGTCCAAAGTAAAGATTTTAGAAAGTCATCTATCTCTCTCCATTTTTTTTGATTTAACTTTTGCGTTGTAAAGAAAGAAACCCTAGTAAAAATAGTATTACAGCAAAACCTTTACTTAAAGACATGCAAGCAATGTGAATGTACTTAGGAGGTTTACTTAATCCTTTTTTATTCTTTAATTTTGTATGTGAATAGAAGAGTAGTAGTGCTAAAAGTCTTAAAACAGTTGAAAAATAGAGTATTGAAGAATGGAAGATGGTAATTTGAATGAGGTAATGACATGGACAAGTAGAAAATCATTCGTGTGCTGACAATGCGGTTGATAAAGAGGGACAAAACCCCACCAAGGTAAATATGAAATATATACGTTAAATGTTTAATATTCAGAAAATTGGAAGGAATCATTTGGGATGGTGAGGGGCAAATTATTGGAATTCTGTACGTTCTTTCTAGGGATAAGCAGTCGTTCAAAAATGTTTCCAAATAGAGCACAACTGTTTTTTTTTCCTAATTTAATATGGAATTCAGATTTATTTTTCTTCAGAAGCCTAAGAATATGGTAAAATGTGTGGAAAGTCAGATATGGTTGTATCTGCTAGATGCTAGAAAGAACTCCATATATATTGCGAAGTAGTAATCCACTTGAACTAAATATTTATTTAGGGATATGATAGAGGAAGAAAGAGGAAAGCAAAATGGGTCTTGTTTATTTTTCACTTCAGTTTCTACTTCATTCTTTTTAAGAATCATGGGTGGGAAATCATAACCTCTTTTCTACCACTAACATGTGGAGCGTAAAGGAGAAATGCTACACATGATAATAGGAAATCGTACATAGAAGAGTTGTGCTTCTTCCTATGGTAGCTCACGTAACATGTTTTGCTTTGGGACAAGTGTGTTAAGGTGTGTGTCTGTATGTGGCCGACCCCTGAAGGTGCACATCCAACCTATCTGCAGATGAGGTAGAGGAACACAGTTGAACATTTTAGCAGTTCCTGAACCAGATGAACTGGGCACCAAGCTGTGGGCAGTGGGTGAGAGTTTTAGAGTAGGAAACATGTGGAAAGGAAATGGGAAAGGAAAAAAGAAAAAAAAAAAAAAAAGATGGTGTGAAGGGAGATTAAATTTTCATGTTTATGAACTAGTGATGAAAAAAAGGCTGCCTGATATTTAATGGAAACCTTGAGAAGATGCATGTAAGAAGGCAAGAGTTACTGCAGTATCAGGTTTTTTTATTATATGTATTGGATGAAGTCAGGATACCTCAAAATAGAAGGAACCTGGTTTTGTGTCCCCCCCCCCAACTTTGCCAGCTTTTAACCATTTAGGCTGGAATTTTCTAGGCTTAGTCTGTTGCAGACTCCACACACTGTTTTTCTTTGGGAAACTTATGCTAAAGTTGCTCATTTATTTCCTAAAATAAGATTAAGGAGGAGAGTTGTCATGTTCTGCTGGCCTTTTCATTCCATGCCTCTTTAAAAACAAAATAATTTTTTTTGAAAATCAGCAGTACCTATAGTAAAACTAGGATTTTAACTAGGTTGGTGGGTGTCTGTAGTTGCATCATTGGCTATTCTTGAAAACCTGATCATTTTAAGAGTTTTTCAAAATGCATTTGCATTGTGGGACTTTAATGTTTGATAGCTTTAACTTTTAAAGGTGACCTGTCCAGGACAACAGACAACTATTGCAATTGGTTATTATGTTAGTTCAAATAGCAGTTTCTTTTATATGACCCCTATAAGTGTTGCATGTTTTCGTAGAAGAGCATTTGCTTTTTGGCTTCTTCTATAATTTGGAGAATCTTCATTTTTCATTTTCTTCTAAAATGATTTTCTTAAAATGTTTTTATTTGTGCAAGAACTTAAGAAAATACTGCGTTGTATTTTGCACAGCATTTCCCTGTGCTTCGTTTGGAGCACAGCATATGCACTCTTTACTGAATGAGCAGCTATGAGGCATAGATGTGCTTTATCCATGTGGTTCAAAACATTTCTTGCATCTCTTCTGTTCACAGTTAAAACACAGATTTATTTCAGTGTTGTTCGTTTCCCCATGGACAGTAACACCTGCCTATATCTGGCATGAAAGAGAACAAATTCACTGTTTAATATCCCCATACTGATATTTTTATGTTTTTTAGTGATACTAACACTAAAACCTTACGCTAGTTTTGGATGCCTGGTTTCAGTTTGATGCCTGTGACGTGGACAAATAGGTAGCGGAATTTCATCTCTTTGACATTGATTGGAGTTGAGTTCTGGGTGTAAGACCCCTGCTGTTTCAAACTGTGTGGCTATGTAAAAAGAAACTGAAGAATAGTTTCTAGCTTAGGAAATGTGGAATAGTGGATTATCTAGAACCACATAGAAGCTTTGTGGCTGATTTGTAGGGGGAAATGAATTCTTTAAGGTGACATTCAACAGGGTAAATCACTGGTTTGCCTTTTTCCTTCTGCTGTTCACTGTAAATGTGGCATCTGCAACAAGTGCAGCCAGGTTCTGCAAATAGCAGACAGTAAGTACAGTCCCACTTCATTCTCTTTTGAATGTTGTCATCCTATTTGTCGCAGATAAAAACAGCGATGCAATGTTGCTTGGAGAGAATAGTATGTCATCATCTAATCAGTCTGTCATGTTGCACATACAAGATAGGGTGAATTGAGGAAGATTAAAAGGAAGATTTAGTTCTGACTAAACTTTAATACTTAATTTATAATGTTTATAGTTAGAATAATGCAGATATTTTTATATAGTATATTACTAAATGTTTGTCTTTACTTTTTATCTAAAACCTAAAGGCTGTTCTAAGTAATGCAACACTATAAAGCTGCCTGTGCACTTAGTAACTTGGTCATAAATTTGATAAAATATTATCTTGCCAGATTCAAAATGAAGAAAGAATAAAGAAATAAATTAAGTGTCTCTGATTACTTCAATAGACTCTTGTCTTACATTAAAATATATTTTAAGTAGTGTCTTATTTAAAGCCACAAATCTCAAAACATTCTGTGAACTACTGTGGTATATAATGAGTATCATGAAGGAACTACAGTAGGTGTTAGGTATTCTATAGTAGCGCGTATGCCACCTTTGATGTTAAAACCTGCTTTATCTAAAGGTAGCCTATTTGGAATTTTCCCTTGTTCTTGATCACTAGGAACCTTTAATTTATACTGTTGGCAGACGTGAGTTCATATAGATATTCATCAAAGGCCAGAAGATTGTTTATTTTTAATCCCCCAGATTCCGCTTACAGTGTGCTTCTTGGTTTGCTTGTGGTCTGTTCCCAGTGGATAGGAGGTTAGAATTGTGGCTGGGATGTGTGGAGGTGCTGGCATATGGCTGGAAATTGTATTGGTGGCGGTAAGGATACTTTAGTCTGCTCAAAGACTCTGAATATGCTTTCTTGGGGGAAACAAATCTCAAAGTGCTCTCAGATTCTGAGATGAGTGGAGATCCACACAAACCAAGACCTTTATTGAAGATTAGAATTTGTGAAGAAATCCATGCACAACTACTAGAGTGACAGAGTTTTGAATCAAATTGTTTTTCTATAATGGGAAAATATACAGAAGTGTAATAGAACATTTTGTATATTCTGCTGAGATGCCTTAAAGTAGGATGTGCAAGGTGTACCTGCGGATCCTCTTATCTATTAAATAAAAATGCATCTCTAGAAGGAAAAGTGGGTTAATTTAGAAAGAAGTTCTGAGACTGAGAAGGGATAGAGTATGTGTTTGAAGAGGGCAATTATATGGTGTAAAGTAACTATCTATTTGGAATTTGGCCAGGTTGATGATAACACAATTACTCGTAGAAGTTCATGGCCCCATGGCTTTAGTAGCAATAGGCAGTCCTGCAATCTCGGAAGGAGAAAACACAGCCTTGCTCATTCAGCTGGACTGTGATCAAAAACGGTTTGGCAATGTGACACTTAGGCACAGCAAGTTCTATTTCTTGGAACACCTACTTTTTCTTTGAAGACCTGCCATTTCCTAGTACTGATTCACTTTGTGAAAGTGAAATGCAGACATCTCTACCAAAATTCTACTATCTGTATTCTGGACAGCTTTAGTGCAGAGGATTATTCTGTTATAATCGGTGGGGGAGTATCAGTAAAAATATTCAAGCTGTTTACCTTAAGCTTGTCATCCTTAGAAAACTTGGCGAAATTATAGTGTAAAGCAGTTCATGTACTTAGTCCATCAAACCTATAATGAGACGTGCAGACTTCACTTGGTTTTAGCGTAGCATTAAATCTATATGAAATGTTTAAATGATGGAGAAGTGTTTTTCATGAGCAATCTGAATTAAAACTTCTTTCCAGGTTTACTTTTATAGTAGTCTTGGGAGATGAGGATTAAAGCAATTACTCATCTCTGGAGGAGTTGGAACCTCTGGTTTTATAAGAGGTTGCAATCAATTGCAGTGTAGATATGTTAAATTTTAATTTGTTGAGTATGGAGATGCACTCTAGAGTAAAAGTAGTTTCATATTTTATTTTACTTGGCTCCAGAAATCATTCTCTGACTGATGTCTCCACAGTAGATGGCAAACTGAATAGACTGTTGGTAGCTAAAATCATCAGCTTTACTATTTTTAACACCGTTTTCTGATGCTTGCATGTTTTGTTCTTTCTCACAATGAAGCTAAGTGAAAACCTCTGAGAAAGAGTTCCTTCTAATGTAGCATAATGAAGTCTTTAAATGGGTACAGTTGTAGGTCACCATGAATAGGAATGCAGTGACCTTTGTCTTGACAATGAAGCTGGCACAAGCTTCTCAAAGAGCTGTTTTTTAATATATTTCTCAGACAGAAAGGACACAAAAGAGAATCCTCATTTGACTACCAGTGAGTAAACCCAAAAGATTAGAAAATGTATTGTAAATAGTCAGCTTGTAAAATCTAGAAATAACAAGGGTTTTTTTTCTTTAAATATGGATATTGTTACAGGAATTATCTTCCTTCTTCTGTGCCAAGAAGGCAGGAAAAGAGGTAAAGTAGAGGGGCTGTGCAACTGGTAAGATGTCTGCTGATATCTTAAGATGCTCTGTAATGACCTGTTCTGAATTTTCAGATGCAACAATGAGGCTTTCAAAATAGCAGTATTTTCTTAAAATTTAGAGTCCAGAAAAATTACAGATCGTTGTTGTCTGTTTACTTTTATACGTATCTGCAAGTTTGTATTACATTATGCTGAAGTGGAGAGAAACTCAAATTTCTTGGTGGACTATATTAAAAAAAGTAAAGAATTTTGCAGAAGGCGCATAAATGTTGTGGCCATTTCCTGTTGAGGAGACCCTTTTGCTCCATGCAACTTCAGTGGTGGTTTCCAAGTTGCAGTGCTCAGCAGTTTCCCTTAACGATAGAGACTCATCTGTCATTCTTCAGTAATGGCACTACCTGCTAGTTTAGGGCTTTCTCAAGGTTACAGCAATGTCAGTCTGAACTGTGCTCTCGCTGGTAGAGGAGAGTCCTGGGTAGGAAGACAACAAACTCAAAAGTGAGAAGTGAAGATAACGAATGGAGATTTGGTTTTCAGTGAGAGAGAAATCGTATCTATAGGACTGGTTCTATATGATCAGGTAGTAATACACTTTTTGTCCCATAAAAGAGGCAAAAATAGGTTGTTAAACCCTTTCTTTTAGCCAGAGACCTAACAGTATGTCTGTTTGAAGAACAGATTAATTCCCTGGTAATGATGGATGCTACTCCCATAAAGCCACAGCCTGGGTGAGAAGCTAAATCAGGTGCTTTGATTGAGAGTGTGCCTTGTTTAGAGTGTGCGTCATCTGAAAGGATTCTCTGCTGTTAAAAAAAAAAAAAGAAAAAAAAAAAAGAAAAAAGTTTAGAGTATGTACATGTTATTCAGACCTGAGTAAACTAAACAGGTGAAACAGCAGTTACCATTTAACACTTACTTTAACAAGTCCTTAAAACATGTTCCAGGAAAACAATATGCTAGTATATAGTATAGAATAGTATATAGTATAGAATATATCTTGCAGATCATGAGAAGTGACTTTAACATGGGAGGTCAAAAGATACGTGGAACGGTGCATTGTTTGTGTTTTCGAAAGATTCAGGTAATTTATTTTCTTCTGCAAATGAGAAGATTTAACCATAAAATTTATTTTATGAGATAGGACCTGACTAATTTGATATGAGAAGCTTTTATTTTAGCAATTTCATGTTAAATTCTCTGAGGGTGAGAAAGTGGATTTTTTTTATTTTATTTTTTCCTAGGGGAAGAACTATGTTAAGGAATGTGAGGTAAATTCTCAGTGAAGAGCAGGTGCTATGCAGTTTCTGCACTTGCTGGAAAAGTTCCAATGATTTCTGGTTTTCTATCTTAACATACTAATATGAAACAAAACCTGCAAGCTGCCATACCTTCTTGACAACTTTGATCAGTGCCAAACAGGAACGCGGGGTTTTCTGCTGAGGAGACGCGCTGCTTGTTTATGCGATGCAGCGCAGTGATGGCTCTGAATGTGCATTGTTTAGTGGAACGAGTGGGCTCGAGAATTCAAGATGTTGCAGGGAATCCTATAACTATGCAGTGTTAAATGTCATTTGAGTTGCTAGGTGGGATACATCAGTCCATTTTAAATTACAGGCAGTTTCCACGACAAATCTTCTTAGCCTTTTATTAAAGAGTATTTTATTTCAAAATGCTTTAACTGTTTTTACTTCTTTAATTTATTAACTTTCCTTCTTTCCTTTCCTATTAACTGTGGAAGGTTGCCTTAAGGAAACATCCATCTAACAATGTTTTATACAATTTGGGAGACGGTAATTGCTTTTTTCCTCTTCTCCTTCAAAAAGTTAAATAGGCTTACATGAAATTGCTCTTGTTCAGAGCTCATGCAGAAGAAAAGAAAAAGCAAACCAGAGAGAATGCAGCTTCTGTTTTTGGTTCAGACTTTAACTTGAAATCTTGCTGCTGGAGAAAGGCAGGCACAAAGCATTATCTTATCAGTCTGTTGATAAGTTGTAACAGTGTTGGGCTGTTAAGGCATTGCTATTAGCTGTTGTTCTGGTCACGGGCTCAGTTGTTGCAAAAGATTCAGTCTTGACTGGTTGAGCCAGATTTTTTTTTTTTTTTTTTTTTTTTTTTTTTTGAAACAGAAAGCAAAAAATGATTGAAAAGGATGGGGATTAAAAATGTATACAGGGCATGGATGACTGCAGGAACACAAGTTTTGTATTCCAGATGTTGTTGAAGGCTTAACCAAAGCTGGATATTATGGCAATGTAATTTGGGTCCACTCTTGCTTGGCTGCATCTGATCTGGCTGTTTCTTGGGATCAGAGCTGTGATAGTTACTGATGTTGCCATGAATCCTGAGTTTCCAGGTGGCAGTGGGGTTATCAATTACGTTAGGAAGTTTCAGACCTTTCAGACACCTATAAGAGCAGTAGTTTTAAGTAATGGTTTCTGACTGAGCTCAGCATTTTTCTGGCATACCAGCTATGGGCTTTTTGTTCTGCACTTCTTTTGTTTGTTAGACTTGATTTCATCACAGTCCTTGGGTTTTATCAGTGGATGTTGTTTGGACTAACTCAATTATTCCATCTTCAGCTTTTCTTGCTTCTATAAACAGTAAGTCTTTGTGTTGGTTTACGCTTGCAGATATATTTTTCATGTTTTTAAAGAACCCCTTCAGTGCATATTGTGTGTGTATGTATTTGTCAAGTATATAGAATGCAAATGCAGTGAAGATTGATGTGAAAATCCCTTGTCCTCTGAGATGTTGCAATGGAAACATGTTGCCTTTTCATAGAGGGTAGGTAGTGGACTAATGTTTCACTAAAATGTTAGACGATAATATCCTCTTTGATATGATGTGATGCAAAGCCAAATTATAGCTGAACACTAATTATTGATTTTATGGAACTTTGTGCTCTAGTAAAGTAGAAAGTCAGAGCCATCCCTTTGATTCATGTGTCATTATTGGGTACAGGAATTTGTCCAAAAATATTTAACAGCTATCCTTTATGGCTTAAAATCATAATCTTGATAGTCTTGTATAGCCTTTTGTTAGTGGTTTTCCTGCTTTTTCAGAAAGCATACTGAGAAAATGGACAGAATGCCAAATGGAGGAATTTTGGTTGATATTTTTTCTATTTCAGTAGCAGGTTTGAAACCCTCAGATGACAAGGACTCCTGTCACTTAAGCTAAAAGAGTAACTGATGATAGTAGCCAGTTGCCACTCTCTGTGGATCAGCATTAGCAGGGAAAACATCTTGTTTTCACAGGTAGATGCGGGCATCTTAAAAATTGTGTACTTGGTTATTTTGATTTTTATTGCAGACCAGGAAGCAGTAACTCTATCAGATAGGCTATTACTTGTTATCTCAGACTTGACCCTTGCTCCTTCTACTTTTTTCCAATCCTGCTTCTTTTAGTGCAGTTCTTAACAACTCACTAAGCAAATACTGCAGTCATCTCATTCAGGTCCCCCTGCTGTACAAGTCTTTGCTTTTTTTCTACTCCCACTCCTTTAATCCCAACTTCTATTACATGTGCCCTTCTCCTCCTGTCCGAATTTTGTTGTTTCTATTCCTGTTTTCCTTGCCCAGCAGTTTTTGCATTGAGCAGCAACTTTTGTGCTTCCCTTCTGTTTCAGTTTCAGACTCCTTGTCCTTACGTGCTGCTTCCTTCTGTCTGTGCATGGATTGTATTTCTTCTGCCCCAGAGTCAGATGGTTGGTACCTGCTTGCAGCCTGGGTGTCTCTTTGGAATTGTCTCTTTGAGCCAGTCCCTGCTCTCAAACCAGAGTTTAACTCCTCTGACTGATGCTGTCCTCAGGGAGTCCAGCTCTCCTGTGGCTGCTTGTTCCCACCTCCACATCATCCTCTTTGCTTGGGCCAGGCCAAGGCTTAATACAGCTGCCTAATGAACTGAGGAAGAAGGGATTTTTTGTTGTTGTTGGGTTTTCTTTTTTTTAATGAAAGTCATGGATTGTTTTCTTTTTCTCCCTCTCTGTTCATCAAGTAGCTTTACCAAATCCCTGAGTTACGTGGGGATGGAAATACGCCCTGGTGGTCGGGAAGAACGGAACTGGCAAGGCCAGCTGCAGTTGGGGTCCCTGTGTGTGAAACTATGGCCCTAAGTTTGATGCTTGCTACTGCCGTGGTATGGAGCTGTTGTAGTTGGCTTTACAGGGATAGCTTGGTTTTACCCCTCATAAGAATAAGAAGCAGAGTACACCTGACACCGAGGACACTTTTCTACTGAAACTCAGATGTCTCTGGGAGTGCCAGAGCTTTTCAAAGATTTTTTTTTTCCCATGATTAAGACAATGTATTTTTCCTTAGCATTCTTAGAAGCCAGGAAGGCTTCTGGCTAAACAGTCTATGTATTAGTACGCTCATGCATGTATGAACAGGAGGAATTGGACTGTGTCAAACAAGGTTGATGAAAACGTCAGCCTGAATGATTAGCTTTGTAGTCGCAAGTTACTGACAGCAAGATCTGGAATGGTTTTGGGGTAACATTTTAGTAGACAAACTATGTGCTATTAACTATAATGTAGTATATCAGTTTAAGTAATAGTAAAAACAGTGAAGATGAACTGGAGTTTTTACAGCTCCCATTGAAGCATCAGGAATTGCATTGCCTCAGGCAAATTATGTGACCAGATACACTAGATAGTTTATCTGATGTTGCAAGTTCTATATTCCTATAGATGAGCTATTGCCTCAAATTATCCATTTATAATACAATAATCCATCAGATATCTACTCCTTTTGAAGGTTATTTAATAGAATGAGCAACAGCAATAAGCAAGTTGTATAGCTACATTATATAGAAGTCCTAGAGGGATGTGACTTGCTGGTTCTGTTGCCCATAAAAAAACGTGTTTCATTTGCGAGGGAGAATTTTAGCAGGATGTTTCATTCTAACAAACGTTTGACTTTTCTAAACTTATATACATAAGTGCCCTGCATATTATATTAATTCCTTCACTTCCTCTTATTTTACTTTATTTTATTTTTAGTGGAAGATACATAGAAAAGGCACCTTGCCCTTGTAATAGGACTTGCAGCCAGAAATGAGTTTGGGTTTGCATGGTAGATTGATAGTGTTGCATAGATGAACCACTTGTAAACTGCAGGGACTATTAAACAATAGTTTTGAGAACTGTAACTGTAATTGCCCAGGTAATGATTTAAATATTAGCACAGTCTTTCTTCCTTCAAGAAAGAAGAGTATTATAGCAATTGCATTTAAAATTTAATTTTTATACTATTTTATTAAAACTTCCACAAACTGTTGTTTTGATTTAAACCAGATGTTTAGCTTACATTGAAGAGTAATCTATTTTAAGCTAAATGGGAATAACCTTCTCAAATTGCAAACTGCTCATAAAAAGAATTTACAAATTCAGTTTGATTTAAAATTTTGTCATAAGCTTTTATCATAAAAATTGCATCTTATACAATCACATTTTATACATTTTGCAGTCTATCTTAAGCATTGTCTTACTGAATCTGGGGCAGTGTCAAATTACCATAGGTAAGTTTGGTAGGAAATTATCTTTTATTCCACCTTTTTTCATAATGAAATAAAAGTTCATGGTAACAGTGTGAGGGATTTTTATTTAGGCTTTTGTACAGTTAGTGGTGTTGTATTCTGAAGCTGCATTTTGAATACTTTAAGCTGGTGCTGTTACTGAAAGGAGCAAGCTTACCTTCTGCTGTCCTTGGCTGCTTATTCTCTCCAGCAGGAAAAACAAAACAAAACAAAACAAACAAAAAAAAACAAAACAAAAAAAAAACCAAAAAGTGGTTTATTTTTTCATGTAAATCAGTCTCCTCATCTAATTCTTTGTGGCCTTTCCAAATACTTGTCCTGGCTCATGTGGGGGAGGCAGTGATTGTGGCATGGCTACTGCTTTTTTGTGACAAGCCTAATTTAAAGTGCTCATCGACACATTTTTCCATTTTTGTTCGTTATTTTAATTGCTGATAGCTTCTTTTCTTTTGCTGTACTCTGCCTAGAACTTCAGGCCAGGAGGTCAAGTCTGCTGACATATTTCTATGCCTTGAGAACTGAGTTGCCTCTCTGGTCCATGCATTCATCTCCTTCCACGTCATGCCATTAATACTCTCTGATGTACTCACTTTAAAAGCAGTGTTTATGGTTTGAGATTCTCTCTTCCAGAACAGGAACTGGAATAACTTCATATATACATTAGATCAATGCAAATGATATAAACAGATATATACATTATCTATAGTATGTTTGGAAACGTTTATTTCAGTTATAATACCTATTCTTTCCAACTGATTATGCTGTCTTTTCCCTAAATTTATATAAATGTAAGGAAAAGGCAGAAGAATTAATTTTCAGTTGATCTTTGAAAGCTGAATATCACTTCTTGATTTATGCTGTTTTTACTTTGTGCGTATAGAAGAAATCCTGTGCTATACTCATTTATAATATATAGACATTTCTTTGCATCTTTACATGTTGTTCAGATGAAGAATACTATGAGTTTTTATAAAAACAGTGCAATTTAAGACCATAATCTATACTCCTAATCTGTTGTATATACATGTAGGAATATGGCTATGATCATGTTGTCTTAATGACTACTGCATTGTTATTTATCTGAATAATGGCTGAAACCTTGAAATGTTGAACTGAAGATCCATTGATTGAGAACATGCACAATTATGAGAGGTCGAAAGAAAGGAAATTAACATACTTTTTTGGCTAAATTTTCTCAGTTGCCTCAATTATTGCATTGAATTCTGGTATTCTTGCTGGGAGAATTTCTATGGATATGTGAAACCTGAACTTTCTAATTCTTGGAGAGTACAACGGTTGAATTTTATGTATACGCTAAATTGATAATCTATTTTTCTTCTGTAACTTTTAAGAGCCAGATTGTCTGTAAGTAGGCAGCTTTCTCAATTCCAGTAGATGCATATGCGACCACAGTTACAACAATTACTTTATTTTTCACATCAGCAAATTAATGGATTCTTAAGGAAGAGGATTTCTAAAGGTGATCATGTTTATGCAAATAGCAACACTGGTAAAAAAAAACAAAACAACAAATTCTTATGGGTGCGTATTTTTGTGATCTTATTGGACTTGTTATATCTCTGGAAGACCATCTGTTTGTGGTCTGATTCTGCAAATCCTGTTAGTAAATATATAAATATTTCCAGTACTAGGCCTACATTATTAGAAAGCTTTTTATAGTCTTGTACTTTTAAAATGCCCATAGATTGTATAACAGTTAAAGAATAGTGTATGAATAAATAGTGTCCCTAAATCCAAAACCAAACTTAATCCTGCTGTTTTCTTGTCTCAAAGTTCTGATTTCCCCCACAAGATTTGATTAATGAGCTTAAGATTTCAGTTTGTTTTTTCTGATTGTCTCACATTAATGAGGCACTGCAACATTTAGGATTGCAAATACAGCTTTATTTAAATGAAACAGCTTTCAGTGAAATTACATTGCCTTTCTAATAATAAACATTTTGAGATTTATATTTGGGGACTGGAACACTGAAGGTCTATAACTCTAATATGATAAATATGAGTATTTCCCACTAGGTCATATTTATACTTTTTCTTATTTTCTAAAAGGCAATACTACTACTTAGATACTTGTGTTGAAGAGCTGAATATCCTTTTCTTTGTATGAAAGTATAGCAGTCTTTCTCTGACTGATTGTGCAGTCATGACATAGCTGAGGTGAAGATCCAACTTCAAACATTGCACGATAAATCATTTCCACATTCTTGCTTAAATGGCTATTTTAGTGTAGAGAAGCACATTTTCTGTTGAGTGCTAATGCCACTGTCTCCTTGACCCAAGGTCTGAACAATTTTGAGCAAAGTAGGTTTGGTAGTTAGTGGAAGAAAGAGTTTTGTAAGTAAAACAGGTGCCCTGAAGAGTTTTTGAAATTTCTGCACCTCATAGAATTGTTCATTGATAAAAGCATTATGTAAATAAAATGTGTTTTATAGGAGGTATTAATGAGCATATGTTCTTGTCATCCTTTCTTATTTGTAAAACTGGGTGGGGGGAGAGGAGGGCTGAGCTGGGCTTACAGCACGGTGCAAGCTCTCAGAAGGGGTTTGCGAGAAGGAACGTGTTTCTCAGCTCCTCATTTTGCCCTGCTGCTTTGCTGCTGCTTACAGCAATGAGATCTGTTAGCATGAGGTGTTCCTTGGGCAAAAAGGGAAGCAAGTTTCCTACTTTACACATTTAATATTGCAAAAGTTGTGGAATTATGTTTATGGTCTTAACACGTGGAGGTATCTAGAATTTGCTCAACAGCAATGCTAGTTAAACTTCAGTAGCTTTATTGTCACTAGAAATATAATGGATTTAACTAAAATTATACACCTTGTCTTAATTCAAGCAGAAGTTTCAGTGAATGGTTATGAAATACTATCGCACTGCTTGCTCTTCCAAGGAAATGGAAAAACGTCTGACAGAAAGGCATCTGACATGAAGCACTTGATTATTTTCATATACCAAGAATAAACCTGCAGGAAATAGTGCATGATAGTGTTAAAAATAAAACAAAGACACGTTTAATCTGGAGAGTTTAAAAGTATGTGGGTTAAAGCTGAAAAGAATGAATGAAGAAAGTGAGTTTTCCTGTGAAAAACTAATGTGCTTCAAATTGTAGTGGAATCTTGCAATAGGTGTTTTAGTAGTATGCGTAATAAGTGTGAGATTATTATTTATTAATATAAAAATAATATCAGCAATAATGAAGATGCATAGCAACAGTCTTGCAGCATTTTCTGGAGGAGGGTACTACAGGGAAAGCTATTATTACTCTACAATTTGCAAAGTATTGTTCACATATTTTCTTTCTTTCTCACTTCTTTAAAAGCTGCCTAACAGCTACTTCAGTGTCCTGTTATTTCAGTGTAAGGGTAGATTTTCAAAACTACTCATGGAAGATTTAGCTACATAGAAAGTGCTTCTTAAATAAGAAATTCCCTGCTGGCTTTGCTGGAGCACAACAAGGAATCGAATTTCTCTGGATGTGGCAAATAGCTATGTGGTAGGGCATCGTGAAGCATAAAGATGCAAATATGGTGTAATGAATCCTAAAGAGAAGCTGAAAATTAAAACAAGTCTGGTGAATATTTTGTGTAACAAACATCTATAAGGATGGCTTTAAAGTAACTATAGAAAAGTTACTCAAGCCCTTGCTTCCCTTCCCATTCCTCTTAGTCTCACACATGCACAAATAAGACTTCTGTGAGTGAGAAAACAGTATTTTTTCCCTTTGGAAACCTACTCAATGACGCTTGTTTAGCAGTTTCATATTTTTGCTCTTTCTTTTATTTCCTGGAATTAAAAACATTTACAAGGCACCTACAGTTGTATGAAACTTGAAGAAAAATAAATTATAAGGTAACTTTTTGGACACACAATGCTAGGTGCGGAGGATATATACTAATCATATAAAACTTAAGGTGACAGTGTAAGATTGTTACATTTGAAGATAAATGTGTATTCATCTATTCTGCCTATTAATATAGATAAAGTTCTGCTGGCGCCAGTATTTCTCATTTCCTTCCAACCTTAAAATGTTCTCTTTAGAGTGGAAGACAAAGCAAGGCTGCTTTGTGCTTAAAATAAGATTTTTGTACTTCATTGATTCTAATGGAAATGGATTTAATTCAAACACAGAGCTGGTTTCCATGGTTTTAGATGTCTGGAAGGTGTTTTCAAAAGCATCTGATTTTTTTTGCTGCTGTTTCAGTTAAACAGGTTGAAAATAATTTTAAGTTAGAAAAGAGCTAAAAGCAGGTTGTGTAAGAAGAAGAATTTACAGTTCTTGATGTTGCTGACTGTAGGTCACTTGCACCAAAACAGATTTTTGTAGATTTTTTCAATGTGAGAAAATGTAATGAAGGAATAACTAATCTTTCACAGAGTGTTTCTGAATATACACAGTATATGGAATAACTAAATGTTAAATTGCATTTTTTTTCCTTTTTAATTCATAATTCCTTTTACCATTTTTAAAAGGTAAAAAAAGTCTTTGAAGGAAGTCTTTAAAGCATAAATTATCATGGTTTGAGTTCAGTATAACATGGAAGCAACATGGTCTCAAATGGGAGTAGAAGAGAGGTTACTTGGTTAAAGTATGTGGTACGATCAAAATGTTTTTCTGTTGAAGTTTTTCTTACTATAATTCAAGCATTTGATCTCTTTGCAGAGAAGATCAAGATTTGCAAAAGGCCAGTAAGAGCCTGAATATTTAGTAAAATTTATGATATTTAAAAGAACAAAGAATAGAACCTTTATTAATTGGGCATTAGTTTTAAATAGAACCATGATTAGTTGGGCTGTTACTTGACACCTTTGACATCTAGAAGAATCTCTGAAAATTTAACACTTGCCACATGTATTCTACAAATCTTTTCTGCAGATTTAATACCAATTTAATATATATATATAGTAACTCGTTTTCAAATGTAGAATTTGAGTTTTATCATTCTTCCTCTGTTCAACCTCTTGCTTTCTGCTTCCTTCCTGCTTCCCTCCAATGCGTCCTTTTCTTTTTCTGAATCATCATCTGCTGATAGTATTTGCTTTCTCTGCTGGTCCAACTATTATTATAACCTTTAGTGTGCAGCAAAGGATGATCTCTTCTTTCCTGCTCTTGAGGGGTTAGGTTCAGGATTGTGATCGTCAGGGACAGAACCTATCTTTTCTTTTGTCAGCTTCAGTCAATTAAAGCTTTGTGTTTAAAGTTTTGCAGATGAGCCCTAAGACATCTGTGAATGTAACCATTTTCCTCAAAATAATGCAAATATCTCATAAAGAAAAAGCTTGTTGCTGGGTGCTGGCACTGGTATTTCCCTTTGACTGCATCATAGAGATTTTATGTAACTTTTTCCCTGCTGGAAATGCCTTTGCACCGCGTGAGAAAAGGAAGCACTGCGGAGAAGAGGAGCTGGGTCTGTTTTTGCCTTAAACCAAGTCAGCTGTGCGATTGTGCGTGCTAAGAGCAAAAATCTGCTAAGTCTGGGGAAGAAATAATAGTTTTTGCTAGTCAGCTGAAATATCTTATCTGAGGTGACTCTGCAGACATAACTGAATGACTGAAGTAAAAATATTTGTTTGATGTGTCATACAAGTAGCCTGAGATCCTGATCAGTGGAAATTCAAAAAATTTGTTTTATCTATATATCTATAAAAAAATCAGATGATTCTGAATGGCTTGAGATGCACAAGGGCAAGGAGTTCAGCATCTCTCATGTCAGGCTAATTAAAGAAACATATTCTGGTTAACTTGTTGTCCCTAATTGCATCAGCTTTTGGAATTTGCTCTTTCACTGTAGCATGTAGTTCTGAAACAGTAATTTACATACCTGAATATTCTTAGGCTCAGTTTAATAGCTCACAACTGTTATCCTATAAAGGAACCTACTCAATATAGAAGCTACGTGATTTCTTTTTAAGTCACCTCAAAGTTAATCTTGTGGTGTGTGCTCCTCCTTTTGCAAAATTCATGGTCTCTTTTACTAAAAATAACTGCGGGGTTCATACTGCAATTTGCCATTTTGCCCTGCCCATGCAAACCAAAAGCAGTAAGGCCTACACGTGGCTTTGCAGTGGTGTGTTTAAATCAGTTTGTTAAAGCGTTTCTTTGCATCGCCAGAGCTCTCGTCCGGGGATATAAACAACGGTCTTGGAAAACAGCGAGCAGAGGAAAACTGCCTGTTTTTCAGTTTTGCTGTGTTTACTTGCTTTTCCCATTGCGACAATAGATTTTACTTTGCAAAGCTTGTTTAACCTTCAGTATCGCTTTATTTAATCTGAAAAGCTAAATAAAACAGTTGGGGCGTAAACTTAGATCTTTCTCTCGCCTTTACACCGGTGTCGAGTGGGAGTCGCTCTGCTTCAGCAGAATGAATCCTCATTGAGATGCCAGGATTTGAGATCGAAATCGGGAGGGTGGCGAGCACCGCGACGAGGTGCTAAGCGCAGCAGTTGGTGGAACAAGCCGGCCCGCAACACCCCAGCCTTGGGGCTTCGGCCGGACAACCGCCCGCGAGGGCAAAGCACGCTCTGCTGCCTTTTATTTATTTTTTTCTTTTTTTTTTTTCCCCTTTTTTTTTCTCTCCCCCCCCCCCCCTTTTTTTTCCCCCAAAGTCTTTCTGCCTCCTCTCCTCCGTGTAGGCCCTGGCCGCCGTGCGAGGCGTCCTCGGTGGGGCTGGTGTCGCGGCCGCGCTGGTGCAGCCTCCCGCGGAGGTCCGCGATAAGCGGCGCAGCCGGTGTCTGCGGCGCGGGGGGGACGAGCCCGCGCCGGAGCTGGCGCTTCGGGACGGAGGCGGCTCCGGTGACTCAGCCGGCAGGCAGCTTCTCTGTAGCTGCTCTCTTACGGACCAGGAAAGTGCAAATCACTTAAATTGCTATGAAATTGCAGGGCAGATAGGCGGGCGGGGGGGGGGGGGGGGGGGGGGGAGGAGCAAAAGTGCAGAGGGGCTGAAGGCCTGATGAAGGCTGGTGTGCCCCAATTCCTGTCTCTCGCTCTGTCTTTTCTGAATTCAGTCCGGAATACAGCCCCCAAATACTGTATTTCCATTACATTTTCTTTCCAAAGAGTGCTTGAGAAAGCATAAAAACTGGCTCATTCCTTAGAGGTAATCAGTTTCAGGGTTCTGCAGTTTGAATTAAAATCTTAAGGCAGTTTTCCAAAATAGTCAACAGATGTTTTTTTCCTTGCCATCAGATGGGAAACAGTCATGATTAAAAAAATTTTTTTAATTCAATATGTAATAGGTATTGTTTGAGAAATACCTGGGTGAATTGGGAGTTTCCATGAAGTTCCTTTCAGTATTCTTTTAAAGAAATAATTTTTGTTACTAAAATTAATGTCAGACGTTTCCTCATATTGCACTCTGCTGCCAAGCAACTTGATTTTTCAATTAAGCTGGTGCCATCTGTTTTTAATTCAAATATTCATTGTAATTGAATACTGTGTTATCAAAGTGACTGTACTTGTTCCCATTTACTAACAAGGTACATAACTTGCTGACATCTGCATATGGATAGGTTTGAAACTTGTTGTATCCTGTAATCATTCCTTGTTAAAGAGAAGAAGTGGCAAAGAATGAGCCCTCAGGAACTCCAGACTTGATGGCCTTCACGGAGGAGTCATGAAAATTCCTGTAATAGTCTGTTGTTCAGTGGAATTGTAGCCCATTGTTCCAGAGTATTGTCCTAAAGCCGCATTGTGTCTACACAGCCCAATCTAGAGCACACTGTTATCAGTTTGGAGAGATACGTAGGGTTTCTTCTTCTCCTTTTCTTTTTTTTTTTCTTTTTTCTTTCTTTTTTTTTTCTTTTTTTTCTTTCTTTTTTTTTTTTTTGTGTGTGTGTGTGTGTCATTCTATTTGGTTTTGATCTTCTGATTGCTTCAGTGATTTCCTCCGTGTAGGTTAAGCTAGTCGTTATATTCCCGTGGTAACAGGGTACACCATGACACAGGATGTTATTCCCTCACTCCATGGTTTACAGTTCAAGGGAACGATGGTACAGCAAAAATGGTACCTTTCAGGTAATGCTTTTGAGTTTATGGTGACACAGATGTTTTATTATCTAAATAATTTTATTATTGTTGCATATGAATGGTTCAACTTTTTTTTTTTTTTTTTCTTATAATGCTTTCTACTTTAAATAATTGTGAAGGTAATGTTTAGGAATTTTTATCAATGATTATTTGTTAAGAACATGCAGGAAACTAGTGTCTGTTCAGGTAACTGGGGGAGGAGCTGTGCAGGTCTAGCTGTTACGTTTTTCTTCCCAAAGTAAGGGAGGGAGAACGATGCTGCAGTGCCATGAAAAGGTTTTTTGGAAAATGAACGGCAGCAGTTGAAGGAATGCAATGAACCCGGTAAATTATTTTCGTGATAGCACTATATAAAGGTAAAGAAAACTTCAGAAAACGTGGAAGGTCTTTTAGTAGATTTCTGTCCTACTTAGCGAAGAATCCTGGTAAGCCCAGATCGTCCTTAGCTTCCCTGTGCTACCGAGGTTGGGAAACCGTAGGAAATGTGTAGGAGATGTGAAGAAGCTGCTCACCACTTTTCCAACAAATCAGCTGTTGAAGGTGGGTAGGAGTTAATCTAGGATTTGTTCTTCTGTTCAGTTTCTTTGTCTTCCGTGATGGCATTTGAGCTCCTTTAAAGTGGTTATAGATCTAATTTGCCAATGGCTCAAAGCATATTTTTATTTTCTTTCTCTGAGAAATGTGACCTTTAGACAAACAAACTTTCCCTACTTTGTCTTTCTTTTTTTGTTTTTTATTACTCTGCCCTTTCTGACCTGCAAGTTTTGACCGGCTGCCTAGCAGTAGTTCTCAACGTTACTCTTGAGGCCCTCTCAACATTTTGCAGTGGTGATGTTGATGCCTGTGTAATACATGTAAGCATCTTGTTACTTTATAAATTGGTTCATAATTTCTTCGTTGTTGTGCTAGAATGGCAATAATAATTTAAAATAAATCTATTTCATTAACAAAAGAATTATCCTGAAGAAGATATTTAATATATGCTCCCATACATCAAAACTTCTGGAGTTCTTTTAGTCAAAACTCATATTGGCTACAATGGCTGTTTCCCTTGGATGAGAATAGCAAGTTTCACACAATGTTAGAGACTGTTGTACTGTTAATTTAAAATGTGCAATTAATAACAGTGAAAGGGTACATTTAAGAGAGCAAAGTGTGTATTTACTATGAAGATTTACTATATCAGACACATGGAAAAGTAGTGATTGATTAACCTGTTTGTCTGGCGCTTACTAATTTAGTTTGAATTCCTTTGTTTGCCAATGTATATAGAAAATTCTTAGGAAACAGTTCCAGGATCAGTATACTTGTTATCTTGATATCAGTTTTGATATCAAGCTTATCCTGCATAGTATTAAATACAGCAGGCAGCTTCTATGGAACTGAGTGTTACATAAGGCAAAGGAACCTACTTGCATTATAGGGGTTGAAGGACAAACAGGTGAAGTAAATCAAGACAGCTGGTTTTATCTAATTGTTTACAAGGTATAGACTTTTTTATAATAGTGAATACCTATTATTTATAAACTCAAAAGATTTTGTTGGAGCTGTCTTCCCTTTTCTAGCTGTAATACTTAAAGCTGTTACATTGCGTATTTTATTTCTGCTGTTCTAGAAAGAAAGACTGAAATTGCAGAGTAGCAAATCCTTTGCAGGTCTTGAGCAGCAAATTCCCCAAATAATAAATTACTGGCAAAAACAATCTGAAACAAGCGCTGTTGCACTTTTCTAGTAAAAGAATGGTGACTATCATGGGGATACCCGTAGAGGAAGTAAAATACATGAACTTTTGGGAGATTCTCCAAAGATTCCATAGCAGAAAATAGAAGTCATTTGAAATACTTTTAGAGGGAATTCAAGCTGTAGTCCTAAAACACATTTTTTTTTTATGTTTCTAAGTATTGGCTTTTTTTCCCCGCCTTCTTCCTTTTTTAAATTTAATTTAATTTTATTTTACATTAAACATTTGCCCAGAGCAGAATTCAAAAATTATCTTTACCTGTGTTTTTTTCCTCTTTTTCAGATAATCAGCTATGAAGTAGATAAAATAGTTGGAAACATTTAATTATCCGTGCTGCTTATGGAATGAATGTCTGTGATTCACACACACCGATCATGTCTTGTTTTCCTTTTTTTTTGTCCTTTCCTTTATCTGTAATCAATTTAAAATTTAGCTGTGTGTAACTTTTTCCATCCCATGTAAAGTTAGGTTTATTTCCTGAATTATGCAAATTATCCTTGGTCAGCAGAGAACGTTTTGAATTTTATTTCACTTCATGTCAGCAGTCATTATGTATTAGTGGATTTCCACCCACAAAAAAAGATGATATCTGCTCCAAGAAGCTTAAAATATGATGCTACAGCTAAATCTCCATTAGGATGAGTGACACAGGTGGTGTAACATAGCAGGAAGGTTGTCATACATTTCCTGTTATAAGACCTTGCTTTTGGTTGCTAATAATTGTAAAACTAAAGCCACTGGGGTTGAAATTTTACTTAGCTGATGGAAAAAATTTTGATTGAGATGTGTTTATTTTCAAGCAGGAAGTCAGTGAAAAACAAGTAGTTTTCTCCATTTTAATATTTTTATGTTGATTTTCTTTGAACTAACATGCTCTCATACATGTTTTCATTTGTCTTTTCATTGTTCTTAGGGAATTTTGTGCAAATCAAAAAAGTTAAAAACTTTGAGAAACTATGATTTACATATACTTGGGAGAATCTTAGTAGTAAATATAGCCCTTAAAGAGTCCATCTGTACATGTGTATATTGCAGCCATAATTGAGGTCTTTGAACAATTACAGGTTGGTGAGTGGGTTTGATATTTAAATATGCTGAACAGAGAATTGTACATGATTTACTCAAGGAGGGAATCAAACTGCCTCCTCCTTTTTAAAGATGGGCTTGCAAGAAGCAAGTGCTTGCTCCTCAAGGCCTGAGAAGAAGCCCCTAGGTAGTGCTGCTCACGTAAGGTTTGAGCAATTTTGTGAACATCTACAGATGCATGTCAAATCTGCTTACCCTCAGTACCCCAGTACAGGGTGTGGGGATTTCTGACAAAGTTGAGTGAATTTCCAGGGAAGGACAGATTGCTTTAGGTTCCACCTGGACTTCGACTTCCTCATGTTGTCGAAGACAAAAAGTGAGATGGAATAGTTCTGTTTGCCACAGCCTTGGGATGCAGTGGTGGGTCCAGACAGAGCCAGTTGTCTGAGACAAGTTCTCAGATGTGGGGCATTGCGGCACGTTGGTGGATCCTGAATTCTGTATTGAAGTCTGTCAGCAGTGCTAGAGATGGGGATCAAAACTTCTGTATCCCTGTGGATGAGGTCTCCTCCCCCTTTTATTCAGTGTGGCTTCTAACTGGATGCACGAGATTTGGCAATTCCGTAAGCACTGATGCATGCGATACACAGCTTTTGAATACATACCGTGCACGTATGGAGGGTGTTCACGTATGTATAAAGAAAGTGTGATCTGCTGTTTAATCCCATATTTCTATGTTGATGTCATCCTTGGCATCCGCAGCAAGGGAAGCCTGAAGTTTCAGTGAGAAACCTGGAGCTGGAGAGGAGGAGGTAGGACCTGAGTCAGTGTGATGGATGCAGATTATTATGGCATTATCTTGTGTCTGTATACGTCCTGTGGGAAAAAATACTATGTGATCTTGTAATCGGATGATTGTAATCACTGCAGTAAAGAGAATTAAGATTTGCAAGATAGCAAACTCACGATATTTTCCAACTTTTCAGTGCAATAATGTTCTATTTGTTTTTTTCCTAGATGTAACTGTATATGATAATATTCTAAGGTCTTGCTGTTTTCAAATATATAGTGTTATCTGATGAGACATCTGTTGGATAAAGCAATTCACTGAGTAGATTACTTTGAATAGATGTACACAGATATATAGTCTTACCGTAGGAATGTATCTGAAAAGCAACTATGATTTTTGTATCAATTTTTGATGGTATAACAAATTTTTTCTACATTCCTAATAAATGTTAATATCTACTTTTCTGAGTCTCTAATTCTGTGGAATTGAGGCTGAGCTACCAATCTGATGTTGATAAATCCTTATCATTTATGATATCGTTCCACTGTTACTTCTGTACAGAAATGATGCTCTTTAATTCTCTTCTGTAAGTTTGTTAACAGAGCTAGGTTATTTAAAAGTCCTAAATATGATTACTATATTAGTATCAGATTTTTATTACGTTATTATTGTATATCCTTGTGTCTTTTGTGGTAAAAGTTGTACCTGAGCTTCTCAAATTATGTTATTTTTCCACTAAAGCTTAGAAACCTACTGTATCCTCATACATTCGTGGTAGTTTGCTCTCAGTTTTATTAGATAACTGGATTAATGTAAGGGGAACCACTTCTGTAGAGAGCTGAATATCTCTGAAGATCTTTGTGGATGTTACTGTGGGACTACAGCTCTGGTTGTTAGTACAGAATGTGACTCCAGCTTCAGTTACTTCCTTCAAGAATCCTGTCCATCTGTGGACATCTATTTTTTTCTCCAAAGATACTGTTTCTCAGGCTTTATTTGAAGGTAAAACAATTGCAAGTAATTTTTGAATAGGCCTAGTTGCAATGAAATAGAGAGGTATTGTTTTCTTAATTTAGATAGTCGAAGATGTCCAAGCATTTTCCAAGAAGGTGAGCATGACTGGGATTGTAGCACGACAAAATCCGTGTTTTGGCAAACTACAGACTGTATGTAAGAATGAATCTTCAGAACTGAGCACTTCCAGTGGTTATTCAGCCCCAGCTAATTTCTTAGGTATTTGATGTTAGTGTATTAATCTTGCTTGAAAAAAAAGTTCTTCAAGGGTCTGCACTGTTAAGGAGCTGTTACTTATTCTGGTGCTGCGTTTGCTGTTGGTGTTTTCAGCTCCCCCAAATCCAGAAAGTGAATTATTTCTGTTTCATCAAATGCTAAAAATTTACCATTTGGGCCCCTCAAACTTGAGTTTCCTTAGTCTGAGGCATAGTAGTTATTGTAAAAATTGCCTTTCCTTAGCAGTATTAAGAGGAGAGAACTTGAGGGGGTCAGCTGGTGGACTAGCGGGGCTCGGAGAAGCCGTTGTCGCCTGCGTCCCTTGGCTCGCGCAGACGTAGCCCTGTCCTTCAGGTGAGTTCTTCCCTTGCAGCATTGTGTTGGCTGCAGATCTGTATGGGTAAGAGCAGGACGAGTAAGGCAACCAGAAGACTGTCTTCATAATGTCCAGTTCCTGAGGTTGAGAAAAGCCGAAAATAATTGTACAGTGATTAGAAAGACCTTTTGCATAGGACGCTATTAATATTGGGAGAACTACCTTTACAGCTCCTGTAGGAATGGGTCCCACAGAAAGATCAATCCAGGGGGAAAATATAGGAAAGCACTCTTCCCCCCAAAAGGCAAATTGTTTCTTTCCATGTACTGTCTAGATATTGAGAAGAACTGCTGGAAAGGTCATGTCATAAATTGCTTTCCTCTTGGTACTGAGTAACAGCAACCCAGGATCTATAGCCTGGTGAAGACTGATAAACAAGCTTGGTACAATTTTCAAGGTGATAACAAATTTGTTGACTTTATAAGTAGTAGGCTAAGAGTTGCTACTAGAGAAAAAAATAGAGCCTTGTTTTGTCAGGCTTTTCTGGAGACTGCATTTGAAACAGAGGCAGTTAACGTTAAAGTACTAGGATAAGTTTAGGAAAGGGGTTATGACATTTCTGGCATCGCAACACTGATATAAACATATAATCATGATTTTAAAAAAAATTTCCTACTGCCAAGTGTTCCACTGTGAGTTGAGAGGAAGCTTGGAAATCAAATTTTATTTTTATTTGAAGAACAAATAAAATTAATTTTGGAGTCTAGACACTATGACACAATTTAAAGAAAAAAAGCTTGAAAAATTGTTAGGCATTTATTTGTAAAGTTAGATCATTAGCACTTTGAACTTCTGAGGAAACCTTGTTCTAAGTCTGAAATGCTCAGAAAAAGCTGCCAGAAGAGGGGCAAGATGGCATTTCTTCTCCTGTGCTTTAATACTTTCTTCACATTTTGTTCTTGTTCTAATTTGCACAGACCTCTAATTTGCAGGCAGCCCTGGTGGCTCCGATCCTGCCAAACCCGTGACTGGGAGCTGCAGACTCATGAGAAGGGACTGCTGGTGGTTTGAGAGAGCAGTCAGGAAACCTCGTGTACCCAGCATTTCCTAACTGAGTGTGTGTATAGGAAAGGTGAGAGATTTGTTGGTGGTTATTCGTGGCTTAATGATTGATTCTATTTAGAAAACCTAAGAGCGTGTCTGGACTCCAAAATTAAGGTAATGGCTCTATTTCAGTTTAGCTGAGTCTGCTAAGTGATTAGTGGGCAAGAGCCAATCTGCCACGCCAACAGACCGGCACTTTCTATAACAGGACCATTGCACCATACCTTTCCTACTAGGAATTTGGTGTCCAAAACCCAACATCATCATGTCTGCCTCAGAAAGCGACATTCAATTCTGAAGGAGTTGTACTGATATTTTTCTTTTCTTTTCTTTATTCTTTTTTTTTTCCCCCAAAGCATATGTACTCTTGGTCCCACCTTCCTCTTGCATTAAGTTATGGTGGCTCTGAAGTTTGGGATTTTGTTAGATTAAGGTCTACTTCTTTCTTTCTTAGTGCCCCTGGCAGTTATGCTTTATGAGACACCAGTAAATCAGCTCTGTTGCGTTACTGCACTGTATTTCATATATAGTTTAGCGTATATATCATACTAGTGAGTAGTGCATCTTAAGATGAACTAGAGTTTGGCTTCTTCAACAAATTGAAATACTGATTTCTTCCTCCATGTTCTAGTAAAAGTACTGGTACAACTGAAGACAAACATATTAAGGATGCTGCAACCTATGTCTGCAATTGTTAAGTAGGAGTATAAATGTAAAGAAAAAAATCAGGAAAATTCGCATATACCTTTAAGAACTTTTATTTTTTGTTGCTGAGACCAGCTTAGTCCACAAATTTAACTGATTTCCTTCTGCTCTTGCTACCCGTGGAGGCTGGAAAGTAAGATGATTGTTTTTTCATTATTGGCGGGTACCTTCCTCCTTCATTTGGGTGTATCAGCGTAATGAAGGAAAAGTAACTAAAATAACTGAAGCACAAAGTAAGTTGTTTTGCAGTATTTACTTGTCTAGTTTATTAAACTAGATTGCAGTGACTTTTGTATCTCCATCAGCTAGTTATGTAGCAGGTTTAATTGATAGGACTAGTCACAGGGTTTGAAATTGGGCGTCTGCTTAAGCGCTTTGCGTGGTAGGGACTCCGGTGGCAGCTGCCCTGTTAGCTGACTTTGCGGCGGGGAGGCGCTAGGCTGTTCCCCTTGCCCATGGGCCAGACGACCTGCGGCACGGGCGGTTGCGGCAAGGTAGCTAAGAGCTGCGATGAGCAGTGTTCCCACGCGGACTGGTCGGGTAAAGGACCAGAGTAACCCCGTGGAGAATGCCTACCTAGGAGATGGCGATATTTTAGAGGGGCTGTTAAGGGTGTTATATTATGCCTCTCATATCCTAATAGCATACAAAGCGCATGGAAATTCACGACTGTAAGAAACAGTCCCAAAGTACCTTAATCCTTATATTGATAACACTGCTATTGGGTTACACAGTTTTAATCCCCAAGGAGTTGTCGCTTGACATTAAACTGTCCAAATAGTATTTATATCTGCTGCTGCCCTGCAAGATCACTTAACCCTGCACAGCAGTTTAAAAGTAGTTAATGACAGACCCAGCATGACTTGCCCCTTATGAATGATCGCGTAAGTTCGACCTGTGCTGTCATGGTTTATGGAGGGAGGCAGTTTGTCCATAGCCTGCTTCAGCCACAGCAGGTAATTTGAAATGAAATGAGACAGTTTCTACAAGCAGATTGATTTGGGAATCTTGCCTGTTCTTCCCTTTGACCCTTGACAAGTTGACACTACAAAGATTGTGACTTTAAAAAATGATTGGGTGCAAATACATTTAGGTAGATGATTTACTATGTGTTAAAGCAAGGACAGTGCATTTAGAATGGAGCTGTGAGGGAAGGTAATTGTAAACTTTAACAACTCATGTTTTATGTTTCTGTATCTTATTAATTATCTGACTAGGTGAATCTTCTGGTAACAGTGGATCGAGTGCTTTATTAAAGTCTGTATGAGAAGGCACAGATTCTGAATACCGATATTCAGAATTTTAGTTATATACGAGTAAGTATGTATGATTTAAAAATTCAGCTGCAATGCTTTCTTTGATTGGGCTGCAAGGGTTAAGTCTGAAGATGCACATTCGAATGCATAGCTTTCCCAATCCAGAGATGTCTTTTTTTTGTTATCCTTTTGTAAATACAGTCATTCATATATAAATATTGAAATAGCAAGATCTAATGCATGATTAGTAACTAGTAAATAGTGAAAAAATGAAAATAAATGCCGGGGAAAAAAAAGATAAAATCACAATTATGTGTCAATAAATATTTTCTTCTGATTCTATAAAGCATATACCCTTTCAGTTACAGTTTTCACATAATATTAAATAGAGTGAATTGAATGTTTCTGAAGGATATAGTAAGATTTTTCAGAAAACTGTTATGTGATTTGCTCTATAATTAAAAAACCCTAAAATTAAGTTGTTTCTTAAGAACGGTCTTACAGTGATTCAGGTTAGTAGCTAAAGTATATATACAAATACAGCTGAAGAAGATATTATATTAATTTCATGATGACTTTAAATTGAACGTTTAATTCAGTTGCAGTCCTAGAAAGCAGAAACGTAGCTGTGGTAAGCCACATAGCTCCAAGTGTCGGTACACTGAGTGTGCAGTTGTAAATGCATAATACAAAGCAAACGTTTGCACAGGCGAAGTTCATCTTTCTGCAGGTCTTTCAACTGCTCGCTGTTGTAAATGCTCTGCATAAAGCGTAATTTTAAAGGCGCGTATGAAAAAAATTCCTATTGGTCTCAGTTCAAATTATTTAATACCCTTTTGACTTGTGTCTTCATTGAACTATGTTAAAAGTGTTTTGCTGGAACGTTTCTTTATGTTGTCCGTTGGGTTTAATAGACGTGCCGTTTAATAAGCTCTCTACCTGTAAGGATAGACTGTTTGACCTCTGTGACCTGCCAGGGGTAGACATAGTATAAGATTGCTTTGTGAAATAAAGCTGTCGGTAACATCAACAAAATAAAAAATGATCGTATTCCAATACTCTCTGCTGAGTACTATGACAGCACTGAAATATGGAATAAAATTGAAAGTAGATTAGTTTTGGGTCCTAAGTCATGTTTTGACAAGATATAAGAGAGGAGAACATATCTTTGAACTTTTAGTTTTAAAGTTTTTTAATGAAAATATTTATCATTTTGTAAGGTTCCTTCTTTCTTTATCACAGCTGGGCTGTATAACCTTAAAACAATCCATTCTCTTATTGTGAGGGATATAAATACTGTACTATCTTTTATATTAAACATCATAAAGGATACATGCACAGTATTAAATTGCTTGACACTTGCAAGTAAAGGACTGTCATGTTAATAAAAAGCTTATTGGGGAGGTTGAAAAATCACTCATTAATAAGCCACATATTTTTAAACTATGTAAAGCAGGTAAATACTGCAGACAAGAAGGCAGTTTTTGCCATATTTCCTCCTCTGTATTTGAAATGCTTAAGGTTGAAAGCCACGGTGTAAATAAGAATGATCAGACTGCCTCTTCTGTGATTATTGTGAACTTTAAACTATTTGAGAATAAATTCATTAATATTTTAAATTACACTGAAACATTAGTCAGAAGAAGACTTGGGGGAGTGCAGTACTGACTTAACTGTGAATGCTAGAATTTTTGCAATTTTCTTTTAGTCTTTCTTGGAAAACAACCTCCCAACCAAAAAAAAGAAAATCACCCAAATCACCCAAACTCAGTTTGTATACTAGCTACATAGTATGGGGAATGGAGCAGAAGGTAAGTTAAAACGATGCAGATCGTCTATCTGTCTTCATCTGCATGCAAAATAAATACAATCCAATTAATTTAAACAAACTTCTCAGTCTAGGATTAACATCATTGACTCTTTTTTACTGTTCAGTTATTTTTTTATGTGACAGAAGCTATTGACTATTTTTCTTTTTTATTTATTTTTCTTTTTATTGGGAGCAAAAAAGTGACAAATACAAAAGGAGAGAAAAAGAAAGGCTGATGGATTATGATTGCAGCAGGGAGAAAATTATTTGACATAACTGTTATAAAATGCCTTTTAATTCAGTTATTTTCATTTGGCTCTTCTGTTCTTCTAAGTGCTTAGCTGTTAGTTTAATATAAATGCAGGTTTCTTCATTTTTTAGAATGCTTTCATGTTAGTGAAACAGTTTTTATAGCAGATGTTTATTTTTGAACCCATGGTAATGAAATATGTTTCCTGGATGAAGTCACAAGATTTCTACAAAGGTATAGGTCTTTGTTTAATTTCAGCAAATCAGGACATTTGCTGAACACTGTAGGAGAAGGAAGATTTTTTTCATGCTGTCTCATAAAGAAAAATACTCATACAGATTCAGACAAAAGTGTATAGAAATTCTATCTTGTACAGTGCTTAGAAGAAGTCTGTTATAACGGTCTCTTAACAGAGTTGTATCATGATCTGGGGAAGATGAGAGTCAAAAGTTTAGTAAAATAATTAAACTCATACCAAAGGAATGTTTTTAGACCCATCCTCAGGCTGTACCTCAAAAAGGTTGGAATGAAGAGAAATAGAAAAACTTTCAGAAAAATCTGCTTGGTCTGTATTGGACTGTATTGAACATCAAATGTATCGGGCTATATTTTGGTTGATTGCCATACCTTCAGTTTTGTCCTTTCAGAGTAACATATTTATGTTATCCTTTGGCCCTGCAGATGGCTTGGCCCTGCAGATGGCTTGAGCTACTCTGCTGTTGGGAACACTGATGGAAGCTATATTATGTTGTTCTTTGAATTAGATTAATCCTTGTTACCATTAATTTCTGTGACCCTTAGTCCGTGGATGGTGTCTCTAGTAGCAGCATGTTTGCCTCGAATGTTTTGAGGGCTGGAGGGCTCTGCAGTGCTTTAATGCAAAGAGTCAGCGTAGCCCTAGCTGGTGAGGCAGTGGTGAAGAGCACGTGTTTTCAGTCCACCAACTTGGTAACTCATCAGTCCTTCATGATGTAGAAAGAGTAATCTGCTAGAAACATCACGTGGCCTTTTCCGGTTGGGAATGCCTCAAAAACGGCGATCTCTTCCTGGTACGGTGAGGTACTGCCAGCTGGGGTGAACGTGCCCTGGTTTGTCAACCGCAGTACATCGCTACGTAGTGACTTCACTGGAGCCAGCGGGAAAGGTCCCTCCCTTCCCCCAGACTGTCGGTCCATATCGTAATATTTCTTGGGGCAGGGGTCTTTTTTCTCAGACTTAAGTATGTCCTTTTAAACACAGTGTGATGCAATTTCTTCAAGGCTATTAGCTGTCTAATAATGAAAAAAATATTAAAAAGTGCAGTTTTTGCCACAGAGCTGCCTTAATGTCTGCTAGGTAATAGCCATGACTTTATTGAATAAACTCCCTAAAGATGATAGTGGATTTCTGTTTCCATTGAATAGGTGACATTTGTCATTATCTGTGATGTTCTGATGCCTCAGTACTAGACATGGTTTAACTGTGGGTAAGCTGCCATTTATCTCACCATACCTTTCCCGAAAAGAAACCAAATTCTGCCCTCTCAGAATGCTAAGCCGCCGGCCAGTCAACACTGGCAATTGGAGTTATTCCAGGAGCCATGCGGGGGCTGTTGCCTGCGTGCCTGACTCGAGGCTCTTCCGCCTAGCAATATGCAAAGTCCTTCTAAGCTGAAACTCACTGCACGTTGAGTTAGAAATTTCAGCTTAGATCTGAGTGTCATTTGATTCCCATTCTGAATAGCTTAAGGAAGAGCACAGATTAGAAGTGGTAGATACAGTATAAAATAGATATAGGTTACTCAACAGTAAGTATATTGCTTTGGAAGTCCTTCCATTCCTACTGTGCAACACAGGCTTACCTTTAGCGGTGGATTAGCCTTCCTTTCCTTTCCCTTCCTACTCTGTCTGTGATCTTTCCCATTCTTTTTGTTTTTCCAAAGAGATAGTAGTTGCATTTTGTATCTTCATAGGTGCCCTGCGACTGATCAGGTGGTTTCCCTTGGACTCCAAGCTGAAAACTTTATAAAGCTCAGGTCTTTCTAACCCTAGCTTTTTACTCAAAGTCTTTAAGTTGTGTAATTGGAGCTTAATTGAGAAATAGCATAAAGCGCCTGTAATTTGTCTGTAATATAAAGTAATATACCTATAATAATCAGAGTAATTGGGATCCAAAAGCGTCATGTCAGAGCTGAGCCCTGTTGCATTTACAACTTTACAATGCTGCTGATTTTAATGCGAGGAAAAAACAGCTCGTGTCTTTTCCCTAGCTCTGTTATATTTGACCAAAAGGTGGCAGCACCATCTCCACTGTCCTTGCCCTGCCTGTTTATACCGTGTCTCCTTTTAAAAGAGGATTTTTTGAAATGGAGACTATATTATGGACTACAGTGGAAGTAGTTTGTTAAACACAAGTAATAGCGTTATTAAATAGCTGCATGATCTTTGCAAATAAACCGGCAGGAGTCATGTTAATGATTTTAAGTGTGTTACGTGCAGACTCTATGCACCGAACTTTAATGATTGAGCAAATGCTGGATTGTGTAAAAGCAAATATCCTCTTACCCAGATTCGAGAGGGGCAGTTGATAACAGAGGTTTAAATCAGCTGCACCAGCCCCCAACCACCCGGTGGAAGGTAAGTGCCGCCGGCCCGAAGCGGAGACGGAGACGGCTGCGCAATCCGCCGCTGGCTGCCTGCCATTCACTGGAGCTTGTGATTAATAACTTTGACGGAAAAAAAAAGAAAATACTTTACAATGATGATTGTTTTCAGTTATTCTGGTAATTATTTTTGTGAGTAGGACGTGCTAGAGAAATGTTCTGCATTTCGACCAAGCCAGATTGCTTTGGAGAATGACCTTTTTAGCAACTATCACTACTACATATCACTTTTATGATCACAGTGGAACTGTCTGAAATACAACTTATTTGTGTTGTACTGAGGTTTTCTTCTTTCCTGAGGATATATATTTATTTCTTCTTTTTGTTCCCTATTGAATAAAGTCAATGCTACTGCTGGAAGGCTGCAAATTTTTTTCCTTTCTTCTACCCTTTGCAAGTACTTTCCCATCTACTATTTCTTGACCTTGCCTGTATGGTGTTTTTGGAGGAAAAGGCTTTGACATGATTCCCATCAAAGGCCCCACCAACTGCTTTTCAATTTTCCACTGGTAATGTCATATATTAACTACACTTCACATCGTGTATGTAATTCCATTTAAGCAAACTCCGGAGTTTGCTGCAGAGTTAAACTTGCGAATAGGATGCATATGTTGAGAGAAATCTGTTAGCAGGCTGGATAGCTCTTTCTCTTTGTTTCTAATGCAAACAAATGTTAAAGGGACTTAAAAAAAACCCAAAAAACGTATTTTCCCTGAATCGCCATGAAATGATAATATACTTCGGCACTGCGAATCACAGGAAACTCCTTAGCGACGTGAAGCACGCTGTTTTCCCCCACCGATGAATGAGCTGTTCTGCACCACGGTTCGAGTCCCAGTTGACTTGGGAAAGAGACAGGAGACCATAATGATGAATGAAGCTGAGTATCCCAGATGGCAGTGCGGAGCAGTGCTGTTGTGTTGTTCACTTATAAAGTGCTCCTGGTTATTTACTGATTCTGTCCTCCCCAAGGTTACATTATTGTACATAGCACAGGTCAGATCTGTACAAGAAATACTATAGTCTAGGGCATTTCTAGAAGTAGTTGTTTGTGCCTCCTCGTCTTCTCCCTCTCTCCCTTCCCCTTCTCGCTGCCCCCTTCCTGTTGGAGGTAGGGTTTAGATGATGACAAAACCCATCTATCTGACTAGTGCTGGACCTGCTCCTGCAGCTCTGTGTATGTTCCTGTAATGCACTATGTAGCAATTGTGCGTCAGCTCTAAAACAAAGTTTATGATGTTTTTGAAGACTCTGTTAGTTCCTGTCAGTGTTACCCCAGAAACAGCAACAGCAATACACTACTCTGAAGTTAGTTTATGGATCTGGCAGTGCTTGCCAAGAGACTGCATCCCACAAGTGGTGACATCATGCAGAAGAGAAATTAAGAGGTGGGTTTTTTTGAATGATTAAAGAGCTGTGATACTGCATGGCTTCATCACTGACACTATTTCTGCTCTTCCATGTAAGGTTGACAATAGTTGGTTCACTGGGACTTCTGTTCACTGGGTTTGTATCTCACTTTCTGAAAGGGACTTTTTCTGGATGAATCTTAAAAAAAAATTGCAAAGGCTAATGGTGTATGCCACTGTTTGCTCCTCATTCACAATATTCTTTTTTTTTTTTTTCTTCTTTTAACAATTATGTGTTAATGCTGCATTATTCCAGCTGGTGAAAAACTGAGAAACATGCTGCAATCCCCTCTCTGAATATTTTCTGTCTGTCTCCTATAGCCTTCAACCTCATAGTATGAGAGCACCTATCAATCATTGATGGGTTTATTTTCTTAGTGCTCCATAGAGGTAGAGAATATTATAGAAAGGCATCCATGGTACAGGGTCTTCAGGGACTTTTACAACATCACGTAGAAGACCATAGTTGAGCCTGGGGTTTCTGACTCTAAGACCAGTGCTCAATAAATGCTCTTATTTTTCTGATGTGGGACAGTGGACCAAATTTGAAAAGACATTCAAATATGCTTCTTCAGTATTGCATGCAAGCATTGGACACTTGCAGGTTGAATAAATAACATATACCCAGATCCTGTGCAGACAGCAATCTGTGCATGCAACAAAGAGCTGTGTTTCAGGCAAGCAGGTTTTTGCACAAAACTTTAGTGCTTTTTAAAAATGACAACGTGATTTTTAAAGGTACTGCTTTCAGAAGAATGTAAGGCTTGAGCACCATGAAGCTCACAGAGGTGTGCTCAGAGGAAGTGCAGGTTACCTTGCTGGACTTAGTCCCTGCATTTTACACCCTGCCGTTCTTACCAGTGAATTTTGTGCAGAGCAGCCAGGTGCTGCACTGTCCCTTTCTGTTTTCCACGTGTGAATACTGTAAATGCCTTTCTTGTAAGCTTCTGGCACTAAATTTGGTATTACAATAGCTGCTCTTTTTCCCTCCTGAAAATTAGCACTGTATCATGGTGAATTAGGCTAACTTCAAAAATGTATATGCTCAGGTTTTCTTTGAACACTCAGGCAAGCATTCTTTGAGCACAGTGGTGCTGCAAGCAGTGTATCTTTGGCTTGTTTTGGCATCAGCTGAGCTGCTTTGGGTGGTGGCCGTGGAGAGGATTTTTCGTTGGATTATTGTTGCTGCTGACTGTGAACCAAAATCTGTAGTCCTTAATTTAACAAAACCTCTCTGGGATCTTGATTTAGGACAGTAGAATTTTATTCCAATGCTCTTCCTTGTGCATTTCCCTTTCTTGAACTTGTAACTGATATCACACAAGCTGCTTGATGCTACTAGGCTCAGGTCCGAGGTAGGTGAAATGGCTGCAGTGTAATATGGAATATTTTGGGGGGCTTGTAGAATCCAATTTTGCTTTTTATTTCATAGGTGTAGGCAGAATGAAGCTTCCTGTGCATGAAGAAATAATGGTCCATGCAATGAAAGTGGTGCTCTCCAGTTCTGGAAATCTTGTTTCATATCTGATTTTGCCACAGACTTCTTGGAGAAGCTACAAGTCCTGAGCCTAAGCATGCCACCTGCTGAATGGGGATGGCACGGACAATATTTTCCTGTCTTCAAACAGATATCATAAAGAGACATCCAAATTAGTTGAGATTGAAAGGAGGAAGGTGGTGCTCATGTAGTATGGAAATAGGGATCTTTTAAACACTTAACTGTGTTAAACATCATTATTAAAATGTGTTTACATCACTTGAATATCTTTGGTCTGTAAATTCTTCTTTACAGCATTGCTAAAGAACAACTCCTTTACAGCACAGCTGAAGTAAAGGACTGCTGAGTATCCTGGTTCACTTCATAACTGAATAGGGAAGGGAGCTACTAGTTCCTAGCTGCATCAGGAAGGTGAAATAAAGCATTAGAAGGACAAAATATAGCAGCGTAAGTGTAATTCCTGCTGTTCCTTTCTGTTGCGGGATAGCACCGTTGTGTGGGGAGTCTGCGTAATTGGAGACGTGGCAGAGCTTTGTGCGGAGGTTCAGCGTCGCGTTGATGATGCTTCATTGCTCGTCTTCGTTGAAGACGAAGCTCTGAAGAAACTGTTCTTTCATATGTGGCAATGAAACCGTTCACTCCCCGGCGACTGTGCCATCGCTCCTCTGAAGCGCCTGATTATCGATACTTTGATAGTCAAAAGATGGTTTGGGTGGAATCCAGACTATCTTGTCTCGCCCTTTCCCTGGGACTCCTTTTCGCGTCACGTCCTACTTCAGGGTGTTTTGAGATACTGGCTCGTAGCTTTCTCCGGTGGTCTGTTCTGCAACTTCAGCCGTGCAGACGCCTTCCGCTGCCGCGCTCCCAGGTGAGTAAACTGCTATCAGCACAGATACTTCACCGGCCTCTGCTAATAGTCTGGAAACATTGATGGTCAGGCTCCTTTGGAGCAGGGCAGCACCATGAGCTTTCCCTCCTACATCTCTGTTTTGCTGCTGAGCGAGCATTTACTTTATAATAAAATAGAAAATCTGTTTACTATATATACACACATACGTAGATATGCATGTTTATATATGCGTGTAATACTATTAAAATCTGTAAGTATACATGACTAGTGACATTTCTTGCCATCTCCTGGAATTCATTCCTTACGCTGTCCTGACTGAGCAATGGAACTCTGTACAGGGATGGCCCTTTGCTGTTCCTTCCAAAAACACAACAAAAAGAATCACAAGATTGACACAGAAATGAGGAGTTTTTAAGCTGTAAAACAGTGTTAGAAGTCTTTGGATTTGTTATCAGGAGCCTGCTTGCACATTGGATTGTTTCCAACTGTTTTTTTTTTTCTCTTACCATGAACTTTGTTTTTATTTTATATTTTAATTGAGATCTGTCTGTAATCACTTCTATCCAGGAATGGAACAGTTGGTTAGAGCGTGGTGCTGCTAATGCCAAGGTCGCGGGTTCAATCCCTGTACGGGGCTATGCTGAGGGTTGGATTAGATGATCTCCAGAGGTCCCTTCCAACTTTACCATTCTATGAAAGTAGAAATTATGTCTATGAAATATCTTGTAGTGTTTTTTTAATTTTTTTAATACACTAAAAATTTAGTGTAATTTTCCATTTTTTTGCTGAAAATGGAATATAAGATAACTTTGAATTCATGCTTGCTTTTTACTTTCAAATGGAAACAATGAAGATTTGAAGTTGACGTAACATTTTAAATAGTAGAAAAGAGAGGAGAACAGGTGGATACCTGCACTAATACTTTATTAGAAGTCTTTTATACAAAATAAGCAGGTGTACTAACGTGAAAAGTAATTGTAGGTAGTTTTTTTTCTTTTGACTTGTGGACATGTCATGTAGGTGTTTTGGATGACTGTATCAAATGATTCAAGAAATAACATGTTGTCTGACTCATAGTAATATATTAATAATAATATATAAGTTCTTTACCAGTATAGGAAAGCTTTTCTACCTAAGCCATCACTTGAAATTTTAGCCGAAGGACATAGTTATGTTCTGTAGGGTTATTAATGCTATGAAGTGATATTACAGGAAAGCATACATGTGATTTATGTTTAATATTTTTTGTAAGGGCTATGAGTGGCTATGCTTACTTTTATGGAACATAGTTCTGGTAACTGGGAAAAAGGCAAACACCACAAGAAGGGCAAGAAGGAGAATCCAGGCAACTACAGGCTGGTCGCCATCACCTCAGAGCCTGAGCAGACTATGAAGCCAACCCTCCCAAAGCTGCTTCCCATCTCAGGAAGAACAAGAAGTTAGCTGGGGACAGCTGGCATGGATTTACCAAGTACAAATTGTGCCTGAGCACCCCAATAGCTTTTTGTGATGAGATGACTAAGTGTCAGGTGTATGCGTAAGGGCAGAGCAGTGAATGTTGTATACCTTGAATTTTCGAAGAGCTTCAAAGTTGTCTCTTACGGTATTTTTATAGCCATATTGATGAGAAATGGACTGGGCAGAAGGGCAATTTGCTGGACTTCTGGGCTCAAAGGGTGGTGGATCAACACTACAAAGTCCAACTGCTGGCCAGTTACTAGTGGCATTCCTCAGGGTTTGATGCGCTTGCTCACAACGTGGACAGAGTGCCCTCTCAGCAAGTCTGTGGCCGACACCAGGTTGGTGGGATTGGTCAATATGGTTTGATAGTTTAACCAGACTTTGCAAACGTGTAGCCTAAATTGCCAAACAAGACGTTGCTTCAGATAAGTACGTTCTGGTTTTTTGCCTGTATGCTTGGTGCCCAACTAACCTACAATTCTAGCTGCTGGGCTCATATACTTTCATACTGGTAGTTGATAGGAAGGTTTACTGAGTTCTTATAAGCAGCAATATGATTTTATATCTGAGATTAACTTTTGCTGTTGCAGAGATGCTGGTGTGACAGGAAGAAAAGCTACTTCAGCATTTTTGGGGATGCGTTTGAGGATGCCTCTGCTACAGCTGAGAAAGTTTTGCCCGGCTGATGGCTCTCCGTGTTAGCTTGCTTGCTGTGACTTCAGTAAGTATTTCCCATTGTAACAGAACAGTAAAGCACATTCAGTATTTAGGCAACATCCTGTTGTTTCACCTACACGGTGGTTGTGGTGCCCAAGCACAGTGTCTAACCCTCCGCGTGTTCCCGGAGCTGTAGCTGCTGCAGAAGCGGCTCTCGGGCAGGGGTGGGAGCGGGGCAGCGAGCACCCTCTTTCGGGAGAGGGCTCCGTCCTGGGATATTCTCGAGTCAAGGGCTCCGTCCTGGAATACCCTTCTCCCAGTGCTGAGCGTACTTGGAAGTTTGCAGGCTGGCTGACAGGTAGGAGGACAACCATGGGGGGCAAGTATCTTCCTCTGAATTAAGTGTCAGAGGCGATTAACGCTGAAAGTCGCTTGTGTGCTTTGGGAAAAAGCAAGGAACAGGTTATCAGCACAAGTTCCTTTTTTTTTTTTCTTTTTTTTTTTTTTCCCCTCCCGTGGTCGAGCGTGTCCTTTCCGCAGTGCTATAGAGGGTTTGTGCAGACCTCTGCGCTTGACCCCTGCGCTGTTTGCACAGGCCGAGCGCCCCGTGCCCGTGCAGCAGCAGCTGCCCCCGCGGCGGAGGCGCGGGATCGCCCCTGCGCCCTGCCCCGGTCGGGCTGCGGGGCGGCTGGCTCTCCCCGCTGCTCCTGGCCGCCTCGGCGCGCAGCCGGGCTTCGCGGCGAGGCGCGGTGCGGACGCGGCGCCGGGCGCGCTGCCGAGCCCCGACAGCCGTGCCCGGGCTGGGAGCTGTACCCGAGGTCCGGAGCGGTGGCGAGCTCCGGCTCTCGTCACGCCGGTGACAGACGGATCCCGCGGCCCGCGGGGAGCCGGCGCCGGGGGAGAGCGGTTCCAGCTGGCTGGACAGGGCTCGTTTGGCTCCGTTTGCTGGAATTGCAGGGAGCAAATGGCTGAGCTCGACTTTAATAAGGCTTTGCAGGTGCCAGAGCAAAGGCGGAGAGGGAAGAGCAAGGTGTGACAGGGCAGTCGAGCCCGGCTGCTTGGCTGTTACGGTCCCCGGGAGCAATTACTCACTTTGCTTCATCTCAAGGTGTATCACGCATTTATCGAGTGCTTACACTTCAAATAAGTAAATTGGCTATCAGGTTCAAATACAGTCTCAGGTTAAAATATATTCTTTTGCTGGTGGGAAGATATCTTAAAAAAACGCCGTTACGGTAGTTTGTATATATTGTGTATATATGTATTCAGGTTTCAAATGATCACTGCATCCGTCAGATTGAGTGACTGATCTTCATTTTCTCTCCGAAAATGGAGATCAGCTAGGCAATTTAAAATGCATTGCTTTTCTTGCAGGACCTCTTTCTGCCATTGCTACGTGGAACAGTGCTTGCCCGCATGAATAGTACCGTTGTACTTATTTGCAGGAATAATTGCTCTTTGGTTTTAGTAAGGGTGACCAAGTTGAGCGTTAATTTGCAACAGCTAGGACATATGCTAGTGATTTTCTCTTTGCTGCATATAAACAAAGAGCTGGCACAAAAGTGTATAGATTACAGTCTGCTTGTGCTGGTATCTTCTATTTGGTTCTGCGGTATTAAAGAAAAAAGGGTCTTAGGACAGCATTTCCATGGTATCGGAATATTCGTCTAGGCTTGTAAAATAGAGATGTTTCTTCTGTTTCTCTCTCCCTCTGCTTAAAGCAGTGAACTTCAATATCTGAGAAGTTTCAGACACTTGAAACTCCTTTTCATCTTGAGAAAAGGGAGGAATCAAGCAGGAATTTAATAGAAAAACTGTTAATAAAACCCACTACTGAAGAAGTAGTGCAGTCAAGGCTTTTCATGCGGTGAGTGTACTCAAGTCTGCACGTTGTGATGATGTCCTACCCGCATAATATTTCTCCCAGAAGGATGGTTATATATCCTTGTTTTCTCTAGCTGTTGTCACACCTCTCTATTCTACCTGGCCAATTTATTCATATCACTGTATAGGCTACTTTCCAGTTCCTCCTCCTCCATCTCTCATGAAAATATCAGATAACAGTAAAAAGGAAATGTCTTATGTGTTGTAATATATTGTGACTGTTTGCTGAACGAACTCAAAAGCGTCCCTATATCTAACTTTTTTGGAGAAGGCAAATCGCTGTGCAGTCCCGTTCGTAGTGGAGAACGGCAGGCAGGCAGAGATCTTCAGAGCAATCCAAGGAACCTCTGCCAAGTCTTGAAAATGATGTTTTAGTGCTACATGTAATTACTGCAGCCAGTAATGTGCTAGGTGCTAATTACTGAAAAGAAGCAAATGAATGTTGTTCAAATTCGTGTTTGAATTCATATTCAAATTCATATTAAAAATATTCAGATTGTTTTTCAAATGACCCATGACCAAATGGTGAACATCAAAAAACCATCTTCATTCTTTCACACGACGGTTTCAATTCCCGCAGTTCAGCCTACACAATTTTTATCCATTGCTTCCAAAAAGAAACTTCTGTGTCTGAAAAACTCACGAGATGGGAAAATGCAGGGGCTTCTTCGCCTTGGCTAAAAAGGGAGTAAAGCAAAGCAAACAGGGTCACTGAGGCTGTAAGAATTCCTATTAACATTTGAATAAACTACAAAGAAAACTAAGTGTCAAGCCTTTTGCTCTCTTATGATGAAGAATGGTGGCTTTTCTTTTTTTAATAGATCAGAAATACTTGTTCTTGACCCCTAGTTTTGTAGGAAAACTCTGTGGAAGAATAGGGATTACTGGGAGCAGGACAACACGTGGAACTCTGCTGGAGTTCTTGCTGTCCGGTGCTCGGAAGAGAGAGACCTAAGCAAAAACGTTGGGTTCTTCCATTTCAAAAGCCCTGTTCTCTTTGGGGGAGAGTTTCTGCCAGTGCCGCGCAGCTCTGAGCGGCGGTGCTCGTTGTGCCGTTCCAACGGCACGTTCCCGCTCCAGCCCGGCCCACCAAAAGTCATCCAGGAAAGAGGGAGGACCCGGTCGTGAGGGAACAATACAGAATAATCGTCAGCGTCGCATTTTCTGCTGTTGTAGCTCTCCTGAGATGTTAGAGTTGTGCTTACTCAGAATGTGCAACACCTTTTCTTCTTTGCAGTTCGTCTGTTTTGTATCACCTTAAGTTGTTCTTAAAGAAACAGGTAGAAATAGTGCAACAGCAAAGTAGATAAAGATTTGTTTCTGAAAAATACTTAGTAATAATTAGTATTTTCTCATTTAATTTGATATTATATATTTTTTTTTAATTGAAATCATTTCCTTGTCGGTATTAGAGCATTTAGGTGGATTGGAATACAACTTCGCTCTCGTAATGTCATACTAAACTGTAATTTGGGCACCTATTAAAAACGCCATGCCCTTGAAAGGTGCTGCACCTCCCGAACAGAGCAGTTTCGTTGCTGGCAGTGCCGCGTAGAGACGGCAGCTCTTGTTCCCTTCCATGTCTTGCTTTTCAGATACAGAGGTATATGGTGGTCACGTTAACTCTTCCCACGCCAGGCTTGGGCTGCCTGTTATTATGTTTAGAGGAAAAAGTTGCTGTTTAGCTCCTGGGTCAAGCGGCTGCTTTTGCGTCGTGCGCCGCCGGGTGGGAGCTCCTGCGGGAGGGGATGGAGCTGCCACAGCATCCCGAGGGCTGGGGGGAGCGGGAGCTGCTCGCGCCGCTGTTTGCATAGGAGGGAGCACCTACTAAGCCCTGCTTGAATAGCTGGGGAATTTCTGCTGTTCGCTGGTTACTCCTGGCAAGCAGTTCCCGGGAGCTGCCCAGAAGATGCAGGCTTTTGCTTTCTGGTCGTCCCAGCCGCCTTCTCTGAAAGCCTTTTGAGGCTGGGGGGCAATGACTGTATCTCGAGGGACCGCTTGCGTGGGCTCTCTTTTGCAATCACGAGGCAAACAGATTTTCAGTTGAGCCACATTAATGTGGCACATCTTTTAAGCAGACCTCTTCAAGAGGTGCATTTAAAGCTGTATCGTTTTACTCCACTTCAGTATGGGAGGAACTTCAGTGGTGATGCATAGGGGTTTCAAATTCTGCTTTTCTCTCAAGAGACTTTCAGTTCCATTGCACCGATTCGGTTGTGAGCAGCCTTTTGCCCGTGGCGATCCAGGAGGAAGGCAGGGGGACACAGAGGGATGGGGAACACTAAGGCTCCCCCGCCACATCCCCCCCCCCCCAAAAAAAAAAAGTTAAATCGTGATGACGCAACCTAACCTTCCTGTGCATCAAACCAGTTTGTAGGGGTACGTTTTCTTGCCTGTGTTTGCTCGCTCCCCTCTGCTGAGATAGTGGTGTACCTGTTATGACGGAAACATTTGTTAAGCTGGACTGAAACCATCCATCCATTTTTGCAGAGGCCACCAAAACTCCACCTGGTGGTAAGGACACTTGGACGCTGCTGATGCAAGCTGGACGCGAGCCAGCGAGCTGGAGCAGAAAGGTACTGTAACCCGTGACCAGTCCCCTGGAGCCACCGCGCCCCCCACTTCTCGCTCATCTCTCTGCTTCTGCAGCTGTTAAAAGTTCATTTTTCTTCTCCTACGTCCAGTGTGAGCATTTTTCTTCTCTTCCACGTGTGCCTTTGACTTTCACGATGGTGTATAGCTGACAAACATGTGAAACGTCCTCGGTGTTTTTCCTTCTGATGCAGAAGACATGAGTCAGTGATGCAGTGATGCAATAGACATTATCTAAAAACAACTTCTCCCCCCATCTCCTCTCCCCCCTCAAAATACTTGATTCTGTTCGGACTTGATTCAAGTTTTGCTGCAGTCGAGCAGGATTAAAACGGGTCCTTTGCCCTTTATTATGTAGCATTCTGATGAACTAGGAGTTATAATTAAAAAAACAAACAAACAAACAAACAAACAAACAAAAAAACCGCAAAACAACAACAACAAAAAACCCTCTTTGTATCCTGTGCTGTTTTCCTCCCCTCCTTCCTTTCCAAATTAAAGAAACTAGGGCCTACTGTTTCTGTTTAACAGAAATTGTTTTAAATTAGCCTGGAGGTGTGGTTACTCCTGTAATCCAGTGCTTGTAAACATGTGATCCTGCCAATAGACCAGTGTATTTTAAGTTGATATGAAATGGACCTATGCCAAGAATCTTTTTGTTGGGATAATTAAGTCTGTTTTTTCAACATCATGCTTTGCTCTGTACAGTCTCAGTTATAAAATAATACTGAAAATAATCTCCAGCCTCCTGTGAAGATGTTGGAAAGTTTTAAATATTATACTACAGCAAATATCTTCTTTACTATGTAAGTAATCTGTTATTGGAAATTTCCTTTAATTCATATATATGAGATCTAAAATTACTGTAAATGAGTAGGTGCAAAGCTAATATTGCCACCACTTCCCTTTTGAATTTTGTTACACCGTGTATCTTTTCAAGAACAGTTTGCACTTATCTATGGAGTTTAAAATACTACCCTAGAGAATAAACATTTCATTTCAGTAAACACTCTCCAGAAATAGATTTTTACCGCAAGTAATTTGTTTTTAATAACACATGCTGGCTTTTGGAGTTAGACTCCTAAAGGAACCGTAAAATGCATTTCTATCCCAGCATCTGACTTCCCTTCTTTGTCAACCTTGTAACAGATGTGTTGGATTTTCTGTAGTTACAGGTCAGCTTCTGTTTATTCAGAACAAAAACTACTACTATAAAAAAAGAAACAAAATAGAAGGAGAAAAAAAGGGGGAGAGGGCAAAGACCGAGTCTGATATTGACGATCTGAACTGAAAATGTTAGTTCCCAGGAAGAGATGCTGACTTTGGGACCGGCGCTCGGCGCTCGCGGGCTGCGGTGCGGAGGTCGCCGTGGGAAGGGGCGTCGCAGCCCTGGCGGCCGAAGGCGGTTCTCGCCCGCGCTTCCGAAGCCCCAGCCTCCGTTTTCGGAAGAGCGGCTTTGCCGGAGGGGGGCCGTTTGGAAGGGAGAGCGGTTGCAAAGCGTTGGCTTTCTGCGCGTTTTTAACGTCTTGCGCTCCGCGCGGCGGAGGGGGCCGCGGGCTCGGGAGGGCGCCGGAGGGGCGCCAGGGCCCAGCGCAAAGTCCCCAGCCCCGCTGGTTTTGTCAGAAAGGCATTCGGTCGGGTGATAAACCGTGCTCAAAACTGGTGTGTGGTGAGCTTGCACCTGAGCGTCTGAGGAGGTGAAAATAGTTTCCCGGATTGGGCTCAGTATCTACAGTCTCAGTATCTACATCAGTGTAAGCGAGAGCAGAACTTGGCCCGTTAATGTCTTTTTTTATATCTTTGGCAATGTGCAATAGCTACTGTTTGCTATGCGTTTCTTGTGTGTTATATTCAGATCTCCCTTAAATTAGCATAAAATAAAGCGTAATTTGCCTGCAAGGGCTGTCAGTATACTCAAACAAGCTCCTGCAGCAGAAAGGTCTCCTGTAGCTTGTATTCTTTAACGTACAAATGCATGTTCTCGGAAAACACCTCAGCATGTCATTATTTCCCTCTCAGGAAGTTTAGCTGTGAGATTTTTGTGAAGAAAAGGGAAAAATCAATTCTCCATGGATTCCTATTGCCTGTATATGAGGATTAGGCTAATGCAGATTCACAAGCACAAATCAATACAGATTTCAGAAATCTTTTCTGCTAACGACAGAACTGATCATATAGTTCACAGCCTTAGTTTTGTATCTTCTTTATGAAACAAGATTAGTATCTCTTTACTTGGACATACAAATTAAATTTAATTTTTAGCCTATACTAAATCTTCCTTACAGGGAAAATAAAAGGAAAGTACTGAAACCTGTTTGTTTGAATAAGAAGTAATAAAAATGATAGGCCATTTTATAATTTGTTCAAAATAACCTTACTGTAAGGAATGGTTTAACCTCCCCAATCTCCTGTCTTCCACACTAACAAATATAAAGAGTATAGAAATATTCTGTACTCAATACTTAAAGCATGCAGAAGCTGCAGTGCTGGGCAGAGGTTTACGGTGATCAGAAGAGTTACTGTGCAGATTTTACACTTTTGTGGAGTAACAGAGCAGAGACCTTGCAGTCTAAGAGTAATAAACGTTTCTCCGGAGGAGCGAAGGACCTTTTTCTCCTAGGGGCTGTGTGCCTCCTACCAAGTCACCCAGCCCTTTCTGATAGCTGCTGGAGAGCCGCACGCGGTGAAACCACGACTGCTTTCTCATGCTGCCAGCCTCCAGCACCTCCGTAGGGTGACGTTTGCCGAAGGACCGTGGGACTCGGAGGTGGGATGCATGGCAGCGATGCCACTCGTAGACACGGGCACTGCTCAGACTGTCTGTAGCCGCTGTAGACCCCTCGGCGGGGGGAATGAAAGGGCTGATCTACCCTGGAGTGGAGGAGCTCTCATGGGACAGGCCTTGGAGGGCAACCTGCCTCCTGCTGCTGTCCGTGGGAGGATGTCTCCGCTTTGCACGGCGGCATCAGTCTGTCTTGCCTGCAAAGCAAACGCATCCCATGCGGTGCATTGCACCTGACAAATACCAGGCTTGCTGTAGCACAGGTTTTCGTGTGTCTCGCGACGATTTACAGATCTGTGCAGCTTTGCAGTGCTAGCTGCTTCTGTAAAGATGGGAAGAAGCAACGCTTTAAAGTTCAGACTTTTTGATTTGCCCATTTTACCTACTATTATCTTTTCATACTTAGGTAGGGTGTGCTAATGACAGACTATACGGAATGAACAGATTTAAGAAAATATTTTTTGTTGCATATGATCTTCCATCTCAAATCTTCCAGTCTTCTTGCTTTACAGGCAGGAAGGCTGACGTTCCCCATAAAAAAGTGCACGGCACCGACACAAAGCTGGAGGCGTGTGTCCCGTTACACTTCAGCTCATGAGACTGAATGTCCCTGGGAGTGTGGGTAGTTGTAGCAAATGGGGCAATTCTCCTGTGGTGCTCGCTGAATAAGCTGTGGGTTTCTGTTACCAGATTTTCTGCTTTAAACATTTTATCTCCTTTATGTGCTCTTGATGCACCTGAAAAGGAAATACTTTTACTTGGTACTTTCTGAGGGAAAAACAAGGTTCCCAACGAACAGACTTTAAAGAAACAAGTTTTTCCTCCTATTAATGGCATTTTTTGTGTAATTTTTTTAAATGAAAAAAGTCTGTGAAAGGAAATGCTTGGGTAAATTTGATGGATATTTGGTATTGCTGAGCTGGAGATGCATCCATTCTCTTCCCTTGTTGCTTCTAGGGTAATGCAACATATGGTGGTTATTGGTGGATTAAAGAAAAGGCCCTTTTTAATTCCTGCTGTGATCACATGACTTTTTGTGAGTTGCAGAGGCTGATGAGGAATGGATTTAGAATATGGGATTTGAATTTTATGACCTTGATATTCTCTTAAAAGGGAGCTTTAAATTGTCAGTTCCATATAGATTGTTTGAAGGCTCTGGAGTTGTAACGTTAAGGGCAATTGGACACAGCTGTTATTGGTTAGGATCATCTTCTTGAGGACGCTGTGCCATGTGGCTGTGTGCAACAGAGAGAAATATAATTTGCTGGCTGTTTATAATAACTGAAATTAACCAATTAGACTTGAAATTGTCATTCCAAGATGTAATGTGTTTATAACATGGAACGTGTGAAAGATGTTTTAGCTCACGATTAAGAACTAAAATGAGGAGGGAAACCCTAGAGCCGATGGTAATTAAGCTCATATGGAAGATTGCTGTCTGCATGGGAGACGTTTAGAGCTCTGACAGCCTTTTTCAAAATTGCAATTTGAATTTGGCTCATATTCTGCCATGGAGTATTAATGTTCTGAAGGAGTGAGGTCTTATTGTTTTAGAAAGTTCTGTTTTTTCCCAGTGTTATGCTGAAGTAATATAGGAGGGGATTTCCAGGGAGAATAACACACGTGGATGTGAACTTCCATGCCTTTTCAAACATTCACCGTCGTCAAAAAGAATAAACAAAATCTCGACCTCATATGTGCTTCCAGATACTTTTTCCATTTCCTTCCTACACCTTTCAAACATAAACATGATATCTCTGTAGTTGGTGTTGCTGCTTTTCTTGCTAGCTTTTGCATGGGGAACGGTCAGATTATTTCCCTCTTCACCACAATCAAATTTTCCCTGAATAAGGTCACTTATTCAGGGATCCTCCAAGGTAAAATCTGCCCAGTCTATTTCCTCCTTTGGAACAAGGTATGCATGCATGCATACATACATATATATATATATGTGTGTGTGTGTGTGTCTGTGTGTACATATACATGTATATGAATATTTAATTTCCTTTTGTTCCTTGGCTTCCAGGGTTCAGTCAATGCTTTTCTGATGTTCTTCCCATGCTTTCCTCCCTTTTCACTGTTACTGGTTCCTGTCCAGTCCTCTCTGCAACAGTTCTGAGTTTTCATTCTCACCCCCCCTTTTGGCATTTTCTCTATGACCAGCCTCTTCTGCCTTTAAAGCTGCAAATAGTATCTTGATGCTGATGACTTCCAAATTCCCTCTGAGCTCTTCTCTCATCTCGTCTCTTTTCATTCCTTGTTGGGAATACCTGGTTACCTCCAGCGCAGTGCTGGGGTATCTGTAAATTCAGGAGCTTGAACACGTGGTGTCTCACCTTTGTACCTGCCTCTGGTCGTTGGAAAGTGATGAGACGACATCGAAGGATTCTTGTGAATAATAATTCATGGTTAGGAATAATTTAAACTCCAACCATTAAAAAAAAGATTGTTCTGAATTAAGGAATCAATGAATAGCAAGGAGAATCTTTAATAAGCTTGCTGGAGGTCTGCAGTGCTGGGACCTCTTCCCAATGATTTAAAATGCATTTCATGTCAATTTTCCAAGGTTTAGGGGGGTTTATACAAGTAACTAAGAGCTCTTTCAATGCTTGTTCCTTGTACTTGGCATCCCCTTACTGCAGTTCTGATGCCATCCATTTGGACTACGTGCAAATAAAAAATAAAACCAGGAATGAAACAATGCTTACATTTTTGGATTTTAAGTGCCTCTATAGTATACTGGCAATATCTGCAAAATAAGATAAATGTTGTGGTTTCTGTTTCCTGTTTCTGTTAAAACATTTTCTCTCCAATATCTATTAGTATCGTTCTGTAGCAAGGGCAGTCCATGCTACTGTTTGCCTTGACAGCTAAAGGTTGCAAAAACTATAGACCCTTATCCATAGCAGAATTTTGTCATGTGTTAGTTACTCTGGACTCGGCAATCACATGGTTAAATTAGAGATTGCTCCCTCCACTGCCTTCTTTCACAGGGTTGATGTACTCCCTTGAAAGGTAGAAATGCAGCATATCAGCTTTCACTTAAGAAAGAAGGGCCAAAGCAGTTCTTAGAATTGATTCATTTGAAAAGATGGGGCTTTAAGGAGAAATAAAAACTGTTAAGAGATGAAAATGAAAATTTGAAATTGAGCTATAAATGACAGCTTCCATTTCAGACCAAGTATGTTTTTATATACGCAAGAAATAACAAACATGGCAAAAAATATAAGGATTATGCTAGCCCACTTATTGGAATGCTGTATTATTTTTTAGCATTTGCATTGCCTGGATATACCATACTTCATTTAATTTTTAAATCTGTGTATTTATTTTGTGCTTTTTAAAAACTTCATGAAGATGTAGACATTAGGATATAATGTACTAAAATCTGCCCCCAAATGATATATTGTTATGAATATGGAAAATTAAGCTGGTTATTTCCGCTTTTGTACATTAAAATTTTCATGTATTCAAATCATACCTTTTTTTATACTGTGTTTTTGAGATATGGAATGTAAAATCTGCTAAACATATCTTTGCATGTCCAAACGTACACACATATAGTCATATCTGCCCAGGCAGTCCCTGTTTTAAATGTCTTCTCATCACCCCAGTTGAGGCAGGCATTTTAATTATAATCATTTATAGTTGTAATAAGAATAAATTTATTTCGTTCCAGGAGGATAAAATAAATGAAATGAAGTGAAATCGCTATGAGAAAGCAGCCTGTTTCCCTTCTTACAGGCCGCTCAGTGTCTCTTGGAAAGAAAGTAGCTACCATTGTGCATAAGCAGAAGACTTGTCTTTTTTTCTCCTCCATAGTTCCTAATTTCTGTAGGTTTCCTAGTTAAATGCGGTAAGTCATTTCTCATTTCTCCCCACGTAGACAACAACCTGCTATATCCTCACCCAGAAAGTCTTAAATAATGCTGCTGTTAGCCACCCACTTACTGTCTTCCTTTTCTCCCTTTTTTTTTTTCCCCCGAGTAGTTGTGCTTTAAAACTTCTGTCATGCCTATTTAAATCATTTTAAGATGTTGTTTGCTGGCTTTGGCAGATAAAACTGATATGGTTATAGATTTGGCTGTATCTCAGGAAGCGGAGAGAAGAGTGTATGGTTGTGTAAAAATGCCAAAACCCTTAATTATCTTGAAAACTTTACGAATCCATCTTTTGAGATATCTAGTTTTTCTTGTTCCTTGGCAATTGAGAAATATGTCCTAAATTTCTCTAGGCACTGCTGTTCTCTGCTGGAGAATCTGAATCATAGCAAAGGTCAAAATCTTAGAAAGGAGCCAACTGTTGCTCCGGCAGGATCAGGAGTTGATGTCTAAGGACTGAAAGAGAACATGTAACTTTTGTAACCTGCAAAGGTGCTAAGAAACATAAAGTGTGTTTGTAATGCTGTTACCCTTCCCATGAATTTTGAAGTCTCGTTAAGTTTTAGCTGTTACCTGTAAATTTATAGAATATTTGTCAACCTTCTTGCTTTCCTAAGGATAACGTAGAGGCTCTGTTGGTCCAAAGCAAATTTGGCCTGGAAGAGTAAATGGCCAGTAGTTCTCATCCTGGACCACCTGTGATCATGGCTTTGACCCTGTCCTTTAGCTCCTCTAGTAGTAACTCACCGCTCCTACTGGTTGAGAGCGGGGAGAGAAAGGAACCAGAAACAGCAACGTCTTTCTTGTTCAACTTCCCTGCTCTTGAGTTTGACAGTCACACTGCGCGCACTATTTTTGGCACTAGCCTGATGTGATCAGTATCTGATCAGAGGAGATGTCAGAGCGGAGACCTACACTGTTCAGTTCGTGCGTGGAAGGGGAGAGATCGGTTCATTTTGCGTAGTGGGTGGAATATAAGACAAGCAACTAAACCAGGCGTTTGCACAGTCCCTTACTGATACTTTACAAATCAAAGGTTAATTTAGCGGTAAGGTGGTGGGCTATCCTGTAAAACAATGCACTCAAAATGCTGATGGATAGGTTTGTATTGCGGGCAAGTAATGTGAGTCCTAAGTGTCTTACGCTTCCTGTCCTCTGCTGTCAAAGGTGCCCGTTTTCTCAGCAGCCAGGTGAATATCTATTAAAAATGAACATTAAAATGACGTAGTGGCTTGCTGAAACGGCGCTGAAAGCCGCGTTAAGTTTGGGTAAGCCCACCACGTTGGGTCGTGCACCCCGCTGGCTCGCTGCCCGCTGGGCCCGTCGCGCAGGGCGCGTCCGCGGCAGCCCCGGGCGAAGGCTCCGACGGGAGCGCGACGCTCCCGGCCGCGCGTGCTGCTTCCTCAGAGCCTTGCTCGGGCTCCTGCAGGTAACGCCGGCGGCGCGGGTGGCCGGACCTGGCAGGGCTGAGGACGAGCAGCGTGTCGCGGGCTCTTCCCCAATGGAGGCTGTAGATCAGCGCCGGGAACCTGCCGGAGCCGGAGAGGTGACAGGGGAATAACATCCCTTTCTCTTCCATCGACAGGGGTAATAACTCCTGGCTCTCTAGGGACAGATTGTAAAAGCCAATAGCCAGAAGCTGTGAAGCAGGGAGGGCAGAAGAATTGAAAATTAAAGAGGGAGTGAAAATTTTGTGTAAGGCTTTAGTGAGATGTTGGAATAAACCGTCAAATGTCATTCTTTTAATTGCCTTGTTGTTGATAGAAAGTGCTCTTGAAATCTGAGTTTTTATTACTTCATAAAGTTAAAATATTAGTAAAAAGTAGTAAAATGGTTAACATATACTATACAAGCTTTTATATGTAGCTTTGTATTATATATTCTATGATAATTGTCATTATTGAAAGTGCCAAAAAATTTCTTTTAGCAAGTATGCCTTTAAAATTAAAGATCTCCAGAATAGTTAAAAGTTTAATATCATTGCTATATACACATGTAGTTTTAGCATGGTGATAGTCTACATTGTATATAAATCATATAATAAATTCAAATAAATGGCTCTGTGATTTATGCATAGTTGATATCTGTTCATATGTAAAATTTCACCTCGTTGAATCTTTCATAGTTCACAAGGATTTACATTTTGGTTGGGTTTGTATCCAGTAGGAGTACTGCAGTACTGTTAAATTTTACTAATTTTATGATGCTGCCATTATACGGGGAGCCTTGCGTCCGTTCCTTTGTGGAGCAGCACCTTTTTAACAGTTTAATGGCAAGCATTTAAACCAGCGAAAGCACAGTAAAAAGGCATAGCTCCTGGACTCTTAACAAACAGAAGTGCTTAAAAGCGGTATTTTTTATATGAGTTGTACTTGCTTAGTTTTTAAACTGTGACTGGTGTTTAGTTAAATCTTTTACAGACTCAGTTCACTGAAGGTGACAGAAGTACTCACTTGAGCTCAATGAAAAGTAGACGTGACAGTAAATTTTTCAGTCGGAGACAGGAGATCTTGTTATAGGAGTCAGTGTGGGGGTCAGGGCAGAGCCTGTTGATGATTGAGGAAAAGAGAAGTAAATTCATTCTGCTTCAGGCACTTTGTCAAGTGCCAGTAGCTTACCATTGAGAACTAGTCACCCGTTCTAGTCTTACGGCCCTAGAGGTCACTCATTTGATATAAATCATAGCCCTGCATAGGCTCAGCAACCTATTGCCATTCGAGATGAAATAAAAAAGAGGAATGCTTCATTCTGAATTGAAATGACTGCGAATATCCCACCACATGTTGCTGTTTAATGCAATATGTGGTTAGATATTGATCTCCAAAATCAAGTCATTAAAATGTGCAGTTTTTGTTTATTGGAATGAAGCAATTAAATGGTTCAGTTATGCCAGACCTTACCTTTTCTGATGAAAACTATTGATTTCTTGCCACAGCTTTATAAGCGACAATGTTTTTGATTACTCTTGACAAACCTCCTTGGAGTGTTAATTAAAATTGTACCAGATGAGCAGGTGTGGGAGATCATTAGATCGCCCGGATCACACACTACACTTCATATTCTGCAGCCTTGCATAATGAATAGGGCACAAGAGGGGAAAAACAATATCTTCATCAGCAGAATTAGCATCTTCTCTCTCTTTTCATTTTTAACTAGGTGACATTACATTTTACAGTACATCCATTTATCAGCTATTGAATAACTTCTACTGCTTCTGATTAAATTCACTTATTATGTCGCTACATAAATGCGAAAAATCAAGCACTCGCCTGGTTTATGTGAGAATGTTGATAAAAGAATGCAGTTGATGTCGTGTCTAAAAACAAAGCAGAAACTTTAGACATTTTCCTAGATTAGACATATTTAATATATGCCCCTGCATTTTTCTTTTCCTTAACTACATGATGGTATAAAATAGCACGAGAACTATTGATTGTATTGGTTTTGAAAGAGCAAATTATTTCATGATTTATTAATTTACAATAACTTTCTTTTGTCTAGTGCAATATTAATCAGTTGATAATTTTTTCAAACCTTAGTATTATGCTAAGACAAAGACTGCATGTTTTGTTTATTGTGTTGTACAGTAGAAAGGCAGGTTCTGGGATGGGGTATGCCGCTGATTTTGAAGCTTGCTGTGGCAGGCAGCTCTGTTGCCAAGACCATGTAAGAAAAAGAAGGGAATTAAAACAACTTAAAGAACTAAAGATGTAGTGTGATTAAGGATGGGATATATATTTGGAACAGTGGAGAGAAATGTGCAAAACGTTTGATCACAGACTTTTCTGGCTTGTAAATAAATAGCTTCAATTTCCATTAACATGACAGGTGAGTCCTGGCAGCATTTAAGTGAAAGCTTATGTGATATACTTGTAGTTCAGCCCAAGTCTTACTGAACTGGCAGTTCAGGGCTTAATTGTTTTAAATTTAAAAAGGCATTTTTTTTTATACTTCAGAAAATAATAGAAAGCAGGTCGTGCTTGAGCATTCGTAGCATTTGGGATACATTTTGTCTTGTGCATTCACGTGCTGTTTGTCTTTGATCAAGTTGCCTCCCCTGTGCCTGCTTATCTTTTTGGAAATTGGCTAAAACAGACTGCAGTACTTGCAATTCAGAGGTATTGCATAATTTAATTAACGTTTGTAGAACTATTTGAAACCTTAGCATAAATGTAAATTCAAATTACAAATCTAGTATATGTTTCTTAATGCTTAATTGACTGTGCTTTATGCTTTTTAAATACTCTCCAAATGAAAGTAATGTTGAGAAGAGGCAATCCTAGGTTAACTGCTGTGATTACGGAATGACAAAAGCTAATTTTCCATGCACATGTATAAACAAATTAGGAAGATGGAAGAGAAGATTTAGAAGTTACCTGTACATTGGACATGTAGATATACTATTGTTTTCCAGCAAAAATTCAGCTGACTTAAGTTGTCCCATTGATTTATGTGCATAAGATAAATGAGATTTGGCCCTAAATATAGTTTTTCAGATCTCTAGCTGGATGTTAGCTGGCAGCTGAACCAAGGCTGCTTTGCAGAAATCGTGGTCTACGTCTGAATGTTGTAATCTGATTGTGGCTTTTGAGTTTGAATGCAGAGTGTGTTATCGCCTGTGTTTTTGATCGGATTCCATCAGATGTGCATATTTTTGAACTTGTGTAAAGCATTCTTTGATTAAATTAAGGAATTTACCACTTTCTGACTTCTCTAGGGGGCATCAGCATGACACTCATTCAAATGTATATAATCTCTGGGATGATTTTCTGTGGACTTCACATATAGTTTGGAGGCTCTGTAATCCTTTTAGAAGAGGACCTTTTTATGCCTGAACTATCGCATCTTTTGGTCTAGGCTGAAAAAGGAAAAGCGACGGAGGTCATCTCCAAGCAGACCGCGCCGCCGCCGTCCTGGCAGGCCCGAGGGGTGACGGGAGCAGCCTCGGAGCGGTGTCACGTGCTGCCTTCTTGCTGGGTAAATCGATTCCTGCAGCAGCTTGTAGGAGTCCAACTTGGCAGAAGAAAGTCTCTCGATAACGCAAGAATTAAATAATCTGGGAGGTCTAACTGCGAGAGGAAGAACAGCATGTGCTGTAAGCACATAGGCTGTATTTTCCCACGTCATTCAGCACTTTTGTTCCTGCTGATCTGAGATTTTAAGAAAAGATGAATACTTTTAAGATTTTACTGGCATTCCAGGCATGCCACGTGATTTATAAAATAGTAATGCTTTTGGAGGCAGAAAAACAAATTTACACTAAATGATCGACAGTCTAAGAAGAGGTTGAGCTAAACAGGGTACAGTTTTGCATCTGGAAATTGAAAATACTTTTTCTGTGTGTCAGTACCTCCAAACATGCTTTGAGATTCCTGCCTTTGCTGCTTTCCAAAATATTAACTGTATTGAAGTTGAACACAGGTGGTTATTACCTGAAGATACAGAATGCTAGCAATAATAATAATAATAATAATACTTCTTCTTGATAGGGCCTTTAATTTCAGGAATCTTTCACAAACAGTAATCAGACTTGCAATGGCCAGCATGCCTGAAAAATAGCTCTCATCACCTGCAGAGGATGCATCGGCACCCAGCACCCAAGATGCAATCGAGGTACCAGGTAGCAGGCTGTGTGACAGGCGTGGCGAAATGTGCGGCTGCTTCTAGTCGCTGATTTTCTGAAAGAATCGCGTTGTCCTGTTTATTGGTAACTTCTCTCTCCTGCTGTGCTCGGGAGCACGTGCTGCATGTAACACGAGCGAGGGCTGGGCTCTCTCGGGGACAGCGCTGCTCTTTATTCCTTGCTCCGTGTTGCGGACCGTTCCTCTCCGAGCTGCCTGGGAGAGCTCTGGCACAGTTTTCCTAACCTTTCGAACAGTAAAAGCAAAACCTGCCTTTGCTTAAAAAAATAAAAATAAATAAAAATAAATAAATGAAAACGCGAGGGCGCCCCGGGCCGGGGCTCGGTGGGGCTCGGAGCTCGCGCTCGTCGCCCCGCGGCCGGCAGCGCGGCGCGGGGCCGAACACAATGGAGCGGCCAGATGGTCTAAACAAAGCCGACAAATGCGCGCTGCTATTAAAAGCTGTTTACATCAACTTCCAGTATTTCATGTGCTGAAGTTGATGTTGTGTCACTGCTTGGGGTGCCTAGCTCCGTCCCCGGTCCGTATCAGGGATTTCTGAACTATTGTTGCTTATGTGTTAAAATAACGTTGTGCACAAGCCCTGAGTGCACGCCACCTACATGCAGCGAACGAGCGCACTGCTTTTCTTTTCTTTTCTTTTTTTTTTTTTTTTTTGTAGGAAATTAGTCATTGTATGCTAATTGTGTGCTTTCAAATATTTTAATTGATTGCCCGTCTTATTTCCCCTGGCCTTTCCCGCAGCGCGGGCGCCTGGCGGCGCCTCCCCCGGAGCCCGGGGCTGGCTCCCGCGCCGGCCGTTTCTGCCCGCCGCCTTCGCCGTCCGCGGCCCTCCGCGCGGCGGTTAACGCGGGCAAGTGACAGACAGACGTCTTACGTCTCCTCCGCTGACCCTCGCTCCTGGGAGCCATGTTACTGACAGCGAACACCCCCGTCCCCGTCTTCTCCGTGCTAAAATTAATTAATTGGTGGGACACAGTTCGAATGGAATTCTTAGCATCAGTGTAAAGGAGGAGATCTTTCTAAAACTGTGCTTTTGTGTCCATAGTTTCTGGTTAGTTATATAACGTGCTTGAGAAAGTGTCCAAAACTGCTTGGTGCAGTTTAAAAAAAAAAGATTGCTCTGATTTAAAAGTAGCGAGAGGAGGTCTAATATTCTTTCCAACATATGAAAGAAAGATCACATAAAAACTGTTACCTGTCTGTAGCATACAACTCAACTAACTTTTTTTTACAATTTGTTTTAAAAGTGCAACCTTACCGAGCAGCCCTCGCTCTCACCCACACCCGCGGGATCCTTAAGGTCTCAGGTAAGGTGGAGCTGGACCATCAGCTCCTGGAGGTGAGGACTGCTGCTCTGTTGGTGCCCGCCTAGGACCTCGCTTTTGATGCCTGGCTCCTGGTCACCAAATCACGAATAATAAAATGGATAAAAAAAAAATGGCACCTGGAAAACATTTCTGAACTCTACGAATCTGATTTTGATGTTCTGATTCTCTTTTTAATGCAATTTCTATTTATTCTAGTATATGTCATGCAGCTTCTTGTTAGTGACCGCACTAAACTTTCATAAAATGGACAGAATTGTCCATATTTCTTCTGCAAGAGGAATCCTGTCACATTTTATAGGTTTTGAATAAATAGAGCACGGCAGCCTCTAAATAGGGCTACTGTGAAAATATTTTGAAGGTCTGGACTGAGTATGTTTGTAGCAATAGTCTTTCTAAAATGTTTTTGCCAGACAAATATGAAGAAGTATTGTAATTCTTGATTTTAGCACGTTTATACAAAATCATCAGAGAAATGATCATTCTGAATTCAGGAGCTTTCTTTAATACAGTGGTTTAGTAATATTAAAATAGGATGGTGATTTTGTAATACACGTGTAGAACAGTTTATGCTGTCACGATTTTCTTGCTTGTTTACAAACAGCAATTCGGTCGATCTCTAAGCCTCTTAGCTGCAAGGTTGAATACAAGAGTTTGGTTATTAAGAGACATCATTGATTTGTTACTTTTCAAGTGCAGTTTTAACTGCCTCTTTGTAAATATATGAATGAATGATTCAAGCAGTCTCAATCTTGCTTGATTTTTTAAAAAAACTTGCAAAATGGACATACTTGTAATAAAATGTAATGTTTTACAGAGCCATTTGCTTTCTTGACAACAATATGTGGCCATAATACAAAATAAAAATATTAAATTTTAATTTGTTTTTACTATTGTAAAGATGGTGATACTTTAAATACTGCGTTCTTCCTGGAACGTTCTAGCTGGTAATCGTGACGTCGAATACCAGACCTATGACTATTTTCAGAAGCTTTTGAACATGAGGTTCCCAGACCCAAATTTAGGCTTCCAAAGAAGCCAGCTGAGGTATGGATAACTTTTTCACATTAGTTCCATTTAATTTTGAACTCTAGTCCAAAAATAAGCATTTCTCTATTTAAAGATTTAACCTTAGGCTATTGTTTTGAAAGTCTGTTTGTGGGCTTTTTTTTTTTCCTAAAATGTTGCAGAGAACAAGAAAAGCCTGCCAATTTTTATGCTTTTCTCGCTGTTATTTTTGTGTTGCATGGCAAAATCTCCATTCCTTAGCGCTGTCTCTCCTGTACAAAGACCAAATCCTTGGCTTGGCAAACATCCTTAGGAATAAAGTTACTGCTGGGAATTTCCTTTGAGTTCTGCAACGCCCACATCGTTTTCAGAGATGAAATGGCTCCTACAGGCATCTTTTTCTGTGGAGCATAGTGGGAGAGATTGATACAGCTCTGTAACGAAGGGCCTATGATTCGCATCATTCTCCTGAGTTTTCCTGTCATTTTCTTATTCCCTGAATCCTTGAATCCAGCAGGTAGACAGGGAACATCTCCCGGCATTATGGTGGACCCTGCTTGCGGGACACGTGCCCTGGAACCACCAGGGTAAGCTTTTGCACGAGGAATACACACAGTGTTTAATTAATATGGGACTGGTACACCAGAAACATGGGAAATATATTAAAGAAATAGGGTTAAATCTGACTGGCACTGGGGGATGTGGTATTTGAGACCTTTTTCTCTGTAAGGTCAAGCTATTTCCTACATTGCATTGGAGGCCGGCAATAAAAGAATCGAATATTATTTCTGTATGACAAAATGATTAATCTCTGACCTTTCCTTTCCAGTGGTATTATTGCCCAAACTATAGGAAGTGTAAGCATGAGAAAAATACTTTAAAATAAACGTGGTATTATTACTTTTAAGCATTTCAGTAAGCGAGGCCTTTCCTGGCCGTGCGAAATGACAGAGAAGGAAGGATTTTACTTATATAAGGGAGCTCTGAGAGGCATCAGGAGAGAAAACTGTTGCGAAACGAGAGTTTTCATGCTTGACAGGGGTCAAGCGTTGTGCCCGCCGTAGAAGAGCCGTTTGGAGCCAGATTGTCAATCCAAATGCAAGCTGCTCCGTTTCCTGTTTATGCCTGTGCAGAGTTACACATCCTGACTCGCTCGCCTTCAGCTGCAGGTTTTTCCGCACTCCCTAGGAGATTTCTTCCTTAAAATGGCCTGTTATTTATCATTTAAGTAAGCCATTGGAATTTTGTTAATTCCTGTTTTACTTAACACATGCAAAACGCTATCATTAGCTAGAGGAAGATAATGTTAAGGTAGTGACTGTTACTGAGACTGCTAATTAAGTGACCTTTGCAAAACAAAACCTGGTCAGGCTGTGCCTGAGACGTGGAGAACCGACGCCAAGCGCGCTGCTCCACCGCGCGGCCTGGCCTGTTGTATATCTGACCCGGGGTTATCAGCAATTTAAACCTGCTCTAGTTGTTTAAAAATAAGCTTTTCGTATAGTGCAAATTCAAATTTTTCCACAGCCTGTCATAAGGCTAATTAAATTTGTTTGCACCATAAAAGGACATTCTTAGCACAGGGGTTTGCTTGACACGTTTAACAAATTCCCCCGTGGATAGAGATTTGGGGGATTTTTGGGGGTGGTTGTTTTTCAGCAGTTTGGTGGCTTCTGAGCCTCCTCCCCGCCAGCCGCCCCTTCCCCGCGGATCGGAGCACAGTCTGAAGTAATCCTCGTCGTAGCCGGGTTAGCCCCGTCGATGCTCCCGTCCGGAAGTTCGTGTGTGTTGCCTACTTGGTCTGACTTTGAAAGCTAAATTTTTACTGAATTTGATAGGCTTTCTTACGTGGAGCGAGCAGCGTCGGTTAATCGCCCGTGTGCCTGCTTTAAAAGCTGAACCAGGGTAGTTACTGAGCAAGGAGACTGCTAATTAAGCCATGCTCCTAAGCAAATTTGGGTGCTATTTGGTGAACTGACTGTTGATGAACCGCGTCTCTCCCCCTCCGTTTTTTGTTGCTTTACTGTAATTAGACTCTAGATCTTTAGTGCGTGCTGCACTGATTTATAACAGCACCAGACTGAAGTTGGAAGGAGTTTTATTAATCTTACAGTACATTTTCCAATAAAATAACTGATATGTGGCATGAGCAGAGTAAGTGTGTAATAAAAAGCCAGAGTATCTTGAACCAGAGTAATTAGAAGAAAAAAAAGTAGAGAACATTTTGTAGCTTTTCGGCAAGTTTGACGGCGTGAAGAGACAAGTCCTGTTTGCACTGAACTGGGTAGGAGCAAGATCGGCCGCGATCTTCAGCGTGGGTCAGCTGGCCTAGCTTTACGTTTATCGGCCCTTTGGCCGCTGCCGCTCTCAGAGAAGATACCCTGGGAGGGACTGACGGAGACTTAAGCATAGATGTCTGAGCACTCTTAATGAAATTAAGACGCTCCTCCTTTGAGCACTTACCCCCAGTTTGTGAATAACCGCGTTATACTCAGCCGTGCGGCTTTGCTTGGGCGTGACGTTTATATCACGATGGCCTGATGCCTAAGGTCTGAATACTGCCCAAATGTAAAACTCTTCCCCCCCCCCCAAAAAAAAAAAAAAAAAAAAAAAAAAGAGGCAGAAGAAATCACCCCGAGCCTGCAAGTCAGCTTTGGAAAAGCCATTATGGAAGATATCATTCATACACACAGCTGAATGAATTCCTGTTCTCCCAAGGGATGATTATATTTAATGATAGTGTAGAGCTGAGGTTTCAAAATTTGATTTTAATAGATGTTAAACTAATCATTAAATGCAATCAGGTTTATTTCCTCAGTTATTTGAAGTCAAAAGGGTGTTCAACGTCCCTTTCCAGACATTCCCTGTTGTCTTCGTAAATTTTATTAAATAACAGCTGATGAGAGTATTCATATCTCAAGTGAAGTGAGTATTGTTTGACTATCAATTTCTATTTTTATCATTATTGTTTGCTTCCTACATTATAGAAGCGCTTGATGTAAATTGCAGAAAATAGCATTTTAAACCTTTTTTCCTCAATTGTCTTTTCATTACGTGTAACGCCATGTAAACACACCACAGTACCCAAGTTAGCTTGGGAATGGTTAAGCAGCAATTCCCTTGATGACCATGTTCACATTGTGAGATGCCTCAACACACATGTTTTGGCTATCAGGCCAAAAGAATATCCCATTTAGGGCTTTTCCCCAAAGTAATCAAGGCTGAAGACAGCAAAACAGCAATTTCTTCAGAGGATGCAGCCACAAAACGAACTCAACATTTGTTAAAGGCCGAGCCCTGGTACTAGTTCCTCTTTGCAAGATGTTCCAGTGTGGCTTCCCCTTCCAATGGTGAAGGCAGCCATGGTTAAAAAGCACGTGATTTTGGATTAATTTACCAAAAAAGCTTTGCTTTGTGTAAACCTCTCTGGGTTCAGCCTCGTAGCCGGCTGAAGCTGGCCTCTTGAGGAGGTCCTCTCCAGCCGGGCAAGCCCGTGGGCCTCTGCGGAGGTACTCGTGCAGCGGTGAAGGTCTCGCGACCGAACGAAACGTGGGGCGTGTGCTAGCAGCCTTTCCAAAGGTGTCACCTGCCGGAACCAGCGCCAGAGCGAGTCTGACACCGGCCTCTGTGTCAGGAGGCGAAAGAGGTTGTGCGAAATATTTGTGGCTTTGAAAAATTTTAAATGTTTTGCTTATTTTCCTCTTACGGCTTTCAGGATTTTTTTCCCCCCTTATTCGTAACAAAAGATCTTCTGCCTACAAGAAGAGTTATTAGTTGCATTTTCCTAGAACAACTGACTGGGATAAAAGCAAATAGCCTGTGAATTTGGCAAGATGAGACTAATTGACCATCTTTGCATCTATCAAAAGATTCCTCTTCTATTTGCAGAGGAATATTGTATTTTGCCTGTAGTGGAGAAATGCGCATAAAATCTCCTTTTTATGAAACTTGGGATGGAGACCACTCAAGGCTTCACTTTGAAACAAAATAAAACACCTATGTTCACAGCTTTGTTTAAAGAAACATCATAGGCATATTTTTACTAAGGATCAGTTTTACCTGAGTGTCCTTTGCAGAATTCTCCTCTGCTCTGATTATTTGATGAAAGCTAATTTTGTGGGTTGCTTTGCCTTTGTTTCGTTTCATTTTTTCAGAGCACTTACCCTTTCCATACTTTCAGTGTATTTTGTTGTATTTTTAAATTATTGCAAAAATTCCCCTTCCTTCTCCTGTGGCTAGCAGGAAGCCAGCAGGATACCAATACTGCTTACTCACGGAAATTAAAAACAAAACAATAGGTAAGAAAAATAAAGAAATGGAACAAACAAGTCCCACTATCTTTTCTGTTAATGCTTGATGTCCTATGCAAAGCTAGTTTTCAACACACTGGAGCGAAAAGCTTTGAGACCTGCCTGGGGGCGTTGCTGGGGAACGCCGTTTCCCGCTGTTTCGGTGGGTGTCTGCCGCTGGAATAGGGTGCTGGCTCCTGGGCCTGCCTGTGCGCGTGCGCGTGCGCGTGCGAGGCGGGCGCGGAAGCGGCGGGCTGCGCGGGTAGCTTTGCCGCGCAGCATCCGCGCTCGGGGGGGATCGTTTACGCAGACCGGCAGCCCGTTTATTTGTTCCCTTTTCTCATGCCCCTGCGAACACCGGCGCTTACAGGACTTGTCAGGTGGGTGAAGTCAAGTTGTTAGAACATGTGTTCATCAAAATGTAGTTCCTTGGGTGTGCTTTGGAAACATTTTTGATATAAAAATGTAATTTAAATTAACTTGTAACCCATTCCCTTCCTTCAAAAAAAAAAAAAAAGAACAAAAAACCAAAAAAACAACAACAAAAAAAACCCCACAGAGTCCAAGTTCTCCAGCTCCTACGTTTCTCTGAAATTAGATGTCTTTTTATTTTCTTAAATCTTTAAGTTCATCAGTACCATGGACATATGATCAGGGGCTTGTATCCGATTTAACATCTTTACTCTAGACTTTGGGATAAACAGACCTCTCCATTTGCCACTGACACATGTGTGAAGAACAGCTCATAACATGATTGAACTCCATTGATTTTTCATAAAAGTTTAATAAGATGATACAGGTCAAAAGCTTTGCAAAATTTGCAATAAATTCCTGTGGTGATCTGAACAAGACTTAGTGGGAGAGCTGACACCAGCGGAGTTTAAATATAGATTGAATTATATGGAGGGTAATGGGGACTTGCAACTTTTTGGTTAATCATTTTGAACCTTGGATTTCAGATCATAGAATTTATAGTGTGTGGATCTCCTTGTGTGGGTTTTTATTTTTCCTTTGATGGCTAATTTTTTACAGGTGACTTGCAGATAACTATTTTAGTCCCTCTGCCTCTGCGTTTCCAGATTTTGGTAACAAATCTCAGAAAAGTATTTGAATCCCTCTGCAAAAAATGAAACCTCAGATTTACCTTTCTTTTCTTGCCCATTTTCTCCTGAAAATTTGACTAACATTGGAAATGTATGAATTCATTCACATTGCATCTGGCTGCAGCTGTGCTACGGTTTTAACCGTGTTTTGCCAAGCCCGGGGCGCAGCTGCCTAGTTTGCGAGGTTCCCTGGGCTGCCTGGAGTTGTAGTCAGACAGCATCTAGAAGATGGCATTTGGCTGGGCAAAACATAGAACCAGCGATACTCAACTACCGAAGTCCTCCGGGCACGCGGTAGAAGATACCTCTGCGGAAGGCCTCAGCAGCTTCTCCGGAGCTTGGAGGTTGCCTCCAGGCACGGCCGCCCCACGGCGCGCGTCGGGAGGAGCGCCGTCCGCGGGGTAAGGCCGGCGCCGCCCGCGCTGCCCATCTTTGTTGCTTGCACTTGTGGCCGCAGGCCAGGTTTGAAGGTTGAAGAGTGGCCAGGTCGGTCTGAGGAGTTGTCCCTCAGGACATGAATTTTTCATGAGTAGCAAAACCTTTTTATGGCTTTACTTTGTTCCTGAGATTGCACGCTCGAGAGGAACAGGATGTTTATTATACATACGGCAACTGTTCCCGCTGAAGAGGGTGGACGCAACTGTGCTCTGGGGGTTGTGCAACTGTGAATTGCAGTGGTGTCGTGTGGCTGTAGGTCCGGAGGACCTCCGCGCCTGGCTCTCCTTGTCTTTTCTGCATGGGAGTATCCTCCTCCCTTGCTACTCCCTGCTCCCTTCCTCCTTGCACCTTTCCAGTGTTGGCAGGTGTGTTATTTATTTTTGCTCTCCTTGATGATCTCCAGAAGCTTAGTGCAGCTGTGTTCTGCTGGAGCAGCAGAAGGACTCACAGACGGGTTTGGGTTCCCTCGTCACTCGCTTCCCTCAGCCTCCTTCTAGCTTGGCTATCGCCTTTGCAAAACTGAGAAGCAACGTCACTCCCCCTCTGAAGTCTTCCACGGACTTCAGTGGGCTTCGGATGCGATGTGCTACGAGCGAACATGGATTTTGTTAAATTGTAGTCTTGCCTGTAGTGTGATAAGGATTGCATAGGATTTTGGGGGGAAAAATATTATGTTCTTGCTGAATACACTAAGAATAGGATTTAAGTCGAGTAAGGATCCCTGTGTAATCCTCAGGTTAGAGTTGTCAGATGATGTTTTAGATATGTGATTTAGTACAAAGTGTTATCACTAGCTGGTGGTTTGTGCCACACGTGCAATACAGATAATTTCACAAAACGGTGCAGAATTTTCCTTTAATTTGAAAATCGCAGCATCCAGTTTGCTGAAATGTCAGCAACGTTTACACACAGGTTTTGCAGCCCAGGGTATTATCATATTAAAGACAACCAAGAAAGCAAACTTTCAGGTGGAACCAACCCGTTGAAAATGAGCTTTATGTTGCCTTGCTAGCTAGGCAGGATGAGAGAGGAGAATTCAGTGCATAAATCTAAAACCCTCTTGAAAACATTCTTTATAGATCTAATAAAGTACTCGAGCTAGTTCAGTGTTTGCTGCTGACATGAAAGACACCTGAATATTCCTTAATGTCCTGAAATGTCCCAGAGGGTCACCAGTAAGAATTGCGCATTTTCTGGTACGGGATGCAGTTTTTAAGAGGTCCCTGTCTATTATCTTCATAGCTCTCCCACGTATGAAAAAACAGGCAACCTGCTCGTTGCTTTATGTGCTGCCTCAGTGCAACAGCTGTGTCCCAGGGCGATGCGCTCCAAGTGTCAAGTATGAACCCGGGACTGGCTGGGAGATTTTGCAGGAGCTATAAATTCCCCCTTCTCCAGAGGTGATTTCTGTTCTCGCCCGCAGTGCTCTGAGCTTGTTCTTGTGCTCGGGTTAATGGTTAGGTTTTCTTTGGAGGTCACCCTTTATTCTAAAAACTAAATTGAAATCCTTCTGTTTGCCTATTAAATCTGTTCGCCTGTTAAATTTGTTGGTTCTGTATATCATTCAATATTTGCTTTCTCTGGGATTCCTTTCTGAATGGTAGTTCTTCAAGCAAAATGGTTACTTCTATATTTTCTCTAAGCTCTCCTGGCAGTATCTAAACTTCAGAAAGACGCGTCTAGCAATGATTTACATGCTGGTCTTTCATATTTAGTATCTTATAATTAAAAGAAAAGCAAAAAGCAGTTCTACATGTCCTGGGCTGGGGATGGGCATAGGACATTGGGGATGGGGAATGCAGCTCTGTAGCCCTGGAGGGTGGTGTGGGCTGGGAGATGAAGCTGTTCTTTTTTTTCCCCATTGGTATAAAGTGGGGATAACAATAGGTATTCTCTTAAGTGGTGATTTTATTTTTAATTTTAATTTTATTTTTAATTTTAATTTTTACTTTTATTTTTATTTTTTCTCCCCTATAAGCCTATCTTACCTTGTGAAAAGTGGGCTTCTCTTCTGTGGTTTCTGGACTAGAGTCTGAATCTCTCTGCTAACGTGTGTGTGAATCTTTTCCTTCTCTGCAAAAACTTAACGATTTTCAAATGCTTCTAAGTAGAATTTATCCCTGCCGCCCCACAGCGTTTTGACTACTTATGTTTTATACCTCCAAAGGATTCAGAGCTACGGGAAAATATAGCTTGCTGTACACCAAAGCAATAGAAGAATATTAATGTATTCAAATGAAATAGATATTGAATCGAGATTCATGTTTGCCTATTAATTTTTTTAATGTGTACAACTGTAATTTAACAGTGACTTAGCTGTAGCTCAATCATGATGCACTTTATATCCTGCAAGTGTACTGTAAAAGTATTTTTTTTTTCCTTTGGAAATATGGTTGAAGCGTTGTGCAGGGTAAACAGTGTCTCGGGCAGGTTATGTTAGAGGACTGGGCTATATCAGTGCAGGGAATCTTACAGGTGTGATCAGAAACAACAGGTCCACAGTCCCCAAACCGGCTTTTTTACATGCAAATGGAGTTCTTTGTGGGGGTGAATGTTTTTATTTGCAGCCAGGAACAGTGCTTGCCCAGAGGGCGGCCAGAAGAGGAGGGGGCCGTGGGCGACGGGCTGCGGGTGGAAGCCCCAGCGCCTGTGTTGTTTTTGTCATTAAATAAAATTAATAACTAATTTGTAAATAAGTCATAGGAGGCAAGGATTGCATTGTGGCCATAAAAATAATTTTGGACAACCCTTTTAAACCTGCGCTGCTTTAGTTTAGGTCCTGTGTATCTGGAAGTGTGTGAGACTTTATCTGACGGAGGCGCTTCCAATACGAAGGTGACTCTTAGGGTGGCTCTGTTTGCAGGTGATCATTTTGCATTTTCTTCTGTCTTTGTTTTGCTGCAGGAACCTTGTCCTATTTTTTGAATTTTCTGTTTTGTTTTGTCACATTGATTCCTGTTTTTACTCTTTTTTTTTTATTATTATTATTTTTTGCCTTTGAGCTTCTGCAAAATACCCTCCCCAAGTACCGATGCGTACGTAACCCGAATTATCCGTCTCGGGCTGCAGGCTCGCCAGCCAGGCTGCATTCGTGACACTTTTGGCAACAGCGTGCAGAGCCACCTTGGCAAACTCATAATAAATTCCACCTCTTTTCCAGAAATCCTGTCAGAGGAAGGCATCTTCGGGAACTCTTCTTTCTCCCAAGCCGCTGCTGGCAGCTTCAGCCGGGCAGGGTGCTCGCCCCAACGGCAAAGCATGGGAATAAAGCACAGAATTTGGGTAAAATGGTGGAGAAATTCCTTTAGTAGGTGCTACTAATTTTTGCTTTGCTAGTTTACTCACAGAGGTGTTTTGTGTGTATGTGTACAGGTGAATTAAGCAGGGGAATGTGAAATAGCTTCTTGGGAATATCAATGTTTATCAGCAAGTCACTGCACTCTTCTGACTCTGGTGAATGCTTTTATTTCCGAGAAATTAAAAAGATAACCCGAATTCCTATAATGTAAATAAGTTGAAAAAAAACCACAAAAGTTGTCTTGAGAGCTTTCTGGCTGTTGCTGTGTGTCGGAGTACTACCTTGTCCAAGACACGGCGCTGCTATGATGAATTAAACTAATACATCATAAGAGTGCCATAGCTTTGAGGATGTATTAACGTAATACGTCGTTAAGGTGCCATTGCTCTTGTGATGCATTACTCAAAACGTTACCAAGGGGTTGGGCTAGCACACAACATCTGTGCGTATGACGCTGAAAACAGAAAGTGTTTCTGTGTCGGAAAGTACAGCGCAGCTTAAAAACGTTGCGTGTGTGACAACGCGCTCAGAAGATCAGAGACCGGGTGGCCCCTGAAGAGAGGGCTGAGCCCAGGAGGACCTCAACTCGGGTCTCAGCTGTGGGCTTGTAAAATCTCTGTTTGAGAGAGGAACAGAAAATTTGGGGGGGGGGGAGAATTTGGATGAAATTTTGGATGAAATTCAGTGCTCTGAACCTAAATCCACCCCCCAAACTGGTTATCAACCTTGGTCAAGAAGTGTTACAAAACATGTTATGTACTGATGTCAAATCTTGCTCTAACCCCCTTGTTTCTAAGAAAAAGGCTTCTTTAGGTATTAAGTGTGTGTTTGTCTTTCCGACCCTGCTGTTTCTTGCTCCTCTTCAAATGCTGCAGACTTTAGTGGACGTTATTGCCTGGTCGTGTGTCCCTGGATGGACAATACTCATGACACTGCTTGGGTTTTGGTGAAAATCTTCACTGATGTTCTGCAGTGACATGAACTTATTAGATTTAAATACTGGAGTAGTCCCACGGATGGAAAGATCCTGTTACCTAATTCACAGAGCTGGGTTCAGGGTTTGCCTATTACTGACATATTTTTTTCCTCTTCCATATTTAGAGACAGAAGGATGCAGAAACAGATGTAAAATACTGTTCTTTGCCAAGCCCGCTGAGAGACTTTCAAGAACATCTCCAGGCACTGGAAAGCAACATTTGCAGTATAAATCGCTCGTGCTCAACACAGTGAGAGACATGAAGTATCCCTAGAAGCATTTTCCAGGTTTCACCATGTGAATTATTTGCCAAGACAGCCTGTAACCCTACCCAAAGCTTTACGTCGGGGTGTCTTCACCACTAGATGGCATTGGCATTGTTAGTGTAGGTGGGAGATGGGCAGTGCTAGAACCTCCTCCCCTTCACCGGCCCCCGTTTTTCTTCCTGCCATTCAAAAAACCCAACCAAACAAAATCCCTCAAGTATACAGATTTAAGACCATGATAAATGCAGAATTTTGAAAAGTTTTTGTTGACTGTTGCACGGTAGCTGCAGAAATATTGACCCGAACTCCAGTTCCTAGACGGCAGATTCTTGGACAATTTTCAGTTGACTGTGATCGGTAAAACAGCTGAGATATAGCTGGGCAAACCTAATCGAACCAGCGAAAGACAGTGACACATGGACACATAGTGAGTTCATTCCAACACGTTCAGATTACTTAGGGGATTACTTTTCGTGTGTGTGTGTGTGTGTGTGTGTGTGTTTTATTGTGATAACATTGTTTATATAGTCATTGCCATGGTTAACTTATTCTGGACCTGTTACCACTTTTCCTCATATAATTACCAGAAATTAGGAAGTTAATGGGTGTTCCAGGCATCTCTCAGAATAAAAGGTATTATAGCTGGCATTACCAACCGTGGGCGTTAAAATAGAGGTCTGTATGTAAAGATCTACATCCTTTTCAGACAAAAAGAACAGTGTTTTGCAACATGAAAGATAAAGCTGGGAAGTCGTGTTGCTGTCTTTTAACAGTGCTGCCGTAACCTTGGCTTTGTGTAACACGTTGGTCTTACTTACGGACGCCTACACGAAGAGCTTGAAGAGACTCATGAGACGAGAGGTACGGAGAAGTGAGGTCCCAGGAAGAAGGGTGGTGGTGGGGGAAGTAATGTTTTTGTCTTTCGTTCCCTCCTTCCTGGGACGGTCGAGTAGCCCTCTCTGGAATGAGAGGCTGGTCTCGGAAATCAAAACAGCTCATTTTTTGGATCTGTTAGCTTCGCAGGGAGCTCTAACCGCTGGCGCAGCGAGCCGAGCGCCGCCGTCGAGCGCTGCCCTTGGTGCCTGGCGTTTCGGCGCAGCGCCCAACGTCCTGGGTACCTGCGCGGTCGCCGTGTGTGCGGTGAGGCTTCCTGCGAGACAAGTGCTGAGAAAACCGCCGGTTCTCCCGCGAATCGTGAAGGCGTTTCCTCCTCGGCGCAGCTTGGAGGAAGCCGAGCGGTGCCAACACCAACCGGGAGCAGCAGTGGTCGCGAACCCACCGCGGCGACGGCAATGCTGGAGGGAGACGTTCTCCAGCGCGAGCAGAGTGAGGGGCTCGGGTTTCCCCCCAGCCAGGGTATTTGTCTTTTGGACGCTGTTTTTGGTGTCCGTGTCCTGCAGCTTGCCATATTCTCTATCCCTTGAGCCTTATGTTGGTGGTGCCCCCCCCCGCCATCGCGCCGGCTCCCGGCGGTGATGCTTATGTCAAAATTAGAGAAAACCTATCAAACTATAACTGAGCATTTAAGGGTCAATATCACCTTGAGCATCTCGGTGCTCAGGAGCTCAACAAACAAGTGTGGGACGAGATCCATTCCTGTGCTACCTGCCGAGATTTAGTTTTGGAGGTGATTATTTTCTCAGATGCAGTTCAACCTGTTTTTTTTTTTTTTCCCTTTTTTTTTACTGATTCCCTGCAGTCTTTCTCCCTCCCAGTCCTTGCAGAAGAACGCAATCTTGAATCGGTTAGCTTGTAGAGTAGTGGACCTTGTGTTTTGCAGTGTTGCTGAGTGACCAGAAACTGGGTAAACTATGTTTGGAAATTAGCTTTTGTGTAATACAGTGAACTGACTGCCCTGAGCCATTTTCAGCTTCTCTCTTTTGTGCTAATTGGAATGAATTATTTTGGTTTTATTTCTGTTGAAGCTTTAGATAGCTTTTTTTTTTGGAGAGATTCCTCTGTGCTTTTTCCAGTCTCGCTTTTAAATGACCCTTTACCAGTTCCGTCAGCCAAGGGAGAAGGATCTCAACCAACAGTGTCTGTGTCGGCGGTTGCATCCACCGCACAGGCGCAGTGCAAGCTCTGCGAGGAGAGCAGCGCCGGCTGGCACAGCGGGGATCGCCGGGTAATCTTAAGGTAAGAGAGCACCTGCTGGAATGAGGCACGGCAAAAGCCTACGGCTGGCTGAAGGTTTCATTTCTAGGGAAGTTTCGGGCCTGAAGATCAGTTTTGCGCTACAAGTTCAGTTGCTTGGAAATGGCCCCGCGTAGTGTTATGTTAATAAATATGTGTCTTTGGCTTCATGTCAGAAGTGGGAATTAACAGAGTTTGAAAAACCTTTGAAGATTGTTAAAGCTGTAATTGGTGTGTTTTGTCTTGGGTGGAGAATTTGAAAGGTTTATTTCGAGAATATGTACTCTTAAGGGCAGGAACTGTTACTCATGTGTGTTTGGAAAGCAGCACCAACGCGATGTGGATAACAATACTGCCACAGAAGGCTGAAAGAACAATTAACGAGTGGAAATAGTGACCTAAGGGAGGGACACTTAACTCGACCGCCGAAGATTTCACATCACGGGGTTGGGGAAATCAGCGGGGAGAGAGACCGAGAGCTTTTATATAGGCTAATGCTCTCTGAAGGAGCGTGTTGACATTTCTGCTTATATTGGATTGAAATGATGTCAAATAACTTGAAGAAAAATCCTCTGAAACAGGAGGGAATTTGTCCTTATTTGTTTCCCCTTGGGAGAGCATGCTTCCTTCTTAGGGTTTTTCCTCGCTTTCTTTGGCGCCTTGGGCAGAGGGAGGCTGTCACTAAGCCACCGCCCCACAAGCTGGGCTTTACTTGTGAATTACAGGGGAGAGGAACAAATCCTGTCGTCCCCCAGCACCTCTAACCTCCCCAGGCGCCCTTCCGCCGGCACCCCTTGGAGACACCCGGGTGCTCTGACGGGCGTCCCCGGTGACCCCGGCACCTCGCGCTGGTGGCCCTCACCCACGGCTTCTCATGTCCGCCGCAGGTTTTGAATGTGGTTGGTACCAAACTGGGGCATTCCTGCAGCAGCCTGGGGTGCGGGGCAGCCTCGGCTCGCCTTACGGCCGCGTGTCCTGGGAACTTCCCGGCCCCCGCGGGAGGAGCGTGTGGCTAAGGCGGGATAGGGATGCCCGGGTCGTCTCCCTGGCTCCCCAGGAGACACCTCTCCCATAAGCCCTGCCGCCTCCGATGCCCGGTGACTAACAGGCCTGCGGAAACATTGCAGACTGGTTAAAAGAGAAAAGGAGGGGGGAGAATTTTGCTCTTTTAGCTATCTTCTGGGACAGGTCTAACTTTTTTTTTCTAAAATAATTCTGGAAAGTATAAACAAATTGTAATTTTGTTCCTGGCTACATTAGTTTGTATTGTATTGCTTATGGCTTTCATGAGAAGACATTAAAACAAAGCAGAACAACTACAAAGTAACTACCAGGAAGATGACAGAGTTTTTCTAGTGTCCTTGGCCTCAATTTTATCACCCCAAAGTGATCACTTCCTCTTCGGAGTTTTTTTTCGTGTTTTGTATATATTATTTTTATGCGTATTTGTTCACATGAAACGAAGTGCCAAAAAGCATCAAAATAAAAGTTTAACAAATGAGATGTGAGAGAAGTCAGGACAAATCTCCAGTATCACTACCGTGATCCTCTAATAAATCAGCTATGGTTTGACTGTTTCAAAATACCTGCTACTAAAACGCTGCTGCTTTCTTCACAGCTTCCACCCTCGATAGATAGATGATGGCTCTACGTTCCTGATTCCTGCGAGGCGTCTGAAGACCGGCGAGCCGCGGCGTCGGTGCGCCGCGTCGCCCGCGCGCCCCCCTGCAGCCCGTGTTCTGCGCCGGGCGCGAGACCGCGCGGATGCTGCCGTGGGTTTTTTTTTTTTGTTTGTTTGTTTTTCTTTTTGCGGTTTCTTTCTTTTCCTGCAGGATGCCCAAGGGGTGAAGTTATGACAAAGTTGCATATATAAACAAAGGGAAAAAAGGAAAATTTTGTTCCCTTTCCTCTTTTTGGCAAGGGCTACTTTCTTGGTTACATTGAATGTTGCTAAGTGCATTGTTGGAGCAAAAAATGATAGTCTTAAAATAATTTAACTCCAGCTGTGATAGCATTTCTCTGTTTAGATTTCACTATTAATATTTTAGTGCAGTTCTTGAACTGAAATTCTTGGATGTTTCCTATTTTGCCTCTGAAAACAATGTTTGGTAGGAATTGTTGATTATTGAGCTCTGCAAAGCGGGTCCCCGTGAGCCAAGGTGCAGCAGGCTGACCGGTGACCTTGCCTCGCTTTTGGCCGGGGCTTCTTCAGCCCGGTCGGGCCAGGTTCAGCGGTTGTTTTCCTGTTTTGACACTTCGGATCGCTTTGCTGCTTCTAAACATGCAGACGCCTCCGCCGAGTCCTTGACCTTTTTTCTCCCCCACCGCGCAGGTAGCCCTCCCGGAGGTCTCGCTGCGTCGGGGAAGGCTGACCTGCGGGTCGTGCGCGTGGTACCACGAGGAGGAGGGTTAAACGGGTCGGTGGGGGCTGACCTGGGGCCGCTGCTCGCCCCGGCCCCCTGAGCCGGACTGGTCTGAGCCCTGCTTCTCGAGGAGCAAGAGATTACTATTTCCCCCCCATTTTTTTTTTTTTTTTTTTTTTGCACCTGCAAATCCAAGGGTTGTGACACTCACGGGGAGTTCTGCAGGCAGGGCAAAGGCAGCGTCATAGAATATTTCAGCTGCATTTACTAAGTGGAAAAACAATTTGACGATGGTTTGTGAGGCAGCTATGCTGTTTGATTTTAAATAAAAACATAATCTAATAATCTCCAGTTTTCACTGCATGAGTTGCATGAATCAATTAAATAAAATCAATTACTCCATGCCATGGTTTTTATCTGAAATCTATATATGCTGTAAAATAAAAGTACACATCTTAAATGAGAGATTTTAAAAAATCCACTCAGTATATACTTATTAATAATAATGTCTTACTGTGGCAGGTCCCTAACATACATAAATGATAATTTGTTCAGGCCTTGTTAATACTTCAAAGCAATGATAAAAATCCAGCATATATTTTTGTTTTATTTTTTGTTTATTTTTTGTTTTACGAAACATAAATACCGTCTGTGCTTCCTTTTCGTTACGTCGTCCTTCGGAGCGGCTCCCCCTGCCCCTCTCCCCTTGCGCCTGCGACAGACGGGCCGCGGTGGGCCCTGACGCTACTGCAGGGTCTTTGCTTCGAGCGCGCGGGGGTCCGGGGCGGGGGGCGCCCCGCCAGCCGGAGCCCCGCGCGGGGGCCTTCCTGGGGTCCCGCTTTAATCCTTGGGCATGCCACGGTCGCAAGGTTGTGCTTGCTGTATACACCTGCGAGACCTGCTCTTTCCCTCTAGTTTATCCGCGGTTTGGCTGGGTGCTCTCTGAGCCTGCCGCTGCGGCTCCAGAGCGTGGTGGATGCACCCATGCAGGTAGAAATGTTGTTAGAATTTTTTGTTCTGTGTCTGGACTTGTGTGCTTCAAATTAAGGGTTAATAAAACCTGTTGTTCGGTATTCCAGGAAATCGTCGAGATTGCTGCGTGTTGTAGTGGCTTGACCTGCGTTGCGCTGAACTCGCGCTTTCCGCGTTCCCAGTGAAAACGCGCGGCGCGTTGCCCAGCGCCAGCGCCAAGCTCGCTTAAAAGTAAAACTCCTTCGTAACTTAAACTCGTAGTGTTTATACAATATCGCCCTCCGAACGGGCGGGCGGCCCTGAGCAGGAGCGGGGCGCCGGGAGCGGGGCGGCCCCGGGGAAGCGTTTTCCCGCGGCGGCGGCGGCAGCAAGGTGCCCGCCGGCCGGCAGCCCCCGGCTCCGCTCCCCTGCTCCGCTCCCCTGCTCTCCCCTCGCCCTGCCGATTTTCCCCTCTGATGCTTTCGGCCGCTTAACTCTTGATAGGTAAAGCGACAGACAAGTGTGCAGCACGGGGTGAAATGCATTTGTCTGCAGGTGTTTTCTACTGAACTGCTCTTAGGCAGAGAGTCGCCTTTCCCAAAGTGTTTAGCAGTGATTTTCACTCGGCCGCCGCGCGTCCGCCGTCGCAGCCCGCGCTTTTCAGAGCGCTCCTCCTCTCCGCCTCAAATCGCCTTGGCTGCTCTTATTCCTCTTACCTTTCGCCTTCCCGTTCGGCGTACCTGATTTCTGGCTCGCGCCCTGTTGCAGTGGAGCGCTGTCGTTATAAAGACAATTTAGAAGTGGTCAGCGTGGGCATATCAATATTTATTGAAATACTGAAAAAAAAAAAAGTTTTCCATTGGTGATGAGAAACTCCTGGCAAGAACTGACATGACAATATGTATTTCACCGATACAGTAAGAGAACTTCAACGTCACCAAGCAACTCACTGCACACTCTAAAAGTCGCATGGATTTAAATCCAAGGCAGCTGCAGAACATCTGGAATACAAATAGTCAGACATTACAGAGTGTCTGTTTACAAACATGGAACATCTATAATAAACCAGCCAAAGCCAAAACCTTTGTGTTTTAGTCTGCTTTTACTAATACGTCCTGCAATCAATAAGGCAGCCGTAAGTCAATGTCTGGTTACAAAGTAGTTAACAATTAACATGAGTTTTTTTTTTCCCCCTCCCCCCCCGCAAACTTTGGGCAATCTGGTGGAATTCTTGGAACCCCGGATATGGGCAAATGTGTGTTAGTTTATCTGAAACTGTTTCCATTGAGCTGCATGGAAAATTTTGTGTTTCTTTTACATCCTTATTTTACTTCTGTCCTGTATATAGATAACGGTGCTGTGAATTCAGTTAGCAAGGTGTTTTACTTAGCTTTTATTCTGTGATATTCAGTGAGCTTCACTGTAGCATTTCAATAGAAATAAGAGGAAATGCAGAACATGAACCCTGGAAATACATTTTTTTTTTCCTTCTAGAAAAGGAAAGAATGACCGCGGTGTTTGGAGGCCGGTGTGCAGGCTGCAGTGGGCCAGGAGGACCGCGAGGGCCCTCTGCGGTGTGAGCACCGGGCTCTGCTGCGTGGGTACCCTGCGCCTGGGTGGAATATCGGAGCTGATTAATACCGGCGATTAAAATAACGTGTTTTGTACTAATGCAGACGCTAGTAACTCATGTCTTTGGTATACGATGTATGAATGGTTGGGAAAAAAATGAAGAGAATGCGCTTTTGCAAATTCACATGAAACAGAAAAAGCTACAACTCACATAATTTACAATAGATTTAAATAAACTACATTTAGGATTATAAAGATTTACAGACATTTAATCAAGCGAATGATTTCAATGGTAAAGACCCTTGTGTGTCCCTGAACTATGTTCCACTAACTTGAAGACATGCTACAGTAAACACATATATTTGGCTTCTTCATTCTGGCTATATCTTATATAAAGATGAAACCAAAGAACAATAAATTAGCATCATAATTGTCTACAGTGGAAACTATCATATACAATATAAATAAACTATTCAAAAGCCAGCAATCTTCATGAAAAAAATTAAAGGATTAGGATTTTATACAGTTTCTACAAGTGATTGTGCAGCCGATAATCTCAAAAATTAAAGTCAAACTGAAATCCCCCATTTGATTTTAGTGTCTCACGACATACAGTAATTAAGGACTGGTAAAATAATTACCAATTTGAAAGCAATATTAAGGAAATCACTGCTTTGCAATTTTATCACAGTTTTTCCCCACAGGACCTAAAGAATGTAAACACTGTGTTTTCTTTATTGTTAGAGATTAATACTTTATTTTAAATGTATGTTGATCCACACCTACACAGTTACCTTTAAGATAATGAAATAAGGCAAGACTTTTAGAACTGTGGCACTACATGTTATAATACTGATATCTTCATTTGGACAGAGAGAGAATTGTTTGTTCTTCTCCAATATTTGTTCTGCAGCAGACTTTGGCCTATATAGTCATGGCAGTATCACTCTTCTTTTTTGTGTAAAAGATCTGTATTGCCTAACTTAAAAAAGAATGTTTCTTTATACATTGGACTTTTGAATGGGCATTTATTTTCTTCATTATTGGCAATTTAAAGATCTTAATAAGCTGCCTCTATCATCAGCTCATACAATTGATTTGTCTCTTCTTGCATAGCTAAACTATTTTTTTTTTTGATATTGGAATTTGTACCTCTAGAAAAGATTTTTTTTTTTTTTTTTTTTTTTTTGTGACAGAAGCTTTCTGACGGCTAAAGCATGTTATTTTATTTTATTTTATTTTTTATTTCTTGGAGACAGCCATGAAGATATACCAGGGCTGTATTTTAGCCACTGCACTTGCTGAGCATACGGTTGAATTGACGATTTTTTTTTTTTGCAGTACTTATCTTCCATACTTAGTAGCAGAAGAGGGATGCTGCCTGACGGAACAACATGAACACGTGACAAAACAAACTTCCGAACATAGTAAGAATGCCAAGCTAGCTTGTTAACAGACTCTTCATATTACCTATTCGCAGGCCTGAGAGACAGACATTCAAACCCAGCCTCGTCCGGGTTGGTGGCGATACTAGATAGCGTGTGGCCTGCTCCAGCTCTCTTACAGACAGTTGACCGGCTGCCACATCGTTTTTCACCAAAGAAGTAAGCGTTGGGTCCTTGGGAGGATGGCAGAGGATGCTGGAGATGCAGATTTGCATCTCCTGGAACTGTTTTAGAAGTCCTGCTGTACAACGAAGGAATTTAGTGCACTCAAATTCCCCACTATCTTAGCTCAATAATACGGATCAGTTTTTTCCTAAATTTCTTCATATTGACAATCAGCAGAGTTAAATATACAATATTCATTCTGTCCTTTTTCACGTCGACATTGGTGATAGTATCCACTCGGTAAGTTCACTTCACGCCGGTATAAAGTCCTATATAGATTCCTTTGGGGATGTGTAGCATATGATTCACAGTTTGCAATACAAATACCCTGATACATCACTTATTTACTATTAGTATTTGATTATTATACCATTTTGCAAAGTCTTAAAACCACATTTTAATTAGTGTTGCTCGGAGCAGTTCAGAGTATATTTTTTTTCCTTGAAAGCAGAAGCTCTAATGGGTATAATTTATGCTCTCTTCGCATGCAGCATCTCAATGAGAAGGTTATTACACGGAACATCCCCGTTCAGGTGTTTGTAGTAGAGGTATTCTTCAGCCTGCATACTGATGGCCCGGATTTCTGGTAGTCGCAGGAGAAGCTGCCCAAATTTGTCTGTTTGCTGGGGGTAATTACACATTGTGTAGTCCAGCAGAGCAGCGTTCACTTGTTCCTGAACACCTTCCACAAGCTGGAAGTTCTCAAGATTTTTGACATCTGAATAATAACAATAAAAAAAAAAGTAACAACAGTTGAGTTGCATTTTAATTCCTGTTTACTACAGCAGTGTTTCACTAAATGGATACATTTTTTTTTTCCTCCTGACAAAAGTATACTTTACAAGCTGCTGAATATTCAGCAAACACTTTTGCCAGCTTTACTGGGAAAATGATCACAAAAGAGCTTTAGCGGAGTGTCTTGTTGAAATTCTGCATATACCTCAAATCAATTACACACCAATGGAGTCTGAGGAAGGTCAGCTCTTTTCATATCTTACAAAAGGAAAGGTTGAGGATTCCTAAAGTAGAAGACCATAATATATTGCTAGCAAATGAGTCCCATGAGGAAGCCCTATCTTTAACCTGGTATGTTACACAATTCATATAATTCTGTATTAATTTTTCTGACCCAAGGTGAAATCTGTGTCCAGGGTATGATGTAGTTAATTCTAATAAAAAGTGACAGGGTTCTTGTTTCTGTTTGACATTTTCTAAATGATTCTGAAAGCCTCTGACTTGTCTGGCCTATGCTAATGAACCATCTGGTACACTCCAGTGACTGCCAGAATAATCTGCCCTACTGGAAACTCTCTAAAATATATACTTCACTGACTAATGATCTTTATAAAATGAAATCATTGTCCTTTGGGTGGAATACCAGATAAGAACAGTGCCCTTTAACCTGAGTATGGTTTCTGAAATCCAATACACCGATTTTCTTTGATATCGGACAGCAGGGTCATTTACATCAGCAAGGCAGGTACAGTTTGTTCATGCTACCTCTGTTTGATTAGCCTCTGCTCCTACACAGCAGCTCCAAGCTTCTTCAGAAGTGCTGAAGTTGGAGATCGATACCAGGGAATTAAGAACTTCTTATCTGATATACTTTGCAAAATTATTCTGGTGGCATCTTTCTTTTGTCATGTCTGAAGAACGCAGAAGTTACTCTAAAGCTTGCAAATTAGGGTGCTGCAATAATGCAAAAGGAGTGAAGTGATCAAAGTGCTCTTGCTGGGGGAACTTGCTTTGGCTGACGTTCGACCACTTGTGCCATCGGTAGACTACTGTAGCAGCTTCTCGCAGTGTTAAAGCATGGCAAAGCTGAGCATAACTGCTCTGCTAATTCCCTTTGAGTAAAGATAAATCTGTCCCTTTCTGGAGGCTCTTTGAGCACAGCTGATGGGAATTTGGCAGAATTTGGTTCACAGTAAATTCCAGCATTTAACTGGAGGGGAATCAAGTCCTTTTGTCTGCAAACCAGGAACATGCAATGGTCCCCAACCCACCAGTGGCCTGGGAGGCTGTGTGAGTTGGGTCTGCCTGGACCTTTTCTAGGAGTGCTTTAAATAGGGCAAGTATTGGTTCTTGCACGTGATTGTGTGCTGGAGAATTAGGGGAATAGTTGAAGAAGGCAAACATTTTCCTCAGGACGGGGGTGAGGAAGAAAGCCAAGGATCTCGGTGGTGAACCAGGGATCGCTCTGGCAGCACGCACAGCTCCAGGGCTCTCTGGCTCTCCAGAGCTGTGCTGGTCCCTCGGGAGCCATAGGCACAACCTTGCCTAAATTTTGTGATCTGGCCTTAAGGAACTCAGTAGCAACACCTAAATTGCACAGCTGTCCAAAAAGAAGCATCTGAACTTCGCATTTTTCAGAGTAAGGAGAACAGGAAACTTCAAAGCTACTTTGCCAGCTCCTTAAGCTATTTAAACTCATTTAGCCAAACTTTTTGGTAGTGTCTTTGCATAATCATGTTTTCATTACATTATACTGGACATTTTCTAATGTAAAATATAACTTTTTTTTTTTAATGTGGCTACATAAAACTACCAAGGTATTTGTGTAATCTGTTTTAAAATTTGGGTGTTGTAAGCATATTTTCATAAAGTTCTTAAGAACAATACCAAATATCACTGTTCTTCTAAATTGTTTACTTTCAGGTGAAAAATTCAATCATGAATGAACATCAGAAATTCCCATGGACAGGGCAGGCAAACAACAGACAAGTAGTGACTGTGCTGGAGATCATCTTGCTGTTTAACACAGCTTAATGTGTATACTGATTTTAGAATCAGTATCTCAACTTTTTTTTATGTCAAAAGTAACTTTGAACATCAAAAAGTTTTAGAAATTGGTAGCCGATTCAAACCCCATTAAATTGAGTAGACGTCTTTTCATTGCTGTCTGTCTGCTTTGAATCATGTTCTGAGATTAATCTGTGCTGACCTCTTGGGAGAACAGATTCACTCTCATTTTTACTTTCTTTCTGAATGTTACTGCATGGGATATATTGGTAACATCACAAAATCAATTCTTACTAGAGATCAAGAAGAAAAAAAATCTGAGAATCACAAATTTTCTCTAGTTTCCAGCAAAAGCAGTGGATTTGAACATATGTTTTAGAGCTACTTTCTGTCTCCACATGTGGCCATACCATAGTCAAGTCAACGGGAGGCATAATGTTTCATCTATGCCAGGCTATGGTGTAGGACACCGCTAGACAATTCCTCTGCGAGCCGATCTCTCCAGGCCGCGGTAGCGGGACGGCGGAGACTCCCTGAGCACCAGGTGGGTCTTTTGGCATGAAGTCTCCGTGAAGCCACCGCGACTTTTGGCAGTGCCTTTTGGTAAGTGCTTTCATCTCCCATACGTTAACTACAAATGCTACAGTAAAGCAAATGAGGAAACTCAGAGAGAGAAGTCTAAGGAGCTGTGCTAACTAGAGAGCATTTTATAAAGCTCTACTGTGGTTTCTCAGACTCTCAAGTGGTATTTTGTGCATTTTCAAAAAAGGGGTTCGGCTAATGCGTAATTGCTATATAAATAATGTAGGTATTTTTGAGAGGGAATCCAAAACTGCTGGGCTAGTTCTAAAGATGAAGAATAGTGAAGGAAAAATATAAAGGCACTGTAAATACTAAATTACTTCTACTAGCTCTTAGTTTTCCAGGTGGAACAGAAATGCTATACAGTTTTCATTTCAGGTTCTTAGTATTTAGCTGATAATGTTACAAATGTTATTCAATAATAATTTTGAGTTTAAGTAGATGTTTTTCCTGTGCTTTCCCCCTCCCCCCACCTTGGCATTTAACACCTGATAAAGGCACATGATTTGGTTTTCCAAATATTTCCTTCTGGATAAAGATAGTTTGAACACTAATGAGTTAACTTGGTGAAACCTCAGGCGGTGCCAGTGTAATTTGGCTGAAGTCAGTGGTGTACACAGAGCTCAAAACACACCAGTGGTGCTCTCATAGAATTCTTCTTTCTTGCCTGCTTTTTAGGATTGGACCGTCTCTTACCAATCTTTACATCGGTTAGTAACAATTTAAAGTACACATGTTTAGGCTTAATGTAAGAAATCAGTTTTCAGGGTTTAGAGGCTTGTAAATTAAATGAGCAGGAATAGGTCTCCCCCTCCCACCCACACACCCTTTAAGTCCTAGCAGCTAGAAAAAGCGTTTTGTGTTGCTACAGTAAGCATCAGTCTCTTATCTCTTCCACTTTATTCACTCAGGGACTAATTACCAACTTTTTACATGAAACAGTCTTACTGCGAGCTCACAGCGGGGCACACGTCTTCTTCTATCTTTACTGGAGAGTAAACCCCTAGGTCTTCTGGAATATATTATATGTTTTACAAGAAATAGCAATTGCTTTTCTGTCAAACAAAGAATTTTTGTTCTCTATAGCTTACTTTTGATGATTAAGACAAAAACGTTATTACAGTGCGTCAGTATCTTCTCTACAGTCACAGTAAAGATCTACTATTCCCACAAATCCCCCCAATTTTGATTATTTTATACATCTGCTATAAAGCTGTGCTTTAAGCTGAAACTGCATACAACGTTCAGCCCAAGGAAAACACTTTTGCATATTTTTCCCAAAAATGGGTCTGGTCTTTAGAGGGGAAAAATATTTAGGTTTCAGAGAGATTTTCTCCCTCTCATATTCTAAACATGAAATATGGAAAATTTGGTGGTGTATTAATCTGTAGAGAGCTTCCCTTGGTCTGGGAATTTTGAAAAGAAAAATGAAAGAGAATGAGAGATTTAAATTTGAAAAATAGTAACTCCTTAGGAGCAGCATAAATATTTTCCAGAGAAAGCTGGTTGATTTTTTTCTGCACATTTCTCCTATCAGATCCTTCCAGGACCATGAAAAGCAGTGAGCAGGGTTAGACACACATCCCACCGGTCCAGCTCCCTCTCTGGATTTTGCACCATCACAGTTCCTGGTATTGCAAGGATGAATTCAGGTTATGTTTAGGCTTCTCTGTGGGGACAAATTTCTTGGTTTCACAAGACTGGTAAAAGTCTATAGATACTTAAGGCAATAAGACTTGATACTGACCCAGGATCTAGCTTCCCTTCCCTATAAGGAGGAAAAAAATGTAGGGGCACGTTGAGCTAGGTTCCACTTAAGGAACATGCAGGACTTTAATAAAATCCAGCTGACCCCAAATGTTTTGCAGCTCTTCTTTGGAATGACTTTCCAACAGGTTTAGGTAAAAATATGATGTATTCCAAATGCTGGTGATTGATTGTTTTTTCACCAGGGTGTCCTTCAGGCCTGATCTCCAAGAGGTTTGTCTATTTTTTCCAACCAGACTGACTGGCCTAATAAAAAGTATTGCTTCCAATTAAAAAATAAATTATTTTATCAGATAAAAATACAATGGGCTTCTGTAGCCTGAAGTTAAAGTTCCAGTCAGGGGCTTTTGTATGAGGCTAATTCCCATCTGACCTTGAAAATGAAATATGTTAATAGAGATGAAGGTTTTTTTCCCAGAATAATTCAAAGAAGGGGGATTGCCCAGGACTGAGATGAGGATCCTTACCAAACAATTCCTTCCTCAAAAACATTTTTTCCTAGTTCCCTTGTCTGCTTTCTTCTAGCCCTGCAAACTTTTCAGGTTACAAGACTTAAAAAACAGGTGGATTTTGACATGTGAATAAAAATTGGTTTTTGAGAGCAAGAGCAGTAACGGTTGATGAACTGCCAGTCTCTGAAGATTACCCGCAATTCTCCCTCTTTGCAACTAATGGTAACAAAAACAGTTCAGTATAGCACATCTGTCATCAAAGCAGACGTATGCCATTCTATACCTAAGCCTCCTTGACAGAAAAAATACTATAATAAGGGGAGTTTTATGGTAAAGTTAAGCTCCTTATTGCAAAATTTGCCTTGAGTTCATTAGAGCAAGGGTATGCTAAGTATTATTTACTCAAAATGCATCTGAAACAGTTTTTGAAATATCTATTTGTTAATAAGTTGTAAGGTGCTATATCTGGCACTTCCCAAAACATGAAGCAAAGCCTTTATGTTATAACAACAGCAATCACTTTCATTTTCTTAAGATTCTCAAGTCCAAAGCATAGAAAACTTTCCTGTCTTTAGAAGGATCCTTTCTTGGCAGTGGCTGAGCTATCTATAACAGTATAACGATCAAACTCGGACTGTTTATTAGGGTCATAAAGTAATTTTCATGTTCAGTTGAACATAACATCAGATAATGCGTACATTGTTTTGAAAATCTTGATTAAATTCTGCTCTAGCAATGTATTTCTTTTGTGCATAAGTATTAGGCAAAATGATGTATTTTTTAAAGCCAGAATAAGATGCTCATGAGAGAACAAGCTGTAATTCTTAGTCTGATTCCTGTTTTATCCCCTCAGTATTTGATCTTGATGGACCTTCAGTTTGTTTCAGACCAACTCAGAACTTGATTTAAACACATTTTGATGTTTCACAGAGGTAGGCTTCTTTGTCGTGTATTTAAAATATTGAAGCATACTTCTGTTTTCACATGACTATAAAATGACAAATTTTTACTCAGCAGATCAGCTCCTATCTCTTTTAGGAGTCACTTATTTACCTCTGTGAACAATTTTATAATTGCTTTTGCTTCTGTTAGCTCTGCAATGAACAGGGAGCTATGGGGCCCTAGGCTGGATTCCTCTGCTTGTGCGACTGTGGGATCGTTTTGCTGGATCCCAGTTGCTCCTGTTCATGCAATACCAGTGATGACAAAGGGCAAAGCCTAGTTTGATCTCTGGAATCTTTATCACTGGTGATTACTCAGGAAAAATAAAACAGCATGATTTTCAACAGCTCAGGATGAGTTTACTGACTTGAAAGTTAAACAAACAAACAAATCTCCACCTGCTTCTCATGCTGGCACCCCGGGAACCGACATCCTTATTACTTCCAATAACGCGTACGTGATACGGCAGTCACAGAAACGCAATACAAACAGAAGCCTGCCAGGCCACTTTTTGAGGAAGAGTTTCACACAAGCCCTGAGCCAAAGTCCGCAGCCAGCTGCACCCTTAAATACAAAGTCCAGCGTTTTTCGTTGAGCCTCGCGAGGGCAAAGCGTGGCGAGGCACAGTAGCACAAGCAAGGGTGTGCAGACCCAACTGGGAGAGCTGCTTAAAGAAACCGTGGACCCGTCCCAAAGAGGCCAGCATGGACCAGAGGCGCCGAAGGCCAAATCAGTGATTCCAGACCACTGGCTCAGTCGTCTCTTCACCTTAGTGATGCTTAAACTCTACAGCTACCTTACTTTTACTTTTTAAAGTTTCCTGCATGTCTGGAGTTATGTCCCTGCTGATGTCCCAGACTTGCCCCTGTTTTGGATGAGCTATGCAACACATTGCTTGGCTCATAGCTTCCCTCAGCTGTCTATCGCTTGCTGGCTTATTCGGTGGGTATGTTCATACATGCTTAGCATTCACCGGTGGGATTAGGTTGCACACACAAGAGTAGCTGCTGCTTTCTCTGAAGATGCAACAGAGTAACAGGAATTGGACCGGTGCTGTTCCTCTGCTGTGTCTTCAAAGAAATCCCCCAGGCAATTAGAGTTTCCCCCCTCCTTGGAGAGCAGTCTTAGCCACTACTGGCTGTAGCTAGTACTGCGGCTGGTCTCAGTGAAGGTTTGCAGCGGTCTTCAGGTTGAAGCTGTGCTGCTGCACGGAGAAGAGCATGCAAGAGACTGCAAGCCAGATTTTATAGCCTGACTTCGTAGGCTAGCGGTGAGGGAGTCTGCATGGGCTGACATGGGTTTCCAGTTCCTGCTTCCAGGATTGTTTGTATGTTTGATCTAGCGACTGCTTAAAGTAAACTACAGCTCAGTCTTCGAAAAAAGGGCTCAGTGTAAGTCTCTCCTTTCTGGGGAGAAATTCCCTAACCACTATATTGTGGTGTCATGCTCGTATTTGTATTTTGGCACATGTAGAAAAGCTGGGACTGCAGTGATTTAGGGCAGAGAACCTGTGAAAGAACGTGAGCCAGAAGTTGCTCTTCCTGCCTCCTCATCTAATCACAGATCTGTAGTTTGTGTCTGGGCTGGGTTTGTCTTCTGAATATTTAGTTGGAATAAGCACAGAGAAGAAGACTAGTATGTTAAATATCACGATATTGTGAGGCATCAAAATATGTACTTTAAGAGCAGTCAAATCTACTGCCATGGCATTAGTTTAAATCACACAGTTACTAGAAAAAAGTTTGATAAAAGCAGAAGATAAGGCTTCTGATAAAAGAGCTAAGAAAACATAACCAAGTAGTAAATTTATTGGATCAAGTGTTTTCCCTGTTAATTTTTGAAATGTCTTTTTAATCTTCAATAACATATGGACAATACAGGATTGTTGGTGTTTCAAGGGAACCGGCTGTCAACATCTACAATTTGTAGGCCCTGAATAGTTTAAAATATCATAAATATTTATGAAGTGCCCGGGAATAGGGACATCATACAAAATCCTTGAAGTTAGGAACTGAGGCAGAAAGAGTGTTGCATATAACTAGCAATAGCAGACACTAGAATATAATGTAGAGAGAAGCAAGGAACAATATATTATTTTGCTGAGAAGAAGCTGGATATTTAGGGAAAAAAAAGAATGGGAGATTTTGGAAGATTCCCTTCTAGACCATATTTGCTCTGCTTTTGTTTAGATGCTTGCAGCTTTTCTGAGTTACTGGACTTCTCTTTACCTTTGTGCTCATGAGAAGTTAGAGCATTACCTATCCTTTCCCCTTCTATCCCTTTTCCCTACTACTCAAGTGCTGTTTAAAATAGGAATAATGGGCCAGATTAATCTTGGAGATATTTCTACTGCCATCACTGGAACTACACCAAGGGGTAATACAGCCCTAAAAGACGGAATATAAATATTTTCTTAAAAAATATCCTGTATAAATTTCTACAGTGGTTAAAGCACAGAAGTGCAGCTGCCACTGAAACCCTCTTGAGAAGCAGGCTGTATCCTTTTATAAAGCCCATCTGTCTCTGCAGAGTATAAAAAATGCATGATCATAAAAAGCAGTGTTCCTTAGGGGAAAAATCTCTCTGTGCTAATCTTGTAGTCACTTTACAAAACCGTTTTTAATCCCAAATTTGCATGTGATTTTCAGTCAGGAACTTTTGTGGTTTTTGCAAAGTTTTCTTATTCCATTAGAATAAGATATGAGGTACAGTTTGTTCAGGTGGCAAGTCCAGACTATGAATAAACCAACGTTATCATATGAAAGAGAATTAAACAGGCAGATCCAAGTGGGGATATATTAAGCCAAATTTAAGCTCCAGTAGTTGAATTTAGCCTGTACTAGATGTCTGGTTTGCCTCAGGATAAATTCAGCTTTCCAGCTAATCGACTGAGGAAAACTGCCTCAGGTATGATAAAATTTACAAGAGAGCTCAGTCGAATAGTTCTTGTTATAAATACTAGCTTAAAGGCATTCTTCTGGTCTTTGGGATCAGAACTGTATTTGCATTTAATTATTATATTTCAAACTTTTTTTGAACTTGGTTAAAAATATTAGGCTAGTCAATTATATTATTACAGTGGTTTACAGATAAGAATAAAACTTTATACCACTGTATCACTTTACTCAGTGAATTTTGTTTGGGTTTTTCATTCTGTTTAGATCCAAAGTCCCATAGGAGCAAAAATTATTACATTATCTTTTTTTTAAAAAGGAGGAAATATAGTTAAGCAAAGATGTTTTAGTGATACACTAATCTCAGAAGTATGATACTGTACCATGACTTTCTATCAGTCATTGACAAATAATCTAGAATTTTAAGGCTTTTGCCTTATGAGACAAGACTCACTGTGAGACAATCAACCAATAATATTTTCTGTCATATTGCTTTCAAAAAAGATTAAAAAAATCAGCATTATGTATGATTTCTTTAGTTTTATGTATGTGCCAATATTTATGCTAACTTGGAACTGATCAGGTTCTTTCAGTGAACAAAGTTCTATCAGTGGAAGCTGATTCTAGTTTAGAAAGCAAATGAAAAAAGTAGTCATCTATGCCTGTGTAAGATATGGGACTTGAAGATCAGTAAAAGGACCATTTTCATGTATACTTGCATTTAGACAATATAAAGCAAAATGCCATTCGTTTAGTTGCTCAACGCTGAAAGCTGCAGAACATTTTGAACCTAGTAATGTGATTAAAGAGGCACTTAAATTCAAGTGAAAAAATACATACAGCGTGGCTGTATGAGTTTCAGCCAGCAGAGACGCTGGCTTGCTCGAGTTTGGAAGAGAGTGGTTTCACGGGAGCAACCGAAGTATTGCGGGCTCACGGGACACTTTCACGGCCGGACCCGAGACAGCACCAGGCTCTGGCTGGAGAATCGGCCTTAGCCTTAGCATTTACTCTTGGAGACCTGACAGGACTAGGGATCAAAGTGAAAGACAATAATTCCAAGAACAACTACCTGGGTTCCAGAACAAAACAAAAATCTATTGTCAAACTGATTTTCTAATGAGCTTGTTAAAGCCAAGCCCTTATCAATAATGTTTGGACATCATGTAAATTGCTAATTCATTTACATGCCTGAGGATATGTATTTTATATTTGAAGGACAGTAAATCTATAATGAGATTCATTTTTTTTTTTTGATCTATGTGTACTGGCACACATTGTAAAAGAAGCTACAAAGATCCTGACCAAAGGAATCCACCATTTCCTATCTCAACCGCAGGAGCTTTACCTCTCTGCGTCATTGAAGGAGTGCAATGAGGTGCATCCAGAACACGTTTACTGCGCGCAGTTCCTGCGGTTCCCTGACATACTAAGCAGCATTGTCCAGGGTAACTACAGTAGTAACAATCATGTGACTGCTGTTAGCCAAACATTTGAATTTTACTAATTTTATTTACAAGAACTGGACTTTACTACTGGCATTTACAATTATTTGCAATGTAGGCATTATAACTAAAGAGCTCATGAGACCAGGGATGGCACATTGAGGTGGTTGTCGGTAAGATGCTGTTTCTATTCCACGTCAAATTAGTACTGACAAAAAATCTGCTGGCTTAGATGAAAAGCGTTCGTAAGTTTGGAGCCACCACGTGCTTGGAACTGTGTGCACCTGTCACCAAATCACCGTCACGCGTGGCTGCGAAGGGCTGGGGAGGTGGGTACCGCTTAGGCATGTTGGTGCTCCGCACGGAAGGACGAGGGGGCGAACAAGCCCAGAGCCGAAGCGCCCTCGTGCCTGCCCGCGGTTCCCAGCTACACCGCAGCCAAGCCGCCCGCTCCGTGGGAAAAAGCAGCGCTCCATTCTCCGGTGCTCTCAGTCCGGCTTTCATGGACACTAAGTGCAAGTAAGGTACATAACTCCCTGCTGCAGTATTTCAAAGCATATTGCTTCTGGTATTGCCTATTGATTTGAATGAAAGTTGCAGATTTCCTTTTCTCTCTCTCTCTCTCTTTTTTTTTTTTTTTTTTTTTTGCCATGATACTATTATGTCTATGCTTAGTTACAGAAATGGTTTGGAAAATATGAGTGACAGAAGCCAGTTTCAACCAGTGATGTCTGCACTTTGCAAGGGTCAGTGCTGGCGTGCAGAAAACACTAAAGAAAGGTGCACGGGAGTGATCTGCCTTTTGACTCTTCTTCCGAAGGACTTCAATTTGTATACAGTTGTTCTACATTTGCATTGCTTACCCTTTTAAACATACAAACAAGAAAGCTAAAAAAAAGTTCCCCTGAAAGTCCATCTTGCAACAGGATTGTTGGTCATTTAAAGAGATAGTATAGAGAAGTGTGGGATTATTCCACAGAGAAATCTTCTTAAACCTATGTTACAGATAAGGAACTGAGGGCAGAGAGAATAACAGATTTAATGTCATCCAGGAAATCCAACGGGAATTCAGAACCTAGATCTACTCTCTTTCTTTTCTAATAATTATGTCCTCCTAAAAGTGTGGGTGTGGGTGCATGGGGGAACAATATTTAGAAGATTAAAGCCCTTTTAGAAGAGGGCTTCATGTCTAGCCTCTGCTTCTCTTCACCTGCAGCTCTTGGATACAGGGCACGCTAGGCAATATGTGGGACTTGACCTTACCACTGAAGTTTGCACTTTTTCTTCCCTGGCTGGACTCACCCCACCAGTGATACAAGCACCCTCACGCTCCCGGGGTGCTCTGCCAAGTTCCTTGGGACACCTCACTGAATCTGCTCATAGATACTGCCTCTGTCGCTCAGGGTCTGGAAGGATTTTTAGTTCCTTTTCCACCAAAATCAACAGCCATTGGATTAAGTTCAACTGTAAGATCTCACTATACCTTTCAAAGCTGGTGTATTTTCCCCATTGTAGGAATTTATTTATGGACAGGATTATGAGTTGCCATTTGTAATGATTTTTCTCTGCTTTTCTTTCTTTTTTTTTTGTTTTATGGTAGAAGTTGTATGAGTTAGTACTATGAAAATCGTAAAAGCAATCTGAAATTCTTACTTTTAAAAGTCATTTTTTTCCTGCAAGTCATGTCTAGCCCAAGAAATGTTGCTTTTCTGTAATCCTGCAGCCGTGACAGACAACGGGTATACATTTGATGAGATACTGTTCATGTGAAAACATATGTACACCCTCGTGTTTTAGTTTCAAATTCTAAGGTTTTTCAGGAACAAAAAGTGCTTTCATAGGTGTACATTACCATAGTCTCAAAATGCCAAGGTAATCGCTAAATCTTGCACCAGAATTTGCCTGCCTTCCTTGCAGAAATTCATACTGAATTGCTGGAGAATTCCAAGTGGCCTGAGCATGTTCAAGGCAATATACTCATACATTTACTTTTGTTTCTCGGCTTTCTTGATTTACATTCACTGACTGGAGGTTAACATGTTCCCAGAGGCAAAAACTTATATTTAAACCAAAAACTACACTATTTTTTCCGATTTGTGTGTTGAAAAGCAATTCAGTGTTTTGCACAGTCCTCAGAGCACATCTGAGTCTGCAGTAATACTGTGGTAACTTTTTCACCTCTGTTTTAGCTGTTTGTTTAACTCAGATTATTGGCCTGTTTGCCTTAATCAAGGTCAGCTCATGATATAGACTAGTTTGATGAATATTAACACAATTCTTACTACTGTCCTACCAAACTTAATTAGCTTACAGCAAAGCAGAGCCCAGCAATGTTTTATTTTGCTTTTCATTTCTTAGGTCAGCTTTGGGTTTAAAAAAATACACAAATCCCAGCACAGAAAAGACAAATCAAACCTGACACCTGGAAAAAAATCACGTACTGGAAAAACTTGACATAGAATCCAGTGGTGTCAAAAATCCTAGCTATTTGATATTTCAAATCCAGACATTCTTCATTTAGACCAAAATAACAGATGTTTAGAGTGCACCTTGCTGCTGGTGACTATTTAACAGCTAGGTGCTCTCCTAGCGTGGTACTTTTTATGTGCACAGTAATGAAAGTTCACTATCGATTTTTCTGTAGCTGCTTGTAACTATTATAGTTGATACATCAATAGAAAAGGAAAGCACAATGTTTCATAGGAGGCAGAAAATCAGAGAATACATGATGCTGTGACAGTAAATCATGGCATAATCTCAAGAACTGATATACGGTTACTGCTAACTTGAAACCCATGGCTTTCTCTGAAAAGACTAGCCCGTAATCGCCCAATATGTTCTAACAGACTGACTGCCCGTAATAGTGGTAAAGGACACAGCACAATGTTTCATCTTCAGAATAATGGTTCCTACAACCACAAGCCCGGTTGTTTTGCTGTGGTGGGATCTGTTTGGTGTGTTACTGCAGAAGGAGAGCGAGCGAGTGGTTTGGATGCAGTTTAGTTAAAGGTTGTAGGAAAAAGGATTTTTTTCAGAAAAGAGCACAGAAGGGTTATGTTAAAAAAAAAAGAGGAAGAGAAGTTGTCATTAATTTTTAACTTACAAAAGTCTGCAGCTAGTTGAAAAGGAAACACAAAAGAGCTGATTATTCTTGAGATCAAAATATTGGAGCTGTTTTGTCAAGAAAGGCAAAAGCAGAGAAAATACATTTACCGCAGCCATTTCCAGTTCCCCAGCACCCTGAAAGGGTGCCAAAGGCATGTAAGTAACTGAAAGTGCTTTTAAGCATCTGCTCCCGTCTCTGCCATGTTTTGGGGGTGGGGGGCACAGTGATCTCTGAATTTTGCAGTTTGCCCGCTGAGATTTCTAGCAGGAATACTTTTAAATGCTCAGCTCCCTCTTTGTTCTCTATCTCACCTCTGGTAGTTTTATCTATATTTTTAGTTAACTGTGAGGGTCTTGATTTCCTGCCTCAGAAAAGAGGGGGAGGAAGGAACCCAGGTTAGCGTTAGCTGGCAAGCCTGGAGCGCAGTGTACAGTTGAGGGGACACGGTTCTCTGTAACCTCTTAGCAATGACAGAATATTTCCTGCGACAAGGGTTGTTTCCCAGGACTTCTTTAAGAAGGGACTTGAGTCCAATTCGTGTCCTTTCCAACCTCGCCAGTGACTCCATGCGCTAAAGCCAAGCGTCTCCCAGAGAAGATAGGCAAGCGGAAAGGGCTCTCCCGACCTAGCACCCATCCAGCCTGTCTCCGGCTGGGCTTGGAGGGCAGTCTGCATCGCTTACCATGCTTGGGCTATGGCTTTTCCTCCACAGTGTCATGGAGTGTGTTTATAATACGCATCAACCCACCCGGGTTGATGCACAAACTGGGGATTATGTTAAATGTGTGGTTTTCCTTATTAATTCTTGAATAGTCTCGTAAAGAGAACTCTTAAAAATATCCCTAGGACGATAACCTGGCAAAGATTAAGCTTTTGCCAGGCACATAGACTGTTCTGGGGCTTGTGCAGCTACTTGAGTTTGCCCTGTGCTCGATGGCTCTGCGCAGGGCAGTCCAGGGAACCCTGTCCTGCAAGGTTCGCCGCGGCCCGGGGCACGCCGCAGCAGGGGCGATCTCGCAGGCGTCGGGAGGACACGCTCCAAGCCCCGAGCTTGGGAAAAAGTGCGTTTCTGCACGGTCCAAGTCTGCCTCCCAGCTCATGATCACAGCTGTATTAAAGGCTGAACTGCAAAGTTTTTTTTCTGGATTTTCTTTCATTGTTTCTTTCCTGTTTGCTTCTATTTCCTCACCTTCCATCTCTCACTGGGCTTTAATCATAGCTGCATAATTTCTTTTTCCTTCCTGTCCATTTTCCCCTATTTTCTGGCCTCCTTTCCTGTATGAGGTCCTCCATTCTCCCTCTGCCTGTTCCTCCGCGCCACGTTGCTGCTGTCGCTAGTTTTTCTCTCTCGATCCCTGTTTTGCCCAGTGCAGATTGGCCTCGCCTGCCGCTCTTCTCACCCCTTTTGCAGATTATTTCTTTTTCCATGGCCTTCTGTTTAATTCTCCTTTTACTTGTTTTCATTGTTTCTTTCTAGTATTTGACGTCTCTATTTTTGATCATTCAGGGATAGCCATTGCTTGCCTTTCTTTTGCAATACCCAATTTTGCAAAAGCATCAGAGGGATAAGAGAAGGGGGGGGGGGGAGGGACATTGAATGTTCCCCATTCAATGAGGCATTTAAGCACATGCTCAAATTAAAAATATCGTGTGGTCCCACTAGCTTCATGTTTAAGTTTATTCATTCATTAATATACGTCTTGCTTTCTTAATATGTGTCTGTTTATTCCCACGTTATGCTGGGAAACTTGGCTACCAAAAGCAGTCACTGAAGTAGCTGCTTCTGTCACTTCTGTCAATAGCAGAATAACAACTCTGTATAATCCCATAGCTCCTCTCTTACATGTAAAATACATTCAGACTTGCACCTTAAACATGTAAAATGTATATTAATAACAGAACAGAAATTTCCAAAGCAGAGACAAATGGGTTATGTTTTTTCCCCTTACAGGAACTGTTTAAATGCCATCCTTGCTGGTGTTCTATAAACACATTAGAGAGAGAGAAAGTGCTTTGGTGTTGTGATTGCAGAGCACACTGACAGGGTATTCTGAAATCCCCACCGTCTCCTCACAAAGGCAGCGGTGCTGCCTACGACACTGCTTGGTACCCATGCTTCTGGTTACTTGCCAGATTGGTATCTATCTAACCAAAAAATGACCTATTTTTCTCTTACACATCTAATCCTATTGCTATTTCAAAATCTTCCAAAGTATGCATTTTAGAAAAAAAAAAAAAAAAAAAAACCCACAAAAAGTACTCGCTGAAGACAGTTTAGGCTTTTTGTCCCCCCCTCCCAATGGCTTTCAGCTGTCAGACAAGCAAACGACATAAATCAGTAATAATCAGATTGGATCAAATTCATGTCTCAAATAATGCCATTGTACTCAACAGTTACATGAAGGATGAATTTGTGACATTCATTGCATTTCATGAAATAAAATCAGGACAAATCAACAGTGATTATTAAATTTCTTTATAATTTGGGGTAGCTTATTCAAAAAACATAATCAGCCATGAAACACAAGGCTATCTCTGGAATTCCTGTAAGAATTTTATTATTCACGACTCTGGCATCCAGGCTGAGATAAATGATTAAAGATTTATTTATTAAAATACTGATTTAATTCTTAACTCTAACTTATAACTGCAGTATTCATATTTCATTCCCTTTAATATCTTCCTTGAAGATATTAAAAAATATGTGTTTGGAAACTTCATCAGGAAAGGTAGCTAACTATAAGATAGCTGCTGTCCTGCTTGCTTTCAGCCACCTGCACAGTGTTTGGAAGCTGCATGTCAGATGCCACTAAAATCTGCCTGCTTGGTGAAAAAATGTTTTCAGAAGCAAAGGATAGTTTAATAAAGTCTTCAATCCATACATCCTCACTTACATCTATAAGTAGTTTGAGAATCAGAACTTATTTTCAATTACTTGACTTTTGACACTGGCTGATAGATAAAGTGAAAGGAAGATGTCTTTGCTTTTGTTTCTCTGTAGAGAATTCAGGAAAAGCAGAGATGTGAAAAAACAGGGCAAAAGAAACTCTATTTTATCCTGCATGTTGCACACAATGCTGAATTCGCATCTAAAAATAGTCTCCTAAAAGATGAATTTACAAAGTTCTGCATAGTTTTAGTCCTTCACATGAAAATACAGCAAGAAACTCCTTTCATGCTGAGCAATTACAAAAGGAAAGAATGGAATTTGCTCGAAATCTGTTCAAGATATTTTAAATGAGATTCCTTTTAACCTTGGTCTTTGTTATGATATCAATGGATATTTTAAACGTTATTTCAATTTGGTTGTACTTCAGATAGTATCTTATGCACTCTGGATTTCACTACTATTTACAAAGACTATTATTTTCATTTACCAGCTAGGATAATTGATATATCATTTGAGAGACTTCAAAGCTGCATAGTCAGTAATGGAATCAGAAACAGAGTAAGAGACAAGAGGATTGATTTCTATATTGGGCAATGCAAAAAGTCCCTCATGATGTGATCCACATTCAATTGTTTTCTTTCCCAGAGATTAAAGTAAAAAAGTGGAATAGTTCTCTTCTAGTAGCAGGGAGGAGAAGCCTGGCCACATTGCTTGAGACCCAGGGACGAGTGAAGTGTTTGGGAGCAGACTGGCTCTTTAATTGTTCTCCTGACCCTCACCAGCTCTTATAATAGAGTTATCCCTAGTTTACCTGTGTGGCGGGGGCCATGCAGTAGTAAGGAACTGTACATGATGGCTGACAACAGGCTCCGTTAGAAATTACAGAATTCAAACTTGGCAAATCAAGGAAGTTAGAGGACTCACAATAAATTTAAACATGCTGCCTATGAAATCTACTTTCAGTGATTTTGGGGGCAAAGAGGACCTATGCCATCATCATCATCATCTACATTAGCATTTTGCTCAATGCAAGCCATAGACTTCCATCTAGTAGTTTGCACATCAAATCCGTAAATTTTGCTTGAGGTGTACCAAAATAATTTAAAGAAATGGTCATCTTGATTTCAGAAGTCAAGAGACAGAGACTCCAGTATGTCCAGAGATGAGCTCAGGGGGCTCAGAAAAGTCAGTGATCATCACCTTTAAATTTGTCTACTACCTTTGCCTGCTATAACATATCCCATGCTGTTGATTAGCTAATTAACATATCTAATCCTACGAACGTGTTTTCATGACTTCCACTGGCTGCTAACAGTAGCCACTGTTTACTGGATTAAGCTTTTAACAAATACTGTGTGGCCTCATCATATTACATCTCAATTACCACAGCTTTTCTTTCTTTGGTCTTGACAAATGCTGTTGCTGAGACACCTTTCCAAGCTCATTGCTTCCCTGCCTGTTAGTGTCTTCCCTTTCCTCTGCTGCATCAGACATAAATTGTTTGTGTTCACTTTCAAGGTCCTTTACTAGCGGTTCCTTCCTTATCTATCATCAATCACCCCATGTCCACAGTTCATCTCCTGCCTCTGGCTTGCCCACACTACCATCTCCACTGTCTGCTTGCCACCTTTCCAGACCAAGTACCTTTTTCTGCTTTCTCCACTCTGACTGTCATGCTTAATAGGTGCTCTCCCCCAAAATCTCTTTATTCACCTTCATATCCCTTCTCAAAGCTCTGTTTGCTGTAACACTTAAGAGACCAATCTTGGCTGGAGTGTTGGGATGGTGTCTGTCCTCGTATTCTCTGCCAGTCAACACCTTTCCTTCCTGACTTACTTAGACTGTAAACTTTTGAAGAACATGAGTATTTAAAAATATCACTTGCCATTATGAATTCCTAATCACAAAATTGAAAAATGTTACTATAATTGTTTTACTAGAGCAACAAGTTTGTCACAGTGAAAAGATCCTCCTTGCTTGATATCACATTTTACATTCTCTGGTTTTCATTCGCAGTCTATAGGAAGGGACATTAATTTCAAGAAGTCTTCTATTCAAAGTACTATTAGTTCAAGCAAACAATAACCAAGAATCAAAGACGGCAAATATTCTATCAGAAACCAGTATACAGAAAAAACATACTTAAATGAATCTTGTTTTTATCTATTAGTCAGGTGTCATCTAATAACAAATTATATTTAGTCCCCTCCCTGTTATAAATACATATTGATTGGATTTAAACTGTAAACTTCAGAGTGAGTTATATCTGGTCATTGCTATACTGCTCTGTTCACTAGGAAGAAAACCCCAACACCTACTACCTGGCATTTAATTAAGACAAACATCTGCTTTATATATCATTATTTGCTTCTGCCAGGTCTCTGTGAATAAATACTGAACAGTTGTACCTCCTGAATACTAAACAATTCTTCCAGAATTCCAAATGGTCACATAAATTTTAGGAAATGTTTATTTGTCGTTATTATCCTTAGATATTTACTGTAATTAGACATTAGGGTTGAAATAGCAGCCTGGATTTGAAAGTGGACAGTAAGTATTTTTCTAAATTCAAATATAGTCTGTGGAAACCTAAGGGCCCTGGCTGAATGATAACCGGGCAGAACCCCAGGATATTCCACCAGCTTATTGGGGCTCACTAGGTGCAATCTTGGAAATGCACTTGGGGAAGAGAAGGGACGAATGTATAACAAAGACTGCCAATGGAGTTTGTAAAACTCCCTCATAGTATCAGCCCAGGTATAAATACCTATTATAAATATTATACCTATAAAACCAAGTGTAACAGTATCTGTATATTTACAAATTATCAGAAGTAAAAACTACCGGAGTGGCCATTTTGAACAAGACTGAGTCAAGCTGTGAGTGCTGTGACTGTGAGTAGGAAGCGGCGCATGCGTGGCGCCAGGTTCGGTCCCTGGACGTGTGCTCCATTACAGGCTCGCATCACCTTGGCAAGGATGACTTGGTCATGCAATACTTTTCACTTCAAATTCATAGCACCTGCTTCACATCCTGTGGCTGAAGGTGCTACGTGAAAACACAGTAGTGGTATCTATAAGCTTCTTAGTACCCTGCCAAGGAACCACTTTTCCCATTTTACAGCAAGGAAAACAAAGTCCCTGAAAAACTACAATATTTCCCAATGAGAACATGAGAATGGCCTTACGGGGACTATGCCCCTGGGGAATACTTTAAGAAGAAAAGCATGGAGTGATACCTCCCAGGAGCAGTTGTATCATGGTCAAGCAACTGGGAGTAAGCAAGAGAGAGAAGTAGTGTTTTTGTATTTCAATAGATTTTCCTTCCATTAATTTCTCCAAGAGACTTTGGGAACCATGAAAACCTTGAGCCTCCACTGCATCTTGCCAAACTGCATCTTGCAACTAGAGCAGAATAATATGCAGTGTTGAAGAGCTACCTCCCTGGTGGTTTGAGTCTATCATCTGGTAGTTTAATCAGCTTGTTCCTGAGTTCTGGTACTGAAATATCCTAATGGTGGGGGGCAGACCCCTTTTGGCTAATTCTTGTTTTTTATCAAGTTCCCATGATTACTGGACTTTGCTTTGAGAGATAGTGCTGCCTCTTTCACTGGAAAGTGTAAAAGGCAGATCCATATTTGCTTAACGTGCAGTGCGTTAGTACTGGGCAGGCTGCAAGGAAGGCTGCTGAAATTTGTTACGTTATGCCTTCATCATGCACAAGGTAGCTCCTGTCTAATTCTCCAATCTCATTTAATGTTTGCTTTTTGGACCCTTTTTGCCTGATGCCTCACTAATTCCTTTGTTTCGTTCTACTTTCTCCTTGTTCTTGTACCCTTATGCATCATGACTAGATTTGATCAATATTCTTTGCTATGCTACTTCCAATTGATGCTCACACTCTTATCTTCCTATCTGCATATGTGACATCCCAAACTAAACTCTCAGCAAAAATTGTTGAAGTGAAAATATGTACAACCCAAAGTTTCATCATTGTTTGCTGCTGCAAACAGCAGATTCTTCCTTATCTTTTCTGTATATTTATATTGCAGGCTCACTGAAGCACGGGCTCTGGCGTGTCTGTAAATTTCCTGGTAGACCAATGAAGTTACATAGAGTATATTAAAAAAGGCAATAGCTAATTTAAAATGTTATTTTCGGCTCTAGAGTGTTTCATAACTGCACTGATCTGAATTAATGGAACCAAATAAAAGTGAGCACACGTAGGCTTTGTGATTTTTCTCATTGGATGCATGTTCACAGGAAGCGCCTGCTAGTCTTGTGAATAGCGAGAGTAGAGTCTGTCTCACAAAATGCCTCCTTTCAGCCTGTTTCATTTGCATGAAGATCTCGATAGGAAGCTTTCCAAGACAGCAAATGGTGGAGCCCAATGTTGAGGCTTATTCTCCTCCCGTCTCAGCTCTGACACTTCAGAGCTATAAGCAAGGGAAGATTAATCTCAGAAAAGAGCGTGGACGTATCGCCTAGCGAGGGGATCACGGCGTCCCCATAAGTAACGCCGTGGTTTGCCTGTGACGTCCCTTTCTCTGCTCAAGCAAGAGCCCGCTGTTTGCCACACACAGCGATGACATGTTTACCATTTCTGCAGGCCCCTCTTGTCTCCTGTGAAGTGAGATCTGAGATCAATAGTGGCTCTGCAATTATTTGCCCATTGATAAAGCCTTCGTTTCTGAAATGAAGTGCATTTATCTGCGTCCTGACAGTGATAAGAGAGCAGGACCAGACAGCTGCTGCCTATTCCAGCGTTTAGCTCCGTGGACAGCCAAGTGCCTGGACATGGGTCAAATGATGTCTAACTTTCTTCCTATTGGCATTTCACTTTACAAATTGCTCTGATGGGAGGTTTGACAAATCATCCTTGCTGAGTGCAGATAATAAAAACTAGCAGGACAAATGGGAAGTTTTTGTAAAGAGAAAACAACAGCTGATTTCAGGTTAAGTGACCAGCCTATAAAGATACTGGATGGCAAAATGAAGAGAGATCTGCTGCGTCAGAAGATGACGGAAAGCATACCACATAAGACACTCATTTGCTTCTTAAAACATCATTTTAAATCAGTCATTTAGCAAATTTAATTAATGAAAAGTTGATCTGAGCATTATTTTGTGATAGGACAGAAAACAAAGAAGCAGTGAGACAAATTTTGGTCACAATAAAACCAGTTGGAAACATTTTGGCTTTAATGCGGCCAAGATTTTGCCCTGGAAGAGTGTGCCAAACTATTTCTGCTTCAGAATCAGGGAATTTTATTAACTATTATCTATCAAGCTTTTTTGCTGCTGAAATACATGTATTCTTCTCTGTGAGTGGGAATGTATGGGCAGGAGCGGTATTTTTGATCTTTTTGAAATTATTCATCTATTTGTAACTTGGTTTGTACTGTGCATTACAGTTAAGCAGTCTGTAGCTAGCACTTATTATTTTTAGGTGATTGCTGATCACCATTTCTGTACGTGCTGATCACTGTGAAGCAGGTGTTAGAGCGCTGATGGTGACTCTGCAGGGCGCTGGACTAGCCTCCTCTCGCAAGACCTGTTGACTCCAGAGGGAGCTGACAACTTTGGGCTGCCCAGCAGACCCAAGTCTTTAAGCAGAAATATTCAGAAGGCATGTAATGCAATCAATAAGGCATGTATTTGTAAAGAGGTGCTATTACATTGAAACTGAGTAATTTTTTAACAAATTAAAAATTATTTTGGGCAATACAAGTCCTGCTGATCTTATGGTTTTATAAACCTAGATTTTCTGTCCTCTGTTATATGAGAATACCAAGAAAATCAAGGGAATATCCCCCTCTCCACTGATTTGAGAAGGGATCTAGGGTAGCAGCCTGTCCTCTATGCTCAATGACAGTGTCAAATACAAGTGTGAACAAAGTAGAAGACAAAAATAATTTCCTCAGTTAGAATCACATGTTCAAAACAAAAATACTCAGACATATATGACGAGATTGAGTCACTGTGTCCTTTAAAAAACATTGATCAATAGCACAGAGGAGCTTTTCAAATTTCTAATCTTGATTTAGGACAAAATAATAAAAAGAGAGTTTTCAAACTAATGTCAAATTTGGTAATGAAAACTCAAAGAAGCTAATAAACTGACACATTCATTTTTTCTATATGCAGTATATCTTGATTCAAAACAGCAACTAGTAATGACAAAGCAACATTTTTTATTTATTTTTAGGTCTATTTTTTGATATGAACTGTGGACTATGCACTATAGAAAAGTTAATGTTATTGCTCTGGGATTAGGTTAAAGAAATTGCTGTTACCTTCAGTTCAACTAGCTTTGGGAAAGGCAGGTATGTTTATTCTCATTTAGTTGGATAGTTTGATAAACTGATAAAATGTGATAAACGTATAGAGCTCTCTGAAAGGCAGCTTTCTTAGATAATGCTCTTTTCATGGTTTGGAGATGAGTTCATAAATGTAAAACCTGCATAACTAGTATGAAAAGTAGGGCTAACACTTAAGTCTCCCAGAGATTTCTTCCTTCCTTTCCAATTTTGCAACCTCTGCCTGGTCACTAACCTCCCATCAATTACACAATTATAATTTCTGAATTGTCGTGGCTCAGTCTTGTTTCTTTCTGCTTGAAAATAGACTGCCAAATGCAAGTAAGGGGTCAGGAAAATACAGGTTTTGTGTATCTCTTGAGCTGCTGAATTTTTTGTCTGTAGTATCTTCAGATTGTAAAAAAAACCCTGGCTGATATATCGGAGTTAAACTGTGGTTTGGTGTCCACATAAACTACCTTCACTTCGGCCCTTTCCTTACTTGGAACTAAGGGGAGAGTGCCTTGATGTGTGAAAGCACAGGAATGACGCTCCCACGAACAGGCATATTGTGGGGTCTGCAGTTATGATGCAACCCTCCGCAAAAGAAAGCTTGGTAGAGATCACTGCTGTCAGAACTGGTGTCCTGATTTACGTTAAAGCAAGCTAACACCTTAAGATAATTGAAACGGAGATTGATAACAGATATTGCTATTTCTTAGCCATCTAAGGGGAAGATTTCTTTCAAGTAAGTCACGCTATTGGAGGGATTGCTCCTTTGCAATGAGATGCTTTTGCTTCAGGGGTCTAATTCCTCTTTAAATATATCATTCAATCAGCATCTAGGTATCATTTGCAACCAAGATGGATCTTGGATGCAAGAATTCAGTCGTGTCTATCAGAGATCAAGCTGGGGAAGAAGCGACTAGAAGACAGGTTAGCAACCATCATCATAGGGTATGACTGCTGTATCATAATCACATCCAGCCAAAGCTGTGACAGACAACTACGATCACAAGACCCGTTTCTATTTGCTCGTCCGTGGTCCCAGGTGTCAGTCAGATTGGCTGGTTTGCATAACGTTGTTCTGGTTTGTCATGAGTGAGGCAAGCAACCCACTTGTTTATGTGCAGTGAAGAGGTACACAGCTGGAGGGCTCACTCATTGGAAGGTTGTGAGTCTCCAGAAGAATCCTGCTGGATTAGTATAAGAGGTTGCTTTGTAGATCATGTAAGTGGATGGCTATCAGAGTAATGTGATAGAATTTAAATTTAGTTCAAACTTGCTATGCCTTGACAGAATAATTGATTGACTGTTGATGGTGCAGTGAAGTTCAATGATCAAGACAGTCACCCCCAGTGTGCTTGTGATGATTGTGCTGGTTTTAAGAACTGATTTGTTTCCTGTTGACCCTCACCCTATAGGAGAACAAGAGAGAAGGACTGATTCAGCTGAACTGATTTATCTGATGAGAATGATAGTTCAGGTGTGATGGACTCATTGCTGCCAAGGAGAGGCAGTGACTGTTGCCAGGATGGTGCTGATGGCATGAGGAACCACTTATGGTGGACAGGCAGGCAGTCACTGATCTATGAAGATCCACAGTCATTTAGGGGGACTCTCCTATGTACAGAGAGGTAAGAACTACCTGGCTTACAAAAACAAACAAACAAAAAAAACCTCTGAGTTTTTATAACTGATGGAAGACACTTAAAAGTTACCTAATTCTAAATATATTAATACTAGAAAGAAATAAACTGAGGAAATGTCACACTGTCTAAGGAACTAGTTACCAAAGTATTCTGTCTTATCTGACTGTCGCTGAGTCAACCGCATCATTGCGTTCCTGGCAATGTGGTCAGGAGGGCACAGACAGGCTAGGCAATCCCTGGGAAAAGGACCTGAACTGAGGTGCCTGGACAGTATCACCCACTAGCGTGGGGTTGGTGTGACTGTAGAAAGAGTTGTGCACTGCTAGCCGTAAACGCTACGGTACAGATGTATCTGTCTAAACTTCAACAGCCTCTTCTTTAATGCTACTATCAATCAAAAATGTTTTCTTGTACAAACCCTTTGGAACCTCTGACGAGTAAATAACTAACAATTTGCCTCAAATGTTTAAAATCTAGAAAGCAAGACTGCTATGATTTAATTGTATTTTGAAAAATTGTTCATGCTTTGGGTTTTGAAAACTATTTTACTCTTAGTTTACTACACTAATCACTTCTGAAATGTTAGAAAAAAGATGAAGACAAAATTCTTTGCCCTTAAGGAGATTGCAATCCTGTGAAGACACAGACTATACAGTACAGCCGTGAATAACAAACAGCCTTAGAAGGCATCTTCGTAGCTGCACAGTTATATATATATATATATATATAAAAACCAAACAGCTGCCTTCTTAATAAATTAATTCTATGGCTTATTGACTTCACATTGCCTTTGAGAGGTTCTATATAAGATATATATACACACACACACTACATATATATATATATATATATAAATATACTATATGTACTGTGCAATAATATAAGGTTTACTGGTTTGGTTAGCACTGTGGCACAAACATCCTTAGAAATGTAAAAAGTCTGCTATGTCTTGAAGTGCTTCTTATTTCATTAAACATTATAGGCCCAGATTTTCAATAAGAGCCAGCACAGGTTTTTGAAAAATTTGTTTTGATTAAATGATGTATTTTTGGCCTTACAACCAGTTTTCTACTGAGATGCCTAACAGATGTAGATATGTGGCAAATGCACCCAGATACTTAGGTACAGTAATTGCTCCCAGTAATTTCAGAAGGAGTTTGATGCCTAGCTAGTTTTGACAATCCTGTTGGATGCCTGCCAGCGTTGTTAGGCACTTCCATGTCTCTAAAACCTGACACTTAAACCGTTGAAGGATGTGAGCAGTCGTAGTAACTTAAGCCAGACTATTTGTTCATAGGTTTGGGACCAAACTTCTGTACTTAGCTGGAAAGGGTTTCTGTGTTTTTCATTTCAGTTTTGTCATGGTTCTCATTAAATATTAGCCTTAGTTCTGTGGGTCAAGTGGTAATGTCTTTACATTCGACTCTTTGCAGCATAACATCTAGCTTTGGCTGTTAGCAAGTTGAATTACGCAGTATGACAAATATTGAATTAATCAGTTTCTGTGCTATTTCACTTCTGTATGCAAGTGACTTGATTACAAGGCTCCTCTTAGGAGCAGAATTAGCTCTTTCTACAGTAGCATAAATGAGATGAGAATGGGATAACCTGGCTTGGTACAAGCTTCCAAGATATATTTGCCCACCTCCTTTTGAAGTTGAGCACATCACCTTGCAGAATTAGGGTAAGAACTAAAGGAAGAACAATTCCTAAATGAATTAAAAGTATGTTGATGAAAGTCACCAAATATAAGGGTCACCTAAATGTGAGTGTTTTCCAAATGCACTTCCCTTATTCAGCTAACTTAAAATATCCCTGAAGTGACAGGAATTTTCTAAATATTTTATCAGAGAAAGGCTACAAGGCTCTTCAGACATTTCTGTACCCTGCCCAGTAACTGGAAAGCCTACTTATTAGGAAATCTGAATTCTTGTTTTTCATCAGATTAATTCATAAAACATTAAAATTTCTGTAATAGATGGTTTGCTTTTCCTTCTCTGAATCTAAGACACAGGAAGAGGCAAAACCTGAATACAAAAGGTTAATAGTTACCGGATAAATCCATCATGTCTTTCTGGGGTTCAGAATATGCATGGTTCATTAAACTCAATGCTTTTAACTTTATTTTTAAAAATAATTCTTATTTATTTCTACATGCATATACTGTACCCCTAAGTATCTCTTTTTAATGCTGCCTTTATTTAAAAGGAGCTTCATTTAAAGTTTTCCAAGGCAGGTTCAAATTCTATAAACACTATATGCAAGGATATATTTAAGATAGCAGTTGATAATTTACAATATAACTAAAACAATTTACCGCTTTTAGTTTAAATTCAATTGTATTATGCTAATGTATTTGTAGAATTTTATTCCTTTACAGAAGAACTTTTAAAACTGAAAATTTAAAAAAAAAATTTACTCTGTCATTAACGCTGATACTTCTTTCATTTCTGTTCTTGGCTCAACAGTTCAGTCTATGCACACAAAATAACTTTTGAGTAAAAACGGAATTTTGGCTATGTAGAGGTGGTACAATCTGATCTTATTTATGATTTTACGTCTCTTCTTTCAACTGTGTGCCAGTAAATAAAAATTCACTTGGCCGAAGTTTATTTAAACCAGCTTTATCAAACCAACAGAGTGCAAACCTAAAACAGAAGACAGGCAGAGAAATCTGTTCCTCTGAAGTCAATAGGAATTCATCTCCTTAATCCCTTTTTATCCCTGGTGGTGATTTTTCTCGACTGATTCATTGAAAGATACTGATTTAACTAATTTGTATTGCATAGATATCTTTCCCATTCTGAGTCATTTCCACTGGTACAAAACAACCTCCATTTAAAGATTATTTCCTAGCTAGATCTGTCTAAGCACTTCAACAGTGTCTTCCACTGTTCATTTAAAAACTATTAGTTGCTTTCCAGACTTATGTGTTGCAATGTGACAGCAATATACTAACAAGATTGTTTATACTTACCATTCAAATACATTTTGAAAAACAGGTACGGTTCATCCATATCTCATCTACTCTATGGGACTGCGCTCAGTATCACAGAAAATATGCCATTCTATATTTTTCCACTATGCTCTAGAACTAATAATAGAATTTTATCTGTGTTTTGGGATATTCAGAAAGTGCATACAGACAGCATATAATATTCTGTTAAATTCCAGGTGTTTTAGGAATCATTCCCACAGAAGTCCACTTTTAATCCTGCTACACAATTTTCCTGCAGTTGATATTTAAAAGATAATCCTCAGACTAATATGAACCTCACAAAATATATATCAAAGTTATATTTTGTTCTTTCCGAGAAAATGAATGAAAATAAAAGATTTTATAACAAATAATACCAATATCAATAGTAAGTAGCATATAAAGAGTAGAATTTACCTACCTAAACTAAACAGCACCAAGAATTTGAGACATACAAATTCTCGCAGATCGAACTGCAGGGAACGAAGCTTTGCTACTAGTTCTTGTGCATGGCTCATAAGATTGTTGAGGGTGGCTCCAGCTTGAGATGCTATTACTGAATAATCCACCTGTGAAAGAAAATTATATTTCTGTATGATTATCAGACCCACAGAATCACTTTAGAATGTGTCAAGCAATCCCATGTAACTGGGATACTCCTGGACAAAAGAATCACTCTCAATTTAATGATGTCATCAAGTCAAGATGATTTTATATACAAACCTATTTTAGCATAACGGAATACATTGAAAATATTATTAAACCATATATCTTAATGTTATGTCACATCACTGTGAATGCTGGTTTGTCTGCATTAGCTTTTTTAAGAAGCGTTATATATGACTATTGTTTGTGACACCCATATCAGTTTGTTTGATTCACTTGGTGTCTCTTGTTCTCATTTTAAGCGTAGGATCCTGTGGAGGGAGACTGATGAAGTCGGCTTCATGCCTACACTGGCTGCAGTAGTCCAGAGGGATATAATGGTATTCCTGGGAAACGCTCCAGTGTCCACAGCTTGGCCAGAAACATCTATCCAAGCCCAGAAACGTCTGTGGGTTCCAGCAGGAAACAGAGCTGTTGTGAGGGTGGCTTCTTCTCTCCTGCTACGCAGAATCCGGTTGTTTCCTGGCGTTAGTCCCGACAGACTTGGTCGGGGAATTCCTCCTCTGCGAACGGAGGAGGAGCAGCAGGAGGTGCGCGCAGGTCAGGGGCAGGTACAACATCCCCTTCAACCGCCACCGTGAACGAAGCAACTGCGCGACTTCAGGAACCGGCTCGGCCGCGGTGCCCTCGGCTCGGCCGCGGTGCCCTCAGCTCGGCCCTGTCCTCACCAGACCATCGGACATCCCGTGCCCCCGAGGCCCCGCTGCCCGGGGGAGCAGCGGGGCGCTGCTCGCTCCCGTGGCAGATCGCTGCTGGCCAGCCAGCGCTGAGCAGGTCGTCGGCAGGTTTCGAAAACGTCCTTCTTGCCTGGCCGCTCGAGTGCTTGCGAAGCCTTTCCGTTTTAGGAACCTCCACAACAGCACGGAAACCGGCAACTATACTTCATATAACCGCATAACGCGGTTACGTGAACGATGGCTGGCTCTAAGCAGAGACCAAGCGCAGTGGTAAGTGCGCACTTTGGGTTAATGATGTGTTTAGAGCATCGCTGCCCTAATCCTGTCTTTGAGACCTCCCATAATAAAGAAGTTAATAAAGAAGGGCCAGGTATCACTAGAAAAAATATAGACCCAAACTGCAAAATTCTATCTTTCCATCACTAATCCTTTAAAATCTAATTTTTAAAATAATTGTTAAGGAACATTATATTATGAAACACCCTTTTCTGATCTTAAAACTATTGAACTGATTTTGCTCAAGCATAAAGAAGAATAAAACGAGAAAGAAACCCTGACTTTCAACCTGTCAACATTTCAACCAGGAAAGATAGATAAGTGATTGAAAGGATCTAAAATAAGTTCTCCTAGTGATAACCTTAATATAATCAATAGGTTACTGGCTTTTAGATGTTTTATTTATATGTCACTTAGCACTTCCCAGACATTGATTGAAGGCGACTGTACAAGAAAAATGGAGTTACATTTTTTTTGTGTGTATATTAAGAATAACACTGCCCTAATTCTGCAGAGCACTTAAACTTGTGCTTAAGTTTCAAAGAAGTCAAGTGATTATGATTAAGAATTCTGTGAGATAGGTTTTATTGCCCTCTTTTACACTTGGGAAAACCGAAGCAGTGAGATTAAATTACTTATTCAGGGCCAAAGAACTATGTGACAAAACTAAGATGCAGTCTGTAGGACTCCCAGCCATACTTTCCTTCATAAACTAATCTGATATTTCTCTCTTTCTCTCTCTCTGTATATATATATTTACATTTAAGAATATATGTACTTCCATAAATAAGTAAAAGATAGTAACACACCCCAGATACATTCTATTGGAAGAGCAGTTTTATTATGATGACCTGATTTAACTACTTCCTATTGAGAAGCTGTTCACATACAAGGGTCAACTCATTCACAATTTAATTTCCCCTTTGTAACTGTAATGCTTTGTTAAGGGGAAAAAAAACCTCAAAAATCCCTCACCAAGCTTCCAGTGTGTGGGGGGAATATGCTATTCGCTTCATAATAATAAGTTAAGATGTTTAGATGTCAAGAACATGACTGGCCTTACTGCAGTGATTATACCATAATGGAAAAACCCAAAAGGTGTCTGGATCTCCCACCATCCCTCTACTGGAGAGCTCTCAGGCAACCTGCTACTCTTTCAGGTGCATTTAATATTTGCAGCACCAGCAAATTTGTCTGGAAGGCAAGTCCTCATCTGCCACTCACCAAGAGCAGGCTGTATTAAATTTTTATATTTATTGACATTTCATTACCATAATTGACTGCAGTTGGTTCTCTAGTAGAAGGCACAGGGCTGCCTCCTAAGCAGGAGAATTGGTCCCTTGGGTAGGATTTGCAATTAAAAACAACACAGAATGGATTTTTTTTTATTGTGTAAATATGATGAGTTGAATTTTCAGCTTTAACTAGAGAATACTGGGTGTAGAGAAGCCTTTTTCAAGAGTGAGCAAAATTATGAGTCAGTGGAAAGACGACCCCCAAAGGTGTCAATCAGTTTATACAAAATCAACTGTGCATGAAAAAGCCTCAGTTAATGTCTATTCTGAAAAAGTGGTCACATTAAACAGTGTGCTGTCCTGCTTGCTTGGTCCTGTGCACAGAAATTGATACTAAAAGGCGAAATATTTCTTTTGTCTCTAATTCATGATTAAAAATGCTTTTAAAAAGCAAAGCTCAAAACAGCCTGGACCTTCAGCAAAAATTGCATACTGAAGTGATAGCATTTACCTAATATTGCATCACAAATTTCACTTGGTAAAAACCAAACCCACAACTAAAAAGAATGATGATTTTTGCTTCACAATTAATTGTATGACATTGAACAGTTGGTTTTGATGTTGCAGATGGTATGTTGACTGACATTTTTGAAAACAGAAGCTTCAGGAAAACTTCCACATTACCCAGTTCAAAAGTAAAATGCTGGGCATTAAGTTATGCCTGCACAGTTAAATAGAGGTGTGAATCCCTCAGGTACCAGCACACAGGGTCTTACATGATGAATATGGTAATACTGAAGAAATACTGATAGAGGTTTAATTGGGTTAGCTTGGTATCAAAAAAACATAGACAGAACAGCACTGTGTAATTTGCCCTGCTGCTTGTTCTAGTGTCCATGGTTGCATTTTTGGTGCTTAAACTTGCTGAAGATTAGGACAGCTATTGCTATGTATGCTGTATTGCTGGCTGTGCTGTGGCTGTACCATTTGCTTACTGCAGTGTCTAACTCTGAAATTAGTTACTGAAAATCTCCACCTTGCTGTCACCTAACTAGTGGTTAAGATCCTCACAGCTCCACCTTCAGCCAGCTCTGTGAGTGCCAAACTGTCTAACTGCAGGCATGCCCGGATCCACCTGAGTCACGATGGTGATAAACCAGTGCATCTAGCCCATGCCACAACTCTTTGGAGATTTATTGACTGAATAGCTTTCATCTACCGGAGGCAGCAAATCTACAAAAAGAGGGAATTCTTCAGCAGCCCAGCAGCTGGGATGTGGGAAACCCGAGGTCAAAGCACCTGCTCAGACAAACATGAAATAAATGAGGCTATAGCCTGACAGTTGGGGCACCTTTCTGGAAGTGAGAAATATTAAGACTCAGGTAAATCTAATATGTTACATGTACCTTCTAATCAGGAGCACTGGTCAGAAGGGGGGACCTTCTTTGGCTTGGTTTGGTGAGAAAGTTAGCACTTAATTCTAGGTTAAGTCTAGATTTCCAGCTCTGAATGCCAAGTAGATAAATGCACTTAACTCCCTTGTACAAGCAGCCTGTGTGCCATCACCTTTCCCAGCATTTCTGACAGCCAGCTCTTGTGGGACCCCTGGTCTGTGCACACCTCGCTCCTCCGTGCACTGCACAGGTGATGTCTGCAGCTGCACAGAGGTGCTGGCTCTGCTGGCTGGTAGGCGTCTGGGATCCCACCTGGCCACCCCAGCCTGCTGGGCCCTTGTGGTCCATCCATCACAAAAATGTAGGTAATATCAACAAAGAAAAATCAACAGAAAAGTGACAGCAAGAGAGTAATAACTTAAATGGGACTGCAGGCACTGAAATAATGAGTATTTCTTCTAAAACTTTTTTTTTTTTTTTTGATACAGTCAAGACTTACTTCATCCAATTAAAAGTCCAAATCCCTATCATGTCAACGAAAGCGAAGTTAAGCTAGTGCTGAGTGTTTATGAAATCTTCACTTAAAAACAATACATTGTGGTAAAGTATTTGAGTTTAGCAGCATTTAGAAAGTCAGCTATCAATAATTCAAATAATAATAACATTGAATAATTTCCTAGCTGATCAGCAGAGCTGTAAGTAGATGGAAGTGACTGATTCTCCAGTTATTTTTCTCTCATGAAGGTCTCACTTAGGATAGTGAGATATTACCTGAAGCAGATCAAAAGATAAAACTTTTTACAACATGAAACTGTGTCTTAGGCTAAATAAATGCTGAAGCTAGGGCCAGGAATGCAGGGAGCACTTGTACCTTTTTTTGTTTTGCATGTGATATTTCACAGTAATGAGCTGTTCTTGAAGGCAGATCCCTGGTGGAGTTGGGTGGTGGCACAGATGCCCCTGATATTGATTCCTCCTCTCTATGCCCACAAAACAGAGCCTAGAATTTAAAGGTAGAATCTGGTTCCTTCCTTCTCCTAAAATTAAATTGTATTTAATTTCTGGAATATAACAGCAGGAGGCAGAGAATGTTGTGCAGAAATGTTGTGTGGACCTGTATCATCCCTTCCTGATGCCTCAGCAAGCTTGCAACAGTCTCCAGAAGAGATGACTAGAGTAATTTTTCTTGATAATACCTGTTGTGAGGAACTCTTTGCCACTGAATGATGTTCTGTTCACCCAGAACCAGAAATTATATCATTAAAGAATAAAGCTACAATCACGGGTTGTATTTACAATATACCTGTAATTACAGGTACTGGCTGCCACCACTGCATCCCCATCTCTCTCCCTTCTCCGGTGACAAACCCATGCCAAAGCCATTCTGCGATGGTCTGTCCCCGGTTTGGAAGCCTTGGCCCTGCTGTGAGCTGGTTCTGGTTCACGGTTATGTGGGCAGATGAGCTTTTCCCGCAGAAGGGAGTGTTGAGCATGGCATATAGCAGGCAGGTTAATTTACTATCACAATCGTAGCTGCTCTTCAATGGCCTCCTGAGGTAAGGGAGAATATATATTTTACTGGCAACTACACTGGTTATTAAATTCATTTTGAGTTTCTCATGTTAAAGTCTCATTAAAAACTTTTCAAACAACATTTGTGTTCTGTTTCTAAGCAAATGAACACGAAAAAAAAAACACTTTGAAGAGGAACAAGCAAAAATTGAGGAGGGCTCAGCATGGAAAAAAACAGGAGGTATGCTTTTATCAGTTCTGGATATATTCATTAAAATTGTGATGACTTACATTGTATAAGGTGCTTGTCATTTTAACATGATACACAATAATAGAAGATAATGAATTAAGTTGCCAGTGGACCTTTCCCCTAGGACGATGCTATTGTGCTTGCTAATTAGTTATAATACGCAAATAGTAATATTCCAAAGTGTTGTATTTATTTTGTCTAACTTAGTTTCAAAACGGCTAGTACATCAAGACATGAATAATTTTATGCCCTATATTTGACCATATATATATTAATTTATGGTAGTTATATTTATGTTACAAAACACATGATGATAAAAGTATCATTAAGATTCATATAGATAGCTATTTTAATCAGTAACATTAATTTTCCTATCTAGTAATGACGGATATCAGATCCTTCAAATTATTAATGTGAACATTATTAACGTAACATGCAGAACCTAACTAACCTAGAGAGCAACTGAATCCATCTCTTTACTGTAGTGTTGCCATGCACTTCATGCTTTTTATAATAGAGATGATCTGGAATCACTGCTGAGTTTGAACATCTGTAAGTTGCATTGAAAATTAGACCTGTCACTGGAAATTGTGCTGTGAATGTTTAGGCAGCATCGCTAGGGCTGTGCTAACTCAGTCTGTTTCTTCGGGAGAGAAAGCCAATGCTTTTAACCCCTTAACTGCATTTTCCTTTTTACTCTCTTGTCTTACACCAGACCGTTCTGCTCGTTCCCATCGGTGGAAGCCTGGACGCGCTCACTGTGGAGCCCATCCGTATCACTGCGTCGGTGCGGTGCTTCCTTCCTTGGATTGGGACTCTGAGCAACTTTTCTCTCCTGCTGGCCCACAAGCTTAACCTCATATATGGGACTTCACAGGGAGATACGGATTCGTATGGAGGGATCAGTTCACTAATATGGGACCTGTATGGAGGAGTGGCAGCCTCGACGAAACGCTGCCAGACTCCAGGCAGATAGCTTTTGTTCTCCTTATGGGAGCAATGTGTATGGAATACCAAAGAAAAGCGCTTCCTACGAACAAGGCAGAGTTAACTCGTGGAAAATGGAACAGTTTTGGTGTGCAGTGCTTCATGCTGGTTGTCTTCTTCATGACAATTTTAATGGAATTGGAATTTTAGACTTAAAGTCAAAACTGTAGTGTTACAGTAGTTTCATGACAACATAGCAAGCAGACTAAGAAAACACAAATTGGGACCAGTTTGTTCACAGGTGTTTGGAGTTACCTGAAAGGCTCAAAAGCTCTAGTGACTCTTTGGGCAAGTTTGAAATGGGCACATTATGATTAAGACTGTATTCTGATAAGCTTTACCTAATTCAGCTGAGAGCAGCTGGTTCAGCCTGAAAAACAGAGCATATCTTCATAAAACATGAGACACTCTTAACAACCAACACAACCTTGTTTTCTTTTCCTTTAGGCAGAAGCCATTAGAGTGATGAATTGGGCAGGACTGGATACAAGACAACAAATACTACCCTGAACAGCAAAATGATGATTGCTTGGCCTTGTCTGATCTTGAATCAAATCCTGCTCTTGTTTGCCTGTAAGAACTGTTTGTATGTAAGAAATTCTGGATTTGGCCCCTAAAAGCTGATACCATTTTTAGGCTATTACAGCTCTGAAGCTTCATTGACTGCAATCACAAACTTAATGAAAAAGCTAAGAAGCATCATCTTGTTATTACAAATTCTTTTGGCTCTTGTTGGTCAGGTACTCTATTTCAGTGTGCTCATAGAAAAAGCTAGCATGATTACTGCCTGTTTCCTTTACATATAAATCAGAGGGTTTTTTAAGTTCTACTGCATGCAGTTCTCTGGCTGCAGAGATCATTTGAAAACTAATTTATTTTCAGACTGAAAAAGTGATTAATTTTCTCTCTCTCTCTCTCACACACACACGAAATAATGACTACTTGAGAACATAACAAGTAAGTAATAGCTTTCCACTAGCTATGTATTAGCCTATCATACCTATAGCTAGTATATGTATTTTTATTCATTTCTTAAGATGAAAGAAAAGCCAGTTTGCTTATCCTTTCTTTGCCAGCTTCTTTCTCTTGTCCTGAGAAACTCCTTCCTCTAGTAACTTTCTGTATTGCAGTACTACTTCTGCAAGGGTGATCTTTTTTTTTTTTCAATGCCCTCATCAGCACATTCTGAAAGTTATCTGCCTCCTGAGAACCATTTCAGCAGCAGAGCAGCCTCCTTCAACTTGCAGATTGGCTCCCTAGATGAGCAGATACTCTGCAGGCCCAAGCCGATACAGCTAAGTTGGGACAGCAGAAGCTGCCTTTGTAAATGGGTAAGTCTAATAGAGATACTTTGCCACAAAAAAATCCACAAAGTCCCTATGCCATACATTGACTCCTTTTAATAAAGTACAGCTGAAAAAGATGTGAAATCTAGAAAAAAGCCACTAAATTCAGAATTTTAACTTGCTTCAAAAAGCAACACTGCTGATATCTGGGTTCTCTCTCATGCTCTTATCTGATACTACTCTAGAACACAAATCCAGGTGCAAGATTTGTCTGTGTGATGGCTGCCAATCACCCAGTAGTTTGAACAACCTGAAAGAAATTTAAGATTTAGGCATATATTTGGACAATCTTTTTATCTAAACTTTGACTAAACTCAGCAGAGTGCAGATTTGTCAACAGCAATGAGCAGAGTATGTTTGGGCAGCCAAGGCTATAATTCTTACATTGTGTGTTAACTGCTGCAAGAAAATTCACGAAAAATGATATTCTATACCAAACTTTAGTGTTTATCCTATGTGTTCTGGACCTTAGAATTTGGCAGTATATTGCTAGTGCAGAATATACAACTGAAAAGTGCTCAAGTTGGAGGAATTGAAGTCCCACAATTAGAAATAGTCTGTTAAAAGTACATACTACATGCCAAGCCTGTGAAACCTGGTGTGTGGAAAGCATATTGGCAATGATTTACAATTAACTACCACATTGCAAATCACTCCTTAGCCATTTTCTATTATGAAATTTGGAGAGTTGTAAAATGCATTTGTGCTACTTTATTTCCTTTTGAAATGGTAATTACTGCTACTGAGGGGCAATACTTAGTGCAGAAAATGAAGTGTGCAGCATAGAGAGAAACTCATTTCTGAGGAATTGCTGAGGAATCGTAATGATTTGAAAAAAGTGCTTTCTTGAAATGTATACACACAAAGGAGCTTCTTTTATGAAACTCCAACCAAACAAATAACAAAATAGAACACAGTCTTTGTGTGCAAGGGCCAATGCTTGCTTCTTTGTTGCTGACTGCACTTTTTTCCCATCAAAGTAGGAACAGTGGATCGACACTGGGAAAAACTCATAAGCCAATGGCTTGAGGGAAATGCAGAGGTATGGTAATGTGATAGCAATGCCTGGAGGTAATGGGTGTGAGCCAATGTGTTTGAAAATTATTCAGTCTGGTTTACTAGCCCTGGTGTAGAACTGAAAGTAGTTTGGCCCCAAAGAACTAGATGAAGCTTGACTTTTATATTTCAGGAGCAAGGGCTGTGCACTTTAAGTGGAGAAAGCAGTTACATTCTAATTACAGCTTCTTCCTTGATTGTGATTGTTAAAAGGCCTGTGTTTATGGGTAGCTTTTATGCACGGATATATTAAGGAAAGCAAGGAAGAAGACTTTTAAGGTCTTAAATTTGCTAACTTGTGATGATAATCATCATCTCTCAGGTAATAAAGTAGGCTATCTAGCTCAGGTCCTCAGTTTAAAGTTAATATGTTTAAAAGCCAGATAGTTGACTCTAATTTTGCTCATAGTGCTTTGCTGGTAGCAATAAATAATAATAATAAAAAATCTACAGCACTTTTCATCAGAAGTGTCAGAGTGCTTTCCAAACCTTAATCAATTAATTTTTATGAGATGGAGACATAGTTGTTTCTCTTTCCTTACTTGAGGAACTGAGGCTCAGGGCAGCTACTGGCCAGCGTGCAGCATTTAGTGCAATAGTAAACACTGGTAATGCCTTGGTCTAGAACTCTGGATTTCCAGAATTATTTTACAGTCAATACAGAGTAGACAGACACAGGCATGATTCCTCTTTCATAAACACATTTGAACTGCCCTTGTGCCTTAGAAAGACAACTGACTGAATTGATACAGCCTAAAAGGTCCAGTCTGATACTTGGAGGAAGGAAGCAGACATATCAGATTGATTTGGCTAAACAGGTAACTCATGACTGAGCTACAATGCAAAAAGGCAGTATAGATCAGGTGGAAGCAGGGAATGCCTCTGAAGGAGTAATTTAGAAGCATTGTCCAGGCCTGTGGGGTGAGGTTAAAAAAGCCAAAGTTGAGCTAGAGTTGAGACTGCGAGGGATGTCAAATGTAACAAAAAGAGCTTTACCACATTACTACTAGTTAGAGGATGTGCAAGGAAAACACGAGACTGCTGCTGAATGGGGCTGGTGATTTACAGGCAGCAAACAGACAAGGCTGGGGTAATCTGTGCCTTCTTTGCCTTAGTCTTCACTAACAAGGTCTCCCTGGTAGTGCTCAAGGAGGCAGGGAGTGATGATCAGTGGGTGACAATCGAGCCAGAGTGGCCTGAGAGAACTTGACCCAGTAGAAGTCCGTGGGATGGGAGCGGCTGCATCCAAGGGTGCTGTGAGATCCATTGATGTCCTTGCAAGGCTGCTCACTATCATTATTTGAAAAGTCATGGAGACTAACGGAAGTCCATGATGACTGTGGAAAAGCAAAAGTTGCACTGATGCTCAAAAAAGGCTATGAGGAGATTTGAGGAACTACAGGCTAGACTGCCTCAGTGTAGTCCCTGGGAAAATCCTGGAGTGACTCCTCTGGGAACATATTTGGGCTTATTGTCTGGAGACAACCAGATGGGTGAAAAATGGGTGGATGGCTGGAGTTAAAGATTAGGGGTTAATGGGTCATGCTCTATCTGGAAGCCAGGTGTAAGTGGAGTACCGCAGGCGTCTGTACTAGGACCTGCCCTGTTTAACTCCTTGATAAATGACCTGAAGGAGGCAACGGAGCACACACTCATCGAGTTTTACAAATGACACCAATTTGTGTGTGGGGGGGGCACGTCCAGGGTTGCCATCCTGAGGACCTAGACAGCCTGGAGGAATGGACTAGCAGGGGCATTATGAAGTTCAACAGGACAAACGCCAAGCTCGGCACATGGGAAGGAATAACCCCTTGCAATTATATAGCCTGGGGCCAGGCTGGCTGGGAAGCAGCTCTGCTGAAAAAGACCTGGGGTCTTTGCAGACAGCAAGCAGAGTGTTGGCCAGCAATGTGCCCTGGCAGCAGAGAAGGCCAACAGCATCCTGGGCTATATCTACAGGAGCACAGCCAGTAGATGGGGGGGAAGTGATTATTCTCCTCTACTCTGCACAGGTTAGACTGTGACTAGATCCTGTGTCCAGTTTCGGACACCCAATTCATGAAAGACATAGGTAACAAGCAGTGCATCAGCTGAGAGCCACCAAGATGCTCAGGGGCTGGAGCATTTGCTATATGTGGAGAGGGTGAGAGGAAGGGGCTTGTTCAACCTGGAGAAGAGAGGACTTTGGAAGGGGCCCTAACAGCAGCCCCCCAGTACCTATCAGGTGGAAGATGGATCCAGGCTCTCCACACCGGAGATAAGAGACAATACACGTAGGTTGAAACAAGGGAGGCTCAGACTGCATCTAAGAAAAAATTTCCTCCCTGTGAGGACAGTCAGGCAATGGAGCAGGGAGCCCATGGAGACTGTGCAGGCTCCATCCCTGGAGCTTTTCAGTATCTAACTGGATAAAACCCTGCACTGGTTTGAGCACGGGGATGGACTACAAGACTCCCTGAGGTCCCCTGCAGCCTGGATTACTCTGTGATTCAAAGATCTGTGGCTCCGGTAAGTCTAGATATCCTAAACATTCTGGTTAGTGCACCCTGCCTTGTCCACCTTAAAAAACCAAAACAAAACAAAACAAGAAAAAAAAAGAGAGAGAGAGGAGATTCTTCAGTGAAAGATTTTCACTCCTGCAAATCATTTAAACCAGCGGTGCTCAAAGTAAAGGTGCATAAATGACAAACGGCGTGTAATGCCCGTGCTGGCGTAGGAGCAGCGTTTCTGTAACACCTCAGCTGCCAGGAGGCTCTCACCGGCTGCGCACGTCACGCTCGCTCCGAGGAGAGCAGGCGCAGTCGGCACCCGCCTCCATAAGCGATTTGGCTTTTAATTTCAGTTGACAGTGATCCGAGCTGAATGAAATCATGCTGGAACCCACCAGCTGTTTGTTACAGTGGCATTACCTGCAGATTTCAGACTCCTTCCAGTTTTAAAAACAGCAGCCAGACACTGCAAGTTTCCTGCCGTTATGGTGTCTCCCTATCGCTCGCCAGCGAGAGCGGTACGGGAAGGCGTCCACCCACAAGGAAAGGGGCCGACGGCAGCGCTCCCGTTTGGCGCTCTCGCAACGTGGCCCCTGTTCTCCAAGCAGCCTACGTGCGAGGAGCAAAGCTCGACGGACCGAGGTGCTGGTATTAACTTCAGAATGACAAACGCTGGCACAGGCAGCAGTGAAACTGGGTGGAAAGGAGGGTGTATTAAACCTACCTGACAAACCTGGGGCAAAATCAGATGCAATCAGTCCAATTTAGTCGGGTTTTAATTTAGTTTGAGAAACAAGGACAGTTAAAATATATTTATGAAAGATGAATTATAATTCTGATGATTTTTAAATGGAGCATTTAATAAGCATCCTGCTATCTGTTGGCCAACTGTTTTCTCTTTTTTTTTTTTTTCCTCCTAAGTAAAGGTAAAGGTGGGTAATGTGGTAAGAATTAGTACTGCGGAAAAATGGGGACAATGGATAGCTTTTAAAGGTATTTAGAGGTCAATTGATTTCAGAGGGATTTAGGCAGTCAGAAGTTTTAAAAACTAGCTTGTCACAAAACAACTGAGACATTAATTTGGCAGTTCTTCAGGAACAGAGAACTGTCAATATACTCAGAACTTTATAAATAATGGAATCAGCCAAGCCTGTTTGGTAAATGGAATAAATGCTAGTACTGTTGTTCTTGTTTTGCAGATGACGAAAAAGAAAAGGGATCAGTAATTCTCTAAGCAATATCAGTCTAAATCAGAAGTAATACAACTAACCTCAGCTAATACAACTAGAGAGGATAACTCTATCTCACAGAGGTTTGTGACTTTCCACACGATGTGCAGGAGCCAGCTTCATAGCTAGAATTTGAATTTTTCTACTTCTATTCTCAGATGATTGGACCAGTTCTCTCTTTCAGCATACAACTATTAATCACAAACGCAAAAAGTTATTTTTTTTCTTTTCTAATTCTTATAAACACTTCTGAGTGTTGAGAAATGGCTACAGTCCTGTTATGACTAAAGCTTTAAGGAAATTCTGCAGCATGTAGATGTATGTGATGTATCTGTACAGTTAGAAAAAGGAACTCTTTCCCTTGTGCGTATAAAGTGACACAGTTCAGTTTGCAGCTACTTAAATAGCAATGGACCATCATTTATTTTCACTTTGAATCAGGAATAAAATCCACAGGAACAGTTTACTTCCCATTGATACCATGAAGTTTTTTCCACTAAAGTCAGAATAAGAGACTTAGAAATAATGTTCTTGTTTTCATTGTCAAGTCATCTGTGCTTTGGAAAGTAAGAGTGAGACAAAGCTTTCTATTTTATTTGGGTTTTCTCACAGTTTTCCTAATATTCACCATATTTTTGCTCTCGTGTTTTGGGTAACTCGTGCATGTAATGCCTGGAGAAAATTAACCCTTGGAAAGCTGTGCAGAAAATACAGAGTGCATACTCTGAGACAGTTCCTGAGACAATATTTGCATTTATATCCCAGAGGCTGAGTAATTTCCCTCTGATTAGAAGTTTGAGCTTCTGTCTTCCTCTCACACATATGCATACTTCTATAAGAGTAAGGTATTTCTGTAGTAATAGCTGCAAGTTACTAGGTTTCTGATCCAGCTAGTGATTCTTTTGAGTAAACCACAATTCTGAAGGGAAAATAAACTATAATTGATTAGACCTAAAGCATAGGGTTTAGCATTTTTGTTGTTGTTGTCAGAAACTGTTTTAGCCCTGAGGAAATAAAACTTCTTGAGAAACACTTCTCATCTACTATTTTTCAGCCACTGAAGTATACAAGTATATTTGAAAAGCAAAGTACTTTATGATTATATCTGCTTTTATAAGTTTAACTGTAATCAGTAGACTAGGAACAGAGTGCACAAGTGATTTTATCTATATTATTTGTGGAGAATCTCTCAGGACACAGGAGTTCTTCTGACCTAGTTAAACTCCTGCTATTTTGAAAATGATTATTAAAAAGCCATCAATACTGCTTTGAGCCCACATACTCACTTGTTGCCCGGTAACCAGAAGGATAGAGCCTTCTTTTCCATGTACCACTTGCCGGTAAATGTGATCTAGAATTAAGAGTTCGCTCCAGCAGTTCTGAAGCAACTTCATTTGGTCATCAACCTGCAAAGCAAGCATGAACGTTGGTGACATTACTGCAGGAGTAATTCTTCCATCACACGACACAGCCACCCAGGAGAACCAGCTAGCATGCCTCCACCTTCAAGTGTCTGGTGGAGACAGAAATGCTATCGAAAAGTCTTTGTTCATAGAATTGCTATTCTCAGCTAAATAAATAGGCCACTGCCAAAACCATTATCTACAAAATGCATAGAATATTTACAGCCTATTGCATTTGAGGAAAGCAGAATTGTGGCATTGTTATACAAAGTAATAATAGTAGATTATATAAGACGTTATGAAATGCTCATGGAATGGGGTATTATTCCTGTCCAAAAGCAATAATAGCAGAAACAACGCTAATGTGAACATCTTCGTATTCCCCATCCTTGGACCTTAGCTTCTGGAAACAGTGAAGGATTTGCAGGTTTCAGGAGCACTACTGCCGTAACAGGGCCAAACTGGAGGTATTTCCCTTGGAAAGGAATGAAATATTTAAAGTGAAGACTTGCCTAAAATTTCGGAGATAAAGAACTACTAAAATAGCCTTTCAGGTGTTGAGTTCAATAGTTTAGAGTAGATTTGTCAATGCACAGGAAATCACATTATAGACAGCAAGCTTGCGTGAGCTGGATTAGATGCTGCAATAGGTCTTTCAAATGTTATCATCTATGATCTAATGAATTTTTGAGGTTTATCTGTGGAAACTTTTTTTCTGAATGTATTGCTTACATACAGAAAGTACTAACATTTGTTAGTGATAGATTTTTGTTGTACTGTCTAGGAAAGTCACCCAGTATTTTCTATCCGTTTTCAGTCACTTGCCATACACCTTGAATTTTAACAGCTTAAACAGGCAGGTATCTGTCTACCTCCCCTATTAGTCCTAACTTCCCTTCTCCCTGCCGACAGTCCCTCTCCTGTTCTTGTCCCAGTTTTTGCCTCTTCAGAATCTGTCACAAATTATTTCCCCTCTTTGGACTGTATAAGGGAATGAAATAAGGAAAGAATCAGTAGAGAAAATGAGCAGATTAGCACAAAGTCAGTGGGGAGAAAAGGATAGAAGAACCTGTCTGTGGCTGGGCACGTTCCCCTCCACAAGCCTGCGCTAGCACCGAAGACTCTTGCTTTCTCCTGCTCCACAACCGCAGCAGTTACCTCTTCTGGGAAACTGCAGGTCTCATCTACCGGCCTACCTAGAAGATGATATCATTTGCAGCCTTTTTTTTTTTTTTTTTTTTTTTTTTTTTTTTTTTTTTCAGTTTGCTCTTAAAAGAAGAAAGGGAAAACAGTATCTGAATACCTGTGCTAAAAGAACATGTTAAGGTTGCAAAAGTAAGCACTGCAAAATTATTTAATGCTTGTATTATCTGTGCTAATCTTATCCTCAGCCTGCATTTGTGTAGAGGTTTTAATACAGAGACACAAAAGGGCTGAATTACTGTTGTGTGAACAATCTCAGTTCTGATATTTCAAAATTTTTGCACACTTTGGATTTGCAGTATTTAGAATTATCTTTTAATATAATTGTTGTTCTGCTTCCATTAACAGTTAATACATGTACACTCAGGTATCATCCACGAGCCACATATCCATTGGCAATAGAGATGGAGGAGAGAAGGAGGAGTGGACTCTCTAGATGGATATATTACTAAGTCAGAGTAAAGCTAGTGCTATCACAAACTCAGCCTTGCTCTGTCCCCATGCTGTCTATGCCCATGATAATTCATTTCTGTTCAGATCACAGTGCAAGGCTGAGTCTATATTAAAAAATCTCTCTTCCTCTGCCCACAACATGTATTTGGCTACAAAACCGTTTCAACCAAGTGACTTTTTAGCTCAAGAGAGGACTGTAAATTACTACAGCGATACACTCCCCACCAAAACACGGGCCAAATTTAAAATACAAGAAATTTGAAATTTACAGATCTGAGTACTCTAGCTTTTTACCTGAAACTGCTTTGTGATCATTTCCTCCTCTGTATAACAAGGTGTTACAAAAATCATATAAATCAGGCTAACATGACAGCTTCACACAAAGCTAGCATTTCACACGGGACTGCCACAGCTTACATCTGAACAAAACAAGCTGTGAGACAGTTTAAACATTCAACATCCGTGCGGTAACAACTGATACCTGAATAAGAGGTCAAGCATTTGATTATATTATAAATGACATATTTCCAGCTAACACATCTGTCTCAGCTGCAGGCAGCAACTTCTGAAAACAAACTGCATTTTACAGGTCTGGCTTTCTGAAGGCCCCAACAGCAGCTACCCTGCAGTCAAAGCTTGCTCCCAAGCTTTATCATATCATTACCAAGCCAGTGCTGTGAGAGCAGTATGAGATGCCAAAATCACAAAAAAAAAAAAAAGTGTTTTGCACATGGTCTGTTCCTGCTGTTCTACAAGACTTGTACAACTAGCAATAGCGCCAGTGGTTCACAAAATCTGCTTCTTCACATTTACTGTAATTTAACCAGTTAAAGCCCATAAAACAGTATAAAATGCAAAATAAATATCTAGAATGCACTACTGGCTTCAGAGGACTATTGGATCCCTCTGCTTTTGCCAGTTTAAAAAATGTGGCAGGGCAGCCAACTGTTTCTCAGTTTGCACTACGAAGAAATGGAGAAGACTTTAAGGGGAGTCATGTATTACTAAAATGTAGAGCAAATGATCAGTTACAGGCTACATCTAAAAGGTATGTAAACAATGAAAAAAACATATGGTACCTTTGCTAATGCATACTAAATGGAAAATTGAAAAATAGAAAATAGACCATTTCTGAATAAAAATGGTAACAACACTTAATATGTTAGAATGAGATAGTAAACTTTATGGAGTGGATATAGTCCAACCAGAACATAAGCACCTTTATGTTTCCATGGGTGCCTGAATAAATGAGCCATAGAAACATATTATCTGGCATAACTAAACTCAACCTTTGGCCAAAACAAGTATGTGCCTTACAACAATCCTCAAAGGTGAAAAGGTGTAAGCTTTGACGGCCAAAGTGAAGAGTGAATTCTGGAGAGAAAAGTCCTCTACAGAAAAAGCACCTTGGAGGACTTCAACCTCATGACTCTACAGCGGAAGTATTTTGGTCCTCCATTAACAGAGAGAGCAGGCTAAAAGGTAAGGTTCTGTCACCAAGACGACTTGGGTCTAGTCTGGGATTTCCTCAATAATCAACATTTTCAATCACATTACTAATGGAAATAGAAACAAGTTCATAAGCTCATACTATTAGCTAAATTTTGAGGTTCTTCAGTTTGTGGAGATTTTTGCAAGCATTATCAATGTATTAACAACAAAAACAACAAAGTGCCCTTTGTTCCAACTATTGGGAGCACTTTTAAATAAAAATTGAACATCACATGGCCAACAACCGGCTGCTGCAAGAACAGTCCCCAAATTTGCAGCTGCTCCCTGCCGTAACAGAACATTGACACAGGGATAATGTAACCACTGTATTACCTAAGCAATTTGTTAAACAAGATACCCCTTTGACAGTTATCTAGCCTCAAGCAAAAGCATGAGTCAATGCTGTGCCCAGATGGTTAAATTTAGGTCCTGTCTGGCCAGTGGCATTCAGATGAAGGCTCTTATCAGTGGGGATAACATAACTGGAAATTATTGCTGAAGAAATGGCTTTTAACGAGAGATGTGAAGGAAGTTAAGGGAGAATGTGCGACTCAACAGAAAAAAAAGAAACTGTTTTTAGCATGCAGAGTGGCATGAAAGAATAATAATGTTAGAAGGAGTAATGGGGTAAAACACCAGACTAGTAAAACTGCTGTTAAATGACAAGGGAAGCAAAGAGAGCGCTTAGGAGGAGGCCTTAAAGGAGGGGAAGGTGGTGAGGCTAGAGAAGACATAAGGGAAGCTGGCTGTTAGTAAAATCTTGAAGGTGAGGATGGTGAGGCTGGATACGATGCAGACTTGAAGGGACTATGTGAAAGCGAGTAAGGGATGCTGCTGGTGCCGAGGGGGAGTGCGTAAGTGCATCATGTCAGAGAAGCAGAGGTGGCAGATATTGCCAGCACGAGCAGAGGTGAAAGTGGGCACGTATATTATCTACTCTCTTAAACAGCAGGAATGCAAAGATGGAGCAAGGGATGGCTTTCTGATAGCATTAGTGCACGGCAATAGGTATATCCTAATTCCTACATGAAAATCCTATTCACCTGTGCCTTCAGTGAAAACAAAGAAGTGCATCAGAATTTGGATTCATCCATAACATTGTATCTCGTGTTGTTCGACTATCTGTATAGTTTTGCTTAAGCCAGAAGACAAATTGCCATTGTCACAACCACCTAGCACCACCCCACTGCGCTGCCTAGGTGCTACCACGCTAGCCGGAATAAACTACTCTAACAACATAACTTGTCATGCAGAAAAGATTTTCCAGCATGTGCAAGACTGAAAGGTAAGTGTGATCGACTACGCCCTGCCTGTGCCACTCGTGGGTATTTTACGTACAGCCTGTTGGCAGGATACAATCCAGCATTTTCTGATAAGGTTTGAAGATTTTGCCCTTTCTATACTGACTTGGAAAAATGCCCTCATGGTGGGCAATATCCTGACAATATTGTGATTCAAAATGTGCCCAGTATTGAATGATAACAACACTATTAATCAGCAGTTTTTCACTATCGTGGTATGTGTGGAACAAACCTTTTGCTCTTTCTCTCCTACAGAGGAGGGAACCGCTACTTGCACAGCCCATTTCACGCAGTACTCAAGACAGGCTGGATGCAGGCCACATGCCCCATTTTTTCCCGGCCGTGGACAGTCCCATCTCTTCTCAGTAAAGCACAGAGCAGAGCTGCTGTGTGGCTGAGTGCAGAAGGAGCCTGCACATCTCAGGACAGGAACTGGCGAAGGTGGGTCACAGTGTGGTCTGTGCCCCAAGCGCGATGGTCCCTGCATTAGCTTATCCTGCAGCTTCACAGCAAAATGCTATCTTCCCCACCTAGCACATCGAAAAGATCAGACTGGTGAAAAGAGGGGGATGTAGCGAGAGACCCCCTGGGGGTGAGCAGCACCATGGGGCCTGGGGGCACTGGGATACATCTCTGTGTCTACTATGAAAGATTTGCTTGCTATTGCTTATCTGCGCAATGAACTTAATACTGTTAAATATCCAAATAGAGTTTTGAACACAGGGTTCCTTGGCTGTGAGCCTGAGTTCCTCCACTGATTCCCTCTGTGAGATACAATTTTTATTTCATCCAGATTTCCGAGTTCACCACTACTAACAAGAATTTGAAATGGACTCGTGCGAGAATATGTTTAGACACAATTATTAGTTTGCTTAATTTATCTTACACAATATAAAGCAAGCTAGGTAGGATATTTCCAGGTATGGGGGAAATACAGTCTCATTTTGAAGAGTGAAAGTCTAATCCTGAGCACTGCAGTGACCCGCTGGTCTTGGGAGGACAGAAAGATGGGCCGGGGGGACGACACTGGTCTGCCAGCACCCAGCTCCCACGCAGCCAGGCCCCCCGCTTCTGCTACGGGGACCGGGGAGGTTGTCAGGCTCACTGAGGCCTCTGTTGACACTGCAATACACAGCCACATACTATCAATTGTAGTTAAAGGAAAGACTTATCTCAGAAATGCTGGTTACTCATCTGAAAAACTATTTGTGCTGATGTTATAGATGAGGAAAGCTATTGCAATACAAGAGTCGTATTGTTGCAGAGTGTCTGCTTCCCACAGCCCAGAACGTTAATCATTATAAACTTTTGTTTTCTCTGAAGAAGAACATTGAAATTGCTAAACAGTAAAATGAAGAATAATGTGTATGTTTTGCTGAAATGCACCTTAATCTTATCCAAACCACATTGTATCTTTCTTTTAGGAAAGTGTTTCACAATATTTAGCATACTGTAACCAATGACTACAGATTTATTGCAATTTTTCTTCTGAAGAGGTATTTTCAACCTGGCATTTGATGAATTACCTGTTGAAATTTTCGGGGTCATGCATTTTTTTGTGTTGCTTTAAGTTAAATATTTTCCTTATAATTATTGCTGCAGATTCAGTTAAAGAACACAATCACCTTTTACCCGCTCGGCAGCTCCCTTTCGAGAAGCTGGAGGATCCCTTTTCATCTCTTTTCATTTGCATTAACTGGCACTATAGCTTTGGGCTTTTCTGCTACTAAAAATTTAAAAGGGCACCTAATGATTAAAACAAAAAATATGATGATCGAAATTTATGTGACAAAAATGCGTTAGATGCACCTGAATTGTTTTTACTTATGCTTCTAAAAGGGAATGCTTGTATAGGAATCATGTGAAGCATTCATCTCACAATGCCACTTTTAAATTCTACGGCCATTGAATAGCCATTTCCTAATGAATATGAAGTGATTAAACATCTGTTTGAACTGTTCAGCCTGAAGCTTACAAGTTCAAGGGATGGCTGAACTTCCTTTTGAATGTAATTTGGAGATCACTCACAAGTCACTGCAGACACACCGCTCAGGTATTTTCGTACACTATAGTGAAGCAGATTGCTCCAAATCAAAGTTTGATAAGACAAGCACACTCTAGAGGCTACTTTTTACTGCTGAATGCATGCATGGCTTGCAAATCGTAACCCAGGTAGAGAAGGATTTGGTCTCTCCAGATGGGTGGCTGCTAACACAGGGAAGCCGCCTGCGTGAGGCTGCTGCCAAAAAGCAGCACATAGCTGCTGATGCAGTTTTAAAAGAAAATGCACATAACATTCAGAATCAGTGAATGCCATAATAAAATACGGTTATTATCTATAGCTTCAGTAATAAAATGCTACAAAGTTCAAGAAAAAAATGATTTAATATTAACTATGGTTGTTCCAGCTCTTTCTTTGCTAGAAACCTGTGTGATATGTGAAATTGCCTCTTCTACATAAAGGCAGGGAGTGATCTTTACAAGCCAAAGCTGTGTCATGCCACTGTACACTGCCTGTTGCAGTCTAGCTCTAGCGTGAAGTGAGTATAAAGTCCATCCCAGCTTGGTAGCATTTTTCATTTTATCATGATTTAAAAATGAAACGAAGAACAGAAATATTTCAGTGTGACTTTTCCTGCTCCTTTATGGCTTATAAAGAGGCCCTTATAAAGATGTACTTATACTCCATACGTGTGCACGCACGTGCGTGCATGTACCTCTCCCTTCAATAGCTTGTGAGTCCATCAGCCAACGTCAGCTCATTTCAACACAGAGTTCATGTCCCCAAGATATTAACTTCCTATATGCGTTATGCAAATCAGTGTCTGGATAGAGGAAAGTAACTGTGTAAGTACCACACCGAAGGAAAGGCTAATAACCTCACTCTTCAATCAACATCAGGGAACCCAAAGAGAGAGAGAGAGAGAGAGAGAAGGACTAAAATGCCCCATTAATCCCCTGCTCACATTAGTATTTGGAATATCAAGTCCCTTTTCAATCTGTTAGAGGACATGGATGAGGGATTTATAGCATTAAGCAATATTATACCTTTGAGCATTCCTATGCTTTTACCCTCCCAAAACTTGGAGTGGGGAATACGTGGTGTCCATGCTCAGAAAGGTGTGTGGTCTTTCCTGCCTAGCAAACGTGAGAGGGGAGAGGGGTGGCTTTGTCAACGCTTCCCTCCTTGCATGTCCCCGGAGAGCTATGTATAAGATCACTGCGAAAGAAGGGCTCTAGGCACGAAACCAGCAGCGACCAGACATTTCCTACTTTCAGTGTTCACCCTCTCTCTAATTAAAATATTTCCAGAAAAAGCAGCCTTAAGTATTAGTTCACACTCATCTCTTTTTCCTGCAGGACTGTAACACAAGCTGCATGGGTCTAGGGACCCCAGATTGCCAAAGAGGGTCTGGACAAGCAGCAAATGGTCTATAAATATATATGTATTATACTGTGCCTCAAATGCAACATATAAAACTCTTACTTTTCCTCCTTTTCCTGAAAAACACATTTATCTCTCCATATCCTGTGTAAACTGCATGAAGATTACTTAGAATTTTGCAGTCAGCACTATTTCTGATGAATTATAAATGTGTTTTTCTTGGTTTTTTTTTGTTTTCTCTACTGAAAGTAAGAAAAGGATCTCTTTTGAGTCCCAAATGAAAATTTTGCTTACAACGCAGTGTTTTGTTCCTGTCAAAGTGAAAGCAAAGATAAAAAAAGAGAAAAATTATTCTTCTCAGTACACAGCTCAGAATGAAGAAGGAGGTGTTGTCTTCAGGACTGGGTCCATAGAACTGATCTTCCAAATCCCACTCCTGTGAGTATCTCTGCTGATGTTAGTACAGCATAAGGTTATGCAAAATTAGCCCTAGAATTTAAAAATCAGATAATTCCATGCACTTCGTATAGCAACTTTGGTAATAAAACTATTTTTCTCCCTTAAATTACTGCAAATTTTTGTTTTCTGATGTCAAGAAACTAACTGTAAAAATGTGAGGGGCCAGATTCTAAGCTCGCTTGCAGGAACACAAGTACTTGGACTTCCACATAAATGAAATCAGAACTAGGTCCACTCAATTCATTGATATCCTTGTGGGTTTATCTGCTTTTCAGGATACACAGTCATGTGCTCCTGGGAATCAGAAGACAAAACTGAGCTTCGTAAATTTTAAATACTTGTATTGAATTTATTCTGAATATATTGAATCAGCAATTTCATTCTATTGTACAGAAGCCTTTGATTAAAGTGTCTATTGACTTCTCTAAATCACAAATATTTTAGTATTATTTAAAAAGATTTCTAATATATAATGGTCCCTTCCTGTGTGATGATTTATTGGGTAAATTATCATGTCATTTTTCTAACACCTACTCCATTTTTCCAGCTGACACTTATTCCAATAGTCTATAGGTAAACTTTACCTCCTACATTAACTCTCATTTGTAAAATTTATTAGAAAACAGCAACATCAAATCTTGACAGAGATCAATACAACACACAGAGATGCATTGTTAATAGTGAAAAATATTAAAGACAAAGTCCTAGTAAGAACCAAATTTATTTTCCACAAAATATATAATCTATTAAAACTCAATCAACTAAATATAATGAGACATGCTAAGTTCAGAAAGATCTTTAACATGGTACCAGGCAGACAGAGCAACCTCTCTGCACACTTAGGGTCCTGCACTTTCAAGTGCTGTATTCCCCACAGCACTGCATTCTGCATGCATTAACACAAGAGGTACTTAAACTGGCTCTCATTTGAATTACCCTATGTGGGTACTCTCCTGTCTAACAGAGTCTGCATTTTTTTACTTCCAGCGCAGCTACTCAAGGCGGGTGTTGAGATGGGAAAAGGGCAGCCCGTAGGAGAAGCGCAGCCTTACTTTTCTTTGTAAGAGGTGACACCTACAAAGGTTGGTTTGCATACGCAGTGTCAGGTTATATTTACAGTCATACCAATGTGATATACAATTAATCTTCTGATGAAAAAGGAGTTACTTTAAAATTACACATCATTTTGATCTATTTCAAGAATTAAAATACGTTGTTCTATATTTTACTTTTCATTTTCCTCTTAATACTTTTGACAAACATTCAGCTAGGCAAGGGCAGATATTTCTTTCTGCCCATATTTGAATCACTAAAACATATGGAGGTCTAGTCTCAAGCCTGGGAGCTAGAGTGTGTTAAACAGGAGTCAGAAAGTATACACCTGCATTAAACCTTTGCACAGAGCCTGCATTTCCCATGCAAATGCATCCCATAGTATTTTCTCATGATATGTAACAGAACAGAGGAGCAAAATTACAGCAAAAGCAGTAAGAAATCATGAGAAACTGTATTTTCATAATGTGCATCAAGATAGTGTGTTGCTGATGTAGAAAAAGGTTGTCTTATACCCCAGGAGCCACAGCAGTGACAGCAATCAGCTGGTGTGGTGGAGCAAGGCAGAGGCAAATGCCATGTCCGCGAAGGCTGAGCTGGAGAATATGAAGAAAATTGCAGGAGCCCATGAAAGAGAAGATAATGGCACGAGTGAATTTCATTGAAGGAATAGAGTTGAGGCACTTATAGACATGGAAATTTTGTGAGGACTATCATAGAGAAATACATATAAAAGATGAGGTATAAGGTAACTAGAGAGTCAGAAATGATGTGAAGGTTACAGGAGAGGCTGATGAGGCTATTTCTGCATTTATAAGCAGAGTACAAGTCTGAGTATATATTCAAATCCAGAGTCACCTCCTACATTTCAACTAGAAATATAGACATGGTCTAAAAGTGTCCAAGAGAAGGACAAGTTAAGCAAGAAGCCTTTAACATCAAGATAATTCAGGAAACTAAGATTTTGGTCTACTGAGTACCAAGGTTATTTGAGTTCAAAACAAATAGACGAGGAGTATCAGTCAAAGCTTTAAGGGAGCAATAAGAGACTTACTAAAAGAAACAACAATATGAGCTACATAGGTTTTGCCTGGGTGAAAACAGAAGCTAAGCTTGCAACAGACATGAGAGAAAGAGAAAACCACAAATTCAACCCTGTAATAGTGAAAGAAGAGATCTCTGGTAAAAAATGGCCGTGAAAGGCAAAGAGAAATCAGCTTAACAGGAGAAGATGCACACAGTGCTGGAAACATCTCTGGAAGAGGCCCTAATGCCAAAAGGGGCATTTGTTTAGAAAATGCATAGATCAGAAAAAAAAATCACCAGCAGACAAAATTAAGAAACTCTTAGTGTAGAAGTGATTATCTCCCACAGCAAACACCTTGGATATGAGGAGAGAAGAACTGCAGAAAATAACAATTTCATAGTTATATAATGATATGTATCTACATATCATTTAAGGGACCAATACTGTGTTCTCCATTTTTCTGTAAGTCAAATGCAGGCAATGGAAAGGACTGAATTTCCCAAACTTTAGTGACTGAGATAAAAATAAAAGCCTTGCAGGTCCTCTGCTTCTATACTGACCATGAGGGCCGTGGAGATGGGAATGATGACAACAGTGCTAGATATTAAGAAAGTTAGACAGAATTATCATTAAATATAACAATATGGTTAAAAACTATATCTCGTTTCCCTCTGTCTTTTGTATGCATAAATCATCTACCACTGTTATTTAGGTTATAGAATTTTAGCATCTTTTCATCTTCAAAGATGTTATGATAAAATTAATTAGTATCTCACGATGTTTGAAAAAGTAATTAATTTCCATTTTGCAAAAGAGGTAGCTGAGATTTAGTGGGACAGACTTCACGAGTGGAGTTATGCTGCTTATATGTCATCAGCATAACTGACAGTAGCTTCTGGTCTTGAGATATTAAGTGATTTGCCCGAGGTTACAAAATAAGTATGGAATACAACTTAAGTCAGAAAGGTGATCCAACGATAAGAGACAAAGTGAAAGAATGTCCAGCATTATAGGACACCCGCGGGGGGTTATCAAGTATTATGCCAATATCTGATTTGATAGTAAAGGTTGCTTGAAAACACCACTGAAGGGAGCTGAAGTTGTACAAGAAGGCTGGGCAGAAGAAGTAGAAAGTGCTGATGCGTGATCCAGTGAGCTACTACACATGGAAATGATCCAAAACGCTTAGCATTTTTCTTTACATCTTAAAAGCATTGCAGGAGGCTCTCTGCATGCAGCTACTACCATCTGGCTAAATTCTTTCAACTATGAACATCATCTGCAAGAAAATTATCTCCTTTCCTGAAAAATTCAAGTGTAAAAGAGTGGACAGAGCCATGCTGTTAAAAAGGACAGGAAGTGGTGACTGAATGAAGGTTTAAGGAACGGGCAAGTGTGTCTTAAAATGTTTTTTCCATTTATCCTTTTATTTGGCATTGTTTCATTTATTCCCACTTCCTGTTTCCTGTATTCTAATTTGGAAATCTCTGAAGTATTATTAAAATAAGGTTGTCACAACTCTGCCCAGGTTCCATGCAGACATTAAAACTGCAGTTAAGATTAATATTAATATTTGCTTAAAAATATCCATATCCTTGAAAGAACTCTGTTAATATTTGGGCTGCTTGTTAGGAAATGCTGAAGAGGGATTTTTTTGCTGTACAAACCACAGAATGAGCTGGAACTTTACAGGTAAAAATGACTGTGGAATGGTGAAGGAGGCAATCACAGCTAAGCTTCTGACTTTCTCTGTTATTGGTCACCAAATTATGATGTATCTGAATTTTTAGTCTCTAAATTGGGTTCCTAAATGTCCATATGCAATAGAAGATTAAGCATGAGCTTAGCAAAAGAGGAGAAAGTGTACGTCTGATTAATTAGACTCTTAACACATTTCTCGATGTCAGCTGGAGGAATGAAGACCAAAACCAGCTTGCTCTGATTACCTTCAATTTACCCATGAGTGCACCATATGCGGCAAATGTGGGAGCTAATCCTAGTCACAGTGGCAGAAGCTTGGTCAGTATGTATTCTTGAAGAACAACAGCAAGAGCCTGTAACCAAAATGCAGTGTGTTCTTACAAAAATCATTTTTTGCATAGTTTGTGTCCAAGTGTCTCGCAATCTACTATTAATCTAAGTTGGCTGCCTTGTTTTCTAATTAAGTTTATTAACAAGTTCTCCTTCTGAAGATTTACTGCAACTAAAAGGTTACTTTGACCCCCAATGTAGAGAAAAGTTATCAATTAATCCCAGCTTTATCAAAGGAATTGCAATTCTGCCTCTAACAACTTTTTCTGAGGACTCTTTTAATATGGGTTCATAAATGGATACCAGGTCAGCTTTCCTGGTACGTAAAACAGCCTGAATGATTCAGAAATATAAATGGTTGCAAGATTATAAAAACACTCAGCCTCATTTGATTGACAGGTATTAGACTGAATTCTCTTCTTGACTTTTTGACTTGACTAAATTTTTTTTTAACTAACCTGCCTCATTTTTAACTAATCTCTGTGCCTCTGTTTCCCTTCCTTTTTGTCTGTCTCTCTTAGATTCTAAGGTCTTTAGGGAAGGGACTGCCTGTTATTATGTTTTTATGCAGTACCTGTTTATTTTACCATAAATCCAATAGTAGAAAAGGGCTCTTCACTGCCTGCATGGACAGTTCTCTGTAAATAAAAATACCTATCTTTCAGTTTAAACTGCCAGCCTCCAAAATAAATCCAGAAAGTCCAGTTAAATAATACAGCACTCTTGTCTTACATAAGTATAAGCATCAGCTTAACAACACAGTGAGAATATTTAGCTCAATATTTTCGTACTGTGCATAGCTGTATAAGCTGGCATTCTATGTTTCTTAGATTGCATGCTATATAATAAATTATTTCATTATACATGCCTTTGAGACTGATCTAACAATCCATATGTAGACAAAAATACAAAAATGTTTGTGCTTCAGTGTAAGACTTCAAGGAGCAGGCCCTTAGTTTGTATTGCTTTCTACCTGTAAAGACTGTGAGAATGTACACATTTTTTAAATACAGCCTTGCATTAGCTAACTTCTAAATCTAGCTTCTGGCGACAGTTCCTTTTATATTTCCTCTTCCATGAGCACACACAGCACCAAAATCCAATCTACTGTGTCAAATATATGCATTTTGTAAATATATGACTATTTGATAAATGGAGTTGAATCTGAATTTCTTTAGGTTACTTTTAAAAACTGAGAAATGTGCATAGTTTATTTTTTATCTCACATGTTGCATGCAAATTACTTCTTTTTACAGTGCAGTGTGTTTGCGAAGCTCCCTGAGAAGTCTGAAGTAGATACAGGGTGAGTACTTTTCTGGTGTATGCAATTAAAATGTAATTCATTTCTACGTATCATCAATATTCTATCACTGTATAAGGGGAATGGATTAGATGACCCATGAAGTCTATTCCTACTCTGATATCTATTATGATTACCTTATATTAGTAAAATTGCATTTTAAGGTCACTTATACGTGGCGGTCCCCTTTACGCAAATATTTGGTATTCGTTAGGCATTCGCCTCTCTTTCTTCCTGCTCTGCTTGGAAAGGACTCAGTACAGGTAGAGGATAAATCAAAAGAAGGAAAACCCTGCTGTTTTGCTGTAAATAATTCATAAAGCAATGTTATGACCCTTACTCCCGCGAGTCATCCACGTAACGCGCCACGGAAAGGAAGCGGCGCGAGCATCGCCCTCCCGGCGCGGGGTGCGCCCCGGCGCGCTCCGCTCCTCGGGGGCAGAAGCCCGGCCGTCTCCTTTCTCGCGCGAGCTGATCGATCCGAAGAGGGAAGTGCCGATGAGCTCTTAGATCAATACGGTGAAGTATGGAGATTGATCTTATCCCGGGGTGACCGCATTAACAGACTCGTCAGCGCACCCTCTGACCTGCGGCGCACGTTATACGGCGCTGCGGGCCCGGTATCTCAATGAAGACCTCAGGTCAGTGCTTTTAACAACCTGCTTTGCTGAAAGAATTAAAAGTAAACCTGGAAAGGGATGACTAATGAAAATACGGAGCGCTGGCTTTTCCTCTGGTCTTGGAAAGCTTGTGGAGATCACGCCGGCTTTTCACAGCTACCACGAAAACCGCCCTTCTCGCGCAGAAGCCTGCTCGGCCGTGCCTGGCCACCAGCGCTCCCGGGGGCGCAGAGCACGGCCAGCGGCGCTTGCCTCTCCTGCCACAAAAACCCACACGAGAAACTGAATAAAACCCGATCAGGAGCACTAGCTGTGTCAGAATAGATTAAGGACTTAGGTGAACAACCCTAATCGGTTTACCTGCGCCGCGGGATTAAGAGCTACACTTGAATTACTTAGGAGAGTAAGGAGAACCGCTGCCGCTGCGGCGCGACTGGCTCCCGATGCTGCCGGGACTGAGCACCCGGCCTGGCGAGCAAAGCGCCCACGGCGCTTGCGCCCACCCAGCCCCGCGAGCCGTAGTCTGGTTTTATCCAGGCCGAAGCCGAGCGACTTTGGTGGGAATTTACCCGAGCGGAACGGCAGTTTTGGCGGGTGAGTGGCTCAGGACGTGGCCCGCAGAGCAGCCGGCACGGCGCCTGCTGCAGCCACAGCCGCGGGAAGCGCAGGTGCCACACGGAGCCTTGGGAGGAGCCGGGCTCCCTAACACCCAGGAGCAATACTTGTGCGTACATCCCGCAACACGACCCGCTCCTTTTAATCGAGCAGTGCTGCTAACGCTCACCAACTTGCTGCTGCATCTCCAGCTAATATTATATGCAACCACTTCAGGCCTTCTTGCTTTAAAACTAACCTTCCTTCCGATGAATGCTTTCAGGGATGTTCAACAAAACCCCACTTTGTTGTCCCAAAACATGACATTCATCTTGTTAATATTTTTAAAACCCTGAATAATCTCACTGCACTGAAATATTTATGTATAAAACACATTTTAATACTGTATTTTTATTATACCAAACATTTTTATTGTTCAATGTATAATTGAATCAATGAATTAAAGACGGTTACTAAAAAAAGGATTAATGCATTTTTAATGAAACTGAATGATAGAACTTCTGTTATTCACTAAGAATAACGGCAGATCTGTCAGGTTTGTATAGATAAGAGCTTTGTGAGTTCATCTGAAAGCCCACACAAGGGCTCTCGTTTAACTGTAACCTAGAAAACCAGAGTCAGTGATCCTATTCAGGTTTTTAATTCATTGTTTATTTACACGATCTCTCTTCCGCCTCATGATCAGATCACTCGTCTTATCATGGAAATAGGAATCTGTTAAACAGATAGATTTATTTCCCATAATAAAACTTTTCTTTTGAAACAATGCTCTTTCAAAGTCTAAATTGAAGAACTGAGATAGCCATACAATACCACTGGGAAATGTTTTTGAGCTCTTAGGTTAATAGACAGGAGAACTGATGAGAACTTTGTATGCTAATAGCGGGAGTGTGGACATTTCTGCGTTCACACAGTTCTAATTCTTAATTAGCTGACCAGCCTAAATTATAAATACTTTCCAGGTAACAACTTTTACTCTTAAAAATATCCTATTAGAAAATCCATATATTAGTATAATATTATAATTGAGATTTTAGCAACGCACAAAGTGTAATACTGAAATTAAAACAGCAACTCCAAACTTAGCTCCTGATCCTATGTGTATATATAGTCTTTGCAATATAGTGTTTCATTTTTTATAATTTTGCAATGAATACAAAAATGGACAATGAGATTTTATTTTTATGTCTATAGAGATTATATTTTACATATTTTTATAAAGATTATATTTTTATTCTTAGATTTTTTAAATCTTTATAATATTTATAATGAGTACAAGATACATGTATTATAGAGGAAGGACTTTGTTCTGACACCTGTAAAAATATATGTGCATTTTGCAACAGGAGGTATGTTAATAAACTTCTGTTGAAGAGAAAAATTCTGCTATACTCTTCTGTTTACCAGTAGACACTGAGAGAGGGTGTATGTGTACAATGTAATGTGAATACAAATTTTATAGCATGGTATACAAGATGCTGCAAGTTTGCTTACGAACTTTGTGCCACAAATTTTGTGAGACCACATAATTCATAGTGGTGAACCACGATTAAATAAATCATGCCAGCAAAAAGGGCATACATTTTTTTCTACCACTGTGATGTGGTTTTTACATTATGTTCTTTCCAAACAAACAAAAAAGCTATTCTATAATAGAAATGTTTTAGATTTGAAAGCTTTTTAGAATTCTGATATTACATTCATATCCTACCACTTGTAAGGCGAGAAATTTAATACATATCCAACAGTACAAGCCTCAAAAAGACCTTGATTTGGGAAAGCACTTACACATTTATTGAAACATTTGCTCTGGTCTCACTGATGGGAAACAGAAGCTTAAATATTTTCACTGAAAAAAGGTGAACAAGGCTAGGAAAAGTAAAGTTATAGCATATGTTGAACTAAAATACCTTTTCCACAACAATATCTTTTTAAAATTCAATGTCTTAGACTCAGCAAGTGGTAGAAGCAAATGCTGCCTCCCAATGGAAAGTGAAGTTTGTTTCCCAGTAAAATAAGCCACATGATTTCTATCGTGTTTTATTAGACACTGGATCTTAAACTTACTACTGGTGAACAATTTTTCATTCTGTGTTTCACAATCAGTTTTTTTATTTTAAGCACATATGGAAGGTTTCTGGAACGAGGAGGGTGTTTCTCCCCCTAAATGACAACTACTTGAAAACTGTTTGAAGGTCAGGAATATGAGGAAGTAGAATGGATTTGTGGTAGAGTTCAAATGAGGTAATTGAGTTACACAATAAATACAATTCATCTTATAATTCTGCAATTAATCACATCATAGCTCCACAATTCATAACTGCGATATCACTGTCACACATGTGCTATCAACAGATGCGTCTGTCTGGTGACAGAATCTATGACTACATTAGGGATATCTGCTAGAAGTGCCTATTTAGATGGTGGTTATCTATCTAAATATGAATGAATAATACACATTAGTTTATAATCAATGAATCATGTCACTCTTTAATTTCTGTAGAACGCAGGAATGGCTGAACGGATTTCTTAAAAACCCCTATTTCCAAATGTAGGTGCTCACCGGCAAAGAACCTTCATGAAAACTTTCAGAACAAAAAGATAATCTTCTGGGAAAGTTACAATAGATTGAAAATACGTGTCTAGAATGGAAGTGCTTCTGCAGCCTCCATAGAATAAATAATAAATGCTTTCCAGGTAACTACTGCATCTCTTTTGATAACATATATATTAATAAATTAAAAATGTCTGTAGACTGACAGCAAGTGTTTTGTGGGCTTATACCGGAAAGCCAACAACTAATTATGAAAGCCTGACTTGACTAATCAATTATTCAGATGAACATTAGGTGCCTATTATATGCGTAAACATGGGAATTATATTTCCCCTAAGTAACTTGCTAAAATAACAACCCCCAAACATGCAAATTTGAAATAGAAAGAAATGGCACTATCATGCACTTATTGCACATGCAGAATTCCCACTGAATTATTCAAGGAACGCTGAATCAAGAACCTCGGTCTTCTGACTCTAAGCAACACAGCAATAGTAGCACATGCTATGGTGTATTTGTTATGCATGTAATATTGATTTAGTTGGTTCTTGCTAATCATGTTTCAAATTCATTTCATGTTTAGGAGGTTTGGGAAAGAAGAAGTATCTCTGGATTGATATTTGCAGTACATCAAGATGTTTTTATGTCTGTTGAAGACAAGATTATCTGATAAATTAATAAGACCACAGTTATTCCAGTGCAGAAAGAATAAGCCTTTAAATAGGAGTGTGACTGAGGTAATGAACTATGTTTTGAAAAGGTTTATTTGTTTGATTCTCCTTCTTCTGCCTGTAAAGATTGGGAGAGTACTAATATCGCAGCACAGGTTCACTGGTGTTTCATTTAATCTGTGAGGCATTAAAAACAATAAGGTAATGCATAACAGTGCTTTGCATTTAGAAAAGACCATGCTCTTAAACAGAATACAGCAACAGGGAAACCAGAAATAGATGTGACCAGACACCTGCTGACAAACAGTGACAAATCCCACTGACACTGCAATGACCCCCAGTTAGTCAAGATTTAATTAAGGGGTATAATTAAGTCAGCAGAACAGAACACTAATGAGTGTTTTTTTTTATATGGGTAATTACACACAAGAATACAAATTAAGCTAGGCCCCTAAATATATTATTAAAATGAACAGTATAGGATGACAGTCAGAGCTTTAAGCACTCCTCCTCCCGCTGCTGGAATAACGCAAGCTGAAGCAACTCAGTTGCAGTCAAGCACTGGTACACATGCTAGGAAATGCTAGTGGTCCAATCCTGCGTGTGTCTAAGCATGTCAGTAGCATGACCTTGGTGGCACAGCTCACACCAGAAAAGTCAGCTGTGAGTGCATTGGCTGGGCCCTGCCTGCCATGGTGTGTGCGTGCATTTGTGCTCCTTTTCTAACAAACAGCATCCTCCTGCCATTCTCTTTCGAGTAACAGACCCTCCAGGTTTCACTTAACAAGTGTGTTCATCGCAAGCAGCTGAGCACACGGAAGAAACACATTGCAGATCATTGCTGTGAGTATCTGCAGGTTGGATGCAATACCTTTTTAATCAAGCAACAGACTTACTGCAGCAGTGTTTTATGGCTCATTCAGTTCTCTGGCATTTTGGGAATCTTTAGCCAGTTGAATGAAATAGCTGAAATATCTTTGTCTTCGTGATACTTGCTTGTAGTTCAAACAGAAAAATATTCTAAAGTAGATTTACTTGACCAACGCGTTACACCGAGGTGGAAGACATCATCTTGAATAACGATGATGACGGTAGGGGAAAAACCCAACTTTCCTACGGTGTCTAAGATTGAAAAGAATGCCTGTGTAGTCTGGGGCCAGCCCTCTGCCGGGATTATTCTCTCTGCTCCCAGCTGGTAGCCTGCAGTTCATGACGGCCTTTTATCCACTATCAAAGCAACAAGTGGAAAAGCAGATCCTCCTGCCTGCTAATGCTCTGCTCAGTTCTCTCTGCAGAATTTCTGATTCTAAATCTTTCCTTTTAACAGGTCCTCGGATTCCCTTCCTACTGCTGCAGCAGACACTAAATATGTCTCTCAAGTCTTTAGCTCACTTGTCTAACTTAAACTCTGCAGGACACTAAAGGAAGAGAAAATAATTGTATTACAACAGCATGTTTTCTACAGGGAGTGACTGAAATACAGAATGATCCCAAGCCTGCTCACGTTAAAGTGATGGGGGTTTTACAATGGAGTTCAGTGAGAGCAAAAACAGTTCCTAATTATTGAAATAACACAGTCCTGGTACAATACTTCAATTATAAATTCAGACTGAGCCATGAGTTAGGTTTAAATTTAAGCTATTAGCCTAGGCAAAAAGCCCACCAAAGAATAATTTATATAAATACAAATTTTACTGTAACAAAGGCAAACAAACTACATTATAACTTATTACATATATTCTGTGCTTGGTTATCAAAGTCATGTATTTAAGGGAAGAGTGAAAAAGGTAAAAGCATAAAAAATAATTCATGTGAATTCTTTCAAGATAAATCTATCCACTGAAACTGAGGTCCATTATAAAAGAATATCTAAATGAATACACTTTATATAGTAAAAATATACATCCCACTTTCCTTAAATGATGCTGTTATAATGTGGTAAGTATTAAAAATACAATTCCATAACACTTACAACAACTGTATTTAGAAAATCAAAAGAACTACTTTGTTAACAAACTGTTAAGTTTGGTACTTTAAATTATAAAATGTGCTAGTGTTTATAATGCTTCTTCAAATTGTGTGTTTTTTAAACAAATTTCTCCGTGATTTATGACAGGCATGCAATCAAAGGAGCTGCTGTGGGAATGCTCCCCTGGGAGCAGGTTCAGGCCGCGGCCCCGCTCTGACGGCTTTGCCCCGCGGCTCGTCCACACGTGCTTAAGCACAAATGCACGCGCAAGGGCCTGATCCTGCCGGCACTCTGCACTTCTGACAGTGCTTTGCACTGAGACAGCCCATCCCAGTTAGCAGAATTACACCTTTGTACCTAATCCTACTCATTTAAGGCAATTAGAGATGTTTAGCATAGGAGAAAGCATGATTTGGCTCCAAGTCCTCAGGGACTTAGCTAAGAAGCAGTAAGGGTTGGGCGTTATGAGCTGCTGAGTGCCTGCTGGTACGAGTTATGCCTAGGGCCCCAGCCCCTAAACCTTTAGATATGGAATCGTTATTTTTTTTCTTTCCCACTTGCTCAAGTGCATGTGAAAACCCTTACGAAAAGTGAAATATAATAAAAGAAAAGGAGTTGTAGAAGTTACTTAAATGATTTCTATGTTTTTATCTTTCATAGAATCATAGAATCAGTAAGGTTGGAAGGGACCTCTGGAGATCATCTAGTCCAACCTCCCTGCCTTATGTGGGCATGTGTCAGTGTAACATACTGGGCTGGACGGACCGACTTCCCTGTAGGCTCTAGAGACACGTATGCATACGTATGCATAATTGATTCCTGACATCTTCTCCCCACTTTTTCTTTCTTTCCTTTTTTTTTTTTTTTTTTTTTTTTTTTTTTGGTGAGGCTACCCTTATCCAGTTATGTATGAATGAACAGAAGTGTCTTTCATCCCCCACTTGCCTCATGGCTCAAAAGGAACTACTAAAATAGCAGCAACAAAAATCCAGCAGCCTGCCAAAAGGCCTGCACACGTCCCATTCTTAAAGGCATGTGAAAGGTTGGAGAGCTCAGCAAAATTTTTATGTACGGGAGCAGGCCCAAGGAAAACTCACACGCCATAACCAATTGTGGACAGAGGATCATCTATCAGCAGACAAATGCAGGAACTCCAGAATGTCTCTCCTCAAATGAAATAATATATCTTTGAAAGCCAATGCCCGTTTTAGGCCTCAGGCCCATATATCAAGCCTGAGAGGCTTGTGGATACGCTCCAGGGCCATTAACCTTCCACCTGTTTCCCCTTGTCCTTCAGGATGAGACCCTGCCCTTGATTTTACTCCCTTCCCCTGTTCATCTTCCGACAGAGTGTAAATGTAAAGCAGAGGGCCTGTGAAATAATTCAAAGGCAATGGACCAGGGACATGGTTACAAATCTCTGCCACTGGCACTGTGACTTATGCAGGCAGTTTGTCACACATGAGCCAGGTGACCTCTGTGACATAACAGGGAAAAATATCGCCCCAGATCAAAAGATGAGATTCAGAGCGCTCTGACTAACTCCGGTGTGCACACCGGTATTACACAGCATCCAAGGGGTTCCCCTTTCCCAAATACTATTTCCTCTAGTTACCCTATGGTGGGCTGCACTCTTTCTGATTTAAGCACTCGCTGAAATCTTTCCTGGAACACGGACATCAAAATTTATTTCCTTTAAAAGTCTCCATTAAAAAAAAAATTAAATGTAAATTGTCAATAAGAGATGGCAAAATTCTATTCAGCAGAAAATTAACACAAAAAATAGCGGATGAGTCACTTTTGCAAACTAATGTGTTTTCATCCAGTAAATTCTGAAATGCTAAGTAATACTAAAACTTTGTATGACGTACACATTCTATATCTAGTATTGCAGTGAGAAGTCTTAGAAGTCGGAAATATTTATTAGGGTTCAACAGTCACGATGGTTAAAATGAGAATACAGTTAGTATTGAAAATGATGTAATGCACCCACATAACACAACATCTGTATTGATTCATATTTTACAAAGAGATATACTACAGAACCAGGAAGCAGTCACTTCAGATAAAGCCTAATCAGATTGATTTCTTAAAATCTTGGATTCATTATTCAGGCTGCGTACTACACACAAAGTTTCCCAGCTGTTTTGTACATTCAGGACTTCTCTGCTGGATGCAGACAAAAGAAAAAGGCCTAATACAGTGTTTCTCTTTCACTCCCCGTAACGTAATGGTATGTCTGGTATGGACATTTAATTTTGTCTATTTCATAAATTAAAAAAAAAGCATGCCCAAGTATTCCCTGCATGATGATGAAAGGAGAAATACCACTGTAGCTAGATCAGCCTAAACCCTGCCCTAATCCAAATCACTTTGGCACTTGCCAACACCCATTGGATGGAAAACAGTTTAACCCATGATTAAGTATAATAATGGACAAGTGCAGGCCCACATACAAACACTCTGCATATTACCTGCAAGCTTATGGCACGTGATCTGGTTAGCTAGTCTCGTTCAGTCTTATCACATGCTGACTTTGAAAATTGGGCACAGAGTTCAAGCTCTTAAGCAAAATCATCCAAAGGGATAGTGTTCCACCATTAAAGTATTTCTAAATTCACTAAATCTAAAAGCATAAAGGAAGTTGAACTATGGCTGGGACTGGCAGTTAAATTTTGCAGTAGTTAAAAAGAAATGCAAAGCAGAAAATCATTTCATGTTTCTCTTTGACTAAAGTCTGTCACACAGCAATAGACTAGTTTGTTGCTGGATGCAGATGCAAAATTATTATTACAAGAAGATTTTTGTGAAGTGTCACCATTTTGCAATGTTGCCTTTGCAAAAATGAGACAGTTGCTTGATTTTACAGTTCATAAAATCTTTTACTCTTGCTTAGGCTCTATCATTACACACACTTTTTCCTTCCCTTCAATATCTCTAAAGAAAGCTTGTGAAAGATACAGCAGTCAGCAACTGTAAATGAATTTTTCCGCTAATTTCAGTGAACTCTGATTCAGATCTCAGATGTCTTCATTTTTTAAAAATATCCAGAGCATTACTTTTTGATGTAAAATATAGGTAATATTTCCAAGAGTTCTGGCAGTCGTACCTCTAGCTTTCATTGAGATGCCTACTGAATATAGTCATATGTATTTAGACCTGATTTCACTTAGGCTTTCTGCATCTAGTTCTTTGTTAAATATATTTGATGTATCCCTGAAAAATTAATAATTAATTTAGCGAGCATCTTGAGTAATCCATTGCCTTTTAGAGTAATCATGATCTTGTGCATCTGCTTTGTAATATTCATGAAATTTTGAAATCAAGGCTAGGCATCATATACCATTCTAACAGAGAATTCTTCTCATTTGAGTGTCCAATCAGTTTTGAATGCCCAAACAGCCTATTCGAATTTCCAAAGCATAAAGAAATGACTTTAAAAAAACCAACAGAGTGTTATTTTATGAATAAAATAAACTATAACCTGGATACATACAGAATAACAGATACACTCAAACAATTTTGTCCCATTTACCCCCCCTCCATATGCCTTTTGTGCAAATTAATAGCTAGTGAGCATCAAATACTTTACAAGGCTAAAAGGATACAGCATCCAGATTCTAAAGAAGAGAATTTAACTCTTGTCATTCTTAATATAATAAAATGCTTTGTCTTTAGGAAAGAGCTTTAAACTTAATTAGCTGATGTACTGCACAGCCATTCCAAGTCCTACTAATTATATTTTTGACTGCTTATGTCTCCGTTATTCAGTCATTGAAAACAAAAGAAAACAAGGAGTATATAACACTTAAAAAAATGAAAAAAAAAAAAATTGGGGCATGAATCATTCCTTACATTCTTTTCCAGCTACAAACAATTTCTGTTGGGAAAAGTGCCACATAGTATCGACAGTGACAACAACTTGTATTGTCCAGTGAACATCTGTTTCCGACTCCCACACTGATATTGCAAGTTGGGTACTTCTGAGTTAGTCTTCACAGGCTGCCCGACCACAGAGGAACTGGAAATTACTGGTACGTTCAGCTTTTATTATTGGAACACAGGAAAACTTTATCATCATGCTGGGAAGCTCTGTATCTTTTGAAATATTGGAAGGGGGGTTATGTTAGCACAGAAAGCCACATGGAATAGTTCTTATGAAGAAGGAGAAAAGTGACTCCTGTTCATTGTGTCCCTCAGTATACAAAAATATACAATCCTGAGATTAAAAATCTCAAAATAGAACAATATTTCTATTTTCAACTTGCAAGTTTTGATGGTGAGGGGTTTTATTTTTAATTTTTTTTTATTTTTAATAAAGCAAAGATCAGATTCTGTCTTGCCCATTATGCAGTATTGGCTCCTATACAAGGTACCTCTGAAATTCAAATCACTTTTCTGTAACACAGTACAAACTGCAGGTTAGTAAGGGTTGCAGCATCTGGCCCTAGAGAATCTTGGTCTGTTGAAGAACAAATCTTTTCTAATTCATATTAATTGCACCAAGATACTATGTTAGCAGCTGATAAAGAAAGGCTTTGCTGGCTAGCTGAATTTACTACTATTTAAAAAAATGATGACAACACTAACCAATCTTTTCATAATTGAGGGAATTTGTTAGAAAGATGAGTGTTATTTTTTTCACAGTTATGACAGCATTTGTTATTCAGTCTGGAGTAAAAGGCTGAGTTCCGCTTTGGCAGGGATACATTCTTGATAGGCAATCTGTGCCACTTTGACAATGCTCCTGCACCTGATCTGTAAATACACCAGCCACTGCTGTGATAAACTACTAAAAACTATCTTCTTTTACAGAGAAAAAGAGAGAGAGAGAGAGAGAGACTCCATGGAAACTCTTATTAATGTCAGTTGGAGTTGTCAACATACAAGGGAATTAAAGGCAAAATATGTGGAGCTCCCACTGAAGTCAGGAGGAGAAGGTATGCTTTAAAGGAGATGAATGCAAACGATAAAAAAATACTGTTCAAGAGAGCAAGCCATGTGAACTACTGTGGCTAAAATGCCACCGAAAGTTCATTCTTATTGAAGAGCAAGCATTGTCCTTGGCCATATTCACAGAAGAAGAACCTATCTTGTGAATGACAGGTCTAAAATAAAGTAAAATAATTGCCCTGTGTTTATATTTACATAAGACTGTTGTTATTGTTACTATTATTATTATATTTCTACATAAGGTTATTGTTATTGTTATTATTATTATTTTAACACATTATAAAGCAAATATTTTTTGTTCCAAATCCTGCATCAGAAAGACTGATTTTTGATGCTGCTCCACGTAAACAATTTTGGATTTCTGAAAGCCTAGTAAGTCTGGGTAGAATCTTAGCAATGTGGCCAATTTACGCTTCAAATGCTGTTGAGAACTTCCAGGGCTCAGTCTCAACAACGGAGAATTGCCTGATCTTGCTTTTTGTGGGTATAATACTAGTGCATATGTACGAATTAAAACAATAGTCCAAGAGCATTTGTTTGTGAGTAGCTCTCTTCAGATCTCCCTGTCTTTTATCCATATCTAGCTGGAAGGAACATCAGTGATTGTGGAGTGGTTAAAAGCAGAAGAGACTATTTTAGACTCTGGCAACCTGGGCAGAACTACGGCATTAGTCTTGGCTTCCACTTGCACACAAGATAATTTGCACCACCACTTTATTTAACCTAGTGCTTCCCTGTACCCTGACTCCCACATCCTTTTGTAATGTCATGGTTGCTATGCCCTAAAACTACTGCACAAGCAAGCTGGAGTAGGACAAGTATTTTTCATGTAATTGCTTCCCATTAGTCTCTCTAGTTTTTTTTTTCTTTGCTGTTACTTGAGAAAGAGTTAGTAGAGTTTGAATTAATTATCTTTGTGGCTTTTTTGAGATTATGGAGGTCCAGCAATAGCTAGATGAAAAGAAGACCACAAGCCTGTTAGACCCATCCACTCTGAGCCCTCTTCTTAGAGGTTTCTGCCACCCTCCCATGTCAAGCCCTAGAGCATCTTTTCCCAATACAGTGCACAAGAATGTTAAGGAAGTGTTACTGAAACATACTGGCTTTTGTTGGAGATGTCTCTGTGAGATAGGACACTGGTGCCCACACCTAGAGACAACTGCAGTTACTCTCCTAGGTAGTGACTGTGGCAGTAACATAATGACCAAGAAACAGAGAAAGGAAAAGAAGAGGAAATAAAACAAACAAAAAAGGAATTTAGAAATATCATGAGGCAAATAAAACTTAAAATACCTGACACAGACAGCTTTACAACAGAAGACAAACTTGAAGATACTGAGTGTGAAACTGGAAATACACTATTCAAGACTTAACTTGCCCTTCTTATTCAGACAAAACCCTCATTGCCTTCAGTACAGTCTTCCTCCAATAGGGAGTGTGAGACAGGGCCCATAAACACGACTTGACTTACACTGAAAATCACTAAATGCAAGACTGACTTGTTCAGCTCGCTATGTAGTGGAGTAAGCAGTTGTAGGCACACCTATTTCCACGTATAGGGAACTCTGGCCACAGCACGGAAAGGAGGACAGGTCCCAGCAGGCTGCAACTCTTTTCTTCCCGTACCTCTAAGACGGATGAGCTAGACGGGGGGTGCACAAGGAGCACAGCAAGTTACACCTGGAGTAACGAGGGATCCTGGGAAAGTGTGTGATGCAGCGCCAGCAGGCACTGCGCTGGCTCATTACTCAGGACAAATTTCACAACTGCGGTAAGTATTCCCCAACAAATACAAAAAGGTAACCTGCTGAAACAAACACACGGTGCTGACTGTAACACCAGAATAAAGATACAATTCTTCATCACATCCAGTGTCAGTTAGTCAGGATGATGTTTCCTGTATTCAGCAAACATGCCAGTAAAAGAATTTCCTTGGCATATGGACAACATGGAAATGTCCTTTTAAAAATCAGTTAATACCAGCAGAAGTCATGAGCTAGCTGGAACCATTTCCTATGCTATGGAAAGAACACTTGAGTGAAGTTAACCAAGACATTTCACCCTCCCGGCCTCCCCCCTCCCCATCTATTTCTGGATGTCTTCTTTTGTTCACCCTTTGCTAATTATAGTGGCCTTGCTTAGGTGATATTTATAGCCTTAAAAGACTTGCCTAACTTTTAGAACACTTTATTCATGTATATTTCCTGTGTTTATTGTTGCCTTAACTAATTTTTTAAATTAAATTTACTTGATCCAAGATTTTATTTAGCAACAAAGTAACTTTTCTTTCAACAAATGCAAGAGCTGTATTTAGATTTATAAAACATTTTTCTATTTCTGAATTTCTGAAGACAGATTTTAGGTTCATCTCCAAACGATGAGTACAACGGACAATTCCAGAATTAGACAAAATGAAGTTTCTTTTTTTTTCACCAGAACATGATTATTTGGTATTTTATTTTACTAATTTCTTCATACCTTTTGGGGGGTTTATAATGGTTGTTCTAATGACAGAGGCAATTCCAAAACACAGCGTTAAATGTTTTTTATTTGCTCAGATGGCCCTGATGTTTACCTAACCACCTACAACTAACATCTGCCAGGTAGAGAAGTGGAAAGGAGGCATAGAGGATATCCATGTAAAATTAGGGCTTTACTTTCCCATTGGTACCGTGCTGCCTCTCGTTCTTAGTTTTCCATAATTCCCTGTTAAACCTGCCCTTTTATTTGATCTGTAGTGGCTCCACGAATGTGCCTACAGCGATGTCAATAGCAACAACGTTCAGTCCTGATTTCAAACCTCCAAATAAAGGACATTTCCGGGAAAAATCCCGTGTGTGTGTCTTTTAACTCAACTGAAAGCAGCTGGATTTGGAGAAACGTTGAGGAAAAGCGTGTATATAATTATCAGTTTGCACTTTAACGGAGAACCACCAGCCGTGCACTGACGTCTGGCGCAGAGGCAGCGCACGACCCGCGGCGGCCCTCATGGCCACCTGTGGGTCCCCTCCGCACGTGGCCTGGCCGCCCTCCTGCCCCTCAGTGCATGGCCCGGGGCAGCCATCCCGGCCTCCCGTCCCCTCCGTGCGTGGCTCTGGGCAGCCATCTCGCCCTCCCGCCCCGTCAGTGCATGGCCCAAGGCAGCCATGTTGCTCTCTGAAGCCCTCTGCGTGCGGCCCGGCAGCCATCTTGCCCTCCTGTCCCCTCCACACGCAGCCTGGCGGCCGTCTTACTCTCTTGTCCCCTCCGTGCATGGCTCTGGGCGGCCATCTCGCCCTCCCGCCCCTCAGTGCACAGCCCGGGGCAGCCATCCCGGCCTCCCGTCCCCTCCGTGCGTGGCTCTGGGCGGCCATCTCGCCCTCCCGCCCCTCAGTGCACAGCCCGGGGCAGCCATCCCAGCCTCCCGTCCCCTCCGTGCGTGGCTCTGGGCGGCCATCTCGCCCTCCCGCCCCGTCAGTGCACGGCCCGGGGCAGCCATCCTGGCCTCCTGTCCCCTCCGTGCATGGCTCTGGGCGGCCATCTCGCCCTCCCGCCCCTCAGTGCACGGCCCAGGGCAGCCATCCCAGCCTCCTGTCCCCTCCGTGCGTGGCTCTGGGCGGCCATCTCGCCCTCCCGCCCCGTCAGTGCACGGCCCGGGGCAGCCATCCTGGCCTCCTGTCCCCTCCGTGCGTGGCTCTGGGCGGCCATCTCGCCCTCCCGCCCCGTCAGTGCATGGCCCAAGGCAGCCATGTTGCTCTCTCAAGCCCTCTGCGCGCGGCCCGGCAGCCATCTTGCCCTCCTGTCCCCTCCACACGCAGCCTGGCGGCCATCTCACTCTCCTGTCCTCTCTGCGCGTGGCCCAGGGCGGCCATCTCACCCTCCCGTTCCCTCCCCACGCAGCCTGACGGCCCTCCTGGCCGCCCTCCCGCATCCCTTCCACAGGGCAGAGCCAGTCCCCAGTCAGGGAAGGGAAATTCAGCTCAGGCTGGCTGAAGCAGGCTGCTTTTTCCACCTTGGCCTCTCAGAGCTGGCTGCTAAGGGCCCGACAGCCGCCACCTGGCCCCGCCGCCTCCGCCCTGGCCCGCCCGGCCTCATTTAGCCTGGGGCAGAGGCCCCTGTGCTGGCCCTGCTGTGTGGCCCTGGCCCCTGCAGCAGGAGCATTTGCCCCCTCCCTGGGGCAGGGGAAGGGCTGTGGCCCTGCTGGCCCAGCGCTCTGCCTGGAGTTTCCCTGCGTGCTCGGTAATAAACACGCTCGTTGATAAAAGCACTGTGTGCCTGCTAGGTGCAGTGTGTGCTAGGTAGTAGGTTTAGCTCATTTAGAAACTGCAATTGCTTTGCAAAAGTGACTGTTGTATTATTTTTTTTATAATGTGGTAAGACAGTGTGTAAATGCAATGTGCTGCAACTTAGCCAATGTTAGTTTTGAAAATAAATTATACCTTCTGTTAATGTGATGCTGAAATGGCTGGGAACTTGATAATTACTTAGAGAGGTTTTATTAGGCGAAAGAAAACCCAGAAAGCTGTTTAAAGACTATTTTAACAGTAGTGATACTTAGCTACAATTCAGCTTCCTTTTAAACTGATCTTTCCAGCCAGGTCTGGGGAAAAATGGGAGTGTTTATGTTGCCCTTTTTTGCCACTTTAATGGGAGCACTGTCCTGCACTTGAATAAAATAGTGCATTTTGGAGATGGTTATTATAAGAAGTGCTATTTTTTTCATTTTGGCTGCAGTGGAGTTAAAACTAAATGTTTGTCATTCTCTGGGATATTCTGTAAACTGCACATATGCTCAAGCTAATTATTGAAATATCCTTTCCTCTTGTACCAAAATGTATTTTTTGGTGGTTGCTGTTTTTGCATTTTTTGATTATATTGGGGAAAAATGCAAATTAATTTTATTTTCAGAACATGAAATTACTTTTTGCTTGTGTTTGTAAGTTGGCTGGCATAGATTCAGATGCTCATAACCTGAGGCTGTGAAATGGAGCAAATCCCAATTGCTTCAATACATGATCAAACATAAATAAAAAACTCTCCAAAAACCTATGACTAGGTTGTTGTCTAGCATAAAACAACATACCTCCCTGGCAGTAGGTTAGGTATACCATTTTAGATGGCCAAAAGTCTACTTGTTAATGTATACTGGTCAGAGTATGGATGTGCAGAGATGCTCTAGAAAAGTTTAAGTGCAGTCTGCCTCAATTTTAACGTTGGAAATGGAAAAGGCTTAGCAAGTCCACTACTAGGTTCCTCTACACCTGTATACTGCATCCAATCTGGTTTGAGTCATCTTACAAATTACAGCATGATTTGAAAGATCTTAGCTTTAGCCCTATACTCCAGTAGTCAGTCTGAAGACCAAATCCTAAGCAACTGTGCTATTAGCACTACTAGAGGCAGAACGCAGTTCCTTACTCCCATGGGCTTTGCTTTGTTCAGAGGCTGTACTTCTGCAGAGTTGTCATGCCTGTACTTGTATTATCAAGCTATGGATGTTCAGATCTCTGTCTTTCTTCATAAACCATTTTTTTCTCTGCACTTCTAGTTTTGTCGGCATTTTTCCAATCCAGTGGATTATGTGGAGTATTGACTCCATAGTGCTACGTATACAAAGATAATAGCCCCTCGATCTGGAGCAGCTTGCCTTTACACACACAAGTAAAAAAATCAGATCAATTTACATCACAGGGCTTGAGGAGTATTGATGGGAAGCCTGCAAGTGATTTCAGTATGGCTATGATCTCACCCTAACTGTGCTGTTCCTACGGGCAACAGGTTAACAGAGAAACATCCTTAAATCTAAACAATATTTGCAGGTTTATAAAGGCAAATGTTCACTGTTATCAGGAACTATCCCATACAAACAAGAATATCATACAGATATTGCATAGAAGCACTGGATCTGAATGAAACACTTAACCTGAAGAAAAAGACTAAACTGTAAATGCTGAGCTTCTAGGCTGTGTAGTGAATGCCTCCAGCTTGCAAGTGCATGCAAGCAGGGCTCTTCTCCTTCCTTCTGAGGTTGCAGTGTGTGCTTTAGGCCATGTGGCAGGAGTGGCTGTAGCTGCATGACACCTCATGTTCATGCTGCAGCTTATTATATATAGAATAACAAGCCTGCTTGTTATTAGCATTAGGATGGACCGGACAGTTTTTGCAATCATTACTTGCTGAAATATTGCCTAATTCAGAAGTAACTAAACATTTATCACTTTGTAGTTATTCATGGAAACCTGAGTAAATTTGCTACAGTGAACTGGTGATTCCAAAATCCACTCAAGTGGAAAAATGGCCACCTTTCAAAAAACACCCACAGGGACCGCAGCTGCTTAGTCTAGGCACAATACTGAGCACTGGATATTAGATGGAAAAGCAACTAAATCCAGTGTTACTGAATACAATTTCTTGCTATCACAAGTGACCACATCATATGGCAGAGTTGCAAACTAAAGTATCCAAGTCTGAAAATGAATGGGCACAGAAAAAAGTTGTCTGTCTTAATTCTAGGAAAAAGTGCCGTTAGATTAACACTGAACAAACTTTTGGGAAAAAGTAACAAAATGACATGCCCACATGCTGAAATACTGCATTTAGTCACAGGCTTTGTATGGAAGAGAGCAAGAGAAGATCATCAAGTTAACTTCTAATGAAGTATTCTATAAGGTTCAGCTGGGTGGCAGGTATGATCTGAAGCTTTGTTAATCACTGGTTTCTCTGCTGAGGCTTCTCTTTCTGTAACAATAGTTTTACTATTTTTTTTCCTACATCTTCTCAAAAAAAAAAAAAAAAAAAAGACAAAACAACCCTCCCAACATGTTTCCTCCTATAAAAAAATCCTCTTTATAACTGAAGGAAACTTAATTGAATTAACAATCTTAGAGCAAAGAATTATTTGGTTGTGTAAGATTAAAACATTTTAAAGTGTTTGAGAGAATGGCCAAATATCTCCCCCTGATCAAGTATGCTTAAGCTAAACCAAAAAACAACTACTACACATGACAGCATGTTAACTAACTGATGTGATTAGTGATACTAAGAGAAATCCTAAACCTCTGTTTCTGGCAACTTCCCTGATTGAAAGAATACTGCAAAAGTTTCATTTCATCAGCTCTGTTAGTTACATTTCCTGTCCTGATAAATACATACTACAAAGTCCAAAGCACTTCAGGTTATCAAATTGCCTTTGATTACTTAATCCTAAATAATATATCAGCCTTTCATCATCCCAAGGAAGACCTTTTAAAGGTATTTTACTGCTGATATTTTTTCCAGAAATAGATTTTTTTTCTAATCAGTGTTAATTAATCCAGTTTAATTGGATTTCTGTACTGCAGTTCCTTGTTTTATTCTATGTATTTACTGATATTTAATTGCACAGGGTTTGAAATTTGAAATCAAATTATGTATAGAGTATTATCTTACTATATCTATCTTAATACCTTTTACAGGAAAACAAAGACAGACTCCAGCAGTTTAGTTGACCCTGTTCTCACTAAATTTGCACTGCCTTAAGAAACACTTTGAAATTGTGCTAATACAATTTAATATAGTTTTCTGTAGTTTCTAAATGAACTCCCCATAGCTTGTAGGGGATGTGTAATACAAAACTAGGCATCTGTCCCCTTATGAGCTGCCTTGTTGCCATGTACAACAGAAGTTATAGAGACAGGGCCCTTTTGAAGGTGCACAGTTAAACTATTGCCTCTTTGAAGGGCACTTTACTACTAATGCAAGCGAGGACTAATTTATACTTATAAGGAGGAGTCTATTCCAGAACTGATACAGTCTGACATCAATGAATGGCTGAATCAATTTGCAAACTCAGTGCATAGTTTTAGGATGAGATGTTTTAACATGAAGTATGCTGCCTCTTCCTGCAATCATTCACTAAATGGATTTGTGCTCACATAGTACTTTGACCTATGACATCCTCACTAAAATAGCCAAATAAGTTAAGGTAATATTTTCTGTGACTCACAAGTCCTTTAGTGCCTTTTTCGTAACTATCAACATGCAGTTGACTTTCTGATCCTTAGCCAGGGGAGAGCAACCTAAGGGCTATTCTGCAGTGCAGGTCCTGTTGTCTTCCTGCTCCGGGCAGAGACTGCTTCCTTTTATGGGTTGAGGAACACTTAACTGTGGAAGTAGCTGCTGAATTTTCCCTGATGTGAGCTGATGAGGAAAGACAGGTCCACTGGAACTGTCTGCATCTTTTCTTGGGGCCAAGTAACCTTTGGACCCTAGAAACTCTTGCAATATTTTCTTTTTAGCTTTGTACAAAGACCTTTCACCTGACTGGGACAGCTGGCTACAAATCTAGCATCCCCAGGGCATTCCTGAGTTTTCATAGCTGAGGATAAGATGGATATAATCTTACTTTTATATTTACTGAGCTTTCAACAACTCCAGAATAGCAAACAAAAGGCTTCTTTGCTATTACTATTATCAGGAGTCTGCTGGGAGGTTATCTCTGTATTCTTATTTCATGTGTATAAAGAAATATATAGAAGCATTTCTCAGAGTAAATAAGCAAGTAATACATGATGTCAAAAGCAGAATTACTAATGTTCTTACAAAATATCCTGAATTTCCAGGGCAGATATGTATGTTTGAGATATTAGACAGGCGTTGAAATCAAAGTAACCACACTGCAGCTGGCTGCTTAGGATCTTACTCTGACATTGTTATTCGTCCTGACTATTTTGTTCCATTAGTATTTCCTTTCATTTCTGATATCCAGTCTGAAGGTATAAGGATCTGCCCTTCAGCAAGTATGAATATTAGCTTTAAGAAACAAAGTACTTCTAAATTGATATATAGTTTGGTTTCTGTGGAATGTGCTGTAGTTAGTTCCACACAGTTAATATTTTTACTTTGTACATGCTAGATGTATAATGGGTTCCAAAAAGGTGCTGACAATTTTGTAGAGCAACAGCATAATGCATGAACTGATAAAAACTTTATGGATTAAAGTTTTAAAATGTGTTTGTTATCATTTGAGATCACTTAAAAAAATCAATTGTCAGCCAAATGAAAAGAAAGTAAACTTTAAAACATAACTCAATTTTTTTTCTTAATCGTCTGTGCGATCTCTCAGATAAATATAACCTAAACCACTGATGAGCCAAGACAGCATTTTTTTCATCATGCCCTCTTCCCTTTCCGTCCCTCCTGAACCATTCTAGCCACAAATCCCTGGGTATAGGAGAAAGGAAAATGTTTCTCCTTTCGTAGGAACTGACAGACAAATGAAATGTATAAGAATGAAGTGAGCAGATACAGTAAAGACTTGGCAAAAATGCTGTTTAATAACTCGCACCTAATTGTGCAAGAAATGACTTATAATGACAGAATCATTGTGAATTTCATACATCCCACCTTTATTTATACTTTTATTGTTTTATTACTTATGCAGGTCACTTCCCAAGGTAAAATTTTAATCCTAGAGATCTTCAAGTGCACCTGTCTCATCTGGAAGAGATCTCAAGATTCAGTCTTAAAGCTTATACAAAGTAGGAATAATAGGAAAGTGTCTTTTTAAACTAATACATACTTCTCATCAGTGTACAGATAGGGAAAAAACTAGCTGTTCTGGAAATCTAGCTACCTCTTCCTCAAAAGTGCCTCTTTACTTCTGTATTTAAAATCTCTCTGCCATATCCTGAGGTCCCTTTCTTTCTCCCCCCAACAAGGTTCTACGTTCTGTGAAGGATTTGGAGATAGCTGCTTTTGCTGACTTGACCAGGAGGGGTTGACACCGTGGACTAAAACAAGACAATTGTGTTCAGGAAAGGTATGGAAACCCCACAGGAATACAAACTTTACGTAATTCTGGTTCTCTCCTCTTAGCTGCAAAGAGAGACGGTGTTATCAGTTGCTTTAGTGCTGATGTGTACATTGCTGTTAACAATGTAAAGTCTGATCTAAACAAGTTTGAGCACCTCAGATTCTTCTGAAGTTGGAAAGCTTCAAATTTTTATTGTTGTTTTTAATCTAGTCCCTAAATACTGAATGTAGATAGATTTCCAAGTTTGTTGATATGGCTCATGAATGCTATGTGGTTTAGAAGATCTTGTCCAACTAAAAAAAGATCTGAGGATGCCAGGAGATATAAAACTGTCTTAAATATAAGGTCCTAAGATTTACAAATATAGTACAAATATTAGGATGGAATAAATGCCTCTTAAAAATAGATGTGGAAAAAATTAGTTGACCAGACAAAGCCTGTATGTCATGAATTTCGAGAATATATATATATATATGTGTGTGTATTTCCAGAAGTCTGTATACGCACAGGATTTTTTTTATATGTATGTATAAAAAAATGGCTGTATATATATGTATATGCACACACACATACACACAGATAGAGAGAGAGAGAGAGCCTGGAGATACTGGTTACTGGTCAGCACTTTCATAGAACGAATATTTCTATCCTATACGTCCACAGTAGTAAAAATTTATGTTGAAGACTATCTTCAAGGTTGAGGTAGGAGTTAAAGACTGTCTCTTAAACTATTCGCAGCACAGCATGTTGTATGTTTGTGAAATCTGCTTACTAATTAAGCCATGTGACTACAAAAAGTGAATATTGCTTAAATATCTTTTCATATTATCACTTTAATCATAACTAGCATTTTAAGGCACATCATGATAACCTAAAAATTCTTACTTACACTGAACAATGTCTTACTCTGCAAGTCACAGTGATTTTAACAGGATTACTTGCAGCCTAAAGTACTCCCTAGTGTATAGGTAGAAGGACCTGGTCCTTGATTATTAGGACATGGTTTCCTGGAAATGTATTATGTTTGCAATTTTAATCTTTAAATCATTTAAAATAGGGAGCATGAGTTACTATAAAATCATAAACAAAGATGTGACAATCTTTTCCTCTCTTTAATGTCTTCTCTTTCCCCTCAGAGTAAACTTCCTCCTTTCTTGCTCTTTACGTGGGCTGAGTTATTAATGATTCCTGCAGTCACGCTAATGAAAAATCTGAGAGAAGCTGGAGTTGTATGTGCAACACAGTGTGTTGCATTGCTTTTCCTGTAATCAGGCTTTATTTTGCATTTCTCTTTATCATTATGGTTATGACAGAAATACTTCTGTGGCAAGCGTCCAGGCTATAGCTCTCTAATGGTGTCTTGCTTCTGTGCTCTTGATTTCCACAGATTAAATTCTCAGTGAAGTTCTATGGCTGTTGTTCTGTTTGGACATTGTATTACTTTCCCTTAGCTAGACAGCAGTCGGCAAGAAGTTATGGGCAGTCACAAGACTACACAGAGTTCCACAGAAAACTGTTGAGGCAGTATCATCTCTGTGGAGTAGGAGGAGATTCAGTAACTAACAGTATGATAGTATAATTATATAGTATAATTTGAATTCATCATGCAGTTTTTTCTTAAGGCAGAGGTTTTTTTATTATTCAGTCCAAAGCTAATTTCTGTATCAAGGGAGTGGTTGAACACTGTAATCTATCTCTAATGTCTAATCCTAAATTCCTGGATTAATATTTCTGTGTCAGACATGACCACAACAGACCACAAAATTGCTCTAATGAGTAATCAGAGAAGTTTCTTTAGGGAATTTCTGGCCACCAGTGACCTGTGCATGAGAATTTAGTGGGTCATCCAACTCTAGTGCTCCAATGAGGAGCAGCCTAAATGGTCATGGTAACCAGCAGAGATTAAAGGAATCCTAGTGTATCAACGGTGACAAGGACCAGGGGGAGTCTTTAAGGTACCTTCTTCCTCCTTGCTTTCTCTTCTGTGTATACATTGCTTGGAATTCTGCATTTATGGTTAAGTACACATGCACTCACGCACAAAATAAGATTCTGATGAGAAAGTTAATATGCTAAATATGGAATTATATAGGGAGTATATATAGAAGGACAGAAAGAGGGTTCATCCATGTGTTACTTGGGATAATAGAATAGTTACCTAAATGATATGTAGAATAGTGTAATATACATGCCTAGAACTCAGAATGGCAGCCTGACAGTGAGAAGTAGTGATAGGGAAGGAGTAAAATTCATGCTAAGCCCTGTGGAACTTGTGATAAATAATAAAATACAAAAGAGCTGAATGGAAATTTGAATCTCTTTGATACAGCTTATAACCAGCTCAGATGGAAAACAGCTACAAGTTTCTCCTCATGATAGTCCACCTATATCAAGCCAAATAAATGAAGATGCATAGGATATTTTTTAAAAAAAGGCAAATCATACTTTCTTGCTTGAAATCCAACATCACAGCAAATGATACTTTTTCTTGATTGAATGATAACACAAAGTAAAGGTTGTTACCTACCTTAAGTTCTCTAAAAAAGATGCTACTCCTAGCCCACTCAACAATGGAGAAGAGGGTTTGGTCAGCCATTTTGCACATAAGCCCAAATGTGTTCAGCTTCTCGTGCTTGCTTCTGTTGGCTTGCTCTTGCTGCAGGTAGGCCATGATCTTAGCTTGGACTTGTGGCTCATCAGGCTCACATTTCAAGAGTTCCAATATCAGATGTGGAATACTTGCTGGTGAGCTTGTTTGATAACTATCCATGTATGAGTAGCCCATTATCGACTCTGGCGAGCTAGTGTAAGGGTCAGGGTACTCGGATTTGATAGCACGGCTTGGAAAGTGGCCATAGGTTTGGTAACCTTGCAAGCTGCCGTGGGGTGGCATTGTCATGCTAATTGGAGAGGTTACAAATGGACTTCTGTCATAGTCTGTAGGAGGCAAGGCAGTATGGTTCAGAGGTAGGCCTTTGGAGGCAGAATGGATGTTCTGAATTGCAGAGGATATTGTCAGGTCAGTGGGCATTGCTTGGATCACCTGAGTCATGGCTTCTAGTTTAAGTCCATTTGCTCGGATAAGGGCTTTCTTCTGCTGCTTCAATGCCCGGTCTCTCTTGTACATTGGTCCAAACTTGTTTCGACCCCCACGCATTCGGTCAGCTCGCACAGCTGTCAGGGCAGAGGAGGAAGTAAAAGATAATTAAAACTTAAGAAATCAACATTCTTGAGCAGAACATACATTAGGAAAACACAGAAATGTAAAAAAATAATATCTTTATTTTTTTTAATTCAAAATAGCACTTTTATTCCTAGAGAAAAAAAATATTTTGATTTAGCAAACATCAGTTTTCTCTGGTATTTTTAAGTATCGCATGCATATTACTAGTATGGAAGGACTGCTGTTTACATTGATTAGGACACAGGGACAAACGTAATGGTTGGCTACAGGAATTTCACACCTGCCATGGAATCATGTTGACCTCAATGAATGTTTGGTTTTATGTCAAGCTACTATATCATTAAGAAACAAGGGCTGATGTCCAGAATTTGTCTGAGATGTATCCAGCAGACCACACTGGCTCATTTTAATCATTCCATTACTGCCTTCCACCGCAGCAAAACATCTGAAACGTAAATTGCGAAATGTTCAGTAGTCACAAAGGGGAATATGCTTTTCTCAGCAAAAAAGGGAAATCTTTCCTTTTGATGGTTCTTTTCAGGTTGGAGCAGGAAGTTTAGGAGGCTTCTGGTTAGGTGACCAGCTACAGAAATGTTTAGCTGCAGTTGGAATGTGCCCAAGGAGAGCTGTCAGCTTGCTGCCTTCCACATACAAGGTGGGAGTGACACACAAACTATTGACACTGCTCTGGCTTGTAATATCTCTGGAATTAAAAATAATTAAAACAAATCCACCTCAACAGCTGCCTTGGGAGTCATACTGGTGGTCTCGGTCACAGCAGTATCTGTCACTGTGGTATACATCTAATGGCCTAGCGAGTAGCTCTCACCAAGCCCACCTTGCCCAATGGCAATTAGATTGAAAGAGGAACCTTTGACAGCCTGGTGACATGTTGAGACTGCTGAGATTGCTGGAGGTTAAGTTCTTGAGCTTTTTAGCTTAGGGATTAGTATAACATTAAAAATTTATTGTGAATGGTAGATACACATAATACTGTACATTATCATAAGGACTTCAACGTTTAATGATTTTTTTTTTTTTTTGGTCCGCAGTATTTTACAAACTAGACTTTAAGACTATATATATCACTCTCAGGGAAATGCACATATAAATGTCAAAAGCATTTACAATTATGAAAGCATGTGTTCTTCTAATTTGCTAGCTGGAAAAAGGGAAGTTGTATGAATGTGACATAAGAAAGATAACATAAATTTTTTAGCCCACCTTTAAAACTACAAATACTTACATTTGTAGTAAAAAAAATGCTGTTGCTAATATTGCTGCTATTTTTTTTTTTTTTTGAGCAAATTGCAGGAAAATAACTAAGTCAATATGCTGCTAAATGTTGATGTAAAGGTAATTACCTTTAAATCAATATACATAGTATCCTTCCAAATATTCTACAATTAAAAACTATCAGCCAAATTCTATTGGCAAATACTTTTTATAACTCCTATGGAAATTAAAGGTGAACTGTGTGTGATCACAGAAGCACAAAAATTTGTCCTATCTCATTGCCAGTAATAGAGAGGAGTTAAAAATAGAAGTACACACATGTATTTTACCCTTGTTCTTCATCTGGCAACGGGAAAAGGATTCCAAATGTCTTTATTTTATTATTTGAATTCAGAAGAATATGCAGTAATTCAGGGTGTTCGATGTAGTGTGTCAGTACTAGCTGAGTCTTATGGGCAAATAGAATAGTGTTGAATCTGCCAAACTGCAGAAGGCTGATTTGGCTGTTTATCTTCAGATATATCAGCAGATTTCCTTGCCAAACGCGAGTGATTCACCCTTATCCTTTATGGTTAGCTTTTGGCCTGATTCTTCCTAGTTTAGTGTCTCAGGTGAATGCTATTTCAGTACAACTATAAGGATAAGGAACGTATATTTCTGATCCTGTCCTTAGCCAAGCAATAATGCCACTTGCTGTGAAATCCGAATTTTAGTATTTGATATATCAAAGTTAGAATGCACCGTGTTAAACCAGTATGGTTCTTATATTTGACTCTTACTGATAGTTTTGTCTGCTGTTATCTCAAAGGGTATGATACTTTCTTCGTTGTTCTTTATACATGAGAGAGCATAGTATAGTAAAAAAATGTACTTGAGAATGCCTTATTCTCTTTCATGTCTTAAAACCTCTCAGGTGTAGTATCATAAAAATGTAGGACAAAACTTTAGAGATCATTTGGTTCCTTAATCCCAAAGCCAAGTCAGTGTGAGGAAAACTGTTATCTGTTTCTGTTTATCTGGTTTTTGGCTTACTGTCAGAAGAACATTAAAACACACACACACACACACACACACACACACACAAGTTAAGTACAAATAAAATCAGATCACTCCATGACAAAGACCTGCATTTAATTGCTATTCCTTTTTTTCTCATCTGGACATTGCTTACATATTTTACATTTAATCTAAACTAAGTCTGTTATTAAAACTGCAAAACTAATTTCCATGCTGTCTAGATTCCTTCATGTACAAACTATAAATTATTGAAATACTAAATTATATATATACATATGTAAAATGGTTTATGATTTTGACTAGGCTTTAGTCCATTTACTCAGGATTTTTGAAAAGCAACAATTTAATTAAGCACACACAGTCATCTTTTACTATGATATCAAAAAAGTCATAAATACATAGCAAAAATTTATAAAATAGTATATATCATATAATATATATAAACCAATCATATTTGCAGAAATTAACTTATTGGATAGTTGACAGTATCAACAAGACTATGGCTCTTACCTTCTAATTTCATTCCAACACTTAGACATTTTTGAAATCGACAGTAAGGACATCTTTTTCTCTGTGTTTTGTCAATCTGGCAATTCTGATTTTCTATACATGTGTACCTTTTGTTATTCTGGACTGTTCGCTTAAAGAATCCCTGTATGATAGATACAAAAGTTAGCCTGTTTGACAGTGGGCTTCAGCATTTTATTTTATGGAAATCATTGTCAAATATTTTTCAGACACCACTTAAGTGCTTATGAAGTTGCATAGTTTATTATAAATTACAGTGAGATGTACCCAGGAGAAAACTGCCAGAATCTAGAGGTTTTCTTGTATTAGTGCTGTATTTTATAGACTTATGTCAAAGCTTGGTAAGACTGGCTGAACTCTCTTGTGTTCTTAACAGCGGTAGCAAAAATAGCAAAGCTGACCAGTTCCTTCCTTAGTACTCTCTAATAATTGTAAAATAATAGAAGTGTTTCTTTTTAAAGTAACTTCATATGGAATAACTAGGAATGCTGTTGCAAAGAAAACAGAAATACAGAATACCTCTGATTACTGTACATCCCTTTAGTGCATGCTAGAGGCATAATAAGTGCTTGTTATTCATTTCTCATTGGGTATTTTTCATGAAAATATCGTGTGCTGAGTTAATTTTTCCATGCACTAAGTATTTTAAATTGCATTTCTCTGCAAAGGAGTTTCCTTTACAGTGCATTACTTAGAGCTTTTAAAGATTTTTTTCATGAAAAGTTGTTTGATGGATGCCATAAATTTATCTGCATGGTACCACTGTACTTTAGTGTTTAAATAGTTATGAATAGTTATTTAAATAGAAATTTACTTTCTAATATGATAAAATGCATTTGTGAATACTTTGGTCTTAAAACTAATGAACGATTTAAAACAAATCATACATTAGTTACTTGACTTAGTGTGCCATGGAAGCCCTAACAGTACATAGTTTGTATGAAAAAGTGCAAAATCATTATAGTCACAGAAGTTTACATTCTAATACTGACAGATGAAAAATCTTCTTAAGAAAGCTGCCTTAGATTTTGCAAAGCTGATCTGTATCAATGATACTTTTTCACTTTATGCTCCAGGAACAGAAATAGTCTGAATGTATATAAATCAGCTAAGATCAATATTTAGGACAGTTAAGAATGAAAGTTGTTCTATAACTACATCACTTCGCAATAGCAAAATACTTCAAAGCAATGATAAAGCAAAAATGCAAAACCGTCCAAGCTGTTTCTCCCTGTTTGTACAAATGAGATTTCTAAGTGACTTCTAAATACTAAAGCTTTTGAGAAGTTAATTTTATATATGAATGTAACTACAAGCAGATCAGAAACAAGCCAAATTATTACACATCTCTATTTTCTTTAATCATGTTTTTTATATTTGAAACTTTTTGTCTAAACTTCTCCTTGTATGAAGAAATTAGTACAGAACCTTGCAGCTTTCACAGGTGAGAAGTCCATAATGGTACCCAGACACTTTGTCTCCACAAACTGGACACAGTTCCTCAAGGTCTTCATCATAAGAGTAATTCACCATTTTAAACTGAGACACTAAAAAAAGGAGAAATAGCACAATCAATTAGAATTTACGTTTAATAATTCAAATTTCCTACAGATATTCTGAGCTGGAGAATAAAGCTTTAAATATGCCACTGGAAAATGAAAAAAGTTATATTTTTAAAAACACAGCTTGCATTGAGACTGGCAACTCTACATCAACGGCAAATCTGCATGATACTTAAATGAACAAAACCCAACTTTACAGTTTTATGCTCTTAATATTTATATTTAAAAAGTGCTGTTAACCCAGTCATTAGTTTATGGAATCACGAACTAAATTAGTTCATTTAAATCCCCAAATGATCAGGGACATGGTTTAAAAAGGCGGTATGAAAAGATTAAGTGGCACGGACGCATTTAAATCAGCGTTGGCTGTGTTCAAGTGGACAGTTTGTTTCCTTCAGAGTTTTCTTTCCACATCAGCCTTCAAATATTTGCTTAGCCTAAACTTGTACGCTCCGGAGCCGGCACTTCTGCGCCGCGCTAACTGCGAGCTCGGGGCTCGCCGCGCGGGCTGCAGGCAGCGGCCGCCGGGCCGGGCCCCGCGGCCGCGCAGCGGGAGCCCGCTGGAGCGGCGCGGGGAGGGGGCGGCCGCTGGGGCAGCGTCCCCCGCCCGGAGCCCGGGCAGCAGGGCCGCCGGCTTCCCCCGGGAGCAGCGCCGCCGTTCCTTCCCTTTTCCTGCTGCTAAACCTCCGATCTGCTCTACAAGCACACAGCGGCAGCGCAGCCGCTGCTCCCTGCGAGCGGCGGCGGCGGGGCCGAGGCTCTTCCCCTTTCCCGGGAACCGCCGCCCCAGCCGGGAGCCCCCGGCGCGGCGAGCGGAGCCCGAGCGCGGCGGCGCCTCGGCCGGGGCGCTGCGGGAGCGGGCGCGGAGCTGGCGGCCCTAACCCGCCGCCGGGCAAGCGCTCCCACGGCCGCGGATCAGCCGCCTGCCCGCGGCGTGGGGCGGACGCGGGGCGGCGGCGGGAGGAGGGCCCGGCCCGGCCTCCGCTCCGCTCCGCTCCCGCGGCCGCTGCTCCCGCGCCCAGCGCTGGGACCAAGTTTCCTCTCCTCGCCGGAAAAAACGAGCGGGAAAGTGGGGGTTTTCCGAGCGCTGCGCACTGGCACGGACCATGCCCCCGGCACCTCCGAGCCCCGGGCCACCCCGCCCTGCTTCCCGGCGGGCCCCCGGCAGGAGACGGGCTAATTCCGCCAGCGCGGCCGGGCCAGGAGTTCCTGCCCGCAAGGCGGGCAGTGCCGCGCAGCGGGCGCAGGGCAGCGAGCCGAGCCCCGGCTCCCTGCCCGCCGCCCCGGCCCGGAGCGGGGCCCGGGAGCGGCGCTGCCCGCCGCGCAGGGGCACGTCCGGAGCCCCCCGCGCCGCTGCTCCGCGGCAAAGCTCCCGCGGCGGCGGGGGGGGGGGGGGGGGGGCAGGGGGGTCGGGAGGTTGTTCCCAGGACTGCCCCAGCGCAGCTCCCTCCGCCATAAATTTGGAGGGTCTTTTGCGCGGGCCGGAGATGAGACTGAGCCCCGCGGATGGGCAGCGGGGCCGGTCCCGCAGCCACCGGAGGGGCATGGGCAGCCCCGGGAAGGCGCCCCGCGGCCGCTGCTACCCGCCCCGCTGCTTCGCGGTTCCCCGGCGGCGGCGGCACTTCCCGCCCCTGGGGGCCCCGGTGCTGGGGGTCCCGGTGCTGAGGGCAGCCCGAGCCGCGCTGGACGTTGGCCGCGACAGCGAGGCGCTCGGCGGGAGGCGGCGGGGCGCCTCGGCCGCCCGCTCGGGCAGCAGCCGTCAACTTTTGCTTTTTGGTGCCGAGACGAAGTGCTCGCTGAGGGGGTGGGGGCGTGCGCGGAGGGGGCGCCGTGCCTCCCTCCCTTACCTTGCATGTTTTCCGGCATCTGCCCCTGTTCCCCATTCGACCGGGCCAGTCCCAGGGCTTCCGTCTCCACTTTGGGCAGCATGACAAGGCGGCTGCGGGCCGGGCTGGGGGCTCCGTGTCCGTCTGCGACACCAGCACCTGGACACGGCAGCACAAATTTAGCTGGAGCAAGGGACACTCGGCGGCCGCTGCCTCTTCCTCCTCCTCCTCTTCCCTGACTCTCCAAGCCAGCCCGTGCCCTGCTGCAGCGGGAGCACCGGGCGCCCCCGGCCGCCGGGAAACGCCGCCGGGTGCCCGCGGCTGGGGAAGCCGCGGAGCGGTGGCCGGGCTGCAGGCGGCGGGGGCGGAGAGGAGAGGGGGAGGAGGAAGACCAGGGACTGCCAGAGAGGAAGGAGCAACCCCGGGAGCCTTCAGCAGCTCCGCCCGGGGCTCAGCGCGGCGGCAGCCCGGCGCCCCGATCCATGCGGAGCGGCACAGTGCACAGGAGCGCTCTGCCGCCGCTCGTGCTGCTGGACAGGGTTCCCACCCCCGTACCCCTCCTCCCTTCCTCCCTCCTCCTCCCCCTCCTCCCCCCGCCACAAGTGCGGAGGTGCCGAGTCGGGACCTCTAGCCCCAGACCCGCGGGGAGGCGCTCCCGGAGCCCGGGGGCTGCGGGGCGCGGGGGCTCCGGCGAAGGGAGGCACCGACACCGCCCCGACAGCCAGTGGTGCAGAGACGGGATGAGCAACACCCCGCACACCCCCGCGCACACTTGCCAAGCATGCTACCCCCGCCCGCTTGCTAAGCCAGGCTGTGGGGGGAGGGGGGGATTCTCTACCACCACCCCTTCCCGCACCAGCGGAGCCCGGCGGGCCGCGGGAGCCGTGGTGGAGGGAGCGTGTCCCCGGTGGGAGCCCTGCGCTGCTGCCCCGGGGCCGGCGGCTGCGGGACCCCGGCCCTCGCCTCCCGTCCGTGCGGGCAGAGGCGGGCGGCGAAAGCCCGGCCTCGCGGAGCCCCCAGCCCTTGCGGCCACGCCGCCTCCGCGCAGCCCGGGCGCCGGGGAGCAGCGCGCAGGAGCCGCGCTGGAGCTTGCTGTGCTAGTCCTCGCCTTTGCCCCCCCCCCCCCCCCCCCTCCCTTAGCACTCCTTGCGAAGGCTGTCGGTGCCGGTTGCATCGTTTGCACAAAAGCCGGTGCCCCAACATAGCCATCGCTTGAGCAGGAGCCTCCCTTCCCCGGCTAGCAGCGCCGCGAACGGGACCGCTGCCGAGTCGTCCCGGAGAACCAGTTCCCGGCACCGAGCGCTGCCGGCGGGAGCGCGGGCCGGGCCCGGGCGGCCGGGGGGGAGGCGGGGGGGGGGGGGCGGGCGGCGGCGGTGCCCGGCCGCCCCCGCTGCCCGGGCGACGCGGCCCCGTCAGCGCGTGTGCTCGGCGGCGTGGGATGCGCGTTATTTGCACCTCTGAAAGCATCCGAGCCTGCCCTGCGCGCCCGCTCGGGTGGCCGGACTTCTCTGACACTTGGATCTCCGTTGCGTGTATTAAGAGCTGAAAATATTTGGCGCTGAAAATTGCTTCCGATTGGAAGTGAGGCGCAGAACTGACTACGGTGCCGGGCATAGCATTTCCTATCTGTTAGGACAGATTTTGTAAAAGTTGACCCTTGTTCTAACTTACTAAAAACTTTCGATGATCGAAAGATTAGTAGCGAAGTGGGATTAAGTCCTTCAAGTCAGATAGCGGATTTGGTTGTGCTCTTTTCTAGACAGTCTGAACTTTCGCATCAAGTAGAGCTCTCTGATTCACTGCAGATCCAGAGGCAGCCGAGCACTAGCACCGCTGAAGTAGAAATTCTCTTTCCTCCTTTGTGCAGGATTTAGTACTTGGGGATGGAGCCGATGTGAGGAGAGACTCAGACCTTTCGGTCTCCTTGCACTCACGCCTTTTTCCCATTCCACTTCGGGAGGAAGACCGGGCAGGCGAAGTCGAGATCTATATCAACATGTTATTTTTCAAGTTTCAATTTCACAGTTTAGCAGTTCGCCTGAGAATAGGTTTTAACATAGCAACGTGGCGGACTGCGGTGCTAGACCGCTCGATGGCTAAAGGCTGGTGGCTGACAGCTCCCGAGGGAATGCCCTTGTCTCCTGGTAGGGAGCAGGTCGGGATGAGACGCCGTCGCGGCCCTTGGGAATTTGCTGTCCCCAGATGTATTGCTCACTAAGCCTCTCTCTGGCGGCGCCGGATACCCTTGTCCTGAGCTGGGTGCCTGGGGCTCGCCCCTGGCAGCGCAGAGCCGCGGCTCCGCTCCGCTTGCCCGGGCGCCAGGCGGGGGCTCTGCGCTGCGGCCGGGGGTCTCCGCGGCCCGGCCCGGCGCGGCCCGGCGCGGCGCGGGGCGGTGGGGCCGGGGCCTCCCGCCTTGCGAGCCTGCCGCGGAGGCCGCTCCTGGCCCGACGGTGTCGGGGCGGCTCCTGGGGGGCCTCGCCGGGGAGCTTCGCCTCCCCGCTGCCCTGCCCGCAGGGGAGCGTTGTGAGAGCCCACCTAGGACGGGTTTTCCAGCAGACCTTGGAAAGTTTAATTAAGACGTATCGGCAAGACATGGCCAGGACCTGGGTCCTGCAGCCCTCTGAGCTCGGGCGGGGAAATAAGCGTGTCCTTTCTCTCCGGCTCGCTGCCGCGGGCACTCACGCCGCTGGGTGAAGCCCCGCCGAGGCTGCTCTCGTTATTCCTGCTCCGTGAAAGGCACCGATGTTTCAGGCGAAAGCCGGGCGGGAAACCTGGCTTGCCGGCAGGGCAGGCAGGAGCAGGGCGCCTCCCGGGCAGCCCGGGGGCCGCCGGCCCCGCCGGAGCCGCTTCCCCTGGCACCGGTCCCCAGCGCTCCGCCGGTGCCCGTGGGCTTAATGTCTTTGGAGCGAGTTCAAGCTGTGCATTGCAAAGCTGCTCTGCGAGCTATTGCTACACATGAAAATACTTCGGAGTGGTTATTACACATCCGCATTTCTCCGAAGTAACAGTTTAGGGCAGTGCATATTATAAATGATACCTGGTCCCTTGTGGCCACATTTAATTTAACATGGAGTTCTAGCTCTCGCGATTGCCTTGAGCAACCTTAATTACCCTTTCTTCTAATCTCTTCTCCATTCCTTACTAAGTTCTCCAAACATTTTTTTTTAATGTGATTTCTCTCCTGAGTTTGCCTGCCGTGTTCTGACTTTGCCTGAAGGTCTTGATTGACGCGTGTAATTATAATTATAAAAGATGATGGCTCGGGGAGCCTCCAGCAGCCTTGATTAGTACAAGGAGCAAGACTTGGAATATTTTATACTTCCCAATACAAATCTATATACATTTACATTAAAAAACACTGCATTTAAAAAAAAAATAATGTGAAGTATCTTCCACCTCTTTCTTTTCAAGGTAGTGCACGCTATGTGGTGATATTTAAGGCAAGCTATTTTTACGGCTTCAAAGAGGCCGCAGAACTGGGCAAATTTCAAAGCTCTCTTCCCTAAGGAGGGACATTTCCAACTTTGAGGGTCTGCCCGATGAGCAACAAATAGCACGGTCCCTTCTGCCTTTGGGCAGGGACGTGTCCCGAAGAGGGACTGATGTATCCCTCCTGCCTTTGGCAGGGCATGCTCAGGACAAACTGAGCAGAAATAAATGAAAGACTGGAACTTTTCTGTAGGGAAGTCTAGACTCAAAGGCAATCAAAGAGGCTTACTGGAAAGTATTTACGGAGGAGAGAAATAAATGTTCCCACAATGTGTTCCCCCTTTCCAGCCCCGCTGAACATTCACGTTTGCAGCCAGCAGCACAGTCTAGGAGAGCAAGCTCTCCACGAAACGGGGCCTCAGCCGCACAGGGGGGGGAGTCGCCGCCACGCAGCCTGTCCCGGGCACGCGTGGCCCCGGCCCCGGCCGCAGAGAAGCGGCGCGCACAGGAGCCCTCTGCAGCCGGGAAAGTTTGTAGCGCGTGTTCGCGGCTTCACCACACGCCCCTCTCACGCCCAACTTTACCCCACAGTTTATACCAGGAAATACGTATGTAATTCAAACTCTTTTTCTTTTTCTCTTCTCTTCTTTTCTTTTTCCTTTCCTTTCCTTTCCTTTCCTTTCCTTTCCTTTCCTTTCCTTTCCTTTCCTTTCCTTTCCTTTCCTTTCCTTTCCTTTCCTTTCCTTTCCTTTCCTTTCCTTTCCTTTCCTTTCCTTTCCTTTCCTTTCCTTTCCTTTCCTTTCCTTTCCTTTCCTTTCCTTGTCTTTTCTTCTTCTCCTCTCCTCTCCTCTCCTCTCCTCTCCTCTCCTCTCCTCTCCTCTCCTCTCTCTCTCCTCTCCTCTCCTCTCCTTTCTTCTCTTCTCTTCTCTTCTCTTCTCTTCTCTTCTCTTCTCTTCTCTTCTCTTCTCTTCTCTTCTCTTCTCTTCTCTTCTCTTCTCTTCTCTTCTCCTCTTTCACCCCTTCTCTTCTTTTCCCTTCTTCCTTTTTTTCCTGGTCATAAACGGATCATCACCTCTACCGTGCCAAGGAGACAGTGCCTTGAAACCTTCCAGAGCTCATAACGAACACGAACAGGGTCCTCTCCTCACTTTGCCGGGGAAATACTGCTTTTAATTTCTAGTGATTCATTGGGCAGAGGTTGTTAGTGCCTCCAACTCCAGCTTTGGAAAGTAAACTGCCCTGTCTAGGGAACTGAAAACAACAAAAACGTACTTTATTTTTCTTTATTATTTGATCTGCTGTGAGCGAAACAGAGTGGGTGCTTCAGGCTGAAATACTTTCTGTAGCAAAACGCACGCCACGGAGGATCACTTTTCAAAGGCTCTTGCATTTCCCCGCTGCCAGCGATTCGCCGTTGCCTTGCGGAGACGTCGATCCGCTCGGGTCCGGCGTAGGGAACTGTTTCCAAACAGCCAGTTATTGACTGCGAAGCTGCTTTTGAAGGGCGGCGAGCTGCGTGCGGCGCGCAGGCCCGGCAGCGCGGGGCGGCGCGGGGCGGCGCGGCGCGGGGCGGCGCGGCGCGGCGGGGCAGGGCTGGCTGGAGCGGCCGGGGGGCCCAGGGACGGGACGGGACGGGGGCAGCAGCACAGCGAGCCGCAGCCTCTTCCCCACGGCGGCCTTCATTCGGCGGGTGGCCCCTCGCTGGCCCCCAGCGAGCTCGTTTTGCACGCAGCAGCGCTGCTAGTTTCTTTCCTTTTCCTTTTTTGACGATGAACTACTTGCCTTCCACATGGCAAGCGCACCCTAACGCAGCGAAGGGCAAAATGCTGCCGGGACCTGTTGCCGCGAACGGCTGGAGGGGCAGAAGTTCTCGCCTCGGCCGCTCGCGGCTGCCCGCGGGGCCGTGGGCTGCCCTGCCCGCGCGGGCGAGGGGCGCCGGCGCCGCCGGCGGGAGCTGCCTGCTCTGCCGGGGCTGCCCGGGGTCTGCGGTGCCTCCTGGAGCTGAGGGCCGACCATCCGGTTAAAAACGCCGGCGCTTGGGCTAGAAACACGACTACAGATACATTTGGGTATAAAGCAAGGCTGCTGTCAGGGCTGAGCGCTGGTCTCTGTATCAGAAGAGATAATTGATTTCTATCCGGCACAGACAGGCTTAAAAATGAAATTTCTTTTGCGGAGGCAACTGACCTTGATCCACTGGTGCAAAAAAGATGTTTTAGGTCTGCGTCTCTCCTCCCCGCCTCCCCCTCCCCTCTGTACTAATTATGTTTTGAAGCTTGGAAAACTTTATTTCAAAAAGTAATTTAACAGCTGATCTTTATCATGAACAAAGCTAAAGCTCATATATACACATATCACATAGGACTTCTTCACATAGAAGTATATAATCATAAAACAAACCGTGAAAAGATAAAATAGGTATGGTTTATACTGAGAAATCTTGATAAGAATTATGTACATATGCATGTTTATATATAGGAATATATTAATATATATTAATATGTATATGTTGCCTACGTTAGTTATGTAATGTATACAATGTACTCGTGTAATATATGAGTAATGGTATACATTAATAATAATGTGGGCATAGAAAGCGGTAATGATTTTCCCCACACTGCAGCCAAGTGTAACTCTTGCTGCAGATAATTCTTCCCTTTCACCCTATATAAAGACAAGTTTGAGAGCTGACCTTTAAATTACCCACGTGGACAAGTGGCTGTTCGCATTTTGTCAACATTGCAGACTTTCCTCTGGAGACCACAGGCATCATCATTGTTACTTTGCCTCATCTATTTTGGTATTTAAAATCAGACTAACTGGAAAAAAATGGGTGCAAATGTAAATACTGCCACTTTGTAAGTAGCTCGTTTATTACTAAACTGAATTTCCAAACGTATCTTGAGAAGAATATGACAAAAATCAAGAATATCAAAATAATGTCTCAGATCTTGCAGTCCTCACAACAGCCCAAACTCCACTCACTCCAGCAGATACTTTGCCCACATTATTATTAGCCAAAATACTAATCTAAAAATTTGTGAGGAGACTTGAGTTTACTTTATCTGCCAATCCTGAAAGTATCATGAATGTTTCCTAATATACCTATCATATATATGTATATATAAATATATATATACTGTATTTAACTACTCTATAAAAGACAGATGTTTATATAACTTTTTAAGATAATATTTGCTGTCTTTGTTAGTCACATGAAATTGCATTATATGTGCATTCTAATAATAATAATACAGAAAAATAAACTTTGCCAAACTCAAGAGCATTAATTATATTATAATATTGTTAACTGCCTGAGGACGTACATTAAAATTGAGGTGGCAGTAAGTATTATACGAGCTGGAAAATTTCACAGTTAGAAGTAGATTATTTTCCTGTTATATAACCATTTTTTCAAGTTAATGATACAGTTATTTGTGTTAAATAATCATAGCTAATGCTTACAAAAATTACATAGTGTCCCTGAGGATGCTAAGACAAGGGATTGATGAGAGAGAGAGAGAGAGAGAGAGAGAGAGACAGACAGAGACAGAGAGAGAGCGAGAGAGAGTGAGAAACTAGTAAAATAGCTTTATATTGCCCCTGAATCTGATAGAAGGAAAATGTCATGGCATCTTCTTAACCATTTTCAGAAGCCAATTTAATGAGCTTGATCTGGAAGATACTGTGTACGACCAAGATTTGGTGGAGTCCAAATAGCCTGTTTGACTATTTGACTGCAACCCTAAACCTGGGTGTCAACAACGGCCAGCTCCGGGCTGGCTCTGCTTGCTTTCCAGGGGCAGCTCCACTCCCATTTAAATTGGTGGAAAAGATCTGTTTTGCATTCATGGGAGCTGGATGAGACCCTTCTCGCTGAGAGAAAGCAAAATTGTTCCTACTGTGACTCTGGTCACTGATTTATACCAAAGATGAGTTTATCCCCAAATGGGCTGAAGACACTGTGTGCGTGTCTGTAAAACAAGCGCTCCCCACGTTCCTGCCTCCTCTGTTTCCCCAGGGCCCAGGGCCAGCAGGGTGCTGTGAGGTGCCTTGCAGACTTCCCCGCAAAGCCATCCCCTCCACCTCGGCTTTGAAGGGGGAAAGCAAAGGAGGTGCAGGGAAGGGCTGAACAAAGTGAAAGTCCAGGAGTAGGATTTGCTGTTAAAAACATTTGATCCTGATTCTGTTCTCCTTAAGCCCTGGGAGAACAGCTCTTTCTCTTAAAGAATTACTCTGCAAGTGCAAATAAGAACAGGCTCCAGCTCCTTGTTACTCCTTTTGGAGGTGCCCCCACCTCCAAACAGAGGGCCAATGGGTACACTTCTTTAACCCTGACAGGTACACAGTGATGAGTTTACACATGCTGAGTTAGGCGCACTTTTGAACGATAGCACTATGAACTGTGACTGCACAGTGCCACGCAAGGGCAAAATCCTCCCCAGGACCCTGAGCACACAAGATTTCATACAATTTCATAGGATTTAGAGCTGCTTTTCCCAGGCTGTGCTTTGCAAATATGTCCCAGTTCAGCTGCAATACAGAACATGTATAAGCTCACTTTGGATGTATGGTGACATCAGTGCTCTGCTACCTTATGTCATCCACCAATTTGTCTCTTAGATTTACACAACTTAAGGAACTCAGATCTGCCACTTTTTTGGAAACCACAAAAATTGCACTGATTGGGTGATGTATGATGAGAGGAGTGTCTTATTTTCTCCTCTCTTTGGGTTATATCCTTTCACCATGAGAATTTTTTTCTAAGTGACCACTCTTCATATGCATGAGACTACTAGTTATTTTACCATCCCATGCTGAAGGCTTTTCTAACACCTTTCCCTCCCCAAGAGCTGAATGGAGCAAAAGTCAGAACAAGGACCTAAAGAGTGAGGCTCAGCTGGGAGGCTTGACTTGCCTGTCATTTTCATATATTTCTGGGGGAGGGCTATGCAGAGGAGCTCCCTCTGCCTGTGAAGGAGCATGACAGGGCACCTGGCTTGACTTCTCCACAGCTTCCCCAGGGTGAACCTTCCCAGCCCAGGTAAGGCCTGACCCTACCTGGAACCATGCCCTGCAGCCAGGGGCTGCCACGTGGCTTCCCACCACTGTGGATGCACTGCTGGAGGGACCAGGCAGCTACCTCCAAGGAGAGGCCCTAGGATCCTGTCCTTGGAGCTGGGCTGGCCCTGAGGCCACTGGCTGGCAGGCAGGTGGTTGTGGGCCTGATTATGAGGTCCCTCCAGCTGTTCATTTCCAGCCCAGCAAACCTTGCTGGGGCATTGGGTATCGTTCTTGTATGGAGGTGCAGGTGAGGGGAAGAGGGCATGAAGGGAGCCCTTGGAGGGCAGACTGCCTACCATGGAGCCCAGGCTGGTCCTGAGTGCGAGCCTTTCCTGTGTGAACCTCTTCCTTCCCTCTGGAGAAGTGGCAGCTCCACCCAGGAGATCAAGATTAGGTTTCAGCTGCATTTCAGGCAGTTTCTTGCAGCCATTGCTGCCCTCTCTGACTCCGTGGTCCCAGAGCTTCCCCTGATGGCAAGGTCCCCACCTCACACCTGTGATAAGGGTGAGCACCTTGCCTGCTGTGTGATGACCCTCTTTGGGGCCAGGGGGAGGACAGAGAGCCCTTCCACACCCAGGTCAAAGCTCCTTCCTTCCACTTTTGCTGTACAGCACCACCCCTCAAAACCCAGGCTGTGGGACCTCGGGCACTGCCGGGCTGCCTTGCTCAGGCTGGGGAGCCAACGTGTCCCACGTGCCATATCCACGAAGGAGAGGGTTCCCTCCACACGCCTTCCTCTGCCTCCGGCCCCGCTCAACCTCATTTCTGTGGTCCCCGTCAGAGGCTGAGCCTCGACACAGGCTGGCCAGGCAGAGGATGCTGCCGCCTTGCCAGAGGCACTTCGCTCCCGGTGGCCGGCGAGAGGCAGAGTGACCCGAGATACAAGGCGCGAGGAGAAGTGCAGGGAGTGCGGCGGGGAGAGCCAGCCCGCTGCGGTCCAGCTGCAGGAAGAGCAGCCCTGGCAGCGCTGGCTCCTCCAGCCCCTGGGGGGCCCGGGGCACGCAGTGCCCTCATGCCCTCAGTGCCCTCCAGCTTTCCCAACGTGGTGTGGGTGGGATTTCCATATGCTGCGGAAACCATTCAAGTTCTTTGCTGCTCTGAAGTCTTGAATGACATTTATTACCTAAAAATCCCTCCCCCCCAACAAATAAGTATCTGCCTTTTAAGATGTGTAAAGGAATCTATCTAACATCTGTATTATTTGCAGAAAAGATCTGAAAGCATTCCTGGGATTTTATTCAACCAGAAGAGTCAGGCCAGAAGCAGTTTAAATCTATTGGTAAACTTAGGCTTTTCATGTATGTTTATACACACACACACAATTTCACAGTTATCAGCAATTGAGATAAATAAAAATACCATTAATTATCTGATGATATATATGATAATTGTAGTATCTCTGGAGAAAAGAACTCACTGATTCATCAGCTGTTTTCCTACGTTTTTGCCTAGTATCATAAAGTTCCTGTTTGGTTAAGTATACATGTAAATTAAGCAGTTCTATTGGCTTATCCAAATATAATGATTTTTTTTTCAGTTTGGACAGGTTCAAGTCTAGTATATTTACACAGAGTTATCAAAACAGTTAGAAAACTGTTACTTACCAACTGATGTAAGTCCATGTTTTATAGATTCCTGTATGTTGGCTGTGTGAGAACTAGAAGACATTATTAGGTATAAATATACAGTACCCTTGGGTGCAAGGTGTGCAGCATTGAGTACAGAAGAGGTGCAGCCTGTAAACTTTTCTGGCCTTGAGACCCAGGTTATAATAACCTTCAGTGAAAGTCGGTGTGATGAACAACAACAAAAAAAAATTATCCAAGAATTCAGAAAGTAACAAGCATGTCTTGCAGTGGACTCTGTACTTTTTCCAGCATTAGTGACCTGCTGTAAACCATGTATCCCATTTCATGATAGTCTCTAATCAGAAGAATTGGAACTTGTGATAGGTTTGGCTTCATCACGTGATTTTGTGCAGCTTGATAAGAGGACCCTGTTATAAAGTGACAGCAAAAGAGATAAGAACTCTTGGCAGATAATGGCAGAGAAATGATTAACTTAGAGTGGAGAGGTGCTATGAAGCCCAGAGAGTGGAAGGTTGTAAAGTTGTGGGGTCATAAGATCATACTGAGTGGATGAAAAGCCATACCAATGTAAGTGTAATGACTATAAACTCAGACTTGTGACCTGTCTTCTTGATGTCATCACCTCTTTGCACAGTGGACAACAAGCATGGTTGTTTTGGCTTCTGTAAACACTCTTTGGATGGCAAAACAAGCAAACATTAATTCCTTAAAGGAGGCTTGTGAATGTGCTTGGGATTCTACACCTTGAGGAATAGCGTTAGCAAATCTCTGCTGATGGTTTTGTCTGACAAAACCATTTTATTGCACCTACTCCTCAGGCTTGAGACTAGCTCCAGGTTGTTTGGATGACAGCCATTTAGTTGAACGCATACACTATTTTCTCAATAAAGTGAGAGCTTTACAGCATGGTTAAACATTGATATCTCAGGATTATGATACATAGACAGTATTGTATTCACCTCTAAGGCTGCTTAGGTACAAAATGTATTCACAGCATGTAAAATGGCCATCAGCAGTGCTTTGCTGTAAAGAAATATCATAAAGGTGGGCAGCTGTGCAGATCACTGGGTGATTTTTCAACACAGTTGTGAGTGAGGCAGGTTCTACTTACATACACATCAGTGGAAATGCAGGGGCACTCCAGGTCTTTAAATAACACTGTTGTGTTTGTATCTCTTTAAGTGCAGGCTGTGGCTGGTGGGGACCTGTTTCTCCTCTCATTGCAGTGGCATCAACAACTGTTTCAACTGTAGCCCAATAAATTAAGCCTGTATACATTTTGTGATATCCAACTCAAACCTGAATAATCGGCTGATATTTGATATTTCAAGTCTCTTGAAAAATAGAGAGAAGTTATTCCACTGTGGGCTAGATCTGAAGCTTCTTGAAGTCGGTGGGAGTTTTTCCCTTGAAATTTGCAGAAGGCTGTAAAGCAACATATGCTCTTCTATACACTTTGTCACAATGGTTAGACTTTGATGATAAAGCGACAGACAAGTTAGTGCTCAAACTGAGCTGCTTTTCAGGCCTGGTCAGGACTAGAGGCGGAGAGCATGGCCTATAAACGGGGCTGATGCGGCAAACCGCGCAGTGACTTTCTAAGGCTTGCGCCTTAGAGTCATCAGCCTTGCAGTATCATCTGGTCTGTATAGTACTGCCCTCTCTGTAGCTTAGCAAGGATGGCATGCAGGGAGCGCCTGGTTTTCCGAATTCTTGATCAATAACTGCATGTGCTTTGTTTGCCGTGATAGTATATATATTAATCAGATATTTGGTCACCCAATTAATGAGTCACAAATCATAAATATTCATTTTGGTAATAGTGCATGTGACAAGTGAAATCATAAGGATCTGTGCACCAAAACCATCTGGAAATCAGTTTTATCCTCCTCTTTTTGTTCACTTTATACTTCTAAATTGAGCAAGCTATACCATACCTCCTCACAGCAATGTTATGAATATTATTGTCCATGAGGTTTAAAAAATGCTTTAAAAGCAAAACCTGCAATGTAAATATATCTTCTTATATATTACATGAAAAAAAAATTAATTTAAAATCTGGATAAACTGATACTGTATGTCTTTTTTCCAGGTCACTGAATTTTCTTTATCTGATTAGATTGACAAAAACTATAAGCCAGGTGTTGCAACAGATTTCACACAAACCTAAAGAATTTGATTCTCTATTTTAATTCATTCGATGATCAAATACATTTGAAATTCAATTTATACAAAATAAAAACAATTCTTTATTCTGTCAGAAAAAACATGTCTTTGGGGACTAGGGATAGAATAAAAGAGAAACTTTGCAAATGATACTGTGGTTAGAAACTTTCCACTGTGTCATCAGAGACATTGTTGAAGCTCTGTTGGCCCATATACAAGAGTCTCTGTGAAGGAATCTGCCATCTGTGGGGGAGAAAGATACTAAATCATAAGAAATATAAAGAAACTTCATGCTTTTGGCTTCAAATGCTGTCATTCCTTCCCTTTTTTTGAATCAGTATCAAATGTCAAGGTCATTTAAAAATGCTCCTTTTTTCCCCCTTTCTGATACACGGTCTCCACTGATAGAAGAATGCATGCCAGGTGCATCACCAGATAGACTTTCTTTGCTTTCTTTATACTCAGTCCAATGGGGGAAAGGAAATGCAGGAAAATGCCAGGGCAATCTGCATCAGCCTGTGATCCAGCCGCTCTTTATATTTAACGGTGACATGTTTGCGCCCCAGCTGAGAAGGGTGCATAAGGATGTGTATGATGTTAGGCACATGAGTTGTCCCAATGAAGCTTTGCACTTTAAGTACTAGATCAGTAGTTTTGAACTATAGCCTTTTCACGCTAAACTCCCTGGTAAAGGAGCCGCTGGTCTTACTGAGAGCAGCTTTTCCTAACTACAGCTGAAGCCTCAAGAACCCATTTTTATATCTCTGTGTTTTCCAGGCTTTTCTTTTTTTCAGTTCTGCAAAGGTGAGACAAGGCTTTTGGAAGGTAATTTTGTTACTATTTGACACTTGCTTTTCTATCTCTAGTCTTTCAGGAAGAGAATGAATTGAAAAACATTTACTTTTTTTTTCCTGACAGTTCTTGTATGATGAAATTGTCCCTTGTTTGTCCCTCAGACAAATGTCCTCAAAGAAAATGTACCTGATTTCAAAAGCTTGGCAAAACTCCCTCCTTTGACTCTTGGATATCAAATTATTTTGCAACTATTTATCACAAGAACGGAATACAAAGTAGTTTCTCCTCTAGTGGATATTTTAAGTACTGGCATTTCATTTGGGCATGTAAGAATGGCAAGATACAGGCTCTGGAAGTGGCTTTACAAATGAACAGTGACCTTTTCAAGAGTTTAAATTCCTGACACACATCTAGGTTTAAATTTAATGAGGTCAGTCTTGAGTCTGTCGTTTTCCTTCTGTGTATTGCTCTTCTGAATCCGGTACGTTCCTCGTCGTCTTTCTATGCCATGGCAAGGTATTGTTGACTTTATCGTCAATAAACCTCACCAAAACCAAACGTTCAGCACAGCGCGCTTCAAAGAGGGACATGGTCCTCATTCTACTGAAAGTCTGTAGCAAATGTGGCATTGACACCAGTGCAAAGCCGACCAGGTGCTAGCTGAGCTATCCACACCTGACAGTAAACCAGTTGGTGTCAGCTGGAAGTTTATTTAGGTGAAAAGAGATTTACAAACTCTCTTGTCTGATCAGGCAATCACTCTTTTAAAACTTTTATTCATTTCCATCATTCCAACATTCCTCCTGATCTATCACAGACATTTAAAATTCTTTTGGAAGTTTTGGTGTATTTTTCTTCATGAATCCTTCACGAATTTTATATAATTTTAGGTGTGCTAAACCACGGCTTTTCCCCAGTGGTTCTGTAAAGAAATTAGGAGAATCTGATCTGTCTGTTGATCTCCACCTTTTGGGTGTTTCAGTCAAATAATTATTCAATACTAATTGAAATATAAAAATTTGGACTTAACCAGTTGTTTCCAGAAGTTGATTCTCAATCACTTTTTAGTCATATGATGTGACTGTATGTCTTGTTGGATTTGTTTTTTCTATAGATATTTGCATGTTACGCTTATCACATTAAATATGGGCTATAATAGAATTAAAATGTATTTCAGCACCCACCACTCCTTATCTGTGATTTTCAGCATATTCAAATCCAGCTCCAAAGAGTAGAAGAATTATAGTTCTTTATGGATGTTCAAAATGCAAGCTTTTTGCCCTGATTGCATTAATCATTTAGAATATTTTAGTTTATTATATATTTCTGTTCTCTGACTGGATGAACATAGTTTAAAAGAAACAAGTATTATATATAAAATTGCTTCTATGATTTTTCTCTGATAATTACTTACAATAAACTATTTCAATGGCTATTTCTGCTAATAAATTAATATCTAAAATAGGAGGTAAATGCAGATGTTTGTAATTACTTTCTTAGGTTAAGGGAGCAATCAGGAAGCCTTCAGGATTGCTTAGGAGGGAAACTCAATTCTGTGCAAAAGAAAGTATACAGTTGTGAGTCATGAAGTCCTCCTTTGGCTTTGACTAAAGGGCTGGTGTGAGTTCTGGTCGGGGACAGAGTTAGTGTTAGGGCTCTGTACTGGAGAAAATCAAAAATTTTCCTGGTGTGAGAAGAGCTATTAAGGCAAGTTTTATCTATCTATCTATCTATCTATCCATCCATCCCTCCACCCATCTATCCATCCATCAGCCATCCATCAGCTATCCAAACAGCTTCAGTTTGAATTTTGGGCATACCTCCTTTTCTTCAACAGTCTAACTTATTGGCATATAAAGAAAAATGATATTAATTGGTTACTTACAGTTACTTGTTGAAGCTTATCTGGGAGATATTTACTAGAAATATGAGCAGAGTATTTGACTTTGTGAGAAAAGAACAGATTTCTGTGCAATGAGTGAGGGGAAATTACTTCCATGTATGTACCAGCAACAGGTGTTGTGAACTCATCCATCATTTTACATCACACTCAAGAGCGGAAAACAGTTCCTTCTTAGAGCACTATTAATAAAATATCGGGAATATATTACTTTGGAAAGTGGGGAGAAAAAAGAGTCTTAAAGTACCATGCTGATGCTTACAATTTTTTGAATGTAGTAGCTAGATTTTCTGCTTTTCAAGGTATGTATGTGTAAGTGTAGGGATGCCACAGTGAACCCCTACCAAAATTTGGCATGAGACAGGATGGGAATATCGAGTGTTACCTCAGGAGACTTAATCCTGAAAGGTTGTGGGTGCACTGCTGAGGTTCTGACAAGTGTCTGCCTCCGAAGGTGCGCTAAAGCTCGGCCTTTCTGGAGGCCATGGCACCAGCGGTCGCAAATGCGAATGGCAAGTGAGAGACTGGCAAATGCCAGCAGTTCAGGACAGCATTTTGTATCTAAGTGGAGGAGTGTCTCGCTGCGGAAACTCAGTCAGTGCAGTAGGGACAGAGGGATGTCTGGAGGCTTGCGGAGCGTGGAGCGGTGCACACACACCCAGTGGGCCAAACGCCAGGCGGGAGGGGGGACCCGAGCGCTCGGGCGACGGTCAGGCCTGCCGCAGAGGAGACCGTTCAGTTCTTTCTGTCTTCCCAACAAGCAAGCACAGAATTTGTTCCAATCTCAAAGCTGACATTCCTTGGGAAGGGTATGAGGCAGGAGAGAAAAGTGGGACACAAAGCACTCAGAAACTAAAGATTTCTGACTATTTTTGTCATAACTGTGAGAAAGGTAGCACCTGGCAGGAGAGATAAGTGGATTTTCCTAAGCTGTGTTATAGGCAGGTAAATATTGCTCTGGTTTATGGCACTAATAATTAAACAGCACTCTAGTCTTTCTCTTGGCAATTGAAATTTTAAGGTGGTTGTTTTCTGGAGGCATAAAATCTGATTTCCTGAAATCTGAGCATGAGTAACTACTTTATATCTAGATATAAGCTTCAGGGTAAAATAGTATATCTGTTGTGTCCAGTAGATATATTTCATAAGCATATGTAGCACTGAAGAAACACAGCTGCTTCATTGTCTTCTAAGTCATTTAGGAACCACTCATGGTGAATATTGCAGTTCTAAAAAAAGAGAACAAATAGGTCTAAGAGCTGAGAAATACTTCATTCCTTCAAGAACATAGTCTCCCTAGTGAAGTTACATGAATAATAGATTAAGATAACATATTAATTAATATTTTTGTATCTTTTTATACAATGTGTTCACAGTTTATCAGGCAGTATAGTAATTTTATTGTATGCTTGGGTTACAATAAAAAACAAAGATGACTATGGAGTTTGGGTACTTATGTCGCTGGGGAGAGCAAGAGCGCCTGGAATTTCTTGAGGGAGTTTTCAGGGAGCAGTTTTGAATCAGACCTTCAATGCATCTGCAGTTGTGCATGCAAATCATTAGTTACTGTTCAGCCATTCTGTTTGTATAGTGCCTGGTTTAAGTTCTCGGTCTCAGACTGGGGCTTCTGGGTGTTTCTACCACACCAAGATATAGTAACAGATATTTAATTACTCTTATTAATCATAAATTCACATTAATCTCATCATAACACTGTTGCTTTCCTCTGGTCACTGCTGCCAATCCCCTAGTTAGACAGAAATGCTTTCAGTGATCCAGACAACCATGCACATGCACAATGAAGCTGCAGACCTGATGATGACCTCTGGAAAATACTGTATTACAAATATGTACATTGTCAGAGATGTTTAATAGAATAATAATAGAAGAATGATAGAAAGAAGCTTTTGTCAGGACCCTGAGGGCACTAATAGGCCTTAATGGCCCTGACTAGCCTCACCTGTGCCCACCCACAACCCCTGCCATGGCCCAGGGCTCCATTTAAGCTCCAGCCTGGGACCCTAGCCCTCCCCTGAGCTTGCTGTAGGTGGCCTTGTTCCTGAACTGCTATTTGGATATTTTGACCTGACCTCAGACCTGCTTTGTTACCTTGCTGTCACCTGATGATCCCTGGAGGACCTGCTGCTGTTGCCATGCTGCTCTGATGCTGTAAGACAATGCTTTGTTGGTGACGTCTCTGCCCAGCCCATGTTGTGGCTGTCCTTGCCTCTCATTGCGCTTTCCTTTAGGGTGCGGTTGGCCCTTGATGCTCCCTGGCAGCTTTTACACCATGAAATTACTATCTCAGACTCATCTGAGACTCGCTGGCTGTGAAACATAGCTATCTATATATATAAAAAAAAGGCTGTCCAACTGTTTCTTCTCCCTGTCTAACTAAATCTTTGCTCTTTTATAACATCCACTAGAAGTTCTGAACTAGCAAGCAAAAAGACTCAGGGCAAGGTTGAGCATTTAGGGCTGCCATGAAGTTGGTGAAGCAAGCTAGTTAAACATATCTCTTTGAATATCTAGATTCTCCATCAACGCTTTCATGTTGGTATTAGTGACCCTGTTCTGAGGAGTAATCTTACTTTTACACAACAGAAGGTGTTCCTTCACATATAAGGGAGGTCATTATTACTCTTCTATTACTTCAGTAGTAGTACTCTTATGAGTAAAGCCAACAGTGATTTCATTTGTCATTCCATATTCTGTTCTCTGTCCTTCCCCAAGTCTTTTAGAGCAGTTCTCCTCATCCTCTCCCATAGTGAGCAATAACTACTTCTATAATGAAGCACATGGACCTGCTAGAGCTTCTGCCTGCCTTTAACTTAGAAGGTAAAGGCTTTGCCTGATTGTCTCTCTTGGATTTTTTTTCCATCCATTTACAATTTCCCTCTTGACCTTTTATGAAGGGAGGGTGTAATTTAGCTCAAAATGAAGGGCAACGAAAAACATGCTTTCTTCCGTGGCATCTGGAAAAAAAAATGCCACTGACCTTTGCTAAATCTTACTTGTGAAAACCTGCACCAGCTCTAAACCAGTGGTTGTTGTGCTGGTATATTGCTCTTGGCTGCTCAGTAATGCCCTGAGAGGGGAGCAAGCACTCTTCCAGGTGAGAGATTAGAGAGGACCGTGACATGTGCAGTGAGCAGCTCAGTCTTATTTCTGAAGTATGACTCCCATGCCTAATGTTATCTGTTATCCTTAACTTGATGCCTTGTTTGACTTTTGTGCATCAGTTCATGGGGGTAATGACTGAATAATAAATATTGATCTTCATTTCATATTAACAGCATGGCAAATTCTGAATCTGATAATGTGTAGGATGTCAGTGTAGACCTCCTATTTTTTTGTAGAAGTATCCCCTCACTCCTTCCCTGCATCCTTATGTGCCATGTCAAGAACTTGTATAGAATTCTCAAAGACATAAAAGTGTCATGTTTTACAAAATATTCAAGATTCTACAGTGATTTTTCAATCCTCTATGAAACATTCAGGAACTTCAGAATAATGTACTGGATCAATTATTTACTCAATGCACAACTTGGACAAATTATGGAAAGACAGAAGAGGGGTGAGGTGGGGTGGATATTTTCTCTAACTCAAATGTCAGTGTTCAGACAAAATTAGAGATGCAGAGACAGGGAGAGGTTCTCTTTCGTCAGTTACTATGGACATTTTCTCAGTCCTTTCCTCTTTAAAATTTAGAGACCTGCTGCTGATCTCACAAGAGGAGGCTCAGACCAAGTTTAAAATGTATTTTATAAAAAGCAAAACAAACCAGAATCTTCCTCATTTATCCCAGTGAGGGCTGCTTTGGTGAACTTACCAACATTATTGTGGTATAAAATATTGGGAAGAGACAAGAGTTGAGATTTTTACTTTATTTTTTTAAATTTCAAAAGTTGGTAAATGCTCTGTAACTTTGCACCAGGCTGTAGGATTTTGGCAGGAAGTCAAGCATTTATTTCTGTATCATTTCTCCTATAATATCACTGGTCTTTAGAAACTAGCAGAATTCAGAGGAAACTGTTATAGCTCAAAATGTTTCTACACCATGAATAAAAGCACATTTTGTTACTTCACACAGATATTTTTCTTTCTTGCTTCTTTATTCTGTCACTGATCTTATTTCCTCCCCTTTCTACTTTAGATCTCACTTTCTCTCATTCCCTGGTTCTTTACTGTCTTTGTTATTTTCTGGGCAGTTTTTCTCTGCTTGCTTCTCCATATATACCTCTGAAATCTTATCTTGGCCCTCACACTGAGCCTCTTCTGAAATACAGGTGTTGAGGATATTCAGCCTTTCCCCAACTTGGGCTTTGTGTTGCTTGCAGTAACAACACTGCTGCAACTACCAGAAATACTTCCTTTATATAAAGGCGTGCAGTAAATATTCTGCATATACAACATTAAAACAGCAGGCAATGCTAGCAGCCTGAAGCTGAAACTCTTTTGCACTGTAGTATTTGGAATAATAAGGGTTGCCTTTAACCTTTGAGCTAGCACTGTGTTTCTTCACCTCTTTGGTATAATACACCTCAATTGCAACATGACAGTTGGATGTCCATGATTTTGTTCTGTCGGAAAGTTGCAACCCACAATATTGCTTTGGTTTCCCAGACTGTGCCGGCGGCCCTGGGATGCTGGGCTCAGCTCGTGTTCTTCCTCGGAAGCAGCTGTGCTGGGAAAGTTTGTCTTTCAGACTTATTCCCTGATCAGAACAACTCATGAAGCCTCAGTGTTTTTCTGCCATATGCAAAGACTCTGTTCTATTTTAAAAAAGATTTTTCTGTGAAAAAAAATTTATTTCTGGGGTTTTATAGTAGATTCATGGGATTTGAGGCTAATCCTGATCCTATTACAAAAGGTTGTTTGAGAAAAGCTTCAGTTCAGACAGCCATGTCAATATGTTTACCTCGTCATACGTGGAGGGGTAATGATGTTGATAACATCAAATGTAAATTTACATACTTAACCTATCTGGAAGGGGTCTGTTGGGCTGAGCTCTGTCTAACCTTTTTGAGAAGGTGTCATATCTCCTTGCTTATCTTTGAAGCTGCTTCTTACACTTTGGCTGCTATAGAAATAATTATGATCTCACTTCAGCATGCCACAGCTTGACAAACCCAGCCCAAATCTAAGCATCTCTGTTTTTGACTCTGCCAAACTATCTTGGAGCTGAGCCGACTAGAAAATATAAATTAAACCTATAGAAATTAAATCTTTATGAAAGCTGAGCCTTCCATGCAAGACCTCTGTGTGTCAAGGGGAAATCTGTCAGAGTTTCACAGGCTGGACCTGTGAGCCTGCAGCAGCCTTCTGCTCGTGGAGGATGTAAAGACCCATCTTTAAAGTGGAGACCTAAATGGCTGGATAGTGAATTAGGTGATCCTTGCTTTATCTTATTTGATTTGATTATCCACAGTGTTGAAAGCTGGCTGCAATGTGGTACTTTGTACTTCTCCTTAAGCCTCAATTGCTTTTATACTATTGTTCTAGAAGCTGTTTAGAGAATTGTGAATCTCTGATATGATTCAGTCCTAGAGTCACTCCAAAATACAAAGACCCTATTGTCCTACCAAGTTGCTGAAGTGTTGTAAAGAAGAGCTTGCTACTTGCAGTTTTCTGAATGGCTTTAAGCATATCCCATGACAGGAGAATTCTTAATAAACCACAGAATTTAAAGATGAAACCTACTTAGTTCATACACTGAGAAGGGTACCTACCTTTAGATAGGGCACCACTAATGCAGTTTGCATTTCTTCACAGCAGGTGTCATATTTCCAGGCCCATCCACCTGTTTCATAATTCACTAGCAAGAATCTAGATTTTGTTAGAGGTATTAATATATATTTTTTAATGGCCTATTGGTCTTCACAGAAATTTACATCGATTTTTACAGAGGTGTGATGTTAAATTAGGACAGTATTGTAGGTAAATGTGTTTTTACTCATGTTTTAATAGAAACAAAGTGAATTGTTATAATCCTATCTGATAGAAGTACATCCCAACATCGAATTATTTTGATTTATTAACACTTAGAGTACTTTATTAGCAACACACCTTTAGTTTTCTTCATCCTAACTCTCTGTTTAAACAGGACAGTCATAATAACAAAAGGGCAAAATTCCTGAAATAAACACAAAAGTCTCTGGAATTAGAACAACATTAAAAAAATAGCTTAATAAAACTGTTTTTAGTGACTTACACTCTGCACTGAATTTAGGTGTCTGTTTTTTCCCCACATTATAAAAGAGTTGCAGTGTCATAAGATGAAATTCGGCGTATTCTCAGGGTGAACTGCAGAGGTGGGGCAGGGTGGGGAAGAAGGCCAAGCCCTTTCTTTATTCCCTTGCAAATCGGGACATCAGCAAGGCACAGCTCCACCTCCTGCTTCGTGCAAGACTGTGCAGAGATGGCCGGCGCGTTCCTAAGGAAGCAGCCTTGCTCCCACCATGTACGTACGTGCCATGAGTTGCCCTTTTTAGGCAGGAGGCACATGTGCTTCTACAGGCAATTACAGCATATTCTGTGAACTGTCTTCTCTTATTTCTTGTCTGCTATTTTTCTGGGATAGTCTCTTTGACTTTTTGTTACTCTATTTTTTTCTCTTGTTTGTCAAATGAATTATATCAAATCTTCACTGATGCTTGGGGAAAAAATAAAACTGTGTGAGTCACTACAGTTAGTATTAATATAACCAGGTTCTTTAAAGAAGTGTTCAGCTCTGTTAATGGGAGGAACTCTATGGCAGTGGGATTTCCCACACATCTGCTCTAAAGTGGAGCATACCTCTACTGAGCAAGGAAAGTGCAACATAGGAAGCTTTCAGAGAAGACCTGTAATACGGAATAGCAAAAGTGTCTGAATGAATGCACAAAAATACTTTTTCTCTATTATTTTCATTGAACTACCATATTATTCAAGTTATCTCAGTGGACACCCTGGAGAACACAAGTTCAATGAGAAGAATAGTTTATCAAGCTCTCTCTATTACATAGTGTAAATAACACTTCAGATTTCATTTGAAGTGTTAAAAGTGAATTTTAAATTGTGTGACACCATTTGTTTGACTGGAACACACCCCACGAGACAGGCATAACTGCGTGAAACCATACGGTCTTTTGTCTGTCTTAAGGTGGTTAGAGTACTTTTGGAGCTTACCAAGCTTTACCTAGTGTTTCAAATCACAATTCCACAAAATATTTATATTTCATAGAATATTAGAAGCATTACATCTGAGATCTACTGTTTCAGTGTCAGATGATGTTATTGCTACATGTCCCTTCTCTGTCTGTCTACAAGAGTATTGTGAAGCTTTGTCAGTTAATCACTCTTCTGCTAGTGCAATTCAAAAGAGTTTCTGTTAGTCACTATTGAGCTATGCTGATTCGCACTTACTGAAGATTTAGTCCAAGGTTCATAAAGCACATCAAAGTAAGAGATAAGTACTACAGAAATGCAAAGTATTATAGCAGGGTGATAAACAGATGAAAATTGGCTTTGATAACCACTGATTTGAAAAAAAGGTACAATAATTCTCTTAATTTTGGGCGCACTATAATTTTAATCTGTCATGACTATTTTTTTCTAGTGTCAATTCTGTATTTTATTATACATAGTAAAATCTGCTGCTTAATGCAACTTCATCCCTCCACCCCAGACTCATAGTGCTCAAAATGGTGGTCTTGGGATTAGAACTGCTAGATCTTAGGCATGAAAAAAGTTTTTAATTTAAGAGGCTGAGGCAAAAGCATTTTATAACTGTTTTGGTCCAAGGAGAAACTATTTGAAATGCGATGCTATACATACTTTCAAAATGCTTAGTCTGAAAAGCCCACTTTATCATGTTTGGTTTGGAAGGGAAAAAAGATGCTCTGCCCATTGCAAACTTGATTGATGTTTCTACATGCTATCATGACACAAATAATTACTAAGAAAGGTGTCTCAGTGGACACAGATGGTAGACTCTTGCAGCCTTGAGGTCAGGCTATTCTTTCAACTTTCACTGCTGTAGAGTACCTGGGAATTTACTTTAGTTTGGGAACCTCAGCCAGGGATCTTGGGAGCCAAATCAGGAACAAGGTGTATTTGAAGTGGCAGACAGTGAATGACTGGCACCGAGTATAAGTAATCCATGTGTTCAGGTGCCATTAATTTTGAAAAAAGTACTTACTGTCAGTATTTCTGAAATACTAACTTTCTGAGGCATAGAGGCCTGTCTCTTTGAATATTCTTGAATAAAGCATAGGGTAATTCCTCTTGCAGGCATTATGCATGTGCATCCCACGATGAAAAATGTGTGTCCTTGGGCCCAGTGGGACATATTCTTCCTTTGGTTGCAAGAGAGAAAGTGCAGAGTAAAGTCATAGAAGTTGCTGAGTTTTTTTTTCAGTGATGCAAATGAAAGCTGAATTAATCCCATTGCCCATATTTTGCATAGAAATGCTCACTGTGCTGAAACATACCCGCATTTGCAAGAATGTGTCTGTGTAGTGTACATTTCCAATTTTAATTTTTGAGCCATGCGTAAGAGACTCCAGGGAACAGTGTGTACTGTCAGCAGAAGTTATCTTTTTGATGAATCAGACGCATTGTTTGTACCCCTGCGTTTGATAGACGTGTTGTAATAAGGTCCTGAACTGCTTACTGTGTCTTTATGTACCTTCCCTCTCAGCAGTTGTAACTATTGTGCTGCTTGACCTATATTAATGGTACTACAAACAACAAGTTTAACCATTAACTTGTGAGCCCTGTTTAAATGGATTTTGCCAAGAGATGAGAACTGAAGATTTAAGGAGGTAAAAATTAGAAAGAGGGCTAGCCAATATGAAGTTTTTTTTAGTGCTTACTGAACTGACATGGAGATTACAAAGAACTTCCAAGCCCCAAGAGTAAAACCTAACACTGTATTATTACAATTTGTGCAACTAGTGCCATTCAAGGTATGGATAAGTGATATCTTAATTTTTTAAATTCATTAATAAATCATGTATCTTATCTGTTTGCTTATTGCAATGAGGCTTGCTGTGTAAGCTATATCCACACATAAAACCGTAGCAAGAACAGGCTGAGGGGGGTACTCTGAAGCAGGGTAAATACTGCTTACTACTGGTGCCTGGGAGAGGGTGCGTAGGTTCACAGTAATGTTTGAGGAGACAGTGAAAGCTAGAAGGAGTCCAAGTGAAAGGAGTCAGTGCCAGAGGAGTAGTACTTCAGGCAGTGGATTAAGCTTGATTTAGTTGGACTAATTTCAGAAACTAAAGGTTTACTCACAGAACTTGAATTTTAGGCCGTTCAAGAAAAGGCAAAGCTCTCATTTTTTATACATGACTATGCTATCTCAGAATAAATAGCCATGTGACTGCTGATTTGTGGTAGCTGGTCCCACATGCACACAAAACCAACAGCAAATGTGTGATGGTTCAAGATCCAGTGTAATTTGTTTCTTCATGGAAAAGAGATTCTGTATCTCAGTTCAATGATATTGGTATTTTTTGACCGAAGTCATTAAAGGTAGAGCATGCAAAAGTGAAAAGAGTGGAGGGCTCTGGGACATTCTGCCAAAATCTTTTGTCTTCGCTGATACAGCTGCCTCATCTTATGCACCCTGGCATTTAAATATGCTACTGTTTTCCTTGGGTTATCGTATCTCTTTCTGCTAAGATTTCACCACTCTGCCTGTACAGGAGATGTGTAGGCATCTTGTACAATCCAGGAGTGTGTGTATGTCCTGCCGGGTCCTGATAACTGACAGTGCTGGAAATGTGCTTTAGCTAAAAGTAGCGGTTGATATTTGTAGGTGCAGGTATCTGTGGTTCATTCTCTGTAGCTGAACTATTCTGCAGCATTTTACAGCTCTCAGTCTGCTGTGAATTAAGCATTAGATAGCAATGTGCACATAATCAAAACTGAGACTCTAAATGAAAATCCCTCATGGTCATCTGAGAGACTCCGGTGAGGCTGTCACTGAAGGGCAGAATCGCCCATCTTACTCTAAACCCAGCAAAACGTGGTGTTTGGATGCTTCCTCTAGAGATGTGTGGTTCTTGTGTATTGCTCCTTATTCCAGTGTAGTTAAACCAGGAGAAACAGAACTGTCTTCCTTGTCACTGACCTAGTTTTGTTGAAACAGATAAATTGAAAACAAATCTTTGTCATCCCTCATCTCAAGAGTTGTTAATTGAGTAATACTTCTGTATTGAATTTTAATATTTTTGGGGCCTTGATTTGAGGATTGCAGACAGCTTGGTAAACATCTAATCAAATTACTAAAAGCTTTGTAATAGGAATGGAAGCAATGAGCAAGACTGTCAACATTTTAGTGACGTGTAAGCTAAGTCAGTGAGAGAAGCCCAGGATTCAGGCTACTAAGACTTCTCAAAGCAGTGGGCTTTGTTTGCCTTGGATTTCTAAAAAGAGAGGCGCACAAAGCAATCCTGACTAGCAAGTGAGCTCAGTGAGAGTCACTGGGGGCAGGGGGGACAGGAGGGGGAGAAGCTTTGGGAAAGGTTTATTGGGATGAAACAGAAATGCAACTGTGGGCCAACAGAATTTTTCTTGTCTCTAGGCTTCTGTAGTGGCACTCTTCTCTTCTCAGATGCTAATGATTCCTAAGGTTTGCATTTGCATTGCTAGTTAAACTGGTAAAAACCTAAGTATAGATATTTCCTAAGGGTTATCTCTGCTTCATTAGTTTAATTTATTCCAGAAATTCTACAGAAGTAAGTTAGGATGGGGGAAATCTGACTTAAATTGAAGTGTGTCCATGCAAAGCTGCACTGATTTCCTTAATCTGGTTTAGCAGACAGACTTGTGTTTAACTCAAAGCAGGCCAGGCTGGCCGTGGCTCTTCTCCTCTTTTCTTGTCTCAGTCTATCCCTTCAACTCACTAAACGGCTATGTTCAGAACAAGAACACAACACGGTGACTTCATTCTGAACATTAACTTTTGTTCTAGCAGCTGTGCTGGCTGGCACCCATGCAAGGAAATTTAGCATTTTCTACTGTATTGGTATAGCAGTATGAATTTTATTTTGCTCTGAGACTAATGGGCACATTCCGGCTTGTAATCATGAGAGGGACTGGCAGATGAGCTTTTGAGATGCTTGCTTGTTTGCAACTCTGGTGAACAGCTCCCTGCAGTTCTGGGTATTCAAACCAACTTGCAAGTCATTAGATTTTTCTCCTGGTGCATGTAGCTAGGAAAATTTGTGAACTTACTAGTATGAATATCATTGTGTGCTAGTCTGACAGGAAAGGAGAAATCTGAAGTTAAATGAATTCAATATAACTGCCACTTTCTTTTCAGTTTTCAGAAACATGAAAAAAAAATTTCATCACAAAATGTAACCTGTATAAATATGCACAGGACATGTTAAACTAAAGCAACAAATCTAACTCCATGCCTTATTATAGTCTGCAAAATGGTTATTTGCTGAGGAAAGTATTCTGTGACATGGGGACAACAAACCAGCACAACAGAGCACAATTCAGTTGTTATTTTTTGCTCTTCAAGTCATACTCTCTGTCCTGTATTAATGCAGCAGTCATCAAGATGGGACAGCGTCTTTTAGTATATCGTTACTTACTTTCTGTGCTAAAAGGTTAGCATGAGCTGTCCTGAGAGAATTTTGTCTCATATCAGAGCTATAAACCTTATCTCAGTAAATAGAATAAAGCTGGCTAATGATCACCAACTTTATTTTCTTTTCTTTCAGGGGATAGATTTGAAAACGTAGTAATTTCTTTCAACAATATGAAAAGCATCTTAAAGAAAATAGTCTTCATTACATATCAGTAGAGATAAGTAGCCTTTCTTAGGCTGCTTATCACTCCTATTCTCATATGGGGAGTGTGTGGTTTGTGTAGCTAGCTAGATGGAAAGATGCGTTTCTGAGCATTTATATCTCGAGCCCATGCTGCTCGTATGTGTGAGACCTTCTATGGAATTCAGTGGAAATTTTGCATGTCTTAAGACTTTGATTTTATTTTTTTATTAAAGACATCTCAGAGGAGACAAACTCATCAGTAGAACCATCAGGCAGGAATGGAGACAACTTGCGTTTGCTATGTGACACTCCTGAAATGGAGTGTTGCCAGCTGGAGGCAAATGTATGTATGAACCAGACTGCAGCTGGGAGGGCAATTTAAATTCTTAAAAGCAGCTAGGTGGTGCTAGTATTTATTGCATACTATGTGCAAGGTAAAGCTCAGGAGCGGGGAAATCTGCTGCAGAATGTTAAGAGAAGGATCATGATGGGATGCGTTTGCAAAAGATGATCATTTTAAGTTAGTAGTAAACCAAAGTGACTGAGCATGAAATCCAGGTGCAGTGAGACACCTTGGGATACCCATGTGCATATACCAAGGACAGATAGATTGAAAAAACTGCACAGAAGGAGAGATTCTCCATTTGTGCCCAAAAGACTGAAATATAATGTCAATGATTCACTGAAAATGGGGGCTTTCTTCAGCTCAATATTTTTAGATTTAATGGCATTTGAACTGGCACACAGAAGCGGGCCTTTTACCTCAAGAAGCTTTTTTGCAGCCTCACTTAATTGCTTTATCTCCAAACTTCTCAATGTTCACTTTCCCCCTTCTTACTTGCTCCTGCAGAGTCACTTTTTACATAAGCTTCAGCTATGCTATTCATCCGACGATCTCATTTAGCAGTTTATTCCAAAGGATGTACTAGTTTCTCCATGAAATAGTTCTGCTTCATTTGTTTCCTTGTGTTTGTCTTCTACTTTAGGTACTCTGCAACTAAGTACACAGGTTATCAAAAGCTGTTCTATTAAATTATGTGTTAGTCAGAAGAATGTTTACGGTATGTGTGTTTAATGGCATAGTATTGTAAACATCACATAGTATGAGGACAGCAGCTCTGTAATATTATTATGAGATAAACTTGAACTACTCAAGATTTGGAACTCTGCATAAAATAGTGGAGGTTTGTATAGATCAGTCTCAAGAGTTAACAAACTATATAATGTTGTACTCTGCAGATCTGTCCCTCAGCTGTCTTTACTTGGGAAAATGCCTTGGATTCAGGCTTTGCCTGTGTTAGAGTTATAGGGCTGGAGCTCAGTTGCAGCACCTTAGTACTTCAGCTGTGCCGATTTATGTGTTTTAGGATAATTTGAATGTTCTTTTACTTTTATAACTGTTGATATTTGAAGGATTTTAGCTAGTGCTTTTTTCCTCAAAGCAATCAGCATAACATTAAAGAGGTACTGAGAGCAGACAATGAATCTTATGTGACCAAACGTTGCAAACGACTGAGAAACAAAACAAACTGTTCTGTTTGTGGTGGCAGATTCATGAAGGGGTTCAAATGAGTACAGCCCTTCTTGTTTGTAAGCTACATCAGGGGATGCAGAGATCAGTATCTGCATCTATTGTCCTATTTAGTGTTTCTGGTTGTGTATAAAAAGCAACATCTAGGCATCCAAATCAATCCATGTCCCTGTTCTTCTAGCTGCTCAGATACATAAGCAATAGCAATATTTGTTCAGAGGAATTTATGCGCTGAAGACACAGAAGTGAAAGAAAGGAAGTATTGTATTTCTTTAGTTTTTTAGATGAGGACTAGGTACAAAGTGGTCAAGTATTTTACCATGCTCAAACAAGAAAGAAATGGAAAGATGACTTGATTCTTTTAATTCTAGACTAACATGTTCATCTACAAGACTGTTGTGGATATAAGACTTCAAGAGATCTTTGGCTTCAGAAAATGGCTGTCTTCAGAACAAATGTCACATTGTTTTGTAGCTCAACTCTTTCTCTGCCTTTTAAATAAGACTCTTGCAACACTGCATAATTTTGTATTTATCACAAGGATTATTTTTGTGTCACAGCTGCTCCCCTCAGGGGTTTTGGTCAGAAGTTCGTGGTCTTGGCTGTCCATGATGTTAAGCTACTGGAGTAGATTGCTTCCTGGTCATTCCAGTATTCCTATAAAATGTACAACCTCTCAGAACACCCTGGTTAGCATAACTTACTCTTTTGAGGGCAAAGATGAGAAATTAAATGCTGTTAGTATGGTAGCTACTTTGCAGATGCTACATTTCACTGGTCAATTCTATACTAGAAAGGTGTAGATCCTAAAGTCTCTATCTTATGTGTTGACTGGTTACCTTGATGAGCTCTGATCAGTGCGATCAGGCTTCCCCAGTCCAGGACTACTCACAACTTCATTCCTTGGGTTACCAGCTCTAGCACTTGTCTTTCAACCATGCTCATGGAAAACTGATGCAGTGTCCCTTGACGGGCCTGATGTGGGAACTGTGTACCACCCCTTATGTAGTTCTGTTTTAGATACCTCTGTTCTAGTCATATTGGGTTTCCTCATTGGGGAACTGCAGCTGGACGTAGGTTTTGAGGACTGAGAACTTGGATTTTACTCAAATCAAAAGAAATCTTAGCTTCTGTGATGTTGCATGGGACCAATATCCTGGGACCACTGAATTTCCCAAAGCCGTCAGAGAAAGGTCTCCCCAGAAATATTTGAGGAAGATAAAAATAACAGCTTTTTAGTTGAGAGTAATCCTGAGTTGGCCCAGTGGTTCAGACACGAGGAGGTGGTAAAGGTGTCTGGAAAGCTTCCCTTTATTTTGGCAAACATTATTTTACTGCTTCCACGCAAAAGTCTCATCTTCAGGAACAGTCAAATCAGTTTGAAATGACCGTCATGACCCTTACTTTAAAAGTAGCACTTCTCTTATTAAGAAAGACTTATTGATGTTTTTAAATAAGATTTGAATATTTTATTCTTTTGGGAGTACCCTGGACATGTTGTGTACAATGAAATGAGCCAAACTCCTCCTCTTCACAACAGCTGTGGTAAGTGTGCAAGTGATTTTGCTGCTTTTAAAAACAGGAAAAAAACCCTTGTGTTGCATCACTCTGGCTGGGAAGTGCTCAAAGTTATTGTGACAGGACTGTATTTTGAGCAATTGTTGGTGATTTGTTTTTTAGCACACAAAGAAAGTAATAAATCTGTCACCCTGAAAAATCAGGTTGTGACCTAAAGGAAGGAGCAAATTGTGGCTTTAGGTAAAAAAGAGTGACCTGTCTATGAGGGTCATTTATCATTATAACAAAATTGCTGGTGCTCTCCTAGCTGACCAGGAAGAAAGGCTGCAGTAAGCAGAATCAAGGGATGCAAGCATCCGAATATTTTTAACTGATCAATATTTTCAGGATTTACAAGCCGCCAAAAACCTGTCAGCATGCAGAGTAAGAGCACTGTGCATCTGTTCTAAGGCAGAAAACAAGCAAGAATGGGTTTAATTAGGCAATTAAAACTATGTATATATTTTAGGCTTAGAATAATACTACACTTCAAGCTGTATCGCACTGCAGATGCCTTTATCACTCTATATACTTTATACAGTAGTATAGAAATTAGGAATCAAAACAAACTTCTGAGAAGACTGGAAACAAATGAGCAACAACATAAAAAAAAATCTCTTCAAGATGTTGTTAGCATTACTTTATATTAATGCCTGTGGCACGTGCAGAATGTCTCAGGAAATTGTCTCAGAATTCACTTGAGATAAATAGTTTCATTGTTTGAAAGTAACTAATACTCCCAAACTGCTTATGATTTAAAAAAAAAAAAAAAATCAAACCCCAAAATCACCCTTTTCCACCCTATCATAGATAAATAGTTGTGTGTATCTCCTCTCTCTCTCTAATATATATATATATATATATATATATATATATATATATGTATATATCTTATTAAAAGGGACTAGCAGAACACATTGAATATCCCTGCTGAAGTTGACAGACTGCATCCATTAGAAAGGATGCATTCAATCAGTTAGTCTGATTTGTGGCATATCGATTAACCATGTTTTGAAATAAAAGATTGAAAGATTTTTTTTATATATCATTAATTCTGAATAAGATTTTATAATTAAGAATAAAAATACTTCCAGTTAATTTTTGGAAAATATTTTCCTGCAAGTCTTTCCTTGTTACAAATTTTCACTTTAATCTATTTTTTATAGAGTTCACAAAGACATAATGAAAGAGTGGGGAGGTGAAAAAAGCCAATTTCCTGTACAGCAATTTCCACGCCAATTGCTAGTTTCAGTTGATTGCCTCAGTGCAGGAGTGTCTGATCAGACTAGAACATCCAGCGCTAAAACCAGCTCTAAAATGAGTCTAGAAAAGCGTTTGTTTCAGGCCATCGCCTATTGTTAGGTATTACCAGTAATATGCTGTATTAGAAATGCTTATCAAAGCTATTTTAATATAGTGTGCAAGGACACTTAAATACACAAAAGCTGTCAATGTACTATACATTTTCAACGTATTGTAGAAGATACTAGGATAAAAATCATGTGAAAGATAAAACAGTAACTTATAAGCTGTTTTTAAGTGCATATTGATAATACTGTATTAATTGTGGCTTTTTTCAGGAAATCATTTCAGGATGGTTTTAGGAATAAATATAAATCCCAATGATTTTTTCAGACTCCACTGCATGGCAAAGATGTCTGTGTAATTATTTCCTGAACTGGAGCCCGTGTGCTGAAATCTCTGATCTAGTTCTACACCAAAGCGCCCTGACAGATTTTACCACACCAGAAGACCGGGAAGGAGAGGACTGAGAGGACTGAGCTGAAGTTTTGTGGTTCCATGCTTGAAGGATTAGGCTCTTCTTACAGCACTTCTTCCACTTTGAGGAGTCAATGAGTTAGTCTGGCAAATACCCCAAATTTTTCATTATATAGGAGCATTTTAGCTTCCTGAGAATACTTTGAAAGTGATCTTTATCCTGACAGTATGATTTTTCCACTTCTATTTTTTTAAAAAAGGAAATAAACAGGTTCTATCACAAATATTTTTGTCCCAAAGATTTTTTGATCACTTTTGGCTTTAATGTTTAATATTAATTTTTGTGAGAGTGTGCATCTGGGTGCGTTTACTTTTGTGCTCAGAAATGCTTTTTATTGTATTTGAACGATTTTCCCCTAAATTGCTACATATTCATAAAATAAACTACAGTATTTCTATGCCAGATTTGCATTCAGGAAAAAACTGACTTAACTCTTCTGACAGAGCTGAGTCTCAGGTGGAAAAAACGTCTAGTAATACTGAGTTATTACTAGAGGTTCAATTACCAGCAAAGCTTTCATCTATTCAGTTACAATATGTACTTATTTTGGGGGCTCTTCGTTTTCATTGTTTTCACTCACTCTCAAAGTTAAGTTTCCAAAGGTGTCTTCTAGTATTTTACTTGTAAATTTGAATTTTTGGATGTAGAAAAATTAACTCTCAAAAAAAAAAAAAAAAAATGCACAGAAAGTGTGGAAAATTCTGCCAAAGTTAAATAGACAAGAGACACTTGAAAGCTATTTTCTGAATCTGGTACTTATATTTACATATGTGATTCAACTTATGGCTACAGATTAGTAAAGAATTAAACGTGCAGATTAGTTTTCTTGTGTCAAGGTAACCACATAAAAATGTGGACTTTGTTTGTTATGATATCTCCAAGCATAACAAATATCACCTTAGAAAATGTTAGTGTAGTTACTGTATGTGAACTAGGTCATTGTATTTTTCATTGAGGACTAGGTCACGGGGTTGAAGAGTTGAGTCCACCGCTCAGTGAAGTCAAGCGGGGGCTGTCCTTCCCTCTCAGAGCTAACACTGCCCTGAAACAAACGGAGACTCCGTGACACAGTAATTTAAGGAGACTACAGGGAAGACTGCTATCTGTGGAACCATGAAAGCAAAAGAAACCATGAGTAAAAATGTTGCTGTGGGACAAAAATCAAGTTCTAGTCTGTTTGGTGCAAGTTGTTGTGTGGAAGAACAAGACTCTTGAAAGCTGGAGTCGTGTAAAAGTGTTTCTCTTATCTTACTCCCTTTGCTAGGAGTAATTCAAGTTTCTCCCTGTGCCTCCAGATGCCTAATAGTCCCCAGCTCTGGCAAGGCAAGGTGGGGTAGGCAGGGGGCTGCCACGCAGAAGATTTCATAGCCAAGCTCTCCGTGCCTTTAGCTTGTGGGACCACTAGTGTATGTGTTCTTCTCTGGTTTGATACTGATTGAAAGGAGTGTCGTTGCCTTTCAGATTTTCAGTACTCTTTCAAATTTGGTTGAAACTTGTAATTAAGAATTAAAATTTATTGAAGGAAGACAGACAGAAAGATGGGGAAAAAAGCAAGGAGATAGGTCTAAAACTGTGACATATAGTTATTTTTGAAATTGATATATTTTATTTCTCTGTGGAAAATGATAGTTTCTCTGCCTAATACCTTGACTTTTTATTATTTTAATCACTTAATTTTTTAAAAATTTATTTTTATATGAGGAGAAAAAAGCAGATTATGACACTGAAATAAGGTACAAGTAGAAAATAAAACTGTTTGTAAGGTATTCGACCATAAATGCACCTATCTTTTCAGGATTTTTTCAAATAGAATTGAGGAAGATTTATCTGGAAATGTCACATGAGAGCCTCTAAGAAATATTAATATTGTCCCGTCTGTGAGGTGCAGTTTGCATTCATTGTAGTAAAGGTCTGTTGTACTTAGGTCTGATTCAAGTATTCTGTTAAGAATGAAGTTTACATTTCGGAAAGTGCTGAGAAACTGAATTTGCCATGCAGTTATAGCAAGCTGTAGACAGCAACTGAAGGAGATATATTGTTACACATTGAAACTTAGGACATTTCTAATTTTTGTATGAGTATAAAACTTGACGCAGAAGCTTCTTTTCAGTTAACAGAGTATACTGCATTCTTTGCTTTGCTTATCCCTAAGAATTATAGCTGAGATTGAAAAGGCATAAAATATAGGACTTATGAATGGAGAGAGCATACACAACTTTGTATAATACAGAGTTAAATTTTTTTTTTACTTTAAATTATTATCAAATGGGTGGATAATTCTTCCTTTTCAACATGAACAAGTTATAACAATGCCGTTAAATCTCAATAAAAATGCTAATTGTAAAGACACTTTAAAAAATTTATCTGAATAAAATGTCAAGGATTTTGAACTCTGTGTCCTATTAGTACAGAAACCACTTGATGATGTTTATAGCAAAACTACTGTTATTTTGTTTGAACTTATTAACCAAATTCTGAAGTGCAATATATTTGCTTTGCAACTTATTTTTATGCCTAGTAGTAGCCATACATATTACTAACCAGTTCCTTTTTACTGTATTATTTTTAAGAACTTCCTGATTCAGATGTGAAGTATTATTAGGACCAAGATGGCAGGTTTTGTCTGACCAAGTTATTTTCTTGCTATTTTTAGAAACAAATATGCTTGTATTGTGCAGCATAGATTGGCACTTAGATGAGGTTGGGGTATGCAGCTAATCAATCATATCTAGATAATAGACATCAGTGGTATTGCTTTGCAAGGTTTACCCTCTTTGATTTATGCTAGAGGGCTGGTTTTTTTATGGGACCGTAAGAATATTTGTGACTGAATAATGTCTTTATGACCGAGCCACAGAGACAAAGCCATTATTTCTTTTAAAGCTGTCGATCAACAGTTTGATTAAATTTGTACATATTTTGAGTGCATTCAGGCTGGATGCCATCAACAGAGTAAGTACAATAAACAAAAGATGCTTTTAAAGCAATAGCGATACTGGGCCTGAATTGCTATTGACCATCACCTTGTAGAGCCATTTACGACAGGAGGATATAAAATACAATTAAGGCAAAATGGTAGGATTTAACAGGCAGTCTGTACTCATTTTCCTTGACAAAAAGTCTACATAAATGTCAGGACAGTGGAGATCTGAGCAGTTGTCTTTTTAAGCATCAGGTAGTATTCATCTAATACATTTCAATTAATTTTTAGCCTTCTTTATTAATTCTGAAGTGCTTAAAATCCTTACTATAACTCAATTTCAACAAAAATGAGGTAAAAAGGAATGCACACGCACAGCTGATAAACGGACGCATAGATATCTTCATATTCCAGTTTGTAAGCTTGGGCAGCCCCCACCGAGAGGTTGGTGAGAAGGCAAAGTCAGGCTTTTGCTGAGGTGCACAGTAGGAAACCAAGAGGCAATGGTTATAAAGTGAAAAAAGGGAAGTTCAGACCGGATATAAGTTAAGGCAGAAATTCACTATGAGTGTAATGAAGCAATGGTGCAGGTTCATGGGGGAGGCTGTGTAACCTCCGTTCTTGAAGCTTTTCAAGACCCAGATGGAAGAAGCCCTAAGCAACCTGGTCTGGATTCACTACTGAGCCTGCTTTGAGCAGGAGGCTGGACTAAAAACCATCTGAGATCCCTTCCAACCTGACTGATTCTACAACTTCATTTCCTTTACAAGAATAGATGTTGAGTATGTCCTGATAAATACGACAGAGATTTTTCAGAACTATTTAGGGGATCTGGTTCCCCAGATTTTCAGATGTATGCAGAAGAATTTGGAGCCTCACTGCTTTCGGAGGCAGCTAGATACCTAGAGCTGTGTCCTGGAAAAACTATTTTTTACCACTAGTCTCATTTGTCTGAAGACTTTTAGTTTTTAATCAAATGCATAAACGCACCCAGAGCAGGTACTCTGCTATTTGATGACAGGGTAGAACAAAAGCCACTAACAGGCCTGTAGCAGTAAAAGCTGGCAAGACTTGTAGAAAATTAGACTTTTCAGTGAGTGATTAGTCCAAGCTGCATGTGGACCTGGGGAGTTGTGCTCAAGTTCCCTTTAACTAGAGTTTGGACTGATAAGACTTGACTATACCAATAAGATAAAAATGAGACATTACAACGGAAGAAATAGAGGCTGCTTAGCCTGTAGCTTACAGTCAAAATTAAGTAAATGCCATTTTAGCTATATCCTTGAGGAAAACTGCAGTGTGAACTACATGTTCTTCGCTGCTATGCAGAGAAGGCATCGTGATGAAAAATCTTATCTATCTGTTTGTAAACTAATGTTTTGTCTGGAATCTGCCAGTGGACAAGCTATGCTGATGCCCTTCTGTTGTTTGGATTGGTCGCTCTGATCCTCAAGTACTGTTGCTTGATTCAACTCCAAAGCATCTTTCCTAATCAAGACATTTTTAATTAAAAGCCGACATAATTCTGATATTTTGGTTAAAAAAGAAAAGCCTGATAATATTCAGTAAAATAGATTTCAGCCTTACAGTGCTTGGCTTTACACAAGTCTGATTATAAAACGTTTGCAGTAGAGCATGGCCAGTCAGGGCAGCGGAGAGGAACAGCATCCTGATTCCCTGAAGACTCTATCAGTAATGCTGCATACTTCCTTTTCAAAACCATTACGTTTGAACACATGAATTAGTATTTCCTCCTGCTGTCTCAAACTACATATTCCTGTGTTCAGGACTCTGAAGTCCAAAAGACACGCTGGAGAAGAGCCTTCTAAAAAAGATAGTCTTGTACAGTAAAAATGTGATCTGTTCTATTTTCCTCTCACTTGTTGTTATGCTACATAGAAGGGAGGTTATATGCAGAAAGTAACAAGAGCAGTGTTATTTTAGGGTTAGGGAAATAAATGTAGTAATTACTCTGAAATAAAAGACTGCAAAGAAACAATATCACAAGATAGCAAAGAACAATGCTGACAGTCGTACTTCTATGAACTGGATCTCAGCAGCTCTGCTCTGAGATGTGACACATGAATAATGATAATCAGAGAGACTTACTATAGGGGTGACCAGTATGATGAGATGTGCCTGTACAAGACTACAGCAAAATTTTAACAGGAAGAGCACAGGCAACCAGTGAAAGCAGTTCAAAAAAAATCTAGAAATACTGTTACAGTTTAACTTGCCCCAAGCCCCTCAAGGCAACTTGTAAGGAGCAATAATAAATATAATAGATATGAAGACCATTACCAAAAATGCAAGTAGTAGAATACCAGCCTGTATTCATGTGGTACTTGTCACTATAGAGGGCTCATGATAAAGCAGTATACCAACTTTAGGGCATGGATCCACCTTTTATGTGTTACCTTATTACAATGATCAGTAATCTATGCCTTGCTATGCATCTTGTACCCCTAAATGGTGTCTAATTTTCAGTGGAGCTAAGTGCTACTATCTCTTCACTGAACCTTGCATATGGTGGGCAACCTATGGTGAGAATGAATGCTCAGTATTTCTGAAAATCATGTGTAGGGCTCAGCAATACTGAGATTTACCAAAGGTGGTGTGCTGGAATATCGAATATGCTAGAACATTTTTATCTTTGTTGAATCCTTCTCGTGCCTGTCTTTCACGTGCCCTTTCAAGAGATTTTGAGCACTCTTACTGCAGATTAAGTATATCCACATAAAGTGATGGCCTAGAATGGTTACTGTAGTACACTTTCACAAGGCGAACTGCAGGTGTCTAGACTAGCGATCAGTTTTTCGAGAACAGGTATGTTTTGAACTTCCCTTCCTAGAATGTAATATTCTTGCTGAAGTCCAGCTTTCATTATTTTCCACATCACTATCTCACCTTGCATCTCTCTAGGTATAAATGCTGCTGTCTAATTCATGGATTTTCTTCAGTGAAAGTCTGTTGTTTTTGGATTACTTTGGGTGTAAGAGGATACAACCAGAAGCACCTGTGTGACCATCTGTAGTCTTCCAACTTTGATGCATTAATTGTGGACAGTGTCACGGAGTGTAAACAGATGAGTGTGATGGGCTGGGACAAACCAAAGTAGCAGCAAATGTATCTCAAAACTTAAACTCTCACTGAGCTCAGGCAGGGCTTACCTCTTTCAAAAATATCAGTAGGAATTGCTTGGCGTCCTAAAATCTACCTGTCATCTAGTTTATTACTGTGACCCTTTTAACTGAGTCCTGCACCTTTTTGCCAAGATGGCTTTATAGGTCAGTTAGTACAGCAGTGAGGCAGATAATGTCAAGGCACCTGGCAGCAGTTCATTAAACTGTTCTGTTCTTGATCTGTTATTACATTTTTTGTGTCTATATAATCTTTCTCTCTTGATGTGTGTGTGTTAGAGTGCACAAATACTATCCCTATAACCATTTCTAGATTTTTGTCTCAGAAGTTTCTGCACAGTCAGTGTTAATTTACGTTGTAGCAGCTATTCTTTAGCTGTTGTTAGTGTGCTACAGGTAATGTACATCTCTATGCCCAACAGTGCACCCTGTGACTGCGCTCTCAAACCACCCTTGAGCTCTACGATCAAAGAGAAGAGAAAAGGTTTCCATGGGAAATAGTTTGCTGTAATGCTACTCTCCTACTTTGCAGAAAGCACTTTTAGCTGGCCTGCAGCAGGTGCAGGAATAGAACTAACTTTTCATGACTAACTCATCTGAATGAACTATAACTAAATTAGCCAAAACCATTTACAACTTAACACTATTACACATACCTAAGGAGCAAATATTCCTCAGAGTAAGAGACATTAAAGCAGACTTCTGCAAAACTACTAATTCCCTTGTTGCAGATAGACTGACACTAGAGCTACTGTAATGACGTTATCTTTGGGTACTTCTTTTATATCTTCAAAAGAGAAGTGAAGTGGGATACAACTGCTGCCAAATATTCGTTATCCTTTTTCACAGGCCTATGGGTGCCGAGTATCTCATTACTGCAGTGGCAGGGACCGAGCATCTTTAGTTGCTGTAGTATGTTGCACAAAGGACTTGTCTCTCTAGAACCACTGGATTTCTGTATGAGCTATGGAATCATGAGCAAAATGAAACAAAGCAAAAACCTGGGTTATGTCATTTGTGTCAACACAAAGAGAATAAAATCTAGATGGGTGAGTAAAAGTGATACAGCCATTCTGTTTCTTTCAGTGAGCAAGGACTCTGTCTCTGACTGGTGCAGAGGTGAATGGTGATACGGACAACATGGTCGTCATAGTCAGTAACAATCAAGAATGTGAAAGGAGATTTAATTTAAAACATTTGCTAAATTATTTTTAAAAGCAAATGTATGGAACTTTCCCAGTGCCTATAAAAATAACACTGCTCTTGAACAGTTGTTTACTACTCTGTAATAGATAAATAGATAAATAGCTATAATAGCTAAAGTAGTCTTTATTGAGCAGAAAAATACTTTCAACTTAAAAAAACAGTAGATTCTCGTGACCAAACATGTAGATATATCAGTCAAGCTTAAAGTTAGGGTCGAGATGAATCTCTGAAAATCCTGAATAACTGTAGCTTTTAACTTGTAAATCTATGCTTTTTTAGCAACTGCCACTTATTCCAAGTCATGATAAAATATTTTTCATGACTGAATTAGATTAAATAGAAAAATAGTCAAGTCACTTTACTTGACTAATATTTGTACTCAGAGTCAAGTATAATATCATATAGCTGTCAATAGCTGTTATACTGACTCCCCAAATTACTGTGGTTTCTAGGTCATGTCACATACTGTTGTAATAAGGTGTGAAGTGTTTCAATGACTTGCTTAAGATAGTACAGTAATCCTATGGCAGAGCCCAAAATAAAACTCAAGTGTGGCTCCTGATCCAGTGACCTATTCTTGGAAATGTGGCTGCTGTAGTCCCACTGAGCAAGCAGAAAGCCTTTGTAAAGCATGGAAGATAATTTAATGACAGAGTATTTACAAACCAAGAAACAAAACCAGCAAGTGGCACTGCCAGGCAAGGGGTCTTCTGTTTTCCTTTCTAGCCCTGGTTCCAACTCCATTTTGGCACAAGTCTGGTTTTATGACTGTGCTAATAATCAGCCCACTGTGGACATTTGTGGAAGAAAGTTTATTTCAGACTGGGGAACTCTGTTGTATCCAGAGCAATTTACTACAGAGAAGGAACATTGGCTGAGATGAAAGTCGACTAATCCCCCAGCAGGCAGTCTGTAACGTATTCCTCTGAACCAAAATGAAAATGATGTGGCTAACTTTGGTGTGGGACCTGAGCTCGCATAGATTTGGAGACCTTCTTCAGCCTTTTCAGTTGCTGATCATTTTAGAAGTAACCAAGCCTACATTATTATTGTTGACTAATTGTCAAAAATAACTCTGGTCACAAGTTACTGGAGAAGAGGAAAATAGAAAATTAATTTCGGTGTATGTTTGTGCATATGTGTGCATACCAACACATACGTAATCTTAGAAACAATTCTATTTTAATGATGTGAGGAACTACACTAATTAGAGGACTTTGTGAAGGAAAAGTCTGAAGAGTGCTGCTGCTAGGAAAAGGAGTGAGGACAGAGCATCCTAGACACTCTCGTCGCAGAGCAGTGCTCTTTCATGCATAGTATGCCCAAGTCAGCTTGAAAGAGACAGATCTGAGAGTATGCACATGTGCATGAGGTTAGATGCCAGCTGCATACCAGGCACTTAAAACAAAAAGAAAACTCCTGACTCAGACAATGCTTTTAAAGATACTGAGATAACAAACTGAAATTCCTAAAATGCAGGATGTCCTGCTGCAAGAAGGGCCATTAAGAAAAAGGTGGAAGGAAGCTGGACAATCCCGAAGAGAACCATTCACACAAAAAACCCGCTTATTTTCAAGACCAAATCAAAAAAACCAAACAAATATGCATGTAAATTTATACAAAAGAAATAGGAGCCTATGAATTCTATGCCACCTGTTATTTTAAAGGGGATATAGCTAGTGCTGGTAGTTTCAACAAAGGAGCTGAATTTGCTTTAGATATCTGATAAGTCTTTGTAAAGTGAAGGTGTGTAATTTATCTCCCCAAGCTAACAGAAAAAATAATGGTTCTTATATAGGCTGGCTATAATCCATAAATATGCAACAACCTTTAGATACACAAAACAGTCTCTAAAGAAGCCTAGAGCCTGCTTCTCCTCTCTTTTGAACTCACTGAGAAAATCTTTGAAATGTGTTTTCAAACTGAAACACAGTTTCAAGCTTTCAAACAGTAAACTTTTGACTTGGGATTCTGTTGTTGCTTAGTATTAAGCTGTTCACTTAATCCTTGCTTCATTCTTACAGTCTTTCTCTTATAACCATAGAAATTTGTAAAGATATAATTTTATTAACATGATTTTGTGCTATTAGATCAATAGATAAGCTAATTAAAGCCTAACACTAATTAAAATATTAAACCAAAATGCTTAACAGTATTTGCTGTATACACATATATATATAGTTTGTATTATATGTGTATATATATATATACACGTATGAAGTCCAGTATTGCTGTGTACACTCATATATGTGCAGAGTCCACACACTACAGCCACTTATTCTTGCTAGTGGTCTCCTTTGCTGAAATTAAAAAAAAAGAAAAATTGGTAACACTCAAAGGGTCCATCCAATAGAATGATATTGCTTTATTTAGTCAGGTTTGAGGTTTTTGCAAGAAAACACAAGACAACACATATATACTAGACAGCAGAAAACAATGACAGAGAGCTGCAGTATAATTTGGAACACACTTTTTTTTTTTCTTCTTAATGAATTAAGAAACAGGAAAATATGGCAAAGGAAAATCTTTGGGTTTTTGCATTCTTCTAATATTCTTATATATGAAGTATTCCCCTCCCCCTCCACCCCAGTTATGGTTATTATTGTGTTGCAGAAATAATGTATAAAGTAGACTTTCCCTGCCAGATGAAGAGAGTATAATACTGTGGAAAAATATTAATCTGAATAAAAAAATCTTGGAACATTCTCACTGGCATCTATGCAATGTAGTTCTCAAGTATCAAATGAATGCACAAGACAATTAGCTCAGGCTTTGCTCTGGAAAAGCACAGAGTGGGAAGGCAAAGTTCTTATCCTATGATGCAATAAATTCTATTTTGTTAGCAGAGCTTCAGTTTTTAGTTAGAAACAACTGAAAACCTGCAATGTATGCTTTATTTTTTTATGATGTGACTCAATGCTTCCTGATGGAGTATCTGACATAACTCTTCACAGGCATTCCTTATAAGAGAATGGTTAGCAAAAAACAACTGGACATTCAAATACTTTGTTATGTGTAGTTAAGAAGATGGATTTATATTAGCAAGAATATATTTCAAACTATCCTCTTGCTGGTTACATTTTTTCCTATTTATTTTACACATACGGAAAAGTAATATAATCTGTGGAACATCAATCATCCAGTAGGCCCCATTTCCTCTGCAAATGCTACTTTTTTTAGATTTTCCATGCAACTGCTCTTTGGTGAGCAGATAATAATGTTTAATGCATTTGCTCATTAAGTAAAATGTAGGAATAATTTTGCAGTTGTATTCTTTCAACATATGGAATATTCTACTATATATTCTATGGACATGGCTGTCATACGGGGGGCAGTTGCAGATAAATGTTTCAGTGGATTAGGAGACTTGTCCTAATCACATCAAATGCTGATTCATTTATTAGGGGCAAAACAAAGTGAGCCCTCTTAAAAAATTGATTTCAATCTGTTTGTGTCAGTCTGAGGCATCATGAAGTATTAATAATTAGGCCTTGTGAAAGATAGTCCCAGCAAAAGCTTGATGCTATGAGGATCTTAGCTGAGCCCTTAGCAGAATCTGTATCATTCCATCACTTCTGGTCTCTCAAATGGTTTACTAAAGATCACATTATTTCTAAGTGATTCACATTTCACAAACATGCAAAGTTAGCATGTTTCCAGTGCAGAAATAGGTTAACCGTGCGCATTTCCTTGATTTGCTTTGATAGATGCACTATAGATGAGAAAAACACCGATAGAACTCAACCTTATTTATGCTCAGACAGCTCTTACTTGAAAATGTGTTTACATACTGTCTTCCAGGGGATGTTACATCTCTGTCATTTTAACACAGTCCTTTTCATAACAACAGAAAGACTCCGTGTCAGTTAAGGTAGAAATTTTTGTTCATTCAATCTCACTAAAAACATGTTTTTTCATCATTTAAAAATACCTGTTTCTCTTTTTAAAAATACGTTCTGCGTGGGCCATCCTGGAACCAGTTTGAATAATACCTTCCGAACAAGAAAGCATGGCCTTAGGGCATCCACTTGCCTGGGGCTTCTGTAGGGATCTTGGAACAGAGTTTCTAATAACCAAGGTACCTTTAGCAGTTTTTTTTTAATGTCTGATACAGTAAAATACCTACATCTGTGCTAAACTTTAAAAGTCACAAGATGTCCTAAGCACTGTGAGCCTATGCTTAAAATAAATTCAAACCCAATCAAAATATCACACCGTGGTAACAGTTCCATACTCTAGTTTTGGCATGACTTCATGAAGGGCTTTGTTTGCATTGCAGTCTTTATTTATGTAAAAGATTGATTACTTTTGTCAGAGCCCTCATACAAGAGGGGTTTCCGAGGTGTAGTGCTAGTAGCACTAGGGGTGTGCTCAGCATCCTGCTGCACTCTGTGGAAGTGCCGAGCATCTCCATCTCAACCCAGCTGGTTAGTTGTGAGTCCTGGTGCTGCTGGAACTACCTGGTAGCAATACGTGGTGGAAGAGGCCTGTCGGTGCCTGCTGGGTACCCTGGGTACCTGCTTTTACCCCTGTATGTCTGTATCCCTCTTTTACATACATAATGAAAAGGAAGACTTTATGTATATATGTATATATGCATCAATGTGCACTGTATAATGGGATTAATACAGTGTAGAGTCAGTACTACTATTCATTCCTTCTCCAAAAGGCAGGATGTGGGTCAGACACTGGAACTACCTTGAGCAAGCTGGTTACAGGAGTTTTCCTGCATGACCAGTGCTTTACCCTAGCACTGACCAACTTTTTTACTTAACTGCAGCTCAGTTTGCGTTCTTTTCATCAGTGTCGGGGAAGGGCATTCAGATACAGGATGAGGTATTGCTCAGTCAGGTGTATGTTATATCTCCTAAATTTTTGAAATGCCAGGCAGACCAGCGTACCTTTCTTCACTGTCACTGATATTACGGAGAATGTGAGTTAGCTGATATAGGAAGTGTGAGCCATCAGAGCAGTGCTCCATCTGGATGGATGCTCTCTCCCAGGTTATAGCTGGCATCTGCAGCTTCCAGACAGGGAGGCAGAAATGCTGCCCTGGCCAGATGTGAACTACTGCTCTGTAAGGTGAAAGTCTTTCCTAAAGGCCATCAGAGACTTGCATATGGTGCTAGCAAAGAGGGTCATTGATACGGTCTGTCATGTTGGGATAATCTACCATCTGACGGTGTCTTACGGCAAAAAAGTATACTGGCATTAGCCAGTGGTTAGCCTATGGCAGGAGAAGTGTTTAGGAAGTATTTTACCTCTAAAGGGCAGCTGAACATTACAGTCATTACTGAACTCTCCCAAAGATTTTCTCAACTGAATATGAAGCCTTGGGAGCATCATCAGGACTGTAATAATTTCTTCTAGTTATGCAATGGGGAGGGGGGGACACAGGATAACAGTGCTCAAGTTAGCAGAACGTGGGTGTTGCTTGCTTGCAACCCTGCCAGCTGGGCTCTGTGAAGGCTCTCACACAGTGGTGTCTGGAAAAAATGCTTATAGGTGGACAAACCTTAGATATTTTGAACACTGGACTGTTTCCAGCTCTTTTATGAATTTCTTTGGACAAGTTAATCAATTCATTTATTACTTCTGTTGTTTCACTGTGAGAGTTTTGGCGTAACTTCCCTCCTCATCAGTTTAATTTCACAACTGTGGTGGCTGCATTTGGTAGCCTGGCTGCGCAGCACACTGGTGGGGTGAATGCACTTTATAGACTGGCCAACGTGCAAAGCAAGAATAAAATATGTGAAATACTGAGCATAGGAGAAGCCTTTTTCACTGAAATAGCAGTTCAAACTTGATAATACTATAGAAACACATCATCACAGCTATTCTTCCATAGCTGGAAGAAGCTTCCATGCCATGCGGGAAGGCTGATGCCAGGGGATCAGCCTGCATGTGCCTGGGCTGTATGTCTGCAGGGGCCTTAGTGCAGCTGTGTTTTGGCTTGCTTGGGAGACGCATGGCATTGCAGAGTAGGGCAGGAGATGCAAAGTTCCCACTTGTTTGCAGGCACCAAAAGGTTTCTACCGTCTTATTTTGGAGAAACCCTTTGGGGAGTAAAAGAGTTCAAGTTAAATATAGGCTTGAGGGGAATCTAGCTATTTAGCTGCAATGGGAGCTTGCATCTCTCTCCTATCACACAGCTCTGTGACGTTTTCAGGATTTTCTTCTTGAAAATAAACCAACAAATTCATTTTACAACTTTACTGTGGTTCCTAATGCATATGCGAAGGACAGAGTATTTTTCAAAGTGAAATCGGTGTGAATTTTGGCACTAAGTTTAATGAACGCTTGTTTTCATTCCAAGTTCTCATAATAGCTGTTACCTGATCATTTTGTCTTATATTTTTTATACGTGCCGATGTGTGCGTGTGTGTGTGTGATGATAAGTGGATGCTTATGCTGCCACCTGCATACAATAATTAGGCTGTGCAACCTCAGGGATTAGTTCTGCTGGTGGCATAGCAGCAGCGTTTAAAGCAGGGCATAGGCTGAAGCATAAGGACACACTCACGGTTTAGAAAGTCAGACTGGGAGTGAATTGAGAAACAGAGGTAATGCTCCCAATTTGTAATGCAGCCAAAGAGCAGCAGAGTATAGGTTTCCCAACCCCAGTCTAGCAGCATTTAGGGTGCACTGCCTCCTTCCCACTCCTGTGCTCGGCATTGGCCTGAAGCTCCTGTGCTTTAGAGTTGCTTTGGAGTAAGAAGGGAATGTTTTCTTTTAAGACAGAGAAATCAGCCTCCCTTGGATAATAAGAAGTCTCCAGCGGGTCAGGGGGCGTATTAAAGCTTCAGGACTGTATTCCAGAGAAGCAGAAGGGAGCCCATGTCACATGAAAGACCACCGCCAGTCCCAAGTGCGTGATTGCTGGAGAGGGAAGAACACAATCAAAGGAGCACCGTACTGTTACTAGAAGCTATTCACTGCAGCGTAGTACATGATCGTAAATTTGATATGACAGTTATAACACAGTTATCTCCTCAACAATTACACACTGTATGACTCTGAAAATGACTCTGAGCTCATCTGAAATGTCTTTATTATGAAGTATTAGAAAAAGAAAGGAAAACCTGGATGTGGAAGACAGGAGGAGTTGTGTGTGCTTCACCTTCTCCTGAACTGTGTGTGAAGGTGGTCCCTGAACTCACCTGGGGACAGCGATGGGAGAAAATGAGAAATGTGTTCCCCATAGGCACAGCTCCATGGCCAGGCAGTAGTCCTCCTTTGTGTGGTCCCAAGCTCCCAAGAAACAGCCCATGCCAAGCGGAGCAGACAGTGGCAAAAGTCAGGAGTTTGTTTCTTTCTGGACTAGGCTGGTGGGTACGTGGAGACTCTTCCTTTTTAAACACTATTTGTAGAGGCATTTCAGGAGTTGGCTTGCTCTTGCTCCTATGCCTCACTTTTCTGTCCTGCTCCCTGTCCCCTTTCCTGGCTGGTCTTTCCAGCCTCCAGCAGTTATTGCAACCTACTGTCTCGAACTAGAGCTGTTGCTCTTTGGTCACACCAGTGGCTACAGCAGTACCTGGCAGGACTTGGGCACACATGCTCCCATTTGCTGCTCCTCTTGCCCTGGTCGTACTACAGCTTTGGGTGTTTGTGTTGCTTTTCTATGTAACAGCAGGCAAAATCCCACATAGGGCTCCACTGTAACCCTGGCTTGGGCCAACATGGTCAGAGAGGACAGTGTAGCTTCCAGTGCAGCGGACAACTATATCCGAGGGCACAGAGCAGATCCCTAGGACTAGTGCAGTAGCTAGTGGTCACAAAATGCCACTGGAAGTTACACAAATCAGTCCTTTGGCAGACAGGCCAAATGCATAGGTTTGCTGGCAGGCCCAATCGTAATTGTCACTCCAGATTAAAAGGTAGGGAGGAATTCTTTCAGTGTCATTCCCCCGACAGGTGAGTCATTTAATATTTCTTCCGAGTAAAAGATCTGTTGTTCCTGCTAGAGCCAATGACAGAATTCCCTTTGACTTCCGTCGGGCTAGAGAGTCGCCTACTGAACGCACTTAGCTGATCTCTGGGGCCTCCTTCTTTTATAGCTGAAAAGGAGTTTAATCTCTAACTCACCCTGGCACAGCCCTTTGATTAGAGAGCTAACAAAGGCGGGGATGAAGAACTGCAAGTTTTACGTTTTGTGTTGTCTCTCAACCCATTCTGGTCAAGAAGGCAAGAAGATATAGCTCTGCAAAACTCTCTTTCTTGGTAGGCCAAAAAAGTATTTGTGAATAAACAGCTGATGCTTGGCAAATCTCCAGAGAAACACTCCTATGAGTCATGAAGATCTCTTATTTAGAATGCTTTTCTCCTTTTCTTTCCTTTTCTTACTAAATATTTTGTTATAGAACTGTCATTAATTCAATTCACTGGAAGAAGTTTTGATTCAAGTATGACTCAGGAAACTAGTGAAATCAATCTAGAGTTCTTTTATTTCAGCACCACAAAAAAACATACACTTGTATGAGGAACATTATTTTTGTGGTGTGCCAGGAGCTGGAGTTACTCCCAAGCAAGGTGATGTCTGGGTGGTGCTCAGAGGAAAGGTAAAATAGCACAGCAATGTGGAAGAACGCTGACATGCCAACAGCTGAGCTAGTTTTACAGCAGATATTGTCGAGGAAATAAAAGGCATCCCAGTCTGCTTTAAATGGAAAAGAGCTAACTGGCAGTGTCTTTGCTGGCAGCTTGCCTATTTTACCCCAAAGCTTGATTTGGCTCCATCAGAACATACTCAACACAAATAAAGATCCGGAAGAAGGAAGCTGTATACTGTACGCTTAAGTTCCTCTATTCCTTAAAATTTTGCCAGGGGTGATTTAGCCAGCACATGTGTAGTGTAGCTAAACTTCCTTCTTTGGTACTGCGTATTTTTTTTTTCTTTTCCCTTTTAAACACGTGTTTTTTCTCTCCCTCTCATACTAGCAGATGGTCTTCAGTTATATGCAGGAGCTTCTATTCCCTGGGTTGCTATGCAACAAAATGCATCCTATCTGCATCCTTTCTGTGCTGTATCCCGTTTCCGTTCAACAACTCAAAATAACCAGCTTAGTACTTCAACATGCTACTTCCTCTTTTCTACAGAGTTGAATATCTATCAAGTATCTTCCTGGGCTTCCTATCTCTTCCTGTTACAGCCTTGAAAAAAATGTGTTTGCCCTGAATTGATTTTCCTCATCACTTCCTATTTACATCAGTCCACTTAGTGCTAAGGCAGGCAAAACATACATAAATGAGTCACACAGCTGCTAGCCCATAAAAAAAAATAGTGTCAGCCAATTGTGTGATGTTTGAAAGCAAGATTCTTCATTGTTGTCAGGTGTGGGGTTCCTGTTTGTCCTTTTTATCGTCGCTTTGTTTCCCTACTGATACCAGAAAGTTGAAAACAAACTTTTTCCTTTTTTTTTTCGCTACTAGACTTATGAAAAGAAAAATATGAATCTCCAGCTTAGCAAGGGAGAAGAAGGTGAGATAGAAACAGAGGCGTGATTTGGCTGCTGATGAGGACAAATTTTTCGCTGGAGTTCATTTTGTTTTGCTAGATATTTGCCACGTTATTTGAAACTGCGTGAGGGCGACGTCGGGTACTTGTTAAGGTGTAAGCGTTAGCGTTGTTCGAAGTTGTGCACGTTGCAAAGTGCCTGCACTGCCATTTAAGGCTGAGCAGAGTGAGTACAGCTACTTGGTGCCTCTGTTAAACTCCTTAGGTGAACTTAATTCCCACTTTGACCTTATGCTGGCTTTCCCCGTAGCCGGGAATGTCAGCTCTGGAGAGCCCCTTATCACTCACCCTACAGATAATTTAGTAGGTTAAAGGACACGTAGTGATTTATTTCACCTAACTTTAGCAGTCTGAAGTTGGGCTCGCAGTCTGACCTAGGCAGCAAGGCTTCCTCGCTAGTCGATGGCAAAAGAGAGGCACCTTCAGTAGATGAATTACAGCAATTCAGTCACGGGGCTAGGTGGGATGAATCCCTGAGCCACAGCTCCCGACTCTCCGTTCGCCGCGGAAAGAGGTTCCCTGATAGCTGGGATGAAACGCCTAGTTCTTGAATTGCGGAAACGCCATGGATCTCAAGAACAATTTCCATATCTTGATACTACATGTCAGCATTTCTGGGTGCAAATAATCCAAACAATATTTTAGAGAGGAAATGAAAAATAATGTATTTAATATTACAGATGTAGGAGTAACTACACAAACAGTCTGGATTTCCATAGTTATCGCTCAGAGGTCATTTATATAACCAAATATTTCATTTCTTTTTGTAACCTGTTTTCAGCCTATGTAGCAAGTTCCAACCTTATGCTTACAGCGTGTGCCCAAAACAACTGTTTGAAATAAGCTTTTGATTAGAGATTATTTAAGGCTGAGTTTAAGGATGATATTTATCCAGAGTGCTATTTTGAACTATAAAGGACAGTTACCTACAAAGCATCGAAGTAAAATTTTATCCACCTGTAAAATTCCAAAGGACTCTGACAAATTCTTTTATTACATAACATTAGTTTTCCACAGATCCAGTGGAGTTAGAGAGTCTATGCTTACTACTTGGTTACTACTTCTTTTTTTTTTTCCTACTATTTTTCCTCAAAATTTTAATTTTGCTCTTTGGCATGATGGTCTTCTCCATTGTGTTTGTGTCTCGTCTGATGTCATTTATACTGTACATTTATATATTATTGATAAAATTAATACAGAATATGCAGTCCAATGATTTCTTTTATTTAACTTTGGTGTATTTTAAAACAGTTCAGCCCTGGTATATTTTATACAGATATCATAAAATCTCATGAGTATCAAGATCCTACGTCTTGATATTCAGTATATTTTGTATTTTCAGGTTGTAGTCTTCATTATGGTTCAGCAGCCACAGAAGAATTAAACAGAAATGTTAGCTAATATCAAAGCCAATTCTGAGGTACCAGGTTATGTTTCTAATTAGTCTCATTCTGAGACTAATCTCCACAATTTAATGATATAAATTAATTTCAGCTTGCCACAGAAATAAAAGTAAATAATAAACAATGACACTATTTATAAAGTGCCACTTTCAAAATGAGCATGCAATAAAATTAAAGCACAGTGGACTCTTTTTTAAAATTACATCTTCAGAAAAGCTTCATGTTAACACAGAAAGAGGATGGTGGCTGTAGTCCAGCAAAGCGTAGGCACTGCTGGATGCTATCTCAAAGGCTGCGGCTGTGGAAAGGCCACCTGGCACTTCATACTTTCCTCCAGCTTTAATGTCTAGGAAAATGTGCATTACATATATAAGCAGTGAAGAAGCGAATGGCTATAAAGAGACTGGCAGGAGTCATCCTTTTAAGTAACGTGAGTCATTTTCTGATACCATGTGGAAGGAGAGGCTTTAAGTTCAAGAGAGGTGAGCGAGTTTTATCCAGCAGGGACTTTTGCAGTGAAGGGGTGATTGGTTTGACCTGAGAGCTGATGGAAGGATCCTTCTAGATGGGTGATGTGTCTTGACAAGGCAGGATGCAAATTGGAAGTTGGATTATAGTCCACTCAATAATAATAATAATAATAATAAAAGGCACTGCTAACCCCTACTTTATTTGTTCATGCCAGCTGCTCCCTCCCAGCCAGATATTTCCTCTACTGTCCCTGGAGGTATATGCACAGGTACTTTGAAAACTTTAGGGCCCTGCAGTCAATAGATACCAAACCAAGGACACGTAGATGCGTTGTGAGCACTATTGCTCATTTTATGTGTGTGCACTGCAACACGTACTGCTGTTTGAAGCTCAGATTAAGATTTCTGGATTCCAAATAAGATTTTTACCTTACTTACCTTTTACTAATGCAGAGTAAGTATAAATTGCAGGGTAAAGTATTTTATTTGGAGACCTTGCTGTGCTGCTTGATGGATTTCCTTTTAATAAAACAGATGTGTATCACTATTACCACAGAATGATAGGAAATGCTAGCTGTGGTGAAGTTATTTCAAAATAAAGTTTTTCAAATAGTAAGATATTTCCTCTTAAATGAGCTCAGTGCTCATTTCTTTCAAATACAGAAACAGTTTAAGATGACACATATGAAAAGGATATTCTCAAGCTTTTATTGATAATTAGAAGGTACAGAAAAAATATATATTGGTTTATTACTCTGTAACTTATAAAAGAAAAGGAACTCACTACTCTGTTGGTATCTGTCTTAGAGACAAGCAACCCAGAAAGAGAGGGAAAAAAAATAACGCAGATCAGCACCTTTTCAGTTCTCTTACAGTAATGAAAGTCCAGGTTTCCTGGAATGGACAAAAATTCTTGAAATGTACTACCTCGAAATTTCCTGATACAGATGCTTTCTGTTTGACTTTTTCAAAATATAAGATGTCTTTCCTGAAAAGGTGTGTGTGTGTGTGTGTGTGTGGTTTTTTTTGATAAGAGAGATTTAAGTGCTCTTGAAAAACAAAATCTGTCATTCAGGGAATGGTTAACTCAATTTCTTGCTCTTACTAGCAGCAACATGGTACTTGTAATTTACGAATTCTCGTGACTTTTTTTTAACATGTCACTAAGTTTATCAGTCTAAATGTAAATTCGGCACTTGCAGGCAGAAGAGCTATTTTCTCCTTATCTGTGCTTAAAAACTAGACTAGAAGATAGATTATTTTCTGTCAGGATCTGGTGCATGATGCTGGAGTTAGCAGAACTGATGAATTTGTATTTTACCTTGCAAAAAGTTTAGGAAAAAACAGCACTGGGACAAATCCTTGTGCTGTCTTCACCGGGGAATTTCTTCAGAGAGATGAACAAGCGTGGGGCTCCCCAGCTCAGCACTGGTCCTGCTTACTCGTGGGAATGCAATTTGTGGCTGGTTGCATACAGGACTGACAGACAGGTGGGAGCTGGTGGTGGTGGTGCGTGGAGGAGCTGAGTGGGGCGACCGAGTGGGCCTTGGCCACGGCACTGTATGTGCAAAGCTTAGCCCAGCGCCCACTGCCCCGTTGTGGGGATGGCTCTGAGGTGGCAACATCAGGCTGGTTCCTGCTGAGGAAGGGGAGGGGAAGCAGAAGGACAGGAGAAAATGTGATGGTCTGAAACTGAGACTTTTCCTCCTGAGCCCACTGCACAAGGATGCAAGAAGTAGACAGGCAAGGCACTGGGAATTCGTAATCTGTTTAAGCGCGTTTGGCATCCCTTTATATTTAGCTTACTTTGTGTTGCGATATAAAATATACAGCCTCAGTATGATAGATTAATTGAAATACAGGCTATCATCCAAGAAAAAGCAGATATTCCTGGAAGAAATTGCCATTCACTACAATGGTTAAAAAAAAAAAAAAGGCAACAGGACTACTCTGTGGGGACCGGAGAGGCCAATCAACAGTAAGTCAGAGTGGAGAGCAGAAGTGCAAAGCCCCAGCTCACCTAACAAGAGATGAAATGATGTCTGGTCATTGCTCTAATAAGTAATTTGCATTAATCATTTTCTGGTGGACTCAGTAGTATGTGTCCATGGAGGAATGTTCTTTCCCAAGCATTGATTGCCATTGTATGTAAGAGTTACTTTCAATATATTTCTGATCATTTTCAGTAATAACAAAGGAAGGTTTGCAAGAAGAATATTGTGCAACCAGATTTTAATACAAATGTCGATTATATTGAAATGTTCCAACAGAACTCCATCTTTATTATTGACACAGTAATAGAAAACAGGCAAGCACAGTAATTAGCAAAGTAATCAATTTCTGTGTTTTGCAGATCTTCTGCAAGGAAAATCAAACTGTCTTCTGTTCTCATCACACAGATCCTTTGCTTGAGAAATGAACTATTTTCTCTCTCCTTGCTTCTTTGTGTAGCCTAGTCATTAGTAGCCATTTAAGAAAGTCTGTCTGGGAATTCTTACTAACTTTACTATACAGCTGTATGAAAATCAATAATTTATCAATATACAACCCTTGTTATAGCTAAATATCTAAGGGAATTGTAAACAACACTGATAAGGAGACACCAAGTTCTAGCATGCTCTACCTGAATTTGCATTTGAAATTCATGCCAGAAGCGAGCTTCACGTTTAAAAAAAATAAATAAATCCACCCAGCATGGATTACTTCTGCTGGCTGTGCTCCCCTGGGGGAGTGCGGGACTGCTGTGCTGGTCTGCCGCAGTGGTTTACACCATCTTGAAGGTGAGTTGTCCCATTGCTGGGGGAAGTTCTGGTGGTTTTTTAAGGAGACTCACTAATATTTTAATTGAAGAAGCAGTGTAGTTATATAAGCATGCTACCTCTGAGTGCAAAGTGGTCCTTCTCAGTATGATGTGTTTAAAAATATTTCTAATCCAAACTCTGTGGAAGGCACTCACAAGGGACAAATAACTTAATATTGACATAGACTTAAATATATTGAAAAGACATAAATCAGAATAATGAGATTCATAAAACTGTTAATATTAATGGAGAAACCTTTGGGGAAATGTGGTGTAAAATCAAAGAAAAAGATGAACTTGAGATGTAAGTGATGACTCCAGTTAAATGAATAAAAAATTGGATATTTTGTTTCAATGCCTTCTCAAGTCAGAGAGAACTATTACATCCTTTCAATATTGCGCTTATGTCTTTCATACTGCCTCAAACAGAAAGAACACAAAAATATTAGGAAAAATGAAACAAAGGCATCTCCAGAAGCTTACTAGTAAATTAAAGAAAAAAAAAAACTATTTATTTTTCGCATCATGAAATGAGGAAAGCACCATGAAGCCTTTCTTTCAAAAATTCTCTCTAAAATCAATAGACTAATTCTACACTGAGTTTCAAGGCTATAAAACTTTATTAGCAAGAAAGATACGTATATTGTTATTCATTTGTTCACACTGCAATGGTTAAGGGTCTGTCAGCATTTCCTTTAAAAACCCCTATAATTTTACAGGGAATTCTAACACACTCATAAAAAGGCACTCGCGGCGGAAGGTGACAACCGGGGTTCCCTCTCCGTGTGAGAGGCAGGACTGCACAGAAGCTTTTACATTTTCTAATTACATTTTCTAAATGACTCAAAATTCTGTTTTATGCGGACTTACAGAAAACCGCTGTGTTTTTTTTTTTGTGCAATCATAAAGTTGAAAGTATTTGAAAGGATTCTCAGATTCCCCATTTCTTAGCTGAACTGCCTGTTTACATAACAGGGAAAGACTGTGATCTACTATTTCCCCCATTTCTTCTTGAAAGTCCCCTTGAAGACAGTTCCCATTCACATGTAGCAGACTACGGTATATCATTATATACGGTATATATATATATACGGTATATCATAGCAGCATTTTCAAATCTCCAGTCAATATCCTGGATGTTTTCAGAGAAATTAATTAGTCTCAGGCAGGGGTTACTTTGCTAGCTTGAAAAAAAGCTCTTAGCTAGGGTTGGTAGTGACTATACAGTCAGCTGGATAGACACACTATTTACCCTCCTAAGAGGTCGATTTACGTGCTCCGGGCAATACAGTGGAAGTAACACCACCCTTTGCTGCTGCTTCATTTGCAAGCACTGACTACTCACAGTCTTTCCATCCAGTACAGTTGGCTCAGGCCACTACCGTACTATGCATTCATAATGATTTTTTTTTCCTTTAGTTCCTCCTCCCTCCCCCAACATTTGGCCTTAAAAAGGGGATTTTTACAGTAAGTCTAAGTGATCTGAAAATGAAACAAAGTATATCAGGCTGCCTGGGACTAGATTTTAATCACCAATCTGAAAAAAAGTCTACCATTTGTTACATTAGCAGGTCATCAGGAAGTTAAAACCAGTGGCCAAATCCTCATCTTATCTAAAATGTCCTAGCGCAGTTGAAGAGTCACTTCCCAAGAGATAGCACGACCTGCAGGAGCGCAGACACTTCTGTTGTTCCCTCTGATTCAGAGACTAAGTATTTTGTATCTTCCAGGAGAGGGAGAGACTTTCCCTTCAGCTGCGGCCCCGAGCACGTGCCCCGCAGCAGCGGGACGAGGACGGAGCCCCCCGAGCGGGAGCAGATTTCGAGCCCCCGCTGCTCCCCGCTCCGCAGAGACGCCTCCGGGCTCCTCACGCCTCCTGCTCCGCTCTGTTAGTTTACAGATGAAACTATTTGTGAATTTGAAAATAAAGGAACAGGTTGGCACTGAAAACCGCATTTGATGGATGAAATACTTGCTGAAGAAAATAACCCAACCCAGTAAGCATAGTGTTATGGGTTTTAATAAATTCTCTCAGGGAAGTTTATCGGATGATTTTCTTGACCATAAAATTAGGAGCCCAGAGCTTGTTCTGCATCAACTTCCTGCCTATTAAAAGTGGGCTTTCCTTCCTATGACAGCTTGGCCATAACTCTTTAATCAGTTTTCCATAGCTGAAAAGTGTTTTTGGTTTTGTTTATCACTGTGCGCTGCAAGTCTGTGTGTTCTCTTCTTGGTATCCCCAACATGAATTGTGGTTTATAAACATCCTGTTGGTATTGATGGAATAACTGGAGACTTAATAAGACTTTGATCTTTTCTAGCAACTCACATGTACTAAAGCACAATGTTGGTAGAGTCTTCAAAGTACTAACAACAAAAAAAAAAGTTCTCCGTGATTGTGAGATGTACGTTGCACATTAGTTCACGTGCAATGTTGTCTGAGAACAGCTCTTAAAAAATCTTGACAAATTTTAAAGTTTCAGAATAAAACTTTAAAATAAATTAAACAAAACAATCCTGACCGGGGTAATTAAACAACTGATTTGAGAAGTATTTCTATTTTATAATAGTATAATCTGGTATTTCTTTCAAAAGCTATCTTCAGAAGGGTTTCCTGAAATGCAAAATGTTTTTTTTCTTGTCTTTATTCTGCTAAATTTATTTTATTTAGACACTTATACCAACATCAGTTATAGACACAGCTATAGACATATAGTTGTAATGTAGCAAATTCCCATTTCTTTTTGTGCCTAAGGACTGCAAAGATATTGCTTGAAGTACAAACAGATTTTCAGTTTGGCATAATTTATGATGCAAGCATTCTGAAAATAGATGATTCATAAAACACTCAACAGATATGAAACAATTTTAAAAGCATCTTTACAAGAGAACTTTATTTTGCAAACTAAACACTCCTTTAAAGATGACCCTGTGGACTACAATAGATGGGACAAACAGTGAGAGACAAGTTTCAGATTGCTTTTGAATAACATCTAAAGCTTCATGGTGGCCCCTTTGATGTCACCCCAAGGGGACTGACCACCTGTGTTGCTTTGTGCGGTGATGATTTGTTAATCAGGAAGACAAGAAATACAATATGGCCTCAAGTAAACCTTTGAGTAATCTTAGATGAAATTTAGATTTCTTTTGTTATCCTTACATTATTCTTTACGTAAGATAAATCATTTCACCAACTTAATTAAAACTACTTAATTCTCAGTTTTTGTAGCTGGTCTTTCAAAAAGATCATTCTTTCATGTACACTTTCTTATTTTCCATCTACTGACTAGATAAGACTACACAAAACAGGTTAGACTTTCAGAAGGGACAATTAATCCATATGGCCATTGCTACCTGTTACTTTACAGATGTTAAGCTCACTTAGGATTTTTTTTTTCACTTCACAAGCCATTATGCACCACAGCCTGTGTCCTGTTTTTTTTTTTTTTACCTGAAAGTAAACAAATGAACAAACCATTATTATTTTACAGTCATTTCAAGAAGACAAGGTGAAGTAAACTCTGCTTTTATAGCATAATAAACACTGATCTCCACATTCTTTCTTATCTCCATCGCTTTGAATACTGATCAATGAGGCAATGACACATATTTTTTTCAATTGTTATAATGGCTGTAAATCAAACATGCTAACAGTAGTCCAAAGTGGCAGCAAATATCTGCCTTCTTATAATTTCTTGAATGTTAAAACCAATATCCATTTATTCAGGTAGGAAGTTAATGTCAAGAGGGTAGCTTGAAACTTGAACCTGAATAATTAAATTCTGCATTTGTAGGTGTGCTAGTGTTTAGGATGTTTCCTATAATCATTTTGTCCTTTTCAGAAGGCAATTCCAGAAGGAAAAATGAGGGAGTATCCTAGGAGAGCCTACAAAGACGTGTGAACAACATGCTCTTCTAGCCTGAGCCATATTCTTCCTCTGCTGAGAGCTCCAAAGCATCATTAGCACCAGGCTTTCTAAATCAATGATTTTTTTTTCTTTTTTTAGAGCAGATCTTTGAAGAAAAACCCATCACCATTACATAAAATTACAATTAGGGAAAAAAAACTTGCTAGAAAGTTCTAAAACTAAAGATGTTCTTAGGTAAAGAGCTAAGTGCCTGCGAAATGTCAGCTTTGTTCATGCAAGGGCACAGAGCTGGGTTCGGGCTCGTTACAGTGGTGCAGAGGAGGTGTAAGTCCATGATGTTTACCAGTTTGAGTGGTATGGGGACGGTATCAGGCTCCATTAGCCCTGACCTGATGGCACTACATAGTGACTTGAATTTTAAAATGATTTTCAGTTTCTCCACACTCTTCAGCACCTGCCTTCAAGTCATGATTTTTAGGATGCAGCCCATTAAGTGACAAAACCAAGAACTCAGGCTGACTGTCTGCTGAAAGGAGAACGTCTTCAGAGAGAAGAGTCCTCTCCACCACAGAATCCTTGCCCACCTCCGGAGCAATGTCCCACCTGGTCACTGGGTAAGGTAGGAAAAATAAAAAAGTCGCATCATTACTGACAATGTGCAAATGCATAAGCATGAAAGGAGAAGCATAATTAAACTGCATGGGCAAACCCCTCTAATTTCCTCATGCTAGAAGCTTTATTTGTAAAATTCATTTCTGTTTCAAAGCATACTTTTGTGATACAATTGCATGTTAAGGATCTTCCTGTAGTTACCCAGAAAAATGTGTTTCTACCTAAATGCTAATGCAAACTCACAAATTCCACTTTGATTCAATTCTGTTTAGTGTTTTGAAATATATCCTCTTTACAAGTGAAGTGTTGCCTTTTTTGCTTTGCTTACTTTAAATCCACCATTGGGATTAATTTGGTTATTTGCTCTCAATAATGGAAATAAGTCAAAGGGGAAATGTTTTTCACACTAAACAGGCACCATGTTCTTCTGGTATGAGCGTTCCTTTCCTTTGTTTTTGAAACAATCTTTTGATTTCCTAGGCTTTCCTTTCATGACATTTAGGAGAAAAGGAAGCTCCTGTTGAATACGGGATGCCTGGGATTTCTGTTTTATATTATACTTTTTAAATATTTGAACTCTGCTTCACGACGGAACAAATTAGAGTTGAAACTGCAGGGTGGGTAAGTAGTTTCAAGGTTTCTTTATTTAATTTTCAGAGGTCTATATTTACTCTGCTTCATTTTATACATGAAGTACCCTTTCTGCACACTCTGAACAGTCTTTTTATTGGTACCAGGCTTCTAATTAATAGTTACCTGCACAGCAGCTGTTAATCTTCTTCACTACTAAGTCTTTCGAAAAAAACAGATTCCTTTTACATATTCCTGCCTGATTTTGAGCTGGACTCCACCAGTCTTTGAAAGGCATATGAAAGGTTCCCTCACGCACCATTTCATTTTTCTTTGTTCCCTCTGTATATCTCCAAAGAGTTTTTATGTCTTGATTCCATTTTCAAAAAGCCTTAAAACAACGTGTTTTCTTTTCATTAGTACGGAGCAGGTGAATGATGGATTTGGACATTGCGATTTTCTGTGAGTGGGACGTGCACAGTGCTGGCGCTGCCAGCCAGCTCCTTCCCTGCGCTCCAGCGAGGCTCCGTCTAGGGACAAGTGCATAGTCCCGGTGCTTGCAAGAAGCTGCTGTACAGTCCCCTTGCTATTGTACAGGGCATACTTACTTACGCTCTGGTAGAAACTTCAGCGACTCCCTTTCCTGTTCAGTAGAAAGGCAACTGGGATAAAACTGATTTCCTAAGACAATTTATATACAGCCGCAGTTTGGTAGTCTTATATATAATAAGCAATAAAACCGGTTAAAAGATCATTACATAACTTCCCTGAAGCTGTAACAATGCAATAAAAAAATCTAACCAGCAAAGAACACCTTGCATCACAGGGTCTTCTAATCACTCTTTTCCTGGACTGTGTTCAGACCAGTGACTGTAAAGCTACTAGTTATCCGGTTTCCAACACTGTATTTCCTCCTTTGCTCTCAGTTCCTGGGTCATCATGGAGAGAAAGCCAAAGCTGTCCACTACTCACCATGGTGTGCCAAGCAACTGTTCAAAGCTAGAGAAATTGCTTTGAACAAGGCAGAAAGAAATTCTGATTTTAAACTTCCATATTAAAGCGGTAATGAACTGCGTTTTTGTACATAGCTTTGAAAATCCCCACTGTGGAATCCTGCGCTATCAAGGGTCATTTTAATAACATTGATTGTTAAAAGACACAGCTCTCAGTGTAAAAACAGAACTCATCAGAATTCAGGATAAAGCTGATTACAGAAGAATGTGTAAAATTGAATATTAAGGAGATTAAGAAGAACTGGGTACCAGTGCTATATTCCAAAGGGACACCCATAATGTTCTTACTGTCCCAATCAGCGGTACCCAAAGGCAATGTGTACCTCTGTGAGCATACCCTACTGGAGAGGGAACTCTGAGAGTTTGGCCGAGGGTAATTATAAATATTAAAATCTTATTATCAATGTTTGATAGAAACATAAAAAATTTATAGTTGTATATAAGTTCCTTCTTTTACAGGGGAGATGCATGAGATTTTATAATGCCACTGTTGAGTCATTCTTTCTTTTTTCTTTCTTTCTCAGAATAATCTAATTATTTCTCCCCAAATTTCTTTCTTTCTTTAACAGAGGTAGCCTCATCCAAAAGAAGCAAAATAGAATGAATAGCTGAAGCCCAATATACAGATAAATAGTAGAGTCTGCATCAAGGTCATTCAGATAGGCTGTTGTACTATGTTTTGTTTCTTTCTTTCTTTCTTTTTTTCTTTTTTTTTTTTTTTATTTCCAGTCCCCTAGCCCCTACGCCTCCTTTTACTATTCAGTAAGTATTTGTCACAGGCTCTCCCTTGTTTAGAAACAAATGCATTCAGACATCTTTGCTACTTACAAAAGCGTAGTCTCAAATTACAGCAGTCATTAACATAACAGTAACACATAAGAGTTACTCTAGCATATTGAAAAACCTGTGAAGCTTTCAATGCACTTTATAACTGTATGAGACAGAAATGAAAGGGAAATATCTACCCAAATGTGAATTTCCACCTCCCCATAATGTGCAAGTGGAATTACTTTCCACATTGTTAAGAAGATTCATTAAACAGACACAGAATCTTAAGACTGAGAACCCGCTTATTTTGTAGCGAGAAGCTGTAAGAGATGTAGCGACATTTATATATTTAAAATATGATTATCATAATTGAAAAGTAGAATTAACCAATCCTGTGCTATTTATGATAATGGAACAATAAATACACACCTCAAAAAGGCAAAATACAATATGCCAAAAAACTAACTTAGAAGAGGATATAGCAAACCAAAGCAAATCTTCCTTAACTGCACTTGCAGCATTAGAGAAATTCATTTTGTAAATTTGTTATGAAGTACGAAAGAAACTAGATAGGACATATCAGCTCACCAAATTTTATTACTGCTTTCTGCCTTCTCAGTTGGTGTCTTTTAAGTGACCAGAGAGCCTGTTCTTACCACCCCAGCATCACTTCCACTAAAGCCCCAATCTCAGCTGAATCTCTCTATGGTACTCTAAAGCAAATAATTAATAATTTCTTCAGTTTGTCTTGTGCCCTGTGGAAGCTTATTAACATTATTGTTGCAGAAGCGCTCAGAGAGAGGGAAAAATAAAAAGAAAAAAGATATCTATTTCAAATACCTTCCCAGGCTTCCTGTCCTCCTCCATAACATCTACTACCACACCACCGTTGCTTAGATATAGCTAGTCCAGACACAGGCACAGCTTGCAGAAAATAAAAGGAGCTGTTTTGGCTATCAAACAAAATAGAATGTGTGGCCAACTCAGTATATATAATAGTGGATTTTCATATATTTTTGATCAAAAATCACTAGCCCTTCATAGATTAGACAGAGCAATATGTTTATGGAGACGTTGCCATTGCAGCACTAAGTCACAGTGTTCAGTTCAATTACATTGTTATCAGTTTATTTAATTTAGAATAACAACAGCCATAATAATATTAAGATAATCAGGACTATATGAATATCTGAAATTTCCTTTGTATAAATCGCTCTATTTTGGCATAGCCAAAGACTATAATACAGTATACTGCAACCTAGGACAAAGTACTATGTGTTATAAAGAATTTCAGTAAATGTCCATGGACTCTCTTAGCTGTAAATGAATGTTTTTGAATAACACCAGTAATCTGAAGGTAATTAAAGTAGTTTATGCAAGGTGCAATAAACAGCCATTGTTGTGTCTACAGAACATTACTTTACGCTGTTGTGAAGATGATGTCTTTTTAGCCTCTGAGATGTTTTGAAAAAAAAATCAGAGGCCACTAGTCTGAAAGAAACAAGGACAAGATAATAACTAGAGACGCAATTAATCCCTGTGCTTTAGAATAGTACAAGTTGTTACAACAATCACAGAAAAAGCTGTACAGAGGTTATACGAAGGCAAGTTAATGCAATGCTTAAAAAAAGAATTAAACAAAGAGTGTAAGAAAGACCTAAATTACAACAGCAAAGAAATGAAAATACAACTTAATAAGAAACAAATGTTGCATGCTGTGTATTAACTGTGGAATGCTTGCAGAAAATATGGGAAAGTCTTTGTTTACTCAACCCTGACTCATGGGCAAAGGTTTACATAAACTGGTCTTCTTTCCTGATCGCAAGTGTTTGGCAAGTCCTGCAGGGATGGGTTGTCAATAGGGCTTCTCAGTCACTCGAAGTTAGACACACACTTGGATTCAGTCATTTGGAGCAAAATCGTGGTCCTGCTCTTGTCAGCGGGATGACCCCACTGTATCCCTGGGGCCAAGATCTCCCAGCTGCAGTGGGCTCTGCAAGGGCACAGCAGGCAATGCAGCCCTTAGTACAATCTCTTGTAATTTAGTGAAAGTAAATCAGAATAAATAAATATCTGACTCAGAACCAAGATGCAGCTCATCTAGCCTGAATGGGAACTAGTTTGTCGTTGACATACAACATTGCCAAATTAACCTCCCCAAGGAGAAGGGTGAGATTTATGTGTATATATGTGTGTGTGTGTGTGTGTGTGTGTGTGCGCGCGCGCGTGTGTGTAGGCTTTCAAAAAAATAAAGAGTCTTAATAATTCAAAGAAATGTCTGATGTTGGTAAATGTGCACAGTAAGTACTTGATGGATTGAATTCATTCCCCTCTTTACGTGCTGACATCCTACCCACTACATAAGGAGAGTCTACAGATGTACAGAAACGCTGCACAGGATGGGATGTTTCTTTATGGCATTTCCTTGTGCTTTAAATCTCTGAACAGTTTTCTGTGTGTGTGTTTTATATTGAGTCATTAAGTACAAAAACAAACTTATTCACAAACCAACTTTGATCTAGGTTTCCTGCGACTTATCTCTGCTGTCTATAGTATGCGCTGAAATCCTACCTGATTGTTATTAGCTCCCTAAATATTTATATCACTCTAGATAATCAATGCTTATCACAGTCAATACAGATGTTACAAGTTCCTCAGAGAAAGGCACTGTCAGCATAATAACATTTTAATTATTGCAGCATATGTTTTTGAATGGGTCTTTTGTTTACAGTATCAATTAAACAGAGCAACCATATATATCTAATTAATAGATAATGTTAAAAATATTGTACATGTAAATTACAGATTTTCCCACTAAAGATATGAGGCAATAATGCAATGTCTTGGAGGTATTAATGTTCACTTAATTAATTTAAATCATGTTGCTAGTGCTGTTTTCTGTTTTCATTCCCTTGCGTTTGCACTCTCTACAGGATGTTTTTCATTCAAATGCTGTGTAAAACAAATTTGCTTGTGGGGGTTTGGTGATATAAAATATCTGACTGGCACCAGTGCATTACTTATTCTACATATAACTAAAAGCATAAATGCAGTGTTTGGAGAAGGACTAGAGATAGCAGCATCTACTGGCTAGAGAGACGCAGAAAACATGGTTTCCGTTATCAAGTATGCTGTAAGTTCATGGGGAAGTTCAGGGGCGAAGAGACTGAACCCTCCTGCACCTCAGGATCACAGCCTTATGTGGACTCTTTCACCCTTTCAAAGTTCTCCAAGAGCAGTGCAATATGTTTTTTTAAAGATATTTCAGAGAAAAATGCTGTATTAGTTACATTGTAAACTAATTAATTTAAAAATTAAGATATTTTTTGAGACGACTGAAGGCATTGTCCTGATGCCCTGGACCTACAAATCTGATATATACAGATATATAGACATATATATGCACACACAAACAGAAACACAAACGGACAGACAGACAGACAGACACACATCTATAAATATATTTAAATTTAAATATTCATATACAAAAAAATTCATATGTCTATATATCTATATATATCTGCTGAAATTTTAAGTACTTCCAACTCATGATGTGTGCAAGAGTCAAAGATTTTCCTCGCTCTTCCTGCACCTGAAGTCATTGGACTAGGTGAGAATTTCAGCTTCTGCTTGAAACACAGACTTCCTGGAAGCTCAGCAAAACCTGGCAAATGTGAATCTTCCAGTCCAGATTCAAAATCATACAAAGCCTTTTTATCTTTATCACCAGAATATTCCATACCAAAATAAAGATAGCAGTGTTTGTTGGAGTAGCTCTTGGGAGCTAAGGAATTTTAAGGAAGAGAGAGGCGTCCTCAGACCGCAGAGCCTCGGAAGCAGCTGATAGTCCATTGCAGAGAGAACAACGCTTTGCTCCTTCGGTGCTGGGGTTAAGTAGTAAAGGGACCACAGCAGTCAGGGTGGGAGGTATTGCTCGCTGTCCTCCCTTAAAAGCAGTCCGAGCTCTTCTCTGCTCAGCCTTGCTTCACCAGGGAGCCTCCCACGGAGCTAGAGGACAGGGGTCCTTTGCTGCCACCCTGGGCCTCCTGTGGCACTTGGAAGTCTGCTCAGGGCTTCCCGGATCAGTGTGCTGCGTCATCCGTGCCCCAGCACCCTTCTGAAATGAGGGGCAGTATCAACACTTCAGTGGGCTTTTGCACAGTAGGGTTGTCTGGTGGGTAGCGTGCGCATTCAGTCTAAAAGCCTGTTTTATAAGGCACGTTGGAGTGAATTCGCAAACATTTAGGCAGGTCAGAAATATTGCTTGCATTTGCATTCAGTGGAACTGTCAATGAACATTAAGTTATTTGTGTATTTAGAAGAATGAGAAGATAAGTTGGACAGCCACACATTTGAAAGTTTGTAATTTGACTAGATGTGCCTTCTACTGCTATTTCTTAGCAAGTTGGTCAGTTCACAAGTAGCCCAGTTAATCACTGTATCGCTGCAAACACTCTTTATTTCTAGTTATGGTATCTTTTACAGATGTGTCTCTTCTCCTAAAAATGGTGTCTTGTGTATATCATCTTTACTGTTGGTTACTAGAAATCTTTGAAGAATTTGAACAACTTTTGAATGAAACTTTTTTTTACCAGGTTTGCTTTGTCTAGTATATGGTCAGAAACGTTTTCCTGATTGTATATGATAGTTTGACTTTCCAAATTCAAATTTGAGTTCACTTTGGTAGTTTCGTCAAGGTCATTCATTGACCCATCACATGGCTATTTAAAGACCTAAATGGAGAATTATTCTGAGATGAAGCTGACTTAATTCAGGACTGAATGTCAACTCCTGTCCCTAGAAAATAACTTCATATATCTAGATAATTCTTGTTTTAGTGGATGAAATCTAATCCTTTTCATGATTCAGTTGATGATTGTTTTTGTGCAACAGCTCTGCTGAAGGCTTCTGACAAGTGAGATACTCACCATGTGAGCAGCTGCCAACATGAACAACACGCACAAATTCAAAGTTAATATTCAGTGCAGAAGCTTAAAAGAAGTCACTTCCTTGATGCATTGGTGGGAACAAAGCACAAGTTGTTGACCTGGAAATGTAAATACAAAAGAAAATCTGGAAAAAAAAAAAAGCCATGTCAGTAATGCAGATTCCATCTAGAGATTAAGGAAATAGTCCTTAATCTTAAAATTAGTCCTTAGTCCTAACTCCTATAGGAATTCCTTAGTTCCTAGTACGAAATAGTTTTGGTTGAACATATTCTTGTTCTGCTGATTTCTAGCTGACATAGACCTTCATTGCCTATTTTGCACCCCTGAAAATACAGAGAGGGAGTTTTAACACTGAAAATTTCATGCTAACAATCTTTATTTTACTGTGCTGAGACATGAGCTGTGTTGTCAGTGAGTTGGTCTATTTATTGCACTGATCTCAGTGGAGAATTACATTAGGACATTCAGTGCCACTGTACTTGTATACACGATGAAGGCATTAGATTAAAAGTTGATCCACTGTTTTCTTTCTAGCACAGATCAGTTCTCTCCAAGTAAAAAGTTTCAGGTCATTTCTGGGGCATCATTGAAGGTAAATGAGCACTGATTTTTATTAGCCTTTCTGGCAGATAAGAAGGTTTCAGTTTTAATGAATGCAAGATCAAATATTTGACAGAAAGTGAAAAGCAAAGACCGGAGGTATATACCATAAAGTGAAAGAGGGAGGAGAATAATGAGTTTGAAAAGTATAAAACACAGATTGTTTTAGTGGAAAAGAATGCTACAAAGGTCTTCGTGTGAATCTTCGATTCTAGGAGTTTCTGCCAATTCCTTTTATTACTATTTCAAGTAACCAGGTACATATGGCATGTTTGTAAGTAAAGCAGTCAATGAAGTTAGTTACACCTCTGCATTTATTACCTTACCCCAGAGTATTATTAACTTTTACATTCCCCATAAAATATAATTTATCACTTAAATAATTTGCTTTGTGTCAGGGTTCAGTGTGCTTCAGTGCTTTTCTGCTCATTAAATGAGATATTTTTACTTAATGAGCCCAGAATGTCCTTTGCATTTAACATTAGAATTGATTTCAAACACTCCATTTTTCTAACATATTTGTGTGTAATTTCAGAATGTGGACTTCATCCCACAATCTTACACTGAAAGAAAAAGAGCTACAAAGAATAATGATCCATGAATTCTATAGAGGGACACAGTAAGTACGGGTGAATAGTTTTTAAAAAACCTATTATCTGTCTGAAATTTGCATTATTTGATCTAATTTGGAAGTTTGACTTGTTCTTTGAGCCTGATGCTGTAGTTACCACATGCATAAAGCTCCATTAGAAAAGTCTTTTTTGAAAGGGCACCACAATATTGCTTGCTGTGAAGTTAACAGAATATAAGCATTAATTCTGTGTTTAGATGCATGTATGTAACATGCTGCTTCATGTAACAGGCAAGTATTTTTTCAAAGGTACACAATTCATGTATAACATATGCCTCCATAAGATAAATGAATATTGTAGAACTATAGCAACGTACACCTAATGAGAATCTGACTATAGCAACGTACACCTAATGAGAATCTGACTTGCAACGGTGAATAATTGACAGTTTTGAAACTAATTAATAAAATCTGAGTAAGGAAATCCTCTGTTGTACAGTAACTCAGTGGCTCATAACAGTCATTGAAATAAGCCAAAACCTCTGAAATAGCTCAGCAATTCCAGGATAAACATTGCATCATTACACTTTAAGCAGAATTTGGCAGCAGCTAGAGCTCAAGGAGCTGGTGAATAGCACATTACGGATTCACAACTGGGTGTTCGCTTGAGGCTGTTGCATCAAACATAACCATCTGCACCTCGGTTGTACACCACTAACATGCAGGGCCAGGTCAGTCAGGTGCTCACCATCCATGGCCATGACCACAGCACGAAATGCTAAATACGGGATACTAAAGCTGAAATTTAACCCCCATAGTAATATTGCAACATTGACATTTTTATTATTCCTAGTGAAAAGTGAAGAAAAGAATAGTTTAGGAAATAATAACCAAACCCAAAAGTGTTGCTGTGTTTAACTGCACTCAGGAGTCTCCCTTCCAGCCCGGCTGCAGTCACCACTGAGCCTGGCAGCCTGGTAGGCATGCCCGTCTGCTGGAGCAGGTCTCACCCCCTTAGCGGCACGGGTCTCCCTCCCCCGTCACCCCACGGGCCCGGGGTCTCGGGCTGGGCTAGCTTTCTCGTGGGGCACCTGCAGTCCTCCCACCCCTGGAGCGGGGGGGGGGGGTGCCTGCAGCGGGACCGTGCAGGGAGGTGCACAGCGCTTCGCAGCCGGCAAAGGCGCCCAGGCCCCCGCTGCGGTAGGTGAGCTATGCCATGTGCACCGGCTCGGCAGCCTTGCTCAACACGCTTGGCGTTTACCGAGGGAAATCTCACGTTTCTTACTAGCCTGACAATATCCCATTAGATTGGACATATATTATTTTTAAAAGTGTTTTAAATAGGGAAAGACTAGTGCACGACGTAGTATTTATCCACAGTGTCAGGTGGGTGAAGCATATGGAAGGCCAAGTTGGTCTTTTGGTGCTGCCATCAGTGTGCAATGATGTCCCCTGTGGAAGGCACCCTATTCTGTTTTTCCTTACTATCCCTTGTCCGTTTTGTCCACTTCAGCTGCAAACAAACAAGGTTGGTACTTTCATTTCTATATCCTGAATTAAGAATGCACAAATTTTTAATATTTTTCCACTGCAGAGTGAAAAGGAGAAGATATCTTGTTTTCCAGCAATAAGTATTACTACAGTTTGCTTCAGGGAAATACTGAATTATCACATAGATACTTAATGCAGTCAATGATAATATGATGGCATACTTATGATCACTTACTGATTAGAAGGCCTAATCAGAACTCAGAAAAATACAATATTTTTTTAATTCTGATTTCATATGAAAACTAGGTGCGCCCTTCATTTCATTCCAGTTTTAAGGAGGGATACAGAGTATTTTAAATCTTATATTTAAATTATTTTACTAAATGATCATTATCATTGACCATTATGTGTTAAAAAGAATATTTCTTTTAAAGAAAATAAATGATTAAAGCAAAATATCTAATTGAAATCAAAATTCATTAAAAACTGAATTATCTATACTAACTTGGTTAAGAAAACAACTTCATTGCTAAAGAATACAAATGCCGTGAGCATCTTGATGTGTATACACAGAAGAAAATGTGATGACTGCACCTACTTTGAGAAATTACTCTGCTGGGTCAGCTAGACTCCGGGGAGACTGGTTTTCTGCATCAAAAATAGGCAAGTAGTTGCTGGAAAAGAGGAAGAACTGCAATACCCCACCCATTTCTGTGCTTGACCAAGCATTTTATTGCAAGGTTTGTAGCTGCCTGTAACACAAACAGGAGGATACGATTTTCTGCCCAAGGTACCTGCACAAGGCTGATTTTGCTTGCTGCCAGTCCCAGCGATGTGACAGTGTGAGAGAGAAACCAGGGGAAACCGCAGCTGGTTTGGTGTGGAAAGGTTCTGCCATTCCTGGGAGCCTGCCCCGCACCCCGAACCACGTGCACACGGCGCGTGCCCAGCCGTGGGCATCGTCGCCGATGGAAAGGGATGTTCCAGTACGTGCAGGAGCGGGCAGCAAAACTCACCTAGATTTATATTTGGATTGTAGCTGAGAAATAATCTCTGCAGTTTCAGGAGAGTGTAAGATAAAGGTGCTTATCAGAGTCCTTTTGGGAATGGCAGTAAGTGGTTTATAGCCAGTTTCAGTTAATACAAACTCTCTATAAATAAGGATACATAACATTTTACTCTGGTAGACTAAAGCAAAGGCGCCCTTCACTCTTCGGGAGATATTAAAGTACCCACGGTGAATAAGGCGCTTGACTTAGTTTTAACTGTATTCTTGAAAGAACCAACCACATATTTCTTGGAGTTGTCCATAAACAGTCAAGTTTACTGTTGAAGAAGAGTTTTAAAATTAATGATTTCTTTCTTTCTTTTTTTCTTTCTTTCTTTTTTTTTTTTGGACATATTCTAGCAAGACTTACATTTCAGGTACATGGGACATTATTCTATTTCTTGCTTTAAAGTGACTGGCTTCAAGGAGATGATAGGCAGTAAATGTGTTCCTTGGAAGTATATGCCATGGCATTGCTTCAATATAACAAGTACTTTCCCTTTTATCTCATTAAAAAGTCTTTTTTGCCAGTTTTATACTTGCTAACATATTTAGTTTTATATGCCATTTATGGTGATAGACTAAACTGTCCTGAGTTTCAGTTGTTTAGTTCCTGATAGCTGCAGCTCTCCTTGAAGCCCTATAGCTGCTGTCACATCGGTTGTGTGCCAATGGTCGGTGCCTTTCCTGGGGTCATGCCTGATGCTTTGATGAAGTCGTCCCAGGTCTATTATTGCTGCTTTCGTTTACTTTGCCCATACTATGTATACTTGCTGGTGTTCACAAACCCGTGCAGAAAACTATAATCCACTGTAATTCTTAAATCTTCTAAATGCCAGGGATTCTCTTGGTTCATATTGTCTGCCGCAGAGTGTGAGTCCTGTGGGGACTCTTCTCATGTGGAGCAGATGCTCCACACCTTTCTGTTTGGGTCTCATGGTGTTTTAAATCCTTCATTATCGGATGCATTGCCCCAAATAATCTTCAGCTAGGCTGGAGTAACTTCCCTCGCTTGCAAACTTCTAGGATTATTTTTAGATCTTTTCCTAGCCTTTTTCTGAGTGTTCTGTACCAAATCCCAAACATCATCTGGCTTTTTATCCGGAACTTAATCCCCTCCCCTCCCATACTTTGAGGTTCAGGTAGTTCAGCCTGAGGTCATTTATAAACTCCTCTGTGGCTTCCCTCTTGCTTTTGTGTTGCTTGCATAAAACCATATTTCTCATACCTTTGTGCTTTGGGAGGTAATGCATGTGGACTGATTCAGACCTCTTTCTAAATAGAATCATAGAATCAGTAAGGTTGGAAGGGACCTCTGGAGATCATCAACCTCCCTGCTCAGCAGGGTCACCTAGAGCATGGTAGACAGGGTTGCATCCAGGTGGGCTTTGAATATCTGCAGGAAGGAGACTCCACAACCTCTCTGGGCAACCTGTGCCAGTGCTCTGTCACTCTCACAGGGAAGAAATTCCCCCTCACGGTCAGGCGGAACTTCCTGTGGTTCAGTTTCTGCCCGTTGCCTCTTGTCCTGTCACATGGGACAACTGAAAAGAGTCTGTCCCCGTCCCCTTGACACCCTCCCTTCAGGTACTTGTACACATTGATAAGATCCCCCCTCAGCCTTCTCTTCCCCAGGCTAAACAGGCCCAGCTCTCACAGACGTTCCTCATAGGGCAGGTGCTCCAGCCCTCTGATCGTCTTTGTAGCTCTACACTGGACTCTCTCCAGCAGCTCCATGTCTCTCTTGTACTGGAGAGTCCAGAACTGGGTGCAGTCCTCGAGATGAGGCCTCCCCAGGGCTGAGTAGAGGGGCAGGATCACCTCCCTCGACCTGCTGGCAAAGTCTTCCGAATGCACCCCAGGAGACCATTGGCCTTCCTGGTCACAAGGGCACATTGCTGGCTCATGGTCAGCTTGTCACCCACCAGCACTCCCAGGTCCTTCTCTGCAGAGCTGCTCTCCAGCAGGTCAGCCCCCAGCTTGTACTGGTGCCTAGGGTTATTTTTTCCCTAGGTGCAGGACTCTGCACTTGCCCTTGTTGAACCTCAGGAGGTTCCTCTCTGCCCAGCTCTCCAGGTCTCTCTGAATGGCAACACAGCCCTCAGGTGTACCAGCCACTCCTCCCAGCTTGTTAACGTAGGCAGTTGGTTAAAAGTTGCAAATGATACAGGTTTGGCTTTAGGTGTCCTAAGTTCTTGGGAGTTAAAATGTAAGTAAGTAATGCCAACAAGCTTAGATAGCTAATCTGTATTTTGGAATTTTCTGAGTTATGATCTGAAAAATCATAATTTCATTATAGAAAAAAAGCCCTGAAAATGAAGCTACTTTTGAAGTTCCAGTGTCTGAAGACTTTGCCAGTCTGCAACTATTTTGTCCTCTTACATGTTAAGTTCACAATGACTCTCTCTGAGGAAAATGGACCTGACTCTTATTAGACATTGTACAGTATTAATGGCACGACTCCCTCATATTTTATTCATTAAATAAATTTGTCAATGTGTTTTTCTCTATTTTAAACTTTTACTGTAAAGTATTATCACCTTAAAGCAATTGATTCCTAGTGTGAATGCCAATACTATCCAGCCACCATATAGTCTCCTAATTATGCTGAGGGTTTTTTTTTTTCCTAACAGCATTTATTTTTAGGGTGTCAACAATACTTCGGTTAAATGTAGTGTAAAGTGCACTTATTTAGCAAGTTTGTTCGTCAGAAAAAGGGCTTTTGTCTTTGAAACACTGTTATATTTTTTCTTTCTGTCAGTGTGTGATACAGTAGAAATCTTAAATCAATAACACTTTTTATTCCTATGAAATTGATGCATAACATCCTTCTTCACACAGAGGTTTAATGTGTTGTAAATTAATTATCTGGAATGAGTACAGGGTCAATGGACCTTGGTATGACCGGGATGTAACGTTGAAGTGTTCCATTTCCTCCCAGCCTGCACGCATCTCTTACCGCGTCTTTGATACGTGTCAGTTAGTTATGCCATCTTCTGCAGTTTGTTCCCTTAAGTGTTGTTAATGCCCCTCTAGGGCTTGATCGATAGGAAAAATTCGTTTTACCATAAATTTGCACAACAATTTTCTTTCTTCTGAAGGCAGGGCATCTTTATTAACTACACTTGTATAATGCTTGCTAGTAAACTATTCTAACTTTTGCAGGAACTTAATAGCTTTTATTTTAAACTGGAGTGAAATTATGAAAATGTTTAATATGCAGCAGTAGACTTTTTTTTTTTTTTTTTTTTTTTTTTTTTGCTTTCACTCACCATTTCTGGCAGGAGAACTTTTGCTTTAGCATTTCTATGCAGCAGGCCACATAGATGAATAAAACTGCTGGAAAAAACAGCGGGAGAAAGATTCCCAACCAGGAACAGTGCAATTAAAACCTGTGTTCAGTTCAATTTCCTTTAAAAACCGGAGTGGCCACCTCTACGATATTATTTTTTTCCAAGACAGCTCGGCTACTAGTTGCTACAGGAACAAGCCGCCGAGCAGTGAGTAAGGGCTCTCCGCTCCGCATGGCATCGCGGGCCCAAGGTAAGAAAGAGTCGCGAGCAACAACGTTCAGTTTTAGATTATTTTTATTTAATTGGTGCAAGAAGGGTGGTCCGAATACGCCCGTGCCTACAATTCAAACCGTGCTGATACTCCGGGGTTTTAACGGGCTCTTGTGAGTGACGGATGACACTAAACCACTGAAGTCGCAGGCGCGCCTAATCTCACCGAAAAGAGGAGATGCTGCTTAAAACTTACGGCCCGTTGGGGGGATCAGTTTGACGCGCTGCGCTGTGTCAATGTCGCTTGCGTAAACTTTTGCTGAAGCGGTTTTCCTACCGCCTGGTGAGTGATGCTGTCGGGCCTGCGAGTCGGGGGCGCTGGAATCAAGTCTGCTCCGCTTCCCCCGATGAAAAGGTCGCTGCCACCGCTAAATCTCTTTTACTCGCTGCACAGTTGTTTGTGTCAGAGTCTGTCAGCCCTGCGGGATGTCAGGATCACACAGCCGTGGCAGGAACAAGGAGCACGAAGTCCCAGGTGGTGCGTCCCCGGGAAACGTCTCTGATCTTTGTGCGAAAGTCCTGCCGAACGCTTTTCGTCTGGGGTTTTGGGCTCACTTCGCCTTGATCGCAGAAATAAACAACGTTCGTGTTTCACTGCCTGCCATCTGGTGGGCCTTCCCCGCTGACAGCTCGTCGCAGGGCCGCTTGCATGCCTGCAGTCGCAAGCGAAGCAGTCCCCTCTGCTTCGTTTCGTCAAGGGTGCAGGTATAAGGGCACCAGTTAGGGCACAGTTAAGACTCGGCCTGTGCTGTGTTATGTGGTAATGTTTTGACAAATCATCACACCAGATCAGGATCACAAATCCTCAAACTATGCATAAATTATTTGGAAAATACTTTCTTTTTAAGAACTTGAAATAAAGTAAGTAAGTGGCCAGTAAAAAAAATCAATCAATCAAATGGAAAATCTCCCCCGACCTACCAACACAACAAAGCGAAAGGCAAAAGCCTCAGAAAACTGCAACGTACTTTCCTCTTACTCGAAGGATCGTGTGAACCCTTCCGTGCACGGGTGCAGGCAGCTGATAACTCGGCAGTTTTTCTCCCCCCATGTCCCACGCTGCCGGCGTGCCGCGGCGGCGGCGTCTGGCCGAGAGCGGCGCGAGGAGGGTTGGGAGCTTTGCGCTCTGGCCGCGCGGGAGGCGGACGCCACGTCCATCTCGGCCCGGCCCGGCCCGGCCCGGGCGCCCCGCTGGCCCAGTCGCCTGCTTGCTCCAGAGGCCTGCGCGAGCCAGAGCCGAGCTTTCCACGCAGTGATGTATTTCTGTACGACCTTGCGGCTAAATTGGTTTTTTTGAGCGGAGCGGTTTGCTGCTGAGGAGACAGAACGGGACCCGAAGGGGGCAAACACTGAATCTTTTCGGCTTGACTTTCGGTCAAGGTAACTCGCTGGGGCCCGCGGTGATACGAGTAAACAGCTGCCAAGTGAAGCCTCGTGTCAAGGCTGGCATTTGGGGCACCGCAGGGCGCCAGCCACGGGGGCACGTATATCAGCGTGCCAGGCACCCCCCGGCCGGGAGGGGAGAGGAGGCGCCAGGCTCCCCCTCGCTGCCCTCCCCGCGCCCCTGTTCTGACTGGAGAATGCTCTTCGTGCGCCCCTGGCTCGCCGTGCGCCCCTGGATCTGGCCTGGAGGCCATCTCACGCGTTCGTCTGAACGGCAGGAAAACAGAGTCTCTAATCCAAAGCTTTCCCCACCATTCGTGAACGGTTTGAATGAAAGACGAGCAAGCCAAAAGAAAAAAAAAAAAATCAGGAAGAAAAAAGAGTTTTTAATTTCTCTGAGGAAAAATTCCCTTCCACCTCTGTTAATCACTTCCTTGTTTGTACGGCTGTCTTTCAAAACATCACCCAGTTTGCTTTTAAGATCATAAATACTTCTCCTCAGTTCTCCCCCCCTGCCTCCTGAGGGAATTTTAATATAAAAGTTCACCTTTTCCCTTTCTTATCAGATTCATTTCTACTGTTCAAAATTGCTAAATCGTAGCTATTCCTACTTACATAATTGGAAAGCTGAATAGATGCCTGTCGTATCAGTTCTAGTGTTTACTGAAGACCCACAATGTTAGACAGAGGGCAAGTCTGGGGAATGTAAACAAACAGCCACCTTATCAGGACTTTTACCACTGAGAAATCGAAAATAACATTTTTTCTGTACCCTCTGCTCTCCATTATCCCTTGAATTCTATGTACTGTGCTCAGTGTTTATATATTTTCTATAATTTTCAATTTTTAGGGACACAGGTAAAATAATTGAGAACTGTCTAAATGATTTGTCTAAGCTGGAAGAAAGAGGTCTGGACTCTCACGTTTGCCTATACTCATACGGTGGGTATCCTTTTTATAGGAATTTTATCACTCTGAAATAAAACGAAAGAATGCATATATGCTAATTTTTCCATATACACAATGTGGACATTTTAATCATTTATAAAAACAAATTTTCATAAAAATAATTTTGATTTTACTGTGCATTTCAAAACAAAATTAGATATGTGGTTTTGAGAATACATAAACTTCGGCAGCCAAGTAATCAGGTTTAACTTGAACCAATCACCTTAATGTATTTCCGGGGGGGGGGGGGGGGGAGGAAGGAAATAAAGCCAGTATTTAGAGAGTATTCAGACAGTATTTAGAGAGCTTTGGAAAGTTACTTATTGATCAAGCCAAATATTTGAGATGAATTACAGACAACAAAATCTTTACGTCTTTTTGTGGGACTTGAAGCCTTCCCAGAGAAAAAGTTTGCCTAGGTGTATAAATATATGAATTAATGTAATAACTCATTGTGTGAATCGTTATTGGTAGTCCCACATTATTTTTCATGTCGAAGATTAACAGATTTGATAGAGAAATGAGCCTTTTCTGTAGTGGTTTGAAATCTATGGTATGAAGCATCAATGCGTAGATGTTAGGGTAGATGACCAATTTATCTGAGAGAGAAATGGATGCATGAGATCTGTATCACATTACCAATAGTTACATAAAGCTAAAGGAAGTAAATCAAGAACATTTCTAGAAATCACAGTTTAGCTCCAAAATGTAAAATTAAGCAGAGACTGAAACTAAAGGCCATGCTCAGTTGAGATGGGAAGCCAGGCTCAATAAGGAATGAATAAATACACAGGCCAAAGCTTCAGCTGCTCTAATTCATAATGCAAGATCTTCCTTCATATATGAATGTTCCTAAACTGAGACACTCAGATGCAATATTAATTCATATTAGGAGTGAGAAAAGTGATGCTGATTGAACCATATTAAAAAAAAAGTTTGTAAATGTTCTTAAACTGTGACAAACTTTCTCCTCTGAAAATGAAGTTTATACTGATCCTTTAATTTTCAGAAACATAAAGTCTTTAAAAAGAAGTTTTCCAAATGCTTGCAACACTTAAAACATGAAGAGGCTCATCAAATCCTTTTTCTGCAGACATTTTAAAGGAAAACAATTCAGAAGAGTTAATGTATGCATTAGTGCTAAAGATTTGAATGTTTGTAACCACCACCAAATGACATCAATCCAGTCCCTGGGGTCATGCTGCTCAGTGGTGATTTCAGCATGTAGAGTCTCCACGCTGATTAGCTTTCTGGGGAAAACTGGCTGCTCTTCATTCCCAAACCAAGATTTACTTTGCCATGTTCATTCAAAAGGCCGTGCAACAAACCTGGAAAAACATCTTTATTACTAAGATACAAAGCAGAATAGTTTTCTAAGCAAGATCTTTCGGAATCATATTTCTAATCACCTCAGCTAACCTCTTTAGTGTTTCAGCTGCAAGCCCTTTGTTCGGCCCCACATGTGCAGTAGCATTCTGCATTATTATATATATGCATTATTTTGATGTATCATTTTTAATGAAAAAAAAGTGACAGATGTGAGTTCCTTTATATAGCTGAGCCAAAAAAGAGAGGAAGAAAACAAAACCCTACACCATTTCCACATCCTCATCCTCCTTTTACAGCTACGATCTAGGTTGCCCCTGTTGTTGGCTAATGTATGAATAGCAGCATGCATTTGCAGATTTTACTGCAGGAATAAAGCAAGGTCAAAATAATATCTAATGTTCAGGCAGCATGCTGGTGTTCTCCCCATCAGCAGACTATTCTTAAATAATGGTAACAAATTAGCATTAAAAGCTTTCCACAACAAGATGCGCTAAAATCAGAGTAGATGCTCAGTGACCTACGCAGAAAAAAGGGAAATATATTACACTGCTTTCTAGTGCACCCAGCCCCAGCTGCAAGCAGTGTCAATTATGTCACTACAGCTTTTCAGAAGTGGAACTGGCAAGAATCAAGAAAATAGCAAAACAAGAAAAAAACAGAAGAAAAAAAGCGTAAAGTCTGGACGTGAAAAGAGAGAGCGCTGCCAGTGAAGGTTGTTTTGCTCCGGCACTGGGTTGGAAGGGGCTGCCCTCTTTCGCACGATGGGAGCCAGCTTCCCTGCTGTGTTCTCTGAAGTGGCTCATTGCAGAGCAGTAATATTATATCTTAATAAGCATAACACTGTGAACTGAGGCATATTTTTAAGTCAGACACATGGGAGGGAAACATATCAGAGCAGAGCTGTGTTATTTTTAATGGAGCATGTGTTTGTCTTGTAAGTGTGTCAGAAGAAAAGGAACAGGTCTCAGGTTTCTTCTCACCATGTCTTACGTGGGACGGGCACTCTGACTGCCTAAGTGGCATTCGTGGTCTTTCTTTGATACTACAAGTGACACAGGATAGTCTAGACTACACTTACACCTCTGATTCTTTTCTACTGTTTGTAATCAGTGCTCATTTGAAGCTCCCCTTCAGAGGAAGCTTTTTAAAAGCAGAGTGAAAGACTAAGCTAGTTTTCATTAGAAAAAGATAAGAAGATCGTAATAAGTAGCTCTGTCCTCTTCCCAAATTTTCATGAATATATTGTACATGACGGGGGCCTTGCTCTGCAGAAAACATACTTTCTTTTACTTGTGACTAGAAAATAGAGCTTCCAGTGTGGAACTGATAGCTGTCATGTAAACCATACTGCAGCCCATGCCACTCAGCTCTTATTCATAACACCAAACTAATATTAGACTAAAAATATTTGCAGTGAAATTCCAAAGGGCATTTTGAATTTCAATTACTATGGATAATGGGTTTTTTAATAAGTCTTGGGTCAAGATGTATCATAAAACTATTTTCTACAATGCACAAAAAGTATATTCTGTCTTTGCGATACGACTGGATCTAGTCTTACATTCAGCAGCCAGCTGAGCCTGCTTGGCTATTATAGTCTCTTCCACCATTCCTAACAAATGAACAAATAACTAGATGCCCCGTGAAACATTTTAAATAGAACTGTCTCCTGGAAAAACTGTTACTGACAGAGACAGGTTCGATCCAGATCAAGGGAACCTGCTTTGGGTTAGGAAGATCAATACTTGTCACTGTTTTCTTTCTTTCTTTCTATTTATTTCTGGGGTTTGGTGGTGTTCTCTCTCTCTCTTTTTTATTTTTTTATTTTTTTATTTTTATTTTTTTTTTTACTAAGAGGAGGTAAAGATTATGATGAATAAAGTAAAGCAGAAAACAAGCAATCTATGAGCTGAAGTGCATCCTTCTTATTAAACCTTATTGTGCTCCTAAAGCAGTAGCAGGAGCTGTTGCTATGAACTCTATCATGCAAGAGGCTTTCAAAAAAGCATTTAAAACTATATATTAGCTAGAAACCAATTTGTCTACAAATTCTGAAAAAGCTGAAAGTAGCTTGAAAAGAAACCAATGTATTTGAAAAGGGACCAATAAATTTCATGGCAGAGTAAATTAGACGCTATTTTTTACTTTTGAAGTGTTTGATCAAAATCTAGTGCTGAGCACAAGTGTCTTAAATTAATTCTATTTAGACTGCCTCTCTGTTGGTTACAACCTGGATCGTCTGACCTGGATCCTATATTACTAACTGCCCCACTTTCCTACAGTGTTTTCTGGCATATGCAAGGGAATTAGTGTTTCCAAAACCAGCTGGAGGCCCTAAGATCTTGTTCTTATGTTTTAAAAGGAATGCAAAGGTTTGTGTGTGCTGGATGGATCAAAACTATGATTACTTTTATTTAATCTATTTAAACAACATTATCTAATATGACTCTGCTTAACAATAAGAAAGCCAATTACAAGGAAAGAATAGTCACCAAGACCAAATCACCCCAGTAATGGAAAATTACAAAAAAGGATTTGACAGGTCTTAGGAAGCAAAGTTAGCATTATAGCTACAATATTCTCCATAGCCTTTGGCTAAGTTCAGGAATTCAGCCTACAATAAAATCAATCTTTTACAATCCACAAACATTAAATTCATCATTAAAATGTTGTTCTCCCCTTCCCAAACCTTCTGAGTAACAAGCATCTCAGTATGATGAAAGGCTGAGAACAGCCTTAAGGAAAGCAAAAAGAGCAAATCTGGAAAACATATTCATATTTTTCTGGAAATGGGTAGTATTCATAAAACATTTAGCAAGTTCAAGGTCAACTTGTTCTCTTTCTGTATACTATTCATAACAAACATTTGACAACTCAGTGACAGTCAATCTAGCAGCTGAACTGAATGTATTGGGTCATCCAGTTCAAATAAAAGCTAAATCTCCATTGTGGAATGAGCACAACAAAAACAAGAACAAAAGACTTCCCTGTTTCTGAAATTTCAATTAAAATCTAAAAAGTAAATTTACAAAAGAGAGGAAATAGACCTAATATTAATAAAAGCGGGCAACATATCTCCTTGAGCAGGCATATGAGTAAAGGACAAGTGATCATAGTCCTTTACACAGGAGTGAATGGTTTCTTCCCTATCAAGAGAAACTTTGTAATCCTGAGTATTGCACAGGTTATTTCAGTGTATCCTGTCTGAGAAGTGACTCAATGCAAATAAAACATTCAGCTTTTGCAGTCGGACTTTCTCTTTGGACTTACCTTGTCTTTTCACTGTCTTAAAAAGGCATAATTCTGTTCCCAATATCAACTGTGTTTGCATCTGTTTCTCGGTAGGCTCTGTCACTTAGTAAAATGTGTCCCATGGAGGCTTTTGCCCTAATGGAAAATGAGGAGATTACACTCATCAGACTGGAACCATGATACTGTCATCTCACTTCACATCTGGTCAAAATAGCAGCTTGAAAAGCCAGAAAGATACACATTTTGAAAATTAAGGGAATCTTGAATTCTGTATCCATGTGAGTTCTGACGCGGGGCCCATTTGTCCTTTCAGTACCACTTCTTGCTATAGTCTCTGTTACCACGAATCTTATTTAAAGAATTTATTCTCTGTCCTTATATATCCTGAACATGAACATACATGCAGTATATCCATCTGTTATAAAAACAAGAAAATATCTTAAGTAAATAAGCAATAACCAGATATAGTGTACACTGAAGAGTTCGTTAAGTTCATTTGTTTACAATACAGATGGTCCTAAACAACCAGCTGACACCTTCCCTCCACCACTTCTAATTTCCACAGCTATTTCTACCATAGAAAAAGTGCATATCACCAATTGCTGCCTTTGTTTCATCAAGATACAAAATGAAAAACAACTAGCGATTGTTTTGTGGGTGGGTTCATGGTTTAAAGATCAACTATAAATTGAGAAGAGTATCAAGTTCACAGCACAGTTTGCTCCTCTTTGGAAACCACTACCTGGTTTTGTTTTCAAAGCTGCCACAGGTTTTCAATAGGATTCTTATTCTAAGAGCTCCGTATCTTTCATCAGCCAGCATCCACTGAATCACTACCGTCAAAGTTAGTGTCAAATTCTTCTGCAGACATTCAGCTGGACTCCTCTACAGGGATTTAGCCGCAAGGCTTGCTGGAGGAATGATATTATTAACAGGCCCACCTCCCCCACTCGGAGTCTTTCAAACAACAGCTATAAGGATTTTGAATATCCTAATTACTTATTTAAAATTTTAGCTCTCCTCCCCGATTCTGTAAGGTATTTTAGAAGTGGTTTTCTGCATGCAGTTATAAAGTATGTCTGTAGTCCAGGAGGACAGCTGACAAGCACAGTGAATCTTGCTCTATATTTGGAAACATCTGCTATTTCACTTCCATGATGCACAGTGACGTGCTGTTTCAAGAGGAAGAAGAAGTCTGGGCTACGCGGCACTAGTTTGTGGTTATATATTATGATGCTGAAGTTGGGATTCCTCTAATCCAGCTCCAGCCTTCTAAATCACCCTCTGGAGGTACTTCTCCATTGAGTAAAGGAGTTTGAAAGAGTTGCTGAATTCGGCCTCTGACTGGGAGACCATTTGTTGAGGAAATGACTCCCACTCCGACTGAAACCGGCTCTTCGGGTATCAGCAATGTTCTTCCTCTGGGTCATCTGGTCATTCTCCAAGGAGAAGCACACGGGCAATGTGACTGTGATGTGAAGGCACAGCACTTCACCTGGCTGGATTTGAGGAATCTGGAGGTGCTAAGGATCTAGGAGATCTGCTTTACTGTGCGTTTTACAAAGCAGTCACAATGAAAGGCAGAGGTTGCACCAAACATTTAAAAACTCAGTTGCCTATTAAGGCGACATGCCCTTTCAGGGGACAATAAAATCTGGCAAAATGCTATTCATGATAGTGATAGAGAAAATACTGTCTTTGAACAGCTTGTGAAAATATTTGGGTGGAAAATTGTGGCCTGAATAACCTTTATAATACTTTATGTATGGGTAAGGTGAATGGTTCTATCAACTATCTTTAGTCTATATACGGATAATTTTGAAAGGATAGTTTAGATTCTTACCTTAAACCGACCCCCAAAAGGCCTTTCCATGGGTGTTTCCATGGGGATCAACAGTGGCTCACTGCTGGAGCAGGACAAGGAGCCAGATACCCTAGCAACTGGCCCAGTACCATTCTCCTTTCGGTCTTTGGTTTTTGAAAGGAATGGAGTTAAACTTTGGATGGATTCAGACCTTTGCTCATCTCAGTAATAATTATTAATGGAAAATTTAAATTGGAGCTAGAGGAGAAAACAGGAGTGTCAGAGAACTGAATTAGCGCATTTTTGAAGTGCTGTTAGGATGGTACCATTTGGGGTTTGTGTTTCTTCTGTCTGTCTTCAATCATGCTGCTAAATACATTGATAGAAATTTTGAAAAATGTTGAAAATTTGTTATTTTGAGAAGCATGTGTACCAAATTCTTTTTAAAACTACCTCATCTAGTCACTACATAGAAACTTTACATTATTCACATTACTTTCAGGGCAAGGCAGTTCTGTTGGCCAAGGTTATGTTTAAAAGGCTGCGACACAAAGTACTACCTAATACTATGGAGAGGGCAGACTTCTTTTTCCTCTTAAATTTAGACATTAGTGGAGTATTTCTTCAGCAAAACTAGTAAGGAGTACATTTTGATCTGTCATACTCAATTTGATTTGTCAAAATTCTGAATGATAAAAGCTACAAAAATCAAACTATTATATGAACTAAGCTGAAAATGATCTTTCTTTCTTTCTTTTTTTTCCTTACTAGATGTTATGCCAATGTTGTTAAAGTTCCACAAAATATGTGGGCTTGGAAGGAAAAACAATTAACATTTGGAACAGTTGGACTTCTAGCATAGAATGCAACATCCAATTCTTAATTACTCTATTGCTTTTTTTCTAACCTTTCAGCTAACTTTCAACAGATACAGGGTGCCAAAAAATCAAATACCTTTATGGAAAAAATACCCTTAAGTATATAAGAAGTGTAAAACAAGTGCAGTGTGTAATAATGAAATGGGCAGTACCATAACATACACTCCAAAACTGAGAGCTAGAAATGAAAAAAATAAAAAGAACTATCCCCTAAATCTAATTTAGGATATGAAAAGGAATCAATAGCTTGAAAGAAATCTATGAATTTGCCCTGAGGTGAAACTCTAAGGTGGTGAGAAAAGCTTTTATTGTGAGATGACTATGTAAAATCCCTGCATTTCATAAAAGACTATTTCACAATCTTCTTTCTTTAGAGGTTGTTTTACACTCACTTACATTATTCAGAAATGGTTTACACCTTCACTTCCCAACCAGGCTGAGGCAGCACTCTTTAGCTATCCATAAAGGCAGGAGTTACTGCTTATACTAGTGATTTTTAAGAGGTATTTTTGGTTTTGGACTGAAAAAAGTTATCTCCCTACACTTGCAGCATTCCCATCCCACATTTTCAAGAAACATGATTTAAGCAACTAGAAATTGTTAGATTGGCTTCAAAACCATGAGTCTGAAGTTAAACAAGCATATTTGGTGTGTCTCACCTTCCAGGCTTTCCTTGTAGAAGAGATCACTTTCTAACTTCTCCACAATCTTAGTGATTTTTATTTTTTTTTTTAATGAACAATGAATGGTTTTAGCCACTTGAGTCTAGAAGCTGAGGCTTACGTATGTCAACAAATTCAGAGACTACAGTAGCTGTAGATAGTGTATTGTTTCCCAATTCAGATTTTAGATGTCACCCTGAGGGAAGAGGTTAAAAAGAATTAAATTCTTTAAGCCAAGCTTGTTTTGGGTTCTTTCAGAGATCAACTCTGCCAAAAGGGAACCTTCCCTCCCTGCTATCTGGCCATTTTACATTTCTTTTTTACAGCTAGATCCTTATAACCATCAGTTTTGGCTGTCCAATTTCATATTCACGTCTGTACAAGGAATAGCGACACCATCTGTAGACGCGACCGAAGTCACAGTCTCATAGATACTTGACAGATTTCTGCTGCACGCCCTTCCAGCAACTGGGGAAAATGAAATTTGTCCTGGCTTCTGAGCACCTCTGCCAAGAGCTTCAGTTAGACTTCGTTGTTTCTTTAGAGGTCATGGGGACTATTGCTGGTACACAGCTTTATATTGCAATATGCAGATAGTCAACTTTCCTGACCTTAGCAATTATGAACTAAGATCTTTGTGCGGCCAAGAATCAAAAGGGACTATCATATGTCTCAGAAAGCTTGTTAAAAGGGAGATCTATGGTACCACCTCACAAGTGAGAGAGAACATGCGGTCTCAAAGGGCCCCGTCGAACTCTTTTAAGGAACAAGGCCTGGCTTCGTTCTTGGGCAGGTTTTGCAGCCCCTGCCGTCTTGTTTCCTCCCATTCAGATTACTCTGTAATACCCATGTGTCTTGCAGCTGGTACAGAGCCACAGCATCTGAGCTGGCTTCAAGCTACAGGTAGTTTCATTTCCAAAGTAATACGCAAACCTATGTGCACAAAATACAACTGATTTCCTCAGGGAGCTGTGCACTGTAATGCTTGAGTGCACTCTAAGGGAGGCAACACAACCTTGCAGTTAGAATAGATCTTCCATGTCTATTGGATCTGACTCAACTTTGTCTTGGAATTTAATAAACCCCTTTAGAAATCCAGTATTGATCTAATACTAGAGTAAACTATGAATGCAATATTAAGACAGTATCCTCTCGAAAGGATAATAACCAGTATGTAACTGAAATATGGAGGCTGAATGTACCAGCTTGTTGACCTGAAGAGCTCCCCAGCTCTGCTTTTCATTCTTACTAAGAATGGTGAATCTTCAGATTTATAGTGTTGCTCCATTCCTTCTCTTGCTCCGTTTCTATACTCCTTCCCTCTCCTACTCTTTCTGGGTGGCAGACAGTATAACTTTATAAGATAAATTGGTGTGGATAGGATGCAGAGACTGGATTTTTGTTTCTCCATCCTTTTGGTAAGGGAAGATGAACAGACTCATATAGATGGATGGGTGAAGTGAAGTAGAATATTACTGAATAATCTTCAACCTTGAATGAGGAAAATGAGATACAGCATGCCTAATATTTCATTGACATCCATGAACAAAGACACAAAAACATCCAACCCTTGCTCTGAAAAGGAAAGTTATGGGCACCCTATGCCCACTCATAGTTGCAGTCACAAAGAAGGCCCCAAGGACAGACAGGATGACAGGGATCCCACTAACCACTCCTTGTATGGTCTCAGTGGAGAGGCTGTGCCTGGTGCGTGAAGAAGAAAGAGGGCTTTTGGTGAGTTCTCAGAGCAATGCTTTTCTCTTTTCTTTCTGCGTATGAGGTAACACCAACTTAAAAGAAAACAAAAGTTTTATGTAAAATGGGTAAAATATAACTCCATGTTTTTAATTTCTGTATCAATTTCATGATTATGTTTCTAAAAGAAAGGACGCATTTTTATTTTCATAATTAACAGGAAATACATGTTATGCATTAAATGTGACACAAGAGATATGAATTATGCAGTAAGCTCAGTGTGTGCTGATCAGCACAAAGCCCAAGGCACATCCAGCAGAGTTTCTATGAAGATCTGTAATGAGTTTCAAGTACATCATTTCCTGATGGAGGGTAAGAAAACATCCATCAATGCTAATTTTCCCATAGTTTTTAGCTTTTTGTGAATACTTTACAGTTTACAGAAAAGACGAATTTCTAAAGTGCAACTTGAGAAAATTGTCCTTGTAATTAGAGAGGCTTCCAAGCCAAAACTTCAGAGATCTGAACCTTAAACGTAGGACTGATTCAAAGCTGACAGCTTCAACCTCTATTTTTTTCCAAAGGATTAAACTGATATCCCAAATATGACCTCCCAAAGGATATTTTATTTTCCACTTGAACTTTAAATCAGGGCTGTCATTTCCATGCCTATGAAAAAGTCATTTCAATTTGAATTTAGTTGTTAGGCTTGTTATTGTTGCTCAGGATTAACTGATCTGAAAAAGCAAACACAAAAGAGACTGGGGCGTCTCTGTACTTAGCTTTGTACAAGTGGTCAGGCCAAGAGCTATGGAGAGCTTTCAAAGACAAACTCTATACTGGCCAATTTTTGGTGCGTACCTCCCTGAGAGGCTAAAAAATATATACAGTTGGGTCATAGGCATATACAAATAAATAAATATACTAAACCAGAGCAGAAGGTCTTGCAGCCTTTCACAGTGTGTGTGTGTGTGACAATCACAGAGGGATGAAATCATTTTTCCTACCATTCATTCCATCTTTCTTGCCAGACCTCCATCTCAGCAACAAGATGAACCACTCTCGACTGTATTCAGTGAAACCAGCCCCTACCGTTTAGTAAGGAAGCATCAGGTTGTTGTTTAAATGTGTTTATCTGCTACATATGTCCCTCCACTACACAAAATGAAGGCTCTCTCAAAGGAGATCAACACTCTGATTTAGTGACAAATTAAGCTGATACGTTTATAGGATAGAATTTGAAATGAATGTTGAAAGTTTCTCAACTCAAGCCATCACTTTTCACTTGAACCAGAAGGCTTTTCTAAATTCACAGAGTAGATTTTGTTTGCTGAACAACCAAATCAAAAGCAGTGAACTATCGTACTGCCTGAAGGTAGGAGACTATCAAGTACTCAGCAGTACTTGATAGATACAAGAAGTTATTCTCTTCAAAATGTTTCAGCTAGTCAGTCAAGAAATAGAAAAAGTCCCATGGGTGAAGACGAACAAATTATGATAGTAAATATGAAAATTATGAAGTAAATAATCTCACTAGATTATTTGGTGTTTCTCCAAAGAATTATGTCCTGAAAATTATTCACTCCATCTACCCAGTCACAACTGTGGATATTCAGAGGAAGAAGAGGATAGGACCTCTCACGTTCTTGTAATAAAAAGAAAGGCTAATCTAGTCTTGATTAAGGTAGGCAAAAATTATTTGTTCAGCTCTTGTACTAATGCAAAACTATTTTGTGATAAAAAAAAATGAAAAATAATACTGAATATTATTCTCTTAGGTTGGAACCAAATAAAACTTTTGTAGTATAATATTATACTCATTGCCCTGTTCAGGAATTAGTATGGCAAGTGTTCATTCTAGATCTTAAATTATGCTAAAAAGCTGAACAGTATATCAACATTTTCAGCATAAAAATGTCTTCCCTTTGATCATTCAAGCTTTCCATCACTCTAGGTGGTCCTAACTAATAAGGAACTGTGATGCTCTTTACTGCTTGATTCCAGCAGCCATGCAGCAGACCACATGCAATTAGTGCTTGCCATTATTGTTTTAGTCAAATACCAACACTTACCTATGGTTCATTATCCTCTTTAAGAATCAGTTCCTTTTAAGTGCATATTTAGTAGATCTTGTTGCTATATATGTAGGAATCAAAATTTATTTCTCTCTTAAGCAGTTAAATTTTTAAATCAATTTTTGAGAGCGGAGAGTATTTTTTTTCTGCAAGGCAAAGAAGTGTGTAAGTGTTGTAATACAGACAATACATGCTACTGAGCAGGAACCCTGCTTTGAAGTTCCATACAGAGATACACAAGCAGTACAAATCTTTGATTTTTTACAGATTTCTACATGCAGTTCTTGGTATAAGAGTGTTATGAACATGATTTACAAGTCTGACACATTGGTGCAATCCCAATACGGTCAGTGTTTACTCCTGTGTCTCTGCGTCAGCCACTGTGTCTCTTGTCTGCCTTGTTACGGTGCTAGGCACTAACTAGCAGCCGTGTGTTGTGCTGAGAACTCAGAAAAACACACACCAAAAAAGGAATGGGCATCCTCTGAATTCGGTACCTACTTCTGGTAACAGTCTTGTCCCAGGCAGTAATTCTGTTATGGGTTTATTAAGTATAGTGTATGTTCTTGAAATCTTTGGATAAAAACAATTGCATACAGGACACAAACAAGTAAGGGGAAGTCAAGCAGCACAGTCATAAATTTGAGCCTGTGAGAAAGTCGCCAAGGGAAAAGCGAGGAACGACGTACAGGTACAATGTCTTTTTAGAAGACCTTAGAGCCCTCTAGCATTGGTTATAGGATGACTTTCTGTTCTCGCACTCTTGGAGAATGTGTGGTTGTGATGAGACCACGGTGAGTTAGATGTTTCAGCAATGTCAGCTGCAGAAAACCCTTTGGATGTATAAATAATTCCGGCCCAGAGGTATATGATAGCAACTCCCTCTCCCCAAAGGTTGTGTAAGTGACAATATGGCTCATGGTCTCCCCAATACATATTAGGTGATAATTTGTGATTTAGAGCCACAGGTTGGGCAGTGGGTCCTGTCACAGTGCTGTAGCACCTATGGTTGTCCTTAACCTTACTCTCAGCTCAGTTATTCACTCTAGATACTTTGTTAGGCTGGATTATCTGGCAGTAAATCTTCCTTACACTCTGAATGCCTCATGCAGGGTGCCAGCAACTTGAAGCACTGAGAATCACTAGTCACCTGAAAAAGAAATTGCCTTCATATTTTCATTGCCATGCGGTCCCTTAATTCCACATACTCCGTAGAATTTGGTTTAAAAAATCCTGCTAGCTATCGTGAGTGGAACACACTGATTTGAGACTTCAATTTACTTCCATTTGAATATATAGGCATAGATTTTAAATAATTGTAGAAGAAAAAGACTTAAAAGAGGGATGGTATCTGTCCTAAGAGAGGGATGACACAATGGATTTGCTCTGAATTGCCTGGGATCATTTAAAACCAATGAATTAAAAATCAGATAGTCAGTGAGGGCTATAATTTACACTACAGAGGTGATAAAGCCTTTTGTGTTCATATTTACAAAGAAAGCATTAAACTACAGTGATTTTTGATTTTTTTCCCCCACTAGGGAGAAATGTGAAACTCAATTTTACCCCCGATTGGTAAGGTGCTAATTTGTCTGACAAGTTGTTGGAATCTCAGCATGTTTGAGGTATCCTTGATGTATCAACACCTTCATGCTGAATGAAGGATGCCTTTAATGTGTAAATGTTTAGTGCATATCCTATATCTCATTAGCCAAGAACAATACAAACCACACACAGGCAAGAAGGGTCAGAAGCAAGGTCCACTCAAAGGAAAAAATCTTTTATGTTCTAATTAAATGAGCAAACATTTGGAATACATCTCATTTGCAAATGGTTCATCAAAAAATACACTTGAAATCCACAGCCCAACTCGTGTTCTAAGGCCTGAGGAGTCTAACATCAAATGGTGCATCCTGAATCAGAGTGCTGTGTTGTAATGCATATCTTAAAGTTCCTCCTACTGCAGGCAGCATCACAAAATACTTACTGAGAAGGATAGAAGAGTAGTTGGATATAAAAACATAGAGATATACTTTTACAAATTATTTCTGTTGTTAGTTTAAGCTTTGGTAAGTAATATGTAACTTCAGAAATTAAGCTTAATTGAGTCAAAGTTTTCACTTTGTGAAAACAAAGCCATTTTCTTGGGAAATATCATCTCCATCAGAATGAAAGTTAGAATTTCCAGTTTCATTTCATTCTGTAACTACAACATGAAAAAGAAGCCAAGCCTTTGAAAAACAGGCACTCTCTCCCCCACGAAGCTGGTAGAAATGCGTGCAGTTGAGCTGCGTCTCGTGCAGAGCAAACGCCTGGCGGTCAGGTGGAGCGGGCTCCTTGCCACACGTGTTCCGAAAGGACTCTTCCCTCGGCGAGATAAAATATTGATAGCTCTGAGTAAGGAACAAGAGGGTACAGTCACATGCTCTCTAGTAGTTATCCCTGCCATTTTCCTATTTTGGCTGGGATTAAACCGCTTCCCTTTGAAAAAATTTTCCAGGCTGAGACAAAAGTCACGCTTGAGCACAAGACACTAATGAGGCTTTTGCTCAGCTGCATTTCTGGTTGTTACCTTCATTCTCCTCCAGGCTGCACTACTTTAGACTTCCAATTCAATAGTTTAGATAGATAAAATAATTAGTCATCCAATAGGAAGGGAACAAAGCATAAACCAAAACTGCAATTGAACAGACCAAAAAGAAATTAGATTTTGCTGCCATACTTCATTACGAAGACCAGGAGCTACAGCTGAGTGGCACAGGCTGCTGAGCAAGGCTGGAGCCTCAAGGGATCCCCAAGGCCTACTGCAGAGAGAGAGAGGGAGAGAGAAGGAGAGACTGGTCTATTGCAGTTCATATTTGCACAGAAGTTGCTACATTTCTGAATTACTACACAGAAGTAATAAGAACAGGTCTGTAGATACATCTATACAGTGGAGAGTTTTAACACAGCTATAACTCAGCTGACCAGTTGGCTAATACATCCTGCTTCTCAGCAGAGCTAAATAGTCTGTACAGACCCATCTACTACTACAATTATACTTATTATGTACTGAGCAATACAGAATATGACTGCATTGCAGTAGGTGAGCGCTTCTGGGAGATGAGTGGTCTCATTTTGTCCAGCATGGGATTGCATTAAATAGAACAGCAAAATGCAGACAAGGATCTTCTTGAGTTGTCATAAATATTCCCGGCTTGAAGAGTTCAAGAAAACCCCCACTTTTGACAATCTTGGCTATCAGTACTCAAGGGAGGAAACATATTTTCTCTATTATGATTATTGGAAAAATGGGTTGTTTGTACTACTGGCAAGTTGCATAAAAATTATCTGCATCTATTTGCTTGTTATGCAACTTTTGAAACCTAATATTTAAATAAATCCCTGTGATAAATATAGAAATTTTGTAAATTTTGTGTTCCAGGTAGACATGTTATCTTTCTACGTTTGTTTTAAATGCTTGAACGGCTTCCTCTGCTCCACACCAGAGCCAGAGCGAGGTGTTGAGCACCTACCCCCTCCGCTGGGGTGTCTGGGTCTGCAAGAGCGAGGCAGAGCCTGTCAGAGGGCAGCCTCAGCCCACCGCCGTCACGTCAGGCTCAAGCTGCTCCCATCGCCCTCCTGCTCCCTGGTGCCAGCTGGCAGCCGGACGGTGCTGGGAAGCAGCCTGCCCCCACGGCAGCCCGCGGCCCTCCTGGGCACTGCATCTGCTCCCATGGCCATGCCCTCCCCACAACTTCCTGCACAGGGCTGATGGGCTCATTCCTTACCCCCTTCCCCTGCCCACCCCATCTCTGGTTTGGGTGGTGCCTTAGGACCAAAGCTTGAGTTGGAAAGAGTTGATTTTTGGAGAGAAAGACAGGGCTTCTTCCATTTTCTCCACTTGGACCCCTGGGAGGAGAACATGGGGTGAGCATCCATCTCACCTGGCCCCTGGGGTGATCCTAGCCACCACCCCCATCTCTGCAGGCCATCTGGGTGCTCTGATGTGCAGCAAATTTCTGGCTGGCTGTGTCCCAATTCTGCACAGAAGAGATAAGAGAACCTCTTTTCATTATTATTTAGTCTAATTTTATGTAATGCGGATAATGTGGTTTGTCAGTTCAGTTGCAATAGTGCCCTGGTCCTTTATGTGGGTTCATTCCTTTCTGCTTCTCTTTTCCAGAGGTTGATCCCATTGCATTGCTGAAACCTGATGACTTGCAATCAATAATCTGTAAAACAATAAGGTCAGCAGTACAAACATTCAGATTTTCTGCCTCTAAACACAGTAATACTGCTGTGCTGAGCCACTGAAGTGAGACTGACCTTAGCCGAGTACCTGACAGAAGAACAGGGTGGGGAGGAAAGGGATTAAAAATACCAGGAGACATGTGGAGATGTTAATATGGTATCTGTCCACTTCATGCTGTTTGGGAAAATATGGCTGCATAAACTTACAATAGGGTATGACTGACAAATATCATTTTCTTGCTACATTTTAAATCACCGGTAAAGCCTGTGACTGGCAATCAGGTTTCTAAGCTGTATACTTTATACTACAACCTTGCAAAATGATCATGAGCATTTACTAGCCCAGTCATAAGATCAGCCTTTACAATGACAGTGTAACAGGAGCCAAGTGGTATTTTATTTACCAATAAAATTATATTTATTAGTATATTTTGGGGTACATTTATTGCTTGGCTTTAAGCAAATAGATATTTGCACAAATGACAGAAATATTATAGGGTGACATGCTTTGATATGATGCCCAATTCCCAAAGGGAGCTAAATCCAGGCTTCTGAACTGGATCTCCTAATAAAGCTGGCACCTCCAGCACTGCTGAACAATTTGAGTGACTTCTGTGGTAGGCGGGCATTTACGTGACTACTTCTAGTATAGGAACTGGCACCATGCTTATAGTCCAACCTGCTCACCTCTGAGTTGATCAAGCTGTCTAATAAATCCAATATAGTTTGACTACCTGGAACCTAACAGGACCTCACAGTGGCTCAATTACACCCATTTCATGTTGCATGCACAAAAGAAAAACAAACTTAAGGATCAGAGAGTCAATCAGTGAAACGATGCAACGGAAGAGATTTTCCTCAAATTTTTGATGAACTGTTTGGCATCTGGAGAACCCAGAGATGTGCTGAGGTATTCAGAAATGATTCAGACTGTTAAGTCCACATAAACACATCTATCATTCTCCACCTAAATAGTGGAAAATATATCTGTGACACATTAAAAAAAAATAAATAAATAAAAAGATGAATTTGCCCCATACGTGAGTAGGGCTGAGAAGACAGCGGCACATTGATGGAATAACAGGGAGTGCCTGGGGTCAGCGGCAGAGTGCCGTGCGGATGGCTACACGGGGCCGGTTCGCAGCGCTGCCCTAACCCGCCGGGCCAGCGAGGCGGGGGGAGCTATTCATAGTCAAGAACTTGCACAGAGAGCCCAGCTCCCAGAAAAGAGAAAAGAAATAAATTCCTTTTTAACTAAAAATCAGGGCTTCTTTTGTGGTTGGAGGCTATCTGATGAGTGCATGTCCGAGAAGTTATTGCTAAGGCCATTACTGGGAGAGCTGTGGCAAGTCTTCCACGTGCACGTCCCCCGAGTGGATGGACGCAGGAGATGGGTGGCCTGTTTCTGCATCCAACTGGCTGATGAAAACTGTCCAAACTAGTTAACTGTTTAAAGGCTCATGACTGTGAAGTTACTGCAGGTTTTTGGTTTGTGTTTATTGATACTCACCTAAGTTCAGGGTCGGTTTCTAATTTATGTTCCTACTACTAAGTTACTATTTCCTGAATACTATTAAATATTTCTGTTACATTAGTGTCTGCAGCTCAAATCAGAAAAGCTGCAAGAATTAGCCAATCTAATCAAGGTTCAATTTCTGCCTGAAATTAAATGAATAAACATGAATTGGAAGAAATCCTACTGTAATGAGGTTTGCCTCTTGAAAATGACCAAAATAGATCACAATAATGAGAAAAACAAGCAAGCAAGCAAACAAAAGATTAGGAAGATAGAGCAAAATCATGAAGAAATTTCTCATGGACATTTTGACATTTTTTGCTATATTAGTTTACTTGATGTCACACAGTTGTAGTAGCAATAATCGTAATAGAAACAACTCTATCTCAGAACTAATACAATAGGGACAACCATTTGCACACTTAACTTCAGTTTAGGTGCCTATACTTAAATCAGTGAGAGTTAGAGGCACTTAAATACACTCACAGACCTTGTGTAATGTAACTTCAAATATAACTTTTCAAATCCATGGGTAAAGTTATGTTTTCATTTGGGTACTGATCATCTGTCTACTCCTCATGGATAGAAGTATTAATTTCAGATCTGAATCCAATCTCAGATGCTAATGCACTTATTACTACAGATTTTGAAAAGATTTGCAGTGGTGCACGAGTACAACCATGAAATCAGACCTGGATCTTTGGAATTGCTCATTGGCCATGAGTATCTGCTCATTTTTAGTCTTGGGATTCCAATAGGCAATGTTAAATCCCAAGCTACCCCCTCCTACATTCCCGTATGCAGCTGCACATTCTGAACGCTGTGAAAGCGGACCACAGAGCGCCCTGTGTATCTGGTGAACATTTATACGAGAGAGACGAGCCACAATAACTGATAAGGTTAATAGTGGGTAGCATATGCAGTTCATGCAAGTTCACACAAGAAAAGTCCTGCACTGAAACGAAAAAAATAAAGATGTAACAAAATATAAATTAGTGCCTTTGCTTCTGTGAAATGGTTTGCCCCAAATACCTAAGTGTTGATGGCTAAATAAAGTTCAAGAATTTATTGTCCCTACCTTTCATTAAGGGTGTTTGCCTGCACAGCGTTAGGATCATCTGCAGATAAGATATATCTCTTTGTGGTTCCATACTCCACTTCTGTGCTGCAAAGGACTAGCAAAGCTTCTCCTTGTTTCCAGGCACGTTAAATCAAACCATCTCCTGGTGCAAGTTGGAGCAGACAGACTTCAACGTGCATCGCTGAAAATGCTGCCGATAATACCTAGCTGCTCCCCGCGTTTCCCCGGCCGGTTTCACGGCAGCCTCTTGCTGTGTGTGCTGGGGTATTTGTGCGGCACCGGGCTGGTTGTGCTGCTGAGAGGCTGAGCGACACCACAGAAGCCATGGCTGGATCGTGGGTATGTCTCTTGGTACCTCACTCTTCGTCGAGAGCAGACACTGTTTAATCTCAGCTTGGTCGATCTTGTGAGAATGTGACAAGACGCAGCTCGTGCAAGGAGCTCGGCCTACTGAGGAGGGGGGAACAAGGCATCCTGGAAACTCAGGCAGACCAAGACTGGTGCTAACTGACCCTAAATTAAATATTTCTCTTCAGTTTAAGCTTTACAGGTGTTGACAGTACTCAAAGGATTTTTTTTTTTTTTTTTTACTAATGGAAACCCTGAAGATGATAACTTAGGAGCTAAAACACAGCTTCTCAAACAGCACTGATGCAAGATTTACAAAAAGGTGTTAACTTAGGAATCTAAGTGGAATAAGGGACAACTAAAAGTTTCCACTATCCAGCAGCTCCTCATGACTTTTATAGACAGATTTTCAAATCCCTAAATTTCAGAGCATTTTAAAAATGTGGCCAATTACCTCTGATGCCAAAATGGAAGTTGGCCAGCACAGAAGTCTGCAAACAGTATAACTACTCGTGCAGCTCTGTGCTGGGCCCTGCCTGTGCAGAAGGACCTTCCTTGTTTCTAGTGGGCACCATTTGGTTCTTAACCTCATTTCTCACGAGGGCCCTTCCCTCTTTTCCATCTCTATCTACTTCAAACTAATAGGAAAAAGCAAGACCTCACTCAATTAAAAGAAATAAAGAGATAAATGAACTCCTAACAAACAAACAAAGACAGTTTGAAATTTTTACTTCGAAAGCATGGCAGTAATTTACCAGCAAGTACTGAATTCATTAATGATGCCTTATTCGTGATGCTACCATTAAGGCTTTACCAGTGTTAATGTTCAGAACATTTTAAAGAGCTAACTGCTTTATTGCTTTGAAATATCTCTACCCAGGAGTGAATCTTCACATTCATTTTCAAAACAATCAGTTCTTCCACACGGAAGCTATGAAAGCTTAAAATTAGTCCATCAGTCTTCAAAGACAAATAAAAAATAATAGGCTTCCTCATTCCAAAACACTTTCCTTTCCTATTCACCTTCTCCTTTCATGCTTTCTTTTCTTATTCTTATTTCTTAATTTTTCCAGTAGGAGCTACTAGAGTCATATAATGCGATAACAGACACGTGAACACACACAAACAAATAAAAAGAAATGAAGACCAGTCTCTTACAACTTTTTAATACTCTGTTATCATTCTTCCCTGCTCCTTATTGTTCTTTCACTCTTTTCTTTTTCCTTTATATTAATATACGTTCTCTGCTAACATTTTATAGTGATGTTAATTGCCCTTGGTGTTGTGAATCTGGGGTTACCCGCAGTCCCCAAATGCCTCGGTTTCCAGTGCCTTTTGACACAGCACTAGCACCGCTTTTTGAGACAAAAAGCTCTAAGTTTTCTGTGATACTCTGATAAGCATGAAATAATAATTAGCCTAAACCATCAGATTTTGACCCGGAGCAGAACTTAGGCCAAAATAGTTGGGGAGCAGCGAAGAAAGAGTTTGGCCCTGCAGTGCTGGTTTCGCAGGGACAAGCTCTGAAGGCAGGATTACCACCTCCTGTGCATCACCAGCGCTGGCATCTGCGGACGCGAGCTGAGCGTCCAGGCTGGCTACGGCCGACGGGAGAGGGAGTGCCTCGGCTGCAAATTACCCTGTAGCGATTCTGCCCTAATTACGTCCAGAATCAGCGAGCGGAGCGGCCCCGCGCCCCGCGGCCGCCGCCGCCGTGCGAGCGGCGCGGCCGCCACCTCGCGGCCGCCGCGCCGGGTGCGGAGCCGCCGCCGCCGCCGTGTGCGCGCTTCGGCTGAGGTTACCTCGCAGGGATTTCAGCCGTGGAAATATTTCTCTTTCCGCTCCCTTAGGATCAGGGAAAATCTTCGGGAGACGCAAGCCCGTTTGGAAGGGCAGCCTGTCAAGGACAGCAGTCAGCAGGGCAACCCCGTAAATCGCATCGTACAGAACAGCCACGTACAATATAACCGCTACATTTCATAATAAAAACCAGCTTATCACCAGGGACAGAAGGCTTTCGTTTCTAACAAAAAATACCACCAGACCAGGCAGCGCTTATGGGGGAAAACGCAGGTTCCCGCAGTCGGATTTGGCCATCTCAGCTCTGTTCGTGCTCCAGAGTGAGAAGAACAGGTGAAGGTTTACACTGGAAATTGTAGGTCTAGATTACCTTGTGCTTAGCCCTGTAGCAATTCCCAGCATCCTGCAATCGGGTGCCACAACGCACCATGCCCAGTCGGGACCATGACTACCATTACTGACCAGGTCCAGCCTCGTCTGACCTGCGAATAGGGTCTCGCTGGCGAACCGGGCTCTCCACCACGCTCTCGTTTCAGAAGTCACGCAAGGGTGTCTCAGAGTGGAAGAGGTCTGTGAACGATTTGAAGGTTCAGAGTTCAGGGGCAGTTTGGAAAAACACCCCACAGGGGCCCATCAGGGACCCGTCTGGTCATGGAGATTCTCTGGGCAATTCTGGCATTTCACCTCCAGCCTGAGGTCAGGAAAACGCAGGAAAAGGGTAAATACTGAAAAATACACTCAGACACTTCTAGACTTGGAAACCAGCTTTCCTAAGGTTTAATCAAAGGCACAGGTCAGCTCTTATTTACCCACCCGTGCCTCTCTGGAGTAGAACATATCCAGTGAGGTTTCCTTTAAAATATCAGATAAGCAGCATAAATAGCAGCCCACGAATCGGATATGACTAATTCCCATTCACTGGAAGTGCAACATAAATACCTACTTGTTTCACTACTCGTTAATTATACGGGGATCCCTCCAGCTCTGTCGCGTGCACCAGGGTCTGTTTCCCCATCGTCTCCTTTGAATAAATCCACGTTGTGATTCTGAAAACTTGTACCAGTGAGAGGAAACGGGGAAGGATGTGAGCCACGGGCATCCTCCCTCCCTCTCCTTGCAGCTCTGGTTCCTGGGGATTTAAGAGGAGAAGGCAGGCTTCAGAGAGCGAGATAGTCACTAATTTTGTTACCGGCACAGCAGTCTTGTGTCGGAGGTACGATTCCCAGGTGACTTTCCTAAGCTGTCAAATGGCAAATCCTTCTGGGGAGTTTTGTAATTCACCTCAGCAGGATACGTAAACACGACCTAATGGATGTCTTTAATGGGGCCTTTAATGCTGCCTTCCTGCTTCCAAGCTTTTCCCTGGGTCACTGCCCTGGCAGCGGAGCTGCGCACGCGGTACCAGGGAAAACCGGGCTATTTCAGTCTAAGCTGCTCGCAGATTTTTGACCAAAACATGCTTTTCTTAGGAAACACTGAGTCACTGAAACTAAAACTTATCCTTTACATGCACCAGTTTTTAGCGGAAAGCTTCTCAAATGCAGGATGAAACTTCTTTGTAGAGGAAAAAGACTCTTCCGTGCCTAGGGCAGACAGGTTTGGGAGACCCACAGTCAGCAAAGAGCAGTGATTTATGAAGTAGTCACTGGGCCCAGGAGGGAATCAAGCAGAGCAAGGATTTGAACCTGAGTGTCCTACTTTCCAGAACAATTTCCCAGTCACTGGTTCATGGTCTCAGTATATCACGTTAGAGCTAATCCATTTTGTAGAGATAATTAAAAATTCGGTAAGTCAGGGAGAAAACACCCATAACCCAGCAGTTACAGCATCTGGTCGAGATACACGACAACTGTGCTCAAGCCCTTGATTCAGATGAGTCAGAGGATCCCAGCTTTCTGCAGTAAGACCAGCACGGTGGCACGCGTGGGGCAGCCTCGTGCGTGCGCTGCCTTTGAGGGTCCCTCTCTGGGGTGGCGTGGCAAGGCCAGGACCAGAGGGCTGCTCTGCCCAGGGCTGCCGTGCTCGGCCACGCAACGCTCTGCCCCCTTTTCCCTCCCCGCAATAACGGGCCGAGACGGGCCGAGTGCCAGAGGGCAGCGCAGGGCGGCGGGAGGCACCGCTCGCACAAAGCGCGCGACGCCCGAGGGGGACGGGCTGGCCTCACCTGCCTGCAGCAGCGTCCTCCCCGCGCCTTGCAGAGCGAGCCCGGGGCGACACGTCCAACGCGAACTTGCCAGGCGAGGGGCTGAGATAGGTGGTGGCAGGGTGAATACACACGTACACTTGATTTACTAGGGAATCAAAAGGTAACGCACACCTACAAGCAGGTCATAATCAAAATGCAGCTGATTTATCATTTGGCCCAGGAGCTCTACACGAAAACGGAGATTCAGAAGACTCTTACAAGGCAGACAACGCTGCCACCACAGCCCGCGCCGAGGCAGGCTTTCAGCAATGAAGTCGTGTCCTCTCTGACTCGCGGTCCCCTTACCGAGAAGGTGCACGCTGCTCAGCGGCCGCACTTGCGTGCTGGTTTGAACCACCGAGAACACGTGCTGTCGTTCTGGGCTTCGCTCCACCACGCCAGGCGCTCTATTTAAACCATGGGTTGAATTATAACCGTGTAAGTAGGAGGAAAACAAAAACATATTTCTCTGGGTTCGAGAGAAGGCCTGAATAGATGTAATTTCTATCAAGGTTTTACATATGACTAATTGGTTGTATCTGTGCCCTATCCAAACACCCAGCGGTTATGCTTTGCTTCAGAGTTAAAGTGACCTGCTGTGTTATAAGTCTAGAGGTGACCATCTCAATCGCTGCGCGCACAGTCCGTAGCTCTGCCTCCTGGCAATCAATATGAGTTTTTGGGGCGTGTAGGGTGATTGCTAAAGTTGGAGCTGGACATTAACTTTTCACAGAAAATGCGTTATTTTTAGCGAGTTCGACAGCTGCTAGGATGAGCTTTGAAGAATCAGGGTAGCACCAACACAGGGTGCTCCCGTGTTTTTCTGACGCGCCTGAGGTTAATGTGTGATTTTGTAGATTGGACTCGCTGGAGGTATTAGAGCTGACTTATGTTCCCCTGAAATGACTATTTGCAGTTGGGGCAGTCCTCTGGTAGTTAGCTGGTGATCACTGCCAGGAACCTGACCTGAGTAGCTTAAGAAGAGATGTGGGGGCTAGCGCTGAGGCAGAGCGCAAGGGACACCTGCGCTCAGATTACAGCGCAGGCCTGGACCCAGCCAAGGCGATGCTACTGATGTAGGTCTGTCTCTGGAAAATGGGAATAAGTTATATTTGCCTACACACAGTAGTACTAGGCCAGCTGCTGAGTGTCTGTGAAGATGCACTTTGCTGCTCAGAAAGTCCCAGCAGCTAACTGGGTTTTGGACCTGAGTCATCATTTAGTTTCATAGTGTTGCAGCAGTTGAAGCAGATCTATTTTCTGGTCCATCTTTAACTCCGCACGCCTGGAAAGGAACTTGCTTCTAATCGGCGTGCCTAGCTTGGCATCAGTTTCATCGGGAGAGGAACCGGGCTGACAGGATTTCTGCCAATTTGGGCTGAAATAATTGTGGAAGAGACTTTGAGATTTTGCTGTCTTGGAATCAGAAAGGCAGTTTAGCCTCAATTTATCCTTGAACATGACTTTAATTCAAATCACCTAACTTTACATGCTGCAGTTTTAGCTGCTCTTCCCCACCCTCCCCTAGCAAAACAGCGCAGAAACAGGAGGAAAAGGCCCAGTCTGTAAAGCAAAACGCCCTGATGCTAGAGACGTGAGCGAGCCCGACAGTTTCGTGATGTTCGTTCTTGCTCAGCTACAGTGAGGGCAGATTAAGGATAAATTACTCAGTGAGCAAGTGTCTTGTTTTCTCTGGAACTCCACCTCTTTCGGGCATCCTGCCTTATCCCCAGCCCTTGCACTTGTCTGCATGTCTTAATGGCAGTATTCATGCAGCTGGTAATTTATGTGTCTGAGAGAGAAGATTTACACAGAGCCTTCACTTCAGTTATTCAGAAAATTTGAGATACAGCGTGTGATTTGTTAGGTCCCAAACTCTAACTGAAAAATCACAAATGTCTTAAGGGATGGGTCCGAGCGAAAGCAAATCTTAAGTGGGATGACAGGAACCAGGAGTTGTTCCGCAGGTCCTTGCTTTACACCTAGTTACAGAAGTTTGTCCTCCAAATAGGCACAATGCCTATTGTAACATAAGCACCCAGTATCTCGGCCCTGGCTGAAGCAGCTCGACACCCCGCGCTGGGAGACGCGGGGAGCTGATGCAGTTGCTGAGGTCCACCTGATTCAGCCGGTGTCCAGTGTCGTAAACACGAATTGCTGACTTCACATCGCCCATAGCAGGCGCACTGTGAATGGTTGCGGGGCTGGCAGGGTATCGGTTACAAACGCGATTATACCAGCCATTCCTCAGGACTGACACCAGTTTCAAATTAGAAGCTGACGGGCCTCACCTGCTCCCGAGTTCAGCGGCGGGTCACCTCTTGTCGCTGCGGCCGTACCCCGTCCACGCGACATCTGTGCTCGCAAAGGGACGGCGGGGACTGCAAGTTGTTAGAATTGCTGAAGAAGAAGAATAAGGTGTCATCTACTCCAATAACGTCGCGCTCAGCTTTGGCCTTTCACGCGGCTTGATGCTCGCAGCACCTGACTCTGCTTCCAGCTACAAGAATAGCCGGGCCAGGGGGGCACCAGCTGTTCCCGCTTCCACCCATGGCTGCTCGGCACGCCGCCGAGCCCCGGCCCCGGGGCAGCGCCGGCCCCGCAGCCCCCGCGAAGGGGCCTCAGCAGAGAGCTCCCAAACGCCCGGACCCTTCCTCGCAGAGGGCCTCGGCTTAAACAAAACGTACCTTTCGGAGGGCGTGGGTACACGTTCACATTTTTAAACAAGTGACCTGTGAAAGAGAAAAGCAACTGGACAAGATGAATCTTAAACTTTTGCAATTTGTTGGACTTTTGCATTAATTTGTTTATATGCCATTTATGTAGACACAAACCACAGTTTTATGTGGAGAGGTCCTGACCCTTGAGATGATCTTAGAAGAAGATTCTTCACCCTCATTCAGCTAATCTAATGCTGTTGAGATAGGTCAGCCCAAAGCCCATATATTGACACTTCTCAAAACTAGGAAAATCTTCAGACACAGAGTTTGGAATTAGTTCTTATTTCTGCCATTAAGCAAATGGAAATGCTAGATCCAAACATCTTCAAACATCACAGGCTAAGAATTTGGTCTCCTCTATAGTTCAAGTTTGCCTGCTTGCTAAATAACCGTCCAATGGGTGTGTGCAACTGTGCAGTTTTCTGTCTGTCTTGGAGGCCTGGGCTCCACAGGAAGCGAGGTAAACGTATATACATAATCCTGTTGAAGCTGCCTGGCCTGTCACTTTTGCTTGTGGAGAGGAAAATCTCTGAGGGAACTGCCAGTCATGGGATGTTACAAGCTTTACTCCTGGTGGCACCGGGACGCTGAGAGTCCCATTCTCACCTTGAGCTCAGTTGTGTGCTGGTGGGTAAAGGACGTGGACATAGTCACAAAGGTAGGAAAGGTTAAAACAAGATGCAAAATGAGGGACTGAAAACATTGAAGGAAAACCATTTCCCCCCTCTCACTAAATTAAACCTTTTTCTTTCTTTTTTTTTTATTTTTTTTATTTTTTGTCTCAGCCCCTGTAGCCCACAGAGCTGTCGTGACACTTACAGTTATGTTCCTTGCCATCATTCTCAGAAATCTGTCCTTGATTTTATTTTCTGCTCCAGGAAATATTATAATATTGTTATTTTATCTGTATTATATAAATTTAAAGCCAGAGTCATCATAGTGTAAACAATCTTGACTTCAGGAAAGCAGTGCTGATTCATGCCACCTGAGTGTCTGATTCTTAATATAAAAGGGAACACATTACAAGAGAGTAAACAGTAACAAACGTTTGTTATAGAAACTCACACCATCAGCAGAGACTCCCCCCTTCTGCAGCGTTTGGCAGGTAAAAAAAATACCCAAGGTAAATTTACAGAAGCTACCACTTTTTTTTAATGATTTGGATATTGATCATTTTTAATCTTCCTCTCAGAACAGCCAGGAGATCTATTATAGCTTGAGCCAGCCATGAAAAGCTGGTCCGTTCTTTAACCTGCCCCAATTCACTCGGACATATTTTATATCTCCAGGGATTCAGCCACAAAGTCCATTAGAGCATCAGATGCAGTGAGGTCAAATCAATTGTCCATACTGCAGACAAGGTAACCATCATTTACTGTAATTCTCCCCCGTCATGGTAGAGGAGAGGAAAGGTTAAAAGCTGTATTACCATGAGGATGTCTCATCTATCTTTCAGTATATTGGTAATACCTAAACATTGCTTAAAGAACCAAGTGTACAATCTAAAATCTTGTGTTAAACTGGATTTAAAGACTAGATTGCCACATGAACAAATTTGCTGAGGATGTTTTGTTCAAGGAGGAGTGAAAAACATAGCGTCTTTAAAATAAAAAGCAAAAAGCTTTATATTGTCATGTCTGACACAACACGTCCGAAGCTATACTGACCATTCATCTCCGAATGACCCGAATGACTGATATTTACCCGTCCCTATACATAGATACATTTACCTACACAGCAATTTGTTGTCATCTCTTCGAGCTGGAGGTGCTACGACAGGCCAAAAAAGAAAGGAGGAAGTAAGCTCAGGATGTACATTTGGCTCTGTAAATCAAGTCCTCGCGTGTTTGCACTCCGGGGCGGGCAGCAGCACCCGACCGCAGCGATCGCTGCTGCGGGAAACGAGACGGCGCCCAGCGGCCGTGCCGCTGCCCAGCCGGCGGCGAGCCGGGCGCCCGCCCCGACGCCGGCACCCAGCCCTCGCGGGGCCGTCGTCAGGCCCGGCTCTGTCCCCTGGGCTTGCCCGTTCGCCTTTCCTACGTTAATCTTCCCTCTTTCCCTGGATTTCCTTAATCCTGAGCTGTTCTCACTACGGAAGCGACTGGATGAAGAGCTATTGAGATTTTCCTGCTACGGAAATCTTTTCGCAGCTGTAGAAGTTACTAATATTTTTTTCTCTTGTTTCAGAAGCTCGGTTGCTGAGCAAACGTACACACAAATTTAAAATAGAAGCAAAGTAGTAAGGAATAGAAGGTAGCCGAGCACTGTTCCTCTAGTACGAGTGTATCAAATATACTTCTGTGGCTGGTGTACATTCATGGTATTCTTCTTGGGAGACAATAGGATGAATTTAGTGGGAGTGGAGGAAGCGGTGTAGGTTACAAATTAATAAATATTTTCATAACGAAGCCTATTTTTAAAACTTAGGCTTTAATACTCAGCCCTGTAAATTCAAACTTCAGATAATGCAGGCAATCAGCAACGATTAAAAGAAACCAGGAAAAGTTGTGTGTGTGCTGAAGGAGGGAGAAATGTGCTTTAGGCTAGGTGTTACATACCCTTCACGCAGCTGTTCTTCCTCTTCTGTTCCCTCCTTTTGTGATTTATCTTAACACAGACTCACAGCTCCTTTTCCTCAATTTGTGGTGCCCATCACCTCTGAATACTTCCCAAAGTAGGTCTGTTCGCAGGCCCTTTGCTGATCCTCACCACGGTGCAGGTTGTCTGACAGGGATATGGAGCCTCAGAGAATGTCACAAGATGCTGTATAGTGCCATTAACGGAAAGTAACATTACAACTACGAACACGTGCCGGGCAACTCCTTTCAAAATTAAGCTTGAAAGCATCTAAATTTGCTTTTTCTTATAATATCTAAATTATGAAATAAATGTAAGAGGAATGTAAAGCTAAAAAAGAAAGAAATCAGCATAGGGAAAGAAAAGAAAGGGTAAAAAGCTGTTTTCGTTCACAACAGCCCGAAAGCAGGTCTGGACGCGGTCTGTGTGGTCGGTGGCTTCCCCCGTCCTGCAGAGCCTCTCAGAGAGCGAGCAGCGTGGCAGTACCCTCTCTGCCGGCACGTGCTCTGCAATGCCAGTTCAGCGAGTGGCCCGCTGAGTTGCTTAACTGAATCCAGGGTCTCAAAAAAAAAAAAAAAAAAAAAAAAAAAAAAATCAGATGAGCTTTGCTGTTCTTTGGCTACAGCAGATACCGCAGACCTGACTAAAGACTGCTGAACTTGACAGAAAGGCTGTAGATCTGGAAAAATGCGTGCTGAAATCAATTAGAGAAAGAGCAGTCCTTTAACTCCAACAGATCACACTTCATTCTGGCCTTTTTCTCAGTAGATAAAAACATCGGCTCTGTAATGCCTAGTCATTTTTTCAAGATCAATACAACAAACCTAAACTGTCCAGTGGATGTGTGTTTACTATCTGCTGTGTTAGCATTACAAGTCAGATCAGACTTTCGAAAAATGAGCATTTGATTTTACAGTAATTCCAGCCTACACAGCAAACAAATGTATTTTTAAGGAAATTTGTTTAAGCAGGAAAATCACTAAGAAATTCCTCAAGAGTTATATATAGCTCTTAGTTGACAGACTTCCTTAAAGAACTCCTTTTTCTATGTCTACAGTAATTAAAATAAAAGTCGTCCTTTGAGTATTTGCAATTGGCAAAATGTATTCAGTTTAATTTTCTCCAAATGGTAAAGAGGTTGCTACAGTTACGGGGAAGAAGTTAGGTCTTACGAACATGAGAGAGATTCAGATTCCCTGAATTTGCCATAAGGTAATATATTCAAGCAGACATTCCTGATCCTTGTAGTCACTGTGAAGGAGTGAAGCCACCAGAGAAGACTGCACAGCCCCTTCTTTCCTTATTGCTTTTCACAGCAATAAAATTGGGAAAATTAGCAGATGTAGATTGCATGGAGCTTCTTGGCATTCAAAGACGACTTCAGACTAATGTAGAAAGTTTTACAAGTTCTCTTTAGATAAGTATGCCTTTCTATAGAATGCATTTTAGAGATTTATCCTTGTGTCAATGTTCACCTCTACTTTTCCCAGTTTGTAATGTGCCATCCTCCTCCCTCCACTAGCTTATGTCATTGGGGATTCTCATTTATAACTGGATTATCCAATGTTGTCTTATATTTGAATCCATTGACTTGGTGCTTCCTGGTTGCCAGAATGAATGGATCATTCTGGCAATGAATGGATTTTCACAGAAGAAAGTCTGGGTCCTAAAGCTTTCATTAAGGCTATTTAAGCCTTATGAGTTTGCAATAATAGACTAGAAAAAAAAAAACCAAGTTGTATGTACAGTTTTACTTCCTGCTCAATTGCTGAATTTCAAAACATGACAAAAGGCACTGTGACCAGATGAAAAACTAGCTTAAAAAGAACTCACACATAAACTACACTTACATGATTAATTGAACTTTTTGGTATTCACTTTAGTATTAGATTTTGGACTGAAATTTGCTGTAAAAGTTCATCAAAGGCTGAGGGCATTCCCTCAGGGCAAGCATGGTTCCCTGATGGTTCTTGATTTACACAGATTCATCTGCCTTACGAGTTTGCTTAGGAGTTTGTCACTAACCGCCTTAAATGATGATTAAAAGATCAATGTATATTTGCCCAGACCAGCAAATGGTGAGAAAATGTATCAAAATGAAAAACTACTGTGAAAAGTCTTCCACTCTGCTACAGGCTCAGTTTGAACAAATTTGTCAGATCATTTGGAGGATAAAATTTACCAAAATTTTGAAAGACAGGAGAAATAGAAATCTTACCATGAACTCAAGAAAAAGACCTAGCTGATTTTGCCCTCAGTGTCCTCACTTCCAGCTCTGAGATCAGGGTTATTATACACTGCTGCTGAACAGAAATCTGAAAGAGAAATTGGCCAGAAGCAAAAGTGAACTTAACCTTCCTTGTGTCAAAGTCCACCCCATCTTGCCCCAGTCTGTAATTTGTCATCTTCCTCCCCTAGCTGTATGTCATTGGGGATTATTACTTATAAATGGATTATCCAATAGTACCTTGTATTTATAATATAATTTATTTTTATTACTGAAACTGAGGAAAATGCAAGCTGTGTGACAAGGAGAAGTTGTATCACTGGAAGAGGAAGCACTTATTTTTAAAAAAGTAAAATACAGGAAAAAACAAGGAAATCAGATGTTTTTTAAATATGATTTTTGAACAGGCAAGATATCCTTTCAGCATAGCATGGGATATAGAATTAATCTTATTTGTCTGTGAACTAGAAAACTGTGTGTGTTTCCTCATAGGCAGGACTTTGCTATATTACCTCATTTTTACTCACAGAAGCCAAACTGCTAGATTTTTGGAAACTGCTAGCAATAAATTTTGTTCTATGACAATTAGTTCGTTACTAATCTTGACCATCTCCCCAATGAACTTACGAAGAACTTTAATATTAAAAATGCACCTCATAAATCACTTACAACAAACCTGAAGGAATACTGAGCATTTGTAAATATGACCTTCCTTTGTAGGATTTGTCTCTTTTTTCACTTTTCTTCCTGAACCTTTGCTCCTATTATCTTTAAATCTCTGTGAAAGAAGCCAAAGAAATGGGAACACAGATTTGTAGTACTATTAGTCATCTTACTAATGGATATCCTATTGCTTGTCTTTTTTTCCACTTCCTCTTACCTGGTCCTTTCATAATTCAGACAGTCAGACAGACTCTTAAATACCCTTTGGTTGGAGCCAATGGGTCTTACAAATGTAATATATATAGCAGTTGACAATTTAAATGGCAAAATCCCAAAATCTTATGCTTTCTAAAAATGTAAAACTATCTGGAGCTCATTAATGAAGGTTCTTGACTAGTCTTTAGAAAAACCATTCATTTATTCATGAGATTCAGCTCTTCTTTTTAAAAAATACTTTGGGATCATATGGTTTTATCTGTTGATTGTTTTGTCCAGGGAACTCAGCCCAGACCTCCTCAACGGCAGCACGACAAGCGATGTCAGAAGTGAGACATCGCGATGGCCACGCTGTCGAGGTAAACAGCGCAACAGGACGTTTCGTTATACAGGAATTGTAGTGTGTGGTGGATTTATCTTAATACTGAGGCTGAGAAATTTATAAGCAGCTATTAAAAATGCTTTAGAAGGGCAGCTGCATATTACAGTGACCTTTTAAGAGGTTTTACCTTATTAATGGAGGAAAGACCTTGGAAACTGCTCTTTTAACCCAAAGGATCTAACAGGATTCAGGATTCTACTTGATTCCTTTCCCTGTTACGTTCGACACAACATAACTGCATTGGAAGTGTTCAGAAAGAAGGCACAGTGCACTATAATCAGCTCAAACTTAGCTTAGTAGATATGATTCACACAGCTGCTAGTTCTGAAATCAAAAAAATGAGCTATGCTCTTATTTTTCAGATAAGCATTAGAATCAGGCATAATTTCTGTCTTATATTTTTTCTTCCTGTCTTCTTGATTGTCTCAGGGAGAGAATGAGACCAAGAAAAAAGCATCAAAAAACAAACAAACAAATAAAAAAAACAGAAAAGCAGACTATTTCTTTGTGACTGGGATAGAAATTATTTGCTCTCTGTAAGGGTGCATTTTTCAGTGCCTCAGTCAATCCCATCACCCTTACTTTCCAAATTTTTTAGCCCTCAGTGAATAGGGAGACTTTTAAATAGAGATGCTCTCTCCATTCTCCACTAGTATGGACAAAATCCTTTCCCTTGAAATTGTGTGGTTTGCACTTGCATTTTCCCTCTCTTGTTCACCTTTGGGATAAGCTGCTGCCATTTTCTGGTTGCTATGTTATCACACCCAGGCCAAGGGCCAGGTGATGTACAGGAAAAACAAATTAGTTTCCTACAATGACCAACAGGAGTCTAGGTAAAGGATCTTTAGAAAAATCTTGAAGAAATAGGTTTTATATAGCAGACATAAACACCAAGTTAAATATTATTGAGTTTTGTACAGTGTACGCGAAGAGAAGGGGCATCTTCCAAGTGAAGAATAGCACTGTTGTACACAGTTCAGTTTCAGAGACTTCAGACTCCTGCCGAAAAAGAATCAGACGCCCCGCAGCACTGTAAGAGTTGCGAAGCAAATTCCCATCTCCAGAGAGGAGCAGCAGCAAAGAACCCATTAGACTTGTCCTGGAAAGGCTGAATGCGCTGTCAGCTGAACCATCAGACCAGAATTATAATATTTTAAGAGATAAGCTACCCAGAATTATTTTGCATTAAAAAGATATGCTTAATACCTAGCATATTGCTTGTTCACAGTATGTTATTTCATTAAAAGGGACCTGTTGAAATAGGTTTTCTTTTTTGTTGCATTGTGATAGGAAGATGAAAGAGACTTCACTATATGCCACTTCATCTTCCTTATCAGCCAAGGCACAGACGTTTTTGGGTGACTGCTATATTTTTTGGATACCGATCAGAATACACCTCAGCTGTTGACTGTGATCAGACCTTTTATGAGCAAAATAGTATTTTATTCCCCCTACAAAGACTCCTAGCCGATATCCCCACCACGGTCTGCTCTTGGCCTTGCAGCAATTTGCTTACATACTAGTAGTTTATGTGCATCCTGGGGTCTGACTGAGAGATTATGAGATAACGTGAGATTTGGGTAAGCCCTAAAGTTAAGATATAGGCCTACTTTCTTTTGATTTTTCTTTTTTTCACTTGATCAAAACCACATCAGTAGCTTCTAGTTTTAAAATGATGATCTATGTTAGGTCAGTATTATATTAAAATATATTTCTACTAGTACAACATCCAAAGAAAGACACAAAATCATTAAAATTGCACTGAAAGAAGATTCTTCCTCTCTGTCACTCATTTCTCTCTTTTCAGCTTAAGCACCTCAATTACTAAAGGACAATATGTTAATCAGACACCTTGCAAGCCTGAATACTATGTAGCTTGATCACTTTTGGGTGAAATTTGCCTAAAAGTGCAGGCTAAAAATTGGTCTCTATGGATTTGTGCTGAATTTATTTAATATAAAGTATAATATAAAAAGCCCTCTGTGCAGTTAATTAGCCTCCAGGTTATTACAGGCCCCAAGGCATCGTATTTGAGTTGTCATTGCTACTTGCAAAGATCAGCAGTATTTAATTCCTGTGTTACACAAAGTCGATTGCATGTGCTTATCTGGCTTAGGTTCATTCATGGTATCCAGGCTCTAATTTCATTTTTAATTTTTTTTTAGCTATTAAAATCCCAATGGTGTAAATCAAGAGGAACTTTGTTGAAATCAGACGTGTTAAAATGGGGTAGTACCAATTTAAGTTACAATGGAACCAAACCTGAAGGCTGCTCCAGAATTACGCTATCGTAGCTAGAGGCCGAATTTGTTTCTGTTACCTCATGAACCTAAAACCAAGAGGGCTCATTCAGACTCCTTTGGGACAAGGCAGATCTAAGCTTATTAATTGTTCTTGTTTTCTAAGGAGAAACCATCAGGTTTCCTTCATTTGATAATCCTGTTTTCTCAGAAAACATTTACAGATGTTCCAATACCCAGTTAGCGGTGGCAGGAACTCTTTAGTGGTTAGAGAAGTGTCAGAAGGTTAAGTCATCTGACTTTGATGTTATGTTGATTGTTTACTCTTAGTGTACAGTAAGATCTTAAAAAAATGGAGAGAAGTGGGTGTATTCATTACTGGACAAACACAGCTGACAAGTTATAGAATATGGGACTCTCTTAAGCTGAGACCAAAGTGCTTCATTTATAATGGAGATTACAGTAAGAACCAAATGAAGTTGTCTAAGGGAAAATGATGTCTCCTGAGTCTTTATTCTAGCTTGGCCACAAGTTAATAATGCGACCAGCACTTAACAACAAAATGCAGGACTGTATCATCTCTTAGCAAATGCCAGTCGTGCAATCCAAACGGGTCAATTACTAGCAAATCTCTGAAGATCTCCTGAAACCTCAAAAGGTTTAGAGATGCCAAGAAAATGTCTAGATGCACAGAGACACAGGAACAGAAATAGGGAGCAAACCAATTTGCAGAAATGGAACTTAACCCTTAGAGGGAAGAATCCAGCCTGCTACATATTCATTTCCATTTCATTAAATATTTATGGAGAAACAAGCATGTAATATGATTCTAAATTACCACAAACACATAGAGAATCCACACTGTTCCACTTGTTTAACTCCTTTCTTCAAAACTTCTGCATCTCACAGGGTTAATGGACTATTTTTTTTTCTGCCACTAACTTATTCTAGACATTGGGAAAATAACACATTCTTTTGAATGATTCTAAATCAGCACACACATAAAATAGAGTGTAGAGGCCCTTGATAGTCTATTTTTCACTTCAATATGCATGTCTAAGACCTATTAATATTAATGAAAGCTGCACACAAGTGTGTGGGGATAATTGACCCCATTAAATTCCATTTACTCATGAGCTACTTTATAAGGTTTGCCCCTTAGTTATTGTAGTTCTTACCAAGAATGAAAGTTGGAGCAGGATTTATGCCAACAGAAGCCTACTACAAAAGTAGTTTTGTGAATATAAGAGAAAAGCAAGTACCACAAGGAAATATTTTTCATCCAAACTTCCACCAGTTAATAAAAATAACCTTATTTTGCTTCAAATGGAGAGGTAACAGCAAATTTTTCTCCATCTTTGACTAGTTTTTATATGAAAATCTAGCATATTTCCAGCTGAGAATTGTTAGCCCAGCTTTTTTTTCTTGCTCTATGATTTGATCATGGGCAGACGGGTTGCCCTTTTGCCAGCTCATTAGCCCTGGCAGGTCCAGACCCAGCTCCCACCTGCTCCAACATTTCCATCCATCTAGTCGCTCTTGCGTTAGCCACGCCATGCGAACGCCTAGCGCATTTACAGCCAGGGCAGGGCACCTCTGGGGAGCAGCAGGGGCAGCCCCCTCACCCCTCCAGCCAGGGGCTCTCCGGCTGCCCCTGTCCTTACGTGCAGGGAGGGGAGACTTGCCCGATGCTGGTGGGCGACAGGGTGCTCTCCAGGGCTCAGTTTCCTTTTTGACTTTTGGCTCATTAGACTCTCTGAGCTGCAACATACCGAACAAAACACAGGCTCAGAAAGCACAGCTAGAGGATCACTGCTAACCCCGTTTGCTCTTATCCCTTCCTTGTGGGAAGAGGGGAGAAGTGTAAGACAGATGTTTTCACAGTGTTGTTCACGAGAGGCTCAGGTAGCGTTTACTGATGTTCCCACCTGAGATCATCAGAAAGCTTTTTGAGCGCTCACATTTTTTTTTCTCAAGTCACAGAGTTCCCGTGATCCTGAGAGGGGTACAAGATGCCTCAGGAGCTCCTGTGGCTGAGCCCCTTCCTGCAGAGCGAAGCGCTGGCGGAGCTGGATTCCCCTCCCGCGTTTCCTTGATTCAGCTTGGGGCTGTGACTTTCCAAGGTAGCAAAGCTACTGGTGAATCAAGTTCCCATTAACTTCTACAGGGACATGATATCAAAATAATTCAGGAGATGAATAACTTCAGCTCAGATATATTCTCACAGGGGATCTCTACTGGGTGCTGTTTTCACCTGCAGGGCTTCATACTGAACTGGGCAGACAAGAAAAGGAGGACCAATATTTCAAACACGTACCTGGAGTCTTGATCTGTGAATTTTTTTCTTGTCTTCCATGAATCTTGCCTTATACTCCCTTCACTGACTTTTCTTTCATACTTTTTCCTGTTTTCCATCTGAAAAAAAGGCAGTAAAACAAGAAAATCAAGCTGTTGTCTATCTAATAGCTCATCTCTAAACACTTAAAGGCTACTGACTTGGTTCACTGGAGAGGATGCACCTCACATCTCTCCTTATTAGTGCAAGTGCAATTCAAAGTTATGGACAAGCACGTGTGAATCATTTTTATATATTACAAGAAATAAGTGATATATTTTCAGGAACGGCTGATCTCTTTCAGCTCATCTTTTCTTTAAAAGATTCAGCCTGTGACATACAACTGGTGAATAATGAAAGTTTTGCAAAGTTACATGAAACCATGATACAACCCTTGCCCAGACATACACAGAAAGAGGGAATATTAATGTTAGAAATAATACTAGTGTTGCTACAGCTAGTGCTTTATAATTATTCATAATAATTTTCCTGGCAGTAGTTTTACTTATGATATCGGTAAAAATCTCAAAAAAAAACCTCTTAAGAAAATCTCACAAACAGTGAGAGTTAAATCTTTCTTGAAAGGAGCACTCAGACCAAATGATCTATCACGCTCCCTTTTTTCCGTATGCAAAACAGAAGTTATCATTTTGCAGTGCACCTTCAAAATCCCCTTGTGCAAGGGCTGCAGGGCACCTGAAGAAGGGTCCAGAATCAAGGTTATTGTGTCCAGATCTGAACCAGGTCTACACAAGAAGCAACATCTCTGTCAGCTTCAGACAGACAAAATGCTAGTTGCACTAGACCCAGAATGAATAATCTACAGACGTGAATTCCTGGTACCATTAAAGCAAGAGCCCAGCTGACTGACAGACTGAACAAAAGAAGTTTGGCAAAGCTTACAGTGGGAAAGCGTACAGAGGAAATTCGCTCTTGGCGCTGAGTGCACCCGAGTAAGAGCAGGATGCGCTGCTGATTAACAAGCTCAGGCTCTGCAGACCAAATACCGACGGATGAACAACAGCAGTAACAGCCTATTACGTCTCTCTAAGGCATGCATGCAATTTATCATTAAGCTATATTCCTTATTAGCCTGGATAGGCAGTTCCAGCAGTACATTTTCACGTTTTAGTTGATGCATATGTGATTCGGCTGGTAGTTTCCAAAAGAAGTCAGAAGTATGGAGAACTCTGCTCCACCCAACAAGGAAATCAAAGCCTCATAATGTCAGTTATAACTGCAATGGATTTTTTTGACATTAACGCAGCCAGTTCACTCAGCAAGGTAAACAGTACAGATGTATCTCAGAGTGCGCACCTTCAACTGGAGAGGTGGGGTTTGTCTAACATGCTCTAGGTGACCGTGCTTGAGCAGGGGGGTTGGACTAGATGATCTCCAGAAGTCCTTTCCAACCTCAGCCATTCTGTGATCCTGTGTAACCATCTTGCTTGTCCATCACAGAGCCCTGGAAGTAATATGACTGCCTTCTCCTAAAGCCAGGTGGATCTCTCTGAGGCACATGTTTCCCCCTATGTCAACCATCTCTATTCTATTTACAGCTGCAGAAGTCAAGTTTATCAGTTCATAGTTCTGTGGATCACTTCTGGAGCCTTTCTTACAGATTTTCATCATCCTCTTCTATTCCTGTGGTTCTGGGGTCAGTGCTACTGATCGTTCACACAAAGCCATTACTAACAATTTCATATCTGAGTTCACTTGGAAATCTTGCTCCGAGTGGCTTGACACCTTAGTGGAGGCAGCCACTCAAGCACATCAGCTCTGACACGGGAACCTCCCTGCCATCCTTTGCTCATTGCTGCTGCAGTCAATACATTTAGTTTGCCTGCAAAGGCTTTCTCTTCTGTAGCTGCTCCTTTTACACCTCTATCACGTGTGGGCACCATTCATTCACCAGTGGCTGTCTACTTTCTAAGGTAATTAAGAACATTTTTTATTATTAGCTTTGTATGTTTAGGAAGTTGCTCTTCAAAATGCTGCTGGCCTATTTATTGTGGCTTTACAATGAATTTTTACAAGTTCGATCTCTTCTCCATTTTTCTCCATCGAACATGACATATTTTCTGAAGGATGGCTTTTTACTTTGGATAGCCTTGTACTCTGATGTTTTAGCATGATAACTTTGATATTTGCAAAGGTTTAGTGATATACATTTGTGCTGAACTTTTATTATAGTTCATTATATAAGTTACATAAGTTATAAGTTTACTATTATATATCTTTAAGCAGGTTCCACGTAGATTGTGATAGCTGCTCCTTTTAATTTATTTAACGTCTCCATTTTAAGGTTAGTTGCTGCAGAGCTGGATAGTTTCAGCTTTATCTTTCTGCGAGAAGTTGAATTTGAGGAATGACAATGTCATCACATAATTCTTTTTCTTGTAGATAGAAATTTGGCAACTTAATTCTGCTGAATGTATCTGACCACTAAGTGTTACTGGTATCCAAGCGTTTCTGGCAGCGTCTTACCTCAGCCTTCAGTCCTAATGAAAGCCTCAGCCTTCTGATTTTCTTCGGTTAGACAGTCACTCCAGAGCTAAGCCTTACAGCTGCTCACAGTGAGTGGACCACCCCGGCATGCCCCCAGCGCCCCCCGAGGAAGATGAACGCCGTACAGCCACGACAGACTCACTTCAGTGCTCTTCTCAGGGCTAGACCATCACCAGGTTAGGCACGGTGCGTACACGTGAGGGGAGGAGCAGTCCCTAGCCTGAGAAGCTACAGGCATAAATATTAGCTTGAGCTTTCAACTTCCCGAGTCTGGTGAGAAACAGAGTAACTGACCCTTTTGAAGAAACGCCATGTGCAAAGAGAGGTCTTACGAACTCAGTGATTTCCTATTACAACGGACCTGCCGGGTGAGTAACACAGGATGGCACTATCTGATTTCTCTAGTGCTTATAGCAAAATGACTTCATAATAAAAGCATTCACACTCACCCATACAACTTCAGAGTTCGCGAGGCTGTTATGTTTCTAATCATGAAACATATGGCTTTATTCAGATGATAAAGTAGCCATAAATAAGAGCTCACAGGAGCAGGCTGACAAATAAACTTTTTATACGTTTGGTATGTACGGTGATGTAGTTTGTAGTGACAGCACATTGCTCAGAAGAGCAGATCATATTCTGCTTCTTATTATGCCAGTGTCAGCCCAGAGATTTTCCCTTATTCATATTTCAACCAGTTCAACTAAGATAAAGATCTCTGCACAGGATTTCATAGCTTTTTTTGCCACAGTATATTATTATTAAAAAAGAAAGTACTATAGGGGTCAAATTACTTTCAATGTTGTTTCTGATAATAAATAAGTGCATTGCAAGTGGTCTAGTCTCATCCATTAATCATGATAAAATCATAAAAAAGGCTGAAGTAGATTTCAGTAAGGTATAAAACTCTTCTGTTACGAAATTTAGGCATACGACACAAAGCAAAGCCTATCTCAACGACTTTCTCTGGAAACCAGGCTCCTGAAGGTAGACATTGCCACGTTAGGTCTCACAACGACAGGTCTCTGCACAGATCAAGACTCGAGCCTTCAGATTATTTGTAACAAGAATAACTAAAGATGAAATTACAGGAAGGAAGACTCACGGGGAGGGAGGTTATGAGAGACAAGCTAAACAGGCATGCAGAAAGTGCAGTGCCCTGCGTTATTCAAGGACCACAACAAGGAAGCCACCTGCAGAGCCGTGCAATGGCAGAAGGCAGCCGGAGAACAAGGCAGCCCTCTGCACGCAACCTCTCACCGCCAGCCTCTCCAGCTGGCAGCCCCCGGGGCTGTGCAGCAGGGCGGGAGCTCGGGAGCTCTCGGACCCGGGCGCTGGGGCGGCCGCCGCCAGCCGGGCAGGACCTTGCAGCCCTCGCCGGCTCTGCGCCCCCGCCCCGCGGACGAGGAGGGCACCCCACGCACGGCGTCGCGGGCTGGCCAAGCGCAGCAGGGGACACGCTGGCGCGTGGGCGCGCTGCCGGAGCCCCGGGACGCTCCCTGCCCGGCGGACGGCGACGGGGGCACGCGCACACGCAGCAGCGAAAGTAGGGCAACGTCGGCACACGGAGCCTGAGCTGCTTAGCTGGTGCTAATGGAAAAAGGGATTTGGATAGCTAAAGCCTCGGACATCAAACTGAGATGAAAATACAACACTAAGTGTGTATTTCTCGGGCACATGAGGACCAGTAGAGACGAGAAATGATACCCGTCTCACTACAGTCCTGGAGCATTTCGGTGCTACCCCCTTCTCCAGTAACATAGACAGACGTTACTACGAGCAAAAATCTCACCCTCTTGTACGTAAGATCAAGAACAACTGGAAGCCTAGTTTCAGGCTTACATGCGAGATGTGTGTGTGTACATACATGTGTGAACATCTTTTTACATAAGCATGCACATACTTACCCTCCATGCATTTCTCTGCTTCCCCACGTCTGTGTTTCATTATGCGCCCCCACAGAAAGGGATGACAAACAACTGCACAGGAAAAGATAATAAAAAAAAATTAACCTAGTACAGACTATTTCAAAAAGATAAATATAAAACCTATACTACATTTTTAACTTCTCTATAAGTCAAATGCTGCACAGGATAGGGCAAAGGACAGACGCTATTTCAATTTCTAGTGCTGTAAAAAAATTTTGCTATTACTCTGTTCCTAAGTACCACTGAAGAGTCTTTGCATTTTCCTGTAATGCAACAGCATGAAACAATAAAACTTTGAATTTCAGTGGCTTGTTTCTACGTGAACATTCTCATTTCACAACTAAGTCAGATTAGCTTCACCATCCTCACTGGAGCAGGTATTGTAGAGCTTCATTCCCATTTTAGGAATAGGATTATTTAAAAAGAAATATTATGAGCTACTTGATGAAATACAGAAAAACAGTGACAGAAGTAGTGAGGGGACCCAGGTCTCTTGTCATCTAGCTGTGTGCATTAATCTCTAGGCTTTCCAGCAGAGTATGATGCATATCAGAAAAGGAATTTCCTAACTATTCAAAATATTTTTTGCAGTCCCAGGATAACAGTAATACTTTCAAAAGAAATTAGTGTTATTAGTATTGGATGGGAGGGGGTATATTTTAAACAGGTTATGGTTAATTTATTTCCTTTGGGGCAAATTCTGCTAGTTTTCCAATGTGCAGTTTACACTGCCACCAGTAGCACTTCTCTCTGTACTGCCGTCTGGACTGGCAGAGTGACGAGGGGCAGGGAAAGAGAAAATCCAGTCTTATTAGTTTGCTTCATAAAATGAGGGTACATTCAATCCCTTGTCCCTTTCTCCCTTCCTCCTGGCTTCCCTGGAGGGCCTCTATGAGTACTGAAAGACTACTGCATAAAAGACATCTACGCCTTCTTCATCTGAGCTGTGGCAAAGCTGGCAGAAATTGTCATACTATCCCTGGAGAAAATTCATGATCTCCTGGAAAATGCAGGATTTTAGGATTCGAATCCACCTTTCTCATCGTAATTACCTTCCTTCTTAACTATCTTAAAAAAAAAAAAAAAAAAAACAAAAAACAAAAAACAAAAAAAACCCAAAACAAACAAACAAACAAACAAAAACAGATGTTGACTAAAAATGTGTTGAGGCTGTTGTGCTAAAAGGTAGATAAGCCTCCTGTGTCTGGAAGGCACACTGTCAGTAGCCAGTGACACTGACCTACACGTAGTCTGCGACAAAGATGGATTTAAGTACACGTTTCATACCATTTCCTTTCTCTTTTTAGCAGAGCGTGGAGTTTAATGATAAATATGCTAGAGCCAAACTACAATAGTTTTGACAGCCCTGGAGAGGGGCGTTCTGCCTGGTGGCTGAACTCTTCTCCCACTGCCGTGGAGGAGAGGTGCCCCGCGAACAGACAGATGGCTCCTGCAGAAGGTCGGCAGCAATGTTCACGCATAGTGCACTTTTTTGCACACTATTCATTAATTCAAACTGCTTCTGAGCTTTTCTCCCCCTGCCCTTTTAATAGGGATTTTATCATGTTTTTAAATCTTTGCCAGTTTCAACGTGGTCAATTTAATTTCACACGAAAAGGTGTGGGAGCAGCGGTGTCGGTTCCCCTGGATAAACACTGGACTACGTGCTATGTGTGTCTGACTATGTCAGCCACAAGCTCTGTAAGTATGAAGTCCTGCCAGGCAAGACATAAATCTTTTGTTACTGAAAGAGGTACATTATCTGCTTCTCAGCTGTTTCTTTTCTAAATAGCTACCTGAGGTTTAAGATAAATATTCAACATGGTTAGTTAAAATAAAAAAACAGAACACTTTCTCATGCGCTGAACATTAATGACAAATCATGGACATCAGGGATCAGGCCTCATGACATTTCCCAGGTCAGCTGAGAAATCTAGCAGTGCTGTGAAAGGATTTCCAAGGAGGCACGGATTTTAACAACATTCAGTTGTAATACACTTTGTACCTTTGAAAGCAGTTCCTGGAAGTGAAGCTGCCAAATTAACTCTTGAGGCAACCAGGTGCAACTCCGCCGGGTTACTGAAGCTGTGCCCTGCTTCTCCGGGAGTACATTCAGTCCAAGCATGGCGTTTTGAAGAAGCATGTGCTAGAGTTCAAACTGAGGTTCTTGTTTTCAGCAAAAGTATTGTTGTTCCTAGGTAGTTTCTTTCTAAAGTGTGAAGAAATTAAACTGATGACCAGCCAAAGACAAACAGCTTAAAGTTCATAGATCTGGTAGTGCTTCACGAATCCACTCAGTCTCTACGTCATCTCAACTCCTGTAGACATCTGAAAATCTAGATTCGCTCCTGAAAAAAGGTGACTGTTACAAGACCCACCAATATGTGGGGAACATAGCGCAAGCAAGGTCCACATTCAAACATGGCTTCCAGCTGCGGTGCTCTAAACTGCGCTTGGAGAGCTTCACAAGCCTTGCGGGGCACAGAGATTTAACAGTGCAGGTTTCAGACGCTTTTAAAACATCTTAGAAAACAACATATTAGAGAACGGAATTGTGCCTTAATTGTAGATTTCAAACTTGACTCTAAAAATATTCAAAGCTTGGGGACATCAGTGTTAAAGGAGTCTGAGGTGGGAGGGTGTTGTTAGGTGGCACCCTCCAGGCATCCCCACCCGTGCTGAGAAGAGAGCTCCCTCCCAGACACTTGGTCCCTTCTGGTTGCAGAATCAAGTCTGACTTGAGTACGATGGGCTTCTTGTCCTGCTCCAAAGCACAGGTATCAAGTGCAGGGGCTACTTAACAGGTATTCCCAAGCACATGATCTGCTACCTTTTATTTTCCATCCTCTCCCCCTTTTCCTCTCCCAGATTCTTCCCCTGCAGCTGTGTCTCCTCCCAGGTAAACGATCTGTCCTTAATTACTTTTTCCCCATTAGTCTCGGATTTGCTACATCCATACCCAAATTCTGATTTCTGACGCCATTGCCTAGGTGGTCTTGGTAACCTGATACGGTTACCTAGGTACTGTTGGCCTTGTGCTATCCCACCCCCCCAAAGTTCCCAATGCTCACCCGCAGCTTTCTGTGGAGTTTGGATGTTTCTCACAGAACTCCCCCTTAGCCACCTGTGAAATTCCTCACAGCACCGTCTGTAACTTCTGTCAGCTTCTCACTCTTATCTACCACGTCCAGCGATTTCTCGTGCCATGTGCGGCAGTTTCTCAGGTCCTGCTGGGTCAGCTGTGCCTCAGGCCTGGGCCCTGGCAGCACCCCAGCACCTGCCTGCCGCCCCCATAATTGCCATCGCAGCCTGAACCTGCTGGTGTGAGAAACAAATGTATTTTCTTAGGACAAACTAATAGCAACTATGGCAAATAACATATAAAAACAATAGAAGTTACGGATTGAATATGGTACCCTTTTGTCATGCTGATTGGTTTCTGACTGCTTACGGAATGACTTACCGAGAGAATAGGACGTACCATACGGTCACACACAAAAGTAAAGCCCTCAGTTAAATCTGAGCTTGAAAAGGGAATAAAGATGTTCACGACCATTCCACGGAACGGGAGGTCAACGTGTGAAGCTGTTTTAGTGGATGATGGGCTCAGAAATGACAAAACAGAACTTAGAGTTACAGTTTAGGAGAAATATCTTTGAATGAGGAGGAGGAATAGAACAATAAATAAAACCAAAGTGACTGTAGGAGCTGTAGATATGATTATATTAGATTTAGATAGACCCTCAGAGGACCATAAAAACATCTCAGTGTAAAAACACCAGATACAATAACAAAGGGGATAGGCTTACCAGTGGATAGGTCTTTTATGTGCAATTTCGGGAAACCAAGCTATGCATATGTGATTTGTTGCATTTTTTGTTGTAGAAGGCTTTATCCCATTTTTATGATTTTAGGATTAATAAACATTATCCTAGTCAAGCATAAAACCAGCACCTCATTCAGCTAATTCACTAGAACTTCCAGTGCATGTATCATTTTCTGCTGGGAGCATGGTTATAACAATGATTAGAAAACAATATGGCAGGAAACTCTTGATGTTAAACACTGGAGTTATGTATCACAGATTGTCTCAAATTCTCTGACTTTTTAAGTTTAAATCTTTTCAAAGTTTTCCTGAAGCTTTTGGCACATTTTCTACAAAATGCGTACAAGAAAGGCAGAAGATTCATGGAGTACTCTCGCCTTCTGTTCTTGTTTAAACACTGATGCTTAAGGTTTAAATTTACAGGGGAAAAAGTCTTTCTACATCCAAACTAAGGTGTTGCATGTTTATTTACAGACCAAGCTCCAGTAGTAATGTGTATTTTTCATGGAAGCTGATTTGAATTTAATTCTAAACCTCGTTTTGCACCAGGAAAATGTGAGTTTCATTTTACTTGGCTCTGCTTTTAATTATAATTTGACAAAAGAAATAACCGCATTACCTATTTGATTTGCCAGAACTTTATCCCAGCACCACCTGTTGAGCCCTCGGCACTCGAATCCTGACATATAGCAGAGAACAAAATTATGCAGTTGGCATACTGACTAGTAAGGATGCCAACAAAAGCATAATATAGCCTTTGTACTCAAAATACAACAAAATATATATTAAGCTACCAACTGCAAAGGTTTAAGAAAGCCACATTTAATTATACATGAACATATCTTTCCCACAAATAGCTCAGTAGAAAAATGGTATGGAAGTTAGAAAGGACCCTTTCTGTACGATTTGCTTTGGTAAATATTACAAGCTTAAATAAATAAAGTTTCACAACACCGTAGTGGATTTACATTGGAGATGGCAAGAAGTTAGCCAGTTAGTTTATACAAATAGATGGGTTCAATACTATCTGCTCTCAGTTTAAACAAAATGTCCCATGTTCATCTGTGACCAGCAGTGGGGAGAGGCAACCTAGCACAGCCTTGGTCTCCCATGGAGAGAGAAGGGGGTCTCAGCACTCGCCTGGATCAAAACCTCTCTTCTGCCAGTAACTGGCAGCAAAGTAGTAGAGATCACTGTATCCCGAAGATATGTTTGTGGAAGCAGCCTTTTGTAGAAAGTCTCCATCTTCTGCCAAGAAAGGAATCGCAACTGCCTTCCCAGCACCAGAGATCCTCTGACCTGAGGTCTGCACAAAAGAGAGGACAGAAATCTAAGGGAGACAGGACAGGTTGATAAGGATGAAGAGAAACCTCTTCTCCCCACTTCTGCAGTGGTTACATCTGCACAGGGGCCATGAATTCATGGGGGGTGGCTGAAGGAGGTCTGGAAGTGGTTCAGCAGACGTGTCCTTAGCAAAGGCATCAGGAGAGCAAATGAAGTAAGGATATGAGCCTCTGCATCGAAATCTAGGAGGTTTGGATTTCTCCACAGGACCTGCCTGCTGGAATCAGGAGTTGGCAAATCATTGTGGTGCCCATGGGAGCTGCTGCTCCCCAGTTCCCTCACATCACAGGAGGTTGCTGACACCCACCATGCTGCAGGAAAAGGTCTTAACAATCACATGAAAATGCTGAGTTTGGTTTTATCTAACTATGACATTCCTGGGAGAAGAAATAAAACATCTTTCATAGACAATAACTAGATAGACCTATCCCTAGAGATGTTTTCTCAGTTCATCCAAAAACGTGAGAGTGAAATCACTGCAGGCTTTTTAAGGCAGTGTTTTTAAATGCTAGTGGCAATGACAATTTACAGATTTTTATCACCCTCCATAAGCCCAAGAGAGAATTAAATCTGAAAGCTTGATTACTGTATTGCTAATTCAAGGAGAACATCAGCCAAAAAAATGACTTTAGTTATAGAAAGGACAAGTGGGTTCCAAGAGACGAAAGCAGAGAATGAGGTCTCTATCTTGCTCAGCCAGAAATCACCACAGCTCCTGTCAAATAGATCCAAATAAAAGCACTGGGTAAAGCAGAAAGAACCGAGTAACCTACGAAAAGGGGGAAAAACAGTTTGGGAAGTATAGAGAGAGGGTAACTATAAGTTTTCAGTGTTAAGGCAATTCTGATATATTTGTAGAGGGCCAGGCACACCGGGGGCTAATGTTGGCTAAGGCTTTTTTTTTAAATATTCTGATACAAAGTACAAATGAAAGACTTCAAAGCTTTGGATTAGGAACCCAAATGCTGCAGTTTGAAAGTAATACTTAGAAAAACTTCGAAACACAAGTAAGTATAGCCGTAGAATATCTTATAAAAGAAATAACCAGCTTTGTAGATAAGTAAACAAACAACCGAGCAGCCAAAGAATTTTACTTCCTGTGCTAACTTCCACCCTCTGAGCAATTTGATCCTGTATACCCAGGAGAGAGAATCAGCACACAGGTGGCAGGAGGGCAGCAAGCAGAGCCCAGAAGTTAGCCTCTGGTGAGCCAGATTTACCTGGTGTAACAGGTTCCTGGTCCGAGGCTTCAAGGTCCATGGCGAGACAGCAAAAAAAGGATCTCCCCCCCAAAATTGAATTTTTGTAATAGAAGTAAAAACATCTGCTTTATTTTATTTTTCTGATTTTAGTGGCTACATAACCTGCCATCTCAACTGAATGCATCCCTAGAAGGATCAAATGTGTATGAAGATCATAAAGCAGTTTCATATAGGGTGGATGCACTCGAAGCTGCAACAATCTGTGGCTGTAACTATCCACTACGCGCTGGTCACTGGGAACCTCACAGTCATAAGTGAGCCAGGACCACAAAAGCTATGGGTCATGTATGCCGACATGCAATTGCTGCTTTCACTGTAGGCTCATACAAGCCTAAAGGATGAACTACTTCCTCATACCTACTAGTTATCACCAGATATAAAGCTCTAAAAAAAAAGGATTTTTGAGCAGTTTATATACAACTAAGAAAGTCTGATGAGTGAGAAAGCCTCTGATAGAAAATGGAACATTTCTAATTGTAGCCAGAAAAATGGAGAAAAATTTCATGCGTGAACTGGTCTCTTACCAATACATTCCAATAATTAACATTCAACAGAGGTTGTGGAAGCCCCATCTTGGAGGTCTTCAGGACTTTACTGTACATGGGCATGAGCAACCTGAGCTAATTAGACCTGCTTGAGCATAGGGTTAGACTAGATGACCTCCAGAGGTCCCTTCCAACCTAAACTATTTTATATTCTATATATTCTACATTCTAACCTGAAGAAATCAAGTCTTTTCCTTGTTGTTAAGTTATACTTAAAATTATTTTTTTTCCTATTTATTTGAAGGTTGATTTATTTACTATTTATAATTTTAATAGATTATAGAGAATTTTTGTAAGTTTATATTTTAATATATTATTTATTTCATTTTTTCTTAAAGACTGGATTAAACAGAAGAAGGAAACATACCAATCCGTAAATATTCCAGAAAGGATACTGGTTGCCAGTTGTGTAATCCCAGTTAGCCAATGAGAGATGCTTGGCTAAAACTCAAAACTGGTGGCTTGAAACCCCAGTAAGTTTAATTTTTATAGGCTAAAAATGTAAAATGAAAATTGTTAATGAGAAAAACTTCCCTGCAAAGTTGTAATAGCAACTCTAAAATACTTAAGAGAGAGACCACATTTAGAAAAGCCTAATCTAGTTGATCTCTCCTTGTCAATTCCAAATATCCTTTGTGGTAACCAAATTCAAGACTTCAAGACTAAAGAAAGTACGCACGTAGCAGATAGCTTGGCACCAGCTACTTCTCAGATGTCAATGACTTTTCTCAGAAGGCCAAGAAAATGTTCTGGCACTCCATGTCGAACAGTTCATCCATGTCATCTTTACTCTTGATGAAGATTTCAGAAGAAATATCTGGATAATGTTCCAAAAGGGTATTAAATACATCTCCTGTAATACAATTCCTCTAATCCTACTTTCTCCCTCATTTAAAATAACTGTAAATTCTTAAATCATAATTTGGAGCTTTGATGATGTTTTTCATAAGCCAGTAAGAAAACTCACTCTGGAAAAGCACTACACTGTCTAGTACTTACATGGTATCTTCCAAACACGCCCAGATTTTTTACTGCCTTTCAAGTATTCCCCCAAAGACACTCAAAATCGTGGAACATTTTCTTGGCTCTCAGACATGCAAGGAAACTGCAGGTGGATAGATCAACAGTCTGGTAGCTCTACAAGTGGCTTTTGCATCCTTGATTGTGCTTTAGGGAATGTAATAAATCCACTATGAAAGTCTGAGGCTGCCGTTTCAGCTTTAAATTGAACATTTTACAAGTAGAATAACCATGAGACTCTTGTGTGAAAACTTACAAGCGGATTACAGTGAGTCCTACAAGAGACAGCACATCTCCAGGCAATCTTTGACTTTGGCTCTGCCTCTGGATAACCCAAATGCCTCAGACGTTGCTTAGCTCCATCATCTTTCAACAGTCCATTCTTACTAGTCCTTCCTATCATCTGGTGAGGTGGGATTCATTGTTGCATTTAATTCCATTTTCATCTGGAACATTTTGGAAGAATTAATACATCTCAATTAAATATTAGTGATTCTTACATTAGTTTAGTATTCTGTAACTGGAGCAAGTGACTGTTCCAGTTCACATCATGTTTCTTTTATCGTTTGAGTGTTCTGATAGCGCACACACATCATTCAGCATAAAACAACGTCCCTGGGAATCTCGTCACCCTAAGCTTGAATTTATCAGTCGCAGAAGATGGCAGAGGTCAGCTAGTTTAAAATGACTGATCTATAATCCACACTTCCTAAAGGGATAAATTAAATCCAAAGAAGGAGTCTAATAAATACCCAGAGGGATCTTGGTATCATATAAATAGACTTGACAACACTCCAAAATATTTGGCCTCTGTTTTAACAAAGAGGAATTGAAACTAGTTTTGGTGCAGTTCCTCAACAGGAGGTAACTTCTCAAAGTGCTATTTAACAGTCCGCACCTTCCTTATCTCTTGGCAACTTGTCAGCTTTCACAGATCATAAGATACCACAGCTGAGTATGCCAAATAATACAAGTGGGAGAGAAAGAACAGTGTGCATTTTCATACTTCCCCATCTACTTCTCTGTATCTCCTCTTTTACATCATCATTCATGAAGATACTTCTGTAGAACTGGGCTCAGGGTTATGCAGGGCACAGGCAAGCATTTTTATATAAAGCCCTAACATTTTAAATGTGATTCTATAGAAACAGCCCTAGAAGTTTAATATATTTAGGGAATTAACCTTGGTATAATTTTTTTTGAATCACAAATTACAAATCTACATCAAAAATAATGTTCGCTGTTACATTTTATGGAATATTTGTCAGAACTTTTCCTGTTCTGCTTCCTGCCCATCATAATCTCAACACTTCTCCAGAAAACTGAGCTTTTCACTGTTGTAGAAGCTAGTTCAGATTTACCCAATACTGCTTCCCAACACAAAGTGATTTCCTGTCTTAAATGACTAAATTATTGCTTTTAGAAGAGAAGGAGTTTAATTTCACTGCCACCCTCTCAGCTAGTAAGATGATCCATCAGTTTGCTCCGGTACCAGAGGCTGCCAGCGAGAAGCATGCTTCAGCAAGGGCGCTACCGGGTGACGATTTCATTTGGCAGCATCTCGTACTCAGAGTTTACAATGGCCCTTATCCATTTAGGCAGCTATATTGCCCAAGCAACTCAGGAAATAGGCATGAAACTATAATCATAAATTGTCTTCAGAGAACTGTCTTGATTCTTGATTGTCCTAAAACATATAAACACAGTTTACCACAATGATTTCACCCATTCTGTTACATTTCTCCTGTTACATGTCAGTCAAAACAAAACCCACTACGGCTCTTGCCAAACTTGTTCAAAGTTTACATGGATTTGGTTGGACAAATGTGTTGTTGGAAAATCATATCCAAAGTTTTGAGATTGGCTCACATACCTCCTTACATCTTAAAAGTGGCTCTTTCAGCTTTTAGTGCAGATTTCTAACTTACTTTTTCTTTTTTTTTTTCCTTTTGGATTACCATATTAAAAAACAGGCCATATAAAATAAGATATTACTTGGGCACTTTTTTTTTTTTTTGGTTGGAAGCAGTAGCTGGTATTTCTGCTCTGCTTTTCTTAGATGCTGCTGTTTTAGGATTAGCTATTGCCTGTAAAATCAATTGTTCCTCACGTGGTGGAGAGAGATCACTCTGTGATGGAGGTAGAGATAACACAATGTTATACTGAAGATAGCTGATAGGGTGGCAAAAAGCATTGGGCTTGTCTTATCTCACTACCAATTTCATTACATTTCTTTGTAGTTAGTAGTTGGATGAAATCAAAAGAATATTCTGGTGGATTTTTTAACTTCCTATGATACATGTTATTGAAAAGAATTACATAGTAATAGTGAGGTTCCTATTTCCCCTTGAGTTTCAGCATGATACAGAAGAACTTAATGTTATTTTGAAAGATTATATTTTGCATGTCTACAAACTAATAGAATTTCATTTTTTCAATCTCATTGGAAATAATCATCACATATATTTTGTCTGAAGGAAAGTTTACACAGCAAGCTAAGATATTGTTGGGTTACCTTTGGTACTCCTGCTATTTAAATCTAGAGATCCAGGACCGTCAATACTTACAGGATCGCTAACAGGAGTTATAAGCAGAAATCAATAGTTACTCATACAGCAGGTCAGACAAAGCTTACTGAAGTGGAAGGCTGAGCGCTTTTGAACTCTGTTACCTCAGCACATAAATCTCAGACTAGGGCAAGCATGTCACCGATCTCGGCTTTGTGGGAATGCTTGAGCCCTTCTGGAAATTCCTCCATTAAATAGAGACTCCCAAGGAAAGAATTAATTCATTAAATCAGGTTTGATAAAGAGCATGCCCTACTGTGTTTGCATAGGAGGCATTTGTATGTATGTGTCAGTTGGTAATAAATGGCTGTACTCACAAAGGACTCAAACTCCACTGAATTGATTCTTAAATTAAAAGTTTGGCACACTTGCAGATGACATCTGATAGGGAACATTAAGCAGATGCCTTAATAGATGGTCTAAACTTCTGGAAAATTATCTTCTGTTTAGGAAACTTTCCCTTTCAGAAGCGCCACCTTCCTTCTGATGACATTTTTGAAGACCAAGAGATGCTGCTACACAGAGGCAACAAGGTGAAGTAGTTGCAGACTGCTTCACAGAATGAGAATTCAAATCTCCCCAACCTCTGGTGTAACTTCAGCGGCCTAGCTCACCTTCTGCAACAAGATTTGACTGTACCTGCCCTTGCAACATTTATGTACAGATAAAGGGATAATATATCTTAGCTAAGCAATGTCTTTTCTTTATTTCATTTTGGAAAGTAATCATCATAACAGATGATCATCAGATACACTCTGCTGTGTATCTACTCTACTGTGAAACATGCATAATTGGTCTCATTTTACATTGTCATTACTGTATATTCTATACAGCCATGATTCTAACAGTATAGGATTGTAATACTACTATTTTGAAATAACACAGAAATTTGCAATGCTCTAGCACTCAATAAAGCATCAAATGGCCACAACCCAGTATAAAACAAAAATGTAGACTAACAACAAAATGCCCCATAAATCTGCAATATGCCTTGGATTTGCCTAGGTGAAATCTAGGGTTGATTTCCTGGTAACCCAGTAATATCGGAAACTTAAGGATGACAATGAAGAGAGGATAGAAATTAGGCAGATGTGAGTGCTACTGCAGGCAACAGCTCCCTGTTCAGGGCAGCCTGGGCGAAGCGTTGAGCTTCGTTTTAGGACATTCGCTGTTTCTCGCCACTGAGCCTGTAAGCCCAGCAGAGGTCACTATTAAATCTATTTTACTGGTGAGGTGAAATTTCTGAAGTACGTTGGTACAGCAGTGAGAGGCTTGAAAACATTTACAAACGGACACAGCCTGAAATATTTCCTATGTTCAGTAAATTTGCTTGATATACTTGATGCATATTTGCAGGTAAAAATATTAGCTTCTTCTCAAATGTATTTGTAATAAAAGGCATTATATAAGGAGAAATGTAAGCATGTACAAGTTAACCTCTTAGGTCAAAAAATATTTAAAGGTTCCGAGAAGCTTACACAATTCAAGAAAAACTTTTCTGGGGATTACTGTTACTGTTTTCTGAGTAAAGTGAATTCCCATTCCTGAAAATTTTTACACATCTGTGGCTGAAGATAGACTGTTCAAAAATGGCATTATATTTTAATAGTTCATCCTCCCCCCCCCCCCAATTTATTTTTCCCCTTCAACTGAGAACTTTTATTCTTATTCAACTCCAAGGACACATTGGGAAGGAAGCATAAACAAATTTTTCCTTCCCTATTATTTCTTCCCAGACGACCTATTTCTTGTTTTCTACATTTCTTTTTGGAAGGAGAAAGAGAAGAGAAGAGGATCTTTTATCTGGAGTTGAAAAACCAGAGGTTGAGTGGTAGCTGGACTATCAGGAGTTGGGAAAAGCTTAATTGCAGAGAAGAAAGTAAGTCTGGTTTATTTCCTGGTGCTGCTTCCTCTATAGATCTGTTTTTTCGAGTCCTCTACAGTGCTTCTCTCAACTGTTTCAAAAATGCTACATGCAGAAAACCCACAGAAACCTCTGAGTACATTTACATTATTTCTCCATTCTTTGATTCCTTAAAACGAAATAAACTAGATCAACCAAGTCATTCGTTTGGGTTTACGTTTCTATGCTTAAAACAATAACGAAATATGACAGTTTATGGATTTCCTCCTCTGGATGGCAGTAACTCCTGCTTAAACGTTCATGACCCGTGACTGCAATATCCCACAGCAAGGGATTTCCTTTCCTTTGTCAGTATGCTATCCAAAAGAAACATTTAGTTTTGTTCACTCCGTGTTTTTCTTAATCTAAATTTGAAAGCTAAGTAAGCTTTCAAACAAGGAATCTGCTTAAAATCTAGTTGCATGAGTTCAATATATAAAACAGAACAGGAATCAGAAGAAAGGAACTGATGCTAGATATTTCCCTCTATTTGTACCTGATTACATAGTTTGTAAAAATTAACAAATGTTGGTGAGAAATTTGAATTCCTTTACATTAGACAATCAAGCAATACAAAAGATAGAGGGGCATCCTGGCCTGATACAAGATCGAGGGGCATCCTGGCCTGATACAAGATCACCTGCCACTTTAAAATGTCCTTACTGTATCTGGATTTCTTACCTGTTTCCCATAATGAGGAATTTTAAAACCGAAAATACATTCAGTAATTTCTAAACACCCACTGTGCAGCTATATAAGTTAGTTTATACAAGAGATAGGAGGGAGAATGAAGCCCTCCTCCCTAAACATCTGACCAAATGTCATTATTTTGGGAACACAGACACATTTACCTTTGGGACTCCGGTCTTCTTACAAACCACGACTAGTTCTATGGCCTTGCTTTAGTGCCAGAGAAAACAATATCGTTCAGAGCAACAATTTCCAAAGATGAGTGCCTAAAATTTACGCAGCTTCAGTTGCCTTTAGACTGTCCTTTAGAATCAGAATAGTCCATCAGCCTGATTTCCACAGTGCTGCAACAGCGCGATCCCCAGGCAGACTAGCTTCCCAACAGCAGTATGTCACACGCTTCGGTTTCCAAAGCCACATCAGTGCTTTAGCCTTATCTGGGTCTCAGGTCATTCAGCCTTGCTTTTAACTTCTGCATCAGAAGCTGGCTTCAGAAGTATTATCTCCTATCAAGCTCTGCATCCAAATATAGCTTATTCTAGCAGTGAGAAAAGAGCTGATTTTACAAGCACGTTCAATTCGTGGTCCATATGCTGAGGCTGCCAGTTTTTGTAAGGCAAATGTTTCTCTACCAAAACCAGAACACTATCAGCTCATTCGAGCAGCTTACCTGTTCTCAAACAGGGAAGAAAGTTTGGCCGTTAAAATTGAGCAGAACATTTCTGCCCACATCTTCTTCAGTGCAAATGCAAATTTGGCAAATTCAGTAAGTTTACATTAGTTGCCCTAGAATCACTACTTACATTTTTTTCACCACAATTGCTAGTACACAGAAAAGCCACTTATTTATACTGCTCTATTTCTACCACTATTGTCCTGATCTTAAACAACACAGTAAGGTTCTGCCCATTGACCACCTAGTCTTTCTAAGACTGAACGAGGGAAGCAAAACAGTTCTGTGGTAAACAAGTCAGTCCCGTTAAGGGTCCTACCTAGCAATTGGAAGTCCTCTGAGGTGACAGAAACATCAGCCCAGCACTGGAGGCAACGTGCTTCAGGAAGGCAAAACATCTCCTGGGACTCTGACGTATGAGGAGCAATGAATCGTCGTTACTGTCCTCTTGGAAAGGACAGTACACATGAACATGACCTGACACGAACACAGCTCCATGGTGCCGAGGGAAACAGAGAATCCTTGGCCGACCTGGCATGTTTGTCTGGAATACCAGGAAAGCTGCAAAATACATACCAGGGTACAAGTAGGAAGGTGATTTTACAGATTGCCCCCAAACTGGGCCTTCAGCCATTCAGAAGAATAAAATGGTAAATAAATCACTTGTTACACTAGTTTTCCTGTTGGTCCATACCTGTAAAATTCCCTGGTCTTCTGCTGTGATGTTTTTTCCAAGGACTTCCTTAAGTTCTGACACTGGCACCAGCTTATCAGCGGTATACAAAGCACTTTGAGAAGCCTTCCCAAAATGCTCCTCTTGAGCACATTTGTGAAGGCCTTCTACTATTTAGACTTCTGAACTCAAAAAGAACAAAAAACAAAAAATATAACAAAAACAAAACTCCCCACCCAAGTAGAGAAAGGATATTTGTAAAATATTTGCATATTTGTAGTTCTTTCCTGTCCTATTAAGCATAGCTCACCTGGGTGTTAAGCAAGTTCAGAGGATTGTTATGAAGGCCCATTAAATATGAGAAGTGTTCAGAGTGGAAATGTCTTGCTGTTTTTTTTTTTTTTTTTTTTTTAAGGGTTGGTTTGTAACTGAAATTCCTGTGTTAAAAATCAAAAGTATTCAGGGCAAGATTTCCAAAAGTACTCGGGGTGGCCCGCCTCCGAGGGTGGAGAGTTTGTCTCCTTTTCAGCACTGTAGTGGGTGAAGGAATGACAGCCATCATCTCAAATACATTCATTGAATGGTCTTCCTCTGATTTATTTTTACTGTGTAATTTTCTAGGCCTAGCTTTGTCCAGAGTGTGGGAAGAAGATTTCTACCTCAGAACACACGAGTAGGGCACCAAACATCTTAACTCTCCCAGTCAGCACTATAAGTGACTTGAGTAGCATTCTAGATGGTCTGTTTTTGAAAGAGCTGTGATTCACTGATCTCTTTTTTTTAAGAAAAAAAAGAAAAAAAAAAAAAAAAACACCTTACATACTTACATTGTCTGGAGCTATATCCCAAGTGGTGATATTTACACACAGCAAGGTAGGAGAACAGACAGAACATATGCAGCAATGTTTATGTTTTTAAAATTGCATTCTTCCTCTCCCTGATACACTAAATTGGAGGTTTTTCTGTAAGGTGCACACCGTCACCACAGCAGCCAAGTCAAGGAGAAGAGAAGGCATGCAGAATATTTCAGGCTCAGGTCCAAAGCAGAAAGATTTCAGACTTATTGTAAGGACAGAAAAGCACTATGAACTTGAATTTCTAGTTTTTGGCACTATAACTGTACCCAGTTAGTTTGAAGCTTAGGTTATAACTAGAGCTCAGTTTGAAAGGAGATTTCAAACAGATTAAAAAATCCTGCTCATTCCGAGGTCCTGAATTAAGTGAGACAATCTGAAAGAATGCTTTCTTTCTGAATCTTGAATCATTCTTTAAATTATAATCAGAGGATTTAGTCATGTTGAATTACAATTTAAAAAAAATGCATACATAATTTGTTTTAGCAGCCCTAGTGTCAGAAGTTACAGAACTCCCAACAGTTCATCAAGAAAAAGTTCACTCTATGCTCATTTTAAAATAACAACAACAAAACATAAAATATCTGTTTGGGATAGTAGTCCTCTCTCTCAGACTGGAGATATTTTGTACCCCCAGGAGCTCAAACCTGCAGGATAACTCGCTTTGTGCAAAAATCTGAGGTTTCTCTGAAATGACTCCTTTTCTTCCCCTTTCTAATTACCAAGAACAGAGCTCCAGGACCTTACAAGAAGGCATGAACTTTCCTGCTTTCTCATGCGAATCCAGTGGTAGGAGTAGAGCCTTATATCAGAGCCCTCTTGGAACAAGGGCAGTATTTCACTCAGGTGTTTGGATAACAGTGTGATCCCTTCTAGAACATGCTTTCTGCTACGTGCAGCATGTGTTAGTGAGGTTCTCTGCAATGTTGTATGAAGTGACAATAGAAGTGTCATTCATCATTGTTACTGCTACTTTCAGGTTTGTTTCACCTAAGCAAGGTCTTGTGGACTTGTCTTTAGGTGTAGCATCAACTAACTGATTCTACCTTCAAAAAAATCAAAAAAAAAAAAAATTTCCTATGTGGGATATACATTTTTTTTTTTTTAAAAAAAAACCTATTGCATAAAAACCCCTGTGCTTTCTAGGTTGCTGGAGTTTCCTGAGGCAGACTTGTCATTGTTGATAATGCATTAAGCATAATACATCAGCCTGCCACAGAAAGCGTTTTTGCTGGGTTGGCTACGCCCTTTGCATAGCGCTAAGCAGGAATGACTAAGGCATAAAAGGGCATACAGTGGTGAAGCCCTGTTTGTGAGTAATGAACACATGAGAAGAGAAGACACACATAAAGTTAACATCTTCTGCAAGCCATGAAGAAGTCAGCAAAAAAAGAAGTTAAATATGAAGGCAAAAGCAATCAAGGGCATGTACAGAGAACAGGCACACATCCAAAATATCACCTGTACAACAAGGCCGACTGTTGGGTAAAACTGATCTAGAAGATAGAATTCTCCTTCCACGTGATGGCACAACCGGCTGCGGAGATCTAGTCAGTTCAACATCCATGAGCTCCCTACTGTGAAAGCCACTGAATCTGAAGAATTCACTGCAGAATAATCTGAGCAGTATCTTGAGTCTTAAAACCCAGTTTCATGCAACTAAACCACAGCAGTTCAATGGCCAGGGACTGTAAGTTAAAAGGAAAAACAGGGTCAATTTACAGGAAGTGTGTGTCTTGTGACAGATGTCCAAGTTGTGTTTAAACTGATTAACAAACTGATTTATTTGTAAATCAGAACTGCACAAAACTTCCCTCTGCTCTTAGCCTCCACTGTTGTACTCTACATAGCTGCATTATCTACCTGATATAGCTACGCTGTACCTCTTTTGCTACGCTTTAGCAAAACTCTATTAATCAAGCCCAACATTCCACCTATTCCACAGCCAACTTGTCATGACCGAGGCAGGTGTATTTAATAAAACAAAGAAAATATTAAAATGAAAGTCAGGCCTTTCAACACTCATTTGCTTCAAGAGACACAGCAATACTGAAAAAGCATTAAGCTGATAACAGACTTTTTGATTGCCTGTAATTGTTCTGGTAAAGCAGAGTGGTTATTAAAAAAAAAAAAAAAAAGATACGAGGATACAAACCCTTACACGGCCAATATGTCCAGATTCTTTGCATTTGTAAGATCTCCACTAACAGTTCCCAAAGTCTATTTAACTCATTCCTGGTGATTATTCAAGGCTGACCAGGGTTCAGGTTTCTTTATTTAACTTGTTCTATGTTCTATGCAGCAGAAGCCCCAAGCGTTCAGAGGGAAATCAACACATCCTCTCCTTTTTCCAAAGCTTATATATCCTTTCAGCATGACTTATCCCAGTATCCTTATAAGTCAGTATGATTTATCCTAGTTAAATTTTAAAAGCACTTGGTGGCTGAGATCTTCAAACCAGCAATGCCACCCCAATGACCCCTCCTGCTGAAGGGGGTGTATACATCAGGGTGCTTTGAATTGCACCCAAATGGCCAAGGTCTCTTGGAGCCATTTCGATGGCCCAAAATTTCCAAAACATATAGTTGTGGGGTGCCACCCCTTGATCACCACTCGCTCTAAGGGTGCAGGGACTGCTACAGCAATCTAACATCACTCACCAATTCCCTTCTGAAAGAAGCCCGAGAGTCAACCTGTGTTGTACAAAGCAGCTGCAAAAAGGGCCAGTGATGCTAAATCATGGATCAGAAGATCATTAGTCTATCCAGTGCACACTTTTCTTAGATTTTCTCCAAGAATAAAGGTTTCCATTTGCACAGTGTTGTTGGCAGTACAAAATAATGTTATTCTTCATGAGTTAAAGAAATACTCCCTTTTGATTGATGGGAACAGTTTGCTGCATAAGGAATTGGAGCAAAAGATGTAAGATTTACTTAAGAATTAACATTTTTTTTTAAACCAAAAGTATTTTTGATTTCATATCCTTAAATAACACTGAACAGAACTGACTGGTGGCTAATGAATAATAATAAATACACCCTGGGTGTGATCTCCTGCTAAAGCCTCTGATCAGCCAGGCTGTTTGGGAAGAGACAACTGCAGATGAATATTACCCCCAAGGCTTATCCTCAGTTGACTTCTGCTGCGGCTTATTCTCCTGTATTCTCTAAATAACATGGCTCATTGAAGATAGCATCTGAAAAGCCTTCCAAGGACTCTGGGTCTGTGTATGCAAAACAAAGAAGCTCACAGCACTCTTAACTCGCTCATGTCACCAGACCAGATACAGAAGGAAAAAACCTCCACTGTCTGGCATTTCCTTTGCTGCCTCTGTTTGTCATTGCATGATGGGCAGAAAGAGCAGGAGGTGGCAGGGTACTGCTTTTGAGCTTTAAAACTGAGCTCTGGAGAGGCAGCTTCCGAAAGGTAGTGAAATGAAGAAAGAATGGCGCTCTTTTACTGATAATCCCAGCCTAAGCAGGAGCCTTCCTGAAAGCACACGAGGTTCTGATAAGAATTTTATCGAGCGTGTATTACATCAGCCGGCTGCTCCACTGGCCCTCTGATCAGCTGTTTTTCCTAGCAACAGGAGGTAGACAATAAGCTCATATCTACCAAGGATGCACTTCACTGTCAGTGGAGATGCTGCTAGTTGAGACCAGGTGTAACAAGAGACAGCCAGGCCCCAGGTTTAAATATGCTCAGATATTGGGGAACTGATGATTTAAAAATCCAGTTATGGACATCAGTTTTGTTCATCTGAGATTATCTCCATCTTCAAGAGGAACAAAATGTATTTAATAAGTTAGTTGGGGAGTCAACAGAAATAACTTAACAATTAAACACAAGCCTCTGAGAAACATCCTTTCCAGATGCTTTTTTATTTTTTCTCCTTTTAATACAACATGGGTTTGTAATTAAGTTTTAACAAGGTTTCTTTGGCTCTCTAAGGACCTTGCCATAAAAGCTTTTGGGGAAATGCAGAGGAAAGAAATCCTGATCTAGAAAAAGCAAAAAGGCTGATGACCATAGCTTGTTTTGTTCAAACGAGATTGAGCTTGCAATCTCTTGGATGGAGGTGGGACAGGCTTTGAGAGAGTCCAGAGATCTGGAACTGAATGCTCGAAGTCTCTGTGTTCTTTCATCAGTGACACTATTAAAGTTTCTGGGTAAGGTTATTCTTTGTCTTGTACTAGTATGAGTTCCACTGATTCCACTTTGGATATGCAGTAGCATGATCTGAAGGGAATTACTCCTGACCACCATAAGTGATAAGAGAATTCTGAAAACAAAAGCCAGCAGAAAAATCTCACCAGCAATCCTTATCTATGCACCTCATCTGAAAAAAATCTGATGACTTTCCAGAGGCTATTCTGGGATAACTGTATCTTTGTCCATTATAAATTCACATATATTTTTATAAGCAGAGCAAGGGCCTCACTGGCACCATTAGAAATAACCCTTCAAGAGTTTTCCAAAGATATGCCTTGCTTAACTTCAACAGGGAGTTAACTAAACACTCTACAGAGATTTTATTTTTCCTCATAAGCAACAATAGGTCCCTGTAAATGTAAAGAAAGCCATATACAATCAAATGTGCTGGCATAAGAGCAGTCATGCTCTCACTCCTATAAAAAGTAAATAAGTGATGCCAATAAAGACATGCCAACATGTAAGAATAAACCTTTTGTTTTAAAACATATATAACTAAAGAATTTTTTATATGCTTTTAAAAATTCATTAAGACTCAAGCCACGGCTGTTTGGAAAGTTTTCTCAGTGACTGGATTACTAGAAGACTGTTTGGGATGAATTCTGCCTTTTAATGCCATGGAGTAGAGAAAGAGCTCAGTTTACTTGAAACCAGGTCCTATTCCTGTCCAGCTGTCAGAAAAGAGAGTAGAAACAAACCTGTCCCAGTCAGTGCTTCTTTCCATGTTAACCAAATCTGGTGTCAAGCACCAAGGAGGACTTGCTCTTCCATCTACACCCTTGGCTGCTTTGTCCTGACCTGGGCTCACTCCAGCAGAGTAGGAGGCCTTCTGAAGTCTCCTGAAGTCCTGGGCACCGACTCAGGGACTTGCACAGGACCTGACTCGACACAGGGAAAATAGATACAGGGTCTTTTAACTTTAGTCCAGGAGCCAGCCGCTCTCACCTTTGAGGAGTGCTGCCGCACAGGTACCCCAGTACTGCTAGCAGAGCTCTCCCGCTCTGTTCTGGCTTCTCGGTGGCGCAGGCCAGGCCAAACTTTGCGTGCCCAAAAATGAAAGTCTGAAGCCAGTTGTGGGAGGGAGACAGCACAAGGGCTTACCACTCACCTGCTGCTGCAGGATGGGAATGGCAGGAAAGGAAACTTCGCTGCTCCTGAAGGAAGCCGTCTGCTGTCCTGCACTGCCTTCTCCTCACCCCACTGCACGCCCCATTTGCAGCACCTCTGAACATAGTGGGAGTTCCCCCACAAAGACACCCAATCAAGCCCAACTGAGCTTACTCTGCTCACTTCAGAGGGGATAACCATCTGTCTTTATTCCCCAATTTCCCTTAATGATGACATTAATTAATGACATCATTAATTAATTAATGGTGACAATTACAGAGAACAAGTCTCTCTGCAACAGTGCATATTCACTACAATTAGATCTCGGCATAGTAGAGGCTGCCTAAGATATGTAACAGATATGTAACAGAAATAAATGGTGTTTATCTAGCTGCCTACTTGTGCGGAAACAGGGCACTGACCAATTCATCCAATGCAAATAGGTTCAGCTTAATTATTAGTGGATTGCACCTGATGAGATCCCTAGTAGGGCCAGGAGGAAAGGAGCTTTCTCCCAGCTCCCTGCTGCTTCCTGAGCTTCTGCAGAGGACCAATAACAGTGGGAAGGTTTGCTGAGCACGAAGCACCTAAGTGGTGCACTTCATTGCTACAAAAAACATGAGGAAGGAAGAAATTCCTTTCTCCCTTTAAATTATCCTTCATATAATATAAGTGGCTCTTCTGGGCAAAATATGGCTAATGTATTTGCAGTTATCTGCTCCCAAAATGGGTATTTTTGTACCTAAAAAATATCAAAACTCTTATAGCAATAGAAAGCTGTCATATAGAATTCATCATAACATGCTGTTACAGGGGGATTAGTATACAAGAAGATGCCGATAGCTCATCTAATGTGATATCCTCTCAGTGCAGTCAGCTACAAACATTTCAAAAAGGAGGTGGGTAGGAATGAGCATATGGGCTAAAAATGAGCAATACTGTTTAGAACCATATACAAACTTTCCCAGACAGCACTGGAGTTCAGATTTTTGGTGCGATCTCTTTGTATTCTTAATGCTAAGAACAGTACAGTCATGCAGAGAGGAAATGTTCTCCAAGCTTACATGCTTATGCATAAAATTTTTCTGTACTTTACAGCTTGGCAGACTTTGTAAGGTAACTAAGGATTGGAGGATCCTTCCTTTACAGCACAGTGAACTTGACTGTAATCTAACTTGGTTGTACCAAATCACTGAAATATTTGAATCGCAACTATAGCTACAGCTAAGCTTGTTCTAGGAGGTAATTTTGACATTGAGGAAGCCTTTCCCCTTTTCTGGAGACTTTTTCAAACTGGCAGAGCTGGAACAATGCATGTGTGAGGAAGAGGAAGGAGGCGAGCATCATCACTTGCAAACAAGGACGCAGGACAGAAAGGTGCTCCTGCACCTTTAGCTTAACTGAACTAAATGAAAGTTTAACCATTACTCTTACACTTAGACTCTGTTATGTGACTGGGTTCTTCCAAGGCGACTATTTGTACCAAGTTGAAATGTACAATATCAGGATTTAATTCTGCCCATTTAATAAAAATGACTGTTTGTATTCATATCAGTATGATTGGACAAAGTGCATCCATCACATAACACATAGCTGGATTTGCCAAATTATCTGAAGGATGATTATTGATAGAAAATGTTGGATGTATTGCTTTGGTAGATATTCTTCACAATCTTAAGAGTTAAGCAACAGTTGTTGCAGAAAATCAAACAAATCCAATGGCTGATTTCTCCAATTTTTGACCATCTGCATCACTCTGGAATATTCACATGAAAATGACATATTTGAAAAGCTGTGTTTTTTTTTAACAGTAACATTTAATTCTGATTCACAGTTTACTGTGAACAAAAACTTCAACACTTCCAAGAAATTATGAAAGAAAGTGATGAGCACAAAAGGTTCTTGCTACATCTGTTAGGGAGCAGTGAAAAATTCACAGAACATTAAAAAATGGGGAAGAGAAGAGGGGAACTGAAAAACAGGGCTGCATCCCAGGGATGGGTATGTGTGTGACCGCAAGACACAAGCACCTATCGCAGTTAAGCTCAGAGTGCCTTATAATGACCTGGCAAGTAAGGCATGGGCCATAGCTTCCTAGCAACAACCTCCAGAAAAATCTACCAAGGCTTTTCCTGCTGGAAGGCTTTTTTTCAGGTTCTCTATCAAAGAGCTAATATATCTACTACTAATATATCACTACTGCTAACAGAGAGCATAACACATTACTTACCAGCAGCACATTAGTGCTATCTGGTATCCAGCTGACACAAGGTAACTCACGTTTCTAAGATGACAGAACCCTGTGACTCAGTTGTGAGATCCAGGTTAAAAGATTTACAGAACATATAACCATGTTATTACTTTCTTACCTAGATTCCAGGACTTCCTCCATGGTTTTAGTGATAGTATTTCTGTCTCTCGTACTAATTGATGAAGTCTTCACTGACTGAAGAGGTAAAATTTCTTTTTGCTCTATTTAGCAAAGACAGATATTAGACATTTTAGTAAACAGTAATATAGAGTTGCTGTGTTCGTAAGGGATATATAGATTTAATTCAGTTTCGTAGGTTGCCTGTGTATAGTGCCCTCTTACTTTGGCACAGGGAGCTGTAAAACGAACTGACCGTAGGGCTCTGGAGTATTCTTTTTTGCCTTGGTATTCTCTGCAGTGCTAAGATCTCATAATGTATTAGCAGAATGTATCAATTCACCTTGTGACCTTTTCTGAAATAATCTAGTCCAGTAGTTTTTACCTTTTTCAATTTTCAAATCCTAAATGTATTCCATTAAAATTATGAGCTTCCTCGCCCCAATACACACACACTGTGAATTTAAGCTGACCAGTAATAGCTTTGCTTTCCTTAGTTCCTTTTCAGGGAGTGCTTGGAAATAGTCCCCTGCAGTGGTTGTGGGCCAGAGGTTGAAAACCACTTGTAGTTTTATGGCCAGCTTCAAAACTAGGGTAACTTGGCACAATTCCATTGATTTCAAAGGAAAAAATCATCTGAAAAAAGCATCAGTTAGAATAATGCCAAATATTCCCCTCAGTTGACCTAGGTTATTGGACATTAGCTGAGGAGCTTCCCCTGGCTGTGGTCGGGCTCTGTACCTTTGCCTGGGAGTAAGACTGAGCTCCGTATCAGTGTAATTATATCTCCTTTGGGAAATATTCCTTACTTACTAGCTAGACCAGAACACATAGAAGAGCCCAAGAGGATTCTTAAAAATAATACATGAGAAATCTCATCGGAGAATTCTTAAAATTTTATTTGATACATGTTCTCACATGTATCCTAGGTGTCTAATTTTTAAGATGACTCTTCAGTCAGAGAGTACTCTTTATCTCAGTGGTGCACTGTCCAACTCTTACAAATTTTACAATTAATAATGTAAATTTTGCTTGGCTTCTGTAATCAGTTTGTTCTATACATCAGGCTTTAAGGGTGGTATCAGTGTCTCTGAGTGGAGTTACACTGATTTACAGCAGATGATCATATGTCCAATTATTTTAAGATACTTGAGGTTCCACAGGAGTGCAAAGGAAATAATGTTGCTGTTTCTTCAGAAAATATAAAGCTCAAATAGGAAGGTAGATGTTAAGAAGAGTAACAATTAAATCGGAAATGTTAATAACTGGATATCTTTGCTGAAGATCGTTAGGAGTATTTACATTTTAAAAGACAAGAAAGTCTCAGAAAAATTAGAGAAAAACAGAAAATTGCCTTTCATGCTGTTACTGCCTAGCTCACTTTGCAGCTCCATCACATGACAACGAATAACTAAAGAAAACTATTATTATGCAAACCACTCCAGCACAAAAGGGTATTACATATCTCGTACAAAAGGGGATTTCTTTAAAAAGCACAGCACATTCAGTGTTTAGGGTTTGCAGTTGAAATTCATGGCCTTGCCTGCCAATATTATCATGCAGCTGGGTATTATGCTATTGCTTTACTCTGAAGGGGGAAAAAATCACAATAAAGATATTCAAATGGGTTCATATTAAACTGTTGTATTCTCTTATGTTGCAATATCAGTTTAATGATTTTTGGCACCTCTTCTCTCAGCACAAAGGTCACAGTAAACATTAGATATAGAGGCTCTAACTGCAAACAGAAAATGTCAAAAATGCACATCTTTTGATTTTAAAATTATAGTCGGAAAATAGCGTTCTCTAATCTATAAGACAGAATCTATAAGATTTTGCTTTCTGTAAAGCAAATAGCTTCTGACAAAATCCATCATATGGGTACTGCTCGTAAACCAAGGGTTTATTACTTTAATTTTGATTAATTCTTTAATCTTCCCAGAAATTCTGTATTTATTTTTAAATAGAAGGAAAGTCAGCTGATCAAAGATACTCCTTGTGAGCAAAATATTAAATGTAGTTTCTCAGAAATCTTAAGCTCATGTTCCCTCCTAGCGCTCAGATATATAGATTTCTGGGGATCTTCAGCTGTTTTTTCAAGTCCTTACTTCTGGTTTTGTTTTTGGTTTGTCCCTGAGTTGCCTGAGCATTGCCATCACAGAGGGTTGAAAGATGGTGCTTTTATGTACTGAAAAACAGAAGAATGGCACAAAATGAACATTTTTGTAAGGAGAAAAAAAAAGTTCATGGAGTTGTTCCTTGGCATGGGTTAGTACAGAAGCCAGACCCTCAGACCCTGAACACACCGTGGCCTCCAAACACTAATCTCAGACTAGCCCTGGGTGTGCAATAAAGTTAGCAACAGAAGACAGAGAGCTTTGAAAACTTGTAGGGCTATGAACGTGCAATTTGAACATAACTCCTTTCTCCTTTACTTTAATTGAAAATACGAGAGATACCATAAAATACTGCTCCAATCTCACTTGCTTACTGAGAATTGTTCTTTGTGCTGCTTGTTCATTTAATTGTAAAGAGAAAAAAATCATACCGTTTTTATTCCAAGTTGTTAATTATTATAGCTTGTCAGATATCAGCTATGGTAGGAGAAGCAATGGTGAAAAAAGCCTGGTCTCAGTCGAGGTACTTAAATAAATACCAGGATTAGAGTTGAAACAGTGTTGATAGTTTCTATCTTTCTATAGATATTATCAATTATTTAAATTTACTACACATGATAACACCAAGAATCATTCTTATTTTGTCTTCTATATTTTCCTACACTTCAGATATTAAAAAATGTGACAAAACTATGTGAGAAAAGCAGATCAAGATCAATACACACACCTTGTGGTCATCAGCGGGTCTAGTACTCACATCCTCTGCATAACTGCACCTGGATTAACTGACGTCCCTGCTTCCAGAAGCCGAAGGAAGCAAACCTATGGGATCGGCAATACAGCTCCGTAGAAATTGTAAAATACTGTGTAAAATACAGGACACAATGACATAGTCCTTTTAGAAGAAGCAGCTATTTTAATTCCCATTTTGTTGACGGAAAGATCAGGTCACAGAGGCCTAAAGAAGTTCAAAGTATAAAGCAGGTCTTTGCACTGCCATAGCTAGTGTACCACCACGTGGAAGGTTTGCACTGTTCTGATCATTTTTGTGATTGAAAAAATGTTCTCTGGAAGGTCGCTAAGCGATGAGCCATCTTGACAGTTTGATCGGTGGCTTCAGTGGAAAGGCAAAGCTATGTTTCCATTCTGAGAGAAATTCTGACGTACTGAAATCTGTTTTCTTTCATTGAGGAAAAAGGCTGAAAACTCAAAATTTCCAGTGGCAAAAAGGTAACTTTAAAATTTGATTCAAAGCAACTGAAAGGTTTCCTTTGATCATTCAAATAATACAACTCTATCCAGTAAATCCTGTACAGTGAAATTGAAGCATTTGTGGTGCCCTGATGTTATTTGTGCCTGCAACAGTCTTGCAAAATTCATCTCTCCCTTCTATTCAAGTAATCATTTCTTCCTTATTACTTTTAAAAAATGAATAACATCAGAAAGAATAACTTTTGTACTAATGAAGTGACACTTACGGCAGAGCAGAGAAATCACCTACAAGGACGTAATCTTTGGATTAACATTTTGGTTGTGATACATCTTCCTCCTTGCGCTCAACATTCCTGCTTCCTTCTGCTTAGCTGGTTATCCTCATCCACGTTTCCTGCCGGAGAGGAGGCACAGTCCTTTTGCCCTCTGCACCACTGTTCACGGCAAAGTCTGTGCACATTTGGCTCCTGTGGTGCAGCTTAGAACCTCCTATCAGTCCAGACATTCAGCTGGAGAGTGGCCACACCAGTCGTGTATAAATACTAGTTTACCCATGCTCCAAGCAGGTATGACATATTTTTTCCACTCAGCAGCTTTTTTCTTTCTTTCTTTTTTTTTTTTTTTTTAATTCTAAAGTTTTTTGGAATAACATGAAAAACAACACAAAATGAAGGAAATGCACTAAATGGGACATGCTAATTGCTGGCTGTGATTAATTAGTAATTATAAGCCCACTCACACACAACTCAACTCCTAGCAAGTAATTTATTTGCAGGAATTCAATAAAGGCAGGCAAATTTCAAAATACTTTCATCATTGTTATTTTAGTTGACAGATGAGCTTGTCTGTTGTCATTGCTTCCAAAACTTTCATTTCTTAAACTAGTAAGTGTTCACAGGGGGGTTCTTGAGACTGATAAGGAAACAGAAGCCTAACCAAAAACCGGTAGCCAATCCTGAAATATTTAGTCTTTATCGTCTACATTTTGCTCTCAGGCTACTCCACCGAGCTGCTCTGATTTTCCCCTAGTGTAACAGAGGGGAGAATTTGTTGCTGCGTTTCCAGGCGTTCTTCAGTTCTAACGACAGGAAGCCTGTCAGCCCCTCTGGGACCATCTTTGACAGTCTGCAAGACGGCAGCAGGTATTAGACAGGCCTGCTAAGGTACTAAGTCACCGAAGCTTAATGTCGTTAGACTCCTGGATATCCCTGGAGCGTGGCTAGGAAGTGTGGTCCTTACTGCACACTCAAGGCTTGCACCGCTGCCTCATGTAGGCTCGTTGTGAGGCTCTTCATGCTCCCCTTAACGCTGGATCTGCCTGACTTACTGTTTGTATCAAGATATCCCCTGCAATATCTCTTCAGATCCTCCATCCTATGTTATTAGGGTTTCTTGCTTATTCCCTGCTCATCACCGTAGGTTGTGCTGAAGTGTTTTGAGGGTCAGTTCTTACAGAAGAGTATTTGCAGTCAGTTTCCCACGTAAACCTGACCGTAAGCCAGGGTGCTCAAATGAACTGCACAGTTTTTCCTTCGGTTAACCCAACAGCATTGCTTCAGGAGAAGGTTTAAAAATAGCATTACGTAAAAAAATAACAATGTTATGAATCACCACCTCTTACAAGATTTTCAGAGGTTCTCCCTTTTCCTGTTTGTAAATCCTTAGTCTTTACATTAAAATTTTCTCAGACAGGAAAACAATAACAATTGATTTACATGGACAAAAACAGCCTTTCTCAGTTTTCAATCCAACTTCCTCTGAGATCTCATTGACCTCCAAAATTCGACTTCTTCCAAGAAAGTTTTCTTTAGGATTAATAGCCTTAGCGTCAAATTATTGTTGAGTGCTATAGCCATTAGTAGTGCTATAACTAAGGACATAACAGTATTTCCACATAAACTCTCTTATTTTCCGAGATTTATAACTTGGCTACAAAAATATACTTTTATGCTGAAACTTGGCAAAAAAGCTCAGTCTAAGCTTTTATGTGAATGATTTTATTTTTTATTTTGGGAAATTTGTACAACTCCATGGGTGTTTTCAGACTGAAGCTCTGAACAAGGTCTTGGCTTGCCATCTACATCCCGTAGGTGCCTTGGAGAAATCCCAGCAGGACTTTCTAAGACAAATCCACTTCTGATAAATTATGAAAGGATGATGTAGAAAGATTTTTTAAAAGTCTTTTTTCTCTGTTAAGGAATTCAAAATTGGATCTAGTCACTGCTTCTCTAGAAGACATTTTAATCACTTTAAAGTTATAAGATTTTTCTGAAGATTTTAGCCAGCCAGACTAACAGGTAAGACCAATGAACTGCTCTGCAGTAATATAAGGGTCTGAATGCTTTTGTTAGCATCCTCATGCAGAGTAATCGAGGAGCATGTTGGCCCTTCCGCAGTTGGAAATGCTGATGGATTGGAGGATGAAAACCCCACTGACCATCTGTAGGGGGCCAAAAAAAAAGTAGTCGTAAAGAGTCTGGGGAGACCTGTCTCCTGCCTCTTCAAGAACCATGATAGTTCCCCAGTAGCTGGGAACTGTGCATCAGTAGGGGCCACCTGAGGGAAAGGAGAAGACAGGCACCTTTCTGTCAGGCATCCCAAAATAAATCTTCACCAAAATCAGAGCAGCTTAGATCAAAATCAGCGGAAGTACTTACAAGCTCCGCTCCACACAAGCTTCTTCAGAAAAGGTTTGGAGGCACCATCTGAAGGGAAAGATGCCAGAGAGACACCCTGGAGTTTCCAGTTTCCATCATAGGTGATTCCAGCAAAGGGAGGACTTGGTCCTGATTCGTTGCCACTAGGGATGAGAAAATAAATATGACATGACGCACAGACATGTTCAAGGCTACAGGCTACAAATTCAATAGTTTCAAAGAAAAGTATACTCAGCTAAGATGATGATACCGCAGAATACAACGGGTATACAGACTACTCATTCATTCCACAGCAGGAATTTGAGCAACCAAAGACAATACCGTGCCCCTAAATTGGTCAACAAAGCTAAAAACGGCTAGCCAGCCTTTCCTCACTTATATGGGATAATTTCTAATGTCTGTGTCCAGCAGTAAGCCCACTACTTCACATAGCCCATACAAATCCTATCTTTTCATATAAGTCACCTTTCCATATGAAAGGAAAGGCCTTTGGATACAACCTTCTAGAGCACCGTCTTGCTACCGAAATGTCAGCAGCTACCACAGTTGCTCCTACAATCCGGATGGATTGCCCTTAAGTTCACTCCATTCTGTCTCCCAGAAGAAAAATATTGGCCCTCAACAGCGGCAAGACAACGTTCTCTGAAAATGAGGCACTGGTACCCTTGCAGAGTCTGACAGATGTCAGCTTTGAGCAGGAAATACCAACCTTATCTTTGGGAGTGCTCCATTTGAATGCGATCCAGACGCTTTCCTTGGGAGCAGCTCATTATAGCTAGACAAATTCAGTCCCAACTCCGAAACTTCTTTTGAAGGCATAATGGCAAGGGAACCTCACAGGCAGGATTAGAAGGAAGAAAATGAGGTAGCTTTGCAGATGCCTAAAGGAGCGCTTTCCAAATGTAAGGAACGGCATGGGATAAAGCTTGAAACTGAGTGACTGAAAATCTAAGAAGAAGATGGAGGAGGCTGGCACTGTGCACTAATCAGTGAAAGAAGCGATCTCTTGATCCTGAATAAGAGATGATAGGTAGGATGAGGTGAAGCTATGAAGGGCTTTGAAAGTGAAGACAAGCTGCTTATATCTGATAGAAAAGAAGTGTTATATTTGACAGTCAAAGCGACGAGCTAGGAAAATGATCTCTGCAGTGCTATGCTGTGTAGAATCATGCTGGCAAAACTGCATTTGTCAAAACCAAAGGAATGGATATTGCAGTAATCAACTGAGGTTGGTGAAAACTTACATATATATTAATTCTTGCATAATAATCATCATAGAGTAAGTTCTATAGCTCACTTCATACAGACAAGTAATTTTAATGATTTTTGGAAACTTACACTAAAGCATGTGGCTTAGCAAAATGGATATTTCTAGTGAGACTGTTTCATGTTAGCATGTTTAGTGCAATATTCTTACAAAATTTCTAGTCTTATAAAAGAAAAAAATGTCATATTTAATTAAGATTGTTTTTATATGCAACTTTTTTGGTTCTGGATACGGCTTTTAATTTATGTTCAGTATGTGAAGGCATGTTTATACCCAGAGCATGTTACATAATGTCTTAGCTGGTGGTCTTGGTTTATTCCTCACAGGGCTCTTGTAGCTTGGCAGAGGTTGTCCATTAAAACTTGGAGATGACACTGGAAAGTCAGTGTGCTGGATAATACAGACATCAAGTCACTAAGCATACCACCTCCTAGACATACAAATTTAACAGCACTTCTCCACTTTGCTCAGAACAGTATTAGGTTATAGTGGTTCTGGCTGCAATACATAAGAAATTCATTTTATTCCCTATTGTATCATATCCTTCATTTCCCCCATGCAGAGACCGACTGCTGCATGCACATTCTTCCAGGGCAAGGCTTCTCCTATTAATAGACATCTTGGCTTCACACACTGAGAAGGTTTCTAGTGCCTGCCTAATTTAAGCAGACCATATGTCATAAGCTATAGTATCCTCTAAGTAGAGAATAAAATAAAGCAAGATTGGGAGGAAAAATAGCTTCCTGCCATTACCTGCCCTTCTCAGACTCAAATTTTCAAAGACATGTTTATTTAAGCGTACTGAGAACTATTTGCTTATTCTGTGCATCACACAAAATTACACATATCTCTAATGTGTTCTTAATGGGGGAGCTGTCCCAGGAGTAGGACTTCCGAGCATTACCACAACACAAATAATAAGGCATGGGTCCTGCTTTTTCTTTTTTTCTTTTTCTTTTTCTTTTTTTCCTAGAACTGCCTTCAACATTTAAGTGTGTGGCCAGCTTCACACTTTTCTGCTTTGGTTTTCCAACTTATTAAAAGTGGAGTATAGTTGTTTACTATTTATTTAGAGTCCCATGATTGTAGGATAATGCTACGAAGGCTATTTCAAATGTTCTTTTGCTAATTTGAAATACACTACTGGATGAATGTTATTTTTTAGCAAATTATATTAATTACTATTATTGTTTAACCAACCCATCTCTGCTGCATAGTTGAAAGAAATGTGCTCTTTCAGACTCTTTGAGTGGTTATATAATCAGCATTCTTCACAAATATTTGAGTCATTAGTGCTAGCAATTCCATTTTCCTGGCAAGTTGTCCAGTGCTGGGTGCAAAAAGAGTCAGAAAACTAGAAAATGTAAAAATCAGCATTTCCATTTACTTCCTCCCACTCATCCCACACATTTTTACTGTAATTTTCACTTTTTGCTTTGTCTTTCTCTAAATATGTCTTGAAAAGAAACATTATCAGATCATTTCATATCAGGTTAGGGAATGCACAAGACCATGGTCAGCTGACAAGCATGCCTGCATGCACTTTCTCAGGTTTGACACATGCCGTTCTGTACTTTCAGTGTAAGTCCAATTTCCATTCCCCTTGGGATCCTATCTGACATCGACAGAGGTTTGTATTGGTAGGTAAAACAGAAAAGGAAGACACTTCATAGCTAACATAGCTTACAACTTCACTATTTTTTTTCATTGCTATTTGTGATCAAAATAAGCAGAGCAAAGGATCTGGTCTGTCAAGTGGGGGAGAAAAATCATATTTGTTAGGAATGAGGAGGATTTTTGTGTCCGTATTTTAACCAGTTAAAATCTGGTTGTCTTATGAATCTGTAAAGTTCATATTGCATGAAATTCAGATACTCAGAACCCAGAATTGAATAAAACTGAACATTTAAAATAAAAGTCACATGCAGGGAATAAATTATCTTCCCAACTAATTATTCACATTTGCAAGTACTACAGCTACCCCTCACCATTCTTTTCTATTTAATTTAGTTAGTAACATAGACTTAAAGGTAACGTCTAAAGTTACAAGAAAATAACAATAATGGCAATAGGGAAACAGGCTGGTTTATCCAACAGTAGAAGTTATGCAGTTAAGAGTTATGCTCTATGAGTTGGCACACTGTCCTAAAGAAGACAATCCATGGCCCCAGTCCTACAAACACTTCTGCGCCTTGTGCCTGTTGGAGATGTTTATGAGATTAAGGTCCAAGCTCGCATTTTTGTGGCACCTAAGAAGAAGGAGAAAGATGAAGACATCAACTTTGATTGCAAAGTGTACAGACTGGCCAATCCTGCCATTTTTCGTGATAATCTGTGACCCTACTGCAATTACCTGCGAATTCCTGGCCGTTTGACCACCCGCAGAACAGGTGGGCTCACAGTATGTGGCAGACAGAGCTCAGGGCCGTAAGTCTGACACTTTGCAGGCATATTAATCTGCTGCATGTATGTAACTGCAGCTCTGTGCAATGCATCTGTGCAATGAATCCTGTATATCTGGACCACACCACTCCTAGCTTTTGCAAAAAAGAAACTGGGTATGTTAGTACTTCAATTCTAAAAGATCGAGAAAAAACGTTTTCTCTCTTGCTTAGACTAGTGGAGATATAATTTAAAGAGCCATGTTGGCACGTGTCATAGGCAGAGTCTTAGAAGCTTCCTAAGGAGTCTAGCAAACAAGGCCCTGCAGTTGAACTGCTGAATTTGCTTCAGCTTGCTCAATGCAAGAGAAAAACTGAAAAGTCAGGCTTTTTCTGACTAATCGCGTGTTCCCTTTGAAGCAAGAATTGTGATTGTTGGCAGAGGAAGGAAGGAGCTAGGACAAAACAAGGGAAGGAAGAAGCTGTTTTTTTTCTTTACACCAGCCAGCTTCTTGATTCTTGCTGCCAAGAATATAACTTTAATTTACAAGGTAAACATAAATCTATTTATATATTATTTAAATTTAATTTAAATTACAGAAAAAAACCATGCCTTCTGAGTTGAAATCTTTCAGTATTCAAGGAAGGAAAAATATAAAAAAATATGAGTATAAGACAAAGGTCATTCTGATGTCATTAGCAAATGGCCCCAATTAAAAAGAAAAAAAGTCTATTCACATATAACATATTTTTAACTCTGTGCATATTTTTTCCTTTTTCATATTATCTCTCATTACAGAGATATGATCAAAAATCTAAAAGGACTTAGGTGTTCAACTTACATGTTCCAATCTCTAACTCCTTAAATGTGTCAAAAAATGTATCCTTGAAAATCAACAGTGAAGGACACCTCCCTACAATTCTCCTTGAATACCTAGGGCCAAAAAATGTCATCCCGAGAAATCTGTTAATGAATATAACTTATATCTTAGGACTCATGATGATGATATAAAGGTTGATGCTGTGAGCTGTATTATAAGGATATTTTCTTCAAAAACACTTACTGTCCCAGCCATTATGCACAGATTTTGAATATATCACTTTTTCTGATGCCCAGTTGCAGGATATTCACAATCTCATCTTTTACTTATTTAAGTAACTAAAAGTAAGTAGGCAAGGACACCCCCTTACAAAACTTGGCCACTTAATTATAATGTTTTTAAAAAAATGACTTATTTACCCACACTTCCCAGAAGAAATGAAAGAAAAAAGGCCTGATTTTGCAAGCATTAAAATAATGTTTTGTAGTATTTTTGTTGTTGTCATGTTACAGCTACAAGTCTGACCACAAAAAGAAGCAAGAATTTAGACTTATGAATAAACAGGCTCCAATGCAATAGAGCACTTTGTGAGATAGCAGGAATTATTTTTAATCTGAAAGATGGAAAGAGTTCACTTCTGCAAAATATATCCTACATACAGTAAAAGTGCTATAACAGAAGATTTATGATAGGGATACAGTGTGGGAACACGATTTAAGAAATCTGTATCAGATTTAGCTAGATGTAGAAGATCAGTTGTACAGAGACCCTTTATCTCAGTTTCCATTGCTGTAATGTCTTATAGTTATTGGAAGAACATCTTCTTTGCTTTAAAACTTGCCCTTAGATTTCTTCACTATATACTTATAATACTGGTTCTAAAACAAATCTTCTCTGCATTTAGGAACATGGGTGGAGAAATGGGCCCATGCCTAGAAATAAACTATAAAAATCTGTGAAAATAACAGGGAGCTTCAGAAAAATGAAGCAATGTTTCAAAGAAAATAAAAATCTTGCAGCCAGGCTTTGTCTTTTAAAAATTAGGGGTTTTGTAAGATTATATTGGACAGATCTATATATTCATCCAGATTTTTTATAAATGTAGTTCAAAAATTCACTTATTTGATAAAAACAGTGTTACCTTAAATGTTAAGATGTTTCATTCTCACAACAGAAGTGCAAGTAGGAAAACAAAAAATCATATTATTCAACAGATACATAATCTTCTTTTCAGTCACCAAAGATTCTTAGTTACTACTTAATTGAATGGGGATAGGATGCTCAACACGACACCAAAACAACCTCTTAATTAGGACTAAAGAAGCAGAGCCCCAAATATCTAAATAATCTTTCCTTCAGTTTGACCAAATTTCCTAACAAGAATAATCTGCATTTTTAAAATATGGAAATGACTGTGATCGTTAAGAAGTAAGACACACTGATTTTACTCAGTTTGAGTTTCTCCAAGATGAGAAATTTTGCAGAATCTCTCTTCCTAATGGATGGTGGAAGATAACGGGAGAACGTTCAGTGCGGTGCTTTCTTTTTCATTTTTAATATGATAACTGCATTTTTACATAGCTGAAAAAGCTGTGGTGTTACTTCAGCGGTGTTAAGCATGATCCTGAAGCAAGAACAAACTCACTTCTAGGGTGCTTCATTCTAGATCCAGAGGTTAGTAAGCTCATAAAGCAAAAAGGGACTAGTGGCAGTACTCAGCTGGTTTACGGGCTCTCTGAAAGAAGGTCACCTACAGCTCCTCGAGTCATTTCAACCTCAGTTCATTCTCTTTAGGTTGATGAGCTCGTGCGAAATCATACATTTGCATAATTGTGGATGTGAGATTTAACCACAGAGCATTTCTGTTTCTGTGGGAAAGAAACAACCTTCCCCTTCCCCCAATAAATAAAAGAACCTAACTGCACAATTCGATTTCTCAAAATGTTCAAGGGTGCCAGATTTATAATGAAAATATTAGATGTTTTTTTCTGATCCTTTTTGGGTAAGCATCTCATGTGAAGCCAGAATCTGGCATGCCTTAAAAACTGTAAAGCTCACAGGCCAAAGAAAATAGGAAAGGCAGCAATCTCTGAGAAACTTCCTGCCCCTTTTCAGCTGGTGGGACTTGGAATCCCCCAGGATGTGATAACACCAGGTAGTCTGTGGGGAAAGCATTGTGAGGCGGAGAAAATAGGGTTGCATTTTGGACACATTCCTTCAAAAAAAGGAGTTACAAAGTTTCTTTTTGTTATTATTTGCAGTCCATTAAACACAAAATAATTCATTTTTAGACAACAGTGTTTCTCAACTCATCCACAAGCATCAGGAAAATGTGTCTACTATTAGAAAGAGCATTTTCTCACTTTCATAGATTTACTGATTCCCACAAAAACTTGCACTTTCGTACATTTCCCTGCATCAGCATTCTCAAATGGAAAACTGTTAATCTGATGGAGCCTGAGGATTTACTAAATGATAAGGAAAGATTTTGGAGCTAACATTCACTTTTTAGTGGCTCTATCAGAGTCAATATCACAGTATATTTGAATGAATATGTCAAACATTAGCCCCCTAGTTAGACAAAAATCACCTTTTATTGGGAATCAGAACATATCATGTTTTAATGCATGTTTTAGCTGTCTTTCTCACTCCACCCCAAAAACAGGAGACTTCCATTTCAGCCTAAATCCAGTGCCTGGAAATATCTGAAACCTGTCATTCTCTTGTTCCTAAAAAAATATTTGGTGAAGACCAAATTAAAACCTTCACTTTTAGTTGTATGAGATTTCATGAGAAACTTTCCTTTTCCATACGCTGACCTACCAGGAGATAGTTTAAACAGTGAAAAGACATAACATGAAAATATTCATGATACACAAGCAGCTGATAAGTCTTGAAGTATTTTTTTTTATCCAGTAATAGGGGGAAAACTTAAGATGGGGCCTCAAAACACTTTAAAGCTTAGTTTTTCAAAGTATTTGCCATTTAATGAACCCATACTTACTTAGAGCCAATCAGAAACAGCCTCATGGTGAAATTTTGGTGGGGCTACACTTCTTGATACAAGCTGAGAACAGAGTCGTGAATGTGCTAGCAACTTCATTATCTGGGGAACAGACCACGATCAAAAGCTCTGTGACATCAGAAAAAAAAAAAAAGAATTAGAAAGGACATACAGAATTGTGGTGTTACAACAAGCAGGGCCCCTACTTCACTCGATTCTTACAACAGAATCAGTATGATAGCTGTATCTAAGGATATTTCCTGAAGAGAATGCCTTTTAAAAAATATTTCCTCCAAAAATGAGTATTTAAAATATTTTGAAAAATAACTACTATTTTTTTTAATGGAAGCTGCAGTTCATTATTGTGACACATCTCTTCTGAATTCTCTTTTATCACTGACAGTAAGCTCTAAGGATCAAGTAAACATGCCTGTGCTTTCTGTAGGGGGCAGTCTGAGCAAAGTTTTTATTTTGTTTTCTGCTAGGAAAAATATTGGGAAAAACTGTTTTGCCAAACCAACATGTAGAACATTAATGATCAATGTCCAAAATGTTTTCAGTGTTGGTTAACTAGAATAATTCTAAAATTTGCCTAGTGAAGTATTCAGAATGAGTCATGTAGAAATGAATATTTATGTTCCCTCTGACCTCAAACATTCTCGGCCTTGCACAAGGTCACATAAGGAGACTATGGAAATCTTCCACATAACTTACGCGATAATTTCTCTCCTTAGTTCAGTGAGTTGGGTATGTGATGTATGCCACATGGTTTTCAGTGCATTCAGAATCACATAAAATTCTCATAAAATTCATTTTATAGTTATTTAATTGTGAATGATGATAACTGAAAATACACAAGGAATGTTGGGGCAGGGAGACAAATTGCAAGGGAGAGCATTTTGATGCTGCTGCTGGGTTTATTTTTAAATCTGGCAGTGATTCTGTCACTATTACACACAAATTGCTTTTCCCAAAATGATACTCTGAGCACAGCATAAAATACCCAACTGCAATATCCAAACACTAAGAATTTCAGAAAAATAAAATGCAAAAGCAGCTGTTTTGCTTCTTGAAATCTTTCTTGGATCATCTGTAATTGTTTTTCTAGAGATACTGGGCTCCTGTGTTTTCCACACACACATTTAAAGCCTTCAAAATGTTTCTTACAGATAGATGAATGCACATATAAAAGAGCATGATTCAGATCAGAAGGATCTATGAATCAGTCATATATGAGGCAATATAATGAATCAAATGACAGGAAAAAAAAGAAATGGCAGATTAAGGATTCCTTAAAGTCTAAATGAGAAACTCTGAATTCACACTGAATAAAATGTGGGAGTTGTTTTGCCACTTTAAAATATGGAATAGCAGGCAGAACCTAGAACACTGAAATTTCAGTACCCAATAACCACAGACATTTCTGGAATTGCATCTAATGCTTACCTGGAAAACAAAACATTTTAGTGCTCAGAACTTCGTAGCATTACAACATCCTTCAAAGGTCAGACTGAAACAAGGCTGTCCTGCTGCAGTATGAGTCTTCAAACACACAACTTTGCCTAGAGTGAGAATAATAGAAGTATCAGTAGAAAGAATTTTGGGATCAACAGAACATTATGGACAATATAATGAAAATTATATTGGTCAGAAAAAATTAGATGGGAGTTGAAAGGGATAGAAAGTATCAATTCACCTATATTAGCTTGGAGGACAAACATAAAGGTCTTTTTTTATTAGGCTCCATTATGAATTTTCATTTGCTCTGTTAACCTGGAGCCAAGACAATAAACAAGTTTGTTCCTTTGATTATTTTTGGAGTATATATGGCAATATGAATTCTAATTGAATGAAAAAAATCAGCTTTTAAAGGCTGAGAGTACTGAGTAAAATAGGAGTTATTGCTAATAGGGCTGCATGCATTTATACTAGCACAAAACTTTACCCACTACTTTAATAAACAACTAGGTCATGACTTCATTATTATGAAAGAAAGGAGATCTTTGAAGAATTAGAAAAGAAAGGAAATCTTTGGAGAATATGCTGAATATTCTTTTCTATTTCTTTTCTTTTTTTTTCTTAAAAAAGATAAGAAGATGGGGAACCGAGTGGGATACTTGTCAGTACGGGTGTGTTTGGGTGGTCCTCACGCAGTAGTCACAGGGGATGGCTACACTCAGTAGCCAGGTGGGACTGATGGCCATTTCGAGACTGTACTCCTGGGAGTGACCACTGCAGATCAGGGACTATATCACTTTTCCTGTCTTTCTCCCTCTGCTGATTGAGGTACTTCTGCAGCAGTGGCTTGTGGCTCTGCTGGCCTGAAGCACACCTTCCTTCCCTCTTCCTGGAACATTAACTGGGATCTTTCATTCCCTAGACAACTGCTTCTTGTCTTCTCCAAGGAGAGGACAGCAGACAGCAGAAAACGTTTTATGTGCTGAACTCAAATTGTGGGCCAACAGTTGGTCCTGCCAGTTGTTATATGGGACAGAAACCTGTTTCTTGATAAACTCCTATAACAAATGTCAAAAGGATCTCTAAGGGAAAAAATAGATGAGGGACCAAACCCTCTCTCTACAGAAGACAGCAGCTAAGTTTCCACTTGGGTTAGCTGCAGACTTGTTTGAGATAAAGTGTTTTTACGGCTGCAGAAAATAACATACTACAACTATTTAAAAAGCATGCCTTACCACTCTTAAAAATACCTTTGGTTTCTTACGCTTTCATAAGATCTACGGCTATCCACTATCCAATTATATTATGGCCCTCATTTGTATTCTTTTTATCGCCTGGATTCTGGAAGATGTCTAACTATTAACCTCTATCAGCATAAAAATTGCAAAATATTGTGCAATTAGCCTACATAAGTGAGACAGCTCTCCCAGCTCATAAAAACTATTAGCTATAATGGCCATATTAATTACTGACAAAAGACCAACTTGAGGCTTCATCTGGCGTTAACTTTTCTTTCTACAGGGAACATCTTCAGCTGGTGACCTCCTCAGAATCCTCCTTTTCCCCCACTGATTTACTCCTGCCTGCCTTCAGCACCAACTAATCTTACATGTATTTATAGATCCAGAGCGTAAAATTCTAGTCCTCCTGCAGGATGCTGCTCTGTATCACCGTTCTTGGGGACTGCTATGTAGCTATTACTGAGTCTCCCTTCTTTAAAATCCTTTTAGAAAAGCCCTACAGATTTGTAGACACGAGCTTTTCTGTAAAAGCTAACTAAATTTAGGAAAATATACTAATCTTCTAAAACTGGGTTATTTCACTGAAATATGCTCATTATGGAGTTATCAGATCCATCTTCCAGGAGAAATGTCAGATCTCAATAATAGCACTTAGTCATTCTTTCACAGTGTGACTCCCACCCTTAATCATTATAAGTGAAGGTAGGACTCGCCTGCTCTAACCTGCTAGGGAAGGTATTAAAGAATGGTACTTCAACTGAGCAATATCTTAATGGGGAAATACCACAAAATGAAAAATTAAGCTAAATGTTTTAATGTACTAAATGAAAGCTTCTAAATCAACAAGGCAGGCCCAAAATCCAAACCAAAAGGCACGATCATTCTTTACCCATTCATGCCTGTCTCCAACATGGAAGAAATAATATATGGCATAAAAGCATGAGAACCTACCTGTGAACAGAAAGGTAAATATCTGTATTGTCAGAAGTTAAGGAATATCATTTCCTTAATTAATGTACTTATCTTCCATAGTCTAATTGGGAGCTTGCATGAATAGTTAATGGATGAGGAGATAGTCAAGATCTGTCTACGGGGATCGCTCGCTGTCGGACACGGTGCCCAGTGAGGCGGTGCTGGGGACCGTGTGGCCGTCGCTCCTCCCCGCACGGGCCAGCTGTGTCTGGGAGGAGGGGATGCCGGCCCCAGCCCTGGGGCACACTTCTACCCCGCTAAGCAATACGCCGATGGCAGCCCGTGCCTTTTTGTGGGACATTGTCGTGTGCGCTCTTCTCTGTGCATCTCTTCCCTCAACCCTGCCCTTCGTGACTCTGGAAGGGAATAAATACGGCTGATCATTGCACCATTGAACACCAGGGGGGCAATATAGAATAATAAGAAATTAGCATCTAATATAATCTAATATTAATTAAGTGTTATCTAATCACATAAAGGAAGGCAAAACTGACTAAAGCAAGTACAAAGCAGTTTGGGAAGGCACTGTAAAGCGACTAAACAGTTTGCAGCCTGAACTCTATCTTGCATGTTATTGTGAAGCAGCAAACAATCAAGTCAACCTACGGTGTCAAGCAGAAATAAGAACACAATGATTATGCTTCATGCGTTGGAAATATATTGTGTGAACTTAGATCTTTTAAAGTCAGTACAACCTTGCTTGGTGCAAGATAAGCACCTGTGTAGTCAAGCCCTAACTAATGCAAAGTAAGTACCACAAGAAACAAGACTGAATTAATTTGCAAACTGTGTGGCAGTCAATGAGGTGGTATATTAATATATCATAAGAAAATATGTTGCTGGACATAAATTCATTATCTATTAAAGGACACTGGATAAAAACATATTACAATCTGGCCATTTGTGTTATTAAAGGCATGTTTCATCTCTAATTTATATGAGGTTTGGTGTTTGTTGGTCTATAATAAATACTGAAAGACAAGAATTATGATAGTGTTGTAAAAGTATTTCAATTAACTTTTTATTGTTCTGTCTTAAAACATGTATTGTAAGCCCTGTCCTTTATCCAGAATTAGGCATTCACAATAATTACCTTGTCATTTATGACATACTCTTGCTCTTAAGGAATATATGATGCTTATTTAAATGGACTTTATGAGTGATTAATAGAAGTTCATTTTATTAAATGGAACTGTGATTTGCTATGTGCATTACTAAAGGATGCAGTTGCTAAGACACTAGTTAAATAACTGGAAGTTGATTGCACATGTAAATCCATGGAGACTGCATTCTGTCATGATTTTGTGCAGTTTTAAAGATCCCAAAGAAATATTCTGAATGCTGATCAGACAGAAGCTGCATATATTTAAACAGATAAATATTAATCATTAAGCCAGATAAAATATGATAAAATAAAAAATAGCTAGGGAGCCTTTACATGACTATGCCCCCCCAAATCTCTCTTCTTAAGTCTTTTTTTTTTTTTTTTTTTTTTTTTTTTTTTTTGAGTTAGAATATTTCTAGTTTTAATCTTGTGATGTTTAACTGTAAAAGGCACCGATATCTTCTGGAAGAGGAACCAGTACGTAATAGTTTTCTGCTCTTTCCCTTTCTCCCTGCTGGTGAGTGCCTTAAACAGGAAACCCGAGAGCCATGCTCCTTGCTTGCCCTCCCACCTGTCTTGGCCCCTCTCCTGCAGCCCCACTCAGCACTCAAAGAAATAAAAAAGTCGTAAGCACTGACTCTGAGGACAGGACTTCAGAGCTTGCAAAGGCAGAAGATCCTTCCCTACAGCTTTAATTGAAAGCATAATTATAAACTTGTCTTCAGAGGGTTAAGGGCAACATGTTGGTTTTTCTCGCACAGGTTTTCCTATGGATGAAAACATTTTTTCCTCTCATTAGGTGTTCAAAACCAGAAAAACAAGGAAGAAAAGCCCAACTACTATTTTCTGCCCTGGCATCTGCATGCCGTTTACAATATTTGCATTGCGCACGTTCAGACATGTCCAGATTTTTAAGATTCCCCAGTTCAGCTTCAGCAACAACATTTAGATGTTGCATCAGTTCAACTCTGGGTGAAAAAAAAATCACTAACTAACCAAAATTCGAACAGGCTTGTTTTATCACTTGATTAGATACCTCTAATTGGAGTAGCTGATGTGATTTGATAATTAAAGTTTTTAACTCTTTTCTCCCTGGTTTCTTATGTGCTGCCAAAGAATATTTTAGGGGCAGTGAGTGAAGACAATTCAATGTTGAATGCATGACTGCAACTTTCTCAGTGGAGTAACATTAAGTAATAAATCATTAATTTTCAAGAATAGCCATTATAAGTTTAAAGCTTAATACATAACAGTTCTAATAAGTTTAATAAAAATAGTTTTAATAATTTCAAATAATCTCATGCATTTTCTTCCAGATATGTTTCTGGAATTAAATATTACAAGAGGATTAGTATTAAACAGATTTTATATACTATTCAAGAGCAATCTTTGTCGCTATCCCTTGTGATCAGATAGCACAAAAGCTGAGGTTGGATGCTAGCTCCTTTTAGGGTTACAGCGTAACCAAGGGCCTGGTCTCAAGGATTAAAGGCATTCTATAAGTTTCAACACAGATTGCAATCAGCCACAAAATTAATTGTTAGATCAACTACACATCGGCTCCGTAGGCAGGCAGAAATCAACCTCCAGCAGTGCAACAAGTTACACTGCCTCTGGGAATTAAATAATGATGCCTCCAATATCATTTGCTTTTGGAGTAAAACCAAGTGGTGCCAAGAGGTGCCAAATGAGGCCGGGACCCGGACGTTGGCCCAGTATTAGCACCAACATGTTAAGACAGAAGACTGCGTAGACTGAGCCGAGCACGGGAAAGGCAACCCTGCTCTTCCCACTTCACGGACAGTGCGGACAGCGAGCGGGGAGCCTGTCAGAGAAGTCGTGTGTTTTTACTGACAGTGGAGTGCAGCAAAAGCAGCTGCTTTCCGTTGCCAAACTAAATGCAGAATGGCATTGTGCCACACACATCTCCTAAATGACTGTCTTAGGCAGGGATGGAAAATGAATCCAGTCAGATGGTCTCCAAAGCCACAGCTTTAACCACAGTTCCCTTCCACTGCCTGTTTCTCTCTCCTCCCACCGCCTCTCTCCATGGCAGTGCTGTAGGCGGCGATCCACACAAGAGCAAGGCAAAAATGAACTGTGCGAACTGTTTCCCTCACTTTTGGGTCACTGGAGTGGTGTGCTCAAAATTCAAGTTTTATCAAATTTGGCTTTCAGTCATCGCCTACCGAACCCAGCAGCCTTCCTCTAAATGATTCAGTGCCAGTTCCTGCTGGTTCCTTTGCATTACACCGAGTGAAATGATGCAGGTATTAGATGCAACCTGCAATTGCACACATCCTCAGAAGCCAATTGAAAAATAGCACACCTGGTGATTTCTTTTGGTAATTAAAAGGAACTTATTCTGCCATACCTCAGTAAAGTTACATAAAAGTATATATAAATATGGATATATACATAGAAGAGTTACTCATGGAAGTACCCATGGCAGATCTGGATGATAAACAGTATAACTCAGCAATAGAGCATCAGTGTCACTTTTTTTGATGAAAAATAGAGAGTATATTTGCACTCTATTACGAAGCAATGATCATATACAATTCATTTCAAGCCTTACAACCAGAACTGTGCCTGTCAGAAGATATACATTGATTTTTGTAAAGTAGAAAATCCACACTTTTCTTTCTGTCCTTTTAGGCATATAAAACCTTAGGCTCAGTCAAGAGCTGTGTTGTTCTGAGGGAATCATGCCTTCTCGGGGTGGGGGAAATCTCCTCCTCGTTATTCCATGTCTGATCTCCTATTTCATCTAAGATAGAGCAGAGCTCTGTCTCTGTCTCTTCCCTGTGCTCTCTTGATACTGCCTATTTAAATGCATGGAAGAGGGAAGGAAATGCAAGCGTTTCTAATTTTTCTGCTGCTCAGTTAGACCCTGAAGTGGCTGACAGCAGGAATTTGAGGTTCTTTTTTGTCTGACTAAAAGGCAGTAAAGGGAAATCAATAGCTGTGGGCCAGACTAGGCACTTGCTCTGCCTGTTTGCTTTGTTCCAGAAGATCCCTGTAGGCTGAGAAAGTCCACAGATGCTGCAATGTAATGAGTACCAGCCTGTTTCTGGAACCTTTTGCACCATTACTGCAGCATCTTCTTGGAGACTTCTGCCAACTAGAGCATGTGAGAGTAGCTGATATAGAGAAGGACACTGAACGAGCTCTGCTTGTTCCCTCCCTTCCTCTCTCCTCTCCCCTAAGTACTCTCAGCACTGAAAACAAAGTCCTTTGTATTAAGCATGTAGACTTTATGTTAATTAAATTTCAGACAGCCAGACAAATACAGTATTTGAATTCCACCATTAAAAAGAAAAAAGAAGATTGTTACGAACTGACAACTATCAACTAAATGTTTTGCTTTCTAGGGTAAAATGCACTTAAACACATTGCACTTTCTCTACTTTAATGCATAGGTCATAAATTACCTACCAAAGAGGGTACAGGTGCTATAGCTGACTGCCTGTACAGACAGGAATAGGCAAGAGCCTGAACATATTTACTAGCACTGCTGTTATCCTTTAGGCTAAGGCTGTGTGCGTTAACTTGCCATTTCCTGGACTTATTCTAAAATGAAAACTAAAATATATGTTTAGTAAAGCTAAAATTTAAGTAATTTGAGGTGTGATGTTCAGTGACTATTCAGCGTTAAGGCTCTTGCAAGAGATCTAATTTACTCTGCTTCTGTGATGCACAACTTGCCTGGGTTAACCACATGAGGAGTGCAGATCTTGAGGCACCGTCCCCAGAACCATCTCAAAGCAAAGAGACTGACCACCGGCAGCTGGATAAATCCTTCCGCACTGCACTAGCACAACAGGCCTTCAGCCTGCTGCAGGTGTTTCACCGTGGTGTTTTCAGGAGCAGCTCTGCAAGGGAAGGTGAGCTGGGGGCTGAGGGAGAGAGAGAAAAGGATGTCTGAGGGAAGGAATTAGAAGGAATATTAGGCAAAGCTAGGAGAGACAGGCCTCCTTTCCCTCCCTGAACCTCCTCAGTAAGGTACTCAGCTTGGTGATGGCTCAGTACTAGGGAAGCAGTGACTGGGGTGGTGGAGGACCAGCGTGAAAGAAATGAGGTATACAATAAAAGGCTGGAGAAGGCTGTGCTTAACAGTAGAGTGGAGGTAGAAGAAAGCTGAGCCTGATCTGGGCAACTGAGCTAATTGCAGTAGAAAGTCAAGTGTCCTGCAGATGAATACGTGGAAGAAATGTAGGAAGGTAAACACTGCAGTGTGAGAAAGAAAAGTCATCAACATATTTGAAGGGAATGGGGAATGCAGCACATGTTGAAAGACCTTTTAATGGATAACTCATTAATCTGTTTTATACACACTTAGACTAGACATTTATAGGTCATATAACACATCCCTAATTTATATCATGTACAACAAGATGCATACCGTCTATCTGTGGAAGATGCTGACAGGTGAATACAGTTCCAGCCTTGCTTCCACTCTTATTTGCTCAGAGAAAGTTTCTGCTAGGTTTGGTTAAACATCAATAGCACAACCATCACCGTGTGAAAGAGCTGCACCTGGTTGTAAAAGAAAGAAATAGAACTCAACATGGAAAACATCAAGGGAAGGAGCAAGTATTTTAGAAAAAGTAAAGCTATGGAGTCCACAAAACCATGCATACTAGTGACATTTTATTTTCTTTGCATAAATGACTTCTAGACTAAGGCACTTCTATCAGGCTCCCCAGAGCTGTATTAATTTCCCAGTTCTGCCAGCAGCTTCTAATGTACTTTGTGCAGGCAACTTTGAAAATATATATTTTTATAAATATATATGGCTTCTCTATATATACACATATGGTTTCTAGAAATAAAAATATGATCACCCAAGTCCTCCCCTCCCAAATCCAAACCCCATGACCTTCCTGAGAGTAAACCTCTTTTTGAGATTAAAAGTCCATATTCTGAAAATAGCTCTGTGAACATAACTGAGGACAAAGCCTCAAATCCACCTCAGCCCCCATTCAGATATATGGGGTCAGCTTTTCCATACCACTCACAGTCATCTGAGAGCAGCAGTTTTAACATTAGTTTGCTATTTTCACTGCAATGGTGAGAGACTCTCTTCACAGTCATCCTCTAAAATAAAAAGGGTGAAAGTAAGTCCCATTTCCTTAGGTGTGGCTCAGCCATGTAACATAAACAGAACTCAGTTTTCCCTCTGCTTTCCATTTAGCCCTAAGAAAAATACTTCCCAGTTATATTTAGAATTCCAAACCAGTCACAGAAAGGGGCAGTGGGCAGGGCTCGTGGTTTCTTCAAGCAGTCTGCTGATCGCAACATCTTGGGTAAGTCATTCCTCACGCAGCACAGCCATTAACTCGCTATGTAGTGAATTCTTTAGTTTTGCTTCATTTTTTAGAGGTTGGTAAAGCTCTTTTTTCTTTTTACCAACACAGAAAGCTTATGCAAGCAGGCATCAGGACTCGAACATGGCAGAGTGTGCCAGGCAGGACTTCTGCTCCCCATTTCAGAGCCCTTCATGGAGCAACTTGCTTGCCAAGCCGGAGCATCTCTAGGGCACAGCTAGCTCTTCCACCAGAAGTGACCAAAGGTTTGGCATAAGCCCTGTCTCCTTTCTGCTTCTCTCTCCAGCATAGCTTGGGCAGACGATCTCTTTCTTTTGTATCTCTACAAAAGAAACGTATATTGTCTTTCCCCAAAAGCTGATGCATCAGAATCTTTTCCCGTGGGCTGGGAGCTGCAGGTGGAACCCAAGGCCAACAGGTAATCCTTCCAGGGGAGATGACTTTGCAAGGCCCCATATTAAGTAGCAATTACCTGCTAAAATCTACTCTTGAATATTTAGTATCATTATTTAAATATAGAAGTGAAGGCACAAAATCCCAAACATTTTTTATCCCTTCAAAGGCATGGGAGTACTCCCAATATATTGAGGTCCCTCAGGCAGTTCTCTAGGGGGAGAGTCCTCACACTGTTTCTCTGAGAGTATTTCTCCCAAGGAACTGGCCATCACTGCTACAAGTTTTGGAGACTCACCTGCAAAACCAAAACAAAACCTCCTGAGAGATCAGGGAACTTCAAGAACAGAGAAAAGAACAGCTGTTTTCATTTGTAGGTCAAATAAGAATCATATGTGTACTTTTCGGAAATGAATTTAATTTTTGAATAGCAAAGAATAGATTTTTTGACCAAAGACAAGCTAAATATCTCTCTGATAATGATTATTACAAGTAGTCTCAGTAATCATTACAGGGCCATCTTAATTTTCTCCCCTGAAGCAAAAGGAACTTTATTATCTGTAGCTGAGATGGAATTTGTTGAAATGGAGCTCAATAGCTACTAAATAAACAGGCTGAAAAATGAATGAATCTAGGGGAACAAGCTGAAATAGTGAGATACATCATGAAATGTGATTAATGACACCAAGGGAAATATAAAATAACATGTTTCCCTGGAAATGGGCTGTAAGTGCACAATGTCTGCTCAATATTGTGCATCTGCAGTTCTCCGTCCTGCCACCTAATATCCAAATTGTCTGCCAGTATAAACACAGCTGCTAAACGTCTTGTACAACTGCAAAAATAATGAATCTCCACTTTCTTCCCAGCAATTGAAGTATATTTTTACAGAGACAAATGCAATGTTTACCCTTGTTCTACAGAAGACAATGTGGATGCCCAATATATATGCCTTACTAACACATGTTCAGATTCAAATATCATAGATCAAAGAAATAGGATGGCTGTTTCATAGTACCCACAGATGAACTGAGATTTAATGTTTTTGGCCTGAATAATTTCTCTTCTGGTTTGTGCATAGACATTTGTCTACCTTCCAGTATATGACCACTGTTTTAGTTGTTTTTGACCATTATTACAACTTTACTGTCTCTACAGGGACTGAGAGGGAAGGATAAGAGATCTCCTCTATGCAAACTGCTTTCCACATTGTGGATTGGCCTGCAGACTCAGCTGGATAGGCACTGTGACCAGTTTCTCCCCACTCTGGAGACATAGGTCTGAAGCAGCTGGGGGCGTGGGAGACTCCAAGTAACAATTTTCATGTTATAATACTAGGCTGCACTGTAAGAAGCAATTTAATATAATTTACCACGTTGCGTTTACTTAAACAATTATTGTTCAGAAAATATAACTAAGGAAAACCCAAATAAAATGGAAAATGATAGTCAGGATTTTCAAACATTGTACTCTGCTTGGTCTTTGTCTAGTTGAAGAGAACATAAATGGAGAGAAAAAAGAAAAGGAAAAAAGAGAGAGGGAAGGCTCCTTAACTTAGCAAGGGTACCAGTCTATTTATGTGCTTCCTGGAATGCTCAGAACATTTAGTCTTACCGGCCACAACAAACCACTTCTGTTGTGCAAAAGGTTTCACACATGAACTGGAGCCAAAACAGTTTTTCATGGCATTGTGGGAAGAGAAAACATTATTGTACACTTTTGTGAACTGCAGACAGCAATCAGCCTGTGGACCTGCCTGGTAAAACTTTCTGAATCTAAGGAAACACTGCCACTCCCCCCAGGCTCCTTCAAATCACAGCCTTGAAACTCACCTCTTGTAACACGGAGAGAAAATCGGCACCTAATCATGATCAGGGAAGTAGGCAAAGTACCATCGCTGCTCTCGGTTAGTTAAAAATTATGCGCACACTATCATTTTTTTGTCAGCCTGTCTCTCCTAACCTATACCCCATTTTTATCTTACCATCTGTTACATCTCGTCAGTTGTGATCCTGTGGGGCAAGGAATAAGCTTTTCTCTAGACTTGTACAAGCCCTAGGTTTAGCCCACTTTTGTACTGACTGTAATATAAACACCAAAGAATTAGATTAAACATGAGATTTTCTCCTGTCAAAAAGTAAGAAAGATCATGAATTTTTTATTAAAATGACACAAACCACTCAAACTTTAGATGATATTTTATCAGTAAAGACAGATTAGGTAGATTTGATTGGTCCTCATGATGGTTTAACTTTAAGCCTTTGTTGGAAATTCCACTTGTCTTCCTCATTTCCTTACTATTTTACCAGATATTTAATTGTAGATTTTCCTAATCTTTTACTCTACCAAGCAGAATGTGTCTTCTGGATATGACTTGGCCAATGACCACTCATGATCTATGGCCTGTAGCTGTGCTTGATACAATTCCAAGTTGTTACGTGGGTCAGACTAACTTGTCAGAGTGATCCAAGATCCCTTAAAATATTGCCAGTCCACCTTTACAGCATACAAATATATCTGAACCTTTGGATCTTTAAGTACTCACTTTGTGCATGTCGGCTAAGAGAAAATGAACTGAAGTTGAGTCCAGACTCTCTTGGTGCTAGACTGAAATTCATAGCTGATCTTCAAATCAGCTAGGTATGAATTTGAACTCCAAGCCTTTGTATTTTTGTTCAGTAGCTTTGTATTTTTAAGTAAAGGCTAAAATTGAAACAAACAGTTGCTCCTGCAGAGAAGCTGTGTTTGCATGCTGTTCTCATCTCTGGGCTGGCCCTGAGGAGCAGACCTCAGCAAGCCCTCCGCGCTGCTCTTGCAAAGCAGCATGGCTTTGGATGCTGCTCACCAAGGGAGAATAAGGTTACTAATGCCTTTCAAGTCTGTGATTTATTCTATCCCACATTTATTCTGGCTTAAATCACAGGAATTTGACTACAGAAGCAATATGGGTAGAGATGGGCACAAAATATGGCAAGAATGTAAAAACTGGAAAACAGTATCTCTGACATCATACCCCAAAAGCATGCAGGAGAGAGGATGGAGGATGAAAAATGCGCAGGTCAAAATCTTTCCATTACGTGTTCTAACTGGAAAAACAACTTTTGAGAAGTGTTCAAGTAGCAATAAAGAAGCAGAGTTCAACTCCTCTGGCTTTTTCGTGAGAGGCATCATATCCCATCACAGAAGAAGTGGGGAGAATCGTCAACCTTTAGTAACTATACGCTTCTCTTATTCACTCCCCCTTTTTTCTAAAAGCAAGTGTCCCATGATTATGAATCTGCTAAAATGTATAGCTTTTCACAAAAATAGACAAATGTAACTGCAAGCAGTCAGGGTAAAAAGGAGGCTTGGAAGAGGATTCAGGTCACTGGGAAGGCACTCATTTACTGTGAGAAGTCCTTGGATGATGCAGAGGAAAAGGTTGCCAAAAAGCCCTGGAAAAAATCAAGTGGCCTGATCATTACAAGAGATTAGTGGTGCAGTTCCCAGCAACTTCAGTAGGAGCTGCTCATGGGTGCTCGAGGGATTTTAAAGAACCAGACACAGAAGACCAAAGCCTGTGGAGATCTAACTCCATCTCCCCAGTAAGGCTACAGGAGAAAAAAGGAGAAGCAGTTTTCAGTGCAACTATCTTTTTCCTGCCCTAACTACACTTTTTGTTTTCCCAGCAGAAAAAACCCAAATGATCACTAGGAAAGCGGCCCTCTCATGCAGTCTGTCCTCACAGCTGCCCTCAAACATTTGCAGGGTTTCTACAGTGCGGGAATTATTCTGGAATTGAATTACAGCAAGAAACCAGCAGGCCTGTGGCGAAAGAGAGCGCGTTTGCGAGGTGCCGTGTGCCTGCGGAGGGGCAGCGCGGGCGGAGCGGGGCTGCGCCCGGGCTCCGCTCCCCTGCACGGAGCTGCGCTCGCGCCCGCCGGGGCGCGGGAACCTCCCGGTGCTCCGCAAGCTCCTGCATGCGCCTTCCTCCGCAGCAGTCCTGGCTGTAACCCTTGTCTTTTCCATATAGCCTCAGAACATTTTACAGTACAAAACTGGGGGTAGGACACCTTTCATAACAATAAATACATGCAGCAGTGTTTTTGTGAATTTAGGTCAATGCATCACCCTTAGAGCGCATTATAAATTCATCAGAATCACAGCCTGAAGAAAATTTTATTCTCTGGCATCAGCTGCTTTTAGCCATGCCACAGATCTTTAGCAGAATTTAAACTCCAGATTAAGTATTGATTGAGTTTAAATAAATTATAATTTGTTGTAGCCAGAAAGCCGGGCTGTGAGTAGTGTCGATGGTTTTCCTTTATACCTCCCTTCCCACTCCAAACATTAATAGATTTATGCACTGCATTATGACTGTAATGAACAACTGATTCCAAAAACACAATAGAGAATTAAGCACTAATTTAAACAGCATTTTCACCTACTCTACATAGGAAGGAAGGAATAAAGGTGATAAAATAGAAACTGAATAAATACATCAACTTAAAGGATTATTTGAATAGGAAGAATTCTTAAAGAATTAGCTACAGTAGAAAAATAAATCCAAACTTGCAGCTTACATTAACATTTGATTATATTTCTTCACTTTTTTTTTAAAGATCAAAGACATCTCAGTAATAATGGCTACTCAAACAAACTCTAACTTAACAATGTACTTTTATGTCGTGTTCAGTAGCATCAGCTGCTCATGTATCCAGCACATTACTTCTGGACGACTAATAAATGAGCATATCATTCTAAATTATATTTAATAGGAAATGAAAACTTGCATGCATAGGTATTCAAAATGCAATGAAGGTATAGTTACTAAAGCCAGCTGAGAAACAAAATAGGCTTAAACTTTATGGAAAAGAAAACAACAACTATGTGCTGTACTGCTAAAAGAGGACAAGAGGACACATAAGGACATATAGTTTTGTGTTTGACCTATTTTGGTTGATTTCATTTTCAGATTTTGTAAGCCAAGCTCCAGTGAGTTCCTGAGGAAAAAATTCTAACTGGCATTTTACTGTGAGTCAAACCTCACACAAAAAGTGCTTTGTGCATCGAGATAACATTAGGAGCTGTCTAGCTGCACGTACCAAAGGACCAGTTTGAACAAAGTGAAATAAAGCTGTAATGGACTTCTAATAGTAATAATGCTTTGCACTTCTAGAGCATGTTCCACTTCGAGATCTCTTAGTGCTTTGCAGTGCCTGACAATTAAGGTCAACAGCTGGAAGCTTTAGTAGCAGATGATTATCACAATTTTGCAGATAAAGAAACCGAGGCACAGAGAAACTGAATGATCTTCATAAGATCTGGGATGCCAGTGCCTTGTCAGAAATGCCAGGCTGTGTTTTTAGACCTCTGCTTCAACAAGCGCACCAGCCCCTTTCCAAAACAGTCTCTCTGTCAGTTAGTTGTATGTTTGACTAATGTTCCCCTAGCTTCATAAACAATAAAACACATCCCCTCATTTAGAGGTAACATTTCCTGTTGCTGTTCTTGCCAAGCTGATGACAGGAACATTCATGCTTTTAATGAAAGCGTAGGCAGTTTAGGGTAGCACAGCAATTCAGATAAAGTCCACTTAAGTTGGAAAAAAGTGACTGAAATTGCAAGTATGGCCACAGTGCGTACCACGCATACCGTGTGACAAACCTTTATTCCAGTTGACACGGTGAGCAATTGCCCATTTCAGGAGGTATCCTTGGGACTTTAACACTCATATCCTTTTCAGACTGCATATGTATCACGATCCTGGTATTCTTTTCCCTGGTAAGTAGTTCACTGCGAATAGAAGTGGCAAGCTTTGAATTTGACTGTTTTTTCTAGTTACCAGTGAACAGCTGTGATATTTACAGCTTTCTTTCCACTTTCTGCAAAGAAAGATGTGATTGCTTTATTCTGAAAAATACATATGAACCATTTTTCCAAATGTCTCTTTTTCTGGTTAGATCTGATGCTGCAGTGAGAATAAGCCAGCCCCTTCTTTAAGGCATTAATAAAAACCCGAAGCAGTGCAGTTAGATTTTGCAGTGCTGTACATTTTCACCTGCCTACCACTAACTTAACTACCACTGAAATCTTCTGGGGGTTTAACCCAAGGGAAGCCAAGATTCTTTCCGGCCAAGCAGGGTTTCTAGTACATAAAAGTGCATTGGCTCAGGGATATATCCAAAGGACTTCAGAGATTAGCACAGAAATGCCATGAAGCCTAGTATTTTGCCTAAGCCCCATCTGCGAGCAGGGCTGCGAATCCTCTCGCTGTATGCAGCAGCCCTGCGTGAAACTGGCCGGCAGAGGGGCGAGCGATGGAGTTCAGAGATCAGGCAGTGACAGGAGACAGTAACGACGATGCCTCTTGTACTGTAACTATAGGTAGGATGTTACTATTTCCACGAGGTTTTCTTCTGCACTGCTTTCATCTCTGGATGAAATCACTTATTTTGGAGGGATGAAAGAGACTCCAATTCAGTCATCCATGCTAAAAGATAAATATGTACCTTATGTTATATACAATAGGTATTTTAGTTGAAGAACGAGGAGTAAGGAGCAGCTGCATGCATTTTGCATACATATATCAGTACGTATGTGAAAGCACTCAGGAACAGAGCAAAAGGTGTCACTCAGCAGCTGCAGTGCAAACAACCTATTAGGGCCATGTTTGAGTGGGGTAAAAATGACTAAGACTCTTGTATTTGTAGAGCACGAGCATCTTAAGAATTTCTAAATTGGTGTCCTATTGCTAAGAAACCTTTAGTTTTTGAAAGGAAGATTCAACAGCAGAGCATCTCCCTTTCTCTATTCTCCTGCTCTTTAGGAGCGTATAGCTACCTTTTACATCTTTGTACAGAAAATCAGTATACCACACAGACTCAGTCTATATGACAGTCACTAGGTCATATATATCCAATATATTAGACACGATCGTCTTGCACATATTTATGATGTTTTTCTGGCAGCTCTATAATACTTACGTCCTCTTCTTTTGTTTTTTCTTGAAAATCAATGATATTTTATATTTATAAAATAATAGAGCCTATGCAAAGACCTATACGATGGTGGCTAGCTACATTCGAAAATTCTTTAGCCTGAAAGCCTGGCAAGAATCTGAGGAGAAGTGTTAAAGCAACCTGACAGAAATCCCCTGCAGTGCTTAAGAAAAAACCCCAGCCCTCCCTTTTCCCAACTAAACCCTGAAACAAGGTCAATGCACTAAAAGGCTTCTGAAAGTAATTTTTTATGAATAAATATCCTGGGGAGTTAGTGAGGCAAGTGTAACAGCCACATCCCTAAAATAAAGGTAGTTATGAGTACGTAAGCACTTCCTCACACGTTGGGGATGGCTCACATCAGTCAATGTGAGATGAAATGAGTCTGGCTGCATTACTGGGATGCTACAGAATGAAGCAATTTTTTTTTTCCTGGGAAGAAAACTGCTCTGAGAACCTTGATTCAGCAAGTTGTTGAAGTGCATGTCTAATGCTAAGCCCATAAACAGCCCCACCACTTTCAATACGCTGGGGTCTTGGACATTCATAGGGCAACGGTGGTCCTATCAAGGGAAATCGATAGGGCAGCAGTAGATGCAGGAGTCTACCAAGGAGGAGTAATGCGGTGACAGCAAGGCTTGGGTGGCGAGATTCAGACCCCCTGGCTCTCATCTCTACTGACTCCTGTCAGCCATGATTAGTGCCCTTTTTACCCATCTGACCAGATCAGATAATGCATTACTGCACAACAATAATTTCTTTTTCTTTAAAAGGGACCAAAATCTCCTACGACTGCAGTCAATGCAAGCACTCCCTGGGTCAGCAGGGCATGAATTACATAAATATTCACTATAAATCTAACTAAAGAAACTGAAGAAGTGCATTTTTAGATGAAAAAAGTACTTTCTCTTGGAAAGGATGTAGTAATTCAGGGAATTTGCATATTATTGTACGACATCATTGGGTGGCTTTGACCTATCTTAGAATTGTTTTCTGAATATTATTCCAATGCAGCTCCTCCCTCTTCCACTTTAATTTTATACAGACAGGCCTTTTCATTTGCTTAAAGGAGAAGAGTGTGGAAGAAAGGAGATCATTAAGTCACAAATCCACTTATCTTCACTGCATCTGTGATATTGTTCCCTAAGCACTAGTAATTTCCTACACTCTGAAAACCTACACAAAGGAGTTTCTTTAGAATTTCTCATAGGAGAAGCAAAACATGTGAGCCAGAGTGTGATCACATCAGTCAAGAACTGGAAGAAATAAAACAAAGCAAAAACAACAAAAAAAATCCAACTCAAACCAAGCCCCCTCAACTGAAAATCAAAACCTTTTAATTTTTTGCCCATCAGAATATCAAGAAGTAGTCATTTAAATAAAGAAGATATTTATGCCTTCCTGTTTTGGAAGTAATTTCCTAAGGTTTAAAATGCAGCTAAAAGGCTTACAATTCTGTATTAGCACAGCCTGATTTTCAGTTTTGCTTATCACTGCCTGCCATGCAGCTGGCTTGCTTTCTTGCTTTGAAAGTTTCAGGTTCTTTACAGGGAAATTATATTTTCAAATTACAGTTGAGAATCTTGATGTTATAATCATTTCCAGAGCTACTACATACGTTATTAATTGTGTACATGATGTCTTCTATTCTCTTGACTGACTCTATTACACATACTGAGATTACCAGTTACCAAAACTTCATTATAAATTATAAGGTAAGGAGAATGCTTACAGCTTTATATTTTTGACTTGGTGGAGGTGTTGATAGCTTGTATTGAATGGAAATTTTTTTTAAAAAAAAAAAGAAGGTTGGAAAATATTCTTTTTCCTAAACTGTTAAAATGATAAATACGAAATAAACAGCTGGGAAATGGTTCCCTGCTGTCCAGCAACTACTTATTTAAACACCTCAAAAAGTAGCTACAGACAACTTTAGTTATAATACCCAAAGCAAATAGGGAATGCACAAAGTAGTGATCACATGAACAGCTTCTTGTGTATATTCTTTTAAACTGCAAACAGCATCCCTAATAACCCAAACGTTCCAATTCAGAAGAGATTTGCCTGGATATTTTAACTGCCATTTACCAAACCACTGTAAATTAATAAAAATTGAACAAATTCAGCAAAACATTTAGAGGAAAAGGAATCCTACGTACACAAGAAGATACAAGAATGGAGCACGTTTCACGAAGAAAAGAATGAATTCCCAACCCTTTTTTTGTCGTCACATAGCAGTTTGAGCATGTCAAGCTCATTTACAAACTAACACTGATTTCGCATACTGTGACTAGTGGCAGCAAAAAAATGAGAAGTAGACGTATCCAGCCAATTTAAACCGTATGAGCCAGGACTGTATTTAGTTATTGCTTACTTTGAATATGATCATGACTATTTCCAATGTGTAGACAAGAAATTGTGTGGGACCCTGCATCTTTCAACTCTCTAGAAAAGCTAAAAATGCTCAAGTTACAAAACTGTGGCATTATTTTCTTTGTAGAATAAAGTAAGTAAACAGTTTTTTATTTAATCTATTTAATGCAGTGGCATTTACTGCCAGTTTCTGAAGCACTTCACATAATAACACCTAAATCCATGGTCCTAGTAGGAGTTATAAGCGCAAGTTTTTTAAAAATATACTATTACACATTAACTATTTTAACTATGGTTTTAAGAATTTTAAGGAAGTCTCATGCTTCTGAATGTCTTGATCTCTGTATCTTACAAGGTAGCTCATTGTTTGACCTACATTAACTGATGGAGACTCTTTCAGTGGTATATGTAATCAATACATGAATAATATCCCATGCATTAGCACTGAATATAGCAGAAGGCTAAAAGCTGCAAAGTTTTTCCCTGAAGCCTTCCCCTCCTCCTTCGTGATTCTTCTAAAATTGGGAGTGAGAAGATTCAGTTCTAGATCTAGTGCTCCAGAGGCTGGGAAATGACCCCACCGAGACATTTTACCTCGTAAGACATCACAAGGCGTACAGTTTCTCAGCTCCCATACACCGCCCTTAATTCTCTATCAGAAATCCACATGCCATATATAGACAAGGATCATAGATAAATGCTGCAGGAGAGAAGCTGGTGGCAGGGCATGAGAGCCTGGCAAGGCATCACGTACACTCCAGCAGAACTGATTAGGGATTAAGTTCTGCATTAGGGCATTTGTGAAACGAATTTTTTTGATAAAGAAAATGCACAGCATGTTCCACATATTTCACCAGTTCCTTCTCTGAGCAGTTTCCTTTTGAAGTCTATTTGCTTCTTTTTCTGAGCGAAATATCTTTACAGATTTTAAATTCAGATGGTACAAGAAGAAAACAGTAGCATTCTTTCTTTCTCACATTAGTGTTATTTTACCAATTTCCAATTTTAGTTCTTTTCACGTTTTGTTTGTTAGGCAGAACTGGGTCAAAATTTTCACTCTTTCAGGTTGAAAATCCTGTCTGAAGACAAGCAAAGTTACTTGTCATGAAGGAAAGCAAATGGCTGTGAATAATTTATGAGAAAGTAAAAATATTCTGCTTTTGAGATTTTAACAGGAGAACATCCTCAAGTTATGAATTATGATAATTACATTGAAATATGCTCTACATCCTCTTATTGCTTCGCACTGATCACTGCCACAGTACTTTTTGCTCTGAGTGTTAGCAGGCTCCCAAGCACCATGGATGCCTGTGGCCAGCACCCTTTGGACCATGACTTCAGCTGTGTCTGCAGCTCTGCTTCACCCTCCCCGCCATCTCAGCACCCCACCAGGATTCTTGCAGGTTTCTGTCTGTATAGACACTAACACACAGGTACGTATTTAACGTGCGGTCAGATGCAGTGAGATGAGGGCTGTGTAACACAGCGGGGAGCTCCAGAAGCTACGGTGGTGCTCACAGTAGATTCTGGGATCATTAGTAAGACAGAACATAGATACCTGCACACCCACTGCTCAGGTACCAAGCAACGCTTAGATAGACAGGTAAATTCTTGACATCTGATTAGTTCCTGATCCTTAAGCCAGAGCTCAGAGATGTCTCTGGTCACAACATAAATAGGGTCTTTCCCTGTATGAAGGTGGAAAAGTTGAGAAACAAAGTACGTCTAAGGGATGAGCAAGAATATAGCAACTTGATTAGATGACAATTCAGTTTCACTAATGCTCTTATTAAAATGTCTGCAACGAATGTGTCAATTCTCTGTGGTTCCAAGAGAAGATGAATTATTTAATATAAAACTCTGTCACTGCTTTCTTTAAAATCTTTTATACACTGTCTTCTGTATTTTAACTCCAGTGCACTAATGCTGACATCAACCACTACAAGTCCCAGCATCTTTTTCTCATTAATAGATTTCTGATTGTTAGGGGCAATGTTTATAAGCACAAGTGAAAAAACTAAAATGCAGGAATCAATATAGACCTAAAGCTTAGCTTCTGTAACTAAGCTAATACAATTCGTTACATTTGTCATTAGAGTCAGCACATTCATATGCCTGCCTGTGACAAACACGTAGTCTCTTACAATCACGCACTGAGATCAGACTGGAAAGAAAGAGAGAGAGGGCAGGGAGTCTAGACGTTCTTATCAGCACGACTGATTTCAATGACCCATATGCAGGCTTTCAGTAGTGCATTTAATATTTTCGCATAGCATGGCCAGATATACTAAGACTACTGCTGCCAAATGTGTGGCCACGGGATATATCCAATTAATATAGAGTGTACAATAGCTGCTGCTCATCCTTCTTGCCACACTGTTGGCCAATGACACTGTGGTGATAGCGTGAACCTTGAGGGAACCTAAATGTCTCTCCTTGCTCTTCAACTTTAGCCCTGGCTCTGCACAATATATGCTAATTCTTAATATGAAACCTCTGCCTAACTTTCCTCTATCTCCATAAATAACACAATTCTTTATTGACATATTTCTTATGGCTGCTCCCTGGTTTTTCACCCAGCAAGGATAGTAAAATTCTTTGACCAAGAGTGGGTGGAGAAGTCAACTTTCACTTTGAAGTGGGAGTCCTAAGTAACAGCGCAAGGAGTCCAGGCTTGACAAGAGAGTCCTGCTTTAGATCTGTATTCTGGGCAATTCATAATTTAAAATTCAAGTTCTCAAATTTTAGGCCAGTTTGAGGAACTGCAGAATATCTATGAACAGGTTCTGAAGATCCCAGTGGATTGACCCCAGACATACAGAGGGGGCAAGCATGCATATTATCTTTTTGTATTTTTTGTACTGTACTTCTAATATAAAATTGAGACACTACGAAGCTTCCTCCAAAGTGAAAAGAGTTAGCCTTTTTCTCACAGAATACTAGACAGTTATTACAGCAGCTCCAAGTAAAATTTGAGATTAATGTCATTGTGATTTCCCTTGCAGAAAGGCTACTGGATACCGTCTCACATTTAGGTACTATTAAATTGTTTTCCTTCTTCCACAGCTTGCCATTTCTGTAAGGATCATGCAGCATGTTGCTGGATTGGCCTTGCTGGGCACACAACGCACCGTGACATGCTAGAGAGAGAGTTCAAAATTACTCTTCGTTCAAGACCAGCAAACAAGATTGAATGCAATGCCACAGCTACAGACAAAGTTGAACGAAAGCTTTCATATTTATTATCCACTTTCACTCTTACCGATGCACTCGCTACGACACCCAAATCCTTACATTCTCACGGTATGTAAAAGGAAGATGTGCTTTGATTTTTCCCCTCAGAATAAAATCTTACATTTCAGACATTAAAGTTCATTAGTGACATTTGTACCAAGAATTAAAAGTAAAATGTCCCAAGTAGCCCACCATTAAGTGATAACCAGAAAATGACCACAGAAATCATTTCCAAAGCCTTCTTTTGATTTTCAGAACTGAAATTGCTGAATATCCTCTAATGAACTCTTTCTCCTAAGTTTAAAGGCAGCCTTGCTGGTGCTAATCACTCTTGATGTGATTTTCAAAACTCCCTCTGTGATTTTAGTGCCTAGTTCCATTAACTTCAGCAAGAACTAGGCCTGCTAATTTTGCAGGGAGGTTAAAAATTTTCAGCCTTATGCAGGTGCTTCAAAGATCAGCATGCTAATCACTCACATTTAGCTTCTGTTATCAATGTAAGAAAGCTGGCAAAAGGTAGAAGAGACGGTCAGAAAGGCCTGGTTAACAGAGAAACAGGTGCTTTTTACCTTTCTCTGAACAAGAATAATTCAATCTTCTCTCCATCACTCTTCTCCCAAAGCTCTGGAACCTTAAAGCATTTGATAGTGTTTAACAAATGATATTCTGGAGGACAAAAAGGACAAGGGAAGAGGCCCTGTCCCCTTCAACAGATCATTTTCTTGTTATACTTATTAAACAAATTATCACTCTTATTCTTCAGATTTCCCTACAACCAGAACATACTTCTGCAGGAAATATAAAAGAACTTTCTATATTATGTCTTCTTTGGATTTTCAGTGATCTCTGTTTGGAAAAATTATTGTTTTGCCTGGATTTTGATAGCTATTGACCCACTTTTCCTTCCGCAGTGATAGCCTTCTGAGATGGATAAATGAGTTCCTTTTCCACAGATTCTACTCCACTGGGATCAGTTATTGCTCTGAGTTACATGTCATTTCCTTCTTAGGTACAGATGGGAGAGACAAAAGGGTGATACTCTGTGACTGCATTTTTACTTTTTAGTGTTGGTTCCTGGGTTTTACAGAATTTTTCTTTAAAAATAATATCCATGATATTTTGTATCTGGAAATGTTTTCAGGTGGAAAGCTGGCTGTTCTAGTAAAGAGCTGAATCATATTGCTAAGACTATAGAGAGATGCCAAATTAAAACCAGGACTGTGTGAGAAACTAGGGGAAAGCAGGATATCCTACAAATTATAACGAGAAATTCTTTAAACAATCTAGTAGAGAACCATGAGGCATATGATTTCTCTAGGTTTTGGGTGGAGAAAAATGTCAAAGACAAAATTCTCGATTTTACAAAGATCTTTTCATGCCACTTATTCCAAAGAGACATTCAAGAGGGTGTAAGTCTTATACACACATTAAAGCTCTCTTAGGGAAAGGAGATGTCCTTGTTAAATGAAAATTAAATCCAGAATACTTACAATTTTGATGAAAGATTTACTGGTACTGCGGCCAAAGATTTCCCACAACCTTGTCTTTGGCAGAAAAGATTCGAGAAATAGCAGTGTTGTTTCTTTCCCTCCACACCTAATCTTCCAGGGCTGAGCTGACATTTGGTTTTAAACAGTTCAATTTAGGACATGTTGCTGTGCTGGAATTATTTTTACCAAGGGAAAAAAAAGAAAGGATACTTTGATTAAAATAGTGCACTGACTCATAATGTTGTGATTTGTTTTGTGTGGGCCTAAAACCAGACTCTATGTCTGACTCTCTACAGCCTTGAAACTAAAGTAGTAATTCACTGGTGAAAAAAGTGGGTGGACAACTCCAGGTAAATGTCCTATACAAAATTACAAAGGACAGAACAAGGTACAAGGCAGCTAAGAACTGAAATATTTATCACGATAAACTACTTGCTTTAGTGTAGCCATATACTGGAGCAATTACTGAGAAAGCAGTAATACAAAATTATTTGCATTTGTAGAGCTTAGACCAATGGAATTACTGACAATTTTTCTTTATTTCATCCTAAATAATTTTTATTTAGGCAGCTATGGATATCTGTACCAAAGGATGGCAGTTTTCTACTACAGGTAGAAAAAATAGAAAAACTCTCAGCATGTCCATGGACTGAAACAAAGAAAAGTTGTGGGAAGTTCAGTTGTCCTTGAATGAGTTTTTCTAACCTGCATGTGGAAAACCACATGAGAAAGCACATGCATATATATTTGAATAAAACTGACTTTGCCTCCTGTAACGCCAATTAGAGAGTTGAGCTATAGCTGTTTTCCATAGGACAAGGTGCATCTTCATAACCATAGCAGAAAAGAAGAGGGAGGCTGGAGACAGCCCTAAGCAGAAACTTTAATTTATTTCTGTCAAAGTTGAGAAAACCAGCTGGAACTTGTTTCCCAAGTGAAGAGAAAAGAACCTGATAAGAAAAGTCTCCAGACCTCCTTGAATGAAGAACCATCCCTGAAAAGATACTATGAGTGAGCAGAGAGCTTACAAGAATAAATAAATAATATTTATCAGCAAAAAAAGCTACTTTTTTCAGTGCTGGGAAATGTAGGAGCTAACTGAGAATTGCCAAAAGTCAAGTTTAGCTAGGTAGCTAGGAAATTAAAAACGCTGCTAAAGGATTTTCAACCATATAAAAGTAGAACAAGGAAAGTAAAGGTGGTATCATAAGACATTTCAGAATAAGGATGAAACATGAATTAGATAGGACTACAAATAAAAATGTAACTGTGTGAAGGTAAGAAAATATGGAAAAATGGGAAATGGGATAAAAAACCCCAACAAACTACATGATTTATTAGAGAATGCTTACACTAGACCAAGCCATCAAACCATCTATCAGAACCAATTTCCTTGACAAAGGAATTATAAAAGATCAGATACTTTCAATTAATGCATTTGAAGGTGGTGCCATATGAGAAATTATTAGCTCAGCTGAGACAGCGAGTACAAGTGGGGAAGGAATTGATAGACAGAGACACAACTGCATTATGCAGGAAACAGAATTGTACTGGAGGCTGACTAGGAGCCGAGTTTCCCCAAGGACCACTGTGGGAACAGATGCTGTTTCATGTTTCCAGTAATGGTTGTCATAGAAAAGAGAGAAGTGTGTTAATGAAATTTAATGATGGCACTAAAGACGGATGAACTGTAGATATAGGAGGTATTCAGAATATCGTGGAAGAAATGAGAGGTGATGGTGACAAAAGTTACAGAAATAGTCTGAAATTCAATAGCATAAAATTGAAAGGGAATAATGATGCTGTTAACCAAGAACCTTTCAGTTTGGACAGGGGATAGGGAAAGGGAGGAAGGAGAAAGGAAGGGGTATGGGATGGTCACAGGGCAGATACACATCCAAAGAAACTCATTTGTGAAAACAGCAAATGCAGTTGTAGTGTGTACCAGGTGTATTATTGCTACCTGAGGGTTCCTGAGATGATATTTATATTGCTAACTAAGAGAAAATCAGTATTATTTTCAAGGAGAACTTCCATAGCAAGCAAGTCTGGCAGAGCACCCATCCTGGTTCCACAGAGCAGCCCCCCAGAACTAGCTTTATTGCCTATGTTGGTAACAGAGCTGCTCCCTCTCCCCAAGGCTTGGAGAGGGACTGCCTGCAGCCCTCCCCAACACACAGGCTTTGGGTGCTGCTGCACCTCAGGTCTGAAGTACCAACCCTACATTCCTCAGAAGTGCAGAGGAACAGGAGAGTCCCGCTAGTAAGGATGCCTGTGCTAGATTACTTCTTTCCTTCTCCTCAAGCCTAAATCAAACGCTACAGTATGAACTGCGAGGTTTTTACTGAGGTGAGCCCCCCGAGCAAAACTCTGCTCTCTCATCATGTCGCATGGTGGGAAGCAGCGCCTGCACTTAACTGGCTGTCCTCCCCCTGGGTGGACGAACCAAACATTGGAGTTAGGAGCTTTTGTTGGCGTGCACGCTGATTTACCTCCATGTTACAGCTCAGCGACGAGACAGCGAACCAAGAGCTCAGACCACTAACAAAGGGGCTGCAGCAGGACCTCTGCAGCATCGCAGTGACGAGCGGGGACTTGCTCACCACCTGGGACCCCTAGCCACATGGCTCATCGCTCCATCCTGGAACTGGCCTCTGACCATACAGAGCTACAGTTTCTCTGACAAACAGCTCCTTCGCTTGGATACCCATTTTCATCAGTCATCTCAGAAAAATGTCCACTGCTGCTAAAGTCAGCAAAGTATGCAACATTTTCTGAGCAAAAAAACCCTCCCAAACCAAGAGCTATTGACTGTATGCCAGTTCCTGGGTACTCACTTTCCACCGGGGAGCGGCAGCTTTGCTGGCCGAGAGGGAAAGATGAGCAGGCGGCAGCAGCGGGAGATGCGGTTTTGCAGGGTGAAGAGTCAGACTGGTGCTTTCCTCATCTCAGGACGGATGTTCCTTGGAACCACTGTGATACAGATAATTCCTTGCCTTATTTTAGGGCTGTTCAACAGAAAAGAATATGTTTCAGCTACCATGAACAAGAGAGTTCTTTCATAAGGAGGGTGCAATAATAAGTTTGATTTTTATCTTATTCTGGTTATGCTCAAAAGCTTGTCCATTGCAGCCACAGGTCACACAGCTTATTGCAACATTTCTTTTCCTACCATTTCCTACCACCACCATTAATCTGAAAGCAATGAATCCATGTGCAGGCAATCCTACATGAGACAGAGTCAGCAGGGTACAAAGTATGGCAAAGAGGATTGCATTTAACAGAGCTGTTTAAATAAATTGTTAATTTTCTTAGAATACTATGGGTTCTGTCTGTAGCTCCCAATCTCCATAGCTTGTAATCTTATGAGCCATCTGCTTCCTTGTATAGTAGGAAAAGCCATGGACTTTGGAGGATAATGAAATATTAGGATGTAAACATTTATATTTATTCAATATTTTTCTTTTAATTATGTATTTTACTCCTTAAAAATAATACTAAACTTTTACTTTGCGTTCAGTAACACAAAATAAAGAAAAAAAACATTCTCCTCAATAATTTACTTACCTTCAAGGAGTGCTGCAAGACCTTGTTTTTAATCAGCTTTATAGAAGACAGAAAGTGAGTTTAAACTTACTAGTATTTATTCATCTTTATATGGCAGGGATGTCTGGTATGAGAGGAGCTCCTATCTTTTTATAGGTTAGAACTTGTATCATATTTACATCCTAAAATGCATAAACTTTTTACATAATAGAAGGCCTTTTTAGTTTAAAATAAATATTGAAAATGAGGTCTCGTCTGTGGTCATTAAATAAATATGGATATATATTTCTTTCAAGAAAAATTATGCAATTTCTTTGAAAGGTGAATAAATATCTTTTCAACTCACAAACTCATCAGTGTAATACTTCATGCCCTCTGTGGCTTTACATCCCAAGGGGGTAATACAGTCTTGTGGTAGAAGATCAGAGAAGAGCTTTGGCAGACCTGCATTTCATTCCTAGTGAAGATTTGAGAGGTTTGAAAGAATGGGAACTACATAATTTCTTTATGATTGGCCTTCGGTCACTTTTCTTTGAGTTTCCCCATTGTAGCAGTATTTATCTACCTTTGTAAAGTAGTATGAGATCTTTATCTGAATCGTATGCAAAATTTTTATATCCAAGTCTATTATGTATTAATTCTAATTTACAAGGAAACACTTCAAGTTGTTATTTCTAGATTCATTCTATGATATAACTGTCATATTTTAATAAAAATTAAAACAAATACCTTCTCCCAAACTGTCAACAATAAACTGTGAAAAGCAACACAAAATCACTCAGTGCATTTTGCTTTAGTCAGATGATTTAATGAAATACTAACTGAACCTCTTCATAAGCAGTCCAAATGAAAAAATATACTCCTCGCCTTAGCCCAAATCTTATCCTAGTACTGATTTCTCAGCCCTATGTTGCTTTTTGCAATTAGCTGCCAAACCATAATTTTTCTTACATATTTATATTGTAAGGCAACTACCAAGAAGTCTTTGTGTAAAAGAAATAGAACAAATAAGTAATAAGTTTAATTGACTGATGTGAAAAGTCTTAAAAGCAGCTAAGAAATTTCAATTTTCCCCTTTAAATAAATCTCAGTGAAAATACGGCCCACAGCTGTTTAAGACTGCCTCCTGTTATTATTACCTTCATATAAGTATGTAAATATGTATTCTGTCACTTACGATAGGTTTGTAGTATTTGCAGTGTCCAGACTTTTCAGGAGGGTCCTGCTTCTATATGGAAGCTTTTCCTTTTTAAAATGTCAAGTTGTGCCAATAAATGCTATTAAAAGAAGAGGCCAGAATATTAGGCTTCTCAGCTGAATAACAACGAAGACATCGACAAAGATCAATGTTTTGGTGTGGTGTCAGGAACACATATAAACAAGTTTAACCAAGAATCAGCTTTACTGTAATCTTTATAAAGGCATGACTCGGTCAAGCAGAAATTTACAGTTTAATTAGTAGGCCATTAATGAAAATAATTTCGTATCTTTGAAAATTTAGGAGTAAGTTCTCTAAGCGACATTAAAAATAGATTTTAGACATTTGTTATGGAATAAATCATGTTTTAATACTCAACTGGTTCCACTGCACTAAAAGGCCTATGGCAGCAGACAGCAATGATGCTACTATCCCTGTCAGAGACTGCAAAATTGCAGTATCTCTATGCTATATAACAGTGCTCTCATTTGAACTTCTTTATTTGCATACTCTTTACAGAAACACCAAGAACCCTTTTTTTTCTGAGGGGCGTCTATTTTCAGAGCCATTAGACAGCTAAAATCCTACGAGCTTTTTGAAAACAGAGTATGCAATTCAGAGGAATACAGGTTCTTTTCTTCTGACCACAGATTGTTGCAAAATGTTATAATCTCTTTCTAAATGAAAGAAACAACAAATTCAAATCAAATATCCAGTTCATAAAACCTTTCTCCATTAAAAGTCTCTAAATCTAATACCTTTGTATTGAGAAGAGGTTTTTCAATCGTCAGTACTCCAATCCGACCACTTGACAGGTCAAGAAAGACACCTCCTGGACACACACCTTCACCTTAACAATGTTTTTTCCTGCAGGAAGAAAATTGCTCATCAAAATTACCTCGGTCTATGGATGAAAAAACAAAGAGTGAGAGAATACATCTTTTCACCATGTTTTTCATGAGAAAAACAAAACAGTGCAGCATTACCCTATTTTTCAGAATTTCTATTTGTTTCAGTGGTGAGTCTTGAAATGAAAACATTGTAATTTGTATAAAGGTTCACCCCAGTCTTAGAGACGTAAGTTTCTTTTAACTGCTTTGTGTTCTTTCTAAAAAGAAAATATACATAACATATTGCAAGAGCATTTTTGAATATCATAGAAGTATTTTTCTTGACCAGGTATAAGAACATGGATCTGTATTCTACGGTATATGGAAGATAATGCCCTTCCTCGCATTTGGAGTTTTAGGTAGGATAAAACAAATATCACAAAGCTTCAATTAGCTTACTTTTCTTTTTAATGTTCTCTGATCTTTCTATTAGGCACTTCACTCACCTGAATTATTGGCCTTATTTTTATACAATGATTCATACAGTAGTGGCTTCATTATTTATTTTTCTTCTTGCCTTGCATTTTTAGATTGGAAATACTGCAATGGCTACGTTAGCAAAGAGTATCAGTTTAAACTTTCCATAAATTAACGTTTGGGGAACTGGAGACAAATAAACTTTGAACCTAAAATTGTTCCTCACATAAGACATCCACAGAGGGCTGGGAGATACCACCAGAACTTTCAGCTGCCCACGCTCCCCTTGATCGGCAGCCAGAGGCCAGGCAGAGCACCCTACAGACACCTACATTTAGCTACCATATTGCTGTTCTTGCATTCACAGGGGCAACTCACAGAGAAACTTCGGGTCCAAGCCAGCAGTGATCTAAATGCTAAATAGTGGTAAAAGAGGGCAAGGAGAATAATTGACATTTGTGTGCCAGGCGCTGGGCGCAGAACGCTGACAGGACGCAGGTGGAGAATGCTCTGGCCCTTGCGTCCGGTAACGTGTCAGAGAAGGAGCGCAGCGCGAGGCTTACTGCTCAGCAAGTGATGGGCCTAGTTCTGAAACCAGGCTGTGATGAGGAAGACAATTTTGAGAATTTTGGAAAAGTATGGATTTTTTTTCTTTTACCATGATCAATCAGGGCGCTGGCATTGGTCTGTGCCTGCTGTGTGCCTATACTGATGCAGAGGAATTGGAAGAAAATACTTTGCCTCATTTGCCTCACTTTGAGCAAGGCATTGGTTGTTTCCTGAACAATCTTTGCATCCTTCCCATCAAGAATGTTGTCATTGCCTTTGCAAAGGTACATTACTTGCAGAGTGAAAGAGTACCTCCTCATGCATGTTCCAAACTCATTTTTATATCCACTGAAGGTTCCTTGTTCAATATCTGCTAAGATGAAAAAAGTAACCTGTGTTACTGCAGCTACACATTTGTACATACTAGTTAGGGCTTACTGTCACATATCAATGTGCCCTATCAGTGAAGAAGGCCAGTCACACACTAACCTATATTAGCAAGAGCATAGCCAGGGGTAAAGGGAAGTGATTATTCCCCTTTCTGCAGTGCTTGTGAGACCACATCTGGAGTACCATGTCCACTCTGGATTTCCTTAGTATAGGAAAGATTGACACACCAGCATGAGTCCAGTGGAGGCTCACCAAAACAGTCAGGGGCTGGAGCAAGAGATGTGAGGACGTAAGAACTGGGTTTGTTCAGCCCTAATAAAAGAAGGTTTGGGGGTACCTTACTGTTATCTGCAACTATCTAGAGGGAGGTATTCCAGGCTCTTCTCAGAGGTGCTCAGTCACAGTACGAGAGGCAATGGACACCCCTGGCAAACAGCGGATTTTTAGGAGGTATTAGGGAAAAAAAAATCCTCACCATGCAGGCTGTCAAATAGTGGAAGGGCTTGCCTGAAGAACCTCCGACCTTGGAGACATTCAGATATTCAGAGTGCAAGTGGGTACAGCTCCAAGCAACCTGGCCTGAGAAGTCCCTGCTTTGAGCTGGTAGGGGCCGAACCAGATGACCTCTAGAGTTCCCATCCAACCTGCATTAGTCAATGAGTCTACCAGTTACATACAACAGGTCTGGTCATTTTTCGTTTAACCTAGTTTTTCTTTTAAATGTACAGCTATCCTGACTCTGCCTTTCTGTTGTGTAGGTGCTTTGTGAAAAGCACATAAATGAACTTACGAAATATAGTAAGTTACATTCTGAAAAGGGTAATAACATAGATTATGTTAGGTTCAATGAGATGAAGCAAGGAAATAGTGAAAATAGGTTTACATGCTGGATGAAAAAAAAAATTGCCCAAGAATTCCTTCACTTCATACTACTCAGAAGTTTTCTTGCCTTTTGCTTTCCCGCATTGAGTTCTGTTGGTTTATTTCAAAATATTAAAGATTATTTTGTGTGCATAAATGACAGCAACGTGTAGAGTAAAATTTACTGCATAATAATGGCTTGATATTAGAAAACTAGAACGTGAACACAGCGACAATCAACATGAAGAATAAAATGGGAGCCTACAAATCTTGGCTGTAAATCTCATCTCTGCAGATTCACCTAACAATGAAAACCAGTTAATTACACCAGTCTGGCACGTGTCGCAAGGAGTGACAACTGTTCTGAGAACTGCAGGCATTCCACATCTCAGGATTAATACCTACATCTATTATTATGTTGTGCTACACTGACTTGTAGCACAAAACCACACCAAGACAGTCTCAAAAATTTGTTACTACAAGCAAGAGCAAATCATAGTCTGTTCCTTTTTACTATGTAAGATTGGTTGATGACAATTAACCTCTCTCCTAAAAATACTATAGAAATAGTACTAGTAAAAAAAAAAAAAAAAAAAAAAAAAAAAAAAAAAAAGTAACTGTAAAAAAACACTATGTTTATAGAAGAATGAAATCTATGCAATGCATCATCTTTCTTATGTAACCTCCTGCTTGAAAAAATTCTACCAGGTCATCTCCATATTGCTGCAAGCTGAGTCGTCTGTGCCTCTGTTAGAAGACATTCCACCCCAAGCGATCAATTTTTGTCACTATCTTCACTGTGAAACAGGCCTCACTTTAAAAAATGGAATATATGGCTGAAATATTTTCTCAGCACCATTGTGCTGTGAAACCATTGCGCAAGCTGACAGCTGCTGAAAGACTCCACCTCTTCTGTTTGGCACAAATTTCCAAGAAGTTGTCTTTGTTTTACAGGAGTTTTTTTTCAGCGAAGATTTATGGAAAGGGAATAAAATACAATCAGAAGAAATAAGGAAAGGAAGCACACAATGACACCTCAGATGCTCAGCTGTCTGGGAAAACAGACACATAGGTCCTTGACTTAACAGTGCTCTATGACCGGTTGCAAGTGCCATTTGTAGGTGCACATTTTTTTCTTTTCTAAATGTCACGTTTCCTCTTCCAAAGTAGGTTGTTATAATATCTACTGCTAAAAGATTTCTTTGTGCCAGATTTATTTCTAAATTCTATTTTCATTCAATTTTAATTCCAATGTATTCCTTTAAAAAGTACCTCTTTTTAAATGGAAAACAATATAGACAAAGTGTCGACTCTTTAAAGAGTGTCAGACGTTTGTCAGAAATAGGAAAATTTAGCATTTTGCACCAGTGGAGAAAAAGAAGTCACAGAGTCATACAGATATTGCCTGGAAGGGTCTTCTAGTTCCTCCTACTGCTCACAGCGACATCCATTAGGTCAGCCACGGCTCTGCTCGACCAACTCTCAAAAACCTGCAGGAAGAGAGACTCCCAGGGCCCCGGGAGAGCTCCAGTGCTGCTCCACCCTCTTAATGAAGAGGATTTTCCTAATGTTCAGTCTAAAACCTCTCAAGCTGCAACTAGTTGCTGTTGCTCCTCACTAGACCATTTGCCACCATCAAAAAAAGCTTGGCTCTGCTGTTTTTGCAATTCCTCTTCAAGTAGGTGTTCATTGCTATTAGGTTGCCCCTTTGCCTCTTCACCAGAGTAAACAAGACTTTCCTAGTAAAGAAAGCAAACCGCAGTTCTCTCTGCAGGGTAAGTGAAATAGAGTAACACTTTCTATTTTACATTTAATAGCTGAACCATCATTTGGTGCATTTTTAATTTGTTGTCCTGGATGGGAGGTGATGTTATTCACTTTGTGCACCCCGCTTGCTAACAACAGCACTCCAGCTGTGGTGTTTGCTGTTCATAGGTGAGTTTAAACAGAATATTCCTGCTCCTATGGGACAGCACAACAATTTCAGTTTAACTTGCTAGGCTATCAACATTTAACAGGGTTTGTTGCCATAGGCAGTTAATGCTGTTCTTGCGTAATTCCACCCTTAAAAATGCTACATCTCTGAATTACCACCTTCAGTGGCTGACAACCTGCCATCTTTTACCTGGAAGCATTACTTCTCTGACACGTTAGAGGATAGCGCAATAGCAAATGCCTGCTGATTCTAAGAATCCACAAGTACTTTAAAATAAACCTTAAATGTGAACACAAAGCTCTTTTAGTGTGACTTGCTATGTTTTCTAGGCTTCCTTCAGACATCACAAGCTCAGCTGGATCAAGTTGGATTAGTATATTCAGAGATTACAGGCAACTAAATTCTTCATACACTGGTACAAAAAGTAACTAGTTGTCTGACCATTTAGTCCCATACGAATACCTAAAAACCATGCCAGTATACAGTATGCTACATTATGCTGCTCAAAGTGCCACCTTCGGAAAGAACACAAAACAAACATCCGGATAATTTTTGATTACAAGTGCCATTACACTGTGACATACGACCGTATGCTTTCCTGTTGGAAAGTTGCTATTTTCAAGGAAAAAAAAAAAAGGTAAACAAAACAAATCTGAAGGTGCAGTTAATGTCTCATTCTGTTTTCTGACTGTTCTGGACCCACGTTTCTCACTGTTCTTGTTTTCACTGGGCAGCAGCGCAGGAGTTAATAACGAGATGATGCTCCTGCCTGCTGATAACTGCCAAGCTTGCTATGAAATTGCAGGACCAGTTCCACCAGACCAGGCTCCCTGCAGAAAGGCTCACCCATTTACAAGCAATTTTTCATTTTCAGAGCATTTCTAGCCAGGCAGAATCCTATGAAAGTACAGATAGAAAAAGAAAAGAAAGTACCACTCTACTGCAGAACCCAATTGATTGTTATCAGTTGCTTAAAAATATCTTCTACTTTTAAAGCAAAGGCACATTCAAATAAAGAGAATGTCGCTAATAATTGCCTGCCGAGAGGATGGTGCAATACGCTAGCAACAGCTTTGGCTCTTGGTCATTATCATCTCCTTGGGCACAAGGGAGGAAGGTTGCCCACTTCTCTACTGCCGTTCTCCCTCTTCCCCTTAGAGGCTGCTCCTCAAACAGTCAAAACTTCAGCACCACTCAGCATTACATCTCCACAAGAACTGCAAAAGGAGTTTGGCATCTTGCGGAGATGCCAAAGCTGCTCAGCAAAAAAAGCGGCGAGGGCTCGCACTCGCCCCAGGAGGAGCTACACAGCTCCCAGCAACCACCCGCGCTGCCCGATGGGCTCTGTCCTCACAGATCCCCTTGCACCTGGCGGAGAGTGCCCAGAGGGCCTCGGGTCGGAGCCCGTAGGAGGAGACGAGGCCCCTGGCCCTGGAGAGGCAGGCTGGGCGCGGGACGGAGGCGGTGGGGTGGCAGAGCTCCGTGCCCGCCACGGTGCTCGGCTGCCCGGCGCTCCCCGCACCGCCCGCGGCCGAGGCGAGGCAGGTCGCATCCTTCTCCCCCGGTGCAGAGCGGCACCGGCACGGTCTAGCTGTCACTACAAAATCTTCACTGTATTCCTACACAAGCTAACACCGCCGAAAAGGCAAAGAAAAGCTGTCAACCTGTGCAATGCCAAAGTGCTGTTTTTTATTAATATAACAGAACCATTCTCCACGAAAAAGTTTCTAAAACTTTTATATGAAATGCTCAGTGAAAACAAGAATTCTGGCAGGATTTTGGCAAATAAAAATGTTGATGATGTGAAATTGCTCTAATCATTTAACAGATGGGTTTTTCTGTTTAGTTTTCATCGCATTATAGACGTACTGTTTATATATTGCTTATTGGCATATCTTTACAAGAGAAAGAAGGTGCTGAGTTTTACAGAAAAGGCATATTTTTATTAATGTCTCTGTGCCCATAGGCAGTCAATGCTCATTCTGGCTCATATTTCCTCATGATCTTTTATGACAGTTAGAGCATTTATTTCTAGAAAAGGAGCTATAAAAATCAGAAAAATTTACTCATCCCTCAGACGCAGCTGAGTGAAACTCCACTGTATAAAGCAAGAATGCAGAGGACAAACCAGAACAGAGCGCGATCTGGTTTGGCACACAGAGTGTGTGTGTTAGGCATATTGTAATGTACTTTCTTGGTAAATTAGACACAAAAGACATGTTTACAAGGAAAAAAAAACAGAAAAATCTTCCATAATTTACTAATTCTAACTGAGCTGTGATTTTTGAAATCTGCTGATTCATCAAGAAGTACTGTACCCTGAAGCCAATGCTTTTTCTTTAGTTTGTCTTTTGGGATTACAAATAAAACACAACAGATGACGTTTTACATATTCTTGACTCAAGTTTCCTCCTATTGCTAGGATAATTCTTTCTTCTTCCTTTGGCTGCATTTGAAAGGTTTTTCACTTTCAGCACTCATTTATTTCTAAGTTTCAAAATTCACATTAGTAAGAATTTTCAGAAGTAATCACCGTGGCAGATCGAGTATCATCTACGCTAATCCTGACAAACTGCATTCAGATAACATTAATGGGCTGATTTACAAGTAATAAAGCAAGGCTGGGACTATTCTTAACTCATCCTGCTGTGCTCAGATATTACCGCACATATGGCAGGGGAGATTAACAGTGGTTCTGAGACCCCTGCAATTCTTCAGGCAGAACAAAGTGGATTAATGATGGAGTGATAAAGTCAGCTCAGGTATAAGGCAACCATTTCTCCTAGATTACTTCAGGGCTAAATGTGGCCCAGAGTGCCATACTTAACGCAAAATTTCATTTAACTTGGTGATTTGGGTCATTGTTTTAAAGAAGAGTAGTAGTGAATTGTGTGTCTGAAGGAGATGAAGGATTCACAACCCAGGAGATTAAATACTTCATTTACTGTCTCATTATTTGAGGTCCTAGATAAAGAAAGCCAATACTTGGCTTCTCACGTTGTTGGGGAGAAAATGACTTGCTCTTCAGACATAAAAGTTAAAAACAAAGTAGCATTACTGAGGCATAATGAAGCAAATAGAGAAGATAGCCCACATAACATTTCTGGTGTATTTGAGACTATTTGGGAAGAGGTTCCGACAAAAGAATTAAACAAATCACATGTGCAAATAAAAATAATTAATCTAGCTGCTAAAACAGACAACCAGCTCATCTTCACAGTAAGAAAATAATCAAGACCGAGAAGAGTAGGTGAAAAAAACTGAGAGTGTATCTGATAAGAGAACTTGGTTAGTCTCAAATGAATTTATTGACAGAGAAAACAGTTATTACCTATATAATTAAAGGCTATAAATATAAAAATAATATAAATAGTACCTGAGAAAAACTGATTTACCTTCAAGGTTTCATATGCAATCTCTAGCTGTTTTCTAACAAATTAATTATGTCATAATGAAAACATAAAAATAATTTAATTAAATGTAAAGTGAAAAGTCATGTACTCCCATGTAATGGAAACATCAGAGTGATAAATGTTCTGCAGCTGTACTGAACGCATTGTTATGCTAGTATTTATTGAAAGGCAATGGGAAAAGGTGTGGTCTATGGAGCAAGCAAGGAATTTAAAGCCAAAGAGATCAGGTTTCTAGGTCAGGGATAATTCCTGATGTTTAATTTCTTTGTTTACAGTTATACTGATTTATAAGCCTACATAACCAAAAAAGAAACTTGCTTCATGGCATTGTGGGAGTCTGAATTCTTCATACTTTGCTTAGCCTTTTGAGATGGAAAGTCCTATGAAAATTAACCTACTTCGTTTACATCAAATCCATTGGTACCTGGCTGGAAAACTGAGTTCTGTGGCCAGTTTCTGAAGGATGAGGCAATAGACAAGGAAAAAGGAGCTCGGAAGTTAAAGGCAGGGGGTAGATTCTTCATTTGCCTTTAAAAAGGAAATATTTGTGGAAGTTTAAACTGCCAGCCTCTACTCCCTTTTCTGTTCTTGACATAAACACACTTTTGACTGTATGAAAAATGAGTCTAGCTGGGGTCAGGCAGTTGCCTTTCACATTAAGTGAGCTGTGTTAAAACCCCCAACCAGACAAGAATGTCAGTGTTAGCGCTATGGTCTCTGCTAGTTACTAGTGAGCTTCTCTACTCCTCTGAAATACTACTGCGTTCAGCACGCTCGTCCTACGCTGCGCAAGCAGGTACAACAGCTGAATAGAGAAAAGAAAGGCCTAGACAACAGCTATAAATATACATGATTAGCTCCTATATAACAACAGAGGTGCCTGCTTTATTAGTGTGTTTTACCACGATTTGAAATGAAACCGTTCATTGCCGGCGCGGAAATTAAGGCACCCTAACAGTGAAGTGCAGCGTTTCAGGTGAGATGGATAAGAAGTCAGGGAGAGGAAAGAGAAAGGCAGAGATGAAGGTAAACATGGGCAGAAGGGCAGAAAACCTGATCGGGCAGAGAAGCCAAGCCAGTGAAAGGCTCTCTGAAGCAGCAGGGAAGAGTGCAGTGCTGCTCACACAGACTGAGATTAGGAGTGACAGCTTCACCTGGGGTTGTGCGAGGCTGGAGAATGCCGGGGAAGAGCTCAGGCGTCTTGTCCGGGCAAGGGTGACCGGCCTCATCTTCCTGGTTTTGGTAAGAAAGACTGCAAGATCACAGAGTTTTCTGCAGGACACCTAAGGAAAGATCCTTGTCATAAGAAGAAATTAATTAATCCAGAAGATGAAGATTAATGCAGAAACCAAAACAAATAAACCTTTGTATTCACAGATATTAGAAACTTGTGTTTCCACTGTGAAATGTGAGAGAGTTAGAAGGCTGCCTGAAAAGTCAAAAGGAGTGTTTTGGTGGTGAGCCTTCTGCCTCTGTTTCTTCACCTGGAGCAATTGAAATATCTTACTGTCACTGCATAAATTGCTGTAGCCTGTAGAAAATATTTGAGATGCATTTACCTCTCTAACCAAAGCCATGAAAATAAGGCATGCTATTTTTAACACTAAAACTTTTTATGAAAACTCATTGATCGGGTCATTTAGCACAATAGTAATAACGTGCATCACATTTTCATCTTTTCCAATTCATTCCAATTTGAATGAAATTGTTAGATATGTGAATCATCAATGACTTCTATAAAGTAATGTGAACCACGTCATCTGCAGAGATCTTAGGCCAATATCCTACTTTCTCTGTCTTAAATCTTCCCAGTTGCTTGCACTTTTAGCACAAATGACTATTTAGCCAAAGTGAGCAAGATGGTACCAATGAAACAAGCAGTGCCTTTCCTACTGAGAAAGGTCTGAGAGTGAATGTCTTTATCACAGGAGGGATCGTAGGACTTCTGAAGTCTGTGGAACGAAACGAAATGCATGCAGCCCTTGAACACAAGTGTGTCAAATGATTCCTCATGGGTTTTGGTTTGGTTTATTGAAGAGGGGAAGATGGGAGATGCTATAAGGTCTGAGCAGCATTCAGTTAATCAAACAGGCACCTAGACCCAGTAATCAAATTTAAAACTCTCATGGAAGCTGTGTGTTTAAACTCAAGATTTTGCTCAGATTATAATGACATTTCCAGGATCATAAAGGCTGGATTATCACCAACCTGGTGTATACTTATGACCCTAATATTCCATTATTTTTCTGTTTCTTTAGGATAACAGAATAAATACCAATGATTTTAAAAGGGGTGGAGGAGGAGTGAAAGGGGAGGTGCACAAGGAGGAAAGAGGTCACCGTCATCTCCATAAGATTTCAAGTTATAATTAAACAATAAGTTATAACTATCAGCTCTTATTCCAAAGTAAAATCAAATTGGAAAGCAAAGTATCCAGAAATTCAGTGGGGGCTCCACCAGTTGATGATGGTGCTCTGACTGCTTGATTAATCCTTCTTTACTCCACTCTTTTCATCTGCTTACTCAAGTTGTACCAGTTCTCAAGGTCAGCTATCCAGCAGCAACGTTGCTAATGCTGTCTGCCAAAGCTGATTACTGTATCATAGAGAAAAGAATATATGTCCCTACTGTCTAGTGTTTCTTAAGCATGAAGGAAGGAGTACAAGCCCAAACTAGCATTAGAGCCATGTTATAATGTTATCATTTGCCCCAATTACGCAGTGAAACCCTTCACCTGCTTACTGTTAAAATTCTGTGGACATGGAGGACTGCAGCAGATTTTATTTTTTCTGTTATTGGATTAAAGATTTTGCAACATACTCTAAAGCAGTTGAGGGCCTTCTTATGAAAGAAGGCTATAAATGTGTATTGGAAATGTTTTTGCTCTGTGACAAACAGCTGTATTATACTGGAAGAACAACAGGGTATGAGCTAGAATTTATTAAGCTTTATTATGTTGAATAATGTTTAGATTAATAACTATTAAGTAGAATAAAAGCATGATGTGAAAGTGACTAAAAAGAAACAGTTAAGCCATATGGTAGTTATTAATAAGTTAACATAATTTTTGACAGCTATCCAAATACCTTAAGAATCATTTCAAAGTCATGGTCCATGTATATGTAAAAATCTGTATTTATTTAAATACTGCATATCAAAAGAAAGATAAATAAGCAAAAGCTAAATACCAAAAGTATGTCTATGTTCTAATGAAAAGCAGTTCACCCAACACAGTAGTTGGAAAAGTTTTAAAGGGACTTTTGAGAGATTTTAAGTATTCTTTGGTGCCTAAAGATGCAGATGGACTTGTACAAGAATATTTTAAGTGTTCTAAAAGACCTACAGTATTTATGTACTTTAGAAAGTTCATTTATGAGAGAAGTCCTTGCTGATGATTTAACATGCAATTATTTAATATTACATACTTACTGTTTTAACTGAAGTCTTGCGCTCTAATCCGGCACTCCATTGATTCAGATCGGGCCCAATATTAGCTTCAGGCTGTTTATAAGTTTAGAGCTATGACGTCTAACACACATATAGAAACTGAACAGTAAAACTTGCCTGTCTAAATAACATATGGCTACTTTTAAAGTAGGCACAACCCAAATGTCACTGGCATCATTAAATACTAAACAGTGCTTTCTTTCAAAACGAGAATTTGTTATTTATTACACTGTGTGCTCATAGACATGATATATGAAAGAAAAGGTGCTCACGTTTCATTTACTTCCTGCCATCCAGCTATAGTATATGCTTTTCTGACAAAGCCTAATAGGCTAATAAGGCATTAAATAACAAATTAAAGGGAAATGCCAGATCCCTAGCAGTTTTGATAGCATTCTGTGCAAACTGACTGCAGAGCGGCTCTGCCGGGCCAGGTGCAGATTTCGTCCCCAGGCCGTGGAGCAGCCAGCAGCCGTGGAGAACCTCTCTGCAGAGGCCTTCAAACGTAGGAGAGGCTCCAGGGCACAGCTGGCAAAGGAGGCGTACCTTCACGGCGTACCTCACAGGAGCACAGCAAAAGGACAGCAGGCAAGCCCCACTATCTGCAACATTTGTGTGGGATGTAAAAACCAGGCTTTCACAGGCGGAGGAGCTAAGCGGTACAGCAGGTCGCCCACAGGAACTGTGGGACCTCCGTCTTCAGAAATGTCCAAAATCTGCCTGGGGCAAGGCTGGGCCCTACTTTTGAAGCTATTCCTGCTCTGTGCATGAAGCTGGACTAGCTGACCTCATAGGAAGTTATCCGATGATTCTTTTCTTGAGAAATATCCAGGAAAGAGAGATCTTTTTGTACCACTTTTCCCAATCCCAGACTCGGTGCCACCTAAGGCTGGCCGAGAGGATATTTTTTAGGAAGTTTGATAAAAGTCAGCAGAGAAGTCAGCATGGACACTAACTACTGATTCCCCCAACTGAAAATTATTTTTAAGGCAACTAACTTAATCACTATTTTGAAATAAATAACTAAAACAATAAATGTGACATTTGTCCTTTTGTAATATATTAAAAATTACCTTTTTCTTTCTTACGTGCCTCAATTCGACCAACTGAACCGCTGCTATTTGCTTTGTGACAAAAATTCCACAGCCTCTTTTGTCAGCTTATTGATTACAGATCAGGAACTTCCACCTGGTTTGTGCTATACCACCTAAATTAAAAAAAAAAAAAAACTTGTCAAGCACCTGAGAGACAAATAAGCCACAGAAAAAGAATGAGGGGAATATTCTTAGGAGATATTAATTCTAAACACAGAGTAAAATTAATTTCTGTCTTAGTAACTTGCAACAACCTCTCTTGAATTAATTTAGCAAATTCCTGTTGGAAAAATACTGCAATGAGCACTCATTTAAGAATACATTTAAACATGCTCTTGGCTTTAAGCATAAGCTTAAATTCCATGAAGTTAAGAGTAGCATAAATGTGTGAGTGTATATATGTGTGCATGTATATGTATATGTGTGTACATATATATTCATACATACACACATATGTCCTCATACATACACACATATACTTAACATTAGGCATCATTGCAATGCCTTTTCTGAATGAGTATATTTGTTTCACTTTTCTGCATACACTTAATCTCTTTCCCTCCCAAGGCCGCTGATCTTACTGACAAAATGCTGCAGACCACAAACATTGCATGCTGCCACCATTATTTTCTTATTGGATTCAGTATCTGATGTCCTGGTGGCTGCTGTCGTTGTCCCCCAAAATAGTGCAACAGAAGGCTACTTTGCACTGTAAAAGAATGGAGAATTGACATGAGAAAGCAATTATGTGGGAAACATTGAATCAAGCATTCCCAGATGGTATATTTATATTGAGAATAAACTGTAAGGAAGCCAAGTTGGAAGTCTGTGAAACTTCCACCATTGTTAAAGGGACACTGTCTGTTAGTCTGGGGCCCCATAACTACATGGGGATTTTACAAAATTTGAGACGAAATATAAAATGTCAAATAAAACTCAAAACAGTATTTTTATTTCTTTTAATATAAACATCCATCTAGAGTACTAAGAAGTCAAGCAGAAAGATTATGTGGGGGTGTGTGAATCAGAAAATAAAACTGCCTAGAGAGAAAAGTCAGACAATGTTCTCTAGTGTCATAGTCTGGTCTTTCAGAAATACAGAAAAAAACAGCCTCCCAAAAGAGGTATTTTAAAATTACTTCTATTGTAATAAATTGTATTGCCAGGTCAGCATTTTTTATTTTAAAAAAACAGTGTGAGCTTTGTTGACAACAACCCTTTAAAGAAAATAGTCCATTAGATTAAATGTCAATGAAAAAGAATGAATAATTGCTCAGATCTAGCAACCCCGGCAGCAGGAACAACCAAAGCAGAACACAGATTGGGTAAGATCTGCAGACAACTCTCAGGACTATTTACATCACAACTTTTAAGTTAAGTGTAAATAAAAGCCCCATTTTAGTGAGAAGAGACATTCCAGTTTGCTTTTGCTATAGTGAGGTATAAAAACTAAAAAGTAAATCTAGAAATTCTGTACTCACCAACAATAGTGTGTTCAATAGTATATGCTTTGTCTTTTAGCAAAATTATTTTTGTTCTGAAGATCAGAAGTGGGCTAAATCCACAACATTTTGATCTTTATTGCAGTCATCCAGACTTCCAAGCTGCTCTGGCCCAGAGGTTTATTCCAGGCTCATCTCTAGCAGAGATCAAAAGTCTCTGCATTTTTCATTTGAACACTTTGGATATTTGTCTCTACCTGACGAGTCTAAAATCTGGGCTGAAAAAAAGTGCTTTTTTGCCTCCAGTTCAAGCAAGAATCAAGAAATGGAACAATTAAAACATGAAAGTAGTGAAGAAAAAAAAACTTTTTTTGGATGCCTTCAAACCATCCAAATGTCTGGGTGAGGTTCAAGCCCGTTACATGAGCTGAACTCCTTCACTCGCATCTAGGCGAACGTACTGCAAAGCATTGGAAATTAATGCTAGATATGGTATGCTGAACGCACAACCCAAAGTATAAGGGATCTAAAATACCAGGGAGCAGTGGTGTGTTTTTGGTTGTTTTAGGCTTTAAAACAGAAGTCAGTTAACTGCAGAGAATAAAATTAAAAAAAAAAAAAAAAAAAAAGGAAAAAAGCGATGCTACCATAATCTTAGGAATTTATATAGTATTTTCAAACGCTCCCGCGTCGGGGGCCACGGGGGGCTGCGAGGCCGGGCGCCCCGCGCCGGGGGCACCGGCGCCCGAGGGCAAAGCGCCGTCGCGCTCCGCAGCCACGAGCGCGGCCCAGGAATAACACTGCGGGGAGCGGCGAGAAGAGCGGTAGCTCGCAGGAAATAAGGGGGAAAAAGGGGAAAAAAAGGCATCACGAACTCTGCTTCTGACCAAAAGGAGCCGCGGCGTCACCCGCCTGAGCGGGCTGCAGGGCTGCTCGGGATGTCAGACAGCGGATCTGGGGCTCCTCTCACTGAAACCAATGGGCCATTGCCAACCGCTTCGAAGGCGGTGCTGAGAAATGAGACCGCGAAACAGCTAGGCAGCTGATGTAATCATATTTTAACCCAATTATCCCTTCCAATCTGTATTTGTCAGCATTTAATCCCATCTGCCATTGTGCTGCCCAAGTGCCTGAATTGTGTAGGTCCCTCAAGAGGTCTCCAGGCCTGGCCAGCCTGACAAATCTGGTGCCGCACGCAAATCCCAATTTCCAGATGTTCTCCCTCGTCTCCAGTCTCGATTAAACAACTGCTCTTATTATGGGCACTCCAGAGTTAATGCTTTGCCACTTTCGAATTTTACCAATTTTTCCATTTTACTTTCTACCGCTTCACCAAGCTCTACCCTGTGACAGCAGTCTACCCCTGAACCTTTGAATACACTGCTGTTTTCACAGCCACTTCTGAGATACTAAAAAAATCAAAATAACCTAAATCAAACAATTCTGTTATTCACTATTACGTTGACACAACAAACAGATGCTAGTAAGTTTAAAAGTATTTTTTTTGCTTTTCAGTAAAATATTCCTGCTTATTGCTTTTGTAAGTTCTTTTAAAATCTGCAGATGTTTTATTATTCTCCCTAGTTACTATTTTAGTCCGTTTACCTGAGACTTCAGTGAAGTTTCCAAATTCTACAAATATCTGTTAGGCTTTTTCAGTAAATAGGTGCAGTATCTACTATCCAAGCTGATATAGATTAGGGTAATGGGATAGCTTATATTCCAGCAGAAAACAATCCATGTCTCAACCAAGTTAATTTAATTCAGATGCAACCACAGTGATTATGGGTCAAAATGATGGGACAAAAACTCATCTAAAATGGTTACAATATTGAAAGTTATGAGCTGTACTATTAAACCATAGTTAGTTTGATGATTTAAAACTGAAGAAAAGGCCCATGATCTAGTTTTTCCTGTAAACCTAATTCAGCAAGGTATTTTGAGGTGAAGGATCCTAATTCTCATTTTCACTGCAGATTCTGCAATAATGCTCTTGCAGGGAAAAAGAATCTTAGTGTACATGAAAATCATTTCCAGTTGGATTACAAGGCTGCCTGAGTACTGTACTGAGTTGAGACGTGTGAGAAAAAAATCATATAATATTTCATATATGTGAAAAGTCTATTGATACAATCCAAAGTAGAAAACAGTTTTCAATTGCATGAAGCAAGTATCTCTTGCAATATAGTAACTTGAGTGGTTATTTTAGTTGACGGACACAGGTAACTAAATTTGTTTGAACACTTAGACTCTACAGAGACAGACCCAAACCAAAAGCAGAATTTAACATTTGGAACCACAGGAATGGTTCACATATGAAAATAACTATAAATATCTGCAATACAAATCAAAAGCCAAAATGTTCTAGTCAAGATAATAATTAACATTTAACTGGCTTGCAAATTTGAAATCCAAGACCTCAAATCCAAGACAGAACCATGACTTTTTTTTTAATGCTTGACTCCCCACCCCGCCACGACTCCTGTGATGCTTGAGGGGAAGGACAGCAACAGCACGCTACAGTACAGCGAGCAGCGAACAGCGACTGTAGCTCCTGTCATGCCTGGTCTATCTTTTGTACTCCGACAGACAGCCAAGTTTACTGCATCCGAACAGGCAAAAAGCAGAGGATTCCATCAAGAAGCTCAAATGTGTGTTAAAAGCAACAAAGTGACTGTGGTGTAATCCTTACTGCTTATATATGCCAGAATAAGATCAACAATTTTTTTCCAGTACAACTGCCAGCAAGCAAGGAATAGTACCAGACTAAACACAGCATGTAAAAGAGCACAGAGAATTGGGGTCTGTGCTCGGAGAAACGTGAAACCCCGCTGAAGGGCGCGGAACGAGCCGCCGACCACGCAGAGCAGCGTTGCAGGTTTCCCACGTGGGCCCTCTCCGAGCAGTTCCATGAGCTTCTGGCAACAGCACAGTTTGCAGCAACAACAACGAGGGGTTGCTGGATTATTTAAGCATGAAATCAACACATCTCAGGCAGAAATAGTCAATGTACATTAACCAAAATAACTGAAAAATAAAGCATTGACTCTGAGAGGGAATTCAGTGACGCTTTCATTCAACAGACTTGGTATACTCCTGTTTCTCTGGAAATGCAACCTGAGTGCAAGGCAGGATATCCGAGGCAGAGCGGCGGAGGACTCGGATGCCATGCACAAGGAGGGGAACGGGGAAAACACTGCTGGAGGGGTTTTCCTGCCGTGCATCCCCTGGGATGCGTTGGGAGGAGGGAGGAGTTGCGTGAGGAAATGCACCTCCTTCTCCCACCTTCCTTTAGCTTTGATTAATCCCTAGTAATGCATACAGAGTCCCTGGTTTTGTTTTCTTGTTCAGTGTTTTTTATGGTTCACAGAACTTGTGTGCCTGTATTTTTCAGGGAGATGTTAACTGTACAGGAAACACATCTTCTCCCTTTCCCCTCAACTATTTTTCTTCTAATTAATATGAAGAGAACAGCAATTACTTTTTGATGGCAACTCAAAATCAAAGTTTTTTCCTTTTCTGGTGCTACTCTGCCAATACAGCTATATAGACTTTTTTTGGACCTTCTGTTGCATCCGGCATAGCCCTGCATTCAGTACACAGCTCACAGAGAGAGGGCACAGGAGAAACTGGGGGTGAGAAAGGAGGTTGTGACATATACCTAACCCTTGCAAGTTAAAAATGTACTGGACGCAGTACCTAGGAAGCATCACATATTTTAAATGGGGCAAAAGCACTGCCCAGACCTTTCAAGGAGCAGAAGGCAGAACTAACACGAACTGTCAAATACGCACAGCTTTGGAGGAGGAGGAGGGGAGAAGTGTAGCAGTTCTGGCTCTTTGTTTTAAAAATTAACAGCTATTCAATTTAAAAAGAATATTTGAAAAATACGATGGAAGGTTTCTTTGCCACCTCTTCCAGGAACTTTCCTTGGGAGGAGCAGAATTAGTCAGGAACCTTTCGGACACCCTACCCTTTCCTAGTATTGGCAGCAGGGGATCTCACTCTGGGGAAAGGAAGCTCTCAGTTTACCACATCTCAAAGATCACATAAGCCGGTAGCAAGATCGAGTGTCAAGGCCTATCTCTCAGGGGTAAAAGATATGAGAGCAGACCATCAGACGTTGAACAGGAAAAGAGACAGGATAGCTACCCAAAATATGGCTTAATTTGGCTGCTGACCCAACGTTCTCACTAAGAACTTTTCTGTCTTCCAGAGATGGAGGTATTTTCTCAACAGTCATCAGTCTCAGTCCCCTTTCGCACCGTGACATCTCATTTGCTTTCTGCCACAGCATCTCTAGATACCTCTCTAGCTCCTGTATCTGCTACCTACAGAAAAGCATAGTAAGTTTCCTGGTAAACTCCAGGCAGAGCCATGCCTAGTCCCACTGAGCTATCCTAGGGATACACAGTAGACAGAAGGAAGCAGCTTGCCAGATCCTATGGCAGGCAACAGTGGATTATATAGAAAGACCAGCAATACTTCCAAGAAGGATCCTGCAGGACCTCAGGCAATTCTCGGTATTGCTTCTATAAGCAGAAGCTGAGGACAGTGCTGGCTACAAAAGAGGTCAGCAGTACCAGAAGCCATTCTTGGAGGACTATGTCTGTCTTAATACAGAAGAGGAAAACAGAGAGATTGCATGAAGTGTTTTCTAACATGAGTGAAGGCTGAACAAAAATTATCACCTGTACCTTCCGTAGCTTTCTCAAATTCCTGTAGTTTCCTGAGGAAGAGTGTGTTGATGGTCAGTGTACTGACATCATGATACTACCTTAATACTAATGTATGCAGGACCAACGGAGACCCCTGTTACCAGGTTTCAGTGAAGTAAGTGTGATACCAGCTTTGTGCTAGCATCCAGGACACTGTCCCAGAAGCACAGCAGGGCTAGGCCATGGCTACTTATCTTTTGCCTTTCCCAGAATCAGGACAGTGTGGCTTCTCTGCTACCCCATCAGGGAGGCAAGGAGGCTTCAGGCTTCCTGGGAAAGAAGAGGAGCCAAACAGCAGCTGCTGCGTGTGTTAGTGTTGGCCTATAGGAAATGGGAGAGGAATGAGGAGAGAAGAAATTTTGTTGGGGGAAGAGACTCATATCCCAAAGAAAAGGGAATGAACAGGACGCCTTGTTCCCCAAATGCTATCTGTGCTGGAGGTATTGCCAGAGACAAAGTCCTCTAGAGGGAGCTGGAGGACCTCCTGCTAAGCCTTGTTGGAAAGGTATCCTACTGCCAGGGCCACCATACTGTGGTCCATCGTCTGGCGGTATGGAAGCTCTCAACTCATGCTTCATTAGAAGTCAACATTGGTTTATTTCTGTAGAGCCCCTAAACGTGAAGCTCCTATATCAATATAGTAACTAAGAAATTAATAACAGCAAAGTCTGAACCTGAAAACATGCTGCAGGAAAACTATCTACTGTCAGCCTCTAAAGGCAGATTATAATAAAGAATCAAAACCATCATTAAAATACTTCGGATACAGTACTTTGAAATTAATGAATACAGCAGTTTCTTACTGCAAAAGGATGCTGTTAAAGAAAAAAATATTGCATTTGAATGTGAAAATGAATGTGCTCATTTCAAAAGTATTTTGTAGTTGTTTAAACCAATGGCCCCTTAAAGGACTAAGACTTCAGTTAATTAAAAAAGTCTGACATCAGAAAATCATATTGCAGTGACCTGATAGCAGAGAAATAAAAAGGTCTTTTTTAGGCCACTGAGGTCAGCTCTTTCTACTACAGCAAATCAAGTGTCTCAGCTTTAGAGAATGACAGAGAAAATGAAACTACAAGAAAGCAGCCAAAAGTGACATAAAAATAAGCATCACAAAAACTGCTATGATACTTCCGTTCTGGGACTCTCATAGTTTGCTACTTCTCCAGAAATCCTAGACAAAAATTTCTTTTCAATACCACTGCTTATATAAATATACACACAACATGCATGTGCAGTTAGACTTGCACAATAAACGCACCAGCACGAAACCCCCACTTGGACTGACTTCACCCTCTAATTCTCAAGAGGGCTACGTTTGGAAGGGATATTTACTTTTCTGTAGTGATGTAAAAGGAAGTTAGTGAAAAGGAGAATTGGGCCCTGATGCTTCTCTGGAATTTGTTCTCCTGTTTTCCAGCTGTGCAAGGCAGTAGGAGTGGGAAACTGCAGAGTAAGAGGTCGCCAGTGCCACTTCTGCTCCTCAGAGTGTTTGGGAGAGTCTGAATTCGGACCACTGCAGTATGAGCCGTTGTTTCCACTGCTGCTTCCCTTGCAGTCCATGAAGGCTATTTAATGTGGTGTGGGAGGGGGAGTGTGTTGAAGAAAGAAGGGGAAACTAAGGGCATGAGAAAGAGTATGCAAGCACTTGATAAGGGTTTAGTGTCTGTGGCTATTTTTGTTGTAGTCAACTGCAAAACCAAACAACTTATACCTCATTTTTTTTTGATGATACAAAAAAATTGATTGTTTCTGATTGTTGCTCCTCTGTTATTTTTTAAACTACCTTAGATTCTTTTTAAAAATTCCAGTTGAGATGTACTGCACCTGCATACACAGAATCTTTAGCAGCACCAGTGCTATCCAGAGTAATATGTCCCTAACATATTGATTCATTTCTCTGGAAAGGAGCAGCTTTTTAAAAACCAACATACTCTTTCCTAAGGTGATCACAAAGGTGCAAGTTCTAAATTGACTAGCAGAGTTGCAGCCTCACCCTCACCTCTTAGGCCAACTTGCTAGAAAATTTATGGCCTAAACTACACTATATAATTTCTCAGCCACTTCATGATTTTTATACAGTTTTAAATTTTTAAAAAGGTAAATAAAATGAAATAGAAATTTACTAGTGTCAGCAAGGATTTTTTTTTTTTTTTTTTTTTTTTTTTTTGAAATTAACTTAAAAGCTGTCCTTGCTAAAACAGTTCTTAGAGTTGGTTGAGGGTCTGGTTTCCTCCTGGTGTGCAAGAGTAACTTCCTATCTGATTTCAAGAAACTACAAGGTAAGTTAATTGATTTTAGTAACTTTCACCATCAGTTTCCCTTTGCTTCCTTTGCACTAAATATTGATTTGTTTTCCCGGACAGCCAGACCGCAACAGCTTACCCACAGCAAGTTAGTTCATTACACACCAGAGAACGTCCCTCTGCTTGCCCCTTTTCAGTATTCATCATCACCAGTCCAGCATAGAGCCTCTTTTGGAAGTAAAATCTGGTGACTTCAATTCCATGATGCCTTGTAAAGTATTTTAATCTTTTTGGAATGATTTTCTCTTTCTAGGCTCACTGCCACTTTCCAGGAGATTTCAAACTAAGCTTTAAACATATGAATCTGGTTTAGCAAAATGGATTTTGACAGTTGTTAAATGACAGCTAACAGAGTCTACCTTACAGCAGTCGTTTAATCGTTGCGTCCCAGGGAAAAGAGCAGGCATCCTACACAGTGCTTACGTCTACATCAGCATAACAAAGCAAAGCAGGTAAATGGTCAACACTTCTGGATCCACTTTTGTACCACCTGGTGCCTGCTGAATTGTCCAGCCTCTCTCCATTCTTATACTGAGGAAGGGGATACTCAGTACAGATCAACACACAAAACCTCCTTCATCTGCAGGACGTGTGATCACATGCCGCAGGAGACTGCCCGGGATATGCTTAAAGCCACCCAGTAGGATCAAGTCCTCTAACAGCCACCTCTCCAACTCTAAACCAAAGAGGTATAATTTCACCCTTAAACACAGAGAGGGGAACTAGGTCACAAAACAAAGCAGCTTCTAGTACTCAACCTAGCCTGAGAATCACTCTCCTAAATTACTTTAAGATTGCTACTGAAGTAGAGAGAGTCAAAAGTACATATTAATGTTTTCAGACTTGTGAATACAAAAGACAAAATGGCCTATGTCTGTAAAAATGAGACATGACTTAGGTCAAAAATATTCAAATTTGGTTGCCTTTAATTTAGCATATTAAATGGATTAAGTCTAAAAACCTATTTGAAAACAGTTACTTCTTTTCTCAGAATTTGTATTTCCTCAGAATTTTTATTTCCATTTATTTGCCTTGGAAAACCCACTGTGGATTTCAGGCAGCACTGTTATTTGGATGTATTTTATAGCAGAATAACAAGAAATATTATTCTCAGTCATAAAACAATAAACTAATACTATTACAGGAAGACTGGACAAATGTCAGCATTTAACTTCAATATTACACTGAAAACTATAATGAAAATCTAAACTCAAGTTTTTTACTTTGAGACCATTCAAACAGACGTTTGCTAGCTTGGAAACACTTGTCTGACAAAGAATGACTCTACCAGAAAAGCACTTTACAACCATCCTAGGGTCAGTAAAACAGTGACAGGATTTGTTAAAATTAAACCAGTCTTACATTTAAGCAAGAGAAAAGAGTCAGGTGCGCTGTTGTGTCACTTCTTCAGGAGTTGGGATAGAGAGCCCGTGCGTATACTGAGCTCGCAAGCCTTCGCTGGCTCGGTGAGGAGTTACGCGGAGGAGTACAGCCTCCTTGCAGGCACAGCCTGGAGGCACCGACCCTCACTCTTCTTCACAGAACTAAGCGCGAGAAGGCTAACAGGAGGGCAAAAGACCTGTGGACCTGGAGAGGATTTTCCCTTTGGCCTAGTCTAAAAGAGCAGTTCAATTTTGCTGAACCACAAGCGTATTTATAGACCTACATTTTTTTTCCTTTTTTTTTTTTTTTAAGAGGTGTTTGCTGATGCAAACTAAGGTCCTGAAGTCCTTCCTTTTCTGTATGGAAGATAAGATACTGAGTGAAACTGAAAATTGCTGTGTAGTAAACATGGTAAGGAGATTGGAGTTGTTCTTTTAGGAATTCAAAGAAAAAATAAAATCACAGACTTGCACAAAAATGAATAGTATTCAGAATAGTGACTGCTTGACAGACATAAAATAGCTGGAATCATGAGACTAAGAGTTGCTGTTTTTACTCTGCCCCCTGGTTTAGTGTAGAGAGAACACTCACTCTTTGAATCTTGCTCTCTCCATCCATAAAATGTGAAAGACAACATTATCTGGCTCACAGCGATGCTGGGAGATTACGTAATGTTTGTACAGCTATTTTAAAATACGAAGTACTGTGAATTTTGAAGTATAATTGCTGAGAATGCAGACTTAGTTTCTCTAAAGAAAATGAGAATGGTAATTTTTAAAGGAAATTTTTTTAGAGGGCATCTTTAACTATCTTAATCTACTGTATTTATCTCTTTGCTAGTCAAAGTTATTTTAGCCTGGTAGAACAGATCAGAACAATTTACATTGAAAAAGACAACTCTGGTTGTTATTGAAGTGTACTTAATCCATTTGAAATTCATTAAAAAGTTCATGCTGTCCTTTTAGCAGGTTCCCCTTCTCCCACCCCTACCTTTACAAGCTACTTAGTCAATAATTTAATTCTTACTGAGGCTGTGTTTCAAGCTGGTTAAATCTGGGCTGCTAGGCAGTGCCTTCCATTCACTTACTGAAGAATCCTCTTCACTGTGATTTAGTCTTTCATCTTGCATGGATGCTGCTTTACTCATCAGTAATGCACACTATGCATCACAGGCTACATCCACATCTGCATCTTCTGGATGGAAAGTTTTCATTTCTTTCCCTTTAAGAATATCTGTCATTCTGCAGTCCCAGTCGTCAGCTCCTAACAACCTTCCCAGCTGTACCAAAATGCATTCTGAATAAACATTGGAAGGAAGCAAGCATAAATATTTGACAGCATTCGCAGTCAAGGCAGGTTATTAAGCACTCTGCATTTCAGAAGAATACTCAAGACTGTCTTCCAATGAGGTATTACAAGTGAGACTCCAAGTGGTTTTTAATCTAAGTAAGCTTTTACTTGGGAAGAGGCTATTAGTGCCTGGGTATGAGAAGAGAGGGCTGCGGACAGGCATAATGTTTTGTAATTTAATTTTCATTTTGACTGCTTTTGTGCTTCTGCATATTCCACATACCTGAAGCTTCATTACTTGGCATTTTGTGAATGCCTGAAATGAACACGCTAACGTAAGTTATAAACTCCATGCGTTTCCTCTCTCATGGAGTTAGTTTACGCTTATCCCGAAGGTCTAAACTTAAACTGATTTGGTCGCTGGTCATTTGGTTCTCTCAATCTCCATATGGAAAATGTTTAATGCTAGTAATATGATGTGATAACATAGAATCTACAGGGGCAAGCATTAAAAATTAGAATAAACTGCTTTTACTCTCTCTCAACATCCTCACCAGAACTGCAACAATTTTTTCAATAAACGCCATGTAAATGCCTATTTAAGTATCAGTGGGATAGGAAGTGAAGTGTAATATGGAAACATTTTGGAAGGCTGATCTGAGGAATTTTTGCAAATCATGGCTTTCTTAGCCATCAGACCCAGTAGCTTCTTGAAGGAACTGACCATTTACTTTAATTTCAGTTCTAAAGTTTCTAGTTTTTTTCTGTAGATTTGTTTCAGACTAACTTCAAAAACCAAATTTAAATGTCTCAAAGCGTGTTTTTTTCTCACTTCATTAAGACTACAGCATGGCTCTGCTGCATTCTTCCTGCATTTGTACCAACATCAGGGATATCTGCTACAAACCTGCTTTGTATGCACATGTATCACAAGTTCACCTCTCAATTACTATTAAACGGTTTTGACAACCTCCTAAACCATGGCCCAGCCCCATCCACGTCTTTCAGCTCAGTACACCTCTGCTTTAGGCTCGTTCAAGATCACCAGGTGGCCTGTGGTCGCAAACCAGCAAGTATCCGTTTGGTTTCCTTCCTCAGAGAGGTCGGTCTAGAGACATAACCTGCATCTCCAGTCCGAACTCTAAGGTAGTGCTATTTTTATTGCCCTGACCAGACTGCAAAAGCAGAATTCACTACCAGACCACACTGACAAGTCGCACATACCGGCTGCTCGTTGGGATAACAGCTCTGCTTCGGCTGGCGTGAAGCCAGCAAACCCTACAGGAGCCAGCGCAATCTCAACCTTCTGACAGGATTTCAAAATAAAATACAACCATGGAGAAAATACATTTAATTTGGAACAAATACCTTTCCCTCTTCAGGGCTGCTAAACTCCTGACAACCGCTTTTATCACAAACATTTGAGAAATAGGTTTTTAATTTCATTCAGGACTCGTTCAGAGGGCTGCAGACAGCAGAGGGTGATCAGGTATCCCTGCACGGGACATGCTCAGGACATCAGCTCCCTCCCAGGGCCACTCAAGCTTTCTGAGGACTTAGTGAGTCTGAAATCTGACTCATAGCCACAATACCACAATATATATTTATTTGCTTTTCTGACTGTCCATATTTTGTGAGTGTATAACCAAAAAGCCTTGCAGAGTGTCCTATAAAATGGAGAGTTCCCAGGAAGTTCATCAAAGCAATCTGGGCTCTGCTGCGAGAGGGAGAGACAGCTCTCGCACTGGCAGTACGCTAACGCTCCTCGTTTACGAAGTAGACTCCTCGCCTGCCCCGGTGACCTACTGCTCCTACTGCTTTGGTTATCTATTTCTTTTCTGGAAATCTCAGACTCTGGGCTGCTGGAAGCAGGAAAATCCTTGCTCCAGCCCTCCTACACCTGTGCTGAGCTCTCCTGCATCCGCACAACGTGTCCAGCTGGGGCTTCTGGCACACGTGCCTGTGCTGGTGGAGCCAATTCTTCAGATTATGAAAGATGCAGATTAGCAAGATTTTTCCAGTGATGTCAGTAGAACACTTACAGTGCTGGAGTTTGGCAGGATGACATGCGATACTGTAACATGGCTTTCTGACGAGACATTGGCCTAAACTTAATCCCTTTTCCAAACAATTCCAACCGCTGAAAAATTACTTACAGAAATAACTTACACAGTGGATTTGCTTTGCACTGATCAAACATGACCAAACAAATTCCCATATCTGAATTTCTTTTACATGACCCTTTTCTGTTCAGCTAAACATGATACTCATCATACAGTAAGCAATGCAACTTCTGAAATTGCAGAATCTGCAAACGGGGTCTAGAGAGCGTCCCAACCAGCTCATTCTTAGAAACATGCTGGACATGTAACCAATAAATCTATTCTGCCAATGTTTTTTCAAGCAAGAACAAACCTTGACATAAACTTGCCCACAAGTTGTATTGAAGCATACAAACCAAAATACATCTCTATAATAAACTGACAGTAAAATACAGCACAAGAGATAGTGCAGTTTACTGCCAGTGTATTTATGAACCTGCTTTCTAAGAGAGTAGGAATTAACTTGTATATACAAAGAATGTCAGATAGACACCAAAAAACAGATACATTCAGTACTGAGCGCTCAGAGTATAAGCACTGAATTCCTATCAAAGATAGCAGCTTTAACAACATGGCAATGAAAGATCAGGCATCAGAATAATCAAGAATGTCAGCCCAAACCTTAACGAAAAGCTCCTGACAAAATAGGACAAAAATCAGACAATGTATACTTCTGAATTTCCTTGAAGTATAACCACGAGGCTTAAGTGCAGAAATACATATTTTATATATACATATATATATATATATGCATATGTATATATTCAACTTTAAGGATCTTAATAACCATCCATATCAGTGATTAAAATCAATTGTTTTAGAAGAGAATTTAGAATAGTCTTTGGGCATTAGCACTTACATGCAAGTGCCTGACTTTTTTTGTAAATCACATTGTAGTACAAAACTGACCTCAGAAAAAAACCAGTAGCCTACAGGGAAAATGCTTAGAATGTTATGAGCATAACTAATGTATGACTTCTAGTACATCAGGATTAAATTGATGAAGCTGGCTTACAGCAAGCCAAATTTGGGGCTGATTTACCCCTTGCACAATCCGATGGAAAGTAATGGCTTTACAAGCTGTACTAGCCAGCATAAACTTTTGCCAGGAATATTAATAAGAAAAAATATACAGTAAAATGTGAAGATTGTACCTAAATCTCTAGAAATATTTTCATTTTCTGTGAATGAAACACAGTTAAATAAATGTTTTTTTAATTGGTAACCAGTCTCACATGCCCTCAATGTAGGTTTATTTTAAAATCCTGTTTCACCTGATTTTTTTATAAGTGTCTTCTTCCATTTAAACATAATCTTTTGAAAGTGTTACAGCAACAAGAACTCATATGTCACATAAATTCATCATCTTCAGTTTGATGAGCTAACTAGTGCAGTGACATAAATTGCATTTTCCTGCTTTGAGACTAAGTACATTATTTTTTTCTAATCCTCTATTTTATGCCAAATCCTTCCTGAGGAGTCTTAAAAATTCAGAGCAAAGAAGAACGCAATTTTATACTTCCAAAGGGGGACATGAAAGTGGGCTACCATTACCTGCAACTGCCAGAGGCATATAATCTGAGATATACCTAATGTATATAATAAGACATACCTGATGCTGCTCCAGCCCTAGTGATGTATAGTATGGGCATCATGATAAAGGCTCTAAGTATACCTACATAACTTAAGTAGACATATTAAAAATATAGATGAGATGAAACTAAGTCCTGGTTCAGTTAAACCCAAGAGATGCTTTGTGGCTTACTCCTGTAGGGCCAAAAATGGGTATATCCCCTCGGGTTACGGCACATCAAAAGGCAAATGCCTTCCTCTGCACTTGCAAGCACATGGTTGGCAGCTGTAGAAATGTAGCACATGCTACACTTTGCGATTCTGGTGATGCTCTCCAAGCTTGCACACAAAGTCTAGCACATATCCAGAGCGTTACTGAGAGATCAGATCCTAACCCGTACAGACATACCTAGGTGAGTCACAGTTCATCTTGCAGTGTGTCAAAAACAAGACAGTCTGGGCCTCGATGCAGGCTGTGCGTATCTGTGCTGGAGGCTAAGCCAGCGGCGCCGAGCTCCATGCACGTGTCCTCACTGTCACTGCTGCATGGTTAGTTCAGATCAGCTAGTGTGGGCCATATCCTGAATGCAACACAGCCGAAGCCAAAGAGACACAGCCACCTTCCCGGCAGCAAGCTGCAAAAAGTTATCTTTTGCTGCTAACAACTGACAGGGCTCATAATCACCATTAAAATCAGTGAGAGTAACATGGAAAAAAACTCTTTAGGGAACGAGCACAGAGGTTATGCTAAACTATTCACTTGCACCCCTTGTGCTGCAGCTGTGGCTTAATGATGAGCACTGGGTGCTGTGGGTGTTCTCTGCATGATTTCCAGTGCCCATACTAAGTACGGCTGGACCACTAGGTGGGACACTGCAACACGCTGCGAACTTTTACTGGTGTTAGCGAGATTTCTTTGTTCTAAAGCTCATCTTCTGCAGTCTCATTTTTTCATAAGGACATCTTCAAGTTTTTTTTTTTTTTTTTTTTTTTTTTTTTTTTTTTTAGTGCTTTGATCAGAATTGCTGTCTTTAGAAAATATCTTTTTACTTGCAGTAAAATAAACATTAATAAAATCATTTGATCTTTAACTAATTGCATATAAGTTCCTTTAGTCAAAAACTGAAGTTAATTATAGATTGAAAAAAAAAAGAAAACATGCACAGAAACACAGTTCTTAAGATGCAGTGCAAAACAAACCTGGGAAAGACTGAGCAGAAATAGTTAAGTTACCTCTAGATGTTGGTTTCATAGGCATTTGTTCCATAGAGAGGCCATGCGGTTCACGAACATAACTGAGAATGCAGGGTTTATTACAAGTATGTTTTATATAAGACATGTCAAAAATGCTATTATTATGCATGGATGGATAGAAGGTATAAATTAAATATTTCAAAAAGGATCAGAGAGTTCCTTTCTTCAGCTACACCAGAAACTGAAGTCAGGCAGAAAATGAGCTCTGCTGTCCTTGGAATTTCTAAAGTATTAGGTGAGGCATGCATTTTAAGGCAAATAGTCTCTAAGAAAACAGGCTGTTTATAGTTGAGAAACTCCATCATGCCAAAATAAAAATGATGTTAATTACCTACATCCAAATATGTTTGTTTAGTTTAGAACATGGTTCTTTCTCCAAACCAAAACCAAATGTAGATAATGCCTCAAGACTGGTTTGGTTGACGTGTTATATTCCTCAGACGCAAAGAGGAAAACTTTAATTTCAGTTTGAATGGCTTTTAAGATTAAAGACTAAACTGTCTCCATAGGACAGGACCCAATGTATCTCTTACTCTACGTTTCTCCATCTTGAATTAATTTGCACACTCTCTGCAGCTGACAAACAAGGAAACTCCCAACAGCAGCTGTAGCATACAGAACGTAGGACATAACGTTCTTCCTATATCTGAACAACGAAGGAAACTATAACAATACTGTAGCTAAAACCACTCTAAAATAGCACACCCCTAAATGGAACAGAGGGATAAAAATATAAGTGAAACTTGCCAAGACTCACTATGCGTTAAGCTATTTTAAACCCCTTTTCATATGGCAGAGCGTATTCCAGTTCAAGTTTTTGCCAGAAGAGCTTTGGGATGTCATGGCTAATGCAGAAGGATGTTCTAGAATCCATGGTCTTATAAACTGCACCCAACCATCCAGGGAAAGAAAGAGAGAAAAGAGCTCGCTTGTGCTTACACCATCGGTAAACTTTGTCACCGTGGCCTAACACTGCGAAGCGCTTCAGCTTTTGATTAATCACCTCAGGAAAGTACGGGAAGTGTCCTCCACACGGTGCATAATCATCTTCACCACGTTTGCGGCAGCGAGTTGTTTCTTGAAAGGTTGGGACTGCACTCGTTTTACGTAAACTGCCTCTTACAAATTTAGATCAATTTGAATAGGATATAAAAGCCCTTCCACCTTGAGAACTGAAATCAAAAATCAGGTGCTAACAGCTGGTGTGCATAATCAGCCTTTTGTGTTTTTTAAGGCATTGCAGCTGGGCAGACAAGACTGTTCTAACTAAGGATTCCCAGCCAGAAGTAGAGGAATCGCCTGAGGCTGGTGATATCTGCAGGACCTCGCAGAGCCCAGGATTGGCTCCTTTGCTGACGAGGGCTGCTGGAGGAGGGAAGGAGGGCTGAGGCACGCACGGGCCTCTCTGCGGATGCGCTAGCAGCAGCTGATGTACTCAGAGCAGCCTGGGAGTCTCGCTGGATCACAGAAGGCACCTGGACTCTCCAACTTGATGAGCAACCTAATTTACTTCCATTTGATGTTGAGCAAACTTGTCCTTTATAGCCTCTCAAATTTAGCAGCAGCTTTGTGACCTTTCGGATCCAGCATGCAACGATGTTTTCTAGAACATCGCGTCTTACATTAAGATGATTGGTTGGATAGAATACGAATTGGGACTCTAAGGCCCCAAAAGCTCAGTGGCATGCTCTGAAAACAAACATTGCAATGATTCCCTGCTTACACTTCCATTTCAGCACCTACCCATTTTAATTCATGTAATATGTGCCATGTCAATTTGATTTTTCAAACTTTCATGCAGTTTTGAGGAGATAAGTATTATCAGTTTCTCAATACAAACTTGCAAATAAAATAACAAACTAATCTGATAAAAACTCCTTACCCCGAACATCTGCAGAATAATAACATTTGCAATAATGTTACTTCTTTCTTTATTAATGGAGTCCCAGATAAGCCATTCTGTTATTCCTCCCACATCTGAAGTCAGGCTGACAAGACTCAGAATTCCTTGAATTCTCCCATTTAACATTTAAATAATGGAACAACCTAAATTTTTTTTTCAGGCCTTTGAAACTTCCACAGTATTCCAAGACTTATTGAAAAAAAATTTTAACAGTTCAAAAAGCTCCTGAGATACCTAAAACCCTTGGAGAAAATTTTTGTATCTGTTGATTTTACTGATACTGTTTAAAAATGCTCCCGAGTAACCATAACAAAGGAAAATACTTCATCATCCTATCATATCAATACATTGTCTACCTCTTTCCTACCTACAGGAGAGAAATATTAAGGAATACACCTACTCCCCTGGAATACTGTTGCTAACATTACCTCTTCATCTAATAATGGAATACAAGTGCTTTGTTTCCTTTATTTTTAATATATATATGTTTAACTGTCTTTCTATTCTCTAGTGATCACAGACTTTTATACTAGTCCTTTTGTTTCTCTTATAAACTTTCTACTAGCTGTACTCTTTCATTTCTATTTGTTGAATTATCCCTCTTCTGAATTCAAATACTTCACTCCTACATCTAATGTTTCTCCCAGATCAATGTAAGTTTTTCCTTCCTAACCGTGAGTTTTCAGGTTTAGGGGTAGAAAAGTAAAATGTTGCCAGGTACTTCCCAAGTATGATCAGTATTTCTTACTTATATCCTTTTTTTTTTATGATTTGGCTCATAATTGGTTACAGGTTTATGAGTATTAGGTATGATTTTATTATGCTCATATACACCTCAAGTAATCACAATCAGAACCACCACCGATATTTAGTTCCAAGATCAGTTTCTACATAAGCATTAAGACAAAGATTAATGCAGATTTCCCATGATAGATGTTTTCATCGAGGAAATTGATATTTGTAATTTAATTCCAGCACTCTCCAGTCCAGAGTCTGAAGCTGCACTCTGACAAATACTTCCCACTACACTCACAAGCAGGTACTTGGGGGCCATCCTCTCCTGTTAACGCTGGTGCCTGCCACAGATCCCCAGATCACATGCCTGCCATCAGCCAGCACCCTTTGACAGCAAGAAAGCTAACCCATGCGCACCCAGGAATGCCTGCTCCAGCTTGGCGGGGACTGGGGGCTCACTTTCAAATAGTAAGTGACTTTTAGTCATACGGATTTTATTACTAAGTTGAGTGTATGCTTTCAAATGACAGTTTCCAATTTGTTATTACCTAAGGTCAAAACAAGGAATTTCTTCTCCTCATATATGATGGAGCCTTAAACAGCTTTGTTCTTAAAAATTTGATTTTATGTCAATATTTATTTTCTCTGCCTCCCTATATATGCTTTTTTGTAATTAGTTTAATATGCATCTGATTAACCTACAGTCCCTTACGACAGGCACTTTCAAAATGCACATCACATACCATTAACGATGTTTGCTTATCATTAATGCTGTTTCTCATTGGCACAGGGTCCGAGGCCGGGAGAAGATGGGACCCGGTTTTGAGGATGAGGGGGTTTAGCTATCCACAGGGAGAGAGGGGAGCAGTGGGAGAGCAGGAAACACACTGAGAAGAAAGTTGGAGCCTAAATGGAGGGGGCTGTGTGAAAGAGGGCTGACGGAAATGGGGACTGCAACACTAGCTTCCCAAACCAGTGAGTCAGAGGGTATGTTCAAGCCGCCTGGGAAGCTGGGAGCTGCCGTTGCTGTTCCCAGCGATGGTGGTGTCCAAGCCAGCTCCATTTGCCATAGTGAATGTCCATAGCGAACTGCCTTTCACCGCGGAGCGAGGATTCACAGTGTTCTCCCTCTCTGCGCCAAGAGGTTTGGCCCTACGTTCCACAAAATCAAAATCTCTGCCACTCACGCAGTCAGTGCTTTTGGTTCATTTGCTTTCTTTCTCCTCAGAAGATGCTGTTTTCTTTTGATCATGGAACATAAAGGACATTCAAATACAACAGCTGAGAAAGCGAAGAAAGAGAGGTGTAGCCACATGCCAGCATCATGCAAGTCAAGGACTCCAGGGACACAAAAGAGTACAGCTTTGCCTGACCTCTGAGACCAGTGGATCTCCCATTCACATCCTGTGACTTTGGGAAAACAAAACCTATTTCTTTTCTCTTTGAGAATATCCATTCTTCCATCCGTTCCATCCTTCTTAGTACAGACCAGCTGACAAGAGACATTTGCCTTCTCTGGATGTTTTCAGGCTATATTTGATAGTCTTGCAATACGGACTGAAAGCAGTTCTACACAGGTCCCAGTTCTATTTTGCCAGCTGGATGGATTTTTCAGAAATATTTTCTGAAATATCTGCACTAAGATACTTCAGTTGCTCTGAAGGAGTAACTGGCTATGTTTTCTGGTACAGAACGACTTCTGGTACTGCTCTCATGAACGTATACAGCCTGGTCATTCTCAACTACTTCCAGTTGCCTAAAAATGCCACATCATCCTTTTCCCTCTGCTCACAGCAAACCTTATCTGTTCCTCATTCCCACTGATTACCAGTTTCTTTCTTTCTTGTCTCTATTCTTAAAAGCTTCCTGAATCTTACTTTAAGCACTTTTCAGCCCCTCTCATGTACTGTAAGTATCTTTTCAGAATGAAAAAAAACTTTTCTTCTAGTAAGTCCAGTAGAGTCTTACATAAAAGCAGGAAAAAAATATGGTATTTTTCTTGCAGATCACCACCACTGTCCTACCAATGGCCATTGACACTGAGCAGTGTTTGGAGATAAACCCTTTTCTGTGTCCTAGCCAATCTCCCTCCAGAAAGTCTTCTATTGTGCATAACTCACATTTAATGCCAATCCTATAAAGCAGATATGTCACTTATTGGAAGTTTGTTAGGAAATCTATTGAAATGGTGATTAAAATTATTTCATTGGAAGTTACAGCTACTTAAAACCTTGAAACCTTGAAAAATTAGGCTATAAACTTTGCTTGATTTCAGTTAACCCACCCATGTAAAAGCATTTTCCTATCTTTGTGAAATTTGTTAATATCTGTGAATGAAAAGCCATGGGTAACTATAATTTATCATTATTTTAATTTCCTGTTTCAATGAAGTATCAAATTACAGCAGACTTCAGATAAAGTTGGTTGCTCACAGCTTTCCATAGAGACCAGAGAATACCAGAAATCCTTGGCTTTTGAGACAACCACCCTCACTTTCTGAGTGTGGAAAGGACACTTCCTTCCAAAGGCTTGTCCAAACTCAAAACCTGACCACTCTGAATATTTCTTATCTGTAACCGGAAGACAGTGGATGGCCGATTTCTAATGACAGTCTATGCTGTGTTGCTTTGTCACTGATACTTGCCACTAAACTATGTCTGCTTTATTACCACTGTCTGCACACATTCCAGTGACCCATATGACATCTAGGTCTGCTGGATGAGACTCAGCAATCCCAGACCTTATCAAATACGCAAATCCTTCCCTTTCACTCTGGAAACTCAGGTTCACTTTTGAATATTTCACAGGAATATGCACTTTAAACCATGGCTGCAGACAAGTGTTCCCTTGTGTAAATCATTCATTTTTAGAACTAAATGTACAATTATGCAGCTCAAGTCATGCAGAAGGATCCACGGAATTTGTGCATATTGCTCATGGAAGGTTTTTTTAAAGTATTTATTTGTACATAAATAGATCCGAAATGCAGATAAATAGCTGTGCTCAAATAATCAAGCACTGTAAAAGAGGTCATGTCAAGGGACATTTTCCTTGGGTGGCTGAAAGTCAGTATGGTACATTAAAAAAAAGTTACAGAGGGTTCTTATTAATCAGTAAATTGCAGTATTTCTTTAGTTACTGAGGCATTTGGCAAACATGTCTCACGTTAGGCAATTAAGAAGGAAATAGCATGGTCATTGTCAGCTTGGGGAATGCTTGACTTCAAAATTGCAAATTAAAATACATACTGAAAATAAAACAATTATCTTTTGTCACTTTTGATTTCTAAACTCACAGTCAGAAATCAAGGACATATTGCATTAAGGCTACCTGGAACTGACTGAGAAAAGGGATTTCAGTTAATAATTACATGTGAGGAGCTGCTACACCCTAAATGAAAACATATGGCAGAGCATTTGTTCATCGAATTGGGGGATTTAAATTGTTTAATAAATATTACAGTCTCAGCAAGTCGTCTGTAACCATATTTGGAGGAATAAAGCTGTGCTGCAGCCATGTCTAGCAGGGAACATACTGACAACATTCGAATACAATCAACGTTACAAACGCAATGGCGCTATTCTGAACAGTGGTAGGACGAGGAATCCTGTATCAGTAAACTTTTCTCAATTACTGATGCCCAGAAAACTGTGCTAAATATAATCAGATAAATGGGTGAAGGAAAAATAATCTCTTGGATTTTGTATAGCCTCTAACTTGAGAAGGTTTTGAGATTCTGGTAAGACTTTCTTCCCTAAAAGTTTGAAGGTCATTGGATTTCACAACCTTGCTTGTTGAGTTCCTTAGACAGTAACAGATTTATTCCCCTTTGACAATATGCAAGAGTTTCTGATGTGTGTTGGAATTCCCACAAATGATGACAATATATTTTCAGAAATTCTGATTTCGAAATTTGCTTAGGGTAATCATCCTCAAGAAGCTAGACATTTAACTGAATCTCTTGAGCAGGTCTTCATTGCTGATTTCATATGGAAACAGACTCTAAACTCCATTATTTGGATGGTTTAATTTTCAAAACTTCTGATCACAGTGGGAATATATGGTGCTCATTCATTTTGAAAGTGGGGACAATGATTAAAATGTCTACATTTAGATTTCTATTTTTGAAAATCTTGGCTTTGAGTCTAAAATTATGTCATGCTTCTCTTGAGAATTGGCTTTCTCATAGGATTTCTACTAATGCCTTCTCTTTTCTTTTAGCCTGAAAAAAACGGGAAGAGCAGCCACTCTCTGCGACTAGCGGTTTTACCCATTCTATCAATTGGAAGCTGAAAAATACAGACCTAAAACAGCTTCTGTCCTGCTTCCCTCTCTCCTCCAGTAAACCATTCTGCATCAAATTTTGGGCAAAGATTTCAGTCAAATACTGTTTTATCGCACTGAGTTTATCTTTCTTTTAAAGCCAACCCAAGGTTTGGTAGGGTGGCATACTCAGTGGTCCAGCCTGCCAGAAACTCCCAGAACACATTATAATTTAGTGATCAGTGACAGGGACACCTGGCAGAGGGAGTCTGCCATGTAGACTCCGATCTTTCACCTGCTGTTGCCATCCACAGTACTTTATTTGCCCTTTTATTCTATTTTATTCTTCTTCCATTCTATTGACCCTGAGTGCTCACACCCTCACTCCCTTCCTGCTTCTTATCTTTTTCCACCACAGAACTACCGTGGAAGCTGCTCCACTGGCCAGGAGCCACCTTCCTTCTTACTGGTCAAATGAAAGCCCTAAGCTCAAGGCGATTTTTCTTTTTTTATTTGTTCATAGGCCTATGTAATGGAACATAGGTCTAAGAGGGAAATGTAAAACCAGTTTTTAGGACAGTGTTGAGGGGTCTATTGGCTGGAGTTCAAATCAGTGCTGAACAGCTCAGAGCAGCTCAATGAAGTCTCATATTGGTCAGTGTTTCTGTTTATAGGGCTGGAACAGAGCACAGAGGATACTTTTTTGTTAGAGATCATATATAGACACAAGACATGTCCTTTTTAGGAAACCTGTGTTATCAGTCCCTTTTCTACCAAAAATAACACCCTCCAACGCAAACATTGCTTATGGAAGTTATGCTGTTTCACAGCTGATAAAATACATGCTTCCTCTGGACAACCTGGGGCATACTCAGCACTCAGTGCACCTATTCTACACAGGAGCCAGCCACATGACAACAAAATAGACAAGAAAACAAAGGATACCACATAAACCCATAGGTTTTACCTTTCTCCAAAGCAGCGTTTCCTGCGTATACGCATGAGGGAAAAGGATGACTAGGATTTGTAAATCCAGGACAGCATCTATTCGAAAACTAGATCGCCATACTTAATGCATAAAATCCTGCACGTTGCGGTGTTCAACAGGCTTGAAAGAACTTCAAAGCATGCTCTATGCCAGGTTTTAACTCTTAAAACTTGCCATAGAAGAGGAAGAACAACAAGTAAGGATGCTGTATCCTCACTTGTCCTTGCTCCTGGCTAAAGGCAAGGTCAGCTGCACCTGGTGTCACCTCGTGCTGCCCTGCCCCATTAAATTACCTGCCCCAGTCATGCTCTCACCACCGCTTGCCAGGGTAATACCTGCTCCTGACAGCCAGACTGTGACCCTCAGGAGGTCTTAGGCCTGGAAACAGAGTGACCGTAACAACAGCAACACATACATACATACATTTGTGTGAGATTTTGTGTGCATATACACACAAATTATATGTGAATATAGATGTAATATAGGGATTATAATCTTTTTTCTTCTTAATAAGCGTTTGCTTCAAATCCTGCTTAAACTTGGGATAGAAATACTGAGAAGGGCACAATTCCATGGCTTTTCCTAATCACGCTTTAGGACAGCCTCCCAAAGGCAGGCTGGCCTGGCGGGAGCGACGGGGCCACACCTACAGAGGATTATCCAGGTCAGCCCAGGGAACAAGCCCACTCAGAACTACTTCATTTGTCTTTGCAGCAGGTTGCGCAGTGCGGCTCCTGTGCTCTCATCCACGCTAAACGGGGACTCAGCTAAGAATTCCTGACACACGCATATCTGTCCTGAAACTACCCACAATGGGGATTTAAGAGATGTACAATTTAACCTCAATTCATAATCCTGCTTAAATCAGGAGCAAAATAAATCACCAAGTGCAATAACAGCGCTGCTCTCGGTGCGTCTGCACGTGGCAGATGCTTTTAGACGCCGAGGGGAGAGCACAGTTCTGCAGTCACTAGGGGCACCCGGGCATCCCTTGAAAACTGCACGCTTTCCGTGCTCCCCAGGACGCCGCTACGGTAGGTTTGGCCACGGTGAAAGCACTGAATAGCCAGAATTTCTCAGAGAGATCACAGGCTGGACCAGGACTGCCCCGTCTCGCCCGCGGCGCGGGTCTCGCCGGGGACGCCCCCGCGGTGCCCGCTCCCCGGCGCGCGGCGCCGCCCCGGGCTTCCCGGACCCGAGCCGCGTCGGGGCGCGCGGCCGTGCCGCCCACCGGCAGGAGCTCGGCGGGACGGGTGGCCGGAGCGCTGCGCTCCGAACCCTTATCCGTTCTGGGTGCCTTAACGCTTACGGTTTGCTCGCGCGTGCGATCGGTTGCTGCTCTTGCTCGGGTCGAATTGGCAGAGCTGGGCTGAGCGGGATTTTTGCTGCCGTCGATGGTGGTTTTTCCTTCTCCTCTTTGGGGAGGAGGCAGGGTCGTTCTGGCTCTCATCCAGCCACCAAGGCACTTTAGCAATGGCATTTGTCCCGGAGCAAAACGAGGAGCAGTACCACTTCCCATCGCGCTGAAATTACCTCGTGCTCTGGCTCAGTCTCCATCCACAGCTGCCTCCTCTTTGCCATTAACGAAAAGGTGCCTCGCCTCGTAACAGAATAACCAGAACGCTAGTCCCAGCCAGAAACCTATGACTACGAAAAAAAAATTGCTTTCTAAGGCAGAGCCTAATCCTATTATAAGGTCCGATACAGCTGCAGGAAAGATAAACTGCAGAGCTATTTAAAAAATTTAGGTTGGTTATAATAACCTAAGCTAATCTATTTCTTACTCACTATACTCCCTAATTCCTGTCCTAACACACTGCCTAGAGAATTTCATGGCAAATTATTATTTTTTTAAACAACATTATGTGTTAGCAATGACCTGGTGTTCAGAGCCGCGTTTTCAGAACATTTGAGGGCATGCTCAGAACTGAGGTTATTCCCTGAGTGTGTTGGAAGGGGGGTGGATGTAAAGTTAATATTGATCAGATTTATTCATAGAAATAATTTCTCAGAAATTTGACATTTAAGCCGATTTTTATAGTCTCTAGGAATTATTAAAAAAAAAACTCACAAAATCTCTCTCATTCCATAAATCCACACTCAGATGGTCTAGCCAGTAGTCTGATCCAGTAGTGCTCTAGTTTTACACCGAGGGATAGTAAACGAAACGAGCACTTGTGTCTCCTCCCGCTCGCTGCGGGCGCATAGTGGTAACCGCTTTGACTAGAACAGGTCGAGACAGGGGAAGTTTCTCACGTGCTGCGGCGACTGCAAAAAGCACGACAGATCGCTTTTTGAAGACAAGGCAATACCGTTTATATGCACCTGCAGAAAGGTGCTGTACTGCCGTCCTGACTGAGTTCTGAGCAGCTCATGACACCAGGTGAAGGGCGGAATCCACATTGCTCCTGCTATGCAGATCATGAAAAGATCCTGGGACCAGAAGATATTTTTAGAAAGTATTTGTAAGAGCAAAGAAAAAATATTTTTCTTCTTTAATTCTATTATATATCCTTTCACATGTTTGAAGTGTTTATAGGAAAATTTTGCCAGAAAGTGCATCTCCTCAAAATGAGAGCATTTTTTAAATTTTATTCACCCTCAATTTTTTTTATTTTGATTTACCTGTTATTTCATATTCAATGAGAAATAGAACAAGTTACAACTGAAAAAAATCCATTAAAGCCAAGTGAATTATTATTTTTACCAAATAAAACTCCTCTTTAAGATTTAAACTCTAATTTTTGTTTGTGAAAAGTTTTCAGGCAAAATATTCCAGACAACCTGAAATCCGAAGATAATCTGAGAGAGAAGTAGAAACATGACATCAGCAGCAGCAGCACATCAGCAACGCGTGTCAAGCTTCTGCAGGTGAATGTCCATCCATACAAGAAAAAGGACTTGCTCATGGCCAGACATTTCAGCCTGTGTGACACCATCGAAAGCTTCTTAACCAGCAGTTCTTCAGGGGGCTCCAGCTAGCCCTTTTTGTTAAACAGGGCTTCTCCTGGGCAGGAAAGCCGGAGTCAGCTCTGCCATGCAAGGTCCGCAGGAGCTCTGCTGCCCTTGAGCAGAGCACAGGAGGGACAGCTGGGATGCTCCAAGACCCACGGCCCTGGGCAGCTATGGCTTCGCTTGTGTTCACGCTCTGCTTTTCCCTTTAATGCAGCCCATCTACTAAGGAGGGACAGATCGACCTCCCATAAACACTGCTTCTGCTGTGGAACTTGTGGTCTTCTATTTTTACTCCAAAACACGTTTTTATGCGGACATAAAATGCAATATAGTCCACACCTAAAGTCCCCCATTTCAGCTGATGCATTTGAGTCTCAAAATCCATGGAAAATAATTGCTAACATCCGCCTTGGTGCAGAAGCACTGGGGTAGATTATGGCAAAATACGTTTCATTTCTTTCGTTTCTTTGTTCTGCCCTAGTGCCATTTAACTGTCTCCATCTTTACATACACACGCACAGCTTTTATATATTCCTCCTCTTATAAAGTGTGCTTCACCAACAGGCTAAGTAAACATTTACAGCGATACATAACGCTTACTGACAACGTCAAGCCAAATAGACTCTGATCCAAGAACAGGCTTGATTTCCCTCCGTCTCCTCTCCTCAGGCAAAAGCTTGAGTGAATAGACGAGCTCTGCTCTGCACCTTGAAGGTCAAACAAGCGGCTTTGACAAACCAACAGGGAAACAAGTTCTGGGGCTGACAGACTTCCACCAAGAGCCCTGCGTCTCCTGTATCCCAGTAACCAAATCGGAGGATTGCTAAGAAAACAACCCGTTCCGTATCTACTGCCATGTCACGGAATGGGAGAAAAACACCGTCTCCCATATAATCTGAGCACAAACTGCAGAGATTTGAACCAGCATCTCAAACTAAGCTAGTCAGGAGTTGGGAATTTGAGAGGGATTTCTTTTGTTACTGTTACTGGGTTTTCATACAGTTATATAGGCTTGCTTGCTCTGGCCATGACATTTTTAACCTCTTCAACACTTTTACATGTAAAACACATCAACCTGAATTAGCAAGTTGCAGTAATCCCTACTCCATGCGCTATCTAGCTGCTTCATGTTTTCCTTAGTTTAACACAGAATTTTTTCTTCTTTAGATTTCCAGCAACAAAAGCACCGAATTCTCTCTCAGCCCGTCCTCGCCCTGCCTCTACTCCCTGATCAATTCTGCAAAAGCAAGCGAGTTTGCTCAACGGGCGGCTGGGAGACTCTCGGGAAGGAGCTGCAGTCCCCGCTCCAGCACGGGGGACGGCGACGACGGGCGCTCGCCAGCGCTGCGCCGGCGCAGCCGCCCCGAGACACCCTCGGGGTGATTTGCCCGGGTCCCGGGCGCCACAGCCGCGCACCTTCGCCCTTCGACCGCGCACGCGGGAGCCCGCGCTCGGGTGCGAGGCGGTGCCGCCGCGCTGCGCACGGGCGCCCTCTCCTCAAAGGGCGTGTGAAGCCGACAGGCTGCCTTCAAGCGAAACGGTCAAAGAGAAGGGAAATGGATGAGGGTTTCCTCCCTCTTTTCTTCTTCAGGTCCCTTAAATGCTATGGATATATACATAAATACATGTACAGAGCAATTTAAAACTGTTTAAAAGACAGTGCCTCCGCACGCTCTTACTCGGGTTTCCGGCATCAGGGATTCTTTAGCAAAAAAAAGGGGGCTTCAAAATGATCTTGCTAAAAATACAGAGGCATTTAAAAGTCTTTCAGAAAGATATTCAAGACATCCCTCAGTCCACAGCCCCCAATGTCTCTCTTCATTTGCATGCAAGGTCATTGTAGCGTCTTGAGCTGGTTCGTTTTGCAAGCCTAAAGGTAGCAGGACCCTGTTCTCGAAGCCAGTCACAGCCGTCCCGAGTACGTAATTCTGTAGCTCTTAGTTCACAGGAAGCTCCGGGATATTTGATGTTTTCTGGCATCCTTGGCTAGCTCGCCCCTTGGCCGTTGGTGCAACGTCTGCGCGGCTCTGCCGTGCCGCGCGGGCGCAGCCGCCCGCGGCAGGACGGGCGGGAGCCGCCCGCAGTCCCCGGGGGCTCCCTGCGCCCCGGAGGCCCGGGGAGGCGGCCAGCTGCCCCTCCCGGCGGGGGCAACGCACTGCGCTGACCTCCGCTCTCGCGCTCTTTCAAGAAGTCTTAGACAAATAAATGCTCTTCTCCCAGTTTTTCCTGTTTGCTGATGAGGGAAAATACTAGAGTCGTGGGCATAACGTCTCTGAGAATTCAGTATTTTGGGTGTTGTCATTTTTATTCACTGCTTTAAACAGTGGAGCCCAACCTGAGACTTCTCTGCAATATGAGTATCAGATAGGCACAATTTATGCAATTATGCAAAAGCCATACTTTACACAATTAATGCCTAGTGTTTGATCTTGTTTTAGTTTGTGTCCTTCATTTTAGTGATCTTTCCTAACCCTCAGTAGACAGAAAAATAATTTTAGTATAAAAGAAGCTGGCCATATTTCTTCAAATTATTTCCACATTGCAGCTAGTCAGTGAAGAATGAGAGCGGAGACGTCTGCTGCAAAAGTAATGCGGCTGATTATTTTCAAACAGATGGACATAGCAACAAACCCATAGCAAACAGGCACCCCAGCAGCATTCTGCGTATTTGTGAGTCTTGTTCGAGCCCTAACCTTTTAGCAAACGAAATTGCAAAGAAAGGTGGCAGTCTGTCGTAAGTACTGCATTTCTGCAGCTCTCAACTGTATTTACGTACTAGCCAATTCTGGCATCTTCAGTAGAGACAAGAATGTCTATAGTCACTAGTTATTCCCAAACAATTGCTAATCTAATTTTTGGTCAAGAAAAGAACCTTGAATTTCAGCTGGGAATCATGCTGGCATTACAGGTAATAGGTTTGTAGCATATCCTTGCTTCTTTGCCTGTCAATGAATCCTGCAGATTTATATTTATTATGATCTTGAAGGAGTCTATATTCAGACTCCTTTTGTGAATCATCCTCCTCACATCTCATTTTCTTTCTTAGCAAAGAAGCTTCATCTTCTCTAGTAACTTGTAATTTTCTTTTTCCGGAAAAGTCCATGAGAGAAAATACCTCTTCGATGCATTTGGGACGTCACACAAGCGATGCTTCCCAAACAACTGACCTACTTCTTTGCTTTTAGATTATTTTGTCCTTTTTTCTTTTATTACTTTATTTAGGAAAACTTCCAAAGAGGTTCAGAAGGAGGGTCTAAGATCTTCTGGGTTACTCTGAAGGTCTAACTGTGCCTTGTTTTTCCAGTCCTCGAGCATTCGGGTGTCACGACAGACTGGGGATTTTTGCGCGGTTCCGGCAAGCCGTACGTGGGGCCGCGGGCGCAGCGGCTCCGCGGGCGCTTCGAGCAGCGGCGCCCGGGCCGGGGGCTGCGCGGAGGCCGAGCAGCCGGCACGGCGCGGGAGGCTCCCGCGGGAGCACGGCGGCGACGCTCTGCTCAACCTGCTCGCTCGCGGCGGCAGCCCAGCTACGCAGCGTCTGCTTCTGCGCAGCATCCGCTGCTTGCTTTACGACGACAGTCCAAAAATTTTTTTTTTCTTGGTTCCACCCATAGCACAGATAAATGAAAGCAGGATCTAAGCTAAGCCGGACCAATTTGTTCTTTGCACCTGTTTTCTTTTTCATTATTTTTAAAATGTCATCTCCAGCACATGGCTAGTGTTCTGGCTTCATTTTTATTTTTAGTTATTTATAAATAGTATAGGATAGCAGCCTGCGTTATAAAGCTGACAGCATACTTCACACTCAGTGATTTGGAATTTCTCTGCAAAACCTTTGCTTAGGCAAAAAATGAGGAATTTCACTGCCTCATTGCCCTGCGTGTACCTACTGGAGACAAGAAGGACCTTATACAGTTAAGAAGACCTTATAAAGTTAAAAAGGCCTTCGTTCACTCTCGCAACCCCAGCACCGAAACCTGCAAGAGCCACTAAGCCAAGCTGCAAGACGCTCCGCGTTGCCTGCGCGGAGTGGAGAGGACGATCCCCAGCGGGCGACCTTTGCAATTTTTGCTGTATTGGGTAGCACTCGCTAGGGCGGCGGCACCTCCCAGCGAGGTCGGTCCTTCCCCAGCTCGCCGCGCGCCCTCGCCCCGTCGTTCGGACGCAGCTGGTCCGAACCGCGCGTAGCGGGTGAGCGAACCCGCGGGGTTTCTCGTCTTCTCCGGGGCTGTTTCGAGACGGCTTCGCAGAGGCAGCGCTGCGGGGAACTTGAGCGCTTTCCCCCCGCGCGGCCGGCGTCCCGTCTGCCCCCAGCCGCCGCTCCAGGAAGGAGCGGCTCCGCTCCAGCGCCTGGGGAGCGCCCGCTCCCGGGCCCGGGGCGCCGCGCGTCTCGCGGAGGGCTTGCTGCTGCTGCTAGCGCGCCGCCGGGAAAGCTCTGCGATGACGCTCCGGCACCGTTCTGCAGCGGGAGAGGGGACCTGAGCCAGACTTTTGTATTTTGGCCGAAGGGGTGCTAAAAATTCTCACAAAGTTAATCGTAGCGCCAAACGTTATAATTCGGAAGAAAGTAAAATCATAACGGTTGCGATTCGATACCCTGTTGCCTGCTTTTCGCGCTCATTATTTTCCGAGCTCCTTAACTTCGTCTCCCACGTTAGGGGAATATCGTCTAGGCACCATGCAGCTATCTGAACGCTGCCAGCTACCATCCACCCAGAGCAACAGCTTTCCTTTCTCACGCTCCCAAATCACCCGAAACATGTAATACACGGACTATGATTTTTTTTTTATCAGCTTTTTAAGTTAAATGTATTAGATATTTCAAAATAAAAAACATACGAAAAAGACGCTTTAGCTTTGCAGTATCATGACCCTGCTAGAGACTGGGAGCCTCCGCAGGCCGGTTTCCTGATGCAAGAAAAATGCATGTTCAATGCTTATGTCTTGCTCCCCCCCAAACACTTTAATCCCTTTTTTCTGGAGAGGTTGTACACAGAAGAAGACATATAGTATATCAAGTTGAGCTTTGCTATCTGTTCACAATACTCTCAAATATAAGATTATCACTCAAAATTTCAGTTTAAGGGAATTTTGCTACATGAGCATGTCTAAAGAAATGAATAAAGAAAACATGTTTCTAAAACTCGGAATAAGAAATCAAAACTCGAACTGCGTAGTATGAACACAAACCATGTATGCTGATGAGCTGAAATAGGTAAAATTGTGATTTATTTTTTGTTTCCTTTTAAATGTACATTTTTAATGTACTCTTTGCAACACAGCAATGCCATCTAAATAAAACGTGGCAATTTCCTTTATCTATATTTGGACCAACCATGGCCTATCAATACTTGGCACGAGTACCATCTACAGTATCATTGTTTTAATGATAGTCCTTCTGTCATTTTTAAATATAATTGTCATGACTAGCTGAACAGATTATAAAATTATCCTCAATCTATTATAGAGAAAGCACAGATAGGCTGAAGTCACAGATTCCCAATGCTATATATAATTTTTATTTTTTCAATAACGTATGAAAATGGAAGAACTTAACAGACCTTGTCGAATCATTTGCACTTTTGTATTTCTTCGCCCTGTCTATAATACATGTGTATAAAGTTTCTTTCTATTAATAGCAGTTGGTAATACTATTTTCGCAATCCCCAGGGTCCCCTGGCTCAGGGAGCAGACCACTGCATGATACAAGGAAACAACAAAAATAAACTCATGGTTTATGTGTGGAAGGAGGCTTCGGAGCCGTGCGGCGGCTCGCGGCCCCGCGGGCCCCGTGCCCGGGGCACCGCCGCCCCCCAGCCCGGGGCTCCGCGTCAGCCCCGCTGCCCTCGCTGCTAGGGCAGGGCCGGGCGCGCTTCGCTTCCAGCCTGCATTCGCGGGGGAAGTACGAGCGCAAACAAAAAGCAAGGTTCGGAAAAAAGGACTAGATCCTTAAATAACCGCAGAATTAAAAAGAAGGAAGCAATGACAAACGTGTCAAAATAATAGTAATTTACAGCTCTTCCTAAGTGTTCATAATTGCTATGAATCAGAGAGACATATTTTGACAGAAGGAACCCTGAAGTACTGTAACATAGGTAAAATTCTTAAATCATCTTTGAGACTATCAATTTATACTAACTCAATTTAAGATTGCTCATAACCAGTAGCAGATCCCCATGATTTAAATTCATGTCATACCACAGCAGAAGATAGTAAAGAATTTGCTGTTCAGAATACACAAAACCAGAATTCGCAGTTCTTAGCAAGGTAAGAATTAATTTCAGTGGATATTTGCCTGAATACATAATGCAGATTTGGACTGCGAAACAACCTTTTCTATGTTGGGGAATTACAGTCAGATGCTACAGCTAATTAACTAGTAAACCAATTTAAATAAATAGGCCACTAGTATTTCTTTAAACTTCCTCATTAGATTACGATGGTTAACACTAGGCAAAGAAAAGAAACAAGCATTTTGTTATCCAAATGTTATTTTGTCTACTAAGTTCAAAACCAAACCAAAATAGTATTTCTGTACAAAAGAGTTGTTCACCTCTTTGACCTGCTGGAGTGGAACCACTGAGCATGAATTGAGCTTTTGGAAAGCAATAAAACTACTTTATTTATTTACCTTTAATCTGTAGCTTTTCTATGGCAGAGAAAGGTCCAGGAAAATATGGAGGGTTATGGACAGCAAGTGACTCGGAGAACTGAACAGGACCCTTTGGCTCCTGGGACGCTAGAAGCAGCTGAAGGCAAAAGGGAGTGAGGGGCAGAGGAAGCACGTTCGAGTAAGACAATGTCTTTTCTTCAAGGCTAAAGTAAACGTTCTTGGTAAGGATGGAAACAAATACATTCATTTTTGGTCCCCCCAGTGGCAAGTGAAAGGTTGTCTTGACTTTTTGTGCCTGTGCACACAAACACCGTTTTATTCATGGAGCCATGCTGGATTCCTGTCCAGCTTCCATCAGGAGAGCCCCTGAACGTCTCACAAGTACAAGACGACCCGTTTACCTTCACAACATTTTGGTGAAATAGGGGTTCATTTTACAGAGGGAGAAGACAAGAGGAAGTTACAGGTTCAGTGTGACACAAGAAATCCAAAGCAAAACACAAAATGCAGTCCATACCCTAGATTTGAACTCTAACTGGGACCCTCTCTGACTGCAGAGCCATCCTCTCAGGTTGAATCACGTCATTAATTAAATAATACCACAAGAAGAAATGGATTAGATATGCAGTTTGGGGGGTTACTGGGTTGTACCTTTGTTTTTTAACATACCACATGCCTCATTAGACTGCAGGGAAGTTTGCTGGCAGATTTGCAACCAGAAGAGGAAAGTACCAGCCTGCTGACACAATGTGAGAGGCTACAGTATCCCTAATTTTCATGCTATAAAACATGTACAACTTTGCTAAAACACTCACAAAAATAAAACAATGACTGGAAAATAAATCCTTCCCAATATGCATATGTAAAGTGCACTCTCGTGCTTGAAAGCGTAAGTGAAGATGCTCACCTAACAAGCCTGTGAACGTGCTCTGGTCAAGGAGTGCCCGGAAGGTTTAATCAAATACTGGCAACATACTGAACACATGCTTGCACCTCTGTAAAGTGTAAGGGAAGCTAAGAGGCTAACTGAAGATCCGTTTTGTCCTATCACTTCTTAAAGGTTAAAGAAGCATTTCTTAAATGTGATATCCACCTTCCTAAATTCTTAATTTAACAAAATCTGGGCAGAGGAAATAGACGTGTTTGAAAGAACTAGAATGAAGAAGTCACTATCACAAGAAAAGAGTATATAATCTAGGCAGCACACAAATGTATAAAAAATGTCAAGAAGTATGAAGAGACAACTGTGTATACAGCCTGCAAAAACATCTCGGCGTACTATATATACACCTTCAGTATCTTGAGGAATCATATGACATAAAGTCACTGTAGCCAAATGAAAAAGAACAAATGTATAATTCATGAGGAATCGCTTTTTAACACACACACCGGAGCTTCTGCTTGTCTAAAAATACAATTGTGAAACATAAGAAGCAATAGAACTGTCTCTGAAACTAAAATCATAGTTTACTTTTCTAATATTGTCCTCAGTTGTAAAACCTATGATTTGGAGCTTATCACCACATTTTGTACTATCATGTAGAGTGTTTTTCTCCTGTTGATTTACGTGTCTTTGCTGGAAGGCATAACCTGCTTCTTACCTTTGCTCTGTGCAAATGAGTTAGAAAGGAGTAGGTTTACTACCAGGCTTAAAACATTGCTTTGAGTTATAATTTTTCTCATATACTGCACGTATTTGACAAGAGATCACAAAATTCAAGAAAATACATCTCACACAGTCAAATCTTTCCCCCAGCGCATACTATAAGAAAACATTTGGGAATTAATGCAACATAAGAAGTTTCCAATCTAGCCACTGAGTTGTCCTTTAGATCCCCTTTCCACCTTCCCCCTCCTTTATATTTTCTGTTCAACACAGACTTGTTATATAAGTGAAGTACAATGTTATTAAAGGAAGAAAAGTTGTCTTTTTAAAGATTTCTGTAAAAATTAGAGTAATTAAGTGCTTTATAACTGGAGAAGACTGGACACCAGAACCAAAGAATATCAGCAGATATGGAAAAATACACATACATAGAAACACACAGCCCAGTAAAGTAAAAACGTGACACTTGCAAGTACAATTATAAATTATTATACTATTTTTTCTTACTATGATAAGCAGGTTGCTTTGAAAAAGAAAATCTCAGCTGAGTAGAAAGCACCTTTTACAAGAGGTTAGACAAAAGTACACAGTTAATGTTAAATACTAGAGACTTCCATCTTTATGCTAATACACAGGCTTCAAACCTGCTATAGCCCAATGGACATACAGTAGCTCCACCCCAGAACTGTCAGGCTATATTATTTTCAGTACAGCAATTATTTCAGTGACCTACTTTTTCAGTGACCAGTCTCCTACTCTAGGCAAGAATCAAGGCATAAAGCAGGAATGTTTTTATTAATATTACCAAAGATTCCTTCTCTGTTCTAGGCTCTTTACATTTTAGTCAACTGGAAAGAAATTTAGCGTGGGCTTTTTTGGTGAAATTCTATTATAAGCCAAACCTGGTAACACAGTCGACAGTTTTTTCTGTAAGAAGCCTATCTTTATGATGACTCCTCCTCTAGCTTTTCCAGTGATTAAATGATTAATGCAGGGGTCAGGGTGAGGAGAAGTGTACACAGCTTGGCTGGTTGAGGACCTTTAACGTAGGAAGCCTTGTTGCCTGACAGTGCAACTCATTACTTCCATTTTAAGATGTACCTTCACTTTGAGGGGGAGGACAGTTAGCAGTGGTCTCATCATGTAGCTTTCACGTCCTTATTAATAAACGTTTGCACTGCAGCGTTATTCTCTGGTTCCTTCCTTGCTTCACGGAGAAACAAAATGCGTTACTCATGCCACGTAAGTAGTAGCTTGTCCCCTCTTTGAGCAGGATCACCTGCACTCAGGCTACACTTGGGCAAGACAGCAGCAGAAAGGCTCTGTTCTTGCGTACGCTGTAAGGGGTCTAGGGGACCTGATTTATACCACCTGCAGGATCCATTCATGGAAGTAGCTGTAGTATTCATTCCTTCAATCCCTTTTCAGGGTATGAAAATGAAGGAATCTTGTCCCTAATTAAATCTTTTTGCATGCATAATGGGTAGAGCTGTTAATCCTTTATTTATCTGTATATTTAGTAAAAAGCTTCAAAGCTGCCTGTAACGGTTTCTCCATCAGAACTGTCACTACTTTTAAACCTGCCAAGGGCTATTTCTCCGAGCCCCATTGTCACTGACTCATCAAATCTGAAATGATGTCTCTGACCTTTGGATCAGTTGTCTTATTTCTTTTCTGACACCAATGACAACTAGAGGGAAAATGTAGATGAAACAGTCAGACAATAACAGTAAAAGTAATCTGACAGCGCCAAATCCATCCAGGAAGGCATCGGTTCTTAAAGATGTTGAACACTCCCTATGAAATATGGATGCTCTCATCATTTGCTGCTATTTTGCAATTCAATCCTTAGTCTCCAAAAATTTAGAAAGAAAAGATTTTAAAGCACATAAATACCTACAGTCTTTTCCAGTGACTTTCAGGGAACACAGAAGAATCAAAGCCCTTGCATAAAGCTCAGTTTTACACAAGGCTCAAATCTCACATCATGCAGTGAAGCAGCAGCCAGGGAACTAAACCTCCCTGGCTGCATCTGGGACTGGACAGGCACCTTCAGCATGTGTCCCGCTACCGTTGTACTCAGAGTACCGAGCTGATGGCACTCACAAAAACCAGGTTGTGAGGATGCCTCCCCAACCAGACTGTCTTCATCTCTCCATGTACATCAAGAGGATGTATTCCCCCTTTTAGATCAGTTAGAATGTCACAAAAATCATGCAAGTTGTATAACATGGGGCAATATACAATTACCTTCCCACAAAGCCAAAGGTTTGATGCTGGAATGCATAATGCTAAGCTGTTAAACCCTTATTTGGGGTATCCCAGCCTGAAATGCTGTGCTAAGCTTTAAACATGGTCAAAATTTATGCAAGGTATTGATTTGTATGATTAATATCATTTTGATATCATGATTCCCCTTATGAGTCCTTTGAGCTCTCCCAGGCAAATGGAAGAGTTTGCTTTCCCACATTTGGTGGCTAATATTACACAAGAAGGAAGGCAACTCTCATACTTGCCCACAAATCAGGCCTTAATAATTCTTATTCCAATGTTTATCCTTCTGATCTTTGGTCTATTTGCAGTGTTTGAGAAATGAGACTCTCACTCCTCCTTTTTCTGTTCTGCTCGCACTGGTGGTGATTATCAGTACAACACAGTAAACATTTCAACAGAAAATAAAATGCAAAACTCAAGGGACAGCACTACCCTGAACTGTCAATTACAATAAAACTTGAGCATGTAACAAATCTCAGCATGATGAACGCATTTTAACATACTGGCAAACTTTGGGCGCTGGAAAAAAAAATGTGACACTGCACATCGGGAACACTAAGTGCACTGAGGGAGAAAAGGAGAACTGCCGGAAGAGGAAAGAATATCTGTTAGCCTTGTGACTTCTTTAATAAATGACCTATTTCTAGTTTGAAACTGAATTCCCCTAAAGAGCTCCCATGCTTCTAGAATTTGCCAAGTATTATTGACGATGTTAGAGAGAGAAATTCCCTTTAGAATAAATAAATCAGGCATGTATATCACTTAGTTGGTAATTACTAAATTTAGAAAATGTATGTGAAGTTGTAAAAAATGTAGTGGAAATACTCTCACTGTATATCTTAGAATATGTAATCCATGTATAGAAACTGAAACAGTTCAGTAATGAATAAAAACCTTGTGCTCCAAGCAAAATTGAGTACCAGCACATTCACACAATGTGGGGTAAAATCCTCCAAGATAATTACTTGCTCCAAAGAGAAGCATTCATTGCTCCCTATTCAAGCCAGTCAGATTTGTCTTTTGAAGTTCCAAGTCTGTGCTAGCTTTGGGAACTATTTTAATTCCCATTCCAGCCACAGGATTCTTCCTTCTAAATATCCACTTTCAATAAATGTTTTGGAATAGAGATGTTCTACAATTCTCATCAACCTGCTCATAGGCAATGAATAATATTTTACCTGATTAATTTCTTGCACTGATCTTCTAGTAAGGTAAGTCTGAGTATTTGTTTCTAACAGGAGCTTTATGAAAGGCTTTGGTAGGAACAAAAACCTAATAAAAACTCTCATTTTCAGAACAGTAATCTAGACAACATTTTCACCCCATACGGTATAAGAAGAGAGGAGTGTACATAGCTGTGCGTGCAGCCTAAACTAGTCTGTAGTTCAAGCAAATCATAAGCCAGACGTGAGCATTCCAGTTGACTTATTTTTTTTCTCCATTTAAAACTTACCAGTATGGAAAGCGATTATGCTGCAAATATATCATGTCCAAATTCAAGGAGTGTACAGAAACTTGCAAATAGGACTTGGAACCCATATATGACAATACCCTTCTGAAACTTTTAAGGAGATCTTCACTCAAGTATAACACTCTGAACCTTGCTATTTGTTGCACCAGCTATATCCCTAAAGAATTCAAGGTAAATGACCATCAAGACAAAAATTAGCATGGTATCATAAATATTATGCAATCTCATGCCACTGAAAAAAGTAACAGCCAGTATGTGTTCCATTTTCAAAGTGGATATACAAATACTTGTGATATATTATTGAATAGAGTTTACTCTTGCGTGACTTTGGATTATTAAATACATATTTCAAAACATTATAATGTACAAGTCTACAGTCTCCATAAGCACTGTGAACACCTTCCTTATTCCTTTTTCTGACTTATCCTATTGTTAGGCATTAAAGTACTGACACAATTCAGGGTTTGTCCATCTTGTCACAAAAAATCTGTGCCATGAAAAAATAATTGCAGCTAACCATCTCAGCAAAAAGAAAAGCCAAAGGTTCAGAGATTAGAACATACTTGCTTGGTAACATGTTTCATCTAAGGTGGAACTGTGGGTTATCATGTAGGCAGGCTGAAATTCCCAAGCTGTATTAGGGATGTGTACACTGCTTTCTTGAGAACAGGGCATTCAAAACCCTTGAGCATTAAAGATGTTATTCATCCTGTGAAGAATTAGGGCAAACTTTGGTAGCCAGAGATAATAGTTAGCAATGCTAAAGTCATCAAAGTTCTGAATCGTGTCAGCAACATTGTTTTCCAGGTGTAAGTAGTAAAATTCCTATAGGTGCACTATTTTGTTCAAAGCATTCAAGGAATTCCAATGTAATTTATTCTATTTAATCCTACTGAACTACGTAAATGAAATAACATCTACTTACCAGACCAGTTTGTTGGGGTATGAATCACATATTTCATGTTCAAATATTTTCAGGTGAAACAGGTTTCCAAACATATACATTCATTCAAAGATTCTGTGGAGACAACACATCAGAACATCAGTGTTTTTGCAGGGTCTGTTAGGACCATTACATATGAACATTGTGAAGTATTTTATTAGCCCTGTGATAATTTTGAAAACCTTTCTTTTAAATATATGAATTTTAGTATGTATTTTCTTTTTCAGATAGAGTCAGTCTGTCACTTTTAGGACCACAGTGTACTGGAGAATGTGCTTTGTAAAACAAAACAAAACAAAACAAGAGAACAAGAATTTTCTATTCAGTTACAATAATCGCTTTCCAGCTACCACATTCATCAAACAATGAGCAATTCACTAGGGTAACATATGCAGGAGCTTGCTTGTATGTATTCATATTGTCTTCTGCCTGAAAAGAGTTAAATAGAGCATATAAAGGGTGAATGCAGAGCATCTCGGGATATAAAACAACTAGAATGGGTTAATTAATGAAAAACATGCATCAGAGGATAAAGCTCAACTATAAATGTTATGTTTTTAAATCCATTGCTATATCCAACGACAATATTCAGGACTATGGATCACATTAAAACAGATGTTAATTTTCAAATTAAGTTGAGTAGACCATATTAAGGAGTTGAATAGTAGTTTGGATGCATGCGCGTTAAACATACATTAGTGAATACATTTCTTCGACGTGCTCACGTACAAGCAAAATATGTAACTGACCTAGAAAACAGAGACATCGCATAAGCAATGACAAAAACATTGAGGCAGATAAGCCCAGAGAGCTTTGATCAAGTATTTTCTCCAGCGAGCGAACAGAACACGCTATCCCGACGAGAGGTATTCCTCGGAGCGCTGGCACTCAGCCGCGAATGCCCCGAGCAGGGCCGTCAGCGGCGGCACCCCGAAGAGCAGCTCCGCCTTTCTGAGCGGAGACTGCACATCCCGCTGGGTTGCGCCGTCTCGTATAGAGGTCACCTGGCTGTCTAGCAAACAAGAAGTACCTTCTCAGGTCAGTAAGAAGATGAGTTTTATGCAGAGAACTAATGACCTCTTTTTCCTCTGCTCGAGCGCTGCCGTGTCTCTTAGGATTTAAGGAATTTTTCTTTTATTCATCCAGAAGGCTCCTTGCCAATGCACTTACTGCTAAATTTGCCTACTCTGTTCTTCCCACCAAATTGGTGGGATTTGTAGGTGGGCTGAAATGAATACAAATATGCCACTGATATTTAATTCAAAATGTTAAAGGGTCTTTGAGTTTTTTCTTATGCCTCTTTGCTCGTGTGCTGAGGAAAGAAACATCAGAATAATTCTTTAGAAAGAATAAATCTCTTCAAAGGTCTGGAGTTGAAGACAAGAGACTCATGAGAGCCTGAAATACATTAATTCAAGACAATAGTAGTCATCTGGATAAGAGAGTCTTCTGGAATTGAGAAAATCTGTAGTCATAATCGCGTTTCATAAAGTCTTCAGGATATAATATATCATGACATAGCTATCCATGACCTGTGATCACACTGTTAAATTTCTCTTCTGTATGATATGCTTATAAGGAACCTTAAAAAGTAGAGAAGTGCAGTGCCGAAAAAACAAAAACTTGTGAACAGAGTCATAAAGTTTACTCAGGTTAATAAAAGAATTAGTGAAGTTTTCAGTATTTAAGAAAAATTTGTGATATTTAAAAGTTACATTAGTGTTAGTATTAACTCCTTTTTTTAATGTATATATTTTTAAAGTAAGACCACATAACAACTCCAAACACGTAGACAAAGTCTCTTTTTATATGGATGTTCTCAATTTCTGGTAGGCAATTGACATTTTAAATTTGGGTTGGAAGAGAATATACATCAGGGTACGCAGATAGAAATGTTAAAATACATATTTTATTTTGACAAGTAAAAGCTCTATCAGAAGGTCTTTGATTCACAAAGCTGGAATGCATTCATGCTTTTTGAAACATGATCCTCTATCATATTCACTTTTTAGACAGGTTAATGTCTTAAATGCAAACAAATACACATCAGACAGTCTCCTAGCCTGATATGCTTGAGGGGCCACAGGCATAATAAGAGAAAGCCATTATTAAGCAGATTTAGAATGAAAGAGTGTGATCATGTTTTTTCAATTTTTTTTTGTCTGGAAAATTAACTCTGGTTTTACTGTGTCTAATACATGAGATAGCTAATATAAACAAACACAAATGAACACATTTCCATTCAGAGGTGCTGTGTAAATATTGGCCTTGATCCACATAAAGGTGAACAGTGACATCCTAAACAAATATAGACCAGTGCATCCCAAATAAATTCATCTGACAAATACTGTGATCTATACTAAAATAACTCCATTGGAGAAAGAAGACTGCAGCTGATGCTCAATAGGAGGCTTTTTGGAGAGAAGTATTAAATCAGTGCATCTTCTGGAAATGCCACGCTATTTTATTAGAATATCAGCAAACAAGCACCTAAATCACCAGCAGATAAAACAGTGAAATTTATCCCTTCTTCTATTCAGTGTCATTCTGGAGTCAGTCACGAAGTTAAATAAAACATCAAGTAGACTCTCCAAGACGGGCTAGAGCACTGAAGGGGCAATCTCACAGCTTTTTAGAAGAGGAAGGTGAGCTTTGCCACACTGCTGACTCATTTGTTTTAAGCCAAAATTAAAGCCACCTTTTTATCAGCAGCATCTTTTCAAGCCCCAAACTGTGTAAGAAGGCCACAGACAGCCCTAGTTTAAGCAAGGACAATTCAATCAGTGTTAAAGCACATTTCTCTTATAATATGTCTCTGCAGGATCGGAGCCAACAACCTGCTTTTTTTTACCTCAAAATATTATAAAGATTGAAGTTCCAATTAAGCTTCTATAGACGATCCATTTCGGCTGGTAAGATACCAGAAGGTGTGGGAATGAAATCAGACAAAACACGAGCTGGTACACGAAGAGGTTCATCTGGTTTTATCTCCACCTGAACAAGAAGCGAAAGCATGCGGCTACGGGCCCGGCCAAGACCAGGCTACCCCGTGCCAGCACGACGAGAGCTGCGTGTCGGAGGCCTGTCATCCCCAGAGCTGTCGCTCAGCTGGAAAACACCAGCTGTCACACTGACTTGATGGCCATACAGTCCTATCCTCAAAAACAGGCAGGCAGAGAAACAGGAGGACACGAGCTGCACAGTGAATACAGCGAGGCTTCACCCCTGGGATCTGGGATGTGCCAGGACGTTCTTCCTGCAGCCCCTGGAAGAAGGATAATTCACCACGTGCTTTCAGTAGGATCGCTGCATGTCAAAGCCTATTAAGACTCTGGAGCTAGGTCCTGTGCCTGCAAGGATGTGCCTCTGTGTTATCTCTTCAGCTGTTCTTATAAAAAATACAGTGGAATAATACAGTGGAATCTGAAAAACACCCTAGAGGCATATATGACAAAATCACTGATTTTATTTTGCCGTGTAGCTACATAGGAGTCAAAGTGTCCCACATCTGTATAGTAAAACTCCTTACAACTGCAGCACCTGTGGTTACAAGAATAATCCAGCTACATGTATTCACATGACTTGACCACATGGTCGCAGTGAGGCCACGATCAAAGAGCCTGGAAGTACCAACATGCATTTCTAAGTAGATGCTCCTAGGACATGAAGAAACCTGACTTACTGTGCAAGTAGTTTTTCTATTTTGTCATCTATTGTTCCATGCAGTCATCATCTCTCTTTCTCAGGGTGTGTGTTTCCCCACTTCCTTGCTCCACTAAAACTTCCTTAGGTTGTTAACCTGACCCTCACCAAACAGCTGTCCTACTGCGACGGAAGCAACTTCCTCCCTTTCTCCTTGCCTTTGGTAACTGAGCCTATAAAGTGGCCATTGACACTGCAAAGACACACAAGAACAGGACAACCCTCTGCAACAGGTTTCTTGCATATCCTTGTAGCTCAGAGAGGCCCCAAATATCACCAGAAACAGACCTGTTCAGATAGGTCACAACTTCTTTAGAAGTTAATTAAGTCTTTCTGGAATGGCTAAAAACTTTACCACGTCATTAAAGCCATAGCCTTATCTTACACGTGGCTAGAGACTTCCTTCAAGCGTCTGCCCTTTATTAAAACTCCAAAAGAAGGAACAAAACAAGGTAGTCTATGTAAATTGTCCACTAGAAACACTGCAATTAAAAGTAGGACCAGGAAAAACCCTGTCTTTGAAAAATAACGGTGAAATTTGGGTTATTAAAATTAAATGTCTTAGTTACAACCACATGACCATTGTTATCTAAGAGACTGGATTTTCATCATAAAATTTCCATTCCGTATTAATTTTTTCCACATTAAAAACAATTTATTTGTTGCATCAAAAATTTAGAAAAGAATCAATCAAATGCTACAAAAAATAAAAGGAGAAAAAAAGAAAAAGAAGATGTTAGCAGATACATGGCCATTGCAGAGTTTAGACTTTTTTGTAGATAATATTCTCACACTACATAATTGAAACATCATGTGCCCTGCCACATGATCCTTAACCAGTCACTGTATATGGACTGTGCATGCAGGACAGAAGAACTATTGGAAAAATGAATTTTATAGTGAGATGCTAATGATATGCATTTTAAGTGAGGATGGATATACGGGATGGGGCAATTAGCAATGGTTACTTTAATTAAAAGCATGGCCATATATGTTTACATTGCACAAGAGAATTATAAAACAGATATTTAGATAAATATTTGTGTTCTCAGTTTTTATACTTTGTCAGATTGCATATAAATTGTATTTCTAACAAAACACGTTATAGGCTTTGCAGCCACTGTGCCGAACACAGCCTTGCAAGTGGCTGAGAATCCCATCATTCTCTCTCAAAGTCAACTCCTCCATTAGCGGTGGTACAGTCTGATAAATAAGGGAAGCAAAGAGAGTCAAATATTGCAGTTCAGCTTATTATAAACAAAAATAAGGTTGCAATTAGAAACAACAACAACAACAAAAATTAAGCCCCAGGATTGCATTCCTGTAATTATCATGTCTGAAGAATGAAAGGACTTAATTTTTTGTTTCATTTTGTAACTCTTTCCACTAATTGCTGTGTGATTTCATCATAGGACAGAAATACGGACCCCTGTCTTGATCTCCAGACAAATACCCACATAACAGGACTTGAACGTGCGTGCTCGTGAAGAGGACTGGCAGGCACCTCCTGCACTGCCACATGCCCAGAGCATGTAACTACCATTAGCAACTGCAGGATATACGTATAAGCTTCCAAGTGGGAAAATATATCGCAGCCTGGGTTTCTGTCTTTGATATTCCACATAATACATCTTACTTGCTAAATGTGGTTGATTAATGATAAACTAACTTTCAGAAAGCTCTTTTACATTCACCATATGAGGACAGATTAAATTAAATAAGCAGATGTCAATGATCACATTTTAACTTGGGGAATGAAGGGGTTGGAGTCAGATGCTAAACTGGCTATAGAAAATCAGTTTTCTATCCTCTCTCCAGGAAATTATTTAGTTGTCTAGACATTCTCTGTCAAAATACCAAATACCACTGTCTAACTGTGGATGAGCCTCTCCCCAAGCAATCCCCTCCCAAGCGATGCTCAAAACCACCTTTCTGGTGATAACTGACCAGCTGGGAAATTTTGTATCAACCTGAAATAACTGACCACAAGGCAGAGCTCACTGAAGTAGATGTGAAAGGCAGAGAAGGCACAAGGAGAAAAAAAAATGAGAAGTAGAAAAAAGGGGCATGTTTCATATACACATAGAAGCAGCAGCAAATGAGAGAACATAATCCTGCTGTCCTGCAGCCATTCGACGCTCACAAAGCGCCACTCCTGTCATACAGCCCGAGAAGGCAGGCCCGGGATTTGCTTGCAGCTTACACTGTGGTAAAGGAAGACCAGAACACTTACACGCACTGGGCAAGTTTTGAAGGATCGGAGTATGTCCTGAGGGTTTCCAATTTTGCCTAGTAATTTTATAACAAACTGTAGAGAGCCTTTTATCTGTGCTTTGTGTTCAGCGAAGTCACACCAAAGGAAAGAACAGATCATTTGCATCCATTTGGAAGCAAGTCATCTTACACTTGGGCAAAAGACGCTACAGCACTGCTAAACACCTCCAGCCCCGTCATTAAGAGGAAAGGTTGTACACGCGTAAAACCAAGCTTCGGGAAATTCCCAAGTAGCCCATGCTCCCCTTGTCCAGCTCTCTAATTACGCAACGCCAGGAACCTCTCAGACACCCCAGACCGCTCGCCACGCCGCACCGCTCCTGCCCGGGGCCCACGACAGCAGCAAGCGTTCAGCAGTCTGCGTTACTGCAAAGTCGTTACGTTAAAGCAAATAGGTGAGACCTTGGAGAAGCTGATTGACCGTCTTTGTACCGCGTCTGGGCTCACGCTGGGGCCGCCAAGCTCACGAGGTCTTTCATGACTGCACATCAACTCCACGCGAGACAGAGGAGGAAAGTTTGCGAGAAATCTCTCTTGGAAAAAGCTCGACAACAAGAAAGGAGCAAAGTGGATGCAAAGCCATTTTCCATATTCTAATAAAGTCCTTTGTCAGTGGAAGGAAAAAGATGACTCTCTCTTTTATGGAAGAGTGCTTCTCTGTCTACATTAGCACTGATTTTAGAGCCTCCATGGAAGGGGTGGAACAAGCTGGGCTTTTAGAAGCAGTGGAAACCTTAAATGCTACTCATTGTACAGCAGATTTGACTCCACATATAGATGCAACTTAAATCATTAAAGATTCTGTTTGTCCGTCTCTGATAGAAGCTCACTGTCATAGCTATTAAATCCATTTGTAACAAAGACACAAACTGCAAAATACAGAGATATTTCTGATGGATGTGAACGATAGCTATGCACCTTGGCTCAAGAAAGTCTCAAACAAAAGCAAAAAGTAAACAAACCATGATGTCCTTATCTCCAGCTCTATCATCCTCTACCTGGAATCCATGCTACACCTATAGGCACCAGTGCAAATACCTATCTAGGTTCTGCCACGGTTTCATTCTCAAAGCACTGAGGAAGTTTAGTCTTTGGCAGCATACCTTTAATAGCCTGGATGTATTTTAAATTTCAAATTATATCTTTTTCAGAGTTAATACTTATCTACAGCCCTAAATACATACACAGGCGCAGAGTATACAAGTTCAGAATACACAAATATCCCCCAATATATTCAACTGATTAGGAAAAACAACCTCAAAAATTAAATGGCCATGGTTCATTTTAAAGTTATTTCATTTCATATAAAAAAATATACTAACTTCCACAGGTCTAAACGATACTTAAATTTGCTACAACAGAAAAAACATTAGAGAAATATTTTCACCTTTTATTCCGTTTTTAGAAGGAGTTTTCTGTTTAAGATGAATTCTGACTTTTCATTGTTATTCATACTGAAAACAAAGTTTGAGAAGTCAGATTTTAAAATTTTGCACAGGAAGGAAATTTTGACACATTGTATTTTAATATTATTGAAATAAGACTTTCAGTAACAATAGAAGCTATATTACAAATATGAATACAATGCAAGTAAAAATGATGACATCAAAATGAAATAAGAATATTGACTCAATTTTAAAATGCATCTTCTAACTGAAAACAACTCCATCAAAATTGATTTATTCCTCCCTACCAGATAGCTGTGATGGTCTTCTGTTTTTCTGCTTAACTTTTTTACATTTTACATCTTCAAACAGTTAGAGGAATTATTGATTTAGAGACCACAGTGGACCAGTATCTCCTGTTTTTTTCTCCCCATAGGTTAATCCATAAACAGTTTCCCTGCACCATATGAGTGTTACACCTAGTACTCATTCATAAGCTATAGCAGATCCTTCAGAAGGACTTACAATTTTGACTACAATTCCAGACTTCCATGGACAGAGAAAATTCCCTACATCTGTATGTAAAAATCACGTGATATTTAACTGGCCTAATAATGAAGTAAGGGCAATTTCTGATGTACGAACACACATTAGTATTATGCAAGCAATCTACAGAATAAAATATTATAAATATTTTGATTTAGGTATAAAATAAGTGGCCTTATAATTAAGAGAATACATATACATGTATACACACACATACACACACACACACACAAAAGAAACTAGTAACCATTGCTATAGCCAATTATATCACTGCAATTATCTCTTTTGAATACTCAAATATAAATTAGATAGGTTTTGAAAGAATAGAGTAAACCACGACCAGAACCATTTGCTGAATATTTCAAAAAGTTTCAGAAAACAGTAGGACATTTCCCCTAAATGCCAAACAAGAAAATGGGCAGCTACCTTCCCCCGGAAAGCAAGGCCTGCAATCTTTTTTTTAAAAAAAAAACAAACAAACAAACAAAAAAAAAAAAACAAAAAACAAAAAAACAAGTGCAGCAATAGGACGAGCTCTTCCAAAGCAGCAGCGACCTCAGCTGCGAGCACCTTTGGCGCGGGGCAGGAGAGCAAACGCCGCGCGAGCGCCTGTTCGCACGGGCCGGACAAGCTCGCAGGGCAATTCCTGCGCGTTCAGCTGTTGGCGCCCAGCGGCTGGTACGACCTGGGGCACGCACGTCCCTGATATCCACCCTGCTGTTCTCCTCAAAGGGCGATAGTGCTACCTGCAGGGGGGACAAACAGAAAACATATGTAGGATGGGGTACCTCAGGTGCTTGGAGAAAAGTGTGTCCAAAGAAAAGCTTTTACTTTTGTCTGTGTATCTAGAGAAAAGGTTTTCATTTCTGCTTGTACTCAGAAACTGAAAAAATAAGTAATTATTTAAAGCATATTTGAGATGGAAAAAGGAGGTCAGGAACTGCGTTAGTAATACATCTAGCAAATCTGTAAACACAGACACTTCTTTGAAACTATTAGAAATTTAGCTATGCCATACATCTAAAGACTTCTTCGTGTCTGTGACCTTTTGCTTATTTGTACAAATGCATTCACGTTTCCTGTGATGGTGTTAGATTGCACTAACGCTCTGAGGGAACTGAAAATTTTCAGTAACATATATCTCTTGTGAATAGCGCTCTAACATCTTTGGAGAGCAACTTTCTGGCAGGGGGCTCTGAAAGGCACAGTCAAAATACTGATACTAAATAGTTACACTCCTTGCAGTATTTTCTCTCCTTCATTTGCTTCAGTAAAAATAAGGGGGGTGTCTAATATAATACAGGATTTTTCTGACATTGATTCATTACCAGTAATAACTTTTCAGCAGGTTTGGGTTTATTTAGTTTTATATTGGATGTATATATTTAACTCTGGTTTATATTTACCTTAGTAATACATGTAATAATTTCTACTGTCTGGGCACTCGCATACAATCGGCTCAAACAACAGCTTTCAGTGCATCCGCACCTCCATACTTATTCTCACCCTTGGAAAGAGCAGCAATGTCACTCGACCTTCTGAAACGTTGCATCAGTATACTTCCGCTAACAAGAGTAAAATTTACAGCCAAAAGAGGCAAAGACCCTTGCAGAAAGAAGGGTGAAATAATCAGATCTTCAGTAAAGTTCATTCGGGGTCTGGGTCTGGCTTTACTACCCCAGGCTTAGGCGATAATACCAGACACTTTGGTACAGGTCTGTTGGGGATTCTTAAACTTTTGATTAAAATTCTCATTTTAGCTATGAAGGCATACTTTCCAAGTATGGTATTTCTAGGTAGACTGGGGACATAACTGCAGGGGGAACTGCATGATTAGGCAAGAAAATACTTTTCTCATTATAGCTATTTTCATGGCATTGTAGATGAATTATTATATTTTTAAGAGAAAATAATACACTTCACATGTAAAATTCTACATTCATGGGTGAGGTATAATTGCTTTTCAGAGATCTGACTACAATAATACAAGCTGAGATTTAATATCCATGTGATTCTTTTTTCTTTTTTTTTACACTCTCGTCTTATGTTTCATGCCAATTTCCTTTTGTGATTCTAATTTGCTCTTATTGTGGGAACGGAGTAACTGACAGTTTATTCATGAATTAGGTCCTGTATACTGTTTGCGACAGCTGTAGACTTGAATCATCCCCTGCGTGAGAAAAACACAAATTTCCTAGACGTGCATCAAACTGCGTTCAACCTAAACGCGAGTGAGACGACTGCTAAAACTATAGCCCCCAAGCCTTCGGCAAATGTAAAGGTTGTCACGTGAAATTCAATGTGGATTTAATGCATGGTGTTCCATTGAGCTACTCCTGTACTTCGTTCAGAACTAAATTTAGGTATCAAAGAAAATTTATAATCACAAAGCCTTAAGGGGAAAAAACAGGTCACACGAATAGGGCAATTTTTTCTTAATGTAGTAGTACTGAAGAGCCTTTCCATATAAAGAAAACTTCTTTTTTCCCTAATCTATGACCAAATTTATTCCTGATGGCATTCAACTGACCTCACTAGTGTTGCTGCTCCTACAGTCTTAACCGACTTTGCCACCTTTGGGGGAAAAGAAAAGAAAAAAAAATGACGCAGTTTAAACGTGAAGTGAATAAGCTTAGACAGGAAAGAAGAAGAAAAGCAGCCACCTGATTTTGGTCATAGTGGACAAGTCTCAGTGATCAAAAAGTCTATTGTAAGGCAGGTAGGAAAAGTGGGCATGTCCAAAAAACCCTAGTCTGCCTACTGCAGAAAGGGTACAGGTTTCCAGAACATCAGTCAAACTAGAGATTCAAGCATGCAAACTTGAGACACTGTATAAACTTCTACTGTTTTGTGGCCACATTATGGTGCACAAAAACTTCATAAAAGTTCACTGAGGCTGAAAAAGTACCAGTACTTTTATGTCAAAGCTTTCCCATCCTTTCCAGTAAAGCAATAGAAGTTATGTGCTTTAATACCATCCCCAGCAAGTAGACAGACATTTTCTTTTTTCTTTCTTTTATTTTTTATCATTACTCTTCGGTGCCAGGCTGAACTATGCGGTACTTAGTTTTACCCATGCCCCAGCTCACAAAGTTTCAATTCATTTGCTTAAAACCACTACAGTGTAGGATCTAAATGTAATGACGTAGATGCCCAAAGTTTGCGGGGCAAAAATTATTAATTACCTTAGGAAATTTTAAAGTGTGTTTCAGGTTTGTTTGGTATTCAGATACTTGAAAAATATTTAAGACACATAAATGTGTACTATTATTTACACTATATCCATAGTTTCCAAATATATTAATAATTCTACAGAATTATTTTCAGCCTAGTAGGCTGTCTCCAAACAGGAGACGAGTATATGGAACTGGGTGATGTGGGACATAAATCCACAGTATTTACAGGATCCATGAAACCAGACTCCATTAATTCTGCTGCTCAAAGACAGACTTGTTTGGGTAAGGCAAATTCTGTATGACATAGCTTCAGTAAGGCAACATGTCGAAATCCTATAAAAATACACCAAACTAGACTAAATCTATGCTCGCTATAACTGTGCTCTGAAGCTATTTCCATCATAGGTCAAGAAACACCATCTTTAGAACGAGAAAGCAGTTGCAACCTACTGCACAGCTTGAACCGGGAGATGCTTGAGTCAAACGCCTTTCCAGCCTTAGCATTTGGTCTTTCTTTTTAGAGTGGGTAAACCGAAAAATGAGATGGAGAGAGTTTCTTGCACGGAGGAAGTCCAGATTCAGAGCTGACCTTTTGGGTCCTGGGCTCATGTCGTTTGAGAGCTGGTGTGCAGAGGACATAGTATTATTTAAGACGAGTGTCACAGATTGGTACTACCGTGCTTTTCACTACTGTTACTGAAAGGCTAATTGCTTGAGATAGTGATTTTAAAAAAAAATTGCTTTCTGAATGTAAAACCATTGAGTTATATAACAATTCACATGGGAGCCGAGAGGACTTCAAGCCTGGGAACAGCAACACTGAAGTACAGACCTGGGCAAACTCAACTAAAAGCGTAACTCCGTTATCTGGCAACTGCACCATCCTCGGTCAGACAGCACGTTAGAAACATTTCCCCTTCACACTTTCGCAAGATGCTGCATCCACTTTTAGGCCTGAGGAACATTTCTAGTAGGTTAATCTGATTCAAAGTTTTGAAGCTGCCAAATTCCTGTTCAGTTTCTGAGAATAAACATGCAAACTCCATCTCAATCTTTTGCTTAAAAATACCCCAGTGCTATGGTTTATATAGGGCCAAGATTAAGATAGCTGAATAAAACAGCAACACATGCATCAGAAACTGAAATTAAGCCTCTTTAACATCTTAAGCAGAAAAGAAGTGGGTCACTCAATTATATATGCTTAAAATTATAATTTAACTTATTTTAGCTTATATCAAATTCTTAAATCATTTAAGGGAATTCACAGATCTAAGCAACTAGAGAAAGACACAAATCAAATATACCTCAGTTAATAAACATATTTTGATTTAATTATCAAAAGTGCATCAAATCTTTTTAAGGCAAGTTCAAATTACTTGAGTTTTGAGGGGCAAGAGTTAAAACACAACATGCTTTGCTCTTGGCTCAGGCTTATGTAGGTAATGATGAAAACAGAATGGGCTCAATGAAGAGAACTAAGTTGGGCAACTCCACTGCATGTAGCTGCCGTGTATTATGGTGCAGCAGAGAATGAGAAATTTGAAGTGTCAGGTTTAAGAAGCTGCTTGAGTTCAGTTTTAATTCTACAAACGTATGCTTTATAAAAGCCTAAAATAGAACCTCACCTCGTGTTTCCTTAAACCTCAAAGTAGCTCAGAAAAAACAAAGCCAGGCTAACAGATACCGGTCTAGATGAAGTACAGTATCAATTAAAACAAGTCAACACTGTTAAAACATGTATGACAAACAAGCATCTCAGCAATAACTGATCTGATCAAGCATTATTTGGAAATGGGTTGCAGAAACTCAAACTGAGAGGCAACAAGATGACTCTACATGAGGTACAAATATTTTTGCTTACATATAAATATCTTTATTGTACATATATATTTACTGTGTCTATTCAAGATCTTGATTCAAGATCAAGTGTATATAGTAGCTAACTTTGCATAAATTTAATTTGAATTAGTCGTTAGCAAGGGACCAGACCTTCTTGGGACAGCCTGACTTGTTGATGTCAAGGGACTGAACAGGATAGGGTTGGAAGCAGGAGCTAGATATTCAAGCTCGCTACGTGAAACCCCAGCACACATTTTGCTATGGTACCCTGCGAAGGCAGTGACAAGATGGTTCAAAAGGCGATTTGGCTGCCGTTTGTATATAGGCTTGCATTCCCCCTTGCCTCACTGATGCTACTGATGGCCTGCAAGATCCAGCGCTATTCCTTCCACCACTTGCTCTTCCTCTACCGACACATTAGCTAGCTCCTGGTGTATTTTTCTGAGGCACCATAGCTATTAGCTAGAAATGGAAGCAAATGCTCTGATACAAAAATCTCTCTGATACTTGTGTGGTGCTTGGCTCAGCCGCGTGCAGGAGATCACTGTGGAAGGAATTTCACCCCCATCCCGTCAGCCTGGCAGAAACACCCACACTGACGCTCTCTCCTGCTAGCATCGATCTCTGCACGTGAGGCTCACCTGGAAATCTCACTTGGCAACTACTCTTCTATTGTGATGTGCTGGGATATCAATATTGCCTCCAAGATCTCCTGCCATCCTCCTAAGGCATGTTGCAATTGTGACCATATATCTCTTATCATAACCTTAAGCTTGTTAAAGCTTTAAGTATTAGAAGTGCTCTGCAGTCTCTAAGAGGATGACGAGCAGATGTCCCATGAGCCCATCCAGAATTACTGCTCGTTACACACCTCTCAGTATGACAACCCAGTTGGTCCTTTCCATGCCTGGGTTCCTAACCCATACTTCATGAACCAACCCCAGTTACCAGATCTGAAAACAGCTAACAGGAAACAAAACTTTCTCATGATTTTTGACGTTTTTTTTTTCCTCCTTATTTGGCAATACTTTGCACAGGTCCACTTTCTTTTCTTTTCTTTTCTTTTCTTTTTTCTTTCTTTTTTTTTTTTTTGAGTGAAGGAGGCATAAGCAAAATCAAGCAACAAAAAATCTTCAAACGACTCATTCAATTTAAACAGATGGCTTAAAAACAATGTAAAATGAGCTTAAAAAAAGAGAAAAAAAAAAGAAAAAAGCAAGCCCAAAGGCTAGATTTCATAGCATTACCTATATATCTTACAGCAATACAGGAACTGAAGATGGAATCCAATCAAAGAAATTATCTGCTCTCTGGCAAGGCAATTCCCTTCAACGTAAGTTTTAAATAGTTGAAGTTAGAAAGTTTCTAAAGTTTGAAGTGTTTAAATTTGCAAAAGCTTTTAATACTTGTGAATGGGTTACAGAAATCAAGTTTCCTCTGGCTTCTCAAGAAGATAAACCAAAAGGATATTATATCAGTATTCTAGTCTCCCTGCTTATGTTTCTGCTTTCTTTTGCTAAAATAGTCTTTGCTCAAGAGTAATTGGAATTAATTTTTGCTGTTTTTACGTAAGACTATTGATGAAATATTAGTATGGGATAGATTTACACAGCATTCTGAAATCAGGGGCAGCTTGGACATGTAACTTTATTACAGGGGATGGAAAAAAAGAATTCTAGATCGCAAACTTTCCTATTTCTGACAGACGCTCACATTTAGCAATAGACCAGAGGTGCAGTTTCCTGTTTTTACTTTTCAGAGGTTGATATTTACAAGTTTAGTCACCTTCTGCCTTTGAGGATTTTCAAGTCATGCCACTACACCAACAGAAAATTTCAGCCTGTAGATTTCAGCATACAGTCATAAGAAATCATCCTGGCCTAATATTTCTTTGCTAATCACACCCTCCGTACACATATCCATGAGGTTTGCTCCATCTACATAACACATGCATTTCTGTATCGCAAAGATCACTTGTTTAATAGAATTCAGATATCTAATCAGTGAATAAGAAAACTATGTAACCATATACTATGCCATATAGCAGCCAAATAAATTCAATTTGTGCAGCACCATTAAAAAGGTTAAATCACAGCTTTGCTAGTGATCTATGAAATTTTATATATAAAATGTTTCTGAAATTTACTGAGCTGTAGACTTTGAAATTGTACTGTAAAGAACCCATTTCTCTTGTTAAGAATTAACAGTCTAAGAATAAAGCTTAAATCACTTTTATTTGGCAAACATCACTTGGGGGGGAGTGTTCTTAGACACATCAAATTAATCCCCACACACATACTACCGATAAGCAACGTGCACTTTGCATACCATTTTTTCAACAGAGGCAATGTCTGCTGCACATCAGTGCAGGCTGCATACAGATTTTCACTTCAGATGCCGAAAAGTTTCAGAAAACAACATCCCCACGGCCCATATTCAGTTACGTTAGATAAAACATTTCAGGATTTTTGAGGACAAAGGGAAAAAGATTATTCCATCCCTTAACAACTTTGAAGCCTCACAGTATTTTAACATTTCGGTATCTGGTAGATGAGAAATCCTGAGCAGCACCTCAGAGTCAGCTTCCCCATCTCTGCCTCAGTGTGGAGCTAAGGTGATTGTTTCTGAACGAATCTGTGCCAAGAGCAGAGCAAAGAAATCCCTGTGTCGTGCGTGGGGGCTGCTCACGACCACGATCGCTAAACCTGCTCCTCCCTCAGCTTCGTACAGGGGAACAGAAGTCTGACCTGCGTGCCTTGCTTGATCTAAGCAAGCTAGAGGCAAAAGACCTGCCTCAAAACCTTGCAAATCCTGGAAAATAAAGGATGAGAGAAGAGCTGGCGGCGCTGCACGTTTCCCCCACCACGCATTTCCCCCTCCGCGGCCCCCCGACCGCCGCTCCCTGCGCGTCTGGTCTGCGGGTAGCGCAGCCCCGGGGGCACCCTCGCACCCACCGCAGCGGGTGACCGCGCAGCGTCATGCCCTGCCCTTCGCTCTGCTCCTCTCCTCAGAAATCACAACTTCTGCTCTGTTCAGATCACGCAGGATGATACCATGATTTATTCCGGTCTTTCCAGCTCCTCACTCTTCCAACTCCTTACTGTTACGATAGCAGCGTGGAAACTGCGAGCCTGATATCAATTACACGGCAGCATTTAATGCCCTTACAAGATTTATTACATGATTGTTACCATGAGAGAAAATTTCCTGTTTGATTAAAAAGTCATGTGAAGACTGAAGAAAACTCAGATTAGGTCTAATAGGTTTGTTTCAGATAGTTTCTGTAGTTACTTCACAGCTTCAGTGAGTATGCTCAGATACCTGCAATAAATTCCCTTAAATTCACACCAGGACACAGAGGGCTCTCCATTTAAATGTAACAGTTAAAACATATAAAAGATTTTTGATACCTGTTAGAAAAAAGCGCTTGACCCTTTGCTTGGATTTCCCTTTTCAGGTTATTTATAATTCAACTGTGCTTTCAATACTCACTTATTTCAAAACAGGGGCTCTAGCAATAGGAAGCAATGCATTAGGAGGAGGCACCGCGCTACATAATCTGTTTTCAGCTGAGACTTAATTTACCATACTGAACCAGTTTTACACAGTAAGACAACCTTATGACCAAATGAGACGAAAGAAAATCCCTTGTGGGGATGTACCACTGATCAAGGGAACTTCTTTTGCCAGAAAAGACAGTTTCGTCATGGCAGTTGGGGCGTTTCTGACTAGAAAGAAAATTGTATTGGACAAACAATTCTGCTGGAATTGTATATATTATATTGTTATGACAGGGGCTTTAATTTATGCTGTACTATGCTGTAGTGTATCTCCACATAACAAAAGAAAATATTATGGGCCATACGCATATTCTGGCACTAAAAGGAAACGACATCTTTATATGAAATGCTTTTCAAGTTAAATATATTATACATTTTGATTCCACTTAGATAAACTAATGCTGTAAATTATCATTTTATTTGAAAAAGTCCGTCAGTCCTGTGTTTTAAAATGCTAGGTTTAAATAGATCCAGACACAAAGAGCCACAAAAATCTAAGTGATCCCAAGCTCTGTGATGGATTCCTCCTCCACGACATTCCCATGGTATAAGAAAGCACACATGCTGGAGGTTTATCATATCAAACTGCTCCACCTTTACTACAATTTTAGTAAAATATTTTGTGAAATTACTAAAGCACTTTTTTGGGGAAAGCTCAGCTCGCGCAATAGGGCAACATGCACTTTCAAATCTTATCAAAAACTTTAGCTAGGGCCAAAAAATGTAACCCATAAAAGAGCACATACATATTTTATCAAAGGTTCCATATTGTTGCAGCTATTTCACAACAGTGAACTCTGTATTTCTCTCATCACAGCATATTATCATGCTGGTCCTAGCTCTTCGAAAAGGGAAATGCAGAACACATATGTGAAATAAAAGAAAACATACGTTTTAGATTAAGCTGATCTCAGGACGTTAAATCCCAGACCTGCCTCATGGAAAAGCAAAACGAGTCCTAGCACCACACGATGTTTAATTATCCAGTTTAGAACTATAACATAAATTGTAACACAGTGTTTTTTCTGGATGACGTATCCTAATTTGGTTCCATCTCACTTTTGAGAGATACTGCCTAGTCAACGTTTGCGAAGAGCTGCGCTCTCCACACCAGTAAGCAGTGCAGATATTCGCTGTGGTGGACTGGGCTCCTCTTTCCGTGCAATGTCGAGCGAGATGGCCGAGAGTCAGGCAGCGATCTGCCTACGTCTCTTGGCCTTAAATATTTATTGGGCTACAGAAGAAGTTGATTCTATGGATACCTTTGGCATGGGCATTTGATTATGATGTGAACAGTTTAAATACTGGTTTTTCCCTTGCAAAATGTTCGTTTTAAATTTACTTTCCCCATCTACTCCCCCCTCCTGCTTTATTATGACTGAAGAGTGAAACATATGGGATTTTCATACCTTTTCTTACCATACGGATATCCACCCACACAGGAGAAAAATATTTACCATTATTATTGAAACTCGTGATAGCTTTTGATATTTTTGTTTCAAACTGGAAACTTGCTTTGACTAGACCACTAAAATATTTCTTGTATGCTCTTTGAACCTCCTCCACCCCTGGCCTAGCTTTGAGTGAATTCTAAGAAATAATCTTTCCAAAATAATTGTAAAACAATATATAATATGTATCTCTTAGAAGCATGTTGAAATAACTATTAAACATTCTCAATTAGAATGACAATTTCCAAGAAAGATAATCACGCTATTGTCCATTACACTCAAAAACAAACAAACAAAAAAACCCCCAAAAACCTACTTCTCTGAAGTAGGCCCAGTAGATCCAGTTGAGTAGTGCTGGCAACCAGAAATTCTAAAGTTTACAGCTTTTTTGATGTTACACATTCTGCTCTTATTCCACATCAAAATAAAACAGACCTTAATTAGAATACAGGAAGATAGAGAGAAGCAGTTCACATGTTCTCTGAGTAAGAGATTGGACCTTAGCTTGCGTCTCCACATGTCAGTAATGAACCCAAATATCTGGCTCTTCTGGGCTCCCGCCTTCCTTTCTCCCTCTCATTCCCAGCATAACTTTCTCCAAAGCCAAGTGATTTCCATGAGGAGTTTTGTTCTGAGGAACCAGTATTTCTGGATAGAGGAGTCTTTAGTTAAAATAGAATAGTTCAGGCTGGAAAGGACCCGTGGAGACCATCTGCTCCAACTCCCTGCTCAGAGTCAGGCTAACTTACAGCAGGCACTGTTAGCATAAATATAGGTGTTAATAACCTTCTTACAGACTTTTCCCTTCATTAGCTCTGTCCCTTAATTGCATGCTCCTCCTTGTAACTATAATGCCCAGAAATATTCTGGTGACTAATAACAGACAATTTCAAGCCAAGCCTATGGTAACTCCGATTTTTATAACACATGTCTATTTCAATTCATCCTCTACAAGCAGTCAATTTTCTATCCATAGGTCTTACACACACACACACACACACACACACACAGTCTCTAATTAACAGCTTACTGAGGTTATAAGGTGTGTGGTTTCCAGGAAATCAGACTCCACTTGTACAAATGAAAAATCAGTAAAAGATACAAAGAAATTATACTAAACGTGTTCATTAAAAGTTCTACCTGAGATTTCAGACTTCCTTCTCTCTCCTCAGCTTCTACTGGATCAAAGCAATCTCAGAAATTTTATTCATGTAAGAACTCTCTCGCCTAAGACTTAAGTAACAAAACTGTAAGTGCAAATATTAAATATTTTCAGTTTCTTATAAAGAGCCTTATTGGTTTCTGTATCTACCGTGCAGAAATAATACTGCATAAGAGAGACAACCTGTATATAGTACTTGAGAGAGATTTTTTAATCATTGGAATAGAATATCAAATTTACTAGGCATACCATTCATGTTTGAGATTGTTATTTATATATTCCTTTCAGGCAGCACATCATTTCACAAATAACCCCTCCGAGTTCAGTAGAGTTATTGGTGCACTCCGACACTTCGCGGCAGCCCACCAACCCGCAAGCTGCTCCCTCAGGTTATTGCAAGCGCTCCGCAGCTCCCGCTGTGCTCGGAGGGGTCCGGAGTAAGTGCACGAGCACTGGAGAAACGGGACACACAGCCCAACGCAGCCAGTCTCCTGTCCGGCACTGGGAGGACTCAACTTTTGCTAGCATTACTATTCCCCAGTATTTACAGAGCTACCATTATTCATTAAAATAAACAGAGCCCTTCAAAACTTCATCTTTTATATTGGAAATGATCAGAACTTTAGTGAAGTATGTACTTTTCAGCACTGAATGTCTCTTACTCTTCCCCCACCTCCTGTAGATCCAGTGTAAGCAGGGACATGACAAACTACATTGCACACATAGTTTATGAACAATTTGCAAACAATACAAAAAGAAAACTTTCTATCCCATCCATTCACTGAAATTAATGAATATTTAACATATGTGCAGAAATAAATCTTATACTCCTTTCCAAAGCAGGCATTTTTATGTTATTTTTTGGTTTAATGACTAATTAACCAGTTCCTTAATGCTGTCTGAAGTGACTTTAACAAATGAGTTGACTTTAGCAAATGAGTATCTGCAGTTCAGACTGAGTAGTCTGTCTGACAGCCAGGCACTGAGATTTAAACATGACCTGCATGGTATTAAAAAAAAAAGAAAAAAAAAAAAAAAAAAAAAAAAGAAAGTTTCAACTATTAAAGCATTGTCATTGTTGTTTTAAATGACAAATTTGGGGGATGAAATTCAAGACACTTAATTACCACATTAGTTAGCCAGATGGTTTACTTGAAATCCCAGCAGAAAAGAGTATCATATTTTCGCTTTAATTTTGGCTCAATGAGTGTAGCATAGGCAAAGGACAGCAGAAGACTTTGCAGACTTTTTTGTTTGTTTTAACAAACCAAATTATGTCCCTATAGAACCCCGAGCAGTTTCAAAAGGCATTTAGAAAAATAGTGGGCCAAAGGAATTTGAGTGTTCACGACCCTTCAGATGTCCCTGGTCACATAGAAGAGCAACATCTTTAGTCCCATAACCATTGTGTTACCTCTCCGATGCAAAGTTTTCACTGTCCTCAAAGGAAGGGATGTGGAACCCAGCTTCCACAAAAATAGACTTTTACTTCTAAATCTGAAAAATGGTTTAAATATTCTATGCCATCTTTTTTTTTTTTTTTTTTTTTCTAAATGTTTTGGCAACAAATGAGATTCCTTTCTGAATGACTTTAGGTGGGGGCTGGAGGGTCATGCATCAATTATCACAAAATAAGAACTGGTGGTATGACTTGGCTTAACCAGGCTGTTTCAGCACTTAGCTCTCTAGTGGCTTGTTCAAATGGTCTCAGTACATTCACAAGAGTTTCCATTAGTGTCTGCTCCAGATGTGAGAAGAATCCATCAATTTCATTTTCAAAATGATATAGCATGTAATAACTGCCTTTGCTCAAACAGCTTCTCTTAACAGAAAATGTTGAGTTCTGTCTGGTAACTGCATCCTGATTAAGTTTGTCTTGGGGAACAAGTCATTATTCTTGGAAGAGTTTCAGAAGTTTTCTGGCTTTCACAGGGCTGTCTGAACTATGGACAGATACCATCTGCTCTTATAAGCATATACATTTCTAGTGTGTCATCTCATTCGTGTATGAAGTACATAGCCATAGAAGAATACCTTTAGTCCTGTAACCACCATAAAATTCAGTGGCAAAAAATAATGGAGGTACTTTTCTTTTAGTGGATGAATTAGAGGAGAAGAAACATTAACAACACAGCAATTTGTTAACAGAAAAAAATTTCTCAGATGTCACTTTGGGAACAGAAGTAGCGCCTGATGCCCCCATTTTAGCACAACCCTTGCTAGAGCTCTCTTCTCCCAAGTTATAATGTTAGTTCAATGTGTGGGAGCATAGAGTTTTTGGCAAACAAGACAACGACAGTTATTTTACATATAAACATAAGCACGGTAGCCACTGTAAGGTGACTTATTTTCAAGTAGAAAATACCATAATTTTCCTTTTGTTAGTGGAAAAGCGAGAAATGGAAAGGCAAGGTGGTTTGTCCAAGACGACGTAGACATCTGTGGCACAGAAAGAGATGCACCTTATTTTTCCCTCATGTTTCAGACCTTACACCTTCTGGATATCTACCCAAAGAAGTTGCAGCCCCTTTTCTATATATTTCTCTGATGTAGTAAAGCAGCATTAGTGAAACTTAAAAAAGGGGGGGAGGGGAATTTTTTTCTCAAAAATTCAAAATTCAAATCCCAATGATAATCTTCAATGAGACACTAATTTTTAGAAGTGAAATACAAGTAGTCTGAAGTGTTACCCAGGAAGATCAGCATACAGAAATATCAACACAAGCAAAGCATTAATGAGGCTTTCCAGAAAAGCCCAGCAGAGCTGATCCAGTCCTTAGTACCAAATAGGAAAATCCATACTACAGTAGGCATACACTACCCATCATCTTTTTACTTTCTGTGAAATGGAGATTGTCAGCACAGTATATATGCTTTCTAGGTCAGGAAATTAAAAGGCAAAATAATGTTTACCAAATAAATTATCTGTGCATTCAAGGAGTTCTGGAGTTGCCCAACTCAGTTGCCCGCATAATAGAAATACTGTTTTTCCTAACATTATTCTTGTAGAGACTAGATATCATGGAAAAGAACTATATACTATACCAAGTCCTCCATTTCTTAACCTCCTTTCAAGGTCCTTACATTCATTTCACATTCAGGAGCTCAATCTGGTCTAGTAGTGACAAAGCATTTTTGAATCACTATCACCCTTCAGGAGTTTTTTTCTGAACCACTGTACACTAAAGTCATTTTTTTTTTTCAAAAATGAAATCCCTATAAAAGCAATATTGGTCACTTACTGCGCAGAGTTTGGGAACCATCAAAGAACCCTATGATAAAACTACAGGTTATTTGCTAGTAAAGTTCTTTGTAGGGCCTGTTATTGTCTTGATGTCCTGGACTTGAAAGACTAATACCAGCCAAAGCAGTTCTGCTTGGTATCCTTAGTCTTCCCCTTCTCAGTTACACCCCCAACTCCAGACTAACAGCTTGTGAGTTTGGACCTTTCAATATGTATGGATTATCACATCTCTACCTTCTTTGTTATCCTTCAGCATATGAAGTTATGCAGATTATTCCTAGCATGCAGACATTATTATGCAGATTACTCCCAGATTTCCAGTTAGAAACATGCGTCAATACAGGATGTCACAATTATCTCCAGATCAACTATTATAAACCAGTGAGTAAAAAACGTTATTGAAATACAGTATTCATGAACAGAGAAATCTGAAGTCTGGCCTGCAGAAACAACATGAAAAAATTCAACTATGGTTAGCATTCAAGACTGCTGTAAGCATCGGAGGACACTTAACTAGTTTACAGAGAGTTTTTGCCCTGCCTGTACGCTTCAGATCGTCTCTGTGGAAGTTTCCCCTTCCTGGAGAGCAGCTCCACTCTGCTGCCACCAGAGAAAACGAGGAGGAACGAGTCCTCCTGCAAACTGGGTCTCCCTGAGACCATAGCACGTGGCTTCTGCTTTGCGGGGGCCAAGTGGGGAAGATAGGCTGCTCTTTGTGGAAGAGCAGTACTCTAAGCTGTCACTGGAGAAAAACTTTCTACATTACAAAAAAAAAGAAAAAAAAAGGTCAAAGACAAGGCTGCAAGTCTGTGTCATCAATTATATGCAGACACACACACTACACAAAATCCATTTTACTAAATGATGTTTAAAAAAATAGTGACAACCGCCACCTTAGAAAGCACAAAAGCTGAGATGAAATAGCCTGCCTATGATGACAGAACAGGTCAATAACAGAAGCAGAACTATAAAATACACCATCCGTGCAGTGAATCATATACCACTCTTGTAAACTATCATATTGCTTTCCTTAAATCTTACTTAAAAGAAAAATGTATTAAAAATATTGGCTTAATGTGCATGCTGGTCTGCTTTGTCTCCAAATACATACTTCAAAGAAAAGTTGCAAATATTTACTCCAGGGGTACTAGTGGGCAATCTTTTAGAAGTGGAATAGCTACCAACAATATGTCATGTGCAATAAGTGTTAAAGCTACTTAATGGCAGAGTACTGGACACTTATAAGAGGAAAAAATAGTCTCTTTAGTCTTTGAGACAGACTTGGGGGAGTAGGGAAGGAAGAAGAACTAAGAGCTGTTAGCTCACAGCCCTTACGGATAACTGAATGACTCTGTTGAAGTCAAAGGGAAACCTTGTCCAGCCCTCAGCCAAAAACGCAGTCGCTGACAGAGTGAAGAAATCATATGACTGGGTGAAGGGAAGCTGCTTACAGTCATAAATGATTTTAAATGTCATTTCTGTATGAGTTTCATCGGCTATTACATATTGGCAGGCAGGTTGATAGTAAATTATGGAGTTGTATTCTGTTATAAAAATCAAACTGAAATCTCCTTTTCCTTTCACATCTTGCAATGTTTTAGTGCAAAGCCTCAAGGCCGTCCTGTCTAAACCTGATTACGTATTCACAATTTATTGTTTCCCCACTGTTAAACCCATCTTTTCTGTGAAAACGCTGAGCCTTTGTAAGGGCTGTAAATGAGTGCAGCTAATCAGTCCTTTTTCTGGAAGGACCCGCTCAGCTAGAAATGAGGTATAAGATCTGCGGCTTTCAAGTTCTACTGTGTAAATTGTTCTTCCGCCACAGCTGGAGAAAATGCTTTCAAGAGTCTTATGCTTCTTCCTGTGGGTGATGCAGCCTTCCTCTAACGACTATTTCCCATCAAGACCCACAGACACCTACCTTCTTAACCACTGGTTTAACGGTTTCTTACCACTTCCACCTTTCTGAAAAAAAAAAAAAAAAAAAAAAAAAGACTCGTTTGGAAGAAGGTTTACAAATATCTGCACATCAGGCTGCTGAAGGAGATAATATCTCAAAGAACATAAAATTAGGTGTGCAATTCTTGTCTGAAAAGAAAAAAGCCAAAACAGTCCTGAGTATGTGCAGGCAGCAGATGCGACCAAAATGGTTGGTATACACTTTTTCCCATGCTAAGACTGCAATGGTCATCACCAAAATTTTTCACAGCAAAAATTCTTCCATGCCAGATAACAAGTGCTGTAAAATTAATATACAATATCACAGAGTACATATATATATATTTACAGTCTAGTTTTCTGTTCGGATACAAACAAGGGAAAGAGCAAGGAAAGCTGCAGCAGAACAACCTGCCCATGTCACACACTTCCAACTGCTCTTATAGACCACTGTTTCACAGAGTGTGCCAGAACTTCATTTAAAGTAAAAAAAAAAAAAAAAAAAAAAAAAAAAAAAAAAAAAAAAGATTACATAGTTCAAAAATTCCAAACTGTCACCTGTTTTATACCTGACTAACAAAAAAACAAAACAATTTCCATACAGAATTCTAGATATTGCCCCCCACACACAAAAAAGGGAAGTAAATGCCTTTATTTAAATCAAAACATGCAGATCAATAATGACAAAAAACACCACAGAAAAGTCTATTTGTATAATCAGGCAATAGTTAACTCAAAAAAGGTACATAATATAAAGCCATTTCTGGTACTCTTTGATCTGATAATCCAGTAAACATATAGATTGTCAACAGCAATACGAGAATGTTAAGGAGATCGTCTGTGCTTATCACTGAAAAAGCGATACAAAAGTATTTACTGATGAGTAGGGATACTGTCTGCAATCACAGGGAAAAAAGGAGCAGTTAAAGTACCTATTTAACAACATGTTTCCAGTTGAAAATAGAATGCTGTTCACAACCAGAGGACTCCACTGTCAAATTAATCATAAAGTGGATTAAATCTAGATTAAATTAAAAAATCTTATTATCCAGCGAGGTCAGCTCCCAGGCCTTCACGAACAAGACAGCAAAATGAATGACTGGCCTTTCTGGAGAATCATCTAAATCAAGAATCTGCGCCAGATAGCCAAGTGCACCAGAACTAAATAAGATGCACACATCCCAGGACCTCAGCTGCGCTGTGTGTGTTACCCAGCTGCACACTCAAGGCAGGTCCCCGTGGCTCTCACAGACATGAAGGGGGCAAGACACAAAAAGGATAGTTAAGAAATATTTCTGCCGCTGTTAAAACAGTACAGTCAGTTATCCCCTCTCACTCCAATAAAAAACTTTACAAGTGCTTTATTAATAATAGAATGCTATTATTATGTGTTACTAATATTACTAAATGTGTTATTTTGCAGCTTTTCATATGTGAAGTATTTTTAGAGTAACATGTCTCAACGTTAGAAGGAGAAGCTGCAAATTCAGTCCATCTGGTTACAGCGTGCATTCAAACTCACAAAGCCCTGTGATCGCAAGGGGTTGCTCAATACAGGAATACAGGAAAAACCAAAAAACAGAAGTTATAAAGGAAGAGGACATATCCAAAGGTTAGGTGAACAGATCAAATCTAAGTGGAAATTCACAATTAATTTAATTCTTGGAACAATTTTTTGATCTCAGGAAAGCATGAGAACCATCTGGGCTTGGTCACTATAGCAGTTCAAGAAGATGAGCTAGATACTGATTAGGAAGAGTCAATGAGAGAAAAAGGTCTTAAGAGGGGAGAAATAGTTTACAGTATCTATCATAAAAAAGAAGTAAACAACAACAACAACTAAAAGTTAAGTGACTTCTGGTACTTTTATTTCCTCTACTTCTTTAGGAGGGTATTTCAAAATGAAGTTCTGAAATCCCAGTTTCTTATTTTTTGCTAGAATTTTGAGCCCACAAAAATCTGAAGACTGTTATCAGCAATGTTTTTGTTAGTATTTAGTGAAAACACCTCTACCCCTACTTCCACTGCCTAATTATCATTTGTGTAGTAGATGTCAAGAACCTTCCTGACATCTTGTTCAGCTTCTGTGATGTTTGTGTGAAAACACCAGATACCTGATCCCATGGTTTAAATTTTCTTTTCCTTTTCTGAATTCATAAAACTCATTTACTGTTTTATTGCAAGAAATTCTCAAATCAGATGTTTAGTGAGAACATTATGGCACCTTTCTATTGCAAAAATCTATCTGATTTTTTCCGCACCACAAAAAACCAGAAAAATTCTTCCATATTGCTAGTTTTATACTTGCCTTTTATATTATCTAAAGGTATGACTAAGACCTAAATTCAAACTGTATTTTAAGCTTTACTTCAGACACTGAGAACTTACTTAAATTTTTTAGTTTTAATTAGAAATTTAATGTTATAATCTGTGTTTTCAGTTAATGAGACTATTTTCCACTTTTAAAGGATAATAAAGACATTTTAAACTGTGCATGTAACTAGATTGGTAAGTAAGCAGCCAGCTGATATATAATTTAGTTTCATTTTTAAAACAAAAGAACTTATAAAACACTAAAGTTAGAAATAGCATATTGTTTCATTGTAGAAACCAGATGGTTGTAACAAACGAGAATCAGGCTTCAACTTGCATATCCAACATCATATGTAAAATATACGCATTTATCAGGTAGCAGGTATTTATTTTTATACACGACAAAAGTCAGTTTGGAAATTTCTCACTACATAGATATGTGTGTATGTGTCAGTATGAACACCAAATACCGGCTTGTTAGCTCTCTCCGTAAGAGACTGTCGCCTGGGAGCAGACACAACCTGTCCCTCCGTCCAGCCCTCCGAACACGTGCAACCATGTACGTTGTCTCAACAACGAATCTGGCCACTTCCAGGCTCTGCGTAAGCTCATTCTGTAATACTAACAGAGAGTTTGGGTGTTAACAATAATATTCCTGTGTGAAGTTGAGATTACAGGAATGCAGATCAGCCTCTTCTCCTTTCTTTGCCAGCAACTGCAACAAGACAAGGGCACTCGCTAATGCTCCTTTCAGGCCTCATTCCTGGCACTGTTATTCACAATTTATGCCTCCTTTCATGAGTAACAATAGCATCAGTTGATAATGTGCCAAACCAACGAAGTCTTAGTTCATTCGCCTTGGAGTAGCTTAAAGCCTTAACTTTTTTTTTTGGTATTGGACTGAGGAAGTGGGATGGAGAGAAGAACAGATTTTACTATTCATTTGCTTGCTTTCATATAGCTGATAGAGCATTAGCAGAGACTGAGATGCACACATTTTCTTTCTTTTTTCTTTTTTTTGGGGGAAATAAATAAATAAAAAAAACATACATTGTCCAAGGAGAAAATACACTAACTTGAAAAGCATCCATTGACACACAGAACAGAGTAAAAATAATCAGTCTTTACTGTGGATATTCAGTCCTCATCTGTATCTGATCTTTCTGTGTATGGCTGATACTCTGTTAGCTGTAGCACTTCTCTAAAATCTCATGGCAGAGAGACAACTTTACTGCTTGTCTTCCAACTGTTTCAGCCAACAGTCTGCCGACAGCTCAGTACCTCCAACACCACTAGGAGATGCCTGGTAATATCACCATAGCTTTAAGGTGATTTGTCCAAACGGTACCAGAAGGGAGATCCACAATCAAGGTGTGCAGATACTCCAGGGTACGGATACTAATGTGTGTCATGAGTCTGCTCTCTGCTAGGATATAAATGTGGCAAGTTACAAAATAACTGGCCATTAAACTTCCTTTCAAAGTATAATTTACAGTTGAGCTATTCAACCTTCAGTCATTGAAGCTGGCAGCTGCTACTTTCGGCCCACATTGAATGAATCAAGTCACGACTGAAATGTTTCATGTTACTGCCTGGCACCACTAGAAAGTCTCAGATCCAGAGGCACAAAATCCCTAGTAAGGAGAGTCACAAGAGTTTCTGCTACTCTACTGTATATTTAACATCAAATTTTGTACCTCTGATAATTTATTCACCTTTGGTGAGACAAGAGACCACTGGCACCATCTCGCTTAGTCACCTGGTTGGCATACACAGCTGACAAAATACATAACTCTTTTTCCTTTCCTTTCTTTCCTTTTATTTTTACTTTTTAAACATGGACCAAAAATATTACCTTTGTATTATGAAAGCAGTCCCTTTCCTGTACAGTCTAGAGCTGCAGGTCTTCATCAATCTTTTTCAGCACCCTTTCAAAGCCACTTCAACCTTAAGGAGCTCCCTAAATGCATGGTAACAGGCTTGCTGCCAAGCGGCTGCAGAAAGAGCACCCCTTGTGCTGACGTTAGAGGTTCCCTGATGGTGCTCAAGGAAGCACCTGTGATGTTACCGCTATTGGCACTATCTTCTCACAGAGTCTTGGAGGGAGAGCTTCTTGAGTCTGTAGGGCAGCCCATAAAGCCAGGACCCTCTACTATTAGAATAAAGCTATGTTTCTGCCTTGTAATATAGGAACAATTTTTGTAGGTGACAAAATGTCAAAACGCACACATCTATGATTCACCATTTGTGGCATCACATTTGGCCAACCACAGATCGCACCTTTTCCAACAAATACCAGGCTGTTTTCTTCTGTCACGCAGCCACAGCAGAGAGCGGCCCACTGATCACTAATCCTAGCTGCGGGTGGTCTTGGCTTTTTCTCCCTCTTGCTTTGTCCACATGCTTGCCCAGCCCTGCAGTGAAAACCACCTCCGTTGAGAACTCATGAAGACTTTTTTCCTTCTCCAGCTTCCTGCTCTGGGGTGAATCCACACAGCATACAGACTTCTTGTCCTGCTGTTCAGCTATTGCTGAATCCTGCCTTTGCAACTGAAACAGCAGCTGGCTAAACCGTGACCTGGAAGATCCCTTCCAGCACTAAGCTGGAGAATACAACTTCCTTAACACACTAGCCATCTCATTTTCATCTGGGCCAGGTTTATTTATAAGCAGATAAAACGATTCTTGTGGAAGAAGCCAAAGTATCCTGTTATCAGGCCTGTCTCTAGCAATTGCCATCAACGACGACAAATTGCTAGTGAAGAGTGTAAGTGCCAGGCAGTCACACAGAGATACTTTTCTAATATACTCTTCTAGCTTGCGATAATCAGGCAATTAGTAGCTCACAGATCTCTAAAAGTTTCTGTTCCCTCTTCTTCAGTAAAAGGAGGAGGAGGCAGAGAAAGACTACCTCAGATCATTCACATGCTGAAAATAATACATTCCAGTTTGAATTTTTGAAACTGTGCAAAGATAGATACCCAGACCATCACCAAAAGCTGGATTATGCCCTCATATTGGCCTGACCTTTATTCAGCAATAAATAGGCACTCTATATAACCATACCAAAACATGCAATACACAAACTACTGCGATTCAGCAGGTCTCAGCTGCCTCTGTCAGCTAGCCCCATTTGAAATGGTTGACACTACTCCAGCCCCTGGGTCAGCTCCTCCCTCTCTCTGCCTGGCTCTAGGACTGCAGCCTCTGCTCTCCGCCAGCCAGCCCAGGCTCAGAGATACCCTCACCCCAGACTCCGTGCCGTGTGCGTGTGCAAGGCTGCCCTAGCTGCATACCCCTCCCTCTCCGAGGACGTTGCATAGCCCATGCTCTCCACCTCCAGATGCCGAGCCAAGGAGAAAAACCTTCACATCTGCGATCTTCAAAATATAATTCACTCAATCTTATGTCACAGTCAAAGACACCAGAACTAGGTTTTAAATAATAAAAGTACATGCTCTTAGGAATCCGTGCGCTGAAAGGAACACCTGTATGCTTATTTGCCAGCTTCCTAGATGAGACGTTTAGCATAATTGATTTGATGCCATAAGGCAGATGTTGTAAACTAAACAACAAATGTACACATTTCCTCAGCTACAAACTGTTCAGGTTATCACACTGTACTGAACTGTACCAATACTCAAATGCTGTTTCACGAAGTAACCTCAGGAGTGTTGAATTTCCCATTGCTGCAGACTCTAAAAAAGCAGTCTCTCTCATTCTTGCATTTTTATATCATCTCCATCCCTCTCAAACTACATTCTTCAGAAAAGCATGTTTTGCAGGGTGTATTACACTCACATCAGTAAGACTTTTTAAAACTTCATATTCTTTGAAATAGAAAAACTCACAATAACATAATCAGAAAATGCTATAACCATACTATGATTAAAAATATTTTTAGCGGAAAAGATCCCATAATTAAGTAAATTTTCGAACCTCTGAAAGAACTCAGCCCCACAAAGACACCAAAAAATAAGATCATGAAAATGTTTTTATATCATAACAAAGACTCAGTTGCCTTTTCACAGTGTGCATTCATTAAATCATCGAAAACTGCCAGATGTTATTTAAACCGATTTGTATTTTTGATTTTTTTTCCTACAAAGGAATAAGAAAGAATGCCTGAGATATAAAAGCAAGTTTTTAAAAGAAAAGAATAGAGGTTAAGGGTAGCCAGCAATTTATATAGATGAAAAGAATGAATATACCTAACAGTGTGTCTCTACTATGTAAATTACTTTTAACCACCCCTTTCACCTATTCATTTTAGGTATGACTCAAAAGAAATGAATCCAGCTGAATGTTTTCAATGATCACATGCTTGATTCTTTTAATTAATCTACCTAGACTATGTCCATGTCCCCTTGGCAATGGTTCCACGCAAAAATCTTCAAGCCTTATGAGCAGAAATATTTATGGAAGGCAAGTTCAAAGGCACACGTGGAACTATTCAAGTATTCAGGTTCAGGCACAAACACTTGCAATAGGACTACTTATCCACCTGAAGAACCAAAAATTTACCTCAAAGATTAGCTGACCATCCTAATCCCAAAAGCACAGACCAATCAATTGCATAGAGCTTTTGACGATTAATTCAGAGAGAAAAGGTGTCGCTCTCAAATACCAAATTTGTGTTGGCAAATAAATCTCTGGGCATTAGAAAACATTTTAAGTAGGTAGGATATCCCTTAGGAGAAGGGAGCTTGCAGCTGAGCTGTAGTGAAGGAAAGGGGAGTAATGGTGATGGATAATGAAGCCCTTGAATTGTCATTTTTACTCTGTTGGAAAGGAGACACTAGCATAGAAAGGGGAAACCCCATGACAGTATCAAATGCCTGGACCTGCTATAATATTAATTAAAATATATGATTTTAACCATAAAATAATTTTGCATGTACAAAATAATGATATCGCTAACAATTTGGATCCCTTTAAAATGAAAGAAAACCAAAGATAAATAAATTGCATAACTTAAAGAATATTGGTTACTACCTCTAATTATGAAAGCTCATTAGAGATACAAATAAACAGCGGATATATCAAAAGAACTCAAAGAAATGTATTTCCAAAGACAACCAGCTTCCAGCTGGGTCATTCTGAGGAAAGAGTTTGGAAGAGCTAAGTCCTGATGTTTGTAAAAAAAACTTTATAGATTTCAGTTAACTCAAATTAGAAAAACAAATGTGTTTTCCACAATGGATAGATAAAACTTGATCTTTAAAAAATGCTTTATAATATTCCTGGATTTTGCCCATTTCTAAATTTGATTTCTAGTATATATTGAGCTAATATTTTAATAATTCTGCCTTTGCACATCTGAGCTCCACTGGTGCTAAGACACGAGGGAAAAAAAAGGAGCATCTTCTCGTTAAATGCAATTTGGATAAAGGGTGAGAGAGTTAGGGTGCAGAAAGTGCCAAAAAAGTTGGTAGTATGAGATGACTGCATTTTTTGCATTACTGTTCCAGGAAATTCAGAGGTGTTTCTAGCTTATATGAGACTCTTCTTTCATTGCAGGTATTACAGTACACATGTTGAGGATGAAATGCCTACTTTCATTTTCCTACGAAGTTCTTGAAACTGTATGTTTATTTATATTTACGAAGAAATTTTTCTCTCATTTTCTTTCAACAATCCAGTAAAATGAAACAGCCAGTGCTGACTTTGAACATTATGTCTGAAAAATATTAATAAACAAAAAATAAGTGACACCAGTTTGAAAACTGGATGTATAGGAGAATATTTCTACAGCTCGTCAGGTCTGTAGTATGGAAATCTAGTTCCTTGCACTTTTGTACCATAACTGTAGAAGGGACTTCGCTGGTTATGTCAATGTGATGGCTGCATTTGTGCTTACAGACCACACTGTAACGTCAGATACTGAACAACGTTATCGACAGAGTTTCAGAAGGCAGCACATTAGTCAGTAATATAACTGTGCTAGACGTGGCGAATTTTGCTTCTTCAGAGCAAGACTTTTCAGTCAACATACGAAAATACCGAAGCCAAACAGCCTGGGTTTTCTTTTCAGACCTACTGTATGTTTTTCTAAAATAACAAGTTTAACCTTCAAAGATGTGCATGGCACAAAAGAGGCAGTCAGCTGCTGGTTTACTTTGCTCTTTATAGCCGCACTACTCTATTTTCACTGAACAAGGCCACACAGGCTATTTTCGAGCTTGATGACTCCGGCCTTTTCAGCGCAAGCCCTCAGCCCCCCCAGATCCCGGGCTGTCCGGTGGCTCGAACAAAGTATCGCTTTTTCCGCGCAAGTGCCTCCGCGCAGCCAAGAGCGGCGCACGGATCCAGCCGCCGCAGCCCAGCCGATGCCCCGCTGACGGCGGCTCGTCATTTCCTCTCACAGGATACCCTGCTAAATTACCCTTTGCTTTTCGGACTTCGGCAAATCGCGTTTCAAGAAATGACCGTTCGTACTTCCTTTCTGATTTAACACGTTAAAAATAAACGCCGGCCAACCTTCTTGTTAAACCCAGGGCCAGCAGAGGCTATCGTGAGATGAAAAATAAAATCTGTATCAAATTATTTCGTCCCTCTGCTATAACAGCTTACGTTTGAAGTTACTCAAAAAGGTAATATTTGGGCTGGGTAGAGAAAACTAGAAAAGGGGACTTAAAGAAACGGCAGAGAACTGTTTCCCCTACTTTTAAAATTTTGTTTGAGCACACATTCTTAATCAATATAAACCAAATGTCCAGAGGAATGCTTAATGTACCTCCAGTACATATATATTAAAATTTAGCCAAATGTGTGAAAAAATACTTTATTTGCCAATTAACTAACCTTTTTAAACCTTCATTTTCATTATGGACAGTTTCAAGTTAAAAAGGAGTTTTTGAAGCCAAAGGCCAGAACTTTTTTACTTTTCCAAAAAGGTCGCTGTTTCCTTACCGCGGATTAGCGCCTCCCGCACAATTTGCCAGCGAAGTCAGGTTATCTCTTCATCCATCTTGTTCCTATTCACAGGCCATTAAGACTTCACCCGTTTACAAAACCGTTCTAAAAGTAGCGTGTCCCAAGCGACCTAGAGGCACCTGGGACCACCTCCCTCGAGGCCGAAGGCCATCGCCCCAGCTCCTGGCGGGGAGCCCGAGCCCCTCGCTCCGAGCGCGTCCCTTAGTCAGGGACGGCCAAATCCCACGCCACCGGCCTGGGAGCTTAACTGCAGCCTCTGCAGTTAAACTAACATATTAAAACTTAACTCCAAGGTCTGAGACAGCTCACCTCCACCCTTCTCCCATGAAAGCCTTTTTATGAGCCCGAAGGCCACATTTGCTAGACACAGAAGCCTTCAGCAGGCCCCTGGTCACTCACGATGGCTCCGGGGAGCTGCCAGCTTGCTCGGGGACAGCGGTGCAACACGCTGCCCGCTCGGGCCGGCTCAGCTGCAAGGCAAACGCTGACTGAGGGCTCACGCTCACCCGGGAAAGACAGCTCACGTCGGCCTATACAACGAGCTCAGGGCTGCAGCAAAAAGTCCTGTCCCTACAACTCTGATCATACAAACACGCCAACGCCTGTTCAGCCTCATATACGAGAATAATCCTACTCATTTCCAAAAGCAAGTGTGCGCAGATCCTGTTTCACTGATTCTGATCCACACTTAATTTTATAACTGTCCAGATAATTCCATAAAAATGTAGGGTTTCCATCAAAGACTATCATCAGCTGGCATAACAAAATGTTGCAGCTTTAAAATAATTATTTCTTAAGGATTTAAAGTAAAACATAACGTATTCAAAGTTTTGCTGTTTCTTAATTCTGACTAGCACTGTAAAAATAATCCTATTCAAAAGTAATTTTAGTCTACAAGCACTGCTAACTTCTGTCATTTTTATTTCTGTTTTACACTGAAAATTGACTACACTTAAGTCCCATATATTTTAGTGGGAAAAAAAAGGGGCTATTCTTCCTCTCTAAACCATAAGACAAAGTATTGACTCTTTATGCACGTGCAGATCTTTCCTTCTGTATTCTGTTCCCTTTTTTTGTTGTTGTTGAAGAAAGGTCAATATAAGCTCAAAATCCCTCTGCCATCAACAGCTTCAGCATACAGGGATCAATATGAAAAGTAACATGTCTCAAACTAATATAAATGGATGTATACATATTAAAACAGTATTAATTCTGCACAGGCCCTAATGTACCTTACTGGCTCACCTAACTTTGATATGAGGCCTGCTTTAGTAGTGCTTTGGTCAGTCTCTGAGCTGTTAACAAGAAACAAGATCTCTCCTTACCAGCATGGACCTTTTCCTTGTGCAGGAGGCAAAAATTTTTCCAAAAATAAGCAAAAATGTGCATTTACCACACATTAAGGTAAAGGAAATCTGCAACTGTCCTAAAATCAGACCATGGAAGAGGTTGTGTTTTCCTCCCCAACTGGATCTGTCTAAATCTCACACATGACAGATTTCCCTTGCATTGGCCATTCCTTCGTTATTCATCTTGCAGCCGTAATGTTCTGGTTTTATGCGCTTTCTTGGATAAGAAAAGCTCATGATCTTGCAGAGACTGCTTTTCTTGCAGGTAACCAATGTCATTACTAGCACACTCAAAGGAGTAATGTGGTGCCCAGTGCACTTACTGCCTTTGATCAGGTTTGGTAGTTTTGAGTTTTTAGTAGGAGCGATTGCTGCAATAGTAAACTCAGTCAGCATTGGGAAAACAATCATCGGGGAAGGGTGTTAATTTTTTTTACTACAAACTGGAGCAAAAGGAAAGCTTTAGGTTAAACTAGAGCTTTCCCTACTATGAACAAATGATGCTATAAAAGCAGCAACTTTTTTTGCTAATTCAGTGGCTGTTAATTTACAATCAGCTTACAAAGTGAGAGTAAATATTTGAACTTTGCCTTTCCCCACTCCCATATTCCTAAGTAGCACATCACACAAAAAGTCAACCTTACTTTCTTTAAATAAAACTCATAACTTGCTAAAACAGAAGTTTAGTAGTTTTCAAATTTGATCCAAAGCTCAATGAAGCCAGTAAAAATACTTTCATTAGGTTTAAACAGGCTCTGAATCAGGAATTTGTATGGTAATAATTGGACAGCCAACAAAAAATTGATGTTTTTTATAAAGCCTCCAGCATCAGCTTTTACCATTTATCATGTTAATGTATGGGTATCAATAACTTGCAATACAAACAAGAGGCATTACAGTATTTCACTAAAAGGACTAATTGCTTTTGAAGTTCTCAATTGATTTGATGAGGTGCCTGCCTTTTTTAAACTCAGGAGACCTAAGGAGATAAAAATCCAGCTGCAACATATATGCATGAACACAGACTTAAACTCAGAACAACTGCAAACATAGACAATTTTCTTAGAGGTGTATTGGCACCTCATATTTCTCCTTTATGATTAACTGCCCAAAACCCAAACTTCGTCTGCCGTTTCCATCACAAACTGCCCTTCCCCTTCCTTTCCTTTCCATGTTCTCAGCTTCTCTTCTACAATGGAAGTCAAGATTTAATTTCAGTAGAGGTTAAAAAAAAAAGAAGAAAATTCATAACTTTTTCCCCTGAAAATTAATTCCAGCAGAATATTTGAGTTTTAAAAATCAAAAGATCTAGCATTGATTTGGAGCATATTTTAGTTTTGATCTTGAATTTTGCTAATTATTTAAGTGAGCATTCTATGAGAAGGTTTTAATCACGCAAAAAGCTTGAACTTGTGTCCAATTTTAGATCATGAACAATACCTTTGACTTTGATAAAATCTCAGTGCTAATGATTGCCTTCTAATTTGGCTGAAGTGATTTCTAAAATTATTAAATGTGCATTAACTGGTATCACTGTAATTGGCCTGAGAGGACTACAGAAGACAGTTCAAGTGAGCAGAGTCTTGGACTACAGCAACCGCCTGTGCTTCCCATAGACTAATTCGCTGCTGCTGAATTAACATAGTAACTAGAATTAGTTACTATGTTCATAACTATGTTCATAGTATGTTCATAACCATGAACATAGTAACTAGACTTTCCAACTTTGAATGTTTCTGTGTAGGGGCTATCTACTCCCCCTTCCCAGTGTTACCTGTCTGCAAAATAAATGGATAATGCTTAACATGAGTCAGATGAGAAAGAGTGCAAAGGAGTGGAAAGGCGGAATGAAAATGCTTTAGAACAAAGTTTCACTTAAGAAAATTAGCCAAAATTTGCAAACGTGAATCTTTTTTTTATTTTACTTATTTCAGTTTTAAATTACTGCTAATAACGCTCCCAGCATGCTCCTTTTACAAGAGGCATCAGAAAGCAGATAAACACCATTCGTGATACATGATTATTTTGCATATAAAATGGATATTAACGCATGAGATCACTTGCTCAAGAGCATTCACCCACTGTTCTCCAGATTCTTATTCCTCTTCATATGCATTTTGTACCTCTCTATTTTTCAGGCTTCCCAACTTTTCCCCCTTTATGGCTGCAACCCTTCTTTTTCTTCCCTGTTACCACCTTTCTGCACCGAAAGGCTTTGTGTTGCCTCCTCTCTTGGGCTCCCTCTTTGCACACACGGTTTCTGTGCAGTTGTTTCCCCAGCGCCAGTCAACTGTGCTAAACGCAGACATTCCAGATGTCGCAGACTCCTGTCCATTGCATTATCTCCCTTCACTCCATCTGCTAAAATCAAATTTGTTGGATCAGGGAATAAACAAATGCTTCCCCTGCCCTGGCCTCTGGTAGCACAAAGCCAGCTTAGGGTCAGTAACAGCAACAGAACTTTGAACTCAAGACATTTGGTTTTGCCAGAAGATATCCAACTCATCAAATTGTAATAAAATCAGAAAATGAGCTCTCCTATCATTAATAAACACAATTATGCAGTTGAAAAATATTTCTAAGAACTCATCTTGGGCCTGTTTTTACATCTAAGATGGTTGATGTTCAGGCCCTAGAATGGAATCAGAGCTTGTTAACAAATAAATAGTAGCAGTAAGTATTTATCAATGTAGTCATCTTTATAGTCCTCAATAACCACATTCCTATTTTGTATACACATGCACTGCATACCATCTGCTGATGTTTATTTTAATTCACCAGGAAAGGCCTGTGTTTAAGTTGGAATTTAAGTGACAGATTCAGAACAAAAGGAAAAGGGCAGCAGAATAAACTGAATAAATTCCAAATATGACTTGTAAAGGCAGACAATATAAAAGCTATAATCTTAGTTTAATCCCCACACTTTTTAAACATAGTAATTACTAGACATCTGCTGGTAACACAGCCTTGCTATTGGATAACCTTAATTACCCTGTAATATTTCCTGACACTCCCCAAAATATGCCCTATGGATAATAATTCATTCACGGTTCAGCCCCATTATTAGCTACTAATTCAAACAATCAAGACAAAGACAACGAACAGATGACCTTGAACAATTACCCACTCAGTGAACAGAATTTATTTCATGCTTTTCAAAGACTTTACTGCTTTCCTGGCTTCCCGAACAGCACTCAAAAAATAACAAAATGCAAGCAAGAAAGGAGCTGCAGAATGAAAGGGATACCCAGCTTCCTTAAACATTATTTCCTTGCATCAAAGCCATAATGGCTACTGTGATATATTTCATTTTTGAAGATTAAAAGGAACACAGATGGGCTAGATGTAAACCTGATATAATTGTTTTATTAGACTAGATTTGCAAGCTATTTATCTGAGAGCTGTATTGGAAAAAAAATACCTTTAACACGTACATGTAAAGTGGAGGGAATAGATGCAGATAGGACGGCACTGACCTCCGTGCCAACGTAGACCTCCACAACAAGGCCGAGGCTTCTCGGTGGGTTGTTTGGAAAACACTCCAGGCCACAGACCACACTTCGCCCTTAACTGGAGCTGCCCTAATCTGATGTCCTTCCTTCTGACTGTGTAGGTAAAATAAGTGCATAACAGGGACCCTTGCTGCCAAATAAACTTAATCTCTACTTCTTTGTAGGATTTGTCATCTTGCTTATTTTGAGCAATTATGGTTTAAAGTGAATATGAAAAGGAATATGGCTGCGTTTCCTTTTCATTATTGTGATCAACATTTCTGGACATTTTAATTTCAGATTAAAGATAAGAATAAGGTAGACTGAATGGTGTAAAAAAGCCTGTTTTCCCTTTTCCCTGCACCACAGTTCATTCTATAACAGTCTAGGAGACTATTGCCCCTGCAATCCATCGGAAAATCAAAAAAATTTAGGTTCAGTTGGAAACACAACTGGAGTTATTGAACTTGTAGGAAAATAAGACTGCAGCAAAACACAGGAAAAAATGGAAAATGGAAATGAAAAGTCAAAATCAAAATGAAATCACTCTTTCTGAGGTGGTTCTGAGAGTGACACTGTCATTGTAAGAGCATGGTTAATTTTCTTGAGGTAAACTCCTGTAAAACTGAGTGGCAGAAAGAAGATACTATCTGTAAAACAAAAGCATAGAAAGACAGATAAGCAAAACTTCCCTATGTCAAAATTAGAACAGTAAAGAAAAAAGTTAACTTCTAAAAAACGAACAAGTTTTTATTTATTTGTATGCACTAATGGCAATGACTTTCAAGGGGAGTTTTTGTTGTTGTTGTTGTTGTTAAGTAAAGTTCCTAAGAATGAGCATCCTCGTAAAGTTTACAGTAGCATATTTGGTCCCAGTTCCAGCCAAACAATCAGAAAACCATTGGTAAAAAGACAACCCTAGCTCCCCTTGATCTTAAAAGGTATGCAGTCTGCAAATAAAAAGTACAGGAAAGACTGGAGGCATGGTGGAATGGAAAATGTTTCTTTTTTCTCCAGGGGACCCCATGAGACTGAAAAATCTTCAAAGAAAAATGTTTAATGTCAACATTGCTTTAGAGGCTAGTTGAGGCTTCTTGTTGAAGCTATGCTCTGTGAGCATGCTTGGCTTATCAAAAGTGTCTAATAAAACTGCTAAGATTTAAAAGTCCACCTCCCAGAAATTAGGTATATGTGAAGTTTCTCTGCAACTTCCAGGCAAATTTTTTTTTCAGCTAAAGTCTATAAAAACATCAGTGACACACTCTCCCTTTAAGTGCACCTCTCCCTATTATTTTGTACTTTTCTAGTGTAGAAATTATGAGTGACTCGTGACTTTAATGTTAATTACCTGTCCCCATGCATGTTTTGAGTTAGAGTTCTTGATGATGGTAAGGGTCAGAGACAGTGAAAAGGCTGGGGCTTGAAGCTGGGGTGCTCGGACAAGCCATTCATTCCTAAAAGCAAGAGGAATTCACCACCAAAACAACAACAACTGATCAAGCGAATCCTCTTCCTCATCAAATCGTCACTTCAGGACTGGATGTCTTCGCCAAACATAGCTTTGGGAGTATTTTAGGCTGCAATGAACTGGATTAAAGGTGCTATAGTTCTTCTGGATTCAAAAATTGTGAATTTCATCAACATTCTTCCCTAACATTTTTTCTGCTGGTCATAATGTGATCCACAATCTGTCATTTTGGATTTTATTTAGCAAGTATATTTATTAAATCTAGAACTTCTCCAGAAGCAGATATTTGACATTTCTATTACCAGATCAAGATTAGCCCCTCAGGTCATGATCAAGCATATAGGAAACAAATTTGAGTCTTTGTAAGAACAGTAAGCTCTCAATATTTCAAAAATCATTTATGTAATGCATCTTCAATGTAAAATATTTTCCCATAGATAAGAAAAAAAGACAATCTCTTGGCCATGGGTCAGGAATGGCCTTTTCTAATGCATAAATATTCAAATTATTATTTTTACGGGGAAAGTTTGGAGCACACTTGTTACTAATTTCTATACAGACCAAATTAATGCAACTTGCCTGCAGCTCATGTCTTTGTTCATTCAGAAACTGAAATGTCATTTACAGCAAGATAGTCTTTTCTTCTAATTAATGTGGTCACGAAACAAATGAGACACAATATGCAAATAAGAGCTATGATGATTAAATAAAATGCTGTCCCTCGAGGAACAAAACCATTTGAAATAAACTAGTTTTATATAGTTGGTTTTGAAAGGCTCATCTGTAAAAGCTGAACGTATTTTGCTTAAATTACATCTGGTTACTAATAAGTACTATGTTTCAATTATTTCAGGAGGACTCGGAAGTTTTTCTTCTGGAGTTCAGGTCCAGCATGAACTGCATAACTCTGTGTTTTCTTGTGTTTTATCTTAGATGTTGGGCCAAGCTCAAAATTAAATTCACATTTTCTGTTCACATCTGAAAAGCCTCCTACAAACTCAGTACGAATCTAAATAATTTCTCATTATGAACGTTACACAGCCAAAGAACATACTAAGGAACATGGAACCTCATATTTATCTTGTTATACGATTTCTGCAGAATGCTGTAAAGCCAATATAAAACAACAAAACTTATTTACAGAGGGGTCCTTAGAAAAATATGACTCCAAGCAGAATTACTGTTTTGCATCAGTGGTTCCGTTATCATCTAGTATGTTTGACCTAATCTTTTGGAGCATACAACATTGAGAGGGTGCCCTGCATGATCATTTTAGAAAACATCTATTTATGAAATGAAAGTTAGAAATAAGGCTGAAAAATGATCAGGTTCCCTAGTAAATATTCTGCTTACAGCATTTCTCTACTCTCAAATTCTAGACAGTCGAGCTGGTTACTAACATCTTCACAGCAGAAGATAGGCCTTCCTACTTGTCATCTTACGGAGTTTTGACGCAGGAACTACAACCAGTTCCACCTACAGGGCCCCGTGGGAAGGGCCACTATGTCCTAGAGCCAGTAGTCACTCGTTCCTCACTGAAACTTGAGGGTGACAGAGAACAGCTTCTTCACCTGTGACTCTTGAAGTTCTCAGATTTTAAAAAATATTCCCTTCCCGTTTCAAGATGAAAACAAGGCAGGGGAGAAGATGCCCTTTTCCTCCAGGGAAGGTGGGAAGCCAGGTGTCCCCGTGCCCCCCGTGAACCCGGTGTTTCCTGGCATGAAGCAGGTGCACCAAGGCTCGGTGCACACGTTGCTTGGTCATCAGCAGTTGTTCTGACTGTCAGACTGTGTTCCTAGTTAGTTTTGCCCACCTGGAAAAGACGACCTTTTCCCATACACTCCCCATCAAAATGGTTACACTCCTGCGAGTTTTAATTTCAAGTAATTGGTCTCTTTCTGACTCAAACTATTTGTGAAACAAGAAAATAGTGCTTAAAGCCCCTTAGGAACAAACAGATATAGAAAGTGGTGCTATACGTTATTGTTACAGATGAAGATAACATTCTGATCTTATAGCTGTAAGAGAGCTACGCAGTCCCAGAAAGGTCTCTCTGAGGCCAGCAGACATCCTTTCATCCCACCGCAGGTTAGTTAAGGACTCCTGTGTTTAGTTAGACCAAAGCCCTGCTGCAGCCTGGTCCACGCACATCAGCAGAAGAGCTGAGCTGCGGGTGCCACAACCTGATTTTCATTTCTTGTCTTTCCCCAATCCCTCTTCTTACAAAGGCTTCTTTTTCTTTCTTAGCCTAAATGCTGTTTCCTGCCTATGTTTTATCTCTCCTTCCTGCAGACACAACTGTATGCTTTTATCAGCAATATAGTGACTCCCTAGTCCCTACCCGAGACTTTTGCGACATTGTGTTTATTAATGAAAATAAGCAAATCTGCCTTTGTGCTTTTCTCTGCTACTGACACCTCCTTCCGTGCTGCCCAATCCTTGTTTCTCTTCTCTTAGCTTAATCTCTGTCAATTCCTCGCAAAATTAATTTGCTATATAATGTACACGCATTACCTTTATTCTTATTATCTTATCTTTTTCGCCCTACCTTTATTTTTGTACATTGTCTTCATTTTTTTAGACTATAGAGTTTTAAGGAAATATTTTTCCAAAGTAATACTTCTACTCTGTAACTTTATAATAAAGTAAAATATTTCTGGTAGTTTGAAATTAGCAAAGGTAAATCTGTCATTCATGGTACCTCCTGAATGGTGTTTACCAGCTTGAACCATATAGCCTTTCAGAAGCTGGGTACTAAATTCCTGAAACACATCTGGCTCTTAGATCTCTAGCTTTGCCACAAATACATTAGGATAAATTCGTTTCCTAGTTCCCTATTTGATAGTAGAAGTCCTGTTCACAGAATAGCCATAATTTTAACCTATTGCACTCTCTCTGACTTGAAACAATTCTTGATGATTTTTACATCTGCTTACAAAGTTATAATTTTATAATAATTTTAATTTATTAAAATTCATTATAATTTTAATTTATAGAAAGAAATTATAAGGAAACATAAGAAGCCATTTTTGGTGTAAGGAGGGAATTTTAGCAGAAACTATGGCTTTTCCATTGCTGTGTTGTCCACTGAAGCTCAAACATTGTCTGGCAACTATCCTTAAGGGCAGTTGTCTGGCCAACTTCGCAGTGGGCCCCCTGCCATCCTAACAGATGGGCACCAAGTGTAAGTAGCCATAAGACCATATAAGTGCATTTAGTGTGAAACTTAGGGCATAATTCCCAGTCTTGATCACCATATGGCTTTTCCATTCTGAGTAGATAAGTTTGTGATAAATGGGACGTACAGTGCTAAACTAACTTTGAACATGAACAGTATTAAGGAGAATAATAATGAAAATCGCTCCCACCATGCAACAAGCAGGGGCTGTTATACCAAAATCTCCACCACACTTATTTCTGTTGAAGGTCCTGCTGATTTGCTGAGCTTTCCGTGACAAGCAGGAAAACCAGCTCCTTCACTTCTTCCAGACCTCTTTACAGGGCAAGAGACAGCGTAAGTGCCCAAATCAGCGCCTCCATGAAAAATCTGGGATTTATTCACTTAGTCCTGTAATTGAACTGAATCTACATTTCGTCGTGACTTCACTGTTGAATTCTTCAGGGCAGTTTTGCAAGTCGGCCCTGGGATACTGTTGACTCGTTTACAGTACACTTGTTTCTGCTTTTACACTTTGTGATCTTACTGAATGCAAAAAGCATTTCACATCCCTTCTGCACATGCTGCTTCAGACAGACAACTACCTGATCTAACCTAACTTTCAGGAAAACTAAAAAGGCAGCAGAAGTTAATGAGTACATTGGTGGCCACCTTCCTCATTCTGAGCACTCCCAAGTAGCACGTGCCTCAGTATCTGCGGATTTTACTTGCTGCAGTAAACTTCATTTGAGTTTGTTAACGGAAAGGAATGAAAACAAACAGTAGATACTAAAATAGGCATTTTGAGTAAGTTCCTGGAATGTGAATCTTTTCAAAATTCTTACATTCATTTTGAGTATTTTTGACATCATTTCTGTGTTTTTAGCTATCACCAATAAAAGATGCTGTTTGTGACCTCTGAACGGTGAAAACAATCTAATTATATGGATTATACTCTTGAGAGTCTTGAGAAAGATATAAGAACTCGGATTAAATGTTAATCTTGATAGGAGAATGTAAAGTAGTATAAAATCATAAGAAAAGAATATGGTGGGGTTTTTTATCTTTTCTTTTTTTCTCTCTTTTTTCCTGTAGCATACGTTAGGGTGCATTCATGGCTGGTTTAAATTTAAAACCAATCTACCAAAAGGAGAAGTCCCAGCTCTCCCATCCTCTGTTACATATTTCTGCTGGAAAGGGCAATGCTGCCTTTCAGCAAAGCACAATTTAGAGTAGTTTACGCTGTTTGTAAAACCACAGTCTTATATAAGAAAAGAAAGGCTTTATCTAATATACACTAATATAGATTTTGCTGGAAACGTTTACAGCTGTGCAGGTGAAGATCTAACCCAATCTCTCTCTCTAAGTTTAGTTCACTTTTCATGAACACTCATTTGAATTTACTTGCTTTCAAATAGTATTCAAATAGTCAACTCTGCTGGCATGAACATTTGTAGAAAGCAAATGTCAAAGTTGCATATGTGAGCATAATGTAAATCTGGCCCTCCAACAATTTCAGTTGAAATGCTTATCTAATTAGGAAGGGAGATAACTGACAGGCAGTATTTCATCAGAATGCTGAAGTAACTTAGGGAATTAAACACAGTCCCACTTTTGGTTGACTTGTATCAACTCTTTCTGAATTGAACTTCCTATTTTCTAAAAAAAAGGAGACAGAGAGAGAGAGAGAGAGAGATAAGTTAGTGCCTACTTATTGGTTACTTAGGCTACCAATGGCTCATTTTCCTATACGGTTGCATAGGATTAGAGTCCATCATGATGGAGTAGGCTAATTTCCTCTATTTTAGAAGCTGGATGCTGTTTTCATTTTCTTTTGAAATACTGAAACGTGAAGCCTAAGGCTGAATCAGGTTGTTTTCAAACCAGAGGATTAACTGAGCAACATCGAACAGCATATTCTTACAGACCTATGCATGGACAGGAGACTTCAAATATTTGTTCAATAGTTGAAGAGGTGAGAGAAAGCCAAATCAAACATACTATCAGAACAAATGTTCGTTTACCTCAGAGCAGAGTTAATATTGTAAGATCACTTTGAACACACAGAATCCGCCGTAAGTACAAGGAGATCATATCCACGACAGGGAGGTCTTTATGCTTCCCTTGTGACTCTGTTGAGAAATGAGTCTAAAAATTGCACAGTTTCCTGTTTATTATCTTTCAGAAACTTCCAGGTCAGATTCACTCAGTTTATCTGAAAATATTTTTCTCAGTTGTCAGCCCTGCAGGACTGACCTTAAATCTGAAAGTCAGAAACCGGTCTCCTTTTGATGCGTGCAACTGTGACTGCAGCACTGAAAATCACAGGGGGATTCACGACTGCTCCCCTCTCATGACAAAAACTGTTGCATACTCTGTCCATCACGATACCTTAGATACGCCAAAGCCATAGTGCAAAAGGAAGAAAAAGGACTTCGGTAAGGAAACTAGGCTTGAGTGAATGAAAAATAAACGGTAACAAGTGCTGTAAGCAGGCATGCCTTGGAACAGAAACACCCTACTTCTGATAAAACTGAAAGGAAACAAACTTTGCAACAGTAACTTCTCCGGTACAGGCAGAGGCGCTTTTACAGCGTAACGAGACTGCAGCACCGCCTGTCCGGAGCGACTGGACGAACCAAGGGTTTCACTCGCTCCGTGGCTTAGGTGCTTGTCTGGCTCACGAAACTAGAGCGCGGCTTTGCAGGCAAACACGCTCCTCGGCCTGCCGTGCCACAAGCGGCTCGGTTGGGAGGCGGCGGGGAGGCGCCCGACTGCCCCGGGCGCAGCCCCGGAGGCTCCCCGCCGCCGCCGCGCTGCACCCGCCCCGCCGCAGCCCCGGCGCGTCTCCAAAGCCCTTCGGGAATTGCCTCCTCACTGCCCATCTTCCAACATATTGGCGATATTCTGAAACGCGTCCAGATTTTCCCCCCAAAACTGTTGCTGTAGAGTGTTAACATTAAAGACACAGCAGAAGCAGTATTTTTCAAACAAGAAGACATTCCTATTTCAGTTGAGGTCCTGACAAAATATTTTGTTTTTCACTGTACTGGCTGGCCGTTCAAAACCGAGACCTGGACAGCACGGTGTCCCTTTCACACTGCACTTTTATAACCCGCAGAATCCTCCTGCTTAATCTTTTGTTAGACCCTAAAGTTCTTTGATGCATGGACATTATTTTCTAGTGATTGCCGACACATGAAAAGGGTGTTAATCCTCTGCTAATTAACAACTTTTTGAGGTCAGTAGGGGTCAGCACTTTACATTTTTGGATTTAGTGAATTTTTGGTTCATAGGAACTTCTTGTTTTCATTGGTTAGGCTAGTCCATCATTTTTTTCCTTGTCAAACTTTATTTTGTCTCAGCAATAGCATCCTCAGGCTCTCAGCCCACTAAGAACATGCTTACAGCTTCTGCCTTTTCATTTGATATGGGATGCACTTTGCTTGCTTTTTACAAGTATCCATACTATCTACTCTACAACTACTTTGATTGCAAAGGCTATTGCTTTGTGTACTTTGAGTGTTTTGTCTAATTTGGAAACGGACATTGTGCTATTTTTGACAGTCATACTGTACGTTTCATTGCCCACAGCATTACTCAAATATAATACAATACTTCTGTAAAATCATTAATAGATAACTGAGATAGGTAACAAATCAGTATTTTTGCTATTGGTACAAAAAAATGCTTTTTGAAGAAGGACTTGTTTCCAATGCATTTATTTATTCAAAAAGGTACATAAATATTTCTCCATTACCTCAGTAATCTGAAAACCCACTTAACTGCAGACAGTTTTCATTTCTTTCACCATTACCTTTGCTGAGTGCAATGGCTTACATAATTGAAATTCTATTAATCAGACTGCAAAAACTGATTTGTTTCTCTTTCCACCTGATACTGGGGATAAGAAAATGGTGGCTTTCTTTGCAAAACGAATACACAATGAAAATGTTCTTATCAAAGCAGCATTAACAAGACCCACCTTATTGTTCATAGCATCTCTACAAACTTTGTTTACATTCTGAATGACCACATGGCAGAGCACTGTCAAAAAGGAGTATTTAAAAAAAAATAAAAAATAAAAGATAACAAATGTCCAAATGTCTTGTTTTGTATTCAATTCCCACAAACTGAAAATGCACATTAGATACAGCATTACAAAAGTAGATTAATCAAACTCTGATTAGGAACAGAAAGACAGGGAGAAGAAAATGTGAAAGCATATCAAAATACACCAAATCTATACAGCAATTAAGAACTAAGAAACAGTTAAGGCTATAGCCTTAACAACCTCACCAGTGAGTTCTACAGTTTAATCATACATTGTGTGAATAAGCACTTCCTTTCCTGGTTTTGATATTTCTACCTCCAAATGAGGCTGAAGACCCTTCCCCAGCCTGTATTACTGTCAAGGAAAACAGGTGTTCCCATTCTCTCTCCTTTATAAGCTTCAGTACTTTGCAATTTTTTTTCCCCTCATGACCCATTTTATTCTTCCGCTTTCTTAAATAATTAATCCTAATCTTTGCGGTCTCCTTCACCCAAACGTCTTGCATTGACTTGACTATTTTCACCACTATTTGAATATTCGTATTGCTAAAATAACCAAAGCAGGATAAGGAAATTCTTTGGAAAGCTGATTTTTCCAAGTCTAGCTGAACATTCTTTAAAAACACTAAAAAGACACCATCAACAAAACACAGACCTGTAGCTGCCTCTTGCAATTTTAACTCCTTAAAGAATTGTTAAAAAAAACACACACAAAAAAATTCCCACAAACTTCTAAAACTGAAGTGCAGACGCAGATTTAGCCACATGCCTATGTGGACACGGTGACTAATTACATGTTATGTAAACGCTTTTCTCAGACAGTACTGTGTAGATGATAGACCATTAAGACAGTTTACAATAGGAAATGAGTGATCTTACCCTTTTAAAACTTGATTAAAGGAAATACTAATTGTATAAATTGCATGTTTTAAAATGACTTTGTTATCTTAAACTCAGTGAAATCTTAGCACAGCAGAGGTGATTCATGATCAAGGATATGTCTATATATTTTGACAAACTAAATACCTCTTGGGTGCTGAAGTTCTGTGGCACTTACTCAGCCATTTCAGCGCTGGAAGAATGAGGTATCATTGCACTGGTACTGAGTGCACACCTCCAGCTCCTGTTAAAATAGGGCACCGATTAGCTCCATAATTATTTCTGAATGGTTATTTTGACTGTTCAGAAGAAGCCACTTTTGAGATTCAATTTATGCAGATACACATTAAAATACTCGAAGAAAGAACGCTGGCCTTTATATTCTTTTCAGTATTCCCTTTTCAAAATGTTATAAATAATACAAAATAATAAAAAGAATATAAAAATAAAGTATTTCCTCTTTTTATTAGGTTATTAACATCATTTTTATTCCTGCCATTACTCATTCGTAGTAATAGATTTTAATGCAGATAAATGAGGAATTCGTTTGAAAGTCAATTCTTTCCCTAGCCTATTATCCAAGAAAGGAATATCAGTGTAAATATAAGCATTAAAACAGTGCTGTGTTTTTAGTATTTGAAGAAGTTGCATTACTTGAGGTATTGAAGTATTTAGATAAAGTTAAATTAGGCCACAAGGAAATATATTTTTTTAAAAAGATGATGACCTAAATGGTGAATTGTGACAGCAGCCAAGTAAATAACTTAACAAGAAAAAGCTTTGCAGAATATTGATTTAATGCATCACTTAAGCAACAGAATATCTCAAACCCGCATTATCCATGCTCTATTTCCCTGTACCTTGGACAGTTTATCTATTCACCTCTCTCAAAGGAACAAGCACATATTTCTACATGAATTGTTTGTCTATGATGTACAGTTTTTAACAGGATGATAAAATTTATCTTCAGAAGAGTTCTGATTTTGTAGAAAATGCTCATTTACAGAAATTTTAACATGATAGAATAGCATTTATTAAAAAGCTACAGAAATCCAACCAAGATCTCATATACATTAATTGTCATCATTACTCCATGAAAACATGTGATGGTAAAGTAAGGAATTTCCATATGGCAGAGGACCACAATCTATAATTTAACATCATTATATGGAATTTTCAAAAAGCATTAAGAGAATTCCATAAATGTGATACAAAGTGCACTGATTTTAAATTATGGCCTGAAATGTTACATTCAAGAAAAAGACTGCTAAAGAAGTGCAGTCTAATAGAAGGAGGAAGGAAAAGCAGGAAAAAGTAATGGAGATCATTTTTGTATTTGCTTTAAGATAAAATAATCTATGTTTTTTCTAACAGTCTGCCTTATCATTCAGAGTAAAATTTGGTGCTGCCAAAATTAGCCTTTGGTAATTTTATGCCGTTTAAAATGTATGAACGACCTCTTGGCTAGCACAACAGAGTTGCTTAGAAGGTGGTGCACAAATTGTGCAGGATAACAAGAATCAAAGAAAACACTAAGTGATTTCCATGGTATTTTGCAAAATTATGAACATTCAGCACATCCTCCCCAAAACTCGGCTTGATTCACTATTTATTGGCAGCATCTTCACCAATTGCCATCATTGCTACCTAGCTGGAAAGAAATCACACTGGAGAGCAGCAAAGCATACAGAGGTAAATTCAGTCCTGATGAAATGGACCATCGCTACTTTGGATCTCTTGTTAGCAGCACCCATTTCACCAGCAGGAAAAATACTGTAAATTTTCAGATCTCTTCTCGGTGTCTGGGGCTGGGAGGGGGAGGGGGGCATAAGGCCATACGATGCTTCCCCCACCCCAGGGCGGCAGTAAACAGCTTCCAAGCCTTTGCAATATCTGCAAAGCAGATTTAAGGATTACAGAAGTTACCTCCTGGCCAGTTTTATTTATCTTTTACAGTTAAAGGATGCTCTAAGGGCATCTTTGGAGAGTCTTTGACTGCCCTTAGTGATCTTTCCAGCTGAGCAAGGCAGGGACCAAGACTCATCTGTTCCCCTCATGTTGATTTGTCATTTGACATCTGTGTCAGAGCAACACCCCGTAAGCGCAGACACTTTGATGCCACTGCAGCTTTTCCTCTGCCAGAGCTAGAACTGGGTGGACTGTTTACTGTGAATAATTTATTCAGCAGATTTCACCCTTTCTTCAGTTTGAGAGTTCTCTATACATGTCCTAATTAAAAGAAATAATTGGCTTATTACTCAAGCTCTTCATTCTTGCTGTTGCCTTTGTCCAGAGGTGTCCTGAATAAAGGCAGGGGTGAAATCCTGCTCCCACTTGACACACCAAAATCCACTCTCCTCCTTGATTTCACTAAGGTCAGGATCTCAGTCAAGGTCCCTACAGCAAGAAACTGCCAGTTTAGATCTGAGACATGCCACAAATGAGGTCAATAATTAAACAGTGGCAAGAAAAAGGAGAAGTGGAGCAAGAGCATAGAAATTAGATATTTAGATATCATCATGATAGTTCGGTAAAAACATGATAGATAGAGATGACTTAAAGTAGAAGGGCATTTAGGAGGGCTCAGGGCAGAATTTTATTCCTCTACAAGGATCAGATATGTGCATATAGTTGGTGATGGTAATTATTTGAACAAGTGCAGTTTACATAGAATTTTTTCCCTTGCTTTCCTCCTTCCAGCCTCCACCTTGCTCTTCATGCAAGATCTAAATCCTTTCGGTGAAGGATTATTTGGCATTTAGTGTGTAAGAAATTCATTAACCAATACAGAATGTATAATAAAATATATATTTGAGGATAGAATTTCATTACTAAATAGCAGTTCTATTCAACTACATTATAACCTATTTCTGAAAACATTTCTATCCTGCCTGCACTAAGCAAGAATCAGTGCCTCAGGGCAGTAAAATATCAAGCTATATTCTCCAAGACGTCTAGTGTTTTGCTAGCTATTTCAAACTCCTCTATTCTTCAATGTTCAGTCACTAGACTATGCTACTTAAATTATTAAATCCTTTTAATTTAAATTTTCATAAGCTACCAGAGGAAAAATGCACATCCTTAAGGTATCAGGCTTGGCTTCTTGCAAGGAAAATGACAGTATTAGTATTGCCTTTATGCAGTATTAACTTCCCTTAAGTAAATTATTTCATCAAGGAGTAAAATGTGTGGGGCAGATGGTATAAGAAAACATTCCTTTTGTAACTATCTCGGTTTAGGGCCACCCAAAATTGGAACAGAAATGGGGCAAACTACATACCTCAATCTCTGAAAGACTGAGCTGTCAGACCACAACAGCAAATCTAAAAATAGAGCTCTTTGGATTCAACTCATCAAAAAAAAATGAAGAAAAAATAGCCCCAAGATTTATTATACTGTTACCCAATATACTCCATTCTTTTGGAGCAAATTGCCATATATTTTAACATGTATTTACAGAAAAAAAAACGCAACTGTTAGTGACTGTTTTCCCTGTGATGCTTTAATCTCACCAATGACACTACATTTCTGGTTCAGACGTTGGGGTTGCTGTTGGGGTTGGGACAAGGGAGGAAAAGTTTTGTTTCAATTTTTTTTTAACATACTGTGTGAAATATGTAAACATTCATCCTCTGCAAAAAGAGAAATGATTTATCCCAAGTATGGATAAATCAAATTAACAGATTAGGGAACATGCCACATGAGACTTTTACATCAAAAGACGTGCATGTTTTAAATGTGAACTGCTAAGTAACATCCTTTTTACACTAAACAGTGGATTGCACAACATTTTGACACATTTCAGATTTTGAAGCCAGTAGAATATTTTACAGAGGAAGCAAATTAGAATAGAAAGTGACAGTTCTGGACCTGCATAAGGAAATGGCAGTTTAATAAATAATATATATATTTTAAAATATATCTAATAGTATATAATTATTGCTTACATAGGGGATCAAACAGAAGCCAGAAACCTGAAAGGGATTTACCTGAAGGGAGAAAGAGATACATAAGCAGTTAGAACAGTCAGAGGGAAAAAGGATCCATTAGGTTCATCAGGTGATGAGATGAGACTGGCCCTACAAACTCTCTCCTTCTTAATGAAAATTGGGCCATCAGTTTTCAGCCTGTGTGCTTTAGGGAAAAGATAAAGAATTTCTTTTTACTGAAAGGAGTCATGGGAAGAAGTCACTGGAGAAAAGGGATAAAAATGGGAGGCTTGCCAAAAATTCAGAAAAGCTCCCTGAAAAAAAAGAATCATATTTAAAAGAAATCACTGGAATTTCTAGAATCTGGAGATGTGATATAAAAATTGTTTGGGTATCTTTCATTGCAATGCTATTTTAATGGCTACAGTGAATTTTACACATGCTTAAAGGCATTGCCAGCTTAGCTTTGTTAATCAATTGTTTAAATGGAGATCGTAATTCTGCATGACTCTAAATATAGCCAAGCTCTCAAACATACATATCACTCAATTTCAGCTGAATAATACTGTGCTTACCAACTCATCATTAACAGAAGGTGATGTTATATCTAAAATTTCTCTCTGCAAATATATTTGTTAGATTATTGTAATTTTCACCTGTATGAAACTTGTAAAATGCTGTAAAAACTTAGAATACTTTATCTGAAAATCCTGAATTTTTCCTAATACAAACGGTTCAGCTAAATGAGATGCTGACGAGATCTGAATTGCTCACCAAGTATCCTATAACCAAAATCAGATTTTAAAATGTGAAATAACACCTAATAGCTCAAAGCAAGCATGTGGAATTAAAACGCCACAAGCACGAATTTCAGCACCCTGCTGCGTCAGCTCCAGGGGAAACTCCCCTCGTGTCAGCTCGGGGCGATTCTTAATCATGGGGCAAGATGCTTTCAGGAATACACGCACGCAGTGCGAGCAACGTGCACGTGTTTCCAGGCTCCGGCACTTCCTTGCTACCAAGGTGCTTCTGGATGCCTTCTGCCCACCTGCCTGCCCTCACAGAGGCTTTCGGGAACTTTGCTGCTGCTTCGCTTTTTCCAGCTTCTCCAGTATCGCCCGGCCTTTCTGACTGCTTTCTTCTCAGGAGTTACCAGCATAGCAAGGGATTTTACTAGCAGCGACTAATGCAAGATTTAAACTTTAGCAGATACCACCCACTGCTGAATTATAAAAAGCAAAGGTGTACAGAACAGCAAGTATTCTCCGGCACAGTTGCAAGCAAATACACAGCCTATACAGTAATGTTCAGTTACTTGCTACAGAAAGAAAAATGAAAAGCCTTAAAAGCATCGGGCAAGATGAAATGCACATCATACATACAATAGAACTGCACTTGATTTTCTAAGAAAACAGTTAAAATATTTTCAGATGAATCCATTTATATAACAAAGCTCACCAACTTGCAAACTACAAAAGTGCCTTTATTCCAAGCATTTCTGAAGGAAATTTATCTGATGTTTTGATTTTTGCCTTTCAACATATGGCACATGTTGCTGTAAAGAAGCCAGGGGAAATCTCCTCCCCCACAATAGTCATTGCGCTTAGATTTACACATGAAAAATCACCACCCGATTGGTAAATTTATTTGGGAACGCACTCTGAGAGGACCGAGGCTGTCCTATTTTCTCTCCTCATACCATGTGCTTTTTAACAGTATCAATGAACTGAAAAGAGCTACTTTACTGACTACTATTTCTAACTTTAGCCTACTCTTTTCTTTCCTAGATTTCCCAAGCAGGGGACAGTAAAAATACTTGGAAACACGATTTCTATTCAGGCAGGAGTTGGCCTATACTTACATCTCACTGATTCAATGGGATTTAAAAACTGGCCTAAATAAACGCCTTCATCAATCTTTGCCAGATGATGGCCAAGAAAACTAAGCCCAAAATCAGAAATAAAAGCTAATTTTATCAACAGATGGAGCCACAGAAGACCATAGAGTAGGCGCAACATAGCATCCTGGATCTTACAGCCCTGTTCATAACGACATTTTGTCTTGGGTCTTAAGCATCATCACAATGGCAGCATTTGCAAAATAACGCTATTTTCCGCTGTATGGTAATTTTATAACGTTCCTGGAGTTTGTTTGTTTTTTTTTTTTTTTTTTTTTTGGTTTGGTGTTTTTTTCACTCTTACACTTCTGAGTTCTTTCCTAGTAACCCATCATGGGTGAAGAAGCAGTTAATACTATTCAAAAGAAACAGTTAATATTATTTAAAGAGTAAAACCGATGTATAGCCTCAGTTTTCAATTTGATTTATTTTAGACGGAGATGATTTAGAAAATAACTTCTCCCTCTGCAGACAACATTGATACAAGTATTATTTTTCTTCTCAGGAATACTAACAACATTCACAAAACACCTCCTTTTACCCCCTAAGCCTTTGCCTCATGGCTTAGGAAGCGCGTGTAAATCATCATTGCTTTGGACTCCCTACACTTCCCTGAAATTCACCTATGATTTGTTCGAGGGAAGAGCAAAACAATACTAACCAAATTCAGATGCTTATATGCTCTCTTTAAAGAACTTTCCAACATTTTAAAACCAGAAACTGACATTAGTGAAAAAGATGCATTTAAGACAAGACCACGTACTATGCTTAAAACCAAGGAGTTTACTGCTCTCTGGAGTAAGGTTTCTTTTAATAGTATTTCTTCCCACTTTAATTGAATTAAACAACCACAAAAAAAGTAACCAAAATCAAGAAGACCACCAGCACTGCAAAAAAAAAAAAAAGAAAATGTCTCCCAGGGTTTTCAATTCTCTCTGCTCAGTGTTCTGGAGTCCAGATGTGGAAAGCCCAGTGGAGCTGAAAACATTTTTGGAGGAAGAAGAGAAAGTTTTGGTGCTACTGCTATAGCCCTATTTTATCCAAACCAGACAGTTACCTACCTTTCTGTCTGGGAAATAAACAAGTATTTTCCTTCGCATTATTGCTAAGCACAGTTTGTAAGTGAACCTGAAGAAAACTAAATGCTCTGCCTCTTCTTCTTAGCTCTTACAAGCAAAGGAGGCCTCAGAGGTTTTCTCCCAAGAGAGAAATCACTGTGGAACACAAACTGTATCCATCTTCTCTAAAATCCCCCTTGTCAGGTGCGTAAGCAGATTTTTTAAATATGTATTTTTGGTGCTCGCATACTGCGCAAGCGCATATCGATTCGCTGCAGCAATATCAGGTCACAGGCTGAGGGGGAACATCCCCCTACGCCGGTTCCCTTGCAGCTACACCTGGACCATGGTGTTCAGCTAAGCGATGACAAGGGTGGTCAGCGAGGTGATGATAAACTTCTATAAATAGTTCAGGAGGGTGAACTCTAAGGAGTAAGAAACGCTGTTTTAAGGTGGTCTGAACAAGCTTCACTAGAAGGAACAAAAAGCCATCCTGACCCCCAGCAGGCCTAGGCGTAACTACTGAACGTTGTACGTCGCACGAGCACCAGCACCTGTAGTTCATCTGCACTTGGGCTAGCGTCTACACCACGAGCCTAAGCCAAATTAGCTATTCCAAAATAATTATTCTGGACAATTTCCAAGTATAGCTGAGCCCTTCAACTGCTAAATTAGGACCTTAAGTTCAGTAGTCTACCAACGGGAGCCACAACGCTCAGGATACTAGAGCTAAACTGGACAAAGCCCTTGAAACACAGGCGAGAACAAGCTATGCAGAAAGGCGGATGGACAAAAAAAACCTGACAAATCTGTCACACCTCTGCGTTCTGTGGTTCTAGAAAAACAGGCATGTGGGACTTGAGAAAGGTCTTTTTAATAAGGGTTAATTGGAGAAGTAAGTCACACATGATTGAGTATCGTTTCAAGTTACTGCTCATGCTGGCATAACCAAATTAGACAAATGCCAGAATACCAAAATAGGGAATAGTTGGTCTTCTTCACTCATATTTAATCTCCGCAGTGTCGTTATTCTCAATATTACCAAATATCAGCAATTACAGATTCTATAAAATTTGTTGTTCCTCACTAAATATTATTATGACCACATCATAATATTCCTGAGAAATGCAATCGCTTTTTAAAAAAATTTCTGTTTCAACTCAGATTGCTGCTCTACTTTTTGGCACTGCTGGATCCATTTATCTGGCCTGTATGACCCAAAAGGTCAGGTCAGATTATCCTGATACCGTCCCTTCTGGGCTTTTAAAAAATAAAAATAAAATAAAAAATCCAGAAATGGGAAAATAACCTCCCTCTTTAGCCAGACAGGATAAAGGGTAGATTAGTCCGCTGAAATCACTGCACGGTCTGTAGCACTGTCTTGCTCTGAAAGTGCAATCCCTCCCCTTGAACCTGAACGAGAAAGTCACTTTGGTCTCCCCCTGCTTCCGAAGCGAGCTGCAAGCGTTTCCTGGCGCACAGAGCAGAGGCAGCGAGAGGAAAAACGTAGACTTGAGAGAGGCGCAGCTTCCAATCCCCACCCACCGGCTTCAGTCACAGGATGACTTCAGTCCCTCTCCCAACTAATCCTGTCACTGTAAAATCCTACAGTCATTCTTGCACGCATAAAGGCAGAAGGGGCGCGCGAGGAGGACCCAGGCCCCCGCAGCTCCAACATTTGACCAATGGTGGGAACGCGAGGCCGCCGAAGTTGCGCCCGCCGAGCCAATGGAGCAGGCGCCTGCCTCCCACATGACTGTGTTTCCCCTGTCTTTCACATGGGCGCTATTTAGTCCAATTCAGAACTGCAGAGAGCGCAGCCTGCGCGGCAGCGGCGGGATGTCTGAGCGCGAGCGCTCCCCAGCCGCCCTGGAGTCGCGCCCCTCGCCGCCCGCGTCCCCGCGGAAGGAGGCAGCGCGGCCCGCGCACCGCAAAACCGTGAGTACGGCGTCTGTTTACTCTCCTTTTCAGCCCTCGAAGGGTCCCCTTAAGACTGGCCAGATGCCACGCGCGCCGAATCGGTGGTTACTTTTTCCTGCGAGGTGAACGCGCGTCTAAAGCGCTGTTCGAACCGCGAGATGTTTCTTGCGTGCTTCAGCAGAGGAGAGGAGAGGGCTGTCCTCAGGGCAGCGGCTGCACGCGTGCCGCACGCCGCGCCGCTCGCTGACACAGCCAGCGTGCTGCTTTGTTCACGAGGGAAAACAAAGACAAAAAGCCCCGCACACGTAGGTTGGTCACTTTTCTGTGCACTCTGCGCCTGATCAGGCCTGATCCATCCCCGCGGCGGGGGGGAAACACGGGCAAACTTCAACGCGGCGAGCGAGGGCAGCGCCGGCTCTCCCGACGCGTGACAGTTGCTGCAGCGGCGGCGGAGGGCGGCGGGGGCGCTTCGGGGCGGGGAGCTCCCGCGCGTGGGGAACAATGGGGCGCGCGCGGGGAACAATGGGGCGCGCGGGGAACAATGGGGCGCGCGCGGGGAACAATGGGGCGCGCGGGGCCCCCGCCCGCCCGCCGAGCCTTCCCCGTGAGAAACTTTAACCATCGCTGGGCTGCGACTTCCGCGCGCTCGAACGCTGCCGGGGTGGGAAGGGAGCGGGGCTCGCAGCCGCGCCGCGCCGCGCCGGGGGGCCGGGCGGAGGGGCCGGCGGCACAGGGAAGGGAATATCCACAGCAGCACACGGCGCAGCCGCTTCCCGGATCCGTACTGGCCAAATCTCCTTGCGTCTAAGTTGCTTTCTGGGCAAGATTTATGAGAGTTCTCAAACAGAAGCAACAGACAAAGCAGAGCTTTTCTCCTTCTTCTCCGGGAAAGAAACTGAATCCAAATGGCTAACTGTATAATCAGAAACACTAATTCAGATTTTGTTTATATATTTTTTTCTAAATCTTCGTAAGATCTTTCAGAAGATACCCCCTCCTGCCCGCACACACGCTCCTTCCCACCCTCGCCCTCCCCTACCAAAAGTTCGATTCTGAAAACTACGTTCAGAAGGGGGAAAGCAAAGACAATAGAAATCTGGCTCGGTCCTAGCTGCACTGGATCTCTAATAAAGCATGAAGTGAAAACAGTTTCTGAGTGAAAGATGAGCAGACTTCTTTTTTTAAAAAAAAAAAAAAATAAGTGCAATAAGGAGAAATTGTTGAAAGACTCCAGACGCTACTAATTATGGCTTAAATAAATCTTCCCGGACAGATGTTTGCATGCTCCCACTGCAGCACGAGGAACATTAAAAGAAGCATTTTTTAAGACGGAGGAACTGATGTGAATTTTCACACACATATATATGTGTATATATATATTTTTTGTTTTGTTTTGTTAAATTCATCATTTTATTCTTTGTCTGCCCTCCTGTTATCTCCCCCTCCCCCCTCCGCCGCCCACTGTGAGCCGAGACACCTGAAGGCTAGACATAATGATCAACAGAGCGCTGCGCTCGCCCGCCTGGAGGCCAGCCAGATTCTTTTTTTTTTCCCCCTGCCACAATCGTGGAGCCTGCACGCAATGCACGGCCGGCCCCGTGCTCTGCTATGTGCGGATCAGACAGCAGTCTGAGCCCTGCTGCACAAAGATTAAACACAAACGCAAACCTTTTCTCCTTCTGTCGGCCAGGCTCGGTTTCAACTTTGTGTTCCTAGGATGATACGAAATACTTAACTTGGTAAATATATATATACGCATTGTTATATAAAACACATGCGTACGTGCAGGCACTTTCCACACAGTGTGACTAGGGGCACCCCTTATTTCTCTTTTTATAATCATTTCTGCTTTAGTTTTACAACCAATGCAATATTTTATGCTAAGTTCACGCATCACTTGTACATGAGCTACGCGGGGCTATAATCCATTACGTAAAGATTTTGTATGTATATAGAGTGCATTATATAAAGATATATGGATAGCGTACAGAGTACACTATCTCTACAGTATTTCTGTACAGATACAGTATTTCTGCCCATATCTGAAAGGCAGAAATACTGAGATACTCAAATGTACTCGGTTTTAGAGAGATTAGCAAGATCTAGATGAATTTGTGGCAGTTTTAAACCTGCCATATGCCTATGCTTTGCGGGTAGCTTGTCTACAAAGTGAAGAAGGGGAGCGTGGCGGGGGAATATTTTGCTTAGCTGGCCTTGCTGCCGCTGGCCTCTCAGTCGCCACCGCGCACAGACCCTGGCCCAGCAAGTGTCGTCACTCCAGAAAGTTGGTCTTCTGAACACGATACTCCCCAAAATAGTTGCTCTCTATTTGGTGAGGCCAGGGGTGGGGTTAACAGAGACGCCCACGGAAAAGGCACATTCAAAGCTTTTTTTTTTTTTTTTTTCTGTTTAATTTTTAAATGTATGCAGCATGGATCCATTTAAAAAAATCCTTTTGAATTGCATTATCTTCTTGAAAGAACTCTTGTATGGTGCAAATGGTGATTAATTTTTGCTTTTCGATATGAACTTTGTAGGAACGAGACATGAAGGAAAATGTGTTTTTATAGATGCTCGTACACACACACACATCCTGTTCTTAATTTACTCCCTGAAAAGGTTAAAGAAAGTATACTTTGTTCACACTACCAGTCATCTTTAAATAGAAAGTACATTTTTAGTGATTTTAATATAACTAATAAGAACTATTTAAAAAGGAATTCAGCATAGATATCACGTAAATTTAGTCTTAAAAAGACAAAGCAAAAAAGACAAAGCAAAAACCAAAAAGCCCAAAAAGCAGATACAACTTCCTTTGCAAACAGCGGCAGAGACCTACAAATAAAGGTGCACCTAGTGACAATATCCGCAGGCAAGGTCAAGAGTGTAGAAAACGTATTTCAAAGAAATGAAGGGAAAGAATCGAGAACACCATTCAAATTTATATTCCTGTAATTTTAAAACAAGTGATTTTACACCTTCCTGAAAGAATGTGAGATATACCTTGTATGAAGTACCAGTAGCTAACTCAACACAATGGTCATGCAAGAGATGTGCCTGTAACTTGGATATATTTGCAATTTCGGTTGTATTAATATGCTAATTCCCCTTCTACTTTTTCAAGCATATTATGCTTGAAAAATTAAATTTGTCACTTCTGTTTCACAAATGTATTTCAAAAGAGTGATTTCAGCTACATTTTGAAGTGATGACTTCAATTTTCTTAAGCTAATGACAACAAGCAGGTGTATTTTTATCCATTTCCTAAAGACTGAAATGCTACGCAAATCAATTTCGCTAAACTTTGGAAGTGATTTACACACTACCGTGCAGTAGAAGGGATGTTTCAACCAGTAATTTATATATTCAGTTTGTTATTAGTCATTACTTTCCCATTCACAGAAAAGTTCAGTATTAAATGTGGGCAAGTAAACATAAGGCCTTGGATCCATGTTTAGTTCAATATTCTCCCCAGTAAGGTCCCTTGATTTAAGTGCTAGGTATTCAGGAACTCTGACTAAAGTAGGAGATAAAAATACCCAGCATCTTTGCTAAGACGAGTTAGCCTCGAGCTGCTGTTGCCCAGATACCTGAGATTTGGAGCTGTGTGATTTTGTTTTTATCCCAAAGAGCTTATTTACCCAAATTTGAAAATTCTGACTTGTGTTTTTGGTGACTTTTTTAAACTTTTAAATAGTTGCTGATGTTGAAGCAAAACAACCGTAGAAGTTCATGCATATTTATGACTCTGTTCCTTACAAGTTTGATGGCTATTACACATGCTCTCTTAGCCTATGGCTTCCAGTTGGTTGTGCAAACTCCATGGTGCTACTCACAGAAACTTCAAGTTCTAATTTCTTTTTTAAATATTCTCCCCCCACCCTTCTCCCCATGCTTCCCCTATTGCATCTGCTTGCTTAAACCTTTCGCTGTTCAAGCAAAAGTGTGAGTTTCAGCCATAAGAATAAACTGCTCCGAATTATTTCTAAAACTTTCAAAAGATTGGTTGTTCCAACGATACCTTTATGCAGCAGAAGTAACTTGAGAGCCTTCCAGAAATGCAGTCAGTCTCACTAAGGTAATGGGGTCAAATGAGCTCATGCATTACAGATAGGAAGAGAGCTGTGCATTGCATTTTTATAGTTAAAAAGCACAGTGTTTTAACGTAAACAGATTTCTGTTTGATATTTTGGCAAACTGTTGCAAAGACCTAACTACGGCTGAGCCAAAATGACTTTCGGCATGGTACAGTTAGACCAGATGGCCACGTGTTCTTTTCTTATTTAGATGAGACTTTTCCTTTCAATAACATCTTTCTTCCTGACCTGCTTAAAAATTCCAGCGAATGAAATCAGCACAGGATTTTCAATTCTAATTGACCATGTGCAGAGGAAGGGCCAGTAGAGAAATCAGTAGGGCCATTGTAAGGCACACAGCATCAATCTCCCCTTTGTCCTGAATCTTTTCTAGCATGAGCTACAATAATTAAGAATATTTAATTTATATGAGTTGTACAGCAGCAAATCTAGTTGCATTCAGGCAAAAATCCTTCCAAGTTCCTTTTCTACAAACATCTGCAACAAGCAATACGTGCGTCTATCACACGCCACACAAACAGGTACTCAGAATCATTTCCTTGCCAAATGTTTAAGAAAGAAAAAATCCCTCAAAACAAAGAGTGAATAAAAGCAAAGGAAAGGTGTGGGTGAAGTAAGGCTTGATGAACTGCTTTCCCTTCTCTCACGAAGTCAAAAATGTAAATGATATGGTTCTTCTCAAATAAAAAAAAACCCAGCATTTAAAAAGCTAGAAAAATAAAATATTCGCTATCCAAAATATCCACCATTAAAACAGCTGAAATCTTCAATTGCTATAATTTGCCTACGTAGATTTTACTCACCCACCCCACACACTGCATGGGTTTTAGATCACAGGCTTGTTTGTGCCTACGTGATACGTGCATAAAGCACAGATTGCAAGCACTGTATATATCACACACAAATATTACCTACAGAAACGCGCACACAGATTACACCACGAGGATCTTACCTGCCCTTTTATTTGAATTTAGTGAGATATCATTTATGGACTAAGATAATGCATTTATTGAGATACAGCAAGTAGAGCGTGCAAAAGACACACCAGGTCCTACCTATATGTTTACTTAATCTACAGATAAGGTAAGTGAGTTGAATGAATCCTTTAGAAGAAAGGAGAGGAGAAAAAAAGCAATATAGAGCAAAGCATTTTTATACAAGCAAAAATTTGGCTACAGATTTATTTTTACTGTACCGTTTAGTACCAATTCCCTCTACCGTTCACAGTTTGGTTTAGCATTACAGTGGGCTTTAGATCATCGCTATAAGCTTGAATTATAAACAATCGAGCAGCTCTGGAAAATCATTTCCAAAAAATAAGTATGAAAAAGGTTTAGATAAGCCTCCTTTTCCTCAGTCGAATCAGGTTTCCCCGAAAACCCCGACCCACTCGGGCAGCCCGGCCGTCGCCGCGCGTCGAGCGCGCGGCCGGGGCGCCGGAGAAGCGCGCGGAGAAGGCGCGACGAAGCGCGGACGCGGGGCCGGCCCCGCCGGGCGGGCCTGGCTCCGGCGCCCCGGCCGGACGCCCCGGGGCCGGCGGCGGGCCGCTCCGCTGCCCGGCTCCTCGCCGGGGCCGCGCAAGGCGAGGCAAGGCGAGGCGAGGCGGGGCGGGCGAGCTCCGGGCAGAGCCGCGCGGCCTGGCCCGGCCCGGCCGCCCTTCGCCGGGTCCTTCTCGAAGCGCGCGGCCCGGGGCCGGGGTACTCGGGTTCGGTGGAGTTACGTCGGGTTTCTCGCGGCCTCGAACGTTCAAACGCATTCGTGCTGTTACTACCGAGCGACGAGAGGTCAGGATTCAGGGCGGAGGGAAGGCACGACGCCACCCGCGAGGGCCCGGCTCCGAGGGGAGGCCCGGCTCGGGCGGCGGCGCGGGCCCGCTCCCCTCGGCCGCCCCGCGGTCCGGCGCCCAGCGCGGGGGACGGGCCCGCGCCCCGCGAGAAAATCATTTTGTGCTGAGTGTCCGAATTAATATTCATGCAGAGGATGAAAGAAACGCTCAGACTTTCAGCTCCCTTTTGTCAGCGCTCTTCAAGAGTTATAAAAATTCATTAAGAAACGGCACCGGGGCCGGTCCGCGGGCTGCGGAGGCGGGGAAGGGGCCGCGGGGAAACGTCCTGCGGGGAAGCAGAGCCTCCGGCCAGGCTCCGAAAGAAAAGAGGAAGTAAGCAAAATATGTAAGGTTACGTGCAATTAGTGGGCTGTATTTCAGCAGCCTCGTTTTACTGTCAAGGCTCCAGACGACATTAGCAGTCTGCCCAGTCCCCGAAGCCAGGGGATGTGGATAATGGGATTGGATACAACGATTAAAACCGGTTTGGTCTCGTGATTTCAGCTAGTAAACGTAGCAGACGCAGAAATGAAAGACTTAATCGTACGATAAAAGTACAAGCGCCGCTTTATGATATACCTCTGCGCTTTTCCAGTTTAGAGAAATAATTTATGAGTGTTTTTTGCTTGATTGAAGCAAGCAACCAAGCAAGATGACTATTTTCTTGCAGTGTCCCAGCTGAAACTGGTTTCTTCGAGCCAAACAAATAATTTCAAAAGAAATTGTAAAACCAAATGTTACACTAATTCCCATGAACTATTTTATGTAAAGTTTCTAGTTGAGAAACTTTTCAGAAAAAAGGACGCATTTAGCTTGTTTGCCGAGTCTCGTAATTGCTGCCTTTTTCCCCAAAAATCTGATAATTTCCTAGAATATCTTGCCCATATGCCCAGTCTGTGCTTTTGTTTTCAAGCAATATATTTAGTTTGTTTTGAAACCACCTTTCTATGGGAGTAATTTGTAAAAGGGAGGATTTGAAAAGATGAGAAATCTAATGAATGACAACGGTGAAAGAGAAAAGCAGCTCCCAAGGTTGATTAAGAGACATAGAAAGGGTTAAAATCTCAGATCTTTATGCAAGAATCAAAAATGAAAGGAGAGCTAAAAAGGGGGAGAGGGAGGGGAAAGAGCTAAGCTGCTGGTGACTTGAGTGTATTTATGGATTACTATGTCCTGAAAGGAAGAAAACCAGAGTTGTAAGATGACACTGCAGGGGTTGTCTGGACTTTTCACCAAGTGTAAGGTCTGTTTAGTCAGTGTCTTAATGCCTAATGCTGCCCTTTGCCCTCCTCACTCCTCCCTTCTCCAGGTGCAACATTTTTGCAAGTGCTTTAACATTATTGGAAAGTTTGTGCAGGTTTCACATGCTGCAAAGTGCACAGAGGGCTTTACACAACAGCATCCGTTACACACAGACACGCAGCATCAAGGCTTAGCAAATTTTTTCTTTCGTAAGTAGACGCAGTGATTTATTCTATGCATTTGCCACTATTAGTCATTACTGCATTAAATTAATAAAAACAAAAGCTTCTTTGAAAGAGCATGCTATTTGCATAATTCTAAACAGCAAGATGCAAGATTAAGTTTAAACTGGTGTTGCACATTCCCCAGCACTGTGAATTATAGCAAGGGTATGCGACGTATGCCAGTGGCACTACTGGTCTCTCTCAGATTAATTCTCTTTGCTATGGAAATGGGAATCACAAAAACAAGAGAACCCATTGCTACAAGCTAGCCATGGTACTTTGCTGGTTTTCCTCAAAAACAAATTGATTTCTTGTACTGTTATTAATTATATCTGGCCTCAAATTTTAAAGAAAAACCCTAATAGTTTTACAGTCTAGTGATAAAAGGACCTAAGTTGCACTGTCTTCATAATTCCAACTTTGATTCCAAAAATAAGAAAGGAGGATACTAACAGTGTATATAAATACAAGAGGCTATATATTCTGAAGTTGTCAGTGATGCGTATAATATGAAAGACGGCACACATGCATGTAATGTTTATTCATCTGTGCCTTACATTTAATAGATTGCTAAGATTTTGGAGGACTTACAATTGGACTTTACTGGGGGAAGAGTGTAAGCTGAGTACCATCATTTTCAAAGCCATGAAAGATTTCATGATATTTCTAGAAAAACTATAGTGATGCTTTCCTGCCACTCCAGAAAGCCATTTTCTCTGTTCACATAGCACTGCAAGACAGTGACTGCTTCTTCAGATGTGGACCTGGCAATTAAGATCTGTAACTTTTTCACCTTATGATATTCACTTACTAACAGGCACTCTGAAGGACTACAGTATGAAGTTTACTGGAAATACAGAACTATCCAGAACACAGAAGCAGTTTTCCCACGCTTTGCGATTTATACTGGCTGACTATGCCCAGGAAAAATTGAGAAGTTAGGGTTTAGATGTTTAAAGCTTTAAACAACTAACGAAGTTCCCCCACATTCATTCTTCTCTAAGCTATATTGCAAAAGGGTCATTAAGCTGGAGGAAAAGAAAAGAGGAATGGCATTGATTTAAGAGAGGCGGCTTTACAGAGAAGCACCGTTCTTCACTACTCTCTAGCTCAAATAACCCAGGTTAACATGCCTCCCAGGCACCACGGTACAGCAAAGCCTGGTGAGGGTTTACCTTTAGGAAACTTTGCTGATAGAGATGTGTTTTGCTTTGGACTAGTTAAACATTTTACCTGAATTGTCTTTCCACATATGAGAATCAGGCTGTTGTATAGTATAGCTTTCTAAAGCTATATACTCTAAAGGAGTATTTTGTGGTTTTCCTAAGACATCTATATAAAAATTAAATTAGGCCAACTTCATTTTCAGGTATTTTTAAAGAGTTCAGGGCTTCTTTTTTTCTTTCTTTAAAAGAAGAATACCTTACGATCATACTAGTTTATTCTAGAATTAGGTAGAAGTCAAGAGATCTAAAAATTCTGGGAAACATTCTGAGGCATCTTTCTGTTATGGCTCTATTTGTTACATTTGGACTACAAGAGAATCAAGGGAAAAAAATGAAAAAGTTGTTTACTGCATGACAGACTATTTCTAGAGCTGGGCATCTTCTTCTCAGCACAAAGAGTGTTCCTGTTCACAGGGCAGCTGCTAACTACTCATCAACACCCCTAGTTTAAGGGTAGGTTACAATTAGAAGTCAAAACATTAAAGCAACCTGAAATGTTATTATTGTAGTAAACCAGGCAACTGGATTTGATTTCCATCCAGACTGTATCTCTCTGCTCCTGACATTATTTACAAGGCACATATTTAGTGCAGGTGGTACTGTCCTTAATTTCACTGAAGGTCAAGTGTACTTGTGATAATTGTATTTTTTGCACAGCTGAGAATTCAACTACTTCTGTAGACTGAGAACAGACAGACATTGTTTCTGTGAAGGAAACACACCACTGAAGAGCTGGTCTTGGAATAAACAGAATGCAGTAATATTTTACACTGTTCACTTAGCATCTCCTCAAGAGCAGCAGTTTTAAGGTTGCTGTATATCAGTGAAAACAGTCATTTGGGTACTAAGAGAATTTCAGAATACTTTGTTTGGAAAAGCGTTTTTTCCTAATTTTGTTTTTAAGCAGTTTGTTTCATTCTTGATACCATAGGGTTTTTTTGCAGCACAATTTCTAATTTTTCAAATATTTTGTCCCCTCTTTTTAGTTCTTGTGAATATGCATTGGATACTTGCAGTTTTTCAGAGGTATCACTTCATCCCCATAACATCAGCTTGTCTTCTAAAAAAGACTGCCACTGAAATCAAGAATATCTGCCCTGCACCCCTAAAGTGGAAAACCAGTCTTTACACAGCCTGAACCCACCTGAGGAATAAAGAGCTCTCTGTCATTTTAATTATTTTTTGCTTTAAATCAAATTTTCTTTAGCTAAATAATAGCTATGAATCTTTTTCAAAATTACAGTCTGAGGTGAAGTTCTTGCAATGTTTATAAAGGACTGATCTGATAGTGATTTGCAAGTATACAATCAAATAAAACTTAAATTAGTCAAGTTTCTATTCTAAGTACAGAAAAAAATAGATGACCAAGAATACAAATGCATTTAGTCTTCTGCTCTTCTGGAATGTCAAAAATATGTCTCTCAAAGCTTAGCTTGTAAAAAGAGTAATGTAAAGCTTATTCTCTGTAAATTCTAAACCGATTCGTTACAACTGCTACATTCCATACTAACTCTGCAACAAAAATAGCATAGTAGGAATAGGACAGTATTCTTATGTCTTGATTCATTTGCCATTATGAATGATGAGTCCCTTCTGACACAATGCGTGCTATAAAGAAGTCAATCTAAAATATAGGAAACTGCCCACTGAACCTGCTTTTTGCTCTGAATACACACATGCCTGCTCCTCTAATGCATGATGATTCCTATTGCCTTCAGTACAAATTTTATCTGAAGAAAGGAAACCAGAACAAAGCATCTGAGTTCTGCTGCTTTTTTAAGGCTCTTTTCCAGTTTTGTTAATACAAGCCATAATGAAAAAAGTAGGTGTCTCCTCCCGTAATTTTTATATAACACTTCAGGCTTGTTCAACACTTTTTTAAGTAGATTTTATTTCAGTAAACCACTCCATAGTATATCAAAGTCATGGAATAGAAGAAAAAAGAACAGAAGTGCATCATCAGGATCAGAACTCAGATGCGCTCCACAGCATTAGCTCACAAACGTCTAGCAAGGAGGCAGCTTCTCCTGTACAATCCCCACACTGCTGAGCTGCACCTCACCCATCTCTTATCCCATCCAGCTCACTTAAACTATTCTGCTCTGCACCAGAATCACTACATTTCCCTGCAAAGAACATACACTCAAGTAGTAAGAACTGAATCTACAGATATTTGCCGTAAGAAAATGGAAAAAGTCATTCTAGAAATGATGAGATTTTTGAGGGCTTTGTTTTTACCTAAAAGCATAAATGCAAGTATAATAGTACCTCTATGTGGTACCATTCATTGGCAAAGATACACATATAAATTTATTAACTTACCTGAGAAAGATTAGGACCTCAAATCTACAATTTTATTATTAATGGAAACAGCAAATATATCACCAGGTTGCAATCTGAATAGTTTGCCCTTATTTATCCTGCCTGCAAAAGTAGAGACAAGTTTCCTCAAAGCACAAAATAAAGTGAGCATTTAGTCTCATGAAATTTCAGTGAGTCTAAATATGAAACATGGTTACTTCAATCTGTGGGATTCATCTGTCAACATTTTGTTTCAAAATACAAGCTTCCTCCTTCTCTCCCTCATTTGCAACTCACGTACATATGCGTTTTTAAAAAACTTCTACTGTTTTATTTTGTGTTTAAATTCACATTTCAGTTCTATAAATCCTGTCCTCAAATAAAAAAGGAAAAAAGAAAAAGAAACATGATCCCTTTAACCAATATCTCCTGCCAGTTTTGTACTTATGCTCAGGGAATAATTAAAGTTTACATAACTTCATTTAGACAGTCATAATTCGTCGTAACTAACCTGTTAGTACCAGTATTCTCACTGAACTTCTCAGACTCGCTAGCAAAATTTCAGTAACTTAATTAAGATCTTTGCCATGAAAAATCTATTGGTCATGTTAACGAAGGAAGGAATCTGAGTTACATGAAAAGCTGAAGCTCATACCCTTTTTCAAGGAGTTTAATTAAAGAGTTATTTGTTGGATGACAGGTTTAATTCTATGCATGTCAAAAATCCAAACTTAAAGGCAGAAACAGGCCAAAGAAAATAAGAACTAACCCCGAATATGCATTGAGTTCTTGAAAACGTTTCTTAGTTACATAACCAAGCATTTGCCAAGAGATGCGTAATGTACCTGTTACCCCAGCGTACTGTTTTGTACCAGCTGCACTGGGGTAGGAAGCCCAGCTGACATTCAGTGGTGAGTAATTCCCCTTGGCTCCTCTGGTGATAGACTCCATCCGAGTTCTCCACCAAACACTGAGCATCCCTGGTAGAAAGAGACTGGTGCTCTGAAAGCAGGCTGAGACACCCTCAAGGCCACTGAACTCACCAGAGGAAACTTCCACAGAAGTGAGAAATCATATTTTATTAAGGGCCAGACCTCTAGTCTGTCATTCTCCAGCACTGCTCTTCTGGGTAACGTGCTGCTCTCCTTTTCTTCCCTTCTGAGTGATTTACACAGAACAGACAGCAATGATTTCCTGCTGAATGCCCTCAGGATTCTCTGCCTAATATTGCTAGGGGCAAGTAGAGAAAGGCAAGAAAATTTGAAGCCTTTACAGGAGAGAAGCTAGTAGCCTACGGCTGCACAATCTTAGTAAGCTTCCTGCAGCTTTTTTTCTTAGCTTTCTACAACAGGAGGTGGCTAGCATGAAGAAAACTAGAACTGTGAATTGCTTCTTTCCAAAGAATTATCATCCAGTATTTTTAAATTTAGAAACATAACTTGGCTGGCATTTCTTTTACTGCACAAATACGAAATAAGTGAGGTTACCATAGCATGAAAGAGAAGTGTGGGGGAGAAGACCTACTTTCCAATTGTTCTGTTTGAAACTCCATACTTTATTTCATGCCAAGCAATGTGATTCACTTAAAAAAAAAAAAAAAAAAATCATCCTACGGTGAGAGGTACTGGGCATTCCTCATGATACAAGTGCATTTCTGAATGAAGACCTTCTGTATTGTTTTCCATTTCCTTAAGAAGACCTCAGACTGTACCAGCTGTCTAAACATACTTTCAGTCTCTCTGCACTCTGCTTCAAGCCCACTGTAGTGGAATGTCTCTAAGGGTCAAAGATAGCATAACTGAACAGTTTTTGTTTTGGATTTTTTTTAAGACAAAAGATTGATGTCAATTTTCTGCAAACCTAACTATGCATGTAGCTAGCTCATTTTAGAAGCATTTGTTAATCTAATTCTGAGATACAACCTCTGAGTGACTGTTAACCACTTAGCAATTTTTTAAGTGGCTTGCTTTTGAGTTACCTGTTTTTTCTGTTGCCCTCTCCTTCTGACTTTTTTCCTTCATAAGATGTTACTTGAGCAACAAAAGCAGAATCCATATTATCCAATGTACTTGCCAGATTAATTTTGTATTGCTTTACTTATTCAGTTAAATGGGGGGGGGGGGGGAGAAGAGACAGTAAACATTTCGGATTAGATGGTACATTCACATCTGAACCCAAAAGCTGAAATCAGATCAAGCTTATCTAAATGCATCTTGAATCAGGTGCTCAAGCCCTGATGGTTAATATCTTTTCTATAACTCTTATTTGAAGAATCTCTCCCCCATCCTCCAGAAAGACATCTGGATAGCACTGAATGGAGTTTTGTGTTTGAACAACCCATCTGGTTTCATCATGTTAACAAGAGATTCCAAGTCTTTCAAGAAGTATGAACAATGGATATTGGACTCCTTAGAGTGCCATGTGGATTTCATCTTTAAAAGATGGCGGCACTGTGGAATTCAACCTTTTAACTAAAAGTCAAAACATTTCACATACCAAAAAAACAATTTCCCATAACTTAGAAAAGTCTTGGATTTAACTTTTTACGAATGATGAGCAGAAGATGACTCGCTCCTATAGTGTCATACTCATTCTTACCCATCATGTTACCTATCCTACAAATCAAGAACATATTTCCTGAACTTGGTGGTGAAAAGCAGTATTAAGACAGACTTGCACATAACTTCAGCAGACTTATTTTCATCCTCAAATTACTTCCAGATTGCTTAAAAATGAATGCTGAAAATTGCCACGGAATGGGAAGTTGGGCACCTTTGCCTTCTGCAGGTGGTAATTGCACATTTTACTGAGATAGTCTCAGTAAAGTCTCACTTCAAAACAAATGGTGAGTAAGCATGTTCTTCAGCAGGCCAGTACTAGCTTGTCTCAGTGCTGCTGAAAGAACATGTCTCAATTTGTCTCTCCTCCTGAATTTAAAACAAACAAACAAACAAAATAGCATTTCTGTTTCAAGTACTTTCCTCTACATTTTATTTTTTCATAATAATGATTGACCCATGGTTCTGTATCACAGACTTTAACATGGATTCTGTATTTATTAAAGGATTGCCACTGGAAGACAGTATATAATAAATGGCTTTCTATGAAAAGTTAATAAAACTAATTTTCAGACTGAAAGAGATTCAGAGAGATTCAGGTACCACAGCCACAAAGTATTTAAATATTTGCTAGCCATCCTTTAAGCAGTCAGGTAATAGATTGCTTCATATGAACACTTGAGAAAGTGAAAGGCTTTTACCCCTTGGAGCAAGAGGATGGGGAAGTAGATGTAGACATTGGAAGAGAAACATTTTTAGGAAAGCAAAGTAAGGCAAACGTGTTTGAAACATGACACAAAGCATGTGATCATGTCATGTGTAAACAATATTGCAGATTCTCAACTCATTTTATTTTTAGGAGATAGGCTTCCAAAAGATTTTGTTTCTTATCAAAAAATCAAACAAAACCAGACCAGGAAGAGTGACTAGCTCAAAACTCTGAAGCCATAATCAGAGCTGCGCAGTAAGACATTACAGATTCGGCTGATGCGAAGAGACATTAAATGGGATTAGGTAGAGGCTGATTAACACTGATTAAATTACATCATCCATCTTTTTCTAAACTCTGCTGAAATGTATCCTTTCTTTAGTGTCACCTTAATTATGACCCAACTCACATTGTGAGGAGAGTTATATAAATGTGGGTCCTACAAAACAAAAGGGAAATCACAAGACATCATGATTTTCATACTTCTCTCAAAGCCAGGTGCGAAGGCTAGTGTCGCCTCAGCGCTTAAATCAGAAATATTTAAGAGGCTATTGATATTCTAAGCATCATCATCAATTTGTGTTGTTTAGCCTTTGCGTTGTCTCAGTTAACAAAACCTATCTAGAGGAACAAGATGCCTGTATTTGGAAATTAAAGGGAAAAGGCGGAGAAAATGTGTTTGAGTTCACTTTATGGAAGTCAGTGTCTTGTGGGAGGTACTGGATAAGATCACGGCAATGCTGGCTTGAAGGCTAGGAGCATCAGTTGGGGATTTTCTTTAATGGAGATCATGCTTAAATCAGTTATAAGAGTTCAACAATGCCACTGCTAGCTGATTACAGTGGGGAAGTTACTGAACTCCCTATTTCATAATGAGATCTAGAAATGATCAAACTTTGTGATTTAATACACTGACTCTGTGCAGATCATCTCTAATAAAGAAATCATGAATATATTAGCGAAGAAGCTTCCTGATGACGAGCTTGGTATTAAAGAAGTAAAGAGAACAGTTTGGCTCACTTGGCCATACTTCTACCAACTCTTTTCAAACAATTCTGGTTGAGTACTCGTTCAGCACAAATTTATGCAAGCCATAGCAGACAGCCTGTTTCAGAAAGTCTTCAGAGCTTATTTGTCTAATTCAAGCACTCTGTCTCGGAAGGCACAGCTTTAGAGTACACAGAACTACTCATACAGCTCCTTATGTTGGCAGGCACAGAGTCTCCAAAAGAGACAATACTTTTCTGTCTGTAATTATTAACATAGAAAGTCCCTCTATCTGTAGCACCTGAACTACTGGAAGCACTCACTGTGCACTAAACAGGAGGGACAACAGAACCAAAGCCCTTAATAGAATCTATCTGAAAGTACTTTCAGGAGATTTTAGATTTTTATGGCACTGAGGAGACAGGAAAAACATTATCACCCTTGATTAAAAGAACTTTTTTAAAAAGAATCTAGGAATTAGGCAGTTGGTTAAACCTTGTTGTTTCCATTTAAGTATTTAGCAGAATACAAACTTCTCCCAGAAGGTGCTCGAGAGGATTGTCAATCACTTTCATTTGAGAGGAGTAACTCAGTGTCTGATAGCACTCTTGTAACTACCTCAGCTATTTTCTGATTTGTTAGAAAACGTGGGATATTAATGGTAATGTTTTGGTTGTGGAAGAGAATAAGGAGTATTTCTTTTCTGGAGCATTGTATACAATATCTTGCCAACTACAATGCTTAACTTCATTAAGAAATAGAATGCCTCCACTTTTTTATTCTACATTAAAGGATATCTTAAGTATTTCTGATATAAGTTTCAGTATTAAGATTAAAATAATTGTCCTTACTGAATGTATTTACTCTTGGATATCTACACAGACCTACCATTAAATGAAACTAAAAGGCTGTCCTACTATAAAGTCTTCCGGGGCAGTCTGAGTGGAGTTGTACTGTGATTATTTGTAACTTACTCCTGGATAAATGGAGGCTCTTAGTGCATTATGATCCAAATAACTGCATTCAAATTTAAACCTCTTCTCCCTTCATAACGAAGGCATTTGTGCGCTGCAGACATTTGAAATATCTCAGTCTCTCCCTCTTGTTAATGCAATCTCATTTTCCACATATAAATGGCAAACTGCCAATTAGGGATGCACATGCTGCAATGCAAAGTAAAATAAGTAGATACATCTGTATGGATAACTACAAGTCAGAGTATTGTCTAGTGCAGCTGGAGTGAAAAATACTCCAGAAAAGCTAATTACAACTCCAGTCTTTATTATTACAAGCTAAAGTCTTTGTGAGTGAGAGTTAAATTCCTCACTACATCTCATTTCTTAAGTCTTACTTTATTCTTCTTCTTCCACTGATTCAAACCCTTGAAAATAAAATTTGGTCAAAATATTAAACCAAAAAAAGTGGTTTTAACAAGGCAATAGACAGAACAAATTCTCTCAATTCTTTGCCTCTATGAGTGAGCCTCTTAGTTGCTTTTATTCCCATCTAGAACACAATTCCAAAATAAAATCCAGAATTAAAATGTATTATAAACAAAGAATATTAGCATTGATTTAAACATCTATATAAAACTTCATTTTCAAAGCTGAAGCACTTCTTGGGGAGGGAAAAGGCAAGTTACTAGTAGAGACAGCAGGACACCCAGGTTTATCAGGGCTCCTGTTGTTGCAGGTTCAGAATTATCTGAGGTGGGAAACGCCACGCTGTTCATTCCCAAGCTGTCAGGCTGCAGGGTGACATACTCTTTCCCTTTACTCACTCCAGTGTAGGAAAAACTGCATCTCAGTACTTTCTGTACAGGTGCTTCAAGTATCTTGCACCTTTACAAGGACATCGTATTTGTTGAGCCTGCTCAAATAAAAATACAACCATAAATGTATTTTATTCTTCCTTCTCCCTAGTTCAGAATGGCAGACTTAACATAGCCAAATTTCACGGGTTCTGTAATCTCAGCATGACTGTCCTGCAGACTCTCCTCATAAAAGGCTTGGCATCATCTCGTGCCACCCTGCTCAACATAAGCTGCTTCTCTGTAATTCATACACCACTTTTGCACAGGACCATTGCCATTTTTCATTTGCAGAAGCAACTATATGAAGTGATAGAGCTTTCAAAATAGGGAAGATGTGTCCTACTTTTAATTTAACAGAAAGTGGCACTTCATCTTATAGCCTTGCTGATGCACTTGTTAGTAATGTGATGTGCCATGTAGGTTGAAGTGAAGTTGTTTGCCTCAAGGATCAAGTGCCACTTCTCACCAAAAACGTAAGAAGATTTCACTTCATGTTTGACTCTCTAATTCATAAGCAGTGCAGCCTTTGAATATCAGTGTTTCTGTCTGGCTGGAAAATGACGATACATGAAGATCAGCTTCATGTGAGGCTGCGCCATTTTTAAAGAAAACTCCATTGGAAGCATTTCTAAGGATTAAAAGAGAATCTGTAGCCAAAACTACATGCATTGACTCCAAAATAGCTAAGGTTTCCCATCTTCAGAATTGGCTTCCTGTCCAGTATCATCTTAACTAATTTAGAGCTCCTCATTCTGTCTAAATTTCAATGAAGTTTAATGTGGAATAGAACTGATTCTGAACTTTAAAAGTTTTGTGCAACAGAAAAAGGTGAGTTTTCTGCTTAGCTGTGGTCATAAAATATCAGTTTCCCAGTTAAAAAATAGCAATAAATGGTATACAGTGATTCATTTCAGTATGAGAAAGACCTCATAAATGAGAATCTAGCTTTCAGTGGTCATATGTATTCAATGTATGGAGTCATGTTACTTTATCACACCCTCATAACAAGCCTAACATCAACGTGGCCTCCCATTAAATAACTTGCTGTTTAATCTCATCTGCCAGAAGTACCTCAAAGTTGCTTTTAGTAAACATTCCCAAAATATACTTAACAACTGACAGAACTGAATGGATGTTTAGAGGGACGCTATTTTGCTAGTCATATGTACAATAGTTCCTACTGTATAATTTTTAGTAAAAAGCTTTTAGTCTATTCTGGACAAGCACAACTACTTGTGCCTATGAACAGTCAACTTTTCAAAGTAAAGATCCAATAAAACTATTTAATAAAATAGAACAATGCAGTCTCTCAAAAAATCAGTTAATTTTAATAAAAGTACCATTGTGTGCAGGAAATATTAAGTATTTTTAAGAGAACCGCAGCTGTTAAAGAGGTATAAAAGATTATTTAGGGGAGGTAAAGGATGACTTCTGTATTTTTTTGATTGGTTGTATTTTCAAGAAAGAAGAAAAGGAATGAGAGAGTCAGCTGTATATTTTATATAATTCTTTGTCACCAGATTTTCTCTGCAGAAAAAATAGTGGCTGTCTGGAGCAGACTTCAGACAAGAAAAAAAATCTTTTTCAAACTCTGATTATGACCAGAGCTAATCAAATAAGTTGTTGACAAACTGTGCTCGATACCTTTTCCCTCATCTTTTAAACCTTCATCCTAGCATTAAGTAACATGGGATGCTACTTTTGCTGAAAGTCATCTGCAGCAGTTCTTGCAACGATGGCAACATGCCATGTTCAGAAGAAGGGAACTTGAGAGATTGACTAAAATTTCTTCTGGGCTCAAGTGTCATTTGAGGGGAGTCTAACGAAATTTAGACAGCTCTAGAGAAAAAAAAGGAGAAGTTGAATGCACTCACTACTCTTTCCATATATTAAATCATTCAGGTAGTTTAGGTTGTTGATAGCTATGGATTTATTTTTATGGCATGGATTTTTATCAAAGATTCTCCATGCTTTTTAAGGGAGAAGGTCAGTATAAAAATTTTTAAAATCTGAATCTGAAAAGATAAATAATATATTTAAAAAGAAAAATGTGATTAGGAGTCAATGAAATCAAACAGCAACAACAGGAATGCAGCGCAGGTTTCAGTTCACAGCGAACTGCTTGCAGCTCCAAAGACGCTTCCTTTGGAAGCGAGCAGAGGAGAGCAGGAGTCACTGCGAGCCTCTCCAGCATCAGAGCCCAGTAAATGCCACGAGGTACAGCTTTGCCTGCAAGCAGAGTTGTTTCAAACTTTAATTACTAAAGCTTCAGAGGTTTTCACAATTCATTCTAACAAACCCAACCTGTCACTGAGGCAGGCTGCAGCACCCCAGCGGCAGTGCAGCTCGTCAGGGCGCGTGCGCACTGCTGCGCCGCGGTCATCGGAGCGGCCGGCGAGCGAGGGACAGGGCCAGGGGCCAAATTCTTTTGGCCGGCTCAGCCTCAGCACACCACGGCAATACGTGCCCCTGTAGTGCTCTCATGCCTACTGTGACCTTACTGCAAGTGAAGAACAGATTTAAGTTCTGGAACTGAAACAAGATGGACAGGAATCACTGAAAACTATTTCAAGGCTTAACTTGAAGGTATACAGCACTAACATCTCAACAGTTATATATGCTAATTTAATAAATAAAATTAAGGTATTATATACCATACTGCTCAAAAAGCATGACTAACTGCACGCACCAAAATATTATTCAACATACTGCAAAGAGAATGATTTACTAAAAAGCTTCTTGTTGAATGGTATGATTTATGTACTCATGAAACAAGTTTGGCTGTATCAGTCCCAGTTCCTATACTAACTTTACTCAAGGAAGTACTGTAGAGAGCTTGCCAAAAATAAAAGTGTAAATCTGTGGTTTTCTTATTTAACAAAAACTCCCTTCCTGCATCATAAATGAAAGCTTCTACTACACCTGTGTCAAGTATACAAGCTAGGGAAGGATGAGAACTTGCCAAAAAAAAAAAATGCTGGCTACTTAGAGAAGAGAATAGAACATGCTGTTTGAGAGTATGAAAACTTTTCCCCCCCATTCAGGAAAATAAATGATGGTAGAGGAAATTAACCTTGACCTTCTCTCTCCCTAGATCCTTTACTACAAAAACAAACAGAAAACTCACTTACTCAGCAAATCTTCCAATCATATTATATGTAGATTAGCTGCGAGAAATAACATTTCTGGAAAGAAGCAATCCAGGGAAGTTATAAAAACCTTAAAGCAAATGTTAAAGCAAATAAACAAGAGACCAGTCTCCTCATCACATATTCCATCTCCCTCCTTCCTGGCTTTCCCAAAGAATACACGAAGTTGTGTTTACAGGAGTAAAAACACCACTGAAGTCGGGTGAGGCACACACACTGATTTGGTGAGCCTGAGCTTTAACTAGGACATCAAGCAGTAATAAAAGGAGCCGGTATTCCCTCAAACCTCCGCTATCCAGAGGAGCCGCAGCTCCATGCTCTGCTTCGTTCCTCTGCCTGCCGGGCAGCAGTGCACATCAGTTTGTTTCTCCAGTAGTCGAAATGAGTCTCCCAAAAATATTTGCTTATTTTAAAAAAACAAAAAAACAAAAACAAAAAAAAAAACCCTTATCTTTGTGCATAAAACAAAAATAGCCTTTTCTTCCAGTATCGACATAAGGGGAAATGACTGAACTAGGAGTATAGGGGTATTTTTGCTTGTTGTTATCTTTCTCCTCCCCGTGCCCAGCACGGCCCGCGCTCCCCTCGGCTCCCACGGCGGCACGGCCCGTGCATTGCTCTCGCTCTCAGCGCTCCCGCGGCGTGGGGGGACGCTGCAGAGCGGCAGGAGCCTGTCCTGCTCCCTGGCAGGGCCAGCTCTTCCTTCTGAAATATATGCAGCCTTCAGTGCCTGCCCCTTTACAGAAAATAACTGGTCACCTTGTCATGTTAGCAGGTACTTCTGCTCCGCATTTTGTGGATAAGAATCCAGAAGCTTAAAGCACTTTAAGTGCCTATAATGAACCTTTGACAGTTAAATATCTGAATTCACCTATCCTATTGGCAATCCATACTTTTTATTACCTGTTAGTATCTCAGAACAGTTTTTTCTTTGGTACCGCTTTTACTGGCAGCCTGGAGAGCTCCTGCACACAACGGGGTCAAATTCCCCCGAACAGGCCAACAGTAAAAGGAGAACTTCAGGCAAATCCTTGAAGCCATACTCCACCTGCCTGAATGGACCTGCTCACAGTAACTGGACACTAGTGACATCTGTACAGCCATTATTTCATTCAAAAGGAGGGTCAATAAGAGTATCTTCTCTAAATTGTATGCCAGAATTAGGTTATTGCTTAAAAGTAGTAAGTAGAGCTTTCCAATTTCTGTGGATTAAAGAGATGTTTTTGCCAAACTATTCCCACTCTAATATGGAGAGCTATAAAAATAAACCCTTGAAGTACTTAAATAAGAGACTGGAATGCAGCTAGAAACTTTAATATTTGAAGTTGAACCTTGATGCATTTTTACTTCAACTTTATTCTAGTTAGGTTTTCTATAAGTCTATCACTGAATCAAAAATAAACATCCTCTTGCCTCTGAAGTAAATTAGGCAATCAGAAACATTTAAGAATGCTGAGGGAGGAATGAATCGAGTCAGGTCACACACAGAAAAAAAGAATACACACAGCGTCATTAAAAGTCCTAGAGGGCAAAATGAAACACAGTTAAAAGCTGTGGTATAATCAGGTTACCTACAGTTACTTTGAACCTTGCTAGTTTACCAGTGAGGGCTTTGGATTATATCCTACAAAAAAAACTGCCTTCATCCTTTTGGGAAAAGAATGCTACAGTACAAGATAGAGCTTCCAATAAAGTAAAATACAATAAAGTAAACCATAAAACTTACCACAAAATAAACAAAACTAGAAAATATCTTGGAAACCGCTGGTTCTCAAGAGAGCTTCACTTGGCAGCTGGAGGTTTCAGACAATACAATTCTGCTACCAGCAGTCACTGTCTCGTTCGCACTGTACTTTTTACGTATTAGCATCTTTTAGTTTAAACTAGGACTACATCTGAAAAACTATTTTACATCATTTTATTATTTACTGTGCTCCATAATCTGAAACACATATTTAATCAATCTACAAGAGCCACTACACAAAGCACCAGTAATATGGTGGTGAACTAGACTCTAATCCTACAGTCTGAAGAATCCAAGCAGTCCAGTGGTAGAAGAGCACAAATCAAAGTGTTACTAAGAGAAGCACACTAACTATGAAAATTCCCTCCTTATTCATGAGAAAATGCACATCGAGAACTGAATACAAAGATTATGCTCAATGTGAAAATTTTTGTCTGGAACATACAAGATACTCAAATTCTTTATTAAAGGGCTTTGTGAATTGTTTGTTCTATAATCAGAATTTTCTAACTCTAGATTTGTTATGTGCAGTATATAAATGCCTGGTTTTTGTGCAAATTTATTGCATAGGGGGACCTCCAATTTGCTTCAGAGTTCTGCTGTGTGAGGTAACTTTTTGTGGAAAAGAAAATATATCTTTTCTACTTCATTACATCAGTAATTATAGGTCTGAGGTAAGAAAAAAACTGCTCAGGACAGCTTACAATCATCCCGAAAGTGCACCTTTAACTGAGAAGTTATTTTTTGACTTTTTCCCATTATAAGAGTCATTTGAAGTGACATTTGAGATATTTAGTTCCATTAAGAACCCAAGCACTTGTGTCAAATAGCACCATATTACATAAGTTGTCTCATTTAAAAGCAGTTAATCCACCTGGATATATATGATTAAAGGTGGCAGAACTCTGTACTTCACTAGGGAAGAAAATGCATTTAGAAAATAACAGAAGTCCAATTATGAACTGTGGAAATATATAATCTTATCCAGTTGAATAAGAAAAGCCTATGCTTAAGCAAGGTACGCGTGCTCAAACAGCTCATTGAATCAGTCAACAATAACGGAGTATCTGCCAGTAAACATCTTAACGTGGCCAGATAGTGGCAGCAGCAGTGTAAATACAACGTAAAATCTTCTGTAGTCTGTTGCTCGCATAGTATTAAGTACACTAAATAAACAGCAGCAAAATTAAATAAAATTATGGGTTACAGTGCTGCGTGTCTTCTTTGAATTTACTGAATTCCTTCCAAAATGCCTTATGGACTGACTGTTTAGTATTCATCGCCATGTTCCTGTACAGCAATGGCTGTTAATCTTCTAAAACGTACAGAAAAGGGAAAACGTATTAGCTGCACAAACAGGCCTACTTTTGCCTATCTTGTCATTTTTACTAGATTGGCTGTTGAGTTTTCCACAGGGGGAAAAAAACAATCTAGTTCTAGTAGTTAACTGTAAATTAAACAGCTGAAGTAGGAATTTACTGCCTGGTGTGTCTAAGAACCAGTGAAACCTTCGCTGCTCTTCTCAAGGTCAGCGCTGAGATAACATACAGTCTCTATCATACAGTTGTATCGTACAGTGGACGCGTCAGATGATGAACCTATAATTCAGCCAGCTCAGGTTTCAAGTTCCAGCACAAACACCGAGTTTAACGTGCTTTCTAGCGCTTCTGAATATCACACGAAGGCCTTGCAGCTCCCTAGGAAAACAAAAACATCCCACCCCGCGGAGGGCCCTCCTCCGCCTCCGGAGCTACAAGCGCGTCAGGTGAGGGCACGACTGGATTTCTAGCACTGCGGTGCGGAGTTGCTTAGACCACCTTCGTGGCTCCGTTCGGCGAACGGCCGTGCCCGGCGCTGCCGGGGCGCGGGGGGCTGAGGATTGCTCCTCTTCGGTGTTCGCGTGACTCTAACGAGAGGAGCGTGGGGGTCGGGGGGCCCCTGCACGCCCGCGTGCGCATCCACTGCTCTCTGGAAAGATATCTTTGAAGGGACAATGCTGTTTTCAAAAAGACAGAAAATTAAAAGCTTTTCCTCAATTTCCTTTCATTTCTTATCTTCCTAAAATACATATATACAGTTTGTTCCAGGAAATGTCTGAAATGCCTTCTGGTCGCTTTTAAATAAACATGAAAATCTCCTTTTGAGTTCAAAGAGTTTCACATAATGACAGAGGGAAGAGCTCTTGGACTATAATACAGATGTAAACAGAGGTCAGGAATCACTATCAATAATTAAAATGCATTATCTTTACTCTTGGACTTTTAGTCTGCTATCACATAACTGAGTTAGGCTTGAGCAAAGCTTTAATGTGCTTGCACAGTAATGTTTTCCTGTACACTAATACCAACAGACCTCAGCCACATTTCTCAGCTAGGAGCCAGTGTTTCTGGGTACATGTTACTGTTGCAGTTTCATTTGTCAGTAAAGCCTTATTTACTTACTTCCTGTTATTAATTATGGGAAACGGGATCGCTTCGAACTGTAGGAGAGGTTCTTTTAACTCCCGTCTAGACTTTTCAAGGCAAAATACTGATGAGCCCTTTAATGTTTGTGCAAAGACACAAACTGTGTGAAAAAACATCGCCACCTCAAACAGCTTAAGACTCCTTATCACACATTCACAAAAAAAAAAAAAAAGAAAAAAAAGGAAAAAAAAAAAAACTTTAAGCCTCTCGCGCTCACATCCCTATTGTTAGTCACAGGAGTAAGGTTTTCTTTCATAGCTGGATACTTGCTTCATCTGTCACACTGATTAATTAACAGCTCACAGTATGAGCCCTGAGCTTAAATAGCCTACTGAAATGAGGAGGAGAGATCAGCATTAATATTCCATAAAACGCTGAAGAGGAAAAATGCTTTCTCTAGTATGAAGGGATCTGTCTATTATAAAAAAAAATTAACTAATTTTTGTTTGACTACATCACATGCTGGTTGGGAAGGAAAACTGTAGTGGAAGATTAGAAGAAAAGTTAGAAAAGACTTTAGGTATTTTACATTAATCTGGTGGAAAGAATCAGATCCAAAACACTAAAGAAATAGCTTTCACCAGGTTAAAAAAAAAAAATCGCGATTTTTTTTTTTTTTTACTACAAAATCCACAAAGTTTATCGACACACAGTAAACAAGCCTATAAACATGCTAACATTGCTTTTGCAGATGCATGGGGAAAAGGTATGCAATTGCAGGAGATGGGGGGGGAACCCTTAAACCGGTAGCTCTTTTTAGCTGAAGTATTTGTAGGTTGTGCACGCACACCTTCCTCGGGACTGCGAGGAGCTCAGCAGTCGTTTTCAGAGCCTGCCTTCCAGCAGCCACCAGCGCGCCCCTCGCCCGAGCCCCCGCAGCGCTGCTGAGCGGGCAAAACCCGCAGCTGGCGGCGGCAGCGGGAGCCCAAACGGGCCGGCGGGCGCCGCTCCAGCGGCGGGACGCAGGAGCGGGCCTTTGGGGACGAGCCGAAACGCTGCCTGGCCGCTCCCCCCGCGGCCCCTCTCGCACGGCCGAGCGTCACGGCGGGCGGGAGGGGGAGCTTCCGCCCAGCCTGAAAAAGCAGTTTCAGTCATGAAAACCTTCAGCTCAGCAAGATCCAAGCTCAGAGTTCACTGCTCTCGCTCTAAATCATCTCCTGATAATGCTGTGCTGCGCACGCAACCAAAACAAAGCAAAAACAGCTTTTTAACTCAAATGGGTTTGAATGCGTTCACTATTAAGGGTCTTTCCCCAGGGTGTCATTAAACAAAAAAAAAAAAATGCAATGAGTTTAAAACCCTGGCACCTAAGCGCTTCCAAGTCTGCAAGTTTTTCATAGCTAGTTTACTGCTTTTGGCCTGTGAGGCCGTCGGGACTGGCGGTGACCACCGAGCTGGAAGGGGCCCGCCGCCGAGCCGCGGGATCGGCGCGGAGGCGAACGCAGGCAGGCGCGGGGAAGAGCACGGCAGACGCGCTGCTTCTTGGAGACTAGGTGATCGGGAAGTTGGGATAAAGCACAACTGATGATGGGAAAATTCGAGACCATTTGAGCTTCTTGTTAATTTAAGCGTAAAAAGGATGTTTACAACAACAGCACGGAAGATTAAAAGCTATCAATTATTTTAAGCGAGGATAGAAGTGATTCCAATCTATTAGGACTTCGGAGCAAAAGCAGCTGCTTTTAACAATAACAGAAGCTCCCATCAGACCGGGAATTTTGGAGGCAGAGGCATAGAAATGAGGCCTTACTAGTCAGCAGGGTTTGCAAAATGCTCGCAGCTCTGGTAATTACTGCTCATCAACATATAGCATGCTTGCAAAGCCTCTGCTTATAATAGCCCTTTTCTTTTACGTGAGGCTGCCTCTGCAGATCTGGCAACAAGCAACAGAACCACCCAAATTCAACCCAAGGCTTTGAATCTTTCAGCAGAAACGCTAGCCTAAAATAAGCAGAACATAGGAAAGATTATATAATGAGAATGCTAAAAATGTAATTAAATGCCCAGATTCTTAAATTTATTCAAGGCACTCTTTAAAGAGTGGCCCACCCTCTCCTTCACTCCCTGGTATGTGCAGGGGACAGGTTACACAACGGAGGGCGAAACGCAGCCGCGGCGCGCCCAGCGCAGCAGGCGTGGACACCGCGGGCGCTGCCCGGCCCGCGCGGGGTCCCCGCGGAGGAGCCCCGCTCGGCCCGGCGGGCTCCCCGCCGCGGGGCCGGGGCCCTCGGCGCTCCCCCTCGCCTCCCCGCTCCAACGACGGGCACGCAGTCTCTTTGCTAGCGAGCAAAACGACTCCAAGGTATCCAGGCTGATCGTTACACAGGGTTTGGGGAAAACTAGTCAGGAGCACTGACAAAGAAAAACAAAGTCTGTTCCGAGACACAGCCATGCTTTCCTCATCCCACACGAGGCGGAGGGCTGGGGACACAGGAACGAACCTCGAACACTGCATGCTAATTTAGCTACCAGCTTAACATTTTATTTATTTTTAATTAAGAATTTCTTCACAGTCCTTTGGCTGTCCCCCCATCCTCCCACTTACTAAGTCCAGGCATTTTCCAAACCACTGCAGCCAGACGGTTGTCGTTTCGGCACCACTTCCCGTCGAGCCGTCGCTCAGCCCCTCCTCGCGCCGCATTCCCACCACCACCACCACCACCACCGCAAGGTCCTCCCCTCTGCGCTGAGGAGCACCGTCCTCCCCCGGGCAGCCGTTCCCGGGCCAAACCAAAGGCTCTGCTTCCACCCTCCCTCCGCATGGCCTCCGTTCTCCGCCAGATCAAAGGGATGCAAGGGGCTCGCTGCCTGCCTTCCCTCGCTTCATCTCCTCAGCCACGCACCCTCCTCTCCGTCCCGGAGACCACGCTACCCGCAATGTGCTTGCTCCAGACCCTCTCCATAAAACGCTTTAGGACAATATCCACAGGAGCCGGAGAGCCTGGCAGGGCCGTGCTCCAGTGCTGCACCGAGTGGCCAGGAGCTTCCCACGGCATGGAGGACCCGAGCTCTCAACTCGTTGCAGAGACGCGAGAAGAAATCTGTATCCACCCCCTTGATCTTCCTACTGCCCCAGTTCTGCGCGTGGCGCGGTTTCTTTGACGCTTTCGTAAAGCTGATCCCAGCCTCCTCCTGTCCTCCGCCCAGAGGGAAGAGAACTGCTCCGCTTAAACACAGACCAAGAAGAGGAAGCGATCTGCTCGCTGATTTCCTGAAGTATTGCAAGAGAAGGAGACTTAGCTCCGGACAAGCTCTGGAAGGAACAGTAAGAGCAGAGCTGTATTTAAAAAGAAAGAAAAAAAAAAAAAAAAAAAAAGAGTAAAGGCTGCAGTTATTGACCAGGTGGAAGAGACAGAACAGACAATGAAATAAGAAATGAGACTGGATTTATGAACAGGGATTAACGAGCAGGTTTTACTACAGCTGGTAAACTCATTCTGCAGGCTAACAGGAGTCTTCTTGTGAGGAAAAATAGTATCAGACCGTAGAAACACCATGACAGTTGAAAAATACTATCACTTAAATTCACATAAATACCTGTCTCATCCCTCACTCGGCTAACACCATTTCTATCTGAATGCTTTTAAAGAGTACTTGAAGAGGACCGAATCTTAGAATTATTTCAATCTACAAAAGTCACAAAAAGTGAAAACGACATCTTGCATCTTCATCCAACAGCTATCATTGCAACTGAGTTCATTTTAATGACCACATGTCCTGGCAATATGCGGCACAGTGTAAAAAGCAAGGAGATTTGTGTTTTGTTTGGCTTTGGTACAGTGTAGGTATTTGGCATAAAATTTACTAGCATTAATGGCCATTATGTAATTAAAGCACCATGCCTTGCATTGAACATTCAGTTTTAACACCATTTAAGCACTGAGGTTTAGGGTGACTTAATTCCCGAGGGCTTTTTCCCCCTCTATGTCTTATAAAATAGGGGAATAACGAATGTGAGATTTTCAAAGCTATCCACAGAATTCAGCCTTGCATGTTCCTCCATTACCTGTAATGGAGAAGGTGCAGCTACACGTACAAGATGGATCCGGAAATCTCAAAATGTCTCCTATGAAACTGCATGAAGATTAACTCCACAAAACAGTCTTAATAAGCATATGCTTTGTAATTATAAATATTCTGCAGACCACAAGCTCTTCAGAGTGGCATCATGAGACTACTGAAAAGTACAGATTTGACAAAATGACTTTAGATTTAACATACCATACTTGCTTGATGCTAGACTTAATTCACAGATCCAGTTTAACAAAGCAACTTTGATAAGAAACTCAAGCATTTGTTAGCTGGGTGCTGGCATTTTCAACCCTGAATGCCAAGGACAAGGCGGCCTTAGGGACCCCATCACCTAATGCTTTGCATGTCAGGGTAAGGGGACAGTCGATTGTGTAGTTTCCCCCACATCCTTTGAACATCACAGCCTAAGGATAGGCTAATTTGCAGACCTATTAAACCCTGCAGGGCTCTTTTTTTTTTTCATATTTCAGCAGGATCAGGATCTACAGCTGTATTTCTTTCCGAGCAAGATTTCTGAGTATTTAGTGTATCTAAGTAAAGGAGAGTTTGGGGTGGGCGGTAGGGGGAAGCTAAGGGAGCACATGACCACATGCGTGTTTTTAAGACAGAAAATAAATTGAAAGCTGCACTGTAGGAAGAGAACTGTGTGTACAGGTTTAATACTTGATTTTTCAGAGGATTTTACTAATACTATTATCTACAGCACTGATAAGCAATAATACTTGCTGACAAGTAAGCCTACAGCTTACTTTCTGGTGAATTCTTTGTTTTGTATGTCTGAATAATCTCACCTGAACAGCAAACCAGAAGAGCAAGAAACAAAATACCACAGTTCTGCTTGTGATTAAGATATTGAAAGTAAGGACACTTACTTTCACACACACACAATATATTGTCTTAGTTTAATTTTCTTAATAATCTAATTTCTTTCAGAGCAGACTTGAAGCACAGTATACTATACTTGAAAAATCCAAAGAAAATAATTAGTACAAAAGCACTGACAGACCCTCATAGACATATTAGCAATTTTCCCTTGGGTAATCCACTGGGAGGATCAACTATTGGCTGATATATTGGGCATATCCTGAGCTATCAAACAAATATCTTATTTCTGTGTCTTCCAGAGGCATCACGACAAGGCTGCAGACCAGCAAACGAAGCTAAGCGAGGGTAATTCGACCGATGCCTTGTGTCAGCGCCCCAGCAGTCAAAGCACGTTATCAGGTCTCCAAGGTATGTCCTAGAGATTAGTTGGTTCTGCTACACAATTACCAAGTGATTAAAACAAGCTATTTTCTTTGATTACATTAAAATACTTGCAGTATTGACAGTTATTACCTTCTGCAGTGGAGCGTATCTTCCCTAACTGATGTTGTTTACTAGTGTTTTATTGACAACGTGTCACCTCAGCCACAGATGGGGCAGTACAGCAGTCTCAGACACAAGGAAAGAGATGGTTAAAAACTCTACCTGTCTCACCCGGGCCAATACAGCAAGCACATCCACGTCACAGAATGTACAAGAGTGTTTGAATGAAAGTTCTCAGTTTTGGTTTTGTTTTGGCTTTTTTTTTTCCTTCTCCGTTTTTCCATTTCAGACCAAGCCTGTAAGCCTTTTCCAGAGAAATTAACAAAACAGTGTGGAGACTGAAATAACAGACTAGAGTTTAAAAGGCTATATTTTTGTTGTTAGAACAGAACCAGAGGTAAATGATGCCTTCTAATAAGGCACATGAAAATCTCAATTACAGAAATCATTATTTTTAGGCACTATGTGCCATTTTATATTCTTAGCAGGATGTTTTTCCATCTCATCACGAGTTTCCAAGGCTGTTCGGTATTTTTGTATATGCAAAGCATATTTAAGGGCCCCCAAAAAGATCTACTAATTAAAAAAAGCCTTGTCAAGTGGTCAGACAGGCTGGAACTAGAGGATTATAGGTAAGAGGGATGAAATGAAGGCTTGGAAACTGTAATTTCTCTTTCTGTGGTAGCAGCGGAAGCAGCTGTTACAGACAGGCAAATTAAAGATGTGGCTGCCTAAGCCAGCAGTCTGGGAACAAGACTCTGCAAAACATGACAGCAAGTCATCTGCACCCGACTCTTTAAAAGCCAGAAGTGCTGATCGCTTCTTTTGCTCGCTCTGTTACTCTTACCTGTCACAACTTGCCCTCCAGCTGGTACCCTTCCAGCCCTTGCTCACCAGTTCTAATTTCCTACCCTCGTCTTGGGGAGTCAATAGCAATTCCTAGATCTTTGGACAAGTGCTTCAGAGTGGGAGTTGTCAGTAAACAAAAAAAGACATGTCTAAAAGAAGAGCAGGTGAAATAACAGAGTATCGATTCAACTCTTCTTTGCATAGGCAAGTTGTTCGACAAACAGGTGAAAACAAACTTCCCATATTGAACGATGTTTACTGGACTTGATGAGAGCAGTGTCATCTGCCCAGTATATTCAGTGCACAGATAAAAAAAATTTAAGTTTTCAGATTAAAAAGAAAATCACTACCCTGTTTTTCAAATACACTGGTTAAATGATTCTTTTGACTATGTTTGGACCTTTTCTTGCTTGTTGATCCAGTTTCAGTTTGGGGGAAGGGGAGGAAAGAGGGGGAACAAGAAGGGAACATTCGCTGTACCATGAACTAATGGGACTGTGTATTACTTTCCATCTCTGTAAGTGATGCAAGTTCTATAAACTAGTGCAAAACAAATGAAAATCACTATAAAATTACTTTAGCCTTATACCTTTCCTCTACACTAGATATGGGCTTCTCACAATTAGAAGAAAACCTTATTGCCCAGAGAGGTTGTGGAGTCTCCTTCTCTGGAGATCTTCAAGGCCCACCTGGACACAATCCTGTCTAATATGCTCTAGGTGACCCTGCTGAGCAGGGAGGTTGGACTAGATGATCTCCAGAGGTCCCTTCCAACCTTACTGATTCTGTGATTCCATGATCCTATTACCTAGCTTGGACAGCTTTTAGATCAACTAGTGTTACTAACCTAGAATTCCTCAGTTTGCATTATAAACCTGTAGACTATTTTTGATCTCAGATTATGCCTCATGAATGCATATCACCCAATCCATTTCCTTTGTGTGTAGTCGTAGTCAAAGCAAAACCATCAGCTAAGATTTGCTGCAGATGCATTTTAAGTGCTGCCACTTCAATACTTCTCTAACAGTATTGTTAATAATGTTGCTGCATTGAAACATTGCATCTGATTTGAGGCGCTCTCAGTTTCTGCAAACAATGCTTCTCTAAAGAAGTTTCACAAATGTTAATGAGATGCATATAACAGATGCAAAACTGATCTAGAGAAATTAAACAGTTAAGTGCTGCACTTCACATGGCAAATCAGTAGAAGTTAGCATTTCAGGTGGGCACGTGGGCCTCTGTCTGATGCTTTTGCCTGAAATTAATTGCCATCTTGCATTTTCATACAAGTCTAAATTAAGAATATGAGAGAACAGCAAAAAATTCTGAAGGTTAAACTCCACGTTCAGTGTAATCCTTTTTTAACAGAAACAGTGGGAATTTGAGGCAGTTCTTTACATCTCCTCCCACATAGCTGCTCTGCTTCGTAAGCAGAAGCCAGCTGCTGGTGCTTTCAGGTCTAGCGGTTAGCTGACATTTACCATTAGTTTATGCTTTCCGTTCTATCTTAACAAGAAAAAGGGCTAGAAATTCACTTTTGAGGAGTAGAGATTGTATCTTTACATTTCTGCTTCCCTCAAATTGGAGGGGACTGCAGGCAAGGTTTTGTGGCAGGCCGTAAGCGGAGGACAAGAGGACAATTTGATGCACCAGAACAGAGGACGACCCAGGAGTCCTGGCTTTACTCTTAGCAGCCTGGTCACTGGACAGCACTTTGCTGCAGCACTTGAGTAGCAGCACTGATTTTGCTCTTTTCCCTTTCAATCTCAGTCTCTAAAGAATGCAGTTTAGAGTGATGATTACATTTATAACTCGACAAACTTGGCAGCATTCCTTTAGCAAATGCCACGAGCACACACAGTCCTGCATACATACCCATGATACAGTTGTTTGTTGGTAAAAACAAGAGAAATGAGGGAGAGAGCTCCCAGAGGACATCACAAAACACTTCACTCACAGAGCAGGGAAAGCAAACCAAACTGAAATCTATACGAACTAAAAGATCAAATCCATCAAGTTCTGCAAACCACCACATACTGCACCCACAAACACTGTCATAAGAGCTACAGTTTAAAAGAAAAAAAAAAAAAGAAAAAAATACCACCCTGGGGGCGAGGAGGAAAAAGAAAAAAGAAAAGCAGACAGCCACCCATACATGCTATGTTACAGTCTTAATATCCAACTATATTCACAGAAAAGCACACAGATACAGGTCTGCTTAAGATTTTTGTCCTTCTGAAATTTTTTTCTTGAGAAGAAACTCAGTTATGAATTTTAAGTATATGAAAGTTCAGATACCAAAACGCAGATACAATATATTGGTGTCATGGCTACTATTTGAACAGTTATTTTGAACTTCTACCCAATCTACCCCACCCCACCCCCCAAAAGAAAACAAAACAACAAACCCCACATAATTACGGATTTGTTTCCTATAAAACAAGCTCATACATGAAGAGATCAAGAAAATGAGGGGGAGAGAAGCGATCTGATTAATAAAATCCCCCCCACACCCGATTCAGGGAGTAAGTAGTTGTGCAGTGTAGCTGACAGGCCACAAACTTCACTAAGGAGCTGGGCTCAGGAGTCAGTCAGCTGGCAGTGCTCTGTGCATATAATAGACTTTCATAGAATAGAAATCCAGGGTACGTAGCCTTTCACCTGATGGCATTTACCACTGAAGAGCCCTAAAAGAGGCAACACTAACAGGATTGCTGTAGCTGTTACAAGGAACTTGGCACATGCAGTTACTTGGAGGCTTTTTCTCATGTGCTCAGGAGCCGCAGAGAAAGCCATCCCATGCAGCTTAATACAGAGTGTCAGAAAATACCATGCTGGGTTTCTTTCCTAGTTCTAGGTTAAGACATTTGAAGACATCCATGATCATATTAAAAGATTCTTTCTTCCATCGTAGACTAGGCAGTTACGAAAATCATACCAGCTCACATCACCTGCGGGAACTCGGGGGTGCAGCTGTTCACTGCACGTGTTACGCAGACAGCACTAAGAACTGTAAAAACAGGCCAAAGCAAAACCAAGAAGGACCTGAAATGAGAACTTTCACATAGGTAACTCGAACAGACGTTGAAAACAATCTTCTCTCCAGCAAGCTGAAAGCGTTGAGAAAAGCAGTCTGCAGCAATCCACACACAATAGGTCTTGAACATTACTTCCCTTCATTGTGTATTGCACTTACGGGGCACTAGATTTTTCTAAACAGAATCCAAAGCATACTTTCAAGTCCAGCCAAACATCTGCATGTCACAGCAGCCTTTCAAGAGAAAGTTTCAGTGCTGTATTTAAAGAAAAACTGAAATGTTTTTAAAAGATCTAATGCTACCTCCTCTTGTTCCTTTGAATTAAAAAGGAAGAGCAGTTTATTCTGAAAGTAGGTAGAATCTAATTTAGAAGTGATCTGTTCTAAAGAAAAAAGCACCAGTCTCTAAACAAGGTGAAAACCCATCTTGAGATGGATGACAGTCCGTTTCTTTTTGCAATATAATAATTCAGAAATTCATGAAGACATATTTTACTGATAAAAGTGTTGAGAAGAAAAACATTAAAAAGGGCATCCTAACAGAGCATAATCCAACCATAAGCGTTCTTCATACACTGACACAAGCTTTACAGAAATCAGACATACCTGTGCTCAAGTACATTTAAGATTTTATATATATACGTAATGTCCTAGCCAGTGTACTGCATCTGGACACAACCCTGTCTACCAAGCTCTAGGTGACCCTGCTGAGCAGGGAGGTTGGACTAGATGATCTCCAGAGGTCCCTTCCAACCTTACTGATTCTATGGTTCTATGATCTTTTGGAAAAGACCCCACTGATTTCATTCATCATTTCTACTTGGAGAGAGATGCTGTAATATTCAGTAAAGTTAGGGCTTTGTACATTTCTGCATGAATTAACAGGACGGATTTAGACATGTCACATTGAATATTTTCTCCAACATAAAGGGTCACATTGGCCTAATAAACAGGAATTTTCCCCCTTATATACTGTACTATAGAGTAGTTTTCACATTGACAGCATTAATTCTAGTCCTCACTGTGTGTACTATCAAGTACGCATAAGTGTGCAGGACAGGAAGATGCTTCTATGCAAGATTCAATGGAATAAGGGCAAGAATTTTCCACTGCTCCAAACAGAGCTCTTCAACCACAACTGCAATGCCTTCCTCTCTGCACATACACAGCTGCGTCACTTCATCGCTAAGAGGCCAGGTCTGCTCTTTATGAGACACCATAAGCAACAGAACTGTGTATTACTGTTAGGGCTGATCAGAAAAGTTTGTTTCATAGAGTGATAGAGAGGACTGAAAAGTTTGCTTTGCATCAGATGAAAAAGAGGTACTTACATTATTTTTCTTTTGGGCAAAGGAGATCATGGCAAAAGAAAGGGTAGAATAGAAAACCTAGCAGCATGATCTCTTCCCAGATGGATAGCAGTCTGACAGTTAAGACGTTCACACAGAATATTGGAAACCCAGGTTTCCAGGCCCTTCTCCAAAAATAACAGAGCTCTGACATTCCGGAGGCATACCATAAACACCGGGCTATCAATCGCTCCGGGGCAGCAAGGCGGGGGGGGGGGGGCTTTTTTTTTTTTTAATTTTTTTTTCCTCATGCAAAAAGCCTCCCCAGAAAAATATCTGTGGAAAAAAATGTATTTCTTCAAAACATTTTAGGTTTTCACCCACAGGGGGAGGAAAAAAATAAAAATAAAACTGTCAACCAAATGTAGTTAGCATATTTCTGACAATGCAAGGAAATACTAACAGAATGAGAAAAACACACCTTCTACAAAGTTCTAATGCTGCCTTTAATCATATTACAAGCATAGAGCGCTAACTTAACAAATTAATGTTACACAGTTGGACCTTTAGATCAAACAGAAAGAATGAAGATCTTGATCCAATAAAAGCATGTTATAGAGTATAAAAATACTGCTGTTTAAACCATGCCAAGTAATTTCTTGTGCTTGAACCTAACAAAGCTTTCTTCTTTGAGGCAGAAATATATATTTCCCTTAAAAAAAAAAACACTAAGGCAACACACAGTTCCACTGCTTTGTTAAATGCATTCTATTTTGTTTTTATTTCTGCACATAGGAATTTTCTTAGGCCACTTTCTTTGCATTAGTAATAGTTGAGAGAAAAAAGCAATCACATCACAAGTTTGCATTTCACAGAAGACCAGAAACCTCAGAAAAATCACTGTGTGGCTGAAATACCTGCTGGGCAAAATTATCGTGTCAATATTACACAAAGCACAGCACAATTCTTTATACTTTAAAGAAGTTTCATATCAGGTGGTGAAAGCTAAATCACTTCTTTCTGCTGCTGAATGACTTTTTCCAGTATCCTCTCTTACAATGCTACTTACGTCTTAATATTCTGGATATATACCTGCTGCAAGAGGCACACAAAATGCAGCTGTAGTCCACTGCACAAGAGGGAGAAAGGGAGCTGCTTATGTGGACCCCCACACCTTCCATTTCTCTCTCAGCCTCCTAAACTCCACTATAATTGCTTCAGGACACAAAAGTCAGAACTAATTGAGTTTAAAAACTACACAGACGCAGCCTCATTTAGGAGATGCCTCTGGGCTTGCTTGAACATTTAGCAATAAACCAAGATCGCAGACAGTAGATGTCCAGTTCCACAGACCCAGAACGACACTTTTCTGCCTACTCCTAACTCTGTACAGCAAAGTATGCTTCTCGGAATTTGAGAACCATCATCTTGATTTTTCCTTACTGATAGCAGAGCTGTATATTGTTGACAGACACTATCATCTTAATTACAAATTTCCATTAAAATACTGTAGTAGGATCATCAAAAAAAAGGACCTGCTTTTGTAGGGTCCTCCCTCCCCCTTTCTCCCCCGCCCCAAAAAAGAAAATTAAAAAAAAAATAAAAAACCAAAGTTTTACCTTTTCAACCTGCTTAGCTGGAAAAGAGATAAAGAGATGCACAGAGTTTAGGAGCAGGGAGGGGGGGGGGGAATTCTCCAGTACCAGGTGAGTGAGCCCTAGCCATGTTTCCTGCACAGTGTGATTGCTCTACACTGGAAGGTGACGTGCAACAAACATGAAGTAGGGAGGAACTGACAACACCCTGAAGTTAAAAGGCTAAGCTTAGGGAGCATAAGCACATAGATGTCTCTTCCTCCTGCATTTAAGCTATTAAGTTTTAAAAAACGTGTTTGTTTACATATTAGACATTTCTCCTCAAGGGAGAGGCAGATGGAAATTTCATTAGCTTCACAGTACAGCCATTCCAAAGCTTTGCTTACTGTATGTACATAAGATGAAAATAAAGAAATTAACTCTTATTATTCACCTTTACAGAAAAAGTAGAAAGATGATCTAAGGCTGTCTCCTGAATACGTAAATCCAGCCCTTAAGCTAGCCCCTTCAGGTACCAACAGGGCACGAACTACAATAAAAGCTGCAGATTCAGTTCAATTAATCCATGCAGTTTCATGCAGTCTGTGTGTGCTAGCTACGCTACAGTAATTATACTATTTGTGGGATACAAATAAAACACCTCAAGCCAGACCTTTCAGGTTGAGTTTCTAGGAACACTTCAATATATTGAAGAGGTTGCCCCCCCCCCACACACACACACTCGCTGCAGCCGTAACTTGGACTTTTTGATCAACATGCCAGCAGCACATTGGGTTGGCCAACAAAAGCTAGAGCCTCATTTAGCACTATATGGCTCACTAAACAATAAATAGAAAGTGTTGCAATATTAAAAGTAAAGTAAAACTTCCTTTCCCAGAAATAATGCTCAGTTTCCTGCACACAGCACTGCTAACAATATCACGGAGTCATTTAATAGACATCAGTCCAATGTGATTTAGTTCAAACGACATTTCCTGATCCTTCTTAAAAGCAATCCTTCTTAAAGTGGCCATGATTAATACCCTTCGGATTAACACAGAGGTGCAGATCTCCATCTCCCTTGCAAAATGAGAACTATACTTCACTTTAGATCGTACTTCAGAACGGCCTGGTCAAAAAACAAAAAAACACCAAAAAAAACACTACACACACACACAAAAACACACCACACACACAGAAGCGGTCTGTTACATAAAGGTATCAACTTATTCACAGAGATTCTGGAAAAAAAATCCCTTTAACACTTCTCTGAAATTTTCGATTTATTGAGAGAAAAATCAAGGCAAATTTTTCATATCTTCTCCCCACTTGGAATTGTAGGCCACAGGCAGGTCATAAGAAGCTACTATTCATCTACATGTTGTTAGCAACGAGCAGTCCTGTAGAAAATTAGCATTTGGTGTTCTTCTGCCGTAAGTGATGATTAGCTAGATCCAGAGAAACTTTCTGCCCTTGATCAGCTGCTTATTAGCACATTTAAATCATTTAGATGATCTGCAGAGATAATATAAAACAAAGAACCAACAACCAGAATATCCGTAGCATTTACTAGAATAGTTAGCGGTGGAAGGAATCCAGGGGCAGCCCCCAATCCTGTCATGAACATGCTAAAGGAATTTGAACACATGTGCACTGAACCACGGTAGAATGTATTCCAAAATTAGCCCTTGATATTCCTGGCTTTTTGCTTAAGTTGTTCTCATGTTCTTTGTTGTAGCAAGTCCAGGTTTTATTATGCTTTTGGTGTCCTGTAAGAACAGCCCCACTTAGCAGTGGGAGGAACACCGGTGTTGAACATCTAGAAACACTTCCATAGACAGGTTTCCTTCTTTTCCTTCCATATTCACACTGCAATTACAACTCATACTAAGAAAGTGAGTAAAGTAACAAATAGCAGCTTTTGATCATTGGATATGTTATCTTCTACACTGCCCTAAGCAGTAGCAAATTTCCCCCTTAGAGCAGATTAAAGATCCCATTATTATGTTCTCCAGTCTAAGCGCCGTTTGCACTTGAGTGCTACGAAGGCCTTAGAATATTTTGTGCCCACATCACTGCAGCCACACTGAAGGAATTAAGGCATACAGAGTTATCAGCCAAACCGTATCCCTGCTTCCCAACAGTCCCAGCCCGTTCATCCCACACCACAGAACAGTAACATCTGGAAATCTGCTATCCCATTAGCAGCTGGGACTACGGTGCTGGATCAGGAAGTGAACTGCTCTCCTCAGGGTTTTAACTGCTGCAGAATACGCTGCGGGCTTTGAGCAGAAAAGTAACAACCACATACTTGCACACAAAACATCTCTTAATAAAGTTATGTAAGTGCATGAGACACTTGTATGACATGGAAACATTGTGCATATTCACTGCATGTTTAAACACATTTGAGAATGAAGAATAGCTTCCTTCCATTTCAGGAATTATTCCTGCAGGACCAGTATAAAATCATAGAATTGAAATTTCATCAAATTAAAGAGCAGTTTGGGAAAAATGCTAGCCACTACTTCTTCCAAGTTGTGAGGAATAACATGAAGCCAAAGGACAGACGGTCTGTGGCAGTAAGTACAAGAAAAGACTTATTTCTCTCCAAACTGGACTTTTCTCTGAAAGTCTGTGACCCCTCACAGGTACCAGCAATTCAGTTTGAGAACATCTGTTAAAATACCCATAAGCATGTCCAGACTCTACTATTCTTGCAAACACTTCCACTAACTTGAACAATATTCTAGCATAGGTGGTTAAACTCTAGGTAAATTCTAGTTTTCCATGAGTTTCAAGAAAGATTAAGGATTACCAGCCTGCCAAGCCTTTTGTAACAACACGGGCTCTATGGAAAAAACTGTATCCTTTTTTTCCAAAAGTCACCAGTAATTTGCAAGAATTTTGACAATCTATAGTCCCCTTTGACCATTTTGCACGTGGCATATGTAAATTCTGTAAATGTAAGATATTTCATATGCTTCAGCTCATTTTTAATCACAGAAACTAAACAAGCAGATATTTACTCAAATTTCACACCCATAGATTGCACACCTATGCATCTAATATATCATTAATTGTAAACTATGTCACACACACACACATTTGCAAAATACAGATTTTGGAAAGTTCAGTGCACACACACACAAAAATCAGTGGCCTCTAATTATTTGAGATAGTAGATTTGTCAGTACTAAGTAGGAAACAGGCTGTTTTAATCACTGTTGCTAGCCAGAGTAACAAAGTGCAATCACACTGAGCCAAAAGACTTTGTAAGTAACGATTCCTATGAGATAGGGGGTGTGGGAGGAGGGAGGGAGGAGAGGGACTCCTCCCCCCCCCCCCAAAAAAAATACAACCTGCAGTAGGAACTAAAAGAACCTGAAAACTCATTTGCTTGTATTATGACTTCTGTTGCATAATCGAGTAGAAAGACATACTATAATATAAACAAGGGATAAGAACATTGGAAAGGTAGTAAAAGAAGAAATTTGAAAAGTACAGGGAGAGGAGAAAAGAAGTGAGATTTTCTCAATACTTTTACCTAAAGAGTTAAAATTTATTTGTGACAATTCTGAAAAACTGATGACAAAGAAAGTGATCTCTGTAAGACAGAAGCAGTGCAGTTCCCCAACATGCTCCAAGCTTGCACCACTTAATTTGCATTTGCTGTTGGAAGTTTATACCAGAATTTTAAACTTCCTAGATTTATTACTTTCTGGATAAAGTTTTTAGACTTCCTGACAAATAAACCTTATTTAAAGCCACTAAGCATTTATTTGAAAAGACAGAAGGGGGGGGGGTGAAGAAAAAAAACAAAACATGATTTAGTACAACTTACAAAGGCTGCATTCTTTTGTTTGGATTCTAACGCTATGAAGAAATAATACATCTTTTACCACAGTCTCCTGCTAGAAATGCACTTGAAACAAGTTTCACTCGCATAGCATTTCTTCCTTCTCCTTTAAAATGCATACTAGGGGGGAAAAAAAAAGAAAAAGAAAAAAAGAGCTTCACAAGTAGCCCTGCACACATTTTGCAAGGTTCCCAGAGATCAGGAGCTGTTGCTGGAGAGACTCGTGCCGAATCTGGCGACCAATTCCAGCACACACTGTGCTAAGGAGTGTCAAGCGACTGGCTGCTGTGCGGGTGAGGAAACGTGCTTACTCCCATTAAGGCCAATGAGCTCAACAAAAGTCAGTTATAAATATAAAAAAAGTCCTTGTATAAAAAGAGAAAGACAGAGAGAGCGTGCGTGCAAGCAAGCGAGCGCATGAGCGCACGCACGAGCGAGGGAGAAGGCGACAGGACTGAGAAAACCAGAACGTTGCAGAGGCCTAGCGGGAACGAGCGGGGTTTTACGAGGGGGAGCAGCCACAGGGCCGAGCACCGGCAGCTTCTGCGAGCAGTCGCTCTGTGCGCTGCCTTGGTGAAAGCATAAGCAGCACGTTCAGAAGCCAACGAGCACAAAGACGACACAGTCGCAACTGTTCACAACGGCAAGCTCCACGCTAGACGCGTGAACCGGCCGTGGCTTAGTCAGAAGCACGAGCAGCCTCCCTTCACCTCCATCTTCCTAAGGAGACGAGCCAAGCAGCCCAAACGGGCCGCGCCCGCCGGCGCCGGCGCCGGGACGAGGCGAGGCGGAGCCCGCCAAGCCCAAACCCGCCGTCCTCGCCCCTCGGCGCCGCGGGCGCAGGCTCGCCCGAAGGGCCGCGGCGCGCCCAGGGGCGCTCGCGGCCGCCCAGCCTCCGCGCGGCCGCCCAGCCTCCGCGCTGCCGCGCTTTTCGGTGCCGTTAGCGGCGTCCGGGTGACGGACCCGCCGCGGCCACGTGGGCCGACGAGGCAGCACCCCGCGCCCGCGCCGCGCCGCCCGCTCTCGGTCAGATCCGCCCCGCCAACACACGCGAGGCAGCTCTACCTTCAGGTGCCGCAGAGGTTTTACACAGGTGGCCATGGTCATTCACCACATAGCCAAGACTCCCGTCTACATTCACGAAATTTTTTAGAGGTACAAATAATACAGGGCCAGGAAAAAAAAAATCATGTGAGAATTAAAACTGAAAACACAGGACATGGTTAGGAAGCCATAGAGAGAAGTTAGCAGAATTAAACTAGATCGGGTATATATTTTAATGTTAAGGGGATTTTTTTGTTTGTTTCCAGTTTCATTAATAGATCCCAGATATACTGAAACACTGTTTTCTGGAGTCAGACATCTACTTGCACATACTATTCACAATAACAAAAAGATATTAGCAATAACAAATATTGATTAAATAGCACTTTGTACTTTGACAGCATCTCAAATAAGAATACATTCATTTTCTAAATTCCTCCCCAGGTGTTCCAATGTTTTGTCTTTATTTTTGTCTTAAGTGAAAAAGGTATGATTTCCATTGCAAACAGAATTGTATTTTATATTTTTAAGAGTGACCTAGCTTGTTTATTTTCCTCCTGCAATTTAATGGTAAAGCATTCTATTTTAAACTTCATCCAAAACTACAGCTACAATGATTTGACACTGGATAGCAGAGTATAAAAGCAAGACAGAAAAAAAAAAAAAAAAAAAAGAAAAAAAAGAAACTATACATTCAGTCCTCTCACCATTCAAACAAAACATTAAACAGGCACTGAAGTTATCCACATATACAAAGAGCCCAAATAATATAAGGCTCCCTTGAAAATTGAAAGTGTCAATAGTCAAAAAGGTACATTTATTACTCCTGACCTTTAGAACAGAAAGCTCAGAGTGTCCTTCAGATATAAGAGTTCTTGTTAAGCAGCTGGCAGACAAAAACATGTAGAAATAGATCTGCTTTTTAAAGTCTTGTGAGGTTTATTGCTCTCTAGAGCATATCAAAAAAATCCATTATCAGACCAGAAAAGGTATTTAAAGCAAAAGGGGTCAGGAATACTTAATATTTTTCCGAGTGGCAAGCAAAATAGGGCTAGCAATTAGGTAGTCGCCACTTGCATGCCCTCTTTGTTCCAGTATCAGCTTCTACGTTACATTGCAGACTGCTATCAGTGGTTCCATATATATAAGCTTTGGAAACACAGCCATTACTACTCCTGGGACAGAAGTGAATCCTTAAATATTGTACAAAAACCCTTAAATAAAAGTACAAAAGCCTGAAACATCTTTACTAACAAAAGCCTCTCTGGACAGTTCCATTAAGCCTCCCTGATGTACATCCAACACAGCTGACGTCAAAGAGACTCCTGGAATAACTGAGCTCACATCTGATTGATTTTTAAATCTCTTCAGTGCATAATTTCCCACACCTTTTGGGGCAAACTATTCCAGTGCTTTGCCACCTCACTTTTCTCATACCTAGTCAGAATTTCCCTCGCCGTAATTTGTTTCCTGTTTCATAATTTCACCGTGCACCTCTGAGAAGAGTCTGGCTCCATCTTCTATATAACCCCTTCAACAGGCTGTTGAACAGCACAGCTAGTCCCTCCCTTATTATTTTCCTCCATCTCCTTCGGCCTCTGCGGGCATGTCAATAATATTCTGAGATAAACATGTAGTAAACACGTAGTCAAGCCTGTGCATAAGCCTGTATCAGCAGCCAATGACTGAAGTGGAAAATATCTACATTTGAGCTATAGCATTTAATTTCTGTACATTATTGTCTTTGCACTAAGAAACATCTATGATATGCCAGATACTATCCCATGGCAATTGCTGGTAAATGCTCTAAATTTAATACTCTTGTTAACATAGTGGTCTGCACTAAATGACTTGCTAATGATCACTGGATCTAGCCATGGATGATTCTTTGAAGATACTTTCAGTATTTCATCATTTTAATCTGACCACATTCATCAGTGCCTTACTAATATTTAGTTTCTCTTAAATTAGTGTCATTCATTAGAACTGTTTCAAAGGCTATTCAGAAGTTGGTGCAGTCAGCCTGGAATGGATTCATTCCAAGTACTGATGGTTTGTTCTGATGATTTGATCTGAAAAATCCTCCTTGCAGAGAAGTAATTAGAGTTGAATTTAGGAAAGGCTAATTAAAAGTCAGCGTAAAATGCCCACTTTAGTTTATTGAGAGCAATGAACTAAAGTAACAATAGGCCCTTCTGAAAAAAAAATTGCTCCAAAGACTTACTGTTTAGCCCAAAGCTACTCCTGGAACAATTCACTGCTTATAAGTGAATATGACAGACTCTGAAAAGTATTAAGAAATACTAGGTTTGATTTCTTACCAGTGTAGATTATCTGCATAGAGTTTGCCTCTCTCAGTTGGTTTGATAAAGGTGTGGATAGCTAGCCTTCAAGGAATGATAAAAACACTAGTCTCTTCAGATATTTGCTTGTAAAAAAGTGGTATTATATACTTTAAAAAAAAAAGTACACAGGAAATTCATGTTTGACCATAGCTGGATGTAGTTCATGTTTCAGAGGTAAAATGAAATCGCTTTAAACAAGAAACAAAAATCAAATGAGAGTAACCTGTCTATTTCTTTAGTCTTCTTCTGAAAGCACCTGTCCATCATTTCCACACGTGTGTATAACCAGAATTAAAGTAATTATGTTTGTCATAAACAGTCATGATATAACAAATATGACTTCCAATGCTTTCTTGCAGCTCTGATTTATTATGACTTTTAAAATATATATCGTCACTTTCTTCTGATCTACTATTGTAGAAGATGATTTTTTTTTACTGCTTTCTAAAAAAAAAAAAAAGAAAGAAAGAAAGAAAAAAAATAAGAAACACTCCCCTCTGAATCCCCTTCTTAAGAAGGGAAGAAAAGCCTCAGGTTCTCAGGTTAGACTATGCATTTCCATGATTCTCAGAAAATTAAATGCATTCCAATTATACCTTGTTATACAATTTTCATATCTTCCTTTCTAAAATTCAGAAAAAGGTGTATTATTAAACTTGAATGTATCAAAATAAAACATTTATTAGAAACTACGTTTCTAATAAATATAGATATTCATTTAGGAAGACACACAATTAAATGTTTAAACTAGTGCATTTTGAGGCAGGTTTTGGTTGTACAAAGTTAATAGAAACATGTCTTTACAAAAAACAATGTAAAAATAAATTGTTTTGCATCTAGGCTACGTAGATATGCTCTGTCAGTTCCATCAAATAGACAAGAAGATTTGACATATAGTAAGAGAATTTTTCAGTCTTTATTGGCAAAAAAATAAAATCTATTTTTCTAGCCTGTGAGATCTCCCTTTATTTAGACCTGTGTACATTCAGTCACCATTCATAATAACCAAGTTTTGAATTACCTGATAAAATACCTCTACACATTCATTTGCTTTAGGTAGCTAAGATAGACTTGGCTGTGTTCTGTAAACAAGCATTTTGCTTTCCTCCGTCTTTTAAACTAATATGCAACGGTAGCACAATTGCCTACAATACATAATCTGTGTAAAATAAAAATAAAATCCAGCAATGTAGAATTCAGTTTTTAATAGAGTTTTTAATTTATTTGACCTGCATAGTGAAGTAGCAAATACCTCTATCCAAAGATCTGAGATGGGACTCAATGCGACAGTGAAATAAGATCCCTTCCACCCTTACCAATTCTATGAAATGATTCTACGAAATAAGAAAGAATCTGTCCATTCTAGGCTTTGCATTAATTACCAGCACAGAGCTCTAGAGAAAGTTAGGGCTGCTATAACTGTTTTTTAAAAGAATATTGTTGTAGATTTATTGTTATGAAAATTATACAAATTAAAATTACTTAAGCTACCACAGTAGAGGGAATCTTCTGATCAGTAGTTACTTTTGCGAACTGACAACTTGCCATAAACACCCACTAGAGTGAAAGTGAATTAACATGATCCGAAGCATTTTGCTCAGCTCTTCTACAGACCTATTCCTAAGCTGCAAATTCTGACACATTTTTAAATCATGTACCTGACAGTTAAAACATCATCAGATTTCATGATTAAGTTCCTAGGTCTGATTTGAAAGAAATATGCAGACTCACACTTCTGGGGGGAAGGGAAAGAATCAAAGCCCACAGAAACACCTGTCTGCATCGTGCTCCATAGCACCATGCCTCTATTGCCCGATCTAGGACAGGCTTTCTGGGTTCTGTTTAGTTCTCCGCCCCCCACCTCAGCCATCTAAGAAAAATCAGAAAATAATGTGAATGTTGTATGACAGAAAAGCCAAACAAACCTAAATATAATCAGGTCCCAAGTGAGTATCCATGACAAGTTCACCATCAACTCGCAAACAGCACATTGAATTATCTTCAGTGTATGATTACCAACTTATCACGAGCCACAGACACGTAACACTGCAATGTATACACACAATCTATATTGCCACCGTTCACAACAGAAGGATAGCTCCTGAGGCTGTTATTTCCCCTCTGCCCATCTTTTGCAACGTGTTTCTCAATCTTATCATTAGACCTCAGCTGGAAGCACATGCTTATTGTCAGGCAGCATTCCCCCATAAACCCTCTCCTCTTTTTCTAGCTCACCATGAAGAGGAGATTCAGGGCACAGCACTATGGGGACAGAAAGAAAAAAGGTACAGAAGGTGGAGGGAAGAAGGACACAACAGAGTAGCTCTAGCAGAATTGTTTCAGACAGCGTTCACCTTAGCCAAAATAGCTGTGCCTCATCATTACCTACTGCACACCGCACCTCTCGTAAGAACAGTCATGTTTCCCCTGTTTGTGCACTCAGTCTCATTTTATATAAGCAACATTTGTTCTCCTTCATTATCTCAAATTAACATATAACAAATCAAACAAGACAGCAAAGTTCACATTATTGTACATTTTTATAATCCACTTTCCCAAGTATCCCCAAAGGCGTTTGGAGAGGAGTAACTAGATTGTTTTCGACTACTATATCTTCTGAAGGAGTAAAAAGTACCAAAAATACCAGTGTTAAGTTTTAGTAACAAATCAGTTTTAGAAGTACACTCTTGGTGGCTCTGATTTACCTGCTAAACGTCTTCCTGGAGGACAATCCAGCTGCAGAAAGTGCATCCCGAGTGCAGGTTGCTTGGCTGTGCTGTGTCATACATCACTCAAGAGTTCTCACTTCAGCATAACAAATGACATCAAGTCAAGCCTAAGAGGAAAACAGAACATCCAACAAAGAAGTATTAGCTTCTTAGTTGAGAACAAGAAGAGTCAACCAAACCCACAATCATTTAAACCCTTTTATTAATATGGGGGGAGGAGAAGGGGGAGGGTGAAAGGAGAGGAAGAAAAAAGTCTCCAGAAGGTACATCAGATCAACAAAAAGAATCAACATCTATTCTGAAAATATCTGTAGAGATTTATATCTAGTCAATTCCATACAGTACTCAGAACTCTGTATGTAAAGGACTCTCAGAAGTCAGCATGGTGAAAGAGCTCCTACACTAGCAGGGGCATAATGAGGCAAGTCATGAGTCTAGAACCGCAGCCTTGAAACTCTGGATTTCATACTGCTCCCTGCTGCCATTACTGCAGTAAGTCCAGGACCTCTCACTGGAGCTCCGTGCTCCAAGTACTCCTTTGGCAGCCGACCAGCGAGAGGTGCGTCGCTGCCCCCCTCTCCAGGGACGGCGGGGCACAGAGGGTCTGCATTCACATTCCACAGCATGGTCGACACGATCACGAACCCAGATCCTCCCCTACCCTGCTCCTCGTGCTCTGACACGAGGACGGCTCTCAAACACCTCCACAATAAGCTTTTACACTTTGCAACAGGCAATAAAATATTTAGCTGGCTACACCGAGTAGCCACAGCTGCAGCTTGTTACCCAAGACCTCAACCTCAGAGGGAGAGATCCTGGGTTTCACGTCCTGCTCCTGTGAGCAGGGGACCCCACGCTTGCCCACCTTGCATCCCAGGCCTAGGCAGTGACCAGTCCTGGCAGCAGACAGGTCCGCAGCTAGCAGCTTGGGGCACCTCCATAGCGAGGCAACCGCTCAACAGGGGGCTGAGGATTTTGGTTCGGGGTTTATGCACTCAGTGAGGGTTAATAACTTAAGCTAGGTGCAGAACATGCTTAAGCAAAGTAATGCAGCTTGATCAGATTCCTATTAGACTGATTTTGCAATTTTAAGACTAAATACACTTAGCATACATGAATGAAAAAAATTCTTTCTATTCTGTCTCATAAAAGAAACTGGCTATCAGTATTTTGGGGAAGGCTCCTGGATTCTACAACAGCTGGAATTATTATTTTTTTCCTAATTGCATTTATGGATAATGATTAAAAAAAAGATCTGTTTGCACTGTAGATTCAGCATTACTTTTTTTCATTTTAATTTTAATATTACACCATTTTAGCTTTCAGTATGCCAAGCCCATATAGACATCATCCAGTTGATGAAAGAAAAAGGTTGCTGAACAGCAACCTTTATAGGTATTCTGCTGGCTGAAGTTCTGTGCATGTGCAAGGCACTTTGGCAGCAAAATAGTTGAAAACTGGTTGTTTTCTTAATAAAAGGCGGGGGGGGAGCAAAATGATCCATTGTGGTGAATGAATCTATTCCTTTTCATTCATTCTAGACCACTGTTTTAAAGTTGTCTTCAAACAGAACATAAAGTACCACTGGTTTGCATTTTCAAAATCAAGCTTTGAAAGGTTTTTGTTGTTGTTTAAATTAGAAGAATTTAAGTTTCCTAAACACAACTCATGGCAAGTGAAGAGCTCATGGTAAATACAGTAGGTGAATATAAATGCATCCCATGCAATACAAGATACCAAAAAGGAATCGATATAGGACCTTGCTACCATCTGAGACCAGTTTTACTCCTCAACCATACAGGCTGGCAAGAAAAATGTTACGTAACAGCAACTTCAGATGTCATTTTCTTTATACGCTGACATCTTTTCACTGAAAAGCAGAGCATTAGACTTCTTTTACAGGCTCTGACAGACAGGGAAAGGAGCCAGCAGCCGTATTTAGCACAAAGTGACTGATTTCTGGCACCATTTAGCCTCTCCACATCACGAATCTGGCAGCCTGGTAGGTGCTTTTCAAAGATGCTGATTGAATAGTTGATACTAGTATTATACAAAGGCTCAAAAAGGAAAGAATGAGAAAGAGTTGGTCCTAAGCCCCTAGACTACTTAAAAAAAAGAGTAGTGGAAAAAGTCCTGGGCAGAATGCCAAAGCAACATTGACCAAGTGACCTTTGTCAAACATCTATAACTTTTATCAAACATTTTAGGCACAAAGAAGTCATAATCCAAGACAGACTGCTAGTTCTTTCCTTAATTTTCATGAGACAGACCATATGCTACAAAACACAGATTTTGTTCTTATTTTTAATCAATAAAACTATCCCTATTTCGATTCCATTAAAAATATATTTTTCCCCCAGAGGTATAATACTCCAGCATGTCTTTGCAATTGTAAAGATAGTGATTCATATGCATTCAATGTATTTACAAGGAGTTTTGAACTATAGACACCCCAACTCACTACCAGCTGCATGTGGAAATCAGTTATTGCTGGGGGTGGGGGAGAAGCCATGCTTTGCTGCTGGGTGTGAAAGTGGAATTAGTAAGACAAAAGCTTGCAACACTTGTGCGTGCTAAAATGTTAAAGTATTTTTACACATACACATAAAACCATGTTACAGCTTGCAGAGACTGGAAAGGAAGACGAATGAGATTGATTCGATGTCCTCAGCAGAGGGTGGAGGAAAAGGACAAGATTCAGACCAGACACATACCAGGCAAGCAACCACTCTCTAATTCAGAGCCTCTTTCAGTTTGTACAGTGAACTTTTCTTTCCATTTCCCTGAAGTAATCAAGTGTCTGGAACACTTTTCTATCTAATCCCTTCATATTTGATCTACTCAACTCAGCACAGGCCCCAGTGCAGGGCAGATTCTCAATGGGCAGCTTACCCACCTTCCCTTCTACTCAGTCTTTCCACTGCATGAACTCATAGCTAATGAAAAAGAAAATTAGCCATGTTTACATGCAACTAATACAAATCAGTTTTCCTAATGGAAAGGATAAAATATAATTACATACTTTTTTTCCCCCCCTATAATCCACTTAAGGTGATATTTCTCTGCCTGTCCCTCATCAATATCTTGGCTCAGTACACTCAGCCCGTATAAATGCATTTTCTCAGTAAAGAGGTCTAGAGCTTGCTCTGCTATTGACTCATTCATGAAAGTTGCACAATATCTAAACAAGTGATCTGCATTTTGTGATTTCATCCAAGTATCAAAGTTTGAAAGTAAAGCAAACTTAGTTGCCTATTTGTTCTAATTTTATTTCAAAGTTTTTCTTTTAAAGGAAGCAGTCTTACATTCTCCTCTCCCTAGATACTTATTTCTTTTTAGACTATGCATTCTCCACCTCTTTTGAATATGCAGGACTACAAAAGGACTGTGGATTTTCACAGTAGAGATAACTGGTATATTAACATTAGGAGCTCAATAACTGGAGTCTGGTGTGAATTAGAGTAGGAAAGAGCTTCAAGATTTAGATCCAATTAGGCACTCATATTTCATAAATGAACTCAATCTGAACCACATGCAGAAGTCCAAATTGGAGTTCAAAACTGCTTTTATATGCAGAACCTGTAATTTGAAGACACATTAAGCTCATTGAGCAGTCACAGATCAAAATAAAGGAGCAGCTGAACCTAGAAAAGGTGATGGAAGCAGGTTAGAGCATCTTCATAAGGGGGAAGGGGAGTTCAGGCATCTGTCAACAGCCTGTAACCTAGATGTTAATGATTTTACAGGCAATGTTATTCATTGTAATTACTGCAAGGCATGTCTACATAGTTTAAAACAAGCCACAGGTACTAGAATAGGTTATTGTATAACATTCATTATTTGAAAGATACATTGCACTGAATTTAACAAGTTTCTGTGCTATTCTTGCACTCAGAGTGCACTTTTCAGCAAAGCACAAAAGAAAGGGAATTCCATGGAGTGTCAAGGAAGCATACAGTTTCAGAGTATACAGTTTTAAGAGACTAAAAGAGGGATTTTCAGCAGAGAACAACTTTCCCCTTTCTTTTTCTCAACGAGCTCCTGTGCACAGGACATCCTCCTGAAACAGTGCCTTGCACGTGCGAGTGCACACACATGCACACCCACCCTCACTCTCCTGCCTCCTTGTGCTTGTGCCAATCTGTTTTGGTGCAGTGCGGCCAGTCTGAGAATTTTTTTGCTCCATAGCTCCTCAACAAAAAATGCTATCATGAGTTTGAATGAAGCTGTTACAGTATCACTAGTGTCATCTTTCTAGAAGGCAGCTCTACTGTTTTTTCCACGTTAAGTTAGATTTCCCAACATCAAACCTCCTCACAGAAGTTAGCCATAACCTTCCTCTCTACTGTATTCCCACGTGCCAATAAAGTTGCAATTTTGCAGTTAAGCAAGATTTTTAAAAAAAAAAAAAAAAAAGTGCTAGATGTATGTCAGTATTTTCAGAAAGCACTTACACTATGCAGTTATTCCAGTATAATCATGACAACCTGAATGGGATTCTGATCTTAGCTTCCTAAACTTCAGGTACATTCTCCAAAACAGGTGCTTGAGCACGAGAACTGGAAGGAACGCAAAGGAAGAGGAAGCAGCAACAACACAGATACTAAAAGAGCAGGGTACATGTGCTTCAAAACCTTTGGCTCCAGCACCTTATTTTTGATATTCAGTAGGAGTCTGTCATGACCACAGAAGCCTGCTCTCTTTTTTACACTGAATAATTCCCAGCATTTCTGTGTCACTACAGCTGATATACACATATTGAAGATTTAACTTTCTAACCTCGCAAGTGGGGGTAGACAGAAGGAAAGAGGAGAGCAAGAAATACTAATAAACTTCCCAACCTCTTTGCCCCTTACATTACTGCATGATACTTCTCTCCCTTTCTCTCCAAATATTTGAGGAATTCACTTCCTCTGCAAGAGAGGGAGGAGAAAACTGAAAGATGAGAAGACTGACTTATACACTTTGGTTACAAAAATTTTATTTTATGAATTCGGAAAACATATGTAGTTTTCAAATAGTTGGGATGAAATTGTAGCTACAGAAAAGCCAGTAACCAGGATTTCACACTTGGCCCTGTTAAGCTGCTTTTATATATTAGAGAAGAGCCTAGATCTTGGAAGCCATTTGCCCTCATTTCCCTTCAATTTTTATGCTAGAAGAGGGGCAGACTAGTAAGTATTCTGGCTATCCTTCCCCACTTCACTCTGTTTTACATTACATTAGTGGTGCTAATGGCATAAGATGATACTACTGAGCAGTTCTGCAGTAATACTTAGGCCAGACCCCCACTGTTCCAGCTGAGCATGATCCACGCTTTACAACAGGAAAAATAAGACTCGGAGACTTGAAGAGACCGGTGACATCTTTTCCTCGGTTACATCCATCCCTCCATCCCGTTCACTAATTTCCTTCTCTGTCAGTCTCATACTCTGCCTCCTATAGCCTTAAGGGACAGAATTTGGAATCTCAAACCAGTTTCAGTCAATAGAATGAGGTCAGCACCAGATCCACAGGACAGGCAGGATTAAAATGCATTTATCCTGAGCCCAAGTGCAGCGCCCTATTCAGGCAGCTTTGCTGCCAGCTAGTTATCAGGTTGAATTGAAAACAAAAGTTATATTAAAAGACAGCAGGATCATTATTTCTCCTTTCTGCCCCCTCCTCAAGCGCCTGAGGTCATTTTCCACAACAAAATGAAAGCCTTCTTGGAAGCATTTTTGTGCTAAACAGCAGTAGTTAATTTCTTGCAACTAATTAGTTATTCAGGTGAAAGTATAATGATCCTCCAACATGATTGAAAGTGCTTCAACCGAGTTTCCTGCTAACAGCATACTCCTAGAAAAGATGCAATAAATCAGCAGGGTTATAGAAATATTTAAACAAAGCAAGTCTACGACAGGAGCCCATTAAAGATGTAGCCATGTAATATTTATGTACCTAGCTGACTTGTGCTTTTAACCTGGCACTTTCAGCTACAGCTTTTTAGCACCTGGGTCATATTCACTAGGAATGAAATTTGTTCTATCTGCTACAAGCCAATGTAATGTCTTTGCATTAGGTGTTCAACAGTATGGAGTTTACACAGGACTTAAGTGGTACAGCCCTCCCACTGAAGGGAATTTAATCCAAATTTCTCTAAAGAAAAATACCAGTAAAACACCTTTAAGCAACACAGGAATCCGAGTCTGTGAACCACAAATTCCCCAATTACCATCAGCAATAAAATTTGTAGGTAAGTAAGAAAGATTTTTAGAAATTCAAAGGTCTTGAAGCAGAAACAGAGCTCCTCAGAACAGCCGTCTCCTATCAGTGTTTAGGTTATGGTGTGGCGATTAAGAGCGGTTACTGAGATGGTAATAGCTGATCTCCCAACCAGAAACACATTTAAAGACGTTGACTGCAGAAAGTGCCATCCACTCATTCTAAAAAGGGTTCATTCATTACAGACAAGGAGTTTAAAAACACTAGTTATGGCAAAGAGTTAAAACCTAGTTGTCTAGAAATAAATTTCGATCTTGCTGAGATTTTTAGATGCTTCAGATGTACAATATCTGGTCCTTAAATCACCAAAAGGAAGAGAGACTTCCCTTTCTTCTGTTTTATTAAATAGTGTGCATGTGTTTATCAAAATTTTAAAATATACATAAACACATGCAAAGTGAGGGAAACAGCTTAATAAACTCTGCTTTCAGTGGCTACATATTCTCTCCGTCATCCCATTTACACATTTACTACTTTGCTAAACTCCCAGTCCTTCTCCTACAGTTTTAAGGGACAGGATCTGGATTCTTAAACCAGTTTCAGCTGATGTCCCAGACATTGCTTCATGCTCTGACCTACCCTTCCTTACTGCTGCAGAGGGCTGCAAAAAGGGAAACCTCGCTGCTGCTGCTGGGCAAGAGAAACAGCTGAACACGATCTAAGCCAAAGCATAACCCAGAGGGAAACTGGAGGAAGGGACACAGGAACTTAACTGTGATTTCCTGGGACAGAGAGGGGGAGGGAGAAAGCAAAAGAAATATAAGAAATAGGCAGGAGAAGGGGATCAAGAAGGACAGAAAAGGAAACTAAACTTCACTCCCCTTTTCCCACTAACATCATCTTCACTCTCACCACAAGTTTGTGGGCCAATGACCACTTTCAACTTGCACTTTCTGCTGGAAAAATAAATTAGGAGTCCAGTTTAACTTTATCAATAGAGAGTTTAAAGTGGTCACTGGAGCACAAAGTGCTTTTCAAAGGGCAGCTAAGCTCAACAGGGACAACGAGGAGGATGTGGAGACAGCCAAGAGAGTACGGACAGATTAAAAGCGTTAAAGGTGTACCTATTTTCAACGATAAAGATAAGGCTTTTAAAACATTTTCTGCAATCCTCTATCTTTTTGTTGTGAGCTATTTAAGACAAATACATGTGACAACTTACAAATACCCTTGACAGGGTATTTTGCATGTGTGTGGTTTGGGGTTTTTTTTTTTTGTTTGTTTTGTTTTAAACCTAAGCAGCAAATGCATTAGGCATTTGCTCTACGAGCACATGGGATTACGCTTAGCCTGTGCTGTAAACCGTTGGATCCAGTACAAGTAACTTTGTACTAGAATGGTTTTTGCCATACTAAACATTTAAATCATGTACCCAACTCTTCAAAGTCTCAGCTTGTGCTGTGTTCTGAGCTTTACAGGGTTGGGTCAATAGCATATTTGTTCAAGTGACTGTTCCTAGAGAACAGTAACAAAAATCCAAAGCTTTTGTTTACATCATTTAACATGCCTAAAGGCTTAGCTGAAGATATTAAAAATAAAGAAAAAAGTATAAAATACTGTTTTTAAAATGCCTTCCGATAGCATAGCTTCTTATTTTTAACTGTAGAGACCAAAAGAGTGCCCTGACAGCTCTGGACCAAAAACATTTTTGTTTTTGAACTGGAGCAGTGACAGGCATAAGAGTTTCAGGGAATTTCATCTTCTCCCTGAAGGCAGCTGCGAGCCTTTCAACTGCCCCAGACTGCATGCTGTAGTGATCGCAAGATAGGCATGTCTTGAGAGTCCTAAGCAATAGCCTTTATTTATCAGGGCTTGCAGAGTGTGACGGATAGCAGGAACGAGGCAAATCAGGCAATTCCACCAGTCCCTATGAAAACTGTTCTCATCCGAGCAGTACTTTCAGCTCTGCTAGGTAGGTACTACACTTGCTGATGAGCAAGTGCCCCCACTACATTCTTAACTTAAACTAATAATGCTAATACCTAAGAAGATTTCACCCAACGTTTACATAGACAGCCATGAAATGCTCAATGTATTTTCAAAGTGTATTTGTGCAACTTCTGTAAAGTAATAGTGGTATTTTTTTTAGGAATAAACAGCACACACACTCATCTGTCAAGCTACACATGAGAATTACCAAGTATTTGTTAGTGACTGTCATAGATTTGCACGTATGGTAGGTTTGCGTGCAGAATTTTTAGAGAGAAAAGAAGATTTAGGAATACCAAAATGCGTTTACAAAGGAGATAGTGTGATCAGATGGTGATTTACCTCCTTAAATCTTCAGGAATCAATTCTAACCAAATGTGGACTGCCTTTAGTTGGTGTCCATAAACAGCACTTAAACTGCCATCTCCTCTCCTCCTCCTGCCCTTCCCATCTTTCTAGGTAGCATGTAGATAGAAGTTGGTGATGCTCAACTTGGAAATAGAGCCATAGAATTCAAGCAGCACCTTTTCCAGTGAAAACTGCCTCCCCTTTGAGGGCCTGGGGCAGCATGCCTTAGATGCTAACAGCCCGAGTTGAGTGCAATAGCCCTATACTGTTTATATAGCACTTCACGTGTTCAAAGCGCTACCCGAGATACAGCCTCATAAAAGCGTGGAGATGGCCAGTAGGTGTTACTCATTAAACTTCAGGGTTAAGTAACTTGATCAAAAGTGACTGTGTGGCATGACTGTAACTATTTGAATTTGTCAATTCCTGCAGTCCACTCCTATGGTGCCTCAAAAAGGAGGATGGGGCATTAGAGCCGGTTGTTACAGCACTGTGCTTTGCCAGGGTGAGTTGTAGGCACGGAGAGACTACCTACGCTCACTTACACTCCAGCAGGGTTTTTTCTGTATCAGGCAACCTTTAGGAAGAAAGTAAGGGCCCTAAACATGTTCTTCTGAATTTGCATGTATACAATCTCTGTGAAGAACATAAGACAACCATTGTATTCACATTCAACACTGCTGCCATCAGGTCCCAAAGCACAAAAACACACAAACTGTATGTAAACAGTCCACCGGTCCCAATAAGATGGAGATCCTCATTCATTTATTTTGAAGTTTTTTTTTTTTAATTTATTTTTAAGTCAAGAGGATTAGCAGGCACCAAAGACCAGGCAAGTCAAAAGTAATCACCCCCTTTGCTGCAGTTCAAGAACTGCAAGCTATTGTCTAAGATTTGATTACAGTAGAATTCAAACTAATACCTCTTAGCCATACAGAATATTTTTCTTCCCATTTTTATGCTGACTTCCATCCTACCAAAATTCAGGTGCTTTGCTAACATTTATGATCTAGCCTCGAAGTATTAAGTATCACTATCCATGAGATCAACATTTATTTTTCAAATAATATTTGTAAGAAAAAAAAAAAAAGGAGTAGATACTGAGAAACAACCAACAGTCTTGGTACCTAAGGCAACTAGATACAAGCTTGAAATAAAAGCTAAACAAATTGCATCCTCAAGAATACGTTTTACAGTTATTGGCCTTAGAATCCACATGATCACACAGGAAACACAGGGTGGCACTAAGACAAAATTGCGGATCTCCACACATAGCCCAGGTTCACCAAATAAGGGTGTTTAAGGCTGACACCAGAAAAGGGAGAGTGGGAAGTCACCTTCACAGGGAGTAACGACCACAGAGAATTACTAACAGAACTTAAAGCTTCAGCCAAGTTGACCCCAGCTATTGTATAATGTCCATTAGATGCTTGGGGGTACAAGCCACACAGAACTGTGCTAGACTGTGTTTGCAGTTTCTACTGTTTTGACTTCCATTGCCCGAGAACTTAGATTACTGAAATGTTTGCTAAAATACTAAACTCTAAGCATGTCAGTAGGTGAGCATTGTTTCATGGATTTTAATGTAAAAAGCAGTTACTATACTCCATCTACTGATCCAAAGAACAGATGTTTGCATACGATTTATGAACACTGAAATATGTGCATATCTTCCATAAATAGTAATGTGTTCCAGTAACAAAAAGTGGAATTGTAGTCCAAAAAGGCTGGGAAACTGCAGGCAGTATTAGAATTTATTTGCCAATTTCTTGTCTTTAAATAAGACAAAGCTTACAGGTCTAGTGCTACAACCCTGTACACTGGAAAAGCTCTTATGATTTCCAACAGGACTAACAACGTGAAGTAATACCCACATAAATTGCAGTCAGGCACAACAGCTCAGATATAAAAGTTTACTTAGAAAAAAAAAATGTAATTGTGATTTGTAAAATAAAAGTAATAATTTATACTGAATGAGGTACAAGCTTAATGCAGTTAGCAAGAAGCCAATACTACTTTGGGTATTTTTACATTAAATTTTGATTTGGAAGCATCATTAACATCAAGATTTAAAAAAACACTAGCCAAGTGAAACTCATAGGTAAAGCACACTTTCAAACTCTGCAATTAAATTATTTCTGGAGGTGCAATATTTGATTGTATTGATACCACTGCTACTCCTCGCATTTCCACTGCTCCTAAATTAGCTCAGCTAATCAGCATCCCATCTCTGACTGTTGTAGACATGTAATATTATCTGATGGGTTTAGTTTCAAAAGAACACTCAATTTTTTTTTTTTTTTGACAGCAGACTTGCTCAAAAACTTTGTCAGGGGCTACAAGCATACGAACTAGAACATTTGGGGATGCACTCGTTTTGAGGCAAGCAGAATTTTGAGAAGACTCAACAAATTGCAGATTGCGATACACACGCATGTCACTCAAGTTTTGGTTTGGTTTTAAAGTGATCTTCTGGTTATTATTTCACTTCACAATGTTTTTCTGGTATGCCAAGATATTTCCCAGTCTTATTTCACTGACAATAACGAGAATAATTCTGCATAACTTTGGATTTCTTCACACTACAACGTAAGGAAAAGCAACCGTGTAGAACGCAGAATTTAAACAAGGCAATCACAATTTTCCCTCCTGTCTCAGACTGGCACGCACTAGCGCCTCAAGATGTTACACAGCTGCTGCTCTTCTCCAGAGATGGCTGTGCTCCAGTAAACGCTGAAATATTCCCTAGTGTATCTTTTTCCAGCAGAGGTTTACAAAGATGTTACTATGTTTCCACAGGTTGAAGGAAAGATGAAAACATTGGGATTGCTTAGTTTCTCCAAAAACATTGGTCTTAGAATCACTGCAACAGTAGTTAGGAGCCAGTGCTGTACTCCAGTGCACGGCACCCGCCGGGAGTCAGAGGTTCTCGGATCACGGCGCAGGTAACCCTGCAGGAACAGCACTCTGCTCTTGCAGCTTCCACCACCACCACCACCACGTGTCCACCGAGGAGTGGACGTTTCTCATTCCGCCAGAGAAAGGCCTTGCTCTTCACAGCTGCGCAGAAAACTCACTTTCAGCATATCACTCAGACACGCAAGAATAAGTTGGAGCTTTAATAAGTCGGCTGTATTTACCTCCTTTTAGTGGAAGCACATCACAATGCTGATGTTTACAAAATTTTACTATCACTGTCACTTTCTGGCAGGTACCTGAGATTTGGCATTTGAGAATATTTTAATCAGAAAAATAAGAAAACAGAAAAAGGTACCAAACCAATGACTGATCATTCTACTCCACTTTATTCCAGATGAATCTCCAGGTGCCAGCTGGTGTAAATGCAGATTCCACTGACGTCAATGGAGCTGTGTCAGTTTACACGAGCTGAAAATCTGATCCCAAGTGTGTTAGTGCCATTTTTAGACACTGCTGCTGGAATTCACTTTTGTGACAAAATTAAAAATACATCCAATCTCATTGCACTTCTTCCTGTCCCCAAACAGACTGTGGGAGATGGAATTAATGGAAGTAGCGTACAACTTTATCCCCCAAGATACCTTAGCGATATGAGTATTGATATTGTTCTGTTGTCTCTTTTTAAAGACAAATACTTCTTTTCTCTAACAGTCTTATTCCACCTCCCAGTAAAAATTTAATGCCAGCAAAGGAAAAAAGGATGTTGAAAGCTACACAGAGTATCAACCATAGAAGTGTACTAACACGCTATCATAATCAACATACAGACTGTGTAGATCATTTTTAATGCATTATTAGGGAAATTATCTGAAGTTTGCCTTTTAAAGAAACTCCAACCCGAGATCTGTTTGTTCACCTAAATCTTTGTTCCCAAGGGATCCCACTGCTGGAAAATTAGCAAGACCGGTTAACAGACACACATGGCTCGACACAGCCGGCAAAGCCAGACCTGTGCGGCATCTGTCACCTACGTTTCCGTGAGCACTTGTGCGGGGAAGGGAGAAGGAAGGAAGAAGTGGGAGAATAAGCAGAGCGGAGTAGTGCCTCATAGCTCCAGCCACCGCTTGTAGGTGGGGAGAGGGAGGGGTTTTTTTTAAAAAAAAGAAAATTGTTTTTACATACAGCAGCTGTTAAACACGAGTGCACCATATGACAAAATCTAGTTGCCAGTATTAACCAGTATAACGAAGCTGAACATTCACCTTTTGATTCAAGATATATGAAAATCAGAATGCAGGACTGGGCAATCAGAACGAGGATGCAGCTCACACAGCGCTGAGGTAATTGTCTGTTTGTGCAGAACACCACCCGTATCTTCAATTTAGGTCAGGCCCTCGAGAGCAGCAAAAGGACTGAAGATGAAATGCTCTACTTCACACACGTGCCCTCTGGAAGGGCTGGCAAAGGCAGTCACTTAAATTAGGTACAGGTCATCAGACAACATATCTTATCTATTCCTAAGACAGGCAGCTCCAGCAGTCCAAATCCCTATGGCCTTTACAACGACGCAGTGAACTACTTCCTCCTGTACCTCTGTCAATCCGCATTAGGTTCCTGGGTGGTTTTTTTTTTTTTTTTGGGGGGGGGGGGGGGAGGGGGGACAGGGAGGGAGAGGGAAGGAAGCAGAGGCGGTAATTTTTTTAAAGCAATATTTCATGTACACCATGGCCATAGCTCATAGCCAGGGAAGTGCTCTGGTTTATTTATGACCTACTAACCTTAAATGGGAGGGAAAAAAAAACCTGAATGTTCTCATAAGCCTGCAGATCTGAAATAAAACTTAAAATAAAGCTGGCATTTGTAACACAGCTAGCTAAGCCCAGTAGGGGATAAAAAAAATGAAAACCAGATGACAGAAGATGAAAGCATTTTTACCCTGCATAACCTGCACGCACTGGGCATCAAGGCTGTAATGCAGAATTACTTGTTTTGTACCTTGAACAAGTCTTAGTCTCCTCCAATATAGGGTAGATAACTAAGAAGTACTGAGGTTTTTCCATCAGGAGTGAGCAGAGGGGAACGTAACGGTAAACATTGGAAAAAGCAAAAACAGAAAACACTTAATGCATTTCATCCAGTCATAACTTCTACATAGAATGGGGTTTAAGGGAGGAGAGGAACTAAGTGCCAAGTTTCAGACAGGCAAGACCCAATATTGAAGTATGAAGTGACATGGGGAAACAAGAATAAGAGCATTGGAATAAACACCAAAAGCAATGTCGTACTGAAAGCAAGCTTATAACAGGAAGGATGGTAAACATGAGTGACCTTAAACCATCAAGTCCATTACTCATTTGGCTAGAACAATGTTGAACACACGCAGATAAGTACAAAAGACTGTTGAGCTGAAGAGCCTTATTCTCTCATCGCTCGTGCTGGTGTAAACCAGAACTCCTTCCCTAACATCCATGCAGTTACTGCAATAAAGCCAGTAAAAACAAGTGGAAAATCCAGCTTCAAGGCTAAAGTATTCATCAGCAGCAGATATCCCAGGCTGCCATGTCAGCAAAAAGGGGTTCACCACCACATTGCTTTGAGGTCCAACACATTCATAATCACAGCAGCATTCCTAAACAAAATGTCTCTGATCTACCATAAAGGAGAAATGTGGTTTATCCCATTCCTGCCTGGTTCTCCAGTAGAACATATTAATGACTTGCTGTCCTTTAGGCTCATTTGATAGAAAATGTGGTTGAGTTAAATGATAAGTAGGAATAAAAGGCTGTACATGCAGAGCAATTAGTTGGAAGAAACAGCCAGGTGAAAGCGCTTGTCATGGCATTTCTTCACAGCACATATGCAGGCAGCACACCTGTGAACTGCAGTCTTTCAGTGCTGGCTCCCTTTGTGCTCTTTAACAAAGGGCATTTATAAATATTTTAAAAATAATCATACATTAATAAAAAATACAGGATATAGAGCTACCTCGTCCTTTGGTAAAATATTTAACAAACAGCAATTCTCTGAAGCCAATGAATCAGGCAGTTTCAGGGCAGTGAGCTACACGTGGCCCTAAGGAAAAAGCACTCAGACCAAGGGGCTTCATGTGACTGATCTTCTGCAAGAGAAGTCGGCTCACAACTGCACATAAGTATGGTGAAATTCCCAGGCCACCATGCTCGCTCTCCAATCTGTCCTCTAAAATCCTTCCCCTACCCCACTCCGCCACACTCGCGCAAGAAGAGACATCTTCTCTATAACATGAAAGTTACAGCACTACATCTACTTGGGGTTTCTTTCTTTCTTTCTTTCTTTTCTCTCCCTTCCCCTCTTAAAAAAGGGGCAAAATAATTGGAAAGTTGAAAAAACTAAGTGTGTGTTGTGCTATTGTAAAAAATTAAGAATGAGTACTTTGCTTTGTAATGATCAATTTCTTAATATAAACAACATGTTGCCATTTAAATAGAATGAAAAAATGAAAATAAATTTGTCAAACCTTGACCTAAGTTCTTCCTTCTCCCTTCTAAATACTATCATAACAGGTCCTGCACACGTGACAATTTAAGACAATAAGGGTCGTCTGCCTTTAAGTTTATTAAGGAATTAAGCCTTAAAAGCAAGTGTTGTTTTTCATCAATCCTAAACAAGCTTAGATCTAATTGAACCATGTCAGCAAAAGACATCTAGTCTTTTGGCTTCTAGTCAACTGGGCAATACCAAAGCAGCAACATCGGTTCATAAAATTCTTTACCAGCTTGGATAAATTAGGGGATTTTGTATTCTGATTTGCCAAAAAGTTCAGTTCTGAACTAACAGATAGAACAGACCACATGAATATAGTTAAAATCTGACTAAATGAAATACCTTTTCTTTTCATAGAGAAGCAGCTTGGAAAACTGCCAGCTCCTTGCCTGAAGATCAAAATAGGATGGGCAGAGAAGGGTATTGGTGTCGGTAAGAGAACAACGATAGAAATTGCATCATCTGTATAATTAAAATCACTGTGTCAATTTTGATTTTCCCCCCTCCTTTCAGACATTTAAGGATGCTGCCAAGTCAATGGAGTTCTGTTGTAGTGGTTGCTTCAGTGAACATTCAACGCTGTCGGTGAGTTTGGAATTAAAGTGAAAACCATCGACCGTTGATTGTACCCTCCAGCTAACCATCCTCCTCCTTACTTCATGCTTTCAGGCCTTAACACCGAAGATAGCAACCTAAACAGCACACGAGGTTTCTCTCCCACTCTGCCAAGCTTTACAAAAAAAGGTCACAATCAACATTCATTGCTGTCGGTGGGTTTAACTATGTGGACAAGCTCACTGAACAATGAATGCAACTGTGGCCCCACATTTTACAGTTGCTGTTAAGAGGAGCATCATCTCTGAAAGCGGTAGTGAGAAGCAAGTTCTTCTTATATCCTGATATTTTCCTTTTTAAAAAGTAGTTGATGATATTCACTTTTTTGCCTGTTGTTTTTATGTGTGCTTAAGTCAGCTGACTGAGGGGATGAGGGAAGAAAAAATAAATCCCCTGCCTTTTCCTGGAGAAATATCCTCCCCAGAATTCAGACTTCAAGCCGTATGAATTCATATTCGGTACATACGTGGAAGTACATAGGAACTAGCATGAGGAACTGTTTGTGTATGTGCACTCCTAAGGGCTCTGAGCACAGGAAAGATATTTAAGCCTCATCTTAATTAGGATTACAACTTAGTACACATACATACACACAAAAAAAGTACTTTTGCCTTGACAAGTACAAAAGTTTAAGTGGGAAACAATTCAAAAATATGGATAAATATTACATCAAGTAAAAGATTAGTTTTATATTTTAAACACCTAATAAACACTAAACAAATCAATCTTATTGGACTTGCTTCTTTGTGTTCTGGGATAAACTAGGAATGAAGAGCTCTCTATTTGGTAGTAACAGTAACTGAATAGTCATTGAACTGTAAAACTTACTGTCAGTTTGAGTACCTGTGTCCCATTCTCAGTAATATGAAAATAAAAGTTTAATTAAAGCATGCTACTGTCTGATTTCCTTACGACCTCGTCACATGTTCAGGGGCAATTCTAAATTTCCAACACCATGCAGTCCTCCATGGTAAGTTCAGTCTTTAGATTTAGTTGTAAGTCAAATATTCTGGAGTAGGCACTGCTTCCAAAAGGTAGGTAATCATGTCATTCTGATTGCTTCCCCTCATTACAGGGAGCTCCATTAGCAATAATTTGATTATTCATAGAAGATCTTCAAACTTCTCAACTACACAACAGTTCTCTTACTCACTGTACTTGTCTGTTTTATCCAGGTTTTGTCAATGCAGCAACTAAACAGATAGAGCTGATGCTTGTATCACAGAAAGATGTATTCATTTTTTGCTTCTTCAACTTTGTATTAACAATCTAATTAAATGATAAAAATATTTCAGTCATGATAGAGTTTTCTCATTAATATCATGTGAGATCTGAGGTTGGGGAGAGAAAGCAGATCAGTTCCTCAAAGAGACAATCACACTAACAAGAAATTCAATTAATCCAGTAAGTGTTTGGACATTTAAAATTCATGATCAGAAAGATTTTTTTACATTCCAAAGTTTACTAGGAAAGAACCCACAGGGTTTTGTTGCTTGCAGGGTACTATAGCAGCCAGAGGCAGCAGAGTTAAGTATTCGCAGGAAGGGCGCTATGGATGAATTCTCGGTGACACTGTTTACAGAGAAGCCTGTATATTTATGTTTCCCATTTCTGCAGAAATGAGTAATTTGGATTACTACCGAAATGCATATTGCAAATAGTACATAAAGTTTGAGTCCTGCTTTTAAAGTGAGCTTTATCTATCTAGAAGGAGTAACTTTCAAAATAAGTTGTAGCCAGGATGTTCTAACAAGAGTATTTCTCCAGACTGGATATTGCAAGCTAAAATAGCTCAAATTCTGCTTCTGCAATGCATTTGTTAATGCTTTCTATAGATGTGTTATGCATTTATAACAGACAAGAGACTTAGCAAAGCACAAGATTCTGGAATTTGACTACACAGGAAAAAGCGAGCATCCTGGCACCTGATCACCTTCAGGCACAGAGGGAACAGAAACCGTTCCAGCTCTTACGGAGAACGGCTGAATGATGAGAATTGGTATAGACACACCAATTCCAGTGCAGGGGGAAAGTAAATAAAGTTGGTTATATCCCTTCTTAAGATGATACTTCTCAGAATGCACAAGTGTTTCCCCTGTTAAAGGATTTCTATCTTAATTTTGTTTCTTGCACTCACTAAATAGCAACAATTCACATCCTAGTAGAGAAGGGCACAGAAACTTCAGTCAGCACTAACCTGGGCACAGGGGAGGAATCCACACCCATTACAAGGGTAAAATGAATATTATCACCTGGACTGCAAGCTTTCAATAAAGAACAGGCTCTCAGCTGAAATGGTATCTGAAATTTTAACGGAGGCCTAGTATAAATTTTTAGTAATCTTTAGTCACACTGTCTTTTCACATCAAGATAGAGAACTAAAAATCTACTTAGTGCAATTCAAGCAACTTAATGCCTAGAAGCCTGCGTCTCCACACTGAGCACTCATCTGCAGAACAGTACATTATTCGATGCACCACAACTGGCTCGCACGTGCTTTTCCTTCCACACTGTAAGCTGCAGTATGATTCCCCACTAAGTGATCATAGCTGTGAGATGCTGAGGAGAGGTTTCATGATCATTTTTGCGGTTTTTGTTAGTAGTATCCGTATATACGGATGCCAACGCCCATGGATAAGAGGTCCATAAAATTGCTCCTCAGTGTCATTGTAAATAATTCACTCACAGCAATATTTTTAGGTCAAGCATATCAAAGTCACAGTGAATGCAGTGGAGCTTGACACAACAAGAGCACTAGTTCTACTGCCGTGGAGGAGGGGGAGAAGGAATACATTTGCCATACATGAGAGCACAGCTGCTCTTCCGCAGGAAGCAGCCGTAATACTGTGCTTGAAAACACAAGGGGGGGGACACAGGACACACACTAATGAGTTGCTATAGTTAACTAAAAGAGCCCCCCCAAAATTGCTTGTGCATCTTTCCCTCAACTTCTAGAATAAGACAAAAAAAAAAAAAGGAAAGAAAAGAAACACAGTTTCTGCATCAAGCCTATAACTTCTGTTTAGGAAGTATACAGACACCTGGTCTTGCCTATGAAGCTGCAAGTCATAAGGATCTCCATGATAGAAATTGTCTGTGATACAGGAGCATGGTATTGAAGAACATGTTAGACTTTCAGGTACAGCCTCACACCACTAAGCAGGAAAAAAAAAAAAAAAAAAAAAAGCACTAACATTTCTTGCTTTACAGATGGTGAAGTGATAATCAGCAAGAGTTAAATACAGAAATAGTCTATAGCTAAACTGGAAGCGCATCTAAACCTTGCACTCCAATCAAACGTCTTTCTAGGAAAAAAAAATGGATAAACTTGTAATCCAGACTTTTCCCCTTACATGAAGGCCACAATTTTCTTCTTACAGACCATCCCCTTTTTCTGTTGCATTTGGTGCCCATCTTTACTACTTTCTGGAATTACTGTCTAGACTCAGTTTAAAGGATTTATACAGTGACATCCACTAAATTATAGCATTTTTCTTCATTGTTAGTTTTGTATAATTGTATCTAACTATTTTTCTAAATCTGGCCTTTGCATCCTTCTTAAGTGCAAATGCAAGAAACGCAGACTGTGTTCTAAGCAGTCCAGCCAAGGCCAGCCAAATTAGTCTGATAACACCTTATTTTACAGGCAAGTAACTCATCTTTTTCAACCAAAAATAGCATTTGTAACACCACACAATTAACACATTTAAATTTAATCTAACATTATTCCATAGATACATTGATGACCACAGGTGCTTTCCTGGTTTGAAATAGGTTATTTCATCTCCCTGAAATGCAGCACTTGCCATTTACTGATCACAGAGCAAGTACTCCAAAATATAGTTCGTCAGAAAAATAAAATACACATTTCACTAAGGTTTTGAAACTTAAAATAAATGGCAGCATGTATTACTAGGCACAAACTTTGAATATAAGCAGTCTCTCATAATGAAATACAATGGCAAGCTTTATTTCTTTTACTAAATTTTCTTTTTCCCCCCCCCTTTTTAGTTTTTAATTAAAATGAAAGACCGTAAAAGGAGAAGTGAAAAGAATGAACAGGAAAACCAGCAAATTTTTCCATGAGCTAAAGGAAGAGTTCCACTCCCTACATAAACAGGGTGCACAGACATAACAAGAGAACTCTTAAAACACATTTTTTTAAAAAAGGCAATACTTCAGATGCTGTCTTATTGCAAGATAAGTAAAAATTTTTTATAACTCAATTATAATTAACTGTCCAATAAGACATCTATTAAATACAAAGTAGTAGAACTATTTCACATTATTGCAGCCTCCTTTGTTCACACAGTAGGCATAATGGATAACTGCTCCTCCAAGACAAATGACAAGTTTGTCACCACAAGATCATTTTCTTATAAAACCCATTCTGCAGTCTGCACTGAAAGTGTATTTACAAGCTCAGTACTTTTCATTGCAATATTAGATTCTTCACTTAACAACTAGTAATCATAAATTGAAAATACAAATATACTTAGTGCAAGTATATGTAGGATGAAGTTTATGTTTGAGATTAGGTATTGGCCTGAGGAGGAAACAGGACCAATATTCAAATTGCACAACTTTCAAATACGGCTCTTATCAAAAAACTGATAGAAAATAGTACCATTTCTACAACATCTGTAGATTGAGAGACTGCCTTCATATTGCAACTGGAATCAGTCTCCTCCTCCAACCTGGATCTGAACCGATACCAGGAATTCAGTGAAAACATCAGGTGTAGGAACTCTAATCCACACAAGCCACAGACGACGACAGAGCATTGCCATTTACTGCAGAGTAATCAGGAATAAGCCCTTAGCTCTGCAGCTAGAACGGACAGCAAGGATGGACAAGCTGATATTTAATTGTTTCACAAGATAGAGCTGCATGCAAGCTGGCGCTAAAAAAACTTTGATTTAAAAAAAATAAAACCCCACGAACTTTAACCTATCATGGGCTTGTAAATAGAGCATTGTAAGACCTGAATGCGTAAGGTTTTTTGCTGCTTTTTTTTTTTTTTTAAATGATTCTCATTGAAAATTTCATACCTGGTCTTCATGAGGAAAGATAAGTTTAAGATGGACCAAATACCACTATTCTAGGATACAAGTGATCAGAGTAAGTCAGAAAAAGAGGTAGGACAGCTGAAAAGTAACATTCATTTATCTGGGTATTACAATAGTTCATTTGGCACTCAAGATAAAGTGCATGTCCAATGTAGTTTATATCTAGACTGCAGAAACTACAGTATAACAAACTACAGTATGACCTATGAATAACAGCAACTTATCCCCCAAAAATCATACTGTTAAGTTAATTGACTGCAAGGCTTTATTTAGTGGTTAAACAGTTAAAAATATTCCGTCACCGGCATTTTGTACCACTGAAACAAGAAGAAATACAAAATAGTATTAGCTAGCAAGAGTCGAGTCCAGGTGGTTGCCCTCGAAAGTCAACATCACCATCTGATGTGTAAAACATTCCCAATTATCATAAAGTACACCCTGTACTAATTACTGTATTTGCCTCAAAATAATGAGCCATGAAAAGCCTAGAGTTCATGGTGATACATTTACATTTAAATGCCATCCACCCTCTGCATGTCTCAGTATCGATACCCAGCTGGTTACCTTACTGACAGACATGGTGAAGTTTCCACGTCTGCTGTCCTTTCCCTCCCTCAGGCTACAAAGGCCATGAACTGCTGCAGAGATTAGTATCTATCTTAAAGTTAGTTCTGTTAAGCTATAACTCTAGAAGACAGAAAAGGAGACAGTACTCTAAGGACAGCAGCCAGCTGTGGTCTAGAGAATATCAGTAAGAAAAATTTTGTAGCCCCTCCAGAAAGATCCCCAAGACGATCTCAGGAGATCACTCCAGCAGTGCAAGCAGATGATGGTCTGCTAACTAATGAAATCAGATTCTCTGCTGGCTTTCGTCAATGTAATTTTATTGAATTCAGAGAGATTACACCCATTTATACAAGCTGAGGGCTTGGCAAGCCAACATAGAAGACGAAAAGAAACATGGATCTGCACACTCTACACTAAATAAAAAGGCATTCAGAGGTAGATGTCACTCAGGGAGGGGAGGAACGAAAGAATGTGTACTCTGAAAAAAAACACATGTTCCCACCTCCAGAGAGAGCATTTCTACCCACAGACTTCTTGTGGGTGGCTCTGGATGCCCAACACTTGGATGCCTAACCACTCTGCACAGACTATTGCTTTGCAGGTTCGCTAAGTAGCTTCAGAACATATCAAGCAGAAGAGTATTTTGGGGTAGAAACTTCACACCCACATTATGATAATCTGGTCTTCATCACCACATGACAGTCTCTCTACCTCTATGAAGACAGAGGTATGTGGGTGGGAAAGAGCTCACAGCTTATTTATGCCTGACAGTGGCTCCTGCAGCACCAGTGCACTACACAATGCGAGAGGAGAAAGAAACAAGCTGCAATTGCTTCAAATATTTTACATCATCTTCTGTTAATTTTTAGTTCTGTGTACAAATAAGGTATTCATTTGGTGCATTTGAGCCAAAAAAAAAAAAACCCCACACCTTTGTCAGAATATGCAGGAACTTCTTAATTCAGGATGTCTTCTGGCACCCTTCTCTGACCTGGAACTAAGTGCCATTGAACTTATTACAATCCTTTTCACCGACTTAATTTTTGAATTGGTCTTTACAAGAGATAATTTACGTGCAAAGTTTCCAACATTGCAGGTACGCATGCAAAGGTTTTGAACTGTTGACTGGCAGTGCCTTCTGGAATCAGATAACATTCATCAAGAGTAAGACAACCAAACCACAGGTCTGTTCAAAGCAAATACCTCAAACTGACTGTTACAAGTCAAATTCTTAAAAAAAAAAAAAAGAAAAAGAAAAAAAGAAAAAAAAAAGAGTTTAATACTCTTAATATTGAACAATGCTGCTCTTCCCTTTCAGTCGCTTTGGTTTGTAAGCCTAAAAAGAATAACCTTCCTTCAGAATACTCTACCCCTGTTATGGCTCTGGAGAAGCTGTACACCATCAGTGTCTTCATCCAGGCAGATAGAGATCTATTGTGTGCAGACAGGCACCTAAGAAACTCCATACTTAAAGAAAAAAAATAGTTAGGTTTCCTTCCTCCACAAAAGCCTGTTAGCTGCGTGGGAAAGGACTTCAGCTTTAGATCTTGTATTGAGATTTTGGGGGCACTACTGCCTCTAATACTAACAAGCCAGCAACAGCTGCTCAGGAATAATCCAAGTCTAAAGACACATATACTTGCACGGACGTTTTTGGCTCTGTAGTTGGCTTTGACCAGTAGCAGTGTCTAGCTCTGGTGGTTCCTCTCTACTCAGATACGATATCCAAGCTGTATTTTCCTAAAAAGGAAATCTTTCTTCCTTCTTCAGTTTATACAAGTAGCTAACCTGACCGTGTCAGAATACCAGTGATAAAATTATTTGCCAGGAGGATAGAGACTACCTTTTGCTGAAACCAAAAGGTAAATTAATAAGAGATCTAAAAATAACAGACCATATTTTGAGTACTTTTAGTAGCCGTTAAAATTAAATTCACATATACAGATTTTCCTTTTGCCATCTTTTCCACAAATGAACTGGTAGATGTCACAGGTCAGTAAACAGATTCTGACCTGGGTCCCAAAATCAGTAATGCCACATTAACACACTGTTGAGCTTGAGCTGGTAGAGCACAACCGCAACCATCCTCCTCCAGCAGAGGAGGTCCCAGCTGTAACAGGCCCTCCCGCCTTGCTGGGCAATAAGGCGGGTATCTCTCCATTGCACAGACAAGACTGGTAGGCTCCTGAGCTGGTTTCAGTTTATACAGCTTCATCACTACTAGAAAATAGAACAGCCAGCAGTCTTAAAGCAAACACAGAGCCCATGTGTTTAAAACCACCTAATATTGTAATATGTGCTTAAAAGTACTGATAGGCTTTTTGTTCCCTTTAAGACAAGCTGATGCATTTTAATCAGCTCTTTTAAAAAGACAGTTGCTCACTAGCTGCTTTCCAAGCTTTCACATATGCAACATTTCTTTCAGCTACAAGTGTAAATTCACAAGCAATGGGAACACGCATGCACGCACACAAGCTCTGATGGGAATTGCATAAAAAGTAAAACTGTCACCAGATGGCATCTCTGAGTCTTGTGGGGCCAAATATTCAGAAGCAGCCTCTGAATTTTGGAGGCTTAACTATTTTTGATTTTAGACACTCCCAAAGCACAGCATTTGGTCCTAGAAATAGCTCTTGTAATATTTTGTGGATAAACCTCTAACAGCTCATTTTGCATGAACTACCTAGACTGTAGGAGCCCTAAATTAGTACTTGGGAAGAGACCACTTTGAAAATTCAGTCCATAATGTTAGTAAATAAACTTTTTACGAATATAATTTTGACTCAGCCCTAGCAGCAGCAAAAATAAGTAGGTTGCATGTTCCTTTCCTACAGGGAAATGATGCCAAAATATATAACTGTCACTTTTCATTTTTAGAATAATGTTAGCTACCAAAAAAGAAGATTCACAATGAGCAATTATGTCTTCGGCTTTCATGTCATTTTACATCAATCCACTTTCAACCACGCTGGAAAGCTTAAAGGCAACATTCTAGGTCAGTGACTTTTACAGACTGTATATTTGCTGCTTGGTAATTAAATTAGATACACTTTAAATAACCAGATTCTGAAACAGACAATCATTTAAAAACACAAGACCAAGTATATCACTGATGCTGTTGACACTAGATGAGGAAAATTACACGTTAGCAATCATTAACCATCATTGAGGATTATAAATTTTAAGGATTATGATATTAAGAATAAGTGGATCAGCAAATCACTGCAGAGAAAAATCTTTAAGATGTAGCTAAAAGCCAGACTGGAGGACTGACCTACTTTTCTTCATTTCTTCCCTGTATCCAGGCTTTATTGTTACATGCATATGATTTCCTATAATCACCAAAATAATTGTTTTTACCAAGAACACTCGTGCAACTATTAATGAAACCAAATCATAAAGAACAAAATACTGCAATGGGTGCTTGGCTTCTATTTTTAATGAGATTTTGGGCTTATGCAAAGAGCCACTAGTGCTGTTTCAAACCACCTTCAACAGCAAAACAAAGATAAGAATTTCTAGTTCAGTATAATTTATTGTGAATACACTAGGATTAAATAAAACTTAAAATAAAAAGAAAAAGACTTAAAATTTGAATTTTATAAACTACATTTCACAGCAAACAGCTTTACTGTGTAAAAAGGTGTGTTAGGGGTTATTTTTTTCCTCCCTTCATGTTTTGCATTTAGAAAGGAACATTAAAAAGAGGTGGAACAAAAAGCTGATGAATACTATACATTCCTTAGAGTAGCAGTTTTTGGTAACTCTTCAAGGGACAAATAAAATGGATTTTTTTTAAAAAAAAACTAAGCAGTTTAGAAAGGCATTGCAAAAAAAATCACTTGGTCTTCATTTTGTGTGTTTAAAGAGTGATGTTGATGGATCAAAGCATGCACATGATCATGGAGTACAGAAAAAATTTATCCCAACTTAAAGCTGTAGTCTGGTAAGTAGAAGACACAGCAGTGGTTTCACAGCTGAGGTTATTACTTTAGTTATTATTTCCACCTGAAATTGTGGAACCCCATCTTCAGCCTCCCCACAAGGTTCAGCTCAGGGGGCTTTTTCTGTTAATTTGATTACCCTCACCTTGCACACAAGCAGCATACAAGAGGAAGCCTTCATTTTGTGCAAAAAGTTTCAGTGTTAAAACCCTGTTTTGTCATTTCTTTTGGAGCCTGACCCATTGGCCTTTTATTTAAGGCCAGGCTTGAGCAACAAGGCCCCCTTTCCAAAAAAAAAAAAAAAAAAAGAAAGAAAGAAAAAAAAAAAAAGAACAGCAACAGATTATTAGACTATCCTGCCCACATAGCTGGGCTTCCAGAGCACTGCAAAGATGTGGAAGCCAGCTCCACAAGCCACACTACGACTGGAGTACTGTCATAGTCATTTGCAGAGTGCTGAGCTGGAGAAAAAGCCTCAGCTTTTGCAAGCATTGCTTTGGCTGAAATGTAAGGAGAAACTGGTTTCAGGAATGGGGAAAATGCAACCCAGACTGCACGTATTTCTCGCGATTACAAAACATCAGGCAGAAAGAGAGGTGTCTGCGTCTGCTCCTGGGCTACGGGGTGGAGGTCTGCAGTGGCGTCGCACTCAGCTGCCAGCAGGTATTGCAGCGGGCAATCGCGTAAAGCTTCTGTCACTGAACTCTGCCACTCTGGTTACGTGGCAAGCAAAATGGAGAAAACAAAGAGGTTGTTAAGCTTTAACTTCCGAGCCTTCATACCCCCAGCTTCAGTGCCTGAGGTGCAAAGCTGCAGCCAAGAAAAGAGGCAGCAGCATCCCAGGTAAAGGTATTTTCTGCTCCAATAACCTAGACTCTGTCATAATTACAAAAGAGATGAGAATTAAAGAAAAAAATGCTGGTAAAGGCACAGTAACAACAGAAGGTCATCTCACACTTGTCACTTGACTGACAAGTAAGTTTTATACTTAAGCTTTCTGAGTTCACTTGAAGATTTTTCTAAAAGGTCAGAGAAGACTCATAAGTTTATCCATAAATGCTACAAGAATCAATGCGCAAGAGAAGTTTGGAGGTATTGATTTTCCCAGTTTACAGTTCCTGTTGGAGTTACCACTCTCCAATTGTACAAATCTCCTCTTCACCAGAGGTAAAGCTTGTATGAGATCCCTAAAGTCTGTGTGCAATATTTATTCTGTTAGTCTAATTAAAGGTATTACTATGTAGATAGTTATTGGATCAGCCCCCAATGGCACTGCACATCATAAATAACAGATGTGAAACGTACCTCTGTTAGGACAGGCATTAGTATCAATCGTTCTTCTGCTATGTTTTTAACTACTACCTCACCTCACTGCTCTTTAGCTGCATTGCTCAATGTTTTCTGCATTAACTTCAAAGAAAATGCCATGATAATATTAAGTTTTAATTATCCTAAACTAACAGATCTTCATGGGCCCATATGAAGCAATATGCATCTTCAGTTATATTCATTTTGCAGTAATGTAAAATGAAATGGTTATAGTTATACAATACATAAGTCAGCAGTACCAGATTTATGATGTTTAGTCATGTGAGATTGGCCCAAGATAGAATTACAAGTTTAAAGCCCTTTGAACTTTCAGATGCATATTTAATGTTAACCCATGAATAATAAGAAAAACTGTAACAGTTTACCGTTCCACTCCAAATTTTGGAAGTATTTAAATATCAATTTTGGATTGATCCACCTATGTCAGAGTTCATAAGCAGTTCCCCCCCCCCCCCCAGTGGGAAAGAGAGAGGTTGCAACTATATAGCTAACCTCTCTTTTCAGAGCCACAAAACCTCAGGATGCTACGTCAGAAGATGAGGGTGGGAGGGTACTTAAAACATGGATTCAGCTGCCTAACAAAGCCATTTTCCCAAAATCTAAGCTGCAGATCACCATCTACAACACACAGATGTATACTCCTAACTCACAAGGAGTTCAGTGTTCACAAGGTAGTCCAATATATCATCAACAAAAAGGATTGAATTTTTTCCTGCTTTATTCTGCATATACGTAATTTTATTTTCATCTAAAACAGATTTTCCCTACATTTTAATAGCATACGGAATTATGTAACTATAAGGCCTGGAAAGAGTTTAAGAGGTCACTTCAACTCTATCTACCTGATCTCAGGCAGAATCAGCTATACGCGAGTCACATCGGACAGACATTAGTCCAGGGGCTTCTTAAAGGCCTATGGTGCTGAAAGTCCAGACTTCAGCGTCTATCTGGCAGTCCTTGGCGGTCTACCCAGCTTCTAAGCTAGATTGCTTATGCTATAATTAAGCTCATTATTTCTTTTTCTGTCCGCTCAGGCCAAGGACAAGTTTTTCTATTCTTGTTTAGAAATTTTTATAAATCTGAAGACAGTTTCCTTGTCTTAGACCAAAGCACTACAAATCTTTTAGTCTAGACATCTTACTACTCTTTAGGATTTGCCTTCAATAGAAGCAGCACACCCAACATTTTATCCAGTAATTGAGATGATGCTTTGCCGCTGCTGAATATAGCAGGAAAATTTTGACACCATTGCCTCAATTTCCCCAGCATACTTGCAGGTCCCCCTTCCCAGTTAACTGGTATTTGTAAAACTAGTGAAGGAACTCTCAAGTCCAACACACTAGGCTGTTTAGAAAGCTCTTGAGTAGTACTGAACTCAGCCCCTTGCATAATGCCATTCAGTAGTTCTTCGTTTAGCAGTGAACAACTGACAGTTTCCTTTAATCTTTCTAACTCAAAGAGAAGAGTTATTGCTCCTCTGTTATCCTATTATAAATGAAACTAATTTAACATAATTTTCTTCTTACAAATTTATTGTTACTTTTATTCTCATATTTTAAGAGCTTACAAAAAGTTGGAACATTTGTTCTAGTATTTATTCAGGACTTCAACTTGAGCCAACAAACCTAAAGTTGTGTGTTTCCTCTTACCCCATCTGTCCTCCACGAAGCTGTACATTTTAGATCCTCCCTTGGAAGTACAACTGGCAGGCGTGGAAGACATTTTGGGAGGGAAACCAAGGTGTCTTGGAAGTGATTGACACTGTAAGCATAGTACACTTGGTGATAAAGGAAACAAATTACTTGAGCAAAAAAAAAAATATACCAGAATTAAAGCAAAACTTGCAGATACAAGTCCTTACGACAGCTTAAAACTGAGTAAGTGAAGTTTAGGATCATGCAAGCTGTGGAGAAGGCGTAGCTGTGGGATCCTGGGTAGCTCTGCACAGGAGCAACACGTAGATGATTGCACATCTCAGGACGTTGGATGACAGTAGGAATTAGATCAGGTAGCAATTGTAGAAGGAGAAGGCATGATCAGAAAGAGTGCTTGGGAGACAAGCTCAAGTGAGGAAGAATTTGGGGAGGATCTTTAAGAAATATTCCAAAAAAAATAAAGAATTTTAAAAAGTATGCAAGAGGTATTCCCCCATGGAAGAATCTTTCTTTGCTGGCTCATTTTCAAGATAAACTTACCCATTTCTAATACTGCAGTAGAAATTGTGAGTTAGAGTCAAAAATACAGTTAGAGCTTGCTTGGATAACCACTGTTTTTTTCCAAACTGTGGGTCTTTTCCAGATTTAAAAAGGTATTTGTTTTGTTTATCTGAAGGAAAATAGTGTCTCAGAAATGCATTGTGAATCCTGGCAAATAAATATTAGTCCTTCTATAGCCAGACCCAATATGAAAATCCTTAAGACTTCACTGCTCTTTTTACTTACTGGAATGCTTTTTTTCTGGGTGGTTTTTTGAAGATCAGCACCCCGTTTCTCCCGGGAGGGTTGGACAGGTACACCCATGCCCAGCTATTGCGTCAAAGCCTCAGTACAGTTGTCTGCACTGCCACACGTAACTATAGGACCAGTACCCGTTTTTTTCCATTGATTGGGTTAATCAGCTTGTTCTGATTAATTTTGTTCTAAGAAATAAGCATCTCTTTTGGACTACAGCTGCAGTACTTACTGATGTTCACAAATTAAAGACTTCTCTTTAGCAACCCTTTACTTTGTGATGCTTTTAAAAGTACAAGAGGATTGACCGCATGCAAGTGTATGCTGAGAAGCTCCACTGGCAGTAAGTGGCAGCAGCACCTGGCTAAGCTCTTTCAGCATCTTGAAATATGATTTTGAGGTTACCTTGTCCTATGACCTCACAAGTCCCCGATTACTGTTACTTTCAGCTTGAAAGCAAGACATGGGAACACGCGAACAACGAAGGCACGTGTGATATTCTCGCAAGTGGCAAAAGCCGTTCTTCAGAGAAGTAGGATTTTTTCCCCCTTCCTTTCTTCTAGCCAATTTTTCCCCCCTCCAGACTGTTGAAGTTCATAAAACACACTTCTGGCTTCCAGCAAACTTATGTTCCACTTTCATCTAGAAAGGCATAAATGTGCTCAGCCAAAACCACAGTATTCACCGCTATTTGAAACACCGTGTAGCTCTTTTACATCTCTGTTTGCAGAGCCCCTCACAAAATTCGGTACAGGAACCACTGTACTAATCCTTGCAAGTGTCCATACACATCACAGGTAAAAGGAGTAATATATAGCAGTCTATAGAGACTTATGAGTGCAGGATCAAAATAGCTCCTTCCCTAGCATATGCGAATATTGCCTTTATCGTCTAACCAAGAGAGATTCCAGAATTAGAAATAGAGTGGGTATTTCTGCTGATCTGAAAGATTTAACATCTCTCTTCTCATCAAATATTCTATTTGAAATAAAAAATGAATGCTTCCCCATCCAGTATTACTGTACACAATGTAGGAAAGAGACAGTAATTTGGTATCTCAATAAATTTTTTAAAAGAATATTGAGGCAAAAAACCAATTCCCGCCAATGAGACATTAGGGAAAATTAAAATAAGGATGTATGGCAGGTTCATTTCTTGTATCATTTGATATGGACAGATCTGACATTCAGAGCAACTCGCACAGACTCAGAAACAGTTCTCCCAGGTCCTAGGTGCATAAACAGAAGTCAAACATAAAATAAACAGCCAAAACATTTAATATGACAACAGGACTTTCCCCGTCTCCCCCACATCAAATAATTAACCATAAAAAACGTTTTCACAGAACCCTTTTCCAGTTTCCAGTCAAATTCAGAAGTCAGTATCAACCAGAACAGGAGGAATGACAGGGAGGTCTGAGTGGTTTGTTTCAGCGTTTCCAAACAAAAACATGGAGCCCTTTTTTTTTTTTTTTTTTAAGAAATTAATCTCTTAATACAGGTGAAAACAAATATTAAGTAACTTCTAACTTACAACACTCATTTCAGACCAAATATTTGGGATAACTCAAAAGAAACTGATGGAATAATCTAACCTCCACATTCTTCCATCTGGTTTGATTTGTCCTGAAACCATTTCCCCTCTCTCCCTTTCAAAGGCATTAATTCAGTCACTGAACTGAAAAACTCCAGCTTTACTTAACATCTGTGCTTTTATGCACGTATATCACAGCTCGAAGACTGCAATAGCCTTTTGCTAAGCAGTGTTTAATTACACTGCAAGGAACAGCTTTAAACTTGCTAGATTTTCTTTTAGAGGTGGTCAAGGATCACTCGGCAAGCCGACCAGCTAGGGAATCCCCACCAACCTCCTCCGGGCACCGCCAAGGAGCAAATTGGGCCATGGAGCAGTTATCACTTGCCGAGGAACCCACTGCACTGCAAAATTTGGGCAAAACCGAGTCACCTTCTTACTCCCTTTATACCCCTTCCCCTCCGGCGGGCTTTACCGCCGCTGTTGGGAAAGGGCCCTCACTGCCACCAAGAAGCTTCTAGGCCTCAAATTGTCTCTGTTTCACCCTAAAGAAAAGTACAGTGTCTCCAAAAGTGTCAGAAGTGAGATCCATGTCAAAGGCAGAACTGTTCTTACCTAGATCATTTAAACATTTCACGACAAAAGCTGTTTCGCTGGACCCGAAGGCTACAAGCACTAGATTACCACCTACCCTATGAACATATACAACCATTACAGCTATTAACGCAAAAGCACCAGCAAAAAGAGATGATGCCAACGCAGAGAATTTCCTACAGTGTTTCTAGCTTCCCTTCCTACCAAGACTTCACTAGGATTTGTGTGGTTTTGGTGTACACATAAGAAGTATTTATTTGTAGTAAAAATGTGCAGAGAAAGCAATGGCAACCCGAATGCGAAGAAATAATGATAAAATACAGCACTTTTAAAGTGAATAACTCCCACTATCACTCTTTTCCCTTTCCTTTCCAAAGGATTGCCTAGCCCTTTGAGAAAGTCTCTTCTTCCTGCACAAATCTTCATTCAAAGATCTGAGAGGAGCCTGTTCAAACTAAAGTACATGTTAAATGTTAATTTTGAGGGGAGACAGCAGAGCATGTGTGGAATAGAGTAGCATGATTATTTAAGTATTTTTTTAATTTAAAAAGAAAAGATGGGCATACTGTGAGCACAGCTTGTCTAAAAAAAAAATCAATTGATTTCTATGTTTATTAGTCTGTAAAAGTTAGAAAAGGAGAGCCTTTATGGGAGGGAGCTAAGTTGTTATCATTCTCAGGCAGAGTCACAGAAACACCTCAAGCAATCAGCAAAATTCTACTGTACGTGCAAGTTATTTCAGATAAAGAATTAAATCAAATTAGTAGCCAGGCATGATAATTAAGGTGGAAAAGCTAAGTAGTAGTTTACAGGATAACTTCATATACCATAGTGGTCTGTGAGAGACAGAAAATTTGCTGTTAGTTTGTCCAGCTACCTTCTAGGCTAGAATTTTCAATATTTTTCAGAAAGAAAACTGAATACATGACGGACATCACCTTTGAAAATCCAGTAATAAAGCACTGATTACATGGAGAGGAAGAAAAAAAAAGCATAATTCACAGATAGTGCTAGAATAGTGGATTGCATTTGTTTCCTTTGTTCCACTCAGGTATTCCTGGCAAGGTGACCTGCTTGCTTTCCATTATAAAGAGAAAAAACCTTATTCAGTCTCATTCCAGAGCCATTACCCATACTCTAAAAATTGAAACTGAAATGAAACCAGTAGTACTACTTTTCATCACTGCTTCTGGAAAATGCTTTTTTCTTGGTGTGCAATATCCAACTCACTATTCCAGCTAAATGTTTTTGCTGTGAAAACCCAACCCTGCTAACACATAGGAACATAGAATATAAATCTGCCTAGCAGAGAACAGAGGAGAACACAAGTCAGCTAGAGAAACTTGAACTAGAATTTGCATCTTTATTAATGTAACTCAGTTCACTGATTTTTTTTTCTTTAAGATAAAGAAATCAGCTTGCCAAAGAAGTTGTACTCTAGAATATTAGAATTGAAGCACACCACACTTCAATGGGAAATAAGGGAAAAGTTGTCTTAATTCCTTAACATCTTGAAAAGAAGGTGCATAAACACTGAAAAAGTCAGATCTACTTTCTAGATCTTAGGTTGCCATGTGTAATTTATCATGCATGCCTGATACAGGTTATCACACCACAGTAGCTGTAAAGTTCTCCAAACTCACATAGGAGCATCGAACATAAATCTGCCCAGCAGAAGACAGCACAATAACCTCATAACACAGACAGTACTGTTACTAACTTCATACATACAAAGTAGCTGTATGGGGGGGGGGGGGAGGAGATCAAATTCAGAGTTAATTTGAGAAACAAACTAATTTTGCCATATGCTATTCCTAAACCTTCATATTTTAAAGTGTCACTGAAGGAGAAAGATTCCTGCATAAGTTTTCTCTACAAAAATAGCTGGAAAACACACACAGAAAGCAAAGTTGAAAAGAGAGAAGATAAGAAAACAAGAAAAAGAAAGGTCTTTTAGGATCAGCTACAGTGATTTTTAATCCTCTGCAAGATTCAGAAAAAAATTAAGTTGAATTAATCATAATGCTAGGTTCACTAGAGCATGCAAATTAAAGTCTGAAGTCTCAAAAATCATATTACTATGTATCTTCAGAGTAAAGTCACTACTCTTTGGTAAGTCAGGATTTCAAGCATAGAAGATAACCTTGCTGAAACACAGGTATAATACTGATCACTCAGCTTTAAAGTATTACCTAAATATATGGTGGCTTGGCCTGGTTGTTTGGGAAGCCATTTTTTAACCGAATGGTTCGCCAGGCTTAACTTGACTTATTCGATTTGTGCTGAACCATGCCCACTTAAAGTGCTTGCGAGGATTATCAACTCCGGATACTAGATTATGCCACACTCCTATAAACCTTTATTCAAGAGCTCACAAATTCCTCACCACTCATCAGGCATGCAGACTTAGGTGATAATTTAGCATGTCCTCACTCACACAACAAGAGCTGTTACAACTTCAGAAAAGTGTCTTTACACGAAGGAATTGCCACTTGGTATCTTTAAGCAGCTGCTAAAGACAAGGTCCCATTTCCAAATCGGTATTCTCAAGGGCTCTCAGGAACAGGGACTGGTATTTTGTGTCATACACTAGAAAACCTCACCCCTTAAAGCAATCTTTCACACATAGCTTCTATGCTTATCTATAAATATAATGAGCAACCAGCTCCCACAGTGGTGCCTTTCTGTCTGTCTAGAACTACTCTTCTACTGTAAAGTTTTCAGACAGCGCCTTTGCCTATTAATAAACAAAGCAGTCAAGCTTGCCTTTTTTTTTTTTTTAAAAAAAAGTTTAATCTCAGAATATCTAAGCTGCATGCAAACCCATACATCTTTATGGAAAAATATTTGGCACAGAAACAAGCTTTAATAAAGACCTGGATTTCAAGCTACAAATCAGAAATGAACTTTTTGATGGTCTTTCTTTAGATACATAGTACAAAATACACTATTAATAAACAAATAAGGCTTAAATTCCCAGAGGCAGCTTTATAGTAAAGCTGTCTTTATCAGCATAATGTTAAGTTTCCCTCAAAAAAAAAATGCTTAATAGAGAAAGCTGTATGGCAAACTATATTTGTATCCTTATTATCAGAATATACATACATAAATGAGGGACTACTGTAAGTGCATATTCACAAGGATGTCCTGTGATGCCATGTTAAATTTCATATCAACTTAGTTATTTCGCCTATGAAGAAATAGCTGTGGATCTCATTTCTCTTGAGCTTTATTATGTTTAAGGTCTGTACCTGTTTTAAGTTGTTTTGAATCCAACCCAATAGAGTCGGGAAGCCTCTTTGGAAGAAGCCTTTTGTGCCTTACCACTTGGTGCTTTTACCACAGGACCAGAACACAGGTGGCAATTAAACAGTTACAGTGCCAGAAATGGGTGCGTTCCCTTTGAGCTATAAGTTAGGACCAGGAAAAAGTGAACGGGCAGTCAAAGGCAAAGACTCTGGATTCAAGCAGGGCAGATACTCAATGCAGCTTTCCATGTCTTGCAGATGGCATTCAAGAGAGGCACCACCTGTTTCCCCAAATGTTTATATTAACACTCCTCTAAAAGATAAGTAATCAACCAGCTAATCAACCCTGATTGTGTTACAAGAATTTTACAATTAAATAATACTCCACATACAAAAAAATTTGGGGGGTTGTTTTTAATTTCATCTATCCACAGTAGCTCTATCAATCTGTAGTAAGTCTTAAGTTTGTTAAAAGACTGTTTCTTCAATGATTATTCTTCCAGCTGCAATAAAATAAGTTATCCTGATGGGGCACAGAAGTACAGAAGAAGCCAGCAAACTTTAAAATTCCTTTCCCTTCCTTTAGTTTTTCCTATACAACAATTGAATCAAACTATTTTTGCATTTCAGACTTTCAGAGCCACCATTGCCAAACAGGGTCCTGCACCATGCCCACCAAGTGGATCCTCACCAACAGAAGTTCTCTAGGCTCTATTTAAAAATAAATAAATAAAATAAATAAAAATAAAAAATGCTTCATTTTAACCATACTTTAAGTTTATGATTACATGCAAGACTGAGATTCCAAACTTCGCTTTTAACAATTCTGTAGGCCAAGACATGAGGTCAACATAGATAAAATTTAACTCCATAAAATGGAATAAAAATTACCTCTTTAAAAAAAAAAATCCAAAGCAATTATCAAAAAAACTAATTTAAGTAACAGCTTTATTAGTTTCCCTTACTTTTTTTTTTTTTTGATATTCTATAGTGGTAAATGATAAAAATTTCATAAGTAGAACTCCTGGTCCTACCAGCGAGAAAAGAAAAGGAAAGCCTTCTGAGTATCAAGAGAGACAAACTGTATATACAATCCAACTATCAATACGCTGTTTCTTCCGAAACAAGATAGTACTACTAGAGATTCCTCCTCCCTAAATATATTAAATACCTGCAGCTCTGTTTCTGAAGCCAGTTTGATACAGAATGAACATCTGATCCAAGCTCGTGCTAGCCCCAGGAGATCTAACAACACTAGAAAAACAAATCCTTGCAAGACAGCCAGAAACTCCAACTGCACATATAAGAGATAAGTGCACCATCCTAAAAATCCCCTATTAGTATTTTTAGGAATCATTTCGTACTTCCATTAGAGCAATACATTCACTAGCTGCCCCATACACATCACGTGCAGGTCCAAGCCTTCCACCTGCGTTGTGGTGCGCACACATAGCTACGCAAGTGCTCAGGCATCCTCAAACTACAAGGCAGGCTAGGTGAAACACAGGGCCTGGGAACAACAAAATAAATAACTCACTTAAATATTTAAGCTTTCACATACACAGGACTATGGTGACAGCAACCATACCATAAACACAAAGTACAAACCTTCAGAAACTCAGAACCAAAGTCACTTCTGGACATCAAGCAAAACTTCAGCACTCTTCCCTCCCCGCTGCACAGCTACTACATGCACCCAGCCGCACTGGTCCAACCTGCGAGCTGACTTTAGCAGAAAGCACTCACGTGAACTCCTGCAGCCCAAGCACCATCCACACACCACTGCACTCCCACACCGTGGGGCCGAGCCCTTATAGCTCCTGCCGCAGCTGGGCCCAGGAGCACAGCTGCTGCCCCTCAGCCCACGACGTGCTGGGCCCAGGAGCACAGCTGCTGCCCCTCAGCCCACGACGTGCTGGAGGCCCCAGAGCAGCTGCCCCATCGTGCTCGCATGGCAGTGGGAGCCTTTGCTGAAACTACTTCTCTGGCTTCCCGGCATTTATGATAAGGACTCCAGGGAATTACTCTGTGAGCCCCAGCTGATGTGTGCACTATACCACACTGGTGTCCACCAGCGTGTGCCCTGCCCAGGGACGTGGCCGTCCCCTCTGCGGGTGCGAGGAGCAGCTGGGCCTCAGCAGTGGAGGACCAAAGAGACAGCCACAGCCCTAAGCGTTTGAGAAGCGTTCAGACGCGTAGGCGTGAGCTAGCGAGTGGCAGCTACCCGGTTTAGTGAAATGGTGTTCCAGTGAATGAACGTGTCTAACAACCGTACTGATTTTCTTTTAACCCAGTTCATGAGTATTCTTTGTGCTCTGCTTAAAACCCGTCTCTTGCTTATAACTGTTGCGTAATTCTCACAGAAGCCATTCTGGAAATGTCGAGAATAGGCCCAAGAACAAGCTGCTTGTTCATTCAACCTTTCGGAAAAATTGGCTCGTGTTACGTAAGCAGGAAAAGATCACCGAAGGGATGGGAGTAGTGCTCTGCGTTTCCAGTCTTGCTTTTCAGAGATCAGATAAAACACACATCAGGGATGTTTCTGCCCTTGATTGACCCAAGGGTTTTCATTTTTTAAGAGTGATTACAAAAACCTAGCATCTTCCATACTGCAAACTGCCTAAATGCCCTGTCCCTACCTGCATTCTTCCTGCAGCTTCTGTTGGCTTCACCACCATTCAGCTGCTAGCCCTGGCTGTTACATATTAATATATGCTAATGAGTATGCTCTACCACAGTGGGAGCTCACTGCAGTTATTAAGTAGGAAAAAAAAAGAAAAAAAATACATAGTGTTCTAGGAGTATAGTGAGCAGGTAAAACTTTTCAGAATACTTTTTGATTTACGCACACTCAAAAAAATTCACCTCCTAAAGTTATGTGTACGTTTTGTGTGTGTGTGTGTGTGTGTTGTATGATCAGTCTTTTGAGTTGCACCAATTCTTGATTAAATAGGTACAGAATTTGATTTGCCTGGCAGCTCTGTCCTACTGTGAGTTTAAAAAATATAAATTTAAAAGTTTCTGAGCCCTACAAAGAATTCAGAATGGTTCTGCTTCTAATATTCAGCATCTGTCTAGAAAACATATCAATCATATGATCATAAACAGCTGTTGCATTAGACTTTTAATCAGCCATGATTTTCAAAAGAGACAAAGAATGTTGGAGCGGACGATGGAAAGTTATTGCAGAGAATGCCCTACTTAAGAATTCGAAAATCCGATTTTAGGAGACAAAACTTTTCCAAGCACTGTAAAAACTGTCCATGCATTACATACTATAATATAAACAGCATAGCTCTCACATAAATAGAAGTAAAATACTTGTGACACAATGCACATACCACCGAAAGTGTAAAAAAATAGGCATTTTGTTATTAAATATACATCACTAGCTGTAATAGATTGCAAAGAGCATTGTAGTTGTCTAATGGTCCTTTTACTCTTTAGGCTCCATAGATCCCATTAATGAGGGGTTTGAATCCTTATTGACGATACAACATCTGCCTTCGTCCAGAAAATGTTGATGGTCAAAAATAGCCATTTTCTACTCTCAGAAATGCTAGTGTAAATGTGTGCTAATTCTGCTGGACTCAGCTGAGTCATTCCAGTGTAACTCTTGACTATTTTTTAATAGAACATGAAAATTAGAAATAGTAGAATGACTATACCATGTCATCTATCTGCCATAAAAACACAAGAGAAGACTACTATTATAATTGCTTTGATTAAAAAAATACCCCAAGCTCCTGACATGCAATTATTATTAATGCTTTCTTAAAGCACTATATCCAGACTTAAAATACTTTGATTCAAGAGCCTTAAGACCTCCTAAACCTATCCACACTGAGAACGTCAGATATACTGCAGCACAGTCAGCCTGCATAAGGTTTTTCTAGTCTTTGACCTGATCCTGACTTATCTCCTACCCCCTGCCTGACTCTTCACGTGTCCTGCTGATCCTTTCTAGCACAGGAACAAGGGCTGGGGGAAGACAGGGCAGGACCTGCACGTCCTGGAGCTGCTAGTCCTCTCCTGGGACCTCTTGTGCTGTGGCAGTGGGAACACTGCAGTGGCTGGTACAGCGTGTGAATCCTGCAGCTAAGGCCCTAGGGCAAATAGTCATCAGACAAAACACAGATGTCAAGTGACATAAACTTCCTGGCAAAAGTGAAAAGCTTTTACTTTAGTCTAGGGACATGTGCTTCTGTTTTCCGTAGTCACGGGCAGGTGAAGGCTCTCCTGCATCCTGGGCCGTCGAGGCTGCTTGAGAGGACACAACGCAGCTATTACAAACTCGCCTGCCTTTCCCTCATTTACCAGTTAGGTTACTCACCGAGCCTGAAGGCAGTTCAAGCTGAACACATCAGGAACAGCAAAGCTATTTGGTTTGAAGACAACTGCTGTGAGATGGGTATGGCAGACATAGCCTAAAACTACGTCCTAGGTTTTAACTCTTAACACAGAAAAAGGTCATGCCATGATCTGGGCATTCATCTCCCAAAGAAATAACCATGGGATCATGGGGTTCTGCCAGCCTGGAGCATGTGTGGACATGGTCACATACAACAAGCATTATCTATAAAGTATATTAGAGGAATGGTTAGGACTCAGTGGGCTTCTACTCTCTATCTAGCTGAGCTGGCATTTGCAAATGCTTTTGAAACTCAGTGCAGGACATGATCTGAAAGTGGTAGAAAATTCATGGGAATGAACAGTCCTTGGTCTCTCAGAGTTTTTTCACACAGGGCCTGAATAACATGCACTTCCAAAGTGCTTCTAAGCACTACTTTAACATTGGGAATCAGATTCATAAATCAATAAAACTTTCAGATTATATGTGTGGAGTACGGAATGGTTATAAAAAGCCAGTTTCCAAGCCTGAGTACAAGAGTTACAGATAGCCATCAATATCTGATCTGCCTGACTGGCCAGAGTTCTGATACCAGCATAAATGATTTACAGAGTGTTTTCTGGATAAAACACCTCAAGCATTTCAGATGTGATTGGGGACCTTCCATTTTTCAGGTCTGAATATCACTATTTTCTCTGGCCTTGAAGTTCCCATTGATTCAGTGAACGCAAGACCTAGCCTACTGCCAGCCCAGCTTTGTGGAAGGGCCAGCACTTAATAATTATCAGCAGCAAAAATTTAATGTGCAATAAAACATTTTTTTCAAAATCAATAGCATGAATCTTCATATCTTTAAACTGCCATACTGGAGGTGTGGTGGGTCTGGCTGTTGACTGACCCTCAGTGCCAAAACTGAGGGTCATTTTAACTTTTTCATAATAATCATTTACTAATAAGTGCACAGATAGAAAACAGTTCCTTTAAGCCTGTCCAAATGTTTTTGCATCAAAAGTTCTACCTCTTCTCTTTAACTCTCATTTAAAATTTAGAGAGACCTTCCAGATGAAAAAAAAAAAGAGAAAAAAAATCGTATGTGAAACAGATGAACATTTTAATAGTAAGATATAAGAAATACAAACATGTAGCTTGCTTTATGTCATATGCCTAGTCTTTCTACCATTGTAGGTCATTGCCCACTACCTAAGAGGAGCAGAGTAGTAAAGTTGAAAAACAATTCTTGAAAGTCATGCTTAATTCCTGCTTCTGTCCTGCAAAGTAGTTCCATTGAAAGAAAAATTAATTTTTCCAGACAGTTATCGATAACATCCAGGAAAGTGAAAATCTTATCATCTCTTTGATTCCATTACAATAAAAAATCTATTCCTGAGTTAAAAATAATGTAGCACTCAGAAAAATAATGGAAGGAGAATGTATTACCTGGTACAGTAAACATTATTCTAAAAAGTATCAACAGAAAAGCAAATACAGGAAGATAGGTATTGTCATGTCAAACCAGATCCAAGATCCACTGTCCAAAACAGAAAACATGACATGGAAGATAAAAAAAAAAAAAAAAAAATCTGCACTAGGAAAGCATGAGATTATCCTTCCATTCCCTCTGTCCCTGGTTCTTTCCCTTAAATCAAACCAACTGATATGAACTCTTTCATTTATGGATATTTTCCACGGTAATACGCGTTACCCTGCACAAATATCCCAGCTGAGCCTCACTTGCACTCACAGTTCCCTGTCCCATTTGACGCTTAGGCCTCCGTATTCTGCAAGAAATCAGAAACATTTTTTTTTTTTTTTTACCTAGAAGTACTCACTAATAATTGTCTCAGAAATTTGTTGCACCTGGGATGCCAATGTCTCCAACAGCCTCTTAATTTAGGCATGCTCTCAAAGACGGCATGTTCCAGCAGCTCTTTCACAATTCCTGCCTGCCTGCATTAATGACATGAATCAGTACTCCTGTTAACATATCTCCCCATTAGTGTTATTTCTCATAAAAGTGTTTGGGGTTTTTTTTTTTCACAGAATTGCAGTTATTAGGGTCTAAGGGATGTTCCTGACTTCACAAGACAGAACCAATTCATACAGATAAAGTAGGATAAGAGTCTATTGCGTGGCAAAGCGCATAGTAATGAACATGCCTAATTGTAAAGTAAAAGATCCATCGTTTGTAGGGAAAATGACATTCAGGCTCCATGCAATTTTCCTAGATTTTGATTCCTAAATTTTTTATTCTTAGCAAAACAAGCCATGTAACCTCCTGCACAGAACCTCTCCTGGTAATTTCTTCACAAATTCTTAAGCTTCTTTTTGAGCTTTAGCATGCAATTTAGACAGACATTCAGCACACAAAAACAGCAAGGATGGGAAAAAAGATGGTATCACTGGATAAACTGTTCTGAAGTTTAATTCTTCTTGTGTAAAAGTTTCTCCTGAATTCTTTAACTCTTATTTTTAGAATGGCAATGGACAAAAAATATGGACATTATCTGCAATATTCTGCAGACAGGGCAAAATATAGGGCTACCTGAATCTTACCTTTTATTCCCCCAGAGATTCCTGGCTTAGATCCTCAAAGTCTTGGATTTTAAGTCCATTAACTGAACTGAAAGGGACATGTAAATTCACTAGCTAACTCTGAAAGACCCAATCCCTATTCTGACCTCAGTTTTCCAAACTACTACAGTATCTAGCACTAGCATACTTTATAGAACAGCAGTCACGTTTCACTCTGAAGTAGCTAAGTAGCTGCATGTTATATACAGCTGCACTGAAGCCTCACCTATGAAGCACAGAGTTTGTTTCAGGATCAGGACATAACTACACAAGATGAAGGATGTGAGCAGGGATTAGCCCACCACAGTAACACTTCTTACTGGCTCTGTCAGTTCAAGATATGTGCATATAAAGCATTGTTTTCCTCATATTTTTCTCCTACTTCATCTTTGACTTTTATCAAAACAAGCCATGTAACAAAAGATTTTTTTTCTAAAATGCTTGTTCATCTCCCATTACTGAAGAACACTTCAGATTCTTTTACTGCTTTTTATCTGACAATATCTTCTCGCTATCACAAAGTAGTATATTCCTCACTTTGTAAATAGCCTTTGTGTCTATTTCCCAAAGTGACTTTCTCAGAACCACATAAGAACACTATGGCAGAGGAAGAAGTTATATCTCAGCCAGTTTACCATGACTGGTATCAACCTCTCTAGGTTAGTCTTTCCTCAAAGCTGGAGTTAGTATGCCTTGCAATAACAGCCCTGATCCACGGGAACCCCACTAGACGAAAGGCTCCTGTTATCTAGGAAGGTCTGGAGAGTAGCCTCTGTTCCCAAATTCCTTTCTCCTGAAAACTATGGCATGGGGTTTGATATACCTAACAATTACCTAGCTATTTGGACTTAAAATACAGACACACTATTTCCAAAGGTTCATTTAAAGGATTGTGCTAAAGTAAAATCTAATTATTCTAAAGCGGTGAGTGTAAAGATCAGTCCTAGAGATGTCTATTTGGATATATACTGATGTGTTCCTACTTTCATTTCCAGTCTTAGTATTTGTACTTGCATTTGAAAGGGAGCTATTTTAATACAACTTAACCTTTTCTCTGGCTTCATAAAGATTGTTCAAGCAAACAAGAGAACCTCTTGCTTCTCTTGAAGTTATACCTAAAAGGAAAAGCACAGGAGGAAAAGTATTTGTTTTAAATATAGTCTTGTGCATGTGTTTTTGAGATAGCTGATCTAAAGAACAGCGTGATCTGGCACCTAAGTAAGTCAGTAGTCAGCCTGATGGTTTTCTCAGCACTTGCATATTGCTCTGAATAAACTCACTGAGGCACCAAGCACTATAGTTGCTCTATCTCTGCAGTCTGCTCGAGCAAATCCTGCCTCTTGACCAGGCTGATTAATTCCGATGAGAATGCTGTAATAGCATCGCTGCGCTGCATCTGGTCCACGGCTCCGAGCTCACCGGTGCAGCATTAGCTGAGGAATCCCTGCACTGCACTCCACTGTATGATGCCTTCAGGTACCTTCAGAGCTTCAGCAAACAACAGCTATACTTAGCCTCTCAACCAAGTTCAAGCTTTGAACAATTTTTCTCTAGCTGTATGGGAGATAAAAATAAACTGTAAAAAAAAAAAAAAAAAAAAAAAAAAGTGTGACTTGTCACTTCCACTTTCCTCTCAAAGAGTTAATTTCAGGTATATCCAGGAGGCTGTGAAGGGTTTGGCAGCTAATACCCTGTTCTTCTTATTCAAGGCAACAAAGATTAAATAAGACTCTGCCTTATTTATGCAAAGAAAACCAAAGTTTATTTGCTTTAGTAATATAGTTTTGTTAGTTTTTTAATTTGGGGGTAAATGGTGAAATTTAGTGCTCATGAAAGTGAGAGATTAATCCTGGCTAGATCACGTTTTGGTGCAGACGGACCTTGTGTAAACTCCCACACTTTTCTGTCAATGCACCTCAGTCAGGAGTAGCAGTGAAACATGGCTGCTGTCCCAGTATTGGACCTCTTCTGAGGGGAGTGTGCCAAATCTGCTGAAAAGCTCAGTGGTTTGCTTGATTGTAAGTAGGTTTCAAGTCCACCAGATCAGCACGTTTAATTACACTTCCCCCTTGCTTAGCTCCAAGACTGCAATAGGTTCCTGTGTATCCGCTTACTATGTTCATGTAATTGGCCATATCCAAAAATATACCACGAGGTGCCAGAAACAGTATCAGTGCTGATGGATTATATTTTTTTATTACATGCTGATTTTTATTCTATTGGGCTGAATTTTGATATAACAGAAGCCACTTCAAAAGGCAAATTTCTGACGTCTCCTGCTTTGATCTTTCACACAGAAAAACTGATGCAAAAAGACATGCTTTGCGAAAGAAGCAGGTGTGAGACTCGAAACAGTATAACCAGGTCAACAGGAATTTCCCTCTTACTGTTCAAATTCTCTGCCTGTTTGCCAAGGAATCGAGGCTAACCACACACAGTTTCCCCACTAGCGTAGTGCTGGCAGGGATCTTATCACTGAATCAAATTAGCTCAAAAGCTTACTTTCAGATTGCCCTTGGCTGGAGACCAATTTAGCAGTGATCTATAGGTAAAACTTAATATTGATTCTTAATTGTACGTTTTGAAGGTTAACATCCAGAGTCCACCACAAAGCTGCCTTGTGCTGATCTCCACTTTCAGGGCGACAGGATCCAAGAAATGAATTGTTTCATGGTACAGTTGTGTGCCAAATGCCTATTTTATGTAGCTGATCTCTGTTTTCCCCTTGTTTTGGAGAGGGAGAAGAAAGAGCTTACTACAGGAGGGAAACTTTCTGCATAGAGGCAGTATTAGTGAGTATCAGTGTCTCTGACACTGCAGGACACAAGAAATGTTGAATGTTTTCATTTATGCTTGTTTCTCGTATTTAAACCCCAACTTACTGCACAGGAAAACCATTGGAAAAAATCCCACTAATTTTAGTTGATACAGGACAGAGTCCTGGCTCAGCCAAATAGTGTGATCATAGAGACATCACTGGACAATTTTAAGCAACCTTGCAAAAGCAGTTCGTCCATGGAACTTCTTCCTGCATGCACGTAATACGCTTTGTGGAGCAAAAATGCACACTGGGAAAACTTGGGGAAGGCTGTAACTCAGCGAATTCCTTATGCATTAGCCTATCGGGTCAAAGAATTCATTTTTTCAAGAGCATGTGAAAAACACTGGGCTTAAAAAGCTCCTGGCTTACATAACCGATACCAAAGGGCAGTCTATTCATTACCCAAAACGTAAAAGTAAAAAGGCTGCTCGAGGGTCTTGAGGCAGCATGGTTTCCTAAGTTGTACGTCATGACAGCTGCCCTCCAAAGTCTGGTTAGCATAATCAAAAAACGCTCTCTAACAGACGAAGACTAGGGCGACACGCTTACTGTCGGAGAAGTAACCCCCCAGCACGCGCACACACGCACTTTGGAAAGTCTGGAGAAAAAGAAGTCCTCGTTTTCCAGATCTCTCCTTCCCATTGCTGGACTCTATCCTTTACTTCAATTTAATCACAGTAGGAAAAATTGGTCTTTTCTGCTTGAATATTGTATTTTGCTCTCTCTAGCCTTTGATAAACAATAGATATTCAGGTATTTGTTATAGCACCTACCGCTAGCCCAGCGACTTAGGGTATCAGTTCAGGCCTCCACAAGGAAGCTGCTTTCCTCCCCGGAGGGTCAAGGAGCAGCCGTACAGACTACACGCGCTCCGGAGTGGCAGCACAACCGTTGGGAAACCAGCGCCAGGGAGCTCGCGGTGAACGGTTCCTCCCTGTCACGTGATGTTACCTTCTTTGCCCTCAAGATGGCTAATGCACTCTGCATTTTTTTCACGTAAATGCTGCTATGCAACGAGTTAATTAGCTAAAAACTCCTTGTCGCTAAATCTGGTACACCTGTTTCCCATACAGAAGCCCAGCAGAACAGCAAGGCACCTGCGCTTGGTTCTTGCCCACAGCCTACTTTCTTGACGCGGAAGCATGTCCCGCTGTAGCCGCTGTGCTGCAGAATTCTTGCTGCCGTCTAACAGCCTTTTATACGTGATCCTGGCCTGGGAGCCGCTCCGGAGGAGCCCCATCGGCACACAGCTACGGCTGTTCGGAGCAGTCACCATCACGCAGTCGCTCGTTGGTGTTTGTGATGTCTCTGAGCCAAGAGTGTCAGATTGCAGGGGGAAAGTACTGGCTGGGATGTCTACCGTACATCAAGCTCTTGCCAAAGAAACCTGAATAAAGCTTGCAAAAATATTCTCCCCTTCCTATTTATCTTAGATTTTTGAAGTTATAACTATATAACTTATTGAATTTGATTTATTGAAGTATTTACCTTGGATGCTGTTGTGTTTGATGATTTTGAGTAAAGAAATGACTAATTCATAATGACAGTTAGGATGAAAAAAAATTGCAGCACCAGGAATTAAACTAAACAAACTCTTGATTTATTTATATTTTTAGCTACAAGCAAAAGCTTGAAGTTAAGGAACAGAGTGCTAGATGCAATTAAAAAAAAATACGCAATGCGTAATGCAGAAGGGAACCAAAGGAAGAGAAAATTCCATAGGTACAAGGGAAAACATGCCCACCTGTTCCACAGAGAGCTTTGAAGGAGTGGAGGGAGAAGAGACTGAAATGGCTATTGAGGGACATCATTTTGGTGATGCCTGAGCAGTTCCTTGTCTAAACAGCAAATGGCTGTGGGACAACCCCAGCCCAAGCTTCCTCATCCTCCACCAACAGCGTGTCTCCGGCTACAACCACCCTGCCACGCGGCAAGCGCCACTGCTGCCTCCATGGCTGTACCATGCCTGTACTTAAAGCTTCTCACCTTGATTAGGAGCCTAGTGGAAGACTATTGACAACACACCAAAGATTTGTACAGTGCACGAAGCCTACTCAGTGAGACCCAATATTCCTGAACCTCATCTACATTCGTTTTGTCCATTTGCATTTATGGCAAGCAATTTAAAGCACAGAGCGTTGCTGTAGCCATAACAGTGAAACAGACTTTTCCAGCCATGAGCGGGACTGAGGCCATCGTTCGCCACACACCATCAGTTCGTAATCATCTTTGTACTAGACCGGAACAGCAACAGAGGCTTAAAACGACTAAGACCAAACAATAACATCTGTAACCAAAACACACACACTGATTTGTACCACAACCTGTTGTGAGTTCTGATGTTGCCTGTATAAGTAAATCTTTTGGGGAGGAGAACCTTTTCCTCCTTGTTTTGTCCAAGGTGGGAGAGAAATGAATAATTAGTATCTCAGCTCTCTCACTTGTTAAAAGAAAGAGGTTTCTCTCTCACAGAAAGCCACAGCAATTTTACACGACATTATATAGCTTTGTCCCTTGACAAGAGAACAGAAAATGAGACGTGATGATTGTAAATAGACTTGTAGTTTAACTTTCACGTAGCAATGCAAACCCCGTAATTCGTGACTTTAAGAATAACTGAATTAGGAAGCCAAAACCAGCACTTTTGAAACTGTGACTCTTACAAAACATTGGTTCAAGAAATGATTCCTGCAACATAGAAATGTTGAGAACAAGATACGCGGTTTGGGTTAATCTCTTTCATATCTGTTTTTAGGTGGGAAAATATCAGGCACTTTTAAAATAAAATCACAACAGCAAGGTGATGAGAGGATTCATTCAGAATGCAGATGCAACTCACGGAGTAGGTATGGAGCATGAATGAAAATCTACAAGAGCATCCTATATGTCAATGAATTTGGCTTTTTTTTCCCCCATCACTATATGGTTAACTCTTAACTCTAAATTTTGTTTAGGTCATGATAAACTAATCCTTTTTTATCAAGTTTCAAGTTTTAGGAAAAACATTCAGTCAGCACTCTGCCTGAAGCCTTGATTTTACAGGAGTCAATGTTTTTCCCATCAGCTAAACATGTAAAACCTAAAATCTCAGCAATCTTCAGAAATGCTTAGTCAGATACCATGGAATTGTGCCCCATGATACAACAGCCCGGCTGCCGGGGTGTAGTGCTGACATCTCCTACTTCACCAAACCATGTGGCGGTGCCAGCTCCATAAAGGTGCTGGAAGCAGAACCCTGACAAATCGATGTCATATGTAACACACATTATTCTGTGAACTGGGCCAACAGTTGATGATAGCATGATGGCTTAACAGGCAAAGGTCAGAATGCCCCAAAACTCATCTGGTAAGTGGCTTTGCTGAGTCCCTACTTCACAGGTTCCAACAAATGTTATGACAAGTAATTGACCTCCATGATGTTTAGCCAAGTAGCACATGCACTTTGCACAGCTCGTGACTCCAAAATGGCTTAAGACCATCAGAAGTGAAGACCTAACAGAAACATGTTTCTTGACACATTTCTCCAGTTTCTGGGAAACCAGAGGCATTTAGGTAATAAGGATTGCCTAGACTTGCTGCACTGTGCGGCTGGTCTGCCTGTGCCTGGCCTCATTCCTGGCTGATCCTGGCTCACCGACTCAACTTCTTGGTTTGACCTCATACCTGTCTCATCACTTTGCCTGGCAAGAATGGCAGTATGGTCTCACACTGGTTACTGTCACCAGACCTGCTCCGTTCACCTTGTTTGGGTGCTGTAGGTCTGTGCTCGTGCCAGTGAGGTCCCTGCCCCATCTGCCTTGCACCCTCAGTCCAGGCTCCCCTTCGCTTGCAGGGCAGCCCAGACTTGCTGCTCCCTGGCAGCCAGTGTGTGTCGTGGATGAGAGCGGCCACCACGAGCAGAACACAGACAGAGCTGTTCAGGTCAATGAAATGCTGATATCTGAAGTGGGGAGAAAACTTAGAAAGTTGTTACAGATATTAAAGCGGGAAGAGGCCACCATTCAGCAACTGAGGCAAGAACTGCAAAAGAAAAAAGCTGAGACTTCCACTAACTGGCCTGTGGAGATGACACTAGGGCTATTTGCTGGGGAGAGAGATGTAAATTTTGTCTGCCTTTCATGCCATCAGAAAGTGTCCTTCCATTGCAACTGGAATAAGGGCAGAGTATTATATGGTGGCAAAAATCTCTGGTTCTCTTGGGGGGAGACTTAACTCTTTATGGAATAATTTATTAGTGGCACTTAAGAAATTGAATTCCTTTTCTGTAAGATTTCATTTATTTATGTTTAATCAATAAGTGAAGTCAGAATTTCATTTTATTGCTGAACAGAAATTATTAAGAAATAGTATGGAAAAAGAAAATACTGTTAATGATATTGAATTGTTTCAGTTTTGAAGTGGTGTCAATGACAAAAACCAATATTAAAAAATATATAGTATTTAAATATTTCATAAAAGATCAGAAATAAAAATAAATGCAGTGTTAAACTTAGAGCTAGACAGTGTAACCTACTCAGAATGTTGCATTAACATTAGCAAAAGACAGTGAAAAGTGATTCATTTTTTACTTTCTCTAAAACAAAAAAAAAAACAAAAAAAAAAATCAAAACTGACACTTCTTACCAAAAGTCTTCATTTGGACAAAACTGCATTTTCCAGTGATAACTTTCTGTTGTCACTTTTTCACCATCTTTTTCTGCAACTGAAGAACATCAATGCTGATTTTTATTGCAGCAGCAAGAGAGCTGACAAACAACTTTCTAGCAGACACTGATGCCAGCACTGATTTATTCTGTAACAACATAGGCACTCTGCATTGTATGCAGTCTACTGTACCTCATCTGCAGTTTATTCTTTGCAAATTCACTTTTGAAAACCACCTCTTACAAAGCCCATCAGCTACACAGTCCGGCATTGCTGCCGTGCTGTACTGCCTGACCAAACAGGTAGCGTGGGCACTTCACTTCATCTCCCTTCCCCCCCCCCCCCCCCCATATTTTTACCATTAGCATCTGCCAAATCAAGGATCCATCGATTAAGGGCTGTGAAAGTGAGTTAGGACTGTGAATGATGCACACGAACAAACTATCAATGCTAAATATATATAGTTTGGCTAAAATACAAACACAGACAGATGATAGCAGACTGAATGCTTGGTCCTGGATGGGTGTAGCTGTGATCTGTGCAGTGCTGTAGAAACAAATGTTATCATCTTCCTTACTGCTGATGGCTCCACGTTACATAAACGGAGCCAGCAGACCACATTGCAGTATGGCTCTGAAAAGAATGAAGGTATATCTATCCGAAGAGTCTCAGCACAGCCTGGTGGGTAAAGTGTGCAAATACACCAGTCTCTCCCAGGCTGCATCAGCAAGAGCAGGCTCTGGATGGCCCTGGGGTCTCTATAAACTTCCAGGTGTGGTCAGGATATCTTAAAGTTAGGTCTCCAAAAAAGAAGAACTTGAGCCATCAACTGCTAAAAATTCAAAAATAGTCCAAATTCCAAATTAAACTTCATATTTCTTATTTTTTTCTCTGCATATTAGACATTAAGTCATGCTTAAGGCTCCATTAGCACCACAAGCCAAACTAGTGTGCACCTGTGGGATTCAAGAGGCAACCCAGCTGTGAACAGCTATCTGCCTGTTCCTCTGAAAAATGTTTATCCTTGGGTTTCACAAATCTAGTAACATGATGTATTGCTGATGCTGATGACTTTGAATTTGAATGCATTAATTACCTAGTACCATCCTGTTGTATTAGGGTTAATACAATGAACCTCTTTCTTTAGGATACTTTTTACATCAAGTTTCCTCCCTAAATAGTTGTTATTTCAACCTAATAAAGAGATCTTTTGGTATAAACTTGCTCAGTACTTCTACAATTATCTTCAACTGCATGAAATGAAAGATTGACTTATAAGGCTTATAAATCTTTTTAGTTCTGCTTTGCTGTGTCTTTAAAACCTATTGCAGCCCACTCTTCTTCAGACACCATTTTTCTGAAGCAGAGCTGATGCATGTGGAAATGCCCTGTACTCTTTGACAGAACTGCTCCTTTCCTTCCAGTCTGGTTTTCCCTGCCCTGAAGCAGAGCCTCCTGGTTCTTGGCAGAACGGCTGCTTTCACAGGTGGAAGAACATCTGTCGTAAAGCAGCAGGGAGCCCCCAGGGAATTGCGGTGCGGCTTTGGAGGTGATCTGGAGAAAAATCTGGGCCCGTGCAAACGCAAGAGGCCTCGTCTAAGAGAGCAGCATCGCTACCGGGAAGTTTTCTTGAGGAGTGTTAAATAAACGGCCGGGAACGTTAAAAAAGGGCTGTAACTTCCAGCCTGAACGAAACTCCTGCCGTCAGCCGCTGTTCACGCTCACGTTCCTCGCTTTCGAAACGGACCGATGGTTCACGCCGTTAACGTTTTACTCCGCAGCCGGAGGCTCCCTGCTGCGATCCCTGGCCCAGCGCGTCTCGGACCGGCGACGGGGAAGGCGCCGACCGCCACGCGCGGCCGCTCCCGACGCGGTCAGCGTCCTCGGCTGCGCTCAGGCAGATTCCCCCCGTTGTCGCACGGGGACTTCACGAGGTTTAATTGTGCAAAGCGTTATTTAATTTGAAAATAATTAAAAACCAAGAACTCAGCTTATCCCTTTGTGACTACAGGGAGCCCCACTCCAAAAGCGGTTCACGCTGGGCACCTGAGGAGAGTTCTAACGCAAGGCTCTGCTTCTCGGATTAAGCTGCTAGTGGAGATGGGCACTAGGCAGAATCTAATACGGTTCAGAGTTTTTCTTTGAAAATGCATACACAAATCAGGTATCAATCTGACACACACTTAAAAACATATATAATCAAGAGAACATTAAATCACTCCAGGAAATAATTCAAGGAAAATCAAATCCTCTAGATTTTTACAGTGGAAGTGTTGCAGGAACTTAAAAGAATATGGAACCATTTTTTAAGGAGAAAGAGGATGCATGTCCTTATTTACACAAGATGAAAATTTAGGCCTAAGTGTCCTCTGATTTGGGAAATATTCACAGCTATTCCTAAAAGCGTGACCAGTATCTGCTTTCACACTCTGACATTAGTATCTGTACCGAGCGCTTTGTTTACTGCAAGAAATGGTGAGAGGGGCTATGTGGTGACCGAAACCACAAAAGAAAAAAAATGAAATCGGCTATCCTCACTCATCCAGCGAGCACCAGTCAGCTGATCTGTGTCCGAAGCCCCTCATCCTTTTGATCTCCAAAGCTGTGCTACATTTGCAAGTTTGACATGTTCCTCTAAAAAATGGCCAACAGCTTTTAGGACTAGCAGATTTTTTTTATTATTATTATTATCTTCACATTTACTCTCAAACTCTCTTTGACATCAGGTCTCCCCCTTAGCTTTCTTAGTTCCTCATCTAACTCAGCTTCAGCTGAAGAGGAAGTTCAGCTCCCCATCAAGGGGAGTCCTACGGCCCGGCCGTGCGTTTGATGTCACTTGGCCAAGCAGGAGGAAGCGCTTAACTGCGCTCTGGGTGTGAATGAAATATTTGATCTAGGTCAGCTGCACAATGAAGTTAATGTTTTAACCAAGCGTGTCTACATATGTTGTTTACATAGCTCTCTAAATATTTTCAGTTATGTTTTGCAAAGAAAGATTAGAAACACGCAGCGATAAATCGGAAGCCCTAAGCCTGTTGAGTGACTGTGCCTTTAATGACTTCAAGCAACAGAAGAATGAAAGGTTTTTTTCATCTGTAATGACAAGATTAGAAGAATTACCTGGATTCACACACAGTTTTATAACATTAAATGCTATGTTTTTCTACTGAAAACTCCATACATTGGATAACACAAGACTTGGGTGCGTTTAGAAGATGATCAGTTTACATAGCCCAGTAGAACAAAATAATTTCCACTGTTTCAATATTATCCTTTTTATTTATTTTAAAAACATTAAGCTACAATCTATTAGGAAATAGTAAAATTATCACATCAGTAACATACAAAATCTCGTCATTCAAATAAAAAATCTCCCTAAAATCTACAATATTTGGGGTGATAAAAGCTTGTACTATAAATTGCACAGGACTTCAATGCACAGGCAGTATCAGGTAAGTTTGCTTTCTAAATTACAGAATATAGGCATAAGAAACAGATGTGCCAGCACACAGTATTGCAAGCTCTCAAAGTCAGCTGAACACATTTTCTTTCAGAATTTTTGCAGTCATTCAGCATGACAGTCTCCAAACTTACTTCTTTGAGTCTAATACTGAGATCTCAGATGAATTTATGTGGAGCAACAAGGACATCTTGAGGCAAGTTGGAAAAATGCAAAGCTCATAATCCACATTGATTTGAAGGGATGAAGGGTCTGATGCTCAGTAAGGCTGACTTCCTTGGAATTGATACACAGTGTAAATGATAAGCTTTTAGGATTGCTTGGCGTAGTTATACAAGTTCCACAGAACTTAATGAAAGTAGTACTTAATAAGCACTCCTGAAATTCTTTTGTATACTCTTGCCTGTTAGGTTAATATACTTGCTAGTAGTTTTGAAGACAGACCTGTACCTGCAACACACTAAATTTGGTCTTCCGAATTCTTTTTTTTTCCTTATTACAAAAGTTAGAAAAAAAACATTCCCACTGCTCAACACAAAAACATAGTAGTACTGTACATATTTTTAAAAGTATACAATAGTGAAAACATTTTTGACTAAGAATTAAATGTAAATCTACACAAAAAAATATAAATTTTCACAGTTCTTTATCACTCTCTACAATTTTCAAGTATTCTGAAAAATCTGTACCTTTGAAAAACCAATATAACAGTAAATATTTTCCAAAAAGGGTGAGAAAAGGAAGAAATCATATACTTCCTATTTTACTTAAGATGTTTGCACATGAAAATCAACACATGCATATTTTTGAAATAGCCTCTAAGTTAAAATTAGAACTGTGGGACCATTTGTAGAGCTTTCTGTTTCCTTAGTGCTATCTGAAGCTTTAGAATCTTCACATGCTTCAGAAGCTTCATTTCTCTGTGGCATTGAAGGGCTAAGATCAATCGTGATCAGATCAGCTTCCTGGTCGGTTTCTTCTACTTCATTGCCAAATTCAGCTTTATTTTCCTGCTGACTGTTCTTCTTTATTTGTCCATTTTGTGCAGGGTAGGTGCTGGCAATGACATCATATAGAAATTGATAATGTTCCTAATATAAACAAAGGGAAGAGATTAGGATGAATGCAATGTCCACTACCTGAGAATAAGCACTGGTTTTTTAATTAAAACTTGGAAATGCAGCACTTAGTTGAACATGGAGGATCACGTATGAAGCAGCTTCTACAGCTTTTGGTCTAAAGGGTGTTGGTTCTATGGTTTAGTTCTAATTTCACATTTATGTAATGCCTCTGTAACTGCTTATATCAGACATTCTCAAGAGTCACTAAGTTCCTCTTGGTTTACAAGGCAAAGCACCTACAATACGTTTATCAGAGTATTTAAGTTGTAGTCAACATACGTTGTAAGGACTTAGGGAGAGTTATCTACTAATTTGCCAAACACAGACCGAATCTAGGTGATGTGTTGGAAAGTAAATACAGAGTGTATGGCACAGAGCAGCAGTTCCTCTAGGGTACTTTACAGTGAAATAAATTGATGGCTCCTAAGCTGCCAAATGAATTTGACTTTCAACTTCGCACAAATTAAGGGACACTGGGCATGTCAGTCACTTAAGCAACTGCAGAAACCTCAACTGATTCAATTTATAATTTTACAACACGCAACCTTCCTCAAAGATGTTATAGAATTGCAGCTACGGACATCTCAAAAATTCTTTCATTCTCCTCAATAACGGCCAATTCCCAAGTAGTGATGAATGGCTGTGAATGTCCTCATTATAATTAGTGTTCCCTACACAGAAATGACTCATGAGGTTACGAAGATATTCCTGGCTGTGGTAAGTAATCTCTTTGCTTGTCTTTGTAATTCATAAGATTTACTTACAAAGGTGGAGACCACTCCCAGCCTGGTGCGACGAAGAGCTTTTACTACTTGGAAAACATCTATTACTTCTTCTACTTCTGCACTTTCCAAGAGGGTCATTAAAGCACAAAATACACCAGTTTGCTGGGATCCATCACTAGAAGAAGATGCACGTTTTTAAGATGTAAAATCAGTAAGATCTGTGACTAAAGGTTAGATTTACTTCAAAGACTGTATAATGAATTACATTTCCAAAACATTTTTAACTAGACTGAAATTGTTACAGCTAAAAGTATCTGCAGGGCACAAATAAGTCTTAGCTACTTTATCTAAATTCAACCTGGATCTCACATGACTATTTAAGGGGGAAGAGAGAAACTAAAAACTTCAGTCTCAGCAGCTGTTAGCCAGGATTATTCTGGTTTAGATGCTAAACATAGTCCTAAACATAGTCCTTAAAAAGTGGTCCTTCTGCACTGGAATGAGAGATGAGACAAAAGCTCTGCCAGATCCTTACTAGCAGTACGTTACAGAGCACTCTGACCTAGCATTTCTTCTCACAATACATAGCTCAGACTTCTACCCCACTCTCACTCTTGCCAAAGAGAAGAGTGCTCACTTCAGCACTGCAATCAAAAAGGTCAGTTTTGAGCTATTCTCTTCCAGGGAGAGTTGAGTCTTCAGGCACACACAAAGGCTTTTGGGGAAAAGGTGGGAAATATAAAAATGCAGTTGCTAAATATATCTAGAACCTGGAACTAGGTTAAGGTACGTGCTGAATTCACACCTACCGACAGTGGACGACAATGGGGACACTGCGGTTGCCTCTGCTGTCCTCAGGGCCTGGCCTAGTTGGAACTTTTTGTTTAAGGTTTAGAATCATGTTGACTAAGTCTTCGGGATTTTCAGGAACATCCAAGCCACTCCACTTGTGGTACTGATACTGATACACCTTCTGTGTTTCTTTCCTCTGCAAAACAGCAGTAGAGACATAACCTATGCTCAGACTAGCAACAAAGATTCACATAGTACATCTATTGCAGGTGATTTACAAAATAAAGCTTATATTCCTGGGGAACTGCACAGTCATGTAAGTTTTGCCTTTCTATGAACGTGAGATAGGTAGATATCCAAGCTTTGATCAAAGTACCGAAGTGAGTTCACCTTCTTAGAGTCCTTTGCCACCCTCTCAGTAAATCACTAAACTGGAAATCTGAGTTAACTTGCACAATATATCACGATTGGCTGCTAGTCCAAAACAGAAAAATACTTCCATTTCTTAGAGCAGGAGGTGAGTGTGGTGGGAACTGTCCCTTATCTTTCTTTACTCTAGGCTGAGTTTCCAAGAAATGTAAAATTTTCTTTTGTAATTTTCAAAAAAACTTTTACCTTCAGATGCGTAACGTCAAATGAACGTATGGTATAGCACGGGCAACAGTTAACATCTGTCATTTGTACTTCTATGCCATCATACGTTTGTTTTCCTTCTCCCCAGTACTGTGCACAGAGTTCCTAAAATACATAAAAGCAGAAGTCAGTGCTTTTCAAATCTGCTTTTATTTTACTTTCTGCACACGCTTACAGATGCATTCACTTTAAAGCAGTAGGAGTTTCACTGTACTGCAAAATACTTCATCAAGCAACTCTTTTCCTCAAAATTCAGTAGAAGGTAAATAACAGAACAAATTAGAAAATTTCTCAGCAGATGAAAGACTGTTAAATGGAGGCAAGGAATAAAAGATTGTAGTCGAGTGTTTTCTTTGCACAAGAGATGTCAGTGTGAAGATGATGCCTTCCTCACCTGATCTCCTTCTTGCAGCTCTGTCAGCATAACAATGACTTTGACTTTTCTTTGGACGACCATTTGCCAGAAGTCAGCGATCGTTTCCTGCAGCGGTCCCTGAGTTGCAATCATGGCTTTTGGGCCCCAATAGCCCTAGGAAAGAAATTTTGAACATCTTTTCCTTAAATTCATCCAAAGTGCTATTCTCATGCAACAGAAGTCATTGTTGTTTAGCAGTGAAATAAACTAATGATTCCCTTTGTTTACAGAAAAAAATATGCCTATCACGGTAGGCAGTGATCTTACAGGAACAAGAAGAGCCAAACAACATTTAACTGAACCCTTCTAAAAAAATTATTTTAGAATGACACCAAGACAAACCTGTGCTGCAGTGGGTGAGAGTTCGGCCTACTGTTATTTTTAAGGGTTTAAACAAGGATTTAATTCTGCACAGCTGTTATTTGTGTCCTAATAAATTAAGTTTATCCCTTATAACATGGCTGATGAGTCAGTCAGTTCACACTGAACTATCCAAAAGTAAAAATACATTTATTCTGAATAAACATCCTAAGTGTGCTTCATTTTAAAAAATTCAGATAAATATAATTTATATGATAATTTCATAAGCAATTATCTTCATTAGTGATCAGTAGCTGCTCTACCTCTTTCAGAAGTAAATATTACACCAAAATACTTCTGGCCACAGTTTTCACCAGTGCAGTTCTGTATATGCAAATAACTATACTCATGTTTCACTCACAGTGAAAATATTTATATGGATCTATACAGGCAAATGCGCTCTCATAGAAGAATAGGCTACTCCTAGGCCAGCTGAAATTTAGTGATTTTAAAGATTAAAAAAAAAAAATCCTCAATTTTTGGTCACCTTTTAGTGATAGGATAGTCTTGGAATATGTAAAGGGAAAAGCTCCATCTTACTGCTGCACCAAAATTTAGAAGATTTTGATGACTAAAACTATAAAGGGTCACATCTTCCTGCGCTATTCAGGTTAATGCAATTCTATTTTTTGAAGCCAACAAGGGAATAAAGGCACATGTTAGCATATAGTTATCAGCAAGTTTTAGCTCAAAGCTTGGGAGATACTTATAGCGCATCCTCTAAATACATACAGTTATGAAGGAAGCATTGATGTATCTGCTTGATTCCTCACAATCGCTGTCCCCATCTGAGGAATCATCCGAGTCATGTTCACTCTCCTTACTTTGCTCCTCTTCATGTTTGATTGGCACTCGGTTAAAGTCATCTACATAAGACAAAGTGTAAGCACTACGCCTCTCTGCTGCTCAGGTATAGCACTGGAGGGTGGCTCTCCCCTCTGCGTCATTGCCCTCCTGCTTTCTCCAGGGAATCCCAAATGTTGTTTTCATTACTGGGTGAATATAGCCACACACAAAGTGGTCTGGATTTCACTATGGTTTACTCACTTTGCTCTGGGAGCAGAGGAAAGACAAGCTTGTCCTCTCTCCCTGGACTGTATTTGTTTCTGAACTGCAGTCATGCTATCAGACATCCAGTCATTTTTTCTTTTCACATCAAGAGAAGGGAGTCAGAGAACTGGGTGCTGGTTCTGCAAAACTCTTTCAGTGCAAGCCAAGACTAGGTCTCAGGCAGCAGTATCCCTGCTAGGAGAACGCCAAAGGTGCGAGAAGGTAGGATCTCAAAGGTGAGGGCTGAGGCCTCCTCCACACTGGGCAATGTCAAAAGCCAACCTGGGAGAAGTCTGGACTTGAGAGACTCCTCCAGGTTCCCACCCACCAGGCTTCCTCTCCTCTCCTCACACAATACCCAAGTGAATCACAGGCATTTTGGGGTGCACTTTATACTTATAGTGAACAAAGGTTTTCCTAGTGACAGTGTCACTAAGATCTAGTTCTTTATATACACCAGAGGAAAAGATAGATGGTTCCCTGCTAGCCATGTTTTAATTGAAACTGCAGATAGAAAAAGGTTAGTCCATCAGTATGCTGCCAATGTCCACTTTATAGGAAATAAAATTAAAGACTCCTACGAATTCGTATGTTAAAAAAATCCTATTTTCTTTTTTAAAACATTGTAAGTTTATAAATTTATAATTTTACAATGTTAAGAGAATTAACAAATCAGAAATATATCTCAATAAGGTAATTTACTGCCTTAATTTATTCAAAATTTAATAGGTTTTCTTTCAAGATAACAGAGAAAATAACAGAAGGTTCATGGAAAATACTCACATGGAATTGCATTGGCATTCCTGTTTTTGCTTTTGTTCTCCTCTCGATTCCCCATGTTCTGTGTCCGCCATCCCTTATAAGAGGGCAATCTCTAAAGAAATAGGGTGTTTGGGATTATGCTTGATAAAAATGCTTCATGGGATCATGGTCCCTCTGGACAGCCATAATCTATCTTCATCTCCCAGTGCCTCACTTACTGTAGTTCTATAAACTTTGGTCACACTTGGACTGCAGCTTAAAAATGCTCACTATACTATATACAATGTCACAAGATATCATGCACATAGATGCAACTAATCATTCTATTATCCTAAAGTTGATGATAAATATTAATATCAAAAGCAGGAAGGCAATTTCATTACTTTACGAGTTTCTTCATGATGGTGAAGAAATTGTGTCTGTACCAGAGAAATAAAATAGCACAGAAGAGATCTGTTATGTATGGTATCTCTTTCTCGTGACTATTGTGCAAGACAATCTCTAATTTAAGCCAGTGAAGAAGTTAAGGCACTGTTATATTTACCTGAAATTCTGCCTCCAGCAGAGAAGGATCACTTGGAGAGTCTCTCCTTTTCAGATTTGTAAGGTAGGAATGCAGTTCTGAGAGACTGACTTCGGTTTCTCCATACTGATTGTATTCCACTAGTGCTTGATGGATGAGGATGTACTGTGACTGGTGTTCCCCATTTTAAAGGTTTAAAAGTGAAGTTATGAATGAGTGGAAAAAAAAATCATTTTTTAAAATCGTTATAAGAAGCTATTACTCACATGATGTTATTCACGGTAAAAACATAAACATTAACATTAAAGTAATATTAAATACAACTATTAAAAATTGTAGTCATTTAAGTCAAAAGACATAGTCTTCTCATTTAAGAAATACGTAAGATTAAGATCTGAAAGACCTTTAAAATGCCTAAATAAGTTACAAGAATACATCTCATCAGTCCTTGACTTCTGCTGTATTCTCAATTCACCTGAAAATCCCACACAACTTACACAACATGAAAACTGTTTGACTCCAGAAGTTCAGCTTTGCCCCTTCACATCTGAGTTGCATGCCAAAAGCTGGACTACTGGAACTAAAATGCTCTTATCTTCATTTTCTAAAGTCTAAATTTAAAATGTTGTTGTTTCTAAAGCTGAAAACTTTGGGTGAAGTTTTCCTCTCTCACACTATCTTTTCAGAGCTGTATTTTCCCTAAAACAGCTTCAATTGAACTTTAGCATCATCCAAGCCTCACGAGCACTTTTCCTCAAGAAATACTGACAAAGCATTAATGAAGCAGAGTTCTAAGTGAAATGGATTTTAGTAAGATACCTCTACTTGAACCATGAGGCATCGCTGCCGACGCAGCTTCACAACATAGCCATAAACATCCACTCTGCCTTCGGCATCAAGCCCCTCCAGCATTGCGTCAATTCCAATGTATGTCCCAGTGCGCCCAACACCAGCACTGGAAAGCACAAAGGGACATGGTTATCGAGAGGTAATGGTACAGCTTGATCCCTTTCCAAGAGGGGAGAGAGTGAAAGTGAAAGACCTTGGAATGACAGGAGATGGAAAACCTGAAAATAGTTCCTGTTAGTGATTACTCAGCAATATGAAAAATGATGGATTTGTATTTTAAATAACTTTTAATGAAAATAAGGACGATATTTTAAAATGTGGTGCTTATAGCCAGAGTAACCTGACATTTATCTGGCTGCTTTCCAAAAGTCTGTGCATCCTCACGTTCAGTCAACTTGCATGGGAACTGATCTCACAGAAAACGGGCTTTTTTATGCATCTTTAGCAGCCTCACTCTCAAGCAAGCAAGTCACAAAATTTGGGATGAGCCAGATATTACTCGTCAACTCCCTTTTTCTGAATAACTTAATTTCATGTTCATTTAACATTTAACATAATTTCATTTTCTTTATAATATTTACCTGCAATGAACCACTATTGGGCCACTAAAAAAGTTGCTGAGAGCATTAACTCTGCGCCGAAGTTTGAGAAGAAGATGCGAATCCTCAGGGACTCCATGGTCTGGCCAGCTTGTGAACTGAATGTGAGTGACGTCTCTTCCAGCTGTCCTTTCCCTTGCCTGGAAAAAGTGAGACATGTTCTTATATACAATACCAAAGCAGAAGAAAAATAAGGAAAACAGCCACTAAATGATGTAACAAAAATTTCAAACAGTACATTGTCATATAGTACTCCCAAAAGTATCTCAGGTTAAGACACTTTTCTTGCCTAATTTTAATTAAAAAATAGCAGTCAAGAGCTGTGCATCAGGAATGCACAACTTCAACAGAGGACAAACCAGAGGTTCAAAACATTGCTGCAAACACTTTACAAACACTTTACTGTCAAGGCTACCCTATCACAAAATATAAGAAGTCTCCTCACTCTGTTTGTAAATAACTTGGCCAGTGTATAGCTCTATGTGCTTTACAGCATACTGGTTGGTAATTCTCTCATCTGTCCTGGGTAACTAAGGCTACCACATATTTTTTAAAAAATGTTTTTTTAATTGTAACCTAGATTAGAAGATGATACAGGATAGCCTCTATTTATCACAGTGTAACTCTCTTTTTTTTAAGTCACCTGATTAAAGCTTACAGCACATCTACTCTTGGACCCTACTTTCATGTGCTGTTGCTAAATTCAAGGAGAGAACATATATTTTGGTAAGCATGATTGTAAAACTGAATGAGAAAGACATGTCAATGGCTTTTTTTTTCTTTGATAATGACAGAAAATAAACTAGCAGTCTGTTCAGGCTGTTTTCATTCTCATATTTTGAAAAGAGCAACAAAGAGATTTATGCCAAAAAAATACAATGGAAAGAAAAATGCAATGAACACTGGCTGGCTAGAATGCTGCAGTAAGGAAACAGGAGTTTCTGTGGCTATCCGACCATATTCTCTCAGTGTATGCTTAATTTAAAAACATTTCTGATTTAAAGCATAACATAGGCCAAAGCCAAACTGTCTCACTAGAGTCAGACTGTGGGGGTGCCACTACGGGTTCTTAGCAATCCTTTCATCTGCAAGTTTTCTCTTAAACTATATGTCGCTTGGGGAAAAACAGCAGAACATCTTCCATTGCTGGCAAACTCCTCTCATGCTTTAAATAATCTCTCAATACAACTCTTAAGAATCTAAATATACATTCCAATTCAAGTCATTTTTGCATTCCAAGGGCAACTTACATTTGTAATATGCAGTTTCTGAATGATATAGTCTGGACACACTTTGCTTTCATTGATCTTCACAATAATGTCCCCATACGTTGCAGAGCCATTCTCCATTGACGGCCAGTACTGGGCACATTTGTTCTATGAAAACATGACATTAGCTGATGAGCAGCATGACAGTAAAGTAGCAGAGAGAGGAGAGCTAAAGGAAAGTCTGATTTAATGGAACTAGTAACTCAGTACAGTTTTCCAGCTGTCCTGTCCTCTCTTGGAAAGGCTGTCACTGCTTAGGCTATCACTGCCTAGAATTCCAAATATCCGTCAATTCCCATCTCTGACCTGAAGCTTTTCCTCATGGCATTTACTTAGAGCATAACGTGGGAAAGAATCCTATACACTAAGTGGCAAAGTGAAAACCACTACAGAGTCCTTGCTGTTGTTGCCTGAAGGCTGCGGTAAAGTTTGCAGCTCCTGTGGCTGGTATTTCAGTCTTCAGTGAGGGACTTTGCTCCTGCCTGCCTGTGAGATCAGTGTGGCAATGCTGTAAAACTGCGTGCTGCCAACCTTTCCATCTTTAAAAGCAGTCAAAATGCCAATTCTCCTTCCTGCTGTACATGGAATAAGAAACATAAGCAAGCCAAAACATCCAACCTTCCTATTAAAGGAAGGGCAAGGAGAGTAGATTAGAAAAAAACATCCTGTCTACAAGTTACCAAGGGAATTGCTAGGATATTAGAAGAGACCAGCCAGGAAAAAGCACAAGCCATTCCTGTTACATGTAACAAATGTGACTGGTCAGTAGGAGCTCTAATCTGAGAATTTGCAATGTATGTAACGCTTTTTCTGGATTTATCAGCAGTAATTTGGAAGCTCATCCTCTGCTCCTTAGAGCAGTGATTGAAGTGGCTTATAAGACTGGTAAGTAAAATGTCCATAAGGCAAAACCATTTTGCTATGCTTTCCAGCACAGCTTCTGCCACAAATATAGAATAGCAAAGAATGAAAACAAAGTACTTAAGCAGAAAATATAATTCAACAGAGCACAACAACCCACTTTATTTTCAGATCAAAGAAGGATGGATGAATGGATAGATGGATATTTCTCACCCTGTTTCCTTCTTCACAGCGAGTCACCATGACAATAATTGTTGCCTTCTGTTCCCAGATCATTCTCCAGAAATCGTCTGTGGTTTCATCTTTGGGGCCTGGCAAGAGATATTTTAAGGGATTTTTTTTCAAAAGAGTGCAGTTGGACAGAAAAGTCCTTACCTGGTTGACATACTTAGCCATGAAGTCTGAAAAGCTAACCAGCAATTATGCAAATAACAGCTACAGACTTGATTTTGTTATGACTGCTGTCATTAGCCTACAATCATATATATACATTTTTAGTCCATAGCTGTGAAATGTAAAAACTGTTGGTGTGAAACAATCCATCATGGCAAATTTGCCTGTGAAGTGCAATTTGTTCATATTCACAAAAATGCCCTAAGCTAAAACTTATTGGCAACTTTTTGATATTAAATTTTAAAATGTCAGTCCTTCAATTTTTCTTTAAATTTTTTAAGGCTGTTGAAATATTTGCTAACAAAAGGTGAGTGAAAAAAAGAAAGGGAATTCTTTAAGGTGAAAAATTACCTTGTGCAGCAATGTATTTTCTTGGTTCTTTGAAACCCTGTAAAAACATACAGTATTACTCAGCTTTTAAAAAGAAAGCATGGACAATTTGAAAAGATTTGCAGCTTCAGAAATGAGCTCAATACACAGAAATCCAATACTAACTACATTACAAAGATGGAAAGAACTGAAATGCAAATCATCAAAGGCGTTTGATATGAACAGCTACAGAATTTTTTCAATAGTATCTATGACATTTTATGAACAGAAGTTACTCACATCAATATAACTTGCGTTGATATAGTCTGATCCTGGGTCTCCTGGTATCTCTGAGAGTTCAACACGATTATAATCATCTGTTTAAATCATTTAAAACAAAATAATTATATTGTCTCAAGGCAGCAATGTAAGTGAAAACATATATTAATAGAACATGAAGAAATTGTGACAAATACTCACATGGGAGAATATCAATGTAACGATTTTTGTTCTGATTATGGCTTTTTTTGGCATCCTTTATTGAAAACTTAGTGAAAATTCTAGGAATACTCTGTAAAATACAGTGTTCCTTTTATTAGGTAAGTATATATATTTAAAATAAGTTCTACTTACAAACAAATGCATATTAAAGTAATTTGATGCTAATAGTCCGGAAGACAGCATTCTTTTTCATATCATACTATTTCATGTATTTCTCACATGTTACTTAAAATAAATATGAAATCCATTTTCCATTAATTATGGTTATTTATTATTTATATCCCCATGACTATATAGTAATACTCTGCAGACTGTGCCTCAAAAAATGCTTTTGAATAAGAAGAATTAGAATGTACCTTTTACACTTTTGCTGAAAACCACCTTCAGAAAAAAAAAAGTCATCTAAAAAAAAGGAGGATTCAGTAACAAAATTAACTGAAGCCATATTTGACCTTAGATGAGAATTTGCTTCTAATTTTTCAATTTAATATATGTATGTGTGTACACACACACACACAAAGCAAACACATATACTTCAGGCATGATCTTGAACAGAATTCTTCTGAAAACATGGCTACAAGTCTATGGTATATTTTGAGCTGATGACAAACCTGAAATTCATCCAAGAAAAGTCTTCCTTCATCCGCAATCTTCCTCTTGTATGTCTCCAGCAACTGTTCTGAAGGTATTGGCTCTATGTTCAGAAGCTGTCTTTCATCATCTTTAACTGTGTAAAGATGTTGAACATTTAACTTTACTGACTTTTAAAACATAAATTACATTTCAGTAAACGTGTTCCTCACATTGTCAGACGAGTTAACAAAAGGAAAAGCCTGTTTAACTGAGCTAAGCCATGTTTATTTTTCAGAAAATGCTGCCCCCTCAGCCTTCTCCGTCAAGCAGCACACAGGACTAACAACTTCTTCAGCCCTGTTAAGGAACTGGGGACACCACAGCAGGAGGCCACAGGGGGAGACTTTGCATCAACAGAGCTTTGGCACCAAGTGGCAACCGTCACGTTTGGGTCACAGCAACAGACAGCCCAAACGCACAACTTACGTGGTCCTGCCCTGTGCTTCAAATCTGCCTGAATGTTTACTGGCAGTGGCAAAATATATTACTGTACAACCTACTAACATTTCTCTTGAAATATAATAAGTAGTCTTGCCCACTTTTTCCAAATTTTCTCCTACTTATTCTCTGAGTTCTAATAAACTGTAATTTCATATTTAATGACAAAACAAGTTGTAACATCCATAATTATATTATAAATCCATTGGTTCACTTTTAATTAACCTTTAAAAGATTTTTTTTTTACAATTATATGTGTCTAAGCAAATGAATAGGAATATCAACATGGTACTACTTCCCATTTAAATAATTTTTGAGTGCTCAAATGCCATAAATGTTTTTTCTCTTGAAGCTTTCTAGCTTCAGCTGATTCTGTCTTTCTTCATAGACACTGTACAAAAAGTTGCAAGTAATGCTAGGTTTCAGTCTTTTGGATTTGAAAAACAAACTAAAATTCAAAATTTTGAATTTTAAAAAGTTGAATTCAAAATTTTGCAGTGATAAACTATTGGCTTATGTTTGAATTCTTGCTCTGAAGAAGACGTACAGAAAGGGGACATTCTGGTTGAAGCTATATGAGATTCTGGAGATACTGTCAGTGTTAAATGTATCATGACCATTAGCTTAACAAAATTGTTTTCACAATAAGATAATAAATAAAGAGTTTTCCATATAGTCTGATAAAATTTCCAATCATTTTCATAAAAATACCTATGTATTTACTAATATATTTTTTCTCCAAGTGATGTTTACATAGATATCTATAATCTATGTACATTACCTACAATGTAAACCATCCAGAAGTGGCAATAGGACATGTGACTAATACCTTATTTTCACTTGCTAGATATATAGATTAAAAATACTCACCTCTAACAAGGCTCATATCTTCAGAAGAATTGCTGTAAGAAGCAAAAGCATCTGTAAAAGCTTTGACTAGTAAGAAATGTGTATGATAATGAGTCAAATGATTGCAGCTTCATATATGACCACAAAGACAGTTCAGGAATCATCAGACCCCACTGCAAGCCCTTTGCGAAACCAGGGTGCCACAGTTAGGACTTTGAGTCACTCGGCAGAGGTGGTTGGGATCCCTTTCTTCCTGCAGGAGCCAGGGAAGGTTTAGCACAAGTGAGGGAGACACACGAGGGATCCTCAAAAAACAGCTTTACTAGCTGCATGATTTTATTCCTATCACCTGCATCAAGCATGTCTTCAATTTCTTGCTAATAGCTGGGGTGACTACTGACACAGTCTTTATTTCTATTTCTAAACAAGTGACAGAAAAATTGCAGATACAGGAGGTATAATGAATTTAAAGAATAAATTTCAAAGAACAAGCCAGATACTCTAGAGCAATATAGGCAAAAATTAATTTTGCTGCCCTCAACATAAAAGTTGAAGGCTTGAGCAAGACTAGCTCTGTGCCCTCTATGAGGAGAAGAGACGGAAGGAGAGAAAGTGCTCTGAGGAAGGCATCTAGGAGACATTTGGCCTCATCCACTATTGCCAAAAGGCTGATGTGAAGAAGTTGTCCCAACTCCTCTTTCTCTACTAGTAGTAAATGCCCCTCCCACATTGTAACATCAGTCTCTACAGCAATAGCGGTAGTTGGCCTGGCTTTCCAAGACAAGAAGGCAATAGCCATTTTTTTTTATCCCAGTCCACTGTTTTGGGTAACTGTCGAGTCACCTGGGGACAACCAAAATAAACATTTTTGAGACATTGTTTCAGGTGAATCAGCATGTGAAAGCATTCCAATGAAGTGTTTATTATTTTCATTACTTTAATTTAAAACAGGAAGGAAAAGTTTTCTAGATCCTTCTGACTACTTATTCACAAAAACAATGAAAAAGCTTTCTGTCTTAGCACATCAGTTCCTCTGCAACCTGAATAAGAAAATTCCAAAGAGAGTCTAACACTATTCCATTGTTTTTGCATTGCCCAAATGCAAAACAATGCCCAAATTGCCCAAATGACTGAGTTTCTTTTATTTGTTAGAATGAAAAGAAGCTGGTTCCAAATTTTAATGAATTATTAAACTTGTAACATTTTGTGAAGCATTGTTGAAAAACAAACAAAAAAAATCTACTTTTATAAAAACCGGGAGAGAAACATGAAACTTACCTGAGTTTTTTTTTGTGAAGATCATAGATTTTATACAGAACCAGAAGTAAAGCAATTGAGGTCACAATGATCAAAAATGCCAAGAATATAATCAGGGCCCTAGAATTGTCTAGGAACAAAAAAAGAATAAATATACTATGTCTTGAACAAATAATCAACAACATAGGAATTTTACTTTTTTATTTGTATATATCCCAGAATAAGGACTCACTGAATTTTAATATTCTTATGACAAGAACTAACCTTTTAAACAACTTTTAAAATGTTGAGTTTGTTTTTCAGAAGTCATTTTTTTTGACTTCTCCATTAAGAAAACTCTCAAATAGTTTCTTCACCTCCACCTGTCAAAATGCTACGACTCACCCCATGGCTTGGCACTGGCATGTGCATCCCTGATCTGTGCAACCTATGCTCTCGCTGAGCAGAGCTGCTGGCTGCTCTTGACACCTTCTCTGTCAGCTTGTCAGCTACAGGACATTTCAGTACAAGGTACCCTTCAAAGTCTTTTGCTCAACTTCTTTAATGCAGCTATTGCTTGAGATCAAGTTCAAAATAGGGCTTCTCCTTTGCAAGCATCCCTGACAGTGTTCCCTCCTGCGGATCTTTCCCCTGCAGTCTACATCTGCACATTCACATGAAAGCAGTGCTTCCTCCTTCTCTGCTTCCCACCCCCATCCCAATTCTGCTGAAGAAAGACCAGCCAACGGGAAGGACTGCTGAACATAGTTCACTAATTGCATGGTTATTCTCAAGGGCATTGAAGGGAGTATCTGTGAAAATAATTTCCATTGTGCTATCAGTCGATAACAGCTGGGACAGCGAAGTTCTTTGTACATCTCGTGAAAGGCTAAAGCCTCTCAGAGCTCCTTAACTGCGCACATCTTGAGCAGTCAGGAAGCAGCTGCCAAGTCTGGTGGAGAAGACACGACCAGGAACACCAGTGTACTGCCTGCTGCCTCGCACCTTGCCCTCGGCCGCAGAGGCCCAAGCACCTACTGAAGGGACCCCAAACACCTGGCCCTGCTGCTGCTGGGCATGACCGAGACCCCACGTGCATCGACAGCGAGGATGGCGTCACAGGGCCTGGTGTGGTCTCTGTGCCTGGGCAGACAGCGGGGATCTGCTTCCTAAGCCTGGAATATGGCCTGGCTCTTTGGCTGTCGGTCAGACTACACTGGCAGGCACGGAGATGTGTAAAAAGTACCACAGGCCTCTAAAGCTCCTAGAACGGCAGTGGAAAAAGCCTTCCAGGCTTATAAGGTTAGAGTTTCTTTAGGTAGCTAACTAAAGTTCTGTCTGCCAAAAGTAAGCCTTCTGCAGTGTCGCAGCTTACTCTATCCACGTCTACAATGCTCTGACCTTCTCATACTGTTTGTTACTGGACACAAGCTCCCCAGGAGCTGAGACCCTTTGCGAAGTCACAGATGTTCAGCTCCTGGAATGCAGGATCTGAACACAGGAGAAAAAGTCTAAAATGAATCACTTAAAGTTAGCGGAATGAATTTCTAGTCACATTAGAATGTTTTCTGAAGAAGCCAAAGTGACTTGCGAACATGGTCTGTTACATTAATCCTAATCAAGGATACTATGTTTTTAAATGCAGATTAGCTATTAGCTATAAATACAGAGAGATTTTAATTAGGAACAACTACAACAGAGTTTGAAACTTACACTATTATTCTATACTATATTATGGATGCTGAGAAAAGTCTAAAAGTAAAAAAGCTGTATGTTTACTTACATCTGGTTTTTACATGGCTACGTATAGTTTCTCCTTCAAATTTTCCATTATGCACAAGGATCTGTATGCAGCAGGTAAGAACAATAGAGATGTTAAGATACAACAGGTAAAAATGTCTGCATAAAATAATAATAATAAAAAAAAGGTTGGGTATTCAAAATAAATCTATCTATTTTCAGTGAATTAACCTGACTAATAGCGGGAAATGCTATCAGTCTTTGTATAGCCACTTACAGCACAGCCCAGGTTTCCTCCTAAGAAATCTAAATCCTAAAAATACGTAGATTAAAAAATACGTAGATGACTACATAAAAACGTTAGTGAAATAGGAGACACATTATCATCTCAAATCTGAAAAAAAATGTGATATTAGTAGAAAATAATTATTTTATTTGCTTAACCAGTAAATATACAAATATTTAATTGAATCGGGTATTTTTAATACAAGTTCCTATACTGGAAGTTAGGTACATAAAGTTAAATTATAAACTCAAAATAAAATTGTGAAATAAGCTGCTTTATTCCAACATTAACTTTTAAGATACTTTAATTGGCATTAAAATACTAACTTTATTTTGATTAGTTTATATTTTATAATATATTTTCCATTAACCCATTCTTTTTAATTTCTTTAACAGAAAATCCTAGTATGTCTAATAGATAGCTTGAAGTTTGTGCTTAAAATATGTTACATCTTTCTATCAAAGAAAAAATAATCCTAGAATTAATTTTGACTTAATTATTTAGTTCTGAGCAGTAGAGAGTACTAGCAGTATTGGATAGTACTGATTTAAAAGGTAGTATTGTCCTGCAGCAAATCATCTGGTAGGGAAGGACAAAAGTTTCCAGTGCTGTCACTGACTTCAGCCTACAAGTTCTTACTGCACCTATCCAATTCCTCAGGTGACATTTTTCCTAATAACTCAGAGAATTCAGTCTCAGCTACCCCTCACTGCTCTAAGAGGATGGTGTCTTCTGGATGCTGATGGTTTCTGAATTCTGCAGCTAGAAAGAAAGCCATCTGCTGAGTGGTGAGAAAGTGGCAATGTCTGCAGCAGTAGCAGAGATGGCAGTGAAAGAAAGCAAGAAGCTTCTCAAACAGTGAAAGCTAGAAACTGATTGCTGTGGTTGGGGTCAAAACCTCATCAAATCAAAAACTGTCCTGGATACCAGTAAAGGCAGTGGGACTTCCTCTGGTTTCTCCACTAAGAACTGGGCAAAATAAGTTGGCAACACAAGCCAGCCTTGGAGCCACCCAGAGGGCAATTTCTTCTGTGAGGCAAAGAGGTGTGAGAAAAGTTATAAAAATAGGTCTGTGCCATAGGGACAACATAAGCATTTTTTGCTCTTTCTGGAGCTTGATCTAGGTTTCCAAATATGTAGCCTTCTGAGAAGAATCTGCAGGAAAAAAAAGTGTCAAAAGCCTTAGAACAAAAGAACGCCTAAAGCTCTGTGATACTGCATTTCCTCAGAAGGACAGAGGAAACAGGAAAAAGATTGTGGAAAATGAGTGAATATGGTTCCTGAAAGAAGTCCTAAATGGAGTCAATTCCCACTAGTTACTTTCCTGTCATTTTTGAGAGGAACTATCAGGATACAAAAATATTCAAAATAATTGGCCATCCCAAGGGGATGACACAAGGCACTGGATTTGCAAACAACAAAAGTCAAAAGGATTACGTGCCCAAACAAAGGGAAAATAGCAGGAGGCATTCAGGATGGAAAATATGTAAACAAGGAGCTCAAAATATGATACATTTTGTATGGGAACAAGGACTGGCTTGTGAAAGGTTCATGTAAGGACATGACACACTGAATCTGAACTAGTTTACACTCATCAGCCCCCAAGTAAGAAGCTACTTTACAACTGAGATCCATGGATTACCTCTTCTGCCACCACATTTGCCTTTATTCTAAAAACAAATATAATACACTTAAACAATGAGAATACAGCAATATTTTATCTATTTAACTTCATAAGCATACACACCTTGAAAGAATAGTTTGTCAAATAAGAGAGATTTTCTTCCACAAAAAAACACTCCTTGGAATTATTTTTTTGTTCATTATCCCAAATCAATACAAATATTTTTTTTTCACCATACACTTCTTGATTTCTGCACTTAATTTGGACTGCATTATCAGCTGTCAATGTTACGCGAAGGTCAGTCACTTGCTGTGGTTCTGTTCACAGAAGAATGGTTAATAGTTTTATTTTAATCTTTTCAAGACAAGTATTTCAACAATTGCATGCATTCATGTCTATTTTTCATCCTTTTTCTTAAGAGATTTCATAAAACTTCAATTCTAATTTAACAAGATGAATCAAATCAGTTTCAAGTTAATTGTAGGCTTATCTCAACTGGAATAGCTGTAAACTGGAATTGAAACGGCTGGGAGTACCAGAGCTTTAGCAATGGTTAGGTTGCAAAGATAAATACAGCAGCAACTATCTCAACTTTCTCATTTGAAGAACGTGGGACAACATACGAAATACAGGAACAGACAAAATTTTCTATGTAAGCAACATATATTCGAGTTTCAAAATGGCTGTAAATGAAATTCCCTACCAGGAGAACAAGGAGAACATTTTGAAAAGTATCCTTTGCTTTCATATCCTTTTACTTCAAGTGTCACATTGTCATGCAACTAGCATAAAACCAGGAGAACTTTTAACTAATTTTAAAGATAGGAAAGGAGAAGGAGAGCATTCCTTGTGTCAGTTTGTCTGGAGAAAGACTATTTTACAAAATGTAGTTTTTCCTACATCAAAGGGCAAATGCTCTCCTAATACCATTCCCTTATTCAGGAGATCACAGAGAGTCTTGAGGTATCTGCTTGACCACGTTAGCTGCTGCTGTAACAGCTACAGAAAGTTTAATAAATATTGATTGACAAAGGCAAACAACTCATTATTTCTCAAAAAATAAGGGAACTGAGGTATTTAAATTGTAAGGCTGTGTGGGAGACATTCACACCAGGAGTAGTAGCACACTCCACCTTGGTTAATGGGTTTTTTTCTTGCACTAGAGAAAAGCCAAGTGAGAACAATCTGCGATGATATCTTATAGAAGACAAGTAATATTAGCAAAATTAGACTATCAGAGAGAGAAAAATCACAAACATGCTCAAACTAGGGTTGTCTGAAAACCCCAAATGTTTTCCCCTTCTGGATACAGTTAAGTCTGTTTAGGGAGAGCTATAGGCACAGGATTTAAGCAGATCAAACAGATAACATCATTTAACCTGCCATCTTTTTCTCCTGAGTAGCTTCAGGTGATAATTCTGAGCTATATATTCTTTCAACTATAAGCTAAAATTTATTAGCTCAATGACCCACGGTAACAGGGAGATTCCAATGTTCTCACAGATAATCAGTAAAATTGGATACAGCAGCTCTGTACGTTCCAAAGGAAGAGAAGATTTAAATCCACAAGAACGCTGCCAGAAGTCTCTTTCAGGATCCTGTACTTCCCAAAGCTCTACCCAAGTGGTTTTAAGAGACCAATTGTATTCTTATATATCCATTTCTTTGTATTTTTCAGGAGCTCTAAACAATGAGGTTTTTAATTGTTCTTAACAACAGCAAAAAATCATCACCTTGAAGTATTACAGCAGCATTAGCACAAAAGGAATATTTTTTGTCCCTCAAAATAATTTTTGCTCATCCAATGCATTTAAAGAAAATTTTAATCCAGAATCTCAACAGATATAACTCATTATCGTTTCCCTATAATTGAATCCTTGTATTAGCTGAATCTGGAGATGGTGGAACAAGTGCCTAAATATGTACTGGAAGAAATGACATAAACAATTTTTATTTTCTCAAAGGAAGAATGAAAACAGTAAAAGGCTATATCTCTGAGAATTAAAAGAAAAAAACAAAAAGGAAGGACTAATGTCTTAATAAGGTTTTATTCACATAACTTTGCATTATTCTGCAACATTTGAGTTTATTTCAGCTCTTCTAATAGTATTATCATTAGAATGTGTGTGACAATGAATCAATAAACAAGACTTTCTGATAATGCAAGAGTTGGCACGTATTTGAGAGGTGTAACCTTCTCTGACTGGAGTGTCAGAAACTGACTGTATATGTGTACATACAAATTAATCAAACCATGGATACAGACAGCAACACTGATGTAGCCTGGGTATCCTGAGTTTAGCAACAAAACAACTATGTAATAGAAGATGTATTCTACATGGCTGTGTGTCATTCATGCCACAGAAAATGAACATTTCTCACGCCCCCTTTTGTCAAACTCTCCATTTTCTGTAATCTGAAGGTTCTCTTTAAGATAAAATGTAAATATTTTCAAAAATCTTATCAGGAATTGAGAATGAATTGGGGAAGTTTTTTTAAAGATCAAATATAGAAAAAAAGAATGCTAACATCAAATACATAATTAAAAACAGAATAAGACAAAATAGTTCAAAATGAAACACTAATGCTAAAATTGTTAGAAACATTATTTTAATGTTAATCAGTTCACTGTTTAAATGAATAGTAATAAAATATAAGAATATAACTAATTAAAATAAGGAAGCATATATTTCCTGTATTAGGTCATTAGCTTGTTAGTAAAAGTTAGTGAACACAAGACTTACTTGCTGAATCTGTCTTAAATATTTTTTCTGCCTTATCTCCTTTAAGTTGTTTAGAACCATTTTTGCTCTTTGTAAAGGCAGTGACTGATACAAAACCTTCAGCATAAGGATGTAATCTCTCACAGGTAAATGCAGTCACGCTGGACTCTTTTGTTTCTAGAAAAAATGAAAATATAAAGATTTATGTTAGGAGTACAGGAACTTTTACATTTCACCAGAACTGTCTGAACCCAGTGTCGTGAGTATTTGTATTTTAATTACTCTCTATTGAGGATGCTTGGTTGGTTTGTCTCACTCAGGAATGTTAAGTGAACATGTTAAGAAGAAGGGATATATTCCCCAGTCAAACAGGCAGAGGGTTGGGGTTTTGTGGTGTTTAGGCTTTACTTTCTTGCTGGTATATCATTAAGAAAGGGTGTAATTAGAAACTAACATAAGGTACGTGTGTAAAGACAGGTTAATATTTTTTTCGGTGTCAGTTTGGGAATGGGTTAGTAGTCAAATGCCACAAGCCACCCTGCATGCTGCTAGCTATGGAAGGGTGAGTCTGTCCTGGTATGATGGGAGAGATGCAGCCTGCTTTCAACGACCGCAAGCCGGACAGAAAGGAATTGCACAGGAAACAAAAGAGCGAAGCTACTACCTTTGCAACTTTAAAGGGGGGCAGCTGGGGTTTTGGAGGCCTGAGAAACTGGGGAGCAATGGCCTTCTCTATGTTTCCTCCAGCTGTGACCTCCCCACAACCAGGTACACTGCCCAGGTCTCCAGGCAAACCACATTTATCCTGTCACAGGAACCGGCAAGCAAGCTGCAGCCCATTTGTGTAATGGTCACGACCAAGGTATGGAGAGCCAGAGAGCTTACGTGATGTGAGGAGTAGAGGAGCATGACTGCCCGGGGCAGTCCAGGCTTACAGAACATGTGAAAGGAGGAATGAATTAACAGGCTGCAGTGAGGACTATCCTAAACCCACATATTTGCCGGAATTATGCATCAGGCTCTTAGCTTTCAAAGCATAATTTTCCAGTCCTTATTTTGAAGGAAAGCTCACAACTGGAAAAGATGAAACCAGTACAACACATACAGACATACTCATCTAAATGAAAGGCAGCCTAAAACAACCTCCCTGCTAGGAGATAGCTTGTTCTGCAGAAGACAGTCACCTAATCCACCTATCTAAACAGGGTATATGCTACCTTCAGGGCTTGGGCTTTCAGAAACTGTTTTTACTGCATAGTTTGTATATTTACATTATTTACTCAATATTAAAATACATGATGAATTAGTCTATACCAAAGGGGCATATACTTACCACAGCTGTCACTGGTATTGCAGCACACAATATAGCCAGCTATATTGACACTACCATTTGCTGTGCTACTAGATATGTTCCAGGTAACGGATACATTTCTGGCATAACTATAGACTTGAAGATTTTCTGGTTTTTCTGGAGCTGTTGAAGAAAAAAATGTTTGAATGAAAATGCCCTTTGATTAAATTAAAATTTCAATGCCCACTAATGCAAAATATCAACAACATGTAGTATTTTGCATATTGTCTACATTCAAAGAAATTATACATAAATATAAAACAAGATACAGTATCAAAGTGCAGTGATTTCATAAATTTAACCAATGTAAAATATACATGAATACAGCAATATCATGTATTACTAAAATAGTCCAACATTTCTAGTTATATTGTTTTGATTTCCTTGTAATTTTAACAAACTTTAAATGTAATATCTGGCTTAATTTTTTTTTTTTTTTTTGGTAGGCCACTTAATATCAGCTGATTTTCTTTTTAATTCAGCAAAAGTACCCAAACTATGTCCTAGGACAAGGCTAAGGAAAATAGCTCACTTTATCTTGAGCTATTCTTTGCATCTAGCTATCACATCTGCCTTCATAAGCAGGAATTTAACATTTGTTTGACCAGGTCTGCACATTTTTTTGTTGTTACTGAAACCTGCTTAAATTTGGTCACATAAAAAAAAAAAGAAAAGGTCTCTCAGATTCGACATTTTTTTGCAGCTAAAATCTTATAGTTACTTGCTACTCAGCAAAACTATCTCAGCTCCTACTGCACATCAGCCTGTGCACCATTTCCCCAGAAGGAGAGTGACTGATCCCCGCGTGGTTCCTGCGCATGTCCCTGCCTGCAGACTAAATCAGCCTGCTCCAGGCCCAGCCAGGGGCTCTGGGTGCGGGAGCAGGAGCCCAACCCTGCTGCATTCCCACCGACCTTCGGTCTCAGCACAGAGTGGGGAAGAACGCGGCGACAGACTGGGAGCCTAAGACTGGCACTGGGGAGGGAAAGGAAAGCTGTGACCATGGTCAAGGAAGAGCCATCAGGAAAGGAGAAAGGACAGCAGGAGCTGGAGGACAACCCAAAGCTTGCTGAGAAAAGGTCTTCCAAATGCATCGTCACCCCCCAGAAAACACAGGCGGAGGGATTCATAATGAGTCTTTGCAGAAACGTGGCATACGAGAAAAAGGTATACATCATACTTACGACTAAAATCTGTTTCTATGGTGAAGTTTTCATATAAGAAAGTCTTATTAGAAAATAGTGCTATACGTCTGCATGTGTAGTTACGGTTGGGCAACAAATTTTCCAGACTTCCACAAGTAGGACTTGAGTCATTTAACTGGTGTGTCAGAAAGTCTATACATACACACAAAAAAAGGAAAAGTTTTATCACTATTTCTGTCCACTCCAAAAGCACATGGTACCATTTTAACCGGGATTTTCAAAAACACCAGCATTAGCCTAACAATACTGTCCACTCAGCAGGCAGCTGGACCAACACTATATAACCTGAAAATCTTTCAATTGTTGGCATTCAGAATTTATTCCTTTCATCTTGCTAGGTGAATATGTGAAGCTGGTGAACCCAGAGAAAGAGCTTTGTGGGCTTAAACTTTACCCAGATCTTCTGTAGCACATAGCAATTGTTGCCCTGAATCTAGGGACCCTGGAAATGTTGAACAGTTCTTGTCTCAGACTAGTATAATCATTTAAATCTGACAGCCCCTCATTAAAAGAAAATATGAAAACTGCTAAAAAACAAACAAACAAACCAACCTTCAATTTTTAAAATATCCTAGAAGCATCTTACCAGGTTCACAGGAAAAAGAGTAGTGCACGGGACAGCCAGATGAGTCGCTCCAGCAAAACACTGCAGATGTGTCTTTTATATCCCGAATATTGAAAGAATACTTGCTGCTGTCTAAAAAGGATCAATATTATTTGTCACTGTGACATTAGCTATATTGATTTTTTAAGTGTCATTTTTATCTTTTGCATTTGTTCATTTGTTCTGTAATACGAATACACAGTCGTCACAAAGAATTTAACAAGAAACTGAAAGTAAAAAATACATGCACGAGATAAAGACAACGGTGCTATTCAAATCATAAACGAAACTTCTAACCCGACTAAGACAATCTCTTTAGTGAAAATCTCTTTCACTAAAGGCAAGTGCAAGGCCGATTTAGCTGAAGTTCTCTTTTTTCCTTTACAACGAGAAAATCATTTTCTTTCTTTTTCTTTTTTAACACCCTACAATATTTTAAAAAACACAGCTTCCAAATGCAAAATATCTGGCAAAACAAAAAAATGAAAACTTTCTGCCTGATTCTCTAAAAAGACAGTACTAAACTAGGAAAAGTAGTAAAGCAGGTCAACAACTGCTGAGTTCTGCTCTGGACATGACGATGGAAGAGTAAGTTACAAGAACCTTCTCCTTTCCTCTGTCTTCATCCCAACTAACTTCAGACTTAATTGCCTAACAGCCACAATCCATTTAACTAACAGAAAACATTAAGAATTTGCAAACACAATTTGGATCTTAGGAGAACTGTAGTTTTGCTGCAATAAAGGGATCTCCAGCATCAAATATCTGTAACCTGTCAAACTGCAGCAAGACTGGAATCATAACAGATTACTGACAAGATAAAACAAAATTTAACATAATAAAATCAGTGTAACAAAAAAAAAAAAAAAAAAAAAAAAGTCCTTCTATACTTACCAGGTGGGATAATAAGTTTCTTTGTTAGACACCTTTCACTTGTTACTGTATATACCTGGCATCTCTGAAGCTTTATGCTGTAGCTGCTGTGATTTATTAATGTATGATTATCAGCCCCCAAAACAGTATATTTTTCACTTGGTTTGAGTTTGTTCAGCGTGACTTCAACATAGTTATTCTCATTTGTCTCATCTTTTATTACAGGATCAGTAGGAACTAAAAAAAGAAAAAAAAAGGAGAAAAAGTAAACAATGCTTTTGGGAGAGTTTTTAAGAACGGTGTTTTACAGCACCTCCAACACCGTTTGGGTTTTAAGAATCAGAAAATACAGCAGATTTGGCTGCTTTTTTTTCTTTTTTTTTCGAGAATCATCATTTATGTGAAAAGAAAAATTAGTCAAAATTGAATATTTCCTTAGGAAAATATTCTTTTAGTCTTTGCATTTACAGATTGTAGCATCGGGGAAGAAATTAGAGAGGGCCTAGTCGAATAAAAGCAGATCTCATCTGCAGTCCTGAGGCGCCACTGAGATCAACAGCCTAGTACAGGGCAATTTAGCAGAGCTGTAATGAAGATGAGAAGACCAGAAATGTTAACAACTTTAATAACTCTTCTTGAATTAGAAGACAGTTTTATAAAATAATCTGAGGCACTAAGTAATTTGGTTTACTGATCGGTTTCCTCTAGTTGAGTTTACCAATTTGAGTTTACTGATTCAGGGCTAGCACAGAGTGCTAGCAGGACTGAGAAAAATAAGGGGTTTGGTTCTTACCACAAGGTTCTTTAGCTGCCACTGTGGTAGTTTCTGTTAGAAAAGAGAAAAAAATTAGCATCCCCAGTATTTTTTTTCACACAGCATGAAAGAAGGATGACTGATACTGTCCAAAACTCATTTTCAGTCCTTTGATACAAATAATTGTACCTAGCACTCCATTCCTATTTGAAAACATGGAAGAAAATACCACCTAATGGTAACCCTGACTTCCAGTCAGATATTCTCGAGATCACGTGCATTGCATTTCATCGTTTTTTGATGACGTTACTGACTACATATCACATTGGCTATTTCTGACATTTCCTGAATGCTTCTGCACACAAAAGTGCACAAGGATACTCCAAAACCACACATTTTCAGAGAGGTGTGATAGGCCATCCCGTGTCCCACCATACGCACACTGTGAAGGGGCTAACTGAAGAGTTTCCCTTGTCACTAAATAAACGAATCTGACCTACTTCATGCTCTGCTGCTCTAACCCCTGGAATTAGATTTATCCAACAATACAGATCATTCTACAACTATTTTTTGCACTAAAATATCTGACAGGAAATTAAGAACCAGTATTCAGGAAACCTGTACTGCAGATTGAGCAAAGAACTTCATCCTGCAAACAGCTACTGAAAATACACGCAGGTCCAAGTGTACCAAAAGGGTACACTTGCAATCCGCTTTCCGTCCTGGAAGCAAGCCCCGGGCGCAGAGCGGGGCCAGGCCAGCGGCGCCTCCGGGAGCCGCCGGGAAAGCCGCTCGTGCTCTCCAAGAGGAGCCGCCGGGAGGCTGAAGGGCTGTTACGACAGCGTCCGAGTCCCAGCACGCCCACTGCACCGTTCTTCGTAGCCCAAGCGCAACGTGCACGGGCACAAGTGCTTGCAACGCCAGACACCGAGGAACGGCGAACGCGGAGCAAAACAACACGCAAGCGTTCTCCGGACGCAGGGACAAGCACGTGGAGCTGTGGCTCTCATCCTACTTTTGTTTTTTATCATTATTTTTGCTGCTTGGGCAAACTTTTATAACTACCCAAAGGAGTCATTTGACAGATCTGCTCTCCTACTGTGCCACTGCTTAGGAAATAACTTCTGTTTTTCACTTGCTTGACACATAGCAAATCCAGTGTCTTTTATACTATTCATACACTATTAATAAGGTTCTGAAAAAACCCTTACATTCAATGCAGTTGTATGCCTGATTTGTATGCCTGAAGTTTGCAAAGAAAAAAAAATAAAAATTGAAACTTTAATGCTCTCATTCTAAAATATTTTCTGTGCTTGTAGTATCATATTTTCTGTGCTTGCAGTATCATAATTGCTATAACTGTGTGCAAGTTTGTCACCTATGGTGTGATTGGGGATGATCCCAGTGTTTGCTGGCGTGCTGGTTGGGTGGGAGGTGGTGCTGTGCAAGGATGTTGGAGTGTAATCATCTGCAAGGAAATAAACAACACATCAGCAGTGAAGAGTAAAATTCATTGTTTCCTATGGCTACGTCCACAGAAACGTCTCACACCACCGTCCCTCCTCCCCCTTTTTCCCTTCCAGGATTTATGTATAAGAGTGCTGAAAACAAGATTATGCTAATGTATCCATTAAAACAGAAAATGAGCAAACTTTTAGGAATATAACACCTACTAATGAATTTTGCAATACGCTGGGACAGGTTTTCCTGTGACATTACTTAGGCAGAATCCATGAGGGAGTCGACATAAAAATGTCCTTAATGAACGTGAACTAGGAAAACTACAGCATTTTGCAGCATGCTTGCGGGAGGACACCGCTCCGCGGCGCGCCGGCCGGCAGCAGCGCCCCGCCAGCGCCCGCCGGGCAGAGCAGAGCGTGCTCCGCGCCTGCCCCGCGAGAGCCCGCTGCCCAGCTCACGGCGCCCAGCCGCCGGCGGCCCCCCCGGCTCTGCTTGCTCAGCGCCCGCGGCGTCCCCTCGGAGACGAAAGGGCATTAAGAACTGCGGGTGTCGTCGGTGACGAAGCCTCCTCCAGGTCACGTCTTCTCGGCAAGCAGGGAAGCGAAAGGGAAGAATTTGAAATCCGTGTTTCCCGCTCGCCGCCTGACCACCTCACGCCGCTCCCCAGACGAAGGCAAGGTAAGGACCAAACCTGACCAAAACTCTCCATTTGGTTGCTGCTCTATAAATTTCTCAGGAGGTCCAACAAGTGCCAGCTAAGCGTAGCCCTTGGTGACGCTGACTGCACCTCTTTCATCAATCTTTTCACTGATTTCATTGATATTTTAAGATGTACTCAAATTCATGCTCCGAAAAAGAGATTCTCTTTTCGATCATATTATTGCTTCGTGAGCAAGTGTTTTCTATTTCACTAGGCAAATGGAAACGCAGTACACACTCTGCAAGGTAACTCTGAGCACCAAGTCTTTCCTTAACCATAAAACGCAAAACAGGTAGAAACTACCGGAAAAAACATCAATGCAGTTCTGTAACGCAAATCAGAAGTTTCTTACCGTTTGTAGTTGATGCTGGCTGATCTCCTTAAAAAGAGAGAGAGAGAGAAAGTGTAAATAAAACTGTAAAGGAATTATAAACCATCATACTCCAACTATTAAAAAAAAACGCATTTTCTTCTCCCATCAGATCCTTGCTCCACACGGAATTACACTTTCTAAAGTGATATTTAATGATGTGTAGTGACAACCAAACCCCCCAAATATCAAGCATATGAAATGTGGACAACATCAGTCCATGTAAAAGATCACTCTTCCTGGAGCATGGAGTCCGCGATGTGGAGAAAGCTTCCCGACGGCTGCAGCAGATGCCCGCTCAGCTGATGCAGGAGGAGAGCAGTGCTGCTGCAACCATGGTTTCACCTTTACCTTTGGTGGTGCCTGCAGGTGAGAGTGAAGTGGAGCGTGCAGGTGGAGGTGACACAGTGGGAGGAGAGGTGGCAGTTGTCAGATTGTGATCTCCGGCTACACAGTGGGGAAAAGAGACCGTCAGGCGAAGAGTGCATGCTGGTGAGCAGCTCAGTGCAAGCAGAAGGTGCAGCAGGGCCAGGGGAGAGAGTCTACATGGCTCTCCAGGACCTGCACAGCCTGCGCAACACCTCTGCTTGGATTCTCCACAAGAGCAGGGCTTGGCACCACCTCTGCAAAGCCACTGGGTACCAAATCCCCACCAATTTGTCTGGGATGCCTATGTGGCTGTGAGGCTCGATCATCCTTGAACAAGACATGCTGCCCTCAGCTGTCTGAAAGCACCAGCTGAAGGGAGGGAATTAGCGTGCAGCTTGCAAACAGCATGCCCAGTTGGGGTGTTTGCTGCATCTTGTTGATCCAGGAAGGACCCGCTTCCCACAGACCATCTGGCAGTGCCATGGTGCCTCAGGAGCCCTGCATGGACCACAGCAGAGTGCCACCGGGACAGCTCCATGTTAACCCTGACCTGGGAGCTCAGGGAAGAGGAGTGTTCATGAGGAAAACATGCACTTATAACACCACCATCCTCAGCTTGAATTCTGTTTTCCTTTCAAAAGGGGCTTCAAATTTCCAGCTTTGATTTAATTAAAATTAAAAAAATAAGTATGTCATCATCCCATTGACAAATTTTACTGCAATACAATTGGCCTCAGACAACATAAAGCAATAAATATATAAATATTAAAGCAATAGCTTTAACAGTGACTGAGTTAATCACCGTATGACAGCAGCAGATGCCAGCTCAGCTGATACAGGAGGAGAGCAGTGCTGCTGCAACCATGGTTTCACCTTTACCTTTGGTGGTGCCTGCAGGTGAGAGTGAAGTGGAGCGTGCAGGTGGAGGTGACACAGTGGGAGGAGAGGTGGCAGTTGTCAGATTGTGATCTCCGGCTACACAGTGGGGAAAAGAGACCGTCAGGTTAACAATGCACCAAGGTAAGAAGCTCGTCTCCGGTCAAAAAAGGCCAGCTGTTGTCATGGCTTTCTCTGAACCATGTTATCAGGTCAGATTTGATAGGAGGTATGTAATTGCTGTTTTCATGCTCATCAGTGTATTTTGCAATAGCATCAACTAATAACTTCAAAATCTTTCCTGTTAACATACAACACACAAGTACAAGCAATATAAACTCATGCAGACTGACTCTCTGCTGAATGAAGAATGTCTTTATTGCTAAGAGACACCAACACTGATTCCACCGTCAAGAAAAATCCTACCTGTTTACAATCCTCACTGTATAAGAAGAAGGGATACAAAAGTCAGTGTTTCTGAAAGCCCTTTACTTTCACCTAATATTCATTTCTAAATGCCAGAAACATCTGCGATTTTCTGGACCATTCTGTCGATACTTAAGAATCCCTCCAAGTATCTCTAATACCAGGTTAAGCTGGAATGATTTCAGCTGGGAGCTATGGTCTTTTTGCACCTATAAAAATAAACCTCACTTTTAGCACTCTGATTTGAAACCTAGACCAAATAATGCAAAATTTTTATTGTAAGAAAGGAAGATAAAAATAAATGGCAGTGGCTGGGACCAGGGGAATAAGGGCACTTCAGGCAGTGCTGAGTAAAAGCCACTAGTGCTATAACATTGTGCACATTACTGTCTTACCATCAAAACTGAAGATTGTTCTTGTCACTACATGTTTTACCCATTTGGGGCACTAGAAGCTTCTGCTTTGAAATAAGAATCCTGAGAGCCATCATGAAAGTGCGCTTGCCTCCTCAAGACACCTCTCTAACACAGCACACCACGCTTGCGATCAAGAGCCAACGTCCATTTGTTCACATGTTCCTTGCTGTAACTGTCCACAAACTTTCATCCACCAACTTGGCTTTTCCTTTCTTCCCCTCTTTCGACTACTCCTTCTCCATTTTTCCACTATATTTCTTTCCTGGATTTCATGTGTGTGTGTGTGTGTGTGTGTGTGTGTGTGTGTTTTCAGCTAGTACTTCTCTGTTTATTATTTCTCTTTTACTTCAACTTCCCTACATGGTACTTCTTAAATGTTGTAACTCTACTCTTTTGAAGAGAGACCCCTTCAACCTTTAAAACAAATCTCCAGACTGAAATGAAGAACTACAGCACTTATAAGCGATACACCTTTGGCTGCCCTGTCGGCAAGCCAGGGTCAAAACCTTGTGTCTCATCTCTGACACAGAAGCTCTACATCAGCAGGTCTCCCGAGACTCCAAAGATTTTCTCCTTATCAGCCTGACAAGCAGCAACCCAAGTGTTGACTGCTCAGTAGCAACCATAGATTCTGTCCCCCTAGACAAAAAAATCTCCACAGCAGCCATAAAAATCCCACAACCAATGGCCACAAAGTTTAAACAACCTACCCTCTGGACACTGAGCAGCTCCGTCATGCTCAGAACTATCATGAAGTGTCTATGCTCCATGTTGTAAAGACTGACATAAACAAAAGGTGAAATACTGATTCCAGTGAACAGTAAAATTCTTTGTGGCCAATACATTATCCAAGATTTCTTTCTACTAATTCCAATTTGAAGAAAGCCAGTAGTCTGATATCTTAAAGAAAAAGCAGCAATCCAAGTGAAAGGAAGCTCAGTTAAAAATACCAGCACAGAGCTAGCCACTTCATTTTTGGGGTCCAGACAGCCATGATATGGGCTGGCCAGTAGTTTTTCTTAAACCATATGAAACAGTCAAAATGAAATTACTATTCATTTTAAGAATATGATCTATAAGAAATGTAGCAGATTGACAACAGATTGTGAACAGTGGAGGCTTATAAGCCTCGATTAGCTGTTCTCTGGTGTCTTCATTCATTCATCTACATACATCTCCAGTGAAACATTGGATCATACACACTTTTCAGGGCTACAGGTCAGCAGATGAAAATTACTAGCCCAAAAGATCAGTTGTAGATGAGAATCAAACATATAGGTGATTTTTTGAACTATCCAGGTATCTTCAGCATCTGAAATCTCAGGTAAGGACTGAAACTTTTGTTAATAGCAATTGTATAATCCAATTAAAACATTAAATGAAGCCTGAGCACCTTGTAGGAGCTAACATGAATTTTCATAAACAATTCACTCTCAGTGTATCTTCATACTTTTTAAATTCAGCATTTGAAAGATGACAGTTGGTCACTCTATGTTACATTTATTATTCCTCTTTCATCAACTGGCTTACCTAAATCTCATCAATTATTCCCCCTTCTTCCCAAATCTTATTTTGGTTCAGCACAGTAAGCATACCTTAGCCTCAAGCTGAAAAATAACTTTATATGAGCCTCAACACAGATTAACTTTAACTGAAATGTTTCCAAGAATAGAATAGAAGATGTTTCAGAAAAAATCTTAAGTAAAACTCCGTTCAAAGGTTAGTGAAACATTCAGAAATCATTTTCTAGCTATTTACAGATCTAATGCAAACATGATGGAGACAAAAATATATACTTCAGGATCGCCTCCTTCAAGAGAAATGAAGTAATATAAGCAAAATAAGGAAGAAATCACAGTGTTGTAATCATCTGTCTCACTGATTTCCTTAAGATCCTCATGCAAATCATTCTCCCATCCTCTTCCTTGTAATGTTAGAAATAATGATACTGGTTTAAATATAGCGTGAGATTTATTGTTTGCTTATGATGACAGGTGATAAATCTTGCACACAATCAGAGAAGCATTGTGGTTGGGAGGGACCTCGGGAGATCAGCTTAGTCCAGCCCTTCTGCTCAGAGCGGATATTTCCCCCAAACTTTAAAACGGTTCAGGGGGGGGAATAAATGGTACAGTCCTAGATTCCCATTTATTTCCTCCAGAGAAGCCCTGGCATTTTAAGAGACTTTTGTGGCAGTTTTGTATCATTCTAAGTATTTTGTACATCTCCCTTTCTTACATGATTCGACTTTATTATAGAATTTATTATAGCAATAGGATACAATGCAGTTAATAAGGATTCAGTAGGTGGCACCAGAACACTAAAAAAAAAAAAAAAAAAAAAAAAAAAGCAGATATATTTCCCATTATTGAGAAATACTAGATAAACTGAAGAAAGAAAAAAGAAGGATACCACCTCCTCCAGCCTGTGTATCAGACTGTGTTACTCCAATATCAGGAGGCACGTAGTTACAATTAATTTACTTTTCCCAAAATACCCCACTAGTATCAAATATATCTGAGTAATTACAAAGTTAACCTCAAAGTCACAACTCTCTGATCATGCCTATATTCTAAAACATATGGCTGGAAACTTGAAGGCTGAAATCTAAGAATATCTTCAAAGTTCAGCAAAAACGTCCAACTCAAAACAACATGCTGTGAGCTACGACAGCCTGATGATTACCAAACTAAGCAAGCTGGTCTGGGTTTAAACAGGAATTATCCCAAACTCTCGCTCAAATCTTAAACTGTAGCCAGCCATAAACCATTTTTAAGATAAAGTAAATAGGATTGGCTCAGATAATTCAAGTGGAAGAATTAAAGTATATAAAAAAGTTCCTACTACCAAAGGCATACATAAGCTTCCTTTCCCCTTCCCTTGACTTGGCCAGTGGCTAGCTCCTGCTGACTTGCCTGAAAGATTTATGTTTATGATTTATAATGAATGTTTAGGCAGTTCTGGCCTTATTCTGGTACCCTGCAAAAAGACACTTGCAGCACATCCAGCCAACAGATGGGAAGCTTGGCTAATTGCTTTAGTTCCCTTTAGCGTCTGGCTACCAGTTGGCAGACACAGTGCAGCTGCTGCTTGAAAAAAGGGTTTTAGATGGGACGGCAAGCTCTCAAAGCAACACACCTAAAACAGATGAGCTGGCCATCCTTTCTGGGAAAGCTCCAATACACGCAGATCCTAAGAGTGAAATATGGGACTACCACATTTGGAAGAAACCTTTAACTGCTAAACAAGAAGAGTAAGTGGAAGACCCAGGCTGAAAAAAGCCAAGTGTTTCAAATCCCAAGAACAGCAGACTGTGTCAGTCACACTCAGACGTAGAGGAGCAGCTATACTGCCCTGTAGTCATGGCTCTGCACCCTCTACGGTGGGCAGTCCTCACACACTTGTAGGAACAGTACACTTGCTGTCTGCTCAGGAAAGGCAGAAAGAAGAAAACGTAGAACAAAGAAAAAATCTTTCCAAAAAGCAGGACCAAGTAACTCAATAGAGAACAACTGAGACCTAGGATATTTTTTAAAAGTGCTGTGTTTCAAGTAAGTCCAAGGTTTGATCTCCTCGAGCAGAAGGAAGCATGAGCATGCACTTCCTGCGCTAGTGTATTATTAGAGGAAACTCCAATCGATAAGACAGAGAGACTGGAGAATCTGCAATAAGAGCCTGAAAACATCATCATGTTTACAAAGTAAAAATACATTATTAAGATGACAGTGAATATGCCCTGACTCCATTCTGCTGCTTAATTTGCACAGTGGGTAAAATGGACCCTGCTTTATAGTTATTGCTGCTGTGGGCAGAGGACTATGCTTGCACCCAGGCTGTCCTCTCTGAACCCAGGAGTGCTGCAAGGAAGCAGCGTTGCAACTCTTGATGCACACAGCACAGGCAAATGAGGACACAAAGGTCCCTCTCTGCTAATAGTGCATTTGGCTTTTCTTTCTGCTGTGGTACCATAGCAATTGGCTTTTCTGATCCAGCTGTACTCCGTGTGTCTTTGCAAAACCTGGGGAGAGGACAGAGGAAGTAATCCTTCCTCTCAGCCTGGGCTCTGCAAAAGTACTGGCAGCTGGCTTTTTCTACCAGGAAAAACGCTTAGTGACTCTGCAGAGCTGCAAACCTGCTGCCCTTTCCCCTGGACCTCTCCACCTTTTGGCGTGTTGGACAGAAGACAGCATCCCCCACTGAGCTGAACTTCACATTAAGCAGCAAGGGTAAGTCCAAATTCTGTCCTCCCTCTTTTTACAGCCAAACAGCACAGCTGAGCAGGGTCAAAGCTCTTCACATCTGCACAGAAAGCAACAGGATGTGGTCTGCTTGCTCACATGGAGTAAAGCTCTTTGAGGGGGTCTTCTAGCAAACAGCGCAGACATTAGTCAGCTCCACTGCAAGCCAATACTAAATTGCAACTCAAAAAAAGAGCAGTTCCTGGTGGGAGGTGAAGGGTGAGTAAGGCAAGGAGCATTACAAAATGCTGCCAGCCGCCCTTCTTTGATTTATTTTTAAACTTCAAGTGGGATAGGATGTAATTCACACCTACTTTAAGGCTCCCTTGTGCTGCCAGAACAGGGTAAAGGGATCTTAAAGTAAATGAGCATCAGGGCCAGAGATGTTACTGCCTCTTTTTGCTGCAAACACAAAATAAAGGGATCCATTGCTACTTTACAAATAAGTCTGGGCAGACCTATGAATAGGCTTGCAAACACTTAAACATCTGAGTAACTCTATACCACAGAGGGGCCCTCAAATTTTATAGGTAGGATCATGTGTGCTGAAGTGCTTTCATAACCAGACTGCAGAATTACACTTTATCATTAATGCTTTTGGGAAAAAAATGTTGTTTTTCTGAAAATTGTTTAAAAGAGGCCATATAAAGTTCACAGAAAAAAAATATGTGAAATTTTGCGTGCTCGGGATCAAAAAAAATATTACTCGTTTAATGTGTAGAAACTTCTCGGGTAACTGAGACATTTCAGATGGTGCTAAAAAAACATAAAGCTTTGGAAGACTCATACAAGTGAACTACTTTAAGGAACGGTGCAAGTATATTTTGATAGATTGTTCCATTTTCTGTAAATATTTCTGCATAGTTTATTCAGCATATGAAAGACTTTTTAAGATTTGGGCTATGCTATCAACGTTATTGAACAGGAAAGGAAAAACTCAACTTGCCACTATATAATTTTTAAGTTATTTGTTCTTTAAAAGTATAACCATTAAAGCAATTCAAAATAATTCATAACCTTAAAAATCTTCATAGCTCTACAGTAATCATAGGAATGCTACAAATTTATATCAGCTGAGAATTAGAACCAAATAAATATTAGAATTTCTGTCACACAGGAAATTCTATCACTGCAACATTTGTTTACACCAGAAATTTATGAGAAAAAGTTGAAATTTAAAATTTCATTCTAGGAGAAATTCTAAAATATTTTGATTAAGAAATACCAAATATTTCATTTTGGCATCAGGAGGTAAGCAATTCATTCTAACTTTCCAAAATAAAAATTAAAGTAATTTCTGTTTGAATTCATCAAAATGCTTCCCTTTATGGCAGCTCATTACTAAATTGTTGTCCTCCCCACAAAGTGGCTCATTAACACACTACAATCAAAGCTAAAGGGCCTGAATCTGCCATTCTTTTCTGCTCCCTATTTTTGGTTTAAGTAGTAAAAGATACATACAAGTAAAAGATGTATCTGAAGATCCAAAGGCTACATAGTTCCCAAGACACCTACTCGTGCTCACACCTGAACTGCATTATGGAAGGCATAGTTTTCCTGCAAACTACATTTTAGGAATAAGTGCAGGCCTATGTTACTACTAAATACAATAGAATTTTGTAATAATTTTTAATTAAAATTGACTTTCAAAATTAACATTTATTCTGTGTTGCTAACATCTATGACCCCTTTTCTTTGCTGTCCAGCTTCCAGGACAGGAGCTGTGACCATCTCTCTCTCTCTTTCAGGATCAGCTAGAAGTGCTAAATCACAGCTACAGAGCTGGAGGTGGTGAGGAATTCAAAATGCCCAGAAATCAAGTGCCAGGGCAAGGGTCAGAAGAAAGGGTTGGAATTAAAAAGAAATTATAGCTGGCACATCCAAGGAGAAACACCATGTTGCAGGTTCAGGAGAGAAGGGAGGTAAAAACATCAGTATTTGTTTTCAACATTCATCGACTGATCTAAATTAATACCAAGACTAACTACCATACGCTACCATATGAAGCCTGTCTTGAGGAAAGAAGAAGAAAAGCATAACAAAAATGTTGAAATAAGATTTTGCTCAACTAATCTGAAATTAAATGAAATGTTTGTGACCATTTCAGAAAAAAGAAGGCTCTGATTCTAGTTAAAAATATAAGTGTTTAGTTTTTGTAGCAAAGAATAAAAATACATACAGAAAAAAAATCCTCGATAAACATTAGTTCTATGGAAACAACATTTGTTACTAATGATATCTAGACCTTCTCAAAACCATAAACTTGGAGTAATAGGTGGACTAAAGGCAGCAATTTAAAATATGTTTTTCCCTGTATACAGTTCTAACAATCTTAAAATGCGTATTCAGGAATCTCCTGTATTTATCAGGCAGAAGAAAGGCATTTCTACCAGTTGGACTGCACTTTAAAGACATCCTCAGCCTTCATAGGATTCCTTCATAGGATTCCTTCAACTACAGTAACCCACTTGTACAACTGCAGCTAACTTTGCCTGTGCTCCTCTGTGGTTTCTCTCATGCTGTTTACTTCTGTTTTTCTTCTACAGAGCCCCACTCAAGAGGAAGAGGGTGCAGCATGCTGTGGTTTAGAGCTTAAGCGCTTCCAAATGGTGAAACTGAGTTACCATAGCACCCACATGCTCAAGCAATCAGACCTATCTCAGTGCTAAACCACAACTTCTCTAGTGCAGCCGAGAAGTTTCCCTATTCAACTCCTTTTCACCAAATTTGCATTTGTAATTATTTTTAGTTATACTGGTCCATTAATATGGTACAGCAGGGGATGACAATCTTTGGGAATACAAGTTTGCTTTGCAGGCGATATTTGTCTCAGTGTGAATTACGTCTGCAAGAGGGAGGAATATCAAATCCTGATGTAATAGCTACCTCAGCCGTGAGATGTTGGCTATTATCCATGGTTGTCAAAAACACCTATATGTGAGGAATCAAAGGAGTTACCTACTCAGACTACGCGCTTGCAGCTCTTCATGTGAAGCTCTTACAATGTGATTTATTGATGCTGTGATATCTGCTTGGCAATTCTGTGTTACATGCAAAAGAAAAACCATGTCAGTGTTTGCTTTGCCTTCTGCATGTTTTTGGTATTTGTGCATGTACAAGACAAGGCTAAGAGCCAGAATTAAGTCGATACTCTGTTAAATATAGCTTTTGTAAAGTCTCAGTACCTAATTTTAGTTATGACACTTCCAGCTCAGATCCTCCTCTCCTGGATCTGCCACGAGCAGACAGCAGCTCTGAAATGACCCAGTGCACATTGCTTGTGGCACACAGACCAAGGAAAGAACATGCATCTATCAGGTCTTCTCCTCCATTCCTGCATCCATGCTTTTGCAGTCACCACCTTTATGAGCTCTGGGGAGCGGCTAAGCATAGCCAAAGCCAACTCAATCATTAAGAGTTTTGACAGGAAAAAGAAGCTGCAACCAAAGCTGGACCTACTATTGGTCCTGGGCAGAGGTAGGAGCTACCTGCTTTATTTAAAACTCTCTCATTGGACTGTAGCTTATTTAAGCATCAGACTTACTTCTCTGCCTACCCTGAGCCCCTTCATAATACAGCATTATCTCATATTGTAAATCAGTTTCTGACGGCAAATTACTTTTTTGCATAATTTTGCCATAAATAGAAAATGAGTTCTCTGCCCTGCAGAATAGAAATAACCTGGAAACAGTTTGGAAAACTTTAACCAACTTGGATACCAAACCACAAACAGTTTAGCACCGTAAGAACTGCAATATTTTAGCCACTGGTAATACAATCCAAAGCCAGCTGAAATCAGAAGCCCTTCTGTTTGTTGCAGCTCTGTTAGCAGGAATCCTTGGCTCAGCAGCTCCACACTTGGGGAACAGTATTTAGGTGAGGACTGGTGAGGTGAGGCAATAAGTAATCTTCAAAAAGATGCAGCCAACAATTTTTAAAAATAAATGAAAATTACTTTCAAGAAATGACACCTGTCTATGAACTCCTTCCTTTTGTAGTAATAGTGTTCTCTGCTCCATTACTATAGCAAAGACCCAAGCAAAAGCAAGGGAGTGGTGTAACTGGCCCAGGGGGCTAAGGGGGGATTGCTGCTGACTCTGATAAATAGTTGATTTTCAGATGCTCTGAACATTTGTCTTCAACCGACACCACCTGGATTTGCAAACATCCAGCTTCTCTACAAAAAAGGATCAAAGTACAATAAAAAATAGAAAGAAAACACACAGGCTGTGAAGAGAGACAATAGCATTTCCTTTAATCTCTCTCTCAATCTCTCTCTCTCTGTTTTTTATAGGAACCTTAGATGTCTGTTGTAACCAAAGCCAGTAAAGAATTTTAGCTGGAAATATAACTTTGAAGGTGAGGTTGTTCCCTTCGAGTTTAATTTCATTTATACCATGGAAATAACAACAGGCCTCAAACCTGGTCATAAACCTGGTGGTATGTTCTACAGAAACACGCTGTATGAGACAATTTATGCCTGGAAAGGTTTCATTTAGAAAAGATAGAGAAAAGGAACACTTCCAGTGTTACAAAAGGAATATTAAGTTAGCAAAAAAAATAAAATAAAATAAATTAACGGGAGACAAGTGCTCCCAAGTTCCCAAGAGTCTCTGCTGCAAACAGCATTCCCAAATGACAGCGAAATGCTGGCTAAATCCACAAATCTGTCTTTCGACTATCATACATGGTTAGCCCTTAGGATAAATCACTTTTTCCTCATTTTTATTGATGACTTTTTTTTTTTTTAACGGAAAAAAGACATTTTCTAAAAGAAAGATATACTAAACCTTGATTCCTGGATTTTATGTAATTGCTACAGCTATTGCTGTTCTGCATGCTTTTAACATGCCCTGCACATAACTGAACATTAATACAGTTATAATACACGCTAATATATTTTTAGTATACCTTCATCTTGAACCTCTGCCTTGACAGGGAATTATCAGACTCTCGGAGAGGCAGGCGATATGCTTACAGGTGACATCTAAACACGGAGGTGGCGCAGGCTTCTCACCCCCCACCCCGACCAAGCGTAAACCCGGGAGTAAATAGCGGCTGCAACGCAGCAAGGCGGCAGCCCCCGTTTCCTCGTCCCAGGCCTTCCCCACGCCGCAGCCGCCGGCTCGGGACGGCACGGCCTGCCAGCGGGACGGGACGGGACGGGACGGGACGGGACGGCTCCCGCCCTCGCCGCGGCGACGCCCCTCCGCAGCGCTGCGATCTCACCCGTCTCAGGGTGCCCCGAGCGCAAACCCGCCTCGCTCTCGCGGGGGATGCCGAGCGGCTCCCGGAGCGGCGGCCGCGGAGCTGTTCGCTGCCGCCGAAGCGTCCCCGCGGCGGAGCGTGGCCGGGGCCGCGGGCCTCGCTCTGCCCGCCCGCCGCGTCGCCGCGCGGCTTGTTTGGCACCGTCCCGCGGGGAGCGCGGGGCCCGGCCCTGCCCGGCCGCGGCCTCGCGAGCCCGGCAGCGCCCGCGGCCTGGCGCCGACATCCTGACGGACATCCAGCATCGGGCTGACGGACATCCAGCCGCTGCCGCTGCTGACGGGGGGGAATCCAGAGAAACCGGGGGGATCCAGCTGCGCCGGCGGAGAGCCCGGGCCTGGCGCCAGCCGACTCGCCGCGCGGTGTTACCTTTTCTTCCTCAAGACTAGTGCTTTTCCCACTCATAAAATATTCTGACGCATACTATCCACTGATCAACAGCTGAATCAACCGAACATTTTTTTTTTGAGACAAAATTTTAACACAGTAAGATATATACACAAGCTGTTGATAGTAAGCGTCATATAAGGGTCATTACCCATGCAAAAATCATTTGAGGAGGAAAATGTTCGCTGAAGTGTATCAATATCTTTTAGATAATTTGAGAGCTAAAAAATTCTTTATATTTATTCCTTATATATATATTCCCTATATGAAATGATACAGAATCTTTTATTTTAGTGGAAAGAAAACAACTTCATCAAAAATTCCTCCACTTGATATTTCTGACTAGAAATCCATCTTATACTCGGACTCAGTGAAGAAAGCTGGGACCGTGACTGAGTCACGCCAGGGACCACAGCGGCCCTGTTTCGGTTCCGCCCTTGGCCGCCGTGCCCGCGAGCAGCCGGCCAGCAGCCTCGGCCTCGGGCTGCTCTGCAACGTCGCCCGCCACGAGGGCTTCACAGCACTACCCCGCTAAACCGCCATCAGAAATCCGGTCAAAATCATCAGAGCTGGTGCTGCTACAAAAACCCAAAGGCGCTCACGTCCGCCGGATCGCACAAGAGGGACAGGCGCGGGGAGCGCGCCGCCTCCGCCCGCCCCGCTGCGCCCCGCGCACGCTCGCAGAACGCCCCAGCTGCCTTCGCAGCCCGGCTGCGAAACGCCTTCGCGACGGGAAGGGCCTGCGCTCCCGCCTCCGCTGCAGAACCCACCGCTCCCCTCGAGCCAGAAAAAGCTCTGACCGCGGGCTTTCCCTTTTGGAAAACCAGATCACCGGTGCTGGTGTCCGGTTCTGGGCAGTTATCTACATTTTAAACATGCCCTTTTTTCTCCTTTTCTATTTGCTATTTTCATTAACACACGTGAGATACGAGCCACAACTTTAACCAACAACCTACCCAGGACTCGTAAGCAGAAAGGAGGGAAAATAGCTCACCTGATTCGATTTTAAATCCTGTGCTGGCCACTCTTTTGTGAGAGAGAACGCGCAGTGAACATTACAAGAGATGAAAATAACGGCTCCGACCAGGAGGACGGCTGCTACGCTCACAGGGGCTCTCAAACCGCACGTTCCAGCAAAGAAACCGGGAATTCCAAAGCTCACGTTCCTTCGGATTTTAATGAGACTAATTTCAGTACTGCTTTACATAATTTACGGCAACTAGATCACAGACGATCTATGCTACACCTTCTTCTGAATGCAGCGAGCCATTTTCTCTAGTGCTTCAAAAAGTCTTGGCATTTTATTTTTTAATACTTGGAATTTTGTAACCTAAAAATATTAAGTGAACAATCTGGGGGAAAAAAGTAAAAGCAAAGATATCAGATAAAGAATATTAGACAACAATTTATTTAGGGAAAGTATTTTATGGACCTTTCAAAGTATAGGGACCCAGAGAAAGCCCTCAGGCCCAAGCTAAGAGAACATCCAATTTCATGCTCCAAATAATTTTAAGCTCTTGATATAGGCACAGCAATGCACAAGGCAGGAAATTCAGCAGACCTGTAAACATTTCTGATGTCCAATAATAAAAAGAACGTATATTGTGGCATTACCCATCTTATCACGACAATAGCAAGAACATCTTCTTAGAAGCAGAAGGTCAGAAAAGCTATTTACTTGATCAGTAAAACAAGGATCAACTTGTACACACGCATACACAGATGAGTTTGGAAGTAGGAAGTGTTATGCCACCTGTGAGGACAGAGGGAAAAGCTGAGGTAGAAAAACTCAGTATGTGTGTATGTGGGTGAGAATTTATTCTTTCAAGGCCGATACTCCTCCAGAATTTGGCTGAAATGGTGATGAATTTATGACCATGTAATGATTTATGACCACTTTTTCATTTTTAACTAAGGAAACATACCTGAAAATTTTTAGTTGGGAATATTAAGAAATTTGAAGAGATCCTTGAGCACCAATATGAAATTGCTCATATATGCTCCACAAATTTCATGGCACAAAGAATGCAAAAAAGACAAAAGGTTCTGGTAAGTGCTCAAGAAAGCCCTTCTGCACACAGCTTCATCATTGACTTCAGCAGGAGTTAAGCTCGCAGTTTAAATGAGTTTCTAAATTAAGACAATATTTTGCATGACGACCACTACAGCCTGCTAAATAAGCGCACAGTGGATCCCTATCACCACCCCGGCACCAAACGCAAACGGGAACTGGGGAAGCAATTTCAAGGCAATTTCATCCATATTAAAACTGTGAAAACCAGAATTTTGTAACAGTGCCCAATATTAGCAAAGCAGGTAATTAGAGCAGGTAGTAGCACGGCATTAAGAAGCATACCTTAGTGACTGGTGAGACATCTGCCATTGGTCACAGTCAGACATACAATTCTATATAGAAGGTCAGACTCCATATAGCTGTTCCTACTTTTCTGCTAAAACACTGTAATTTACAGTAATCATTTGTAATTTCCAGTACTAGCAGTATTTTCACATGGATCACGCAGTTCCATTCTCTGAGATCTACTGAGACCATATACCTGATGACTCAAACAAGCTACAGCTTTTCAGTTTGGATTTCCAAGACTAGCTTCATATCCAGAAGGGTTTGAAATATCAAGTGCAAGTATGATTTTCATGCACATTTACATAATCAGGACTCAAAGAAATTAAAGATAAAACAACAACAACAACAGTGTAAGCAAACCAAAATAATGTAATGGGAAATAGGGCAGGAAACTATAAGGTTTCTTTATGTTGACAGGGCCAAAGAAAGCCTTGTGACTGACAAAGATGAGCAAACACCCAACAAAATAAAGCAGCAGAGTGCCAAGGAAAAGGAACTCCCTAACCAGAGCATGGATTTAATTCTGTTAGCAAATGAGTAGCTAATAATCTGGAAGAACAGCAGGGGGTATGAAGGAGAATTGAACTAAATTTATCCCTTCATTTTGGTAGATGTCTGGGGTAGATACCTTCTCCTGAGGAATATGGTTTGCTGATGAATGGGAACCAGAATGGGACTTCTACAAAAACATTCCCCAAAGAACACTCAAAATAGCATCATTATCGCTAACATCTCCCCACCACGCTGCAATCCTCCTTCCATGTTTGGCATCATGTTACCAAATGTGGCAAAAATCCTGCTTCTGGAGTCAACTGTGTTAAGGCTTGTTCAGGGATCTTTCTGTCTTGCTTCGCTGTATCGTGCAGTCATGTCCTATTTGGCTATGAGTCATTACAGTTAATCAAATAGATGGTCAGGCTCCCATTTCAGAATAAATCAAATCCAGTTTAGATTTGAGTGGCTTAACCATGAGAGGGTTCCCTTTATCTGGTGAAGTTTCTGCCTCTGGGCAACAGTGGGTAAAACCAAGAGGTCAGTTTTGGTATTTGCCTATTAGTTAGCCTGAAGTTTCACTTTCTCTTTATATATTGCTCAGGCAGTAGCTTAGAGCATTTAGAGCACATTAAATATATTAAATATATTGTAACCCCTCACCTTGCTAGGAAATGACAAAAGAATTATTTGAGCATTTGAATGTAGCAAAATTGTTTTTAAATGTGCTTGGTAGCTGGTAGTAACTGTCCAGCAATGTTTTCATGTATTCTTTCCCAGGCTCTGCTTTTAACGCCAACTCTTACTGCGGTTTATGACACTGCCCACGTACACTCATAACGGTCTGAGAGGGGCCTGGGGCTGGCTGGGTCCTGCTCTGTTCCCGTGCTTTATACTCCTGCACCAGACAACAACGGCACTGTCACTGGGAAGCCTAAAATTGCAATGGCCACATGTGATCGGTTCCTCCTTACATTTTTTTTTCCAGATATTAGTGTTTCCTGATTCTCAGCTTCTTCTAGGGCAGTTTCAACTGCCTCTGAGCTGCGGTGGTCCCCAGTATTCAAGCAGTCGATCCTTTCCTGCCAGGCACTGGTCATTGCCTGTTTATCTCAAGCTTCAGGAAACTGGTCAGTGATCCTACTGATGATGTCTCCACACTGCAAAAATCCCCATCTAAAGGATGTGGCCAGTGTCCCTCATCTGAGCTTTCTGACCCTTTCTTACAGGCTGGTCTTACTACAAACTTGCAGTTGCTTCAGAATTACTATCTAGGTGGCATATGCTGGGATGCCTTGACAGTCTGCTAGCTCTCCACCAGCTTGCTCAAAAACCCCAATATTCAGAGGTGATTAGATCAACGATATTGGTTCAGTGTGCTATAGAGAAAGTAATTATATCTGATTGCCCACCGAGCTCATGGCATGCGACCTTTCTTCCTAACCTTAAGCAGATTTCATTTATTTGGAGAAATACTGTTTGACTTCAGATAGACAAGAGACCCTAATGAAAATTTAGATTTGTTTTCAGCACAAAAACCTACCACTGAATTTCAGAGGCTTTTCCAAATTTCGCCCACTTAGCCCTACTTCAATAGTTTATTGATAAATAAAATCTTGAATTCCTACCTGTGTTCCTGCTAGCTACAGGAATAAAAAGAAAATGCCCATTTCTACCTAGTCCATAACTACATCTTAAGCATAAATGCATTTCTGGAATACAACACAGTTGTTTTCTTTAAATAACTTTTTTACTTAAATTAGTTTCTAATAATTTAAGGCAGCATATTTTACACTTTTTAGTCATGCATAAAAACAGACACTGGAACTAAAAGAACAAAGATTTCAGTTAAGTAGGAATTGTAGGAATACAGTCAGGTTCGCTGGCAAAACTAATATGGCAGACAAGTAGCTAGAATTGGTTCTTGCTCCTCCACTGACATCACCAGCGAGAGACTGAGAATAAAGTCTAGTTCACAAGGCTTGTTTTCAACTTCACAGAGTATGAAGGGAATCAGGGAAAAAAATAGTTTTGGTGGCTTAACACTCTGGAACTAATGGATCTTCTCTTTATTTCCTGGTAAATGGCAGCCTGCAAGAACTATATAGTATCACAGGATGTGGGTGCCTTAATTTTATCTCCATTTTGCAGAATGCTTGTCTACATTTCAGCAAACCAGCGCTCAGTTGCACTGTAAGCAAGTGCCCTTCCCCTTCCCATGGCAAGGCTGCCTGTCAACCCGCAAATGAGTAAACTTCCTCATTGAGGTAAGGTGAATTGTAGCAACGAACAAAAATATTAACACCTCGGCCTACATCATTTGAAAACATAGAATTTTGCAAAACTAAAATACCAGAAAGTGTGATTGCTGTAATGATTCACCTTTCATTTTTAAGCTGCTGCCTTAGCTGCAGAGCACTACACAAGCAGCCTCCACAGTGACACAAGCCTCACGGTACCTACAGCACGAGGCAGCTATTGCCTAATAACGAAGGTGTTTGGTAGTTCAACTTCGGTGCGTGTTATACTCTCTAAGTACAGAAAATTTATAATGGGCAATCCAGTGACTATTCTGCATTAGGATGATGTGAATTGCCCAGTACAAATGTCAAAAATAATTTTTCCTCTCTTCTCTGACTTGGCTTACATGCCCATTGCTTGCTACCCCAGGTAACATTTCTGGAGGTGACCTCTTTCACATCATTTTTAACATGAACAGCCAACAGGAAGAAAGAGTTACACTACAAACAGCCACTGATGTGTTGTCTTGTGACAACTAGAGATGTGGAAATCATTTAAGAGAACAAATGTAATCCACAAACAGATATTCAGAACTGTTAAATATACGATTTTTTTTCAAGCACAGGCCACTCTATAGAGTGACCCTAAAATATTCACCTCATATGTTTGCTTTTCCCAATTCACTAGCAAAGCAATGGATCATCACCACAAGACAGTTCTCAGAGTCAGAGACACACAGGTTACAAGGTTGGTGCACTATCCCTTTGCAATATATACTTTTGCATGAAATACCCATTCACATTTGTATTTTTACTCTCTCCAGAAACACTCCTGCAGACATAATTTGACTCAAATGAGCTGCCTCAAAAAGTAAATAAAATGGTTCATGAACATCTTTAAAATAAATATATGTTTTCCTTTATCTAGTTAACTTCCAGCCAACACAGGCTATAAAAATATCTTTAAATGGCTTGTTATCCATTACTCATGCCAGAAGCCTCATTGAATATCTACCTTTTTCTCTATTTTATTGTTCCCTGGACCTCTGAAGCAAAGCTTTACCAGCAGGTTAACTGTTTCAAGACAAGATTACATTGTGAATATTTAGTTGTTACTTATGTGAATGCTTTTACTTTCATTTGCTTTCTACCCTTAAGTTAAAGGCCTTCCGAGACTTCAATGGAATAAATTAGCTAATTTTTCATTATTTTCATTATTTGCTCTTTTCCCAGCTATCTTAAAGAGAGCTGGCCTAAACTTTCTGAATAAAATCAATGCCTACTGCAGGAAGGCTTTGTATAAAGACCGCTTTAGTCTGCTGTTTGATTGCTCCCATTCCTCTTTTGCCATCTAGCAGGCCCCTCAAGTTATTCACAGATTTTCTCATATATCGAAATAACATATTGCTTTATTACGGCTTCTGTTATTTCCTGAAGCAATATCTTCCACATCGGGTTAAAAATTATCTTGAATTTTATCTACAACAGTTTGTATTATCTTCAGTTAGCATCACTTCAGATGAATTTCTGAAGCAGAGGAGGATTTTTCAGACCAACATTAAAACTGAGAGAAGTCAAAACACACTACTACATGTGCATATTTTTCCCTGCACTTTTCTTAAAGGAAAATATCTTCTCTGTAAAGGCAGGTCAGTTGCAACACAACATTAAAATAATTCCATATCTAGACGAAAAACGGTGGCTCACTGCAATGAGAGCTGATTGCATAACTCATATCACAGCGAGAAAGTGGAAAGATCATTTGTAAGTTGCCTAACAAACAGGTTTGGACCTATGATGAGAAGAGGCATCTGATTTCCTCTAGTGGTAACAAACTTCATCTTTATTGCATCAATGGAAATCGATGACTACCTTTATACCAAAGGACCCCAAAACACTTCCAAGATTGCATGTCCAGACCCTTCCCTCATCAAGTATATCTGAGGCTGAAGTTAAAGCTTCCATGCCCCACACCCTGGTTGCTGCATGAAGGAAGCCCAGACCTGCAGGAAGGGAGCGGTGGCACGCACCAGATGTCCCCGTGGACATGCAGAGGGCCAGTGCTGTAAGGGGCAGCTCCAAAAGTATTTTTGTCTGCAGAAGACATCTAGTCAAAGACATTTGCACCTACCCTATCACTTTTTAAGGAAGCTGAGGTGCAGTCAACTTCCCTTCACTTTCCAAAGGATAATAAAAAAAATGATGTAAGCACTGGTAATATATGGCATTCAGTAATCCAAAAGAGAGGGAGAAATAAAGCTCATGTAGACTAATTTTATATTTTGTAAAATTGGAAATAATCTCTCCCTTTTTAAGTTTGCATTGTCATCATATTGAGCCTTTGAAAAGGATTCCTAGCTATGAAAATGTTTTAATTTTTTAAAAAGAAAAAGTGAATGATTCATTTTTCCTGCTTAACAGAATTATTAGAGAATTGCAAAGAATTGTTGATTTCAGTAAACCTGCCCTGATAGGTTAATCATAAGTACCATTGAAAATATTTGTTTCTACTCTGGACTAAATGCATATTTACACAAAGAAATACAGAAAGCTCATTCTGATTAATTTTTGGCACAAAACAAATTTTTAGAATGTCCTGATAAAATTTTAGTAGAAAGTACAAAGCTAGTGCAATGAACCTCAATGTGTCGTTTAAATGCCTCTGGTCTTCCAAGTGGCAGGAAGTAGATTTTGCTCAAGATGAACAACCCCTGTGTCCGAGAGAATCCACTGAATCTCCTCAGATTTGGAGAATCTGTACAATATGAGGTTTAAACCTTCCCCCCCTTCTCTCTCTGTAATGTGCATAAAAGTCCCATCCTAATTATAAAATTCTAAGGATCTTTTCAATTTCCTTAATTTTCTTCCTAGCAAGGTTTTATCTGCAAAGAAGGCATGACCTGAGCTAGTACTCACCAATTTGATTATATTAATAAAATCCATCAAAAGTAGTATTAAAAACATGCACCAGTAAGATTGCAAACAATGGACACTAAAATCATATAATCTAATGATTCTTAGCAAAGAATCATTTAAAGAACTGAAATTCAATAAGAGCTTCAGATTCTCTATCAACAACAGGCATACAAAGAGCTCTGTATCACAAAGGCAACGAGCAGAGAGCCCAGGCTGGATCTATTTGCAGTCACACTGGTTTCCTCTTTAGCAAAAGCACTATGAAGCTTCTAGATGGAATCTGCGGACAAGAAAACCAACATTCAACACTTCAGATACTCCACATCAGGCACTTTCAGCCATTCCCAGCATTCTTCATTGTGAGTGAAACCTCCTGTCTCAGTATGAGAAAAAGTCATAGGGATTTGGTTTTCAGTTTGTTTTTGAGCTAAAAGCTTTGAAGCACTTTTTGTTCTGAAATGTGACATTACAATGAATTTTGTGACAGATCATTTCCCTAATGATCACATTTCCTGTAGTGAGACGTCTCATCTCTCTCTGTGACTGCACCAGTCCTGCAACCACATGTACTCTGCAACAACTTCCACCTCCAGTGAAAATGCTATTATAGGCACATAGATTGACAGATGAACAGAACTCAAAGATCTGATACTCTGGGACCTAACACATAGATCAGGAGTCTGTTTTGCCAGCAAAATTCAGCTGTTTTGGCTGGGTTTGGATTTCTTTTCCTGGGGGGCAGGGAGGTTGCATGGTATCTTTAATACATATCTGCCTTGCTAAAGCCTATCATTATAGCTGTCGTCAGGCTAATTCTGATTTGCATTTGTCTACTGTAATGCCACAGTGATTCCAGACCATACAACAAAGTGCAGCTGCTAAAAGTACTGACTCTGCTCCAAAAGGGCTAGTGCTATTTGCACTATTATTATTTCTCTGCTTCTGATTTACCCTCTGCATTTATCTCTAAACTTGCTTGGGCTCCAGAATATCCGAAGGGTGCCTCTTTTTGATATTACCCAACTGTCTAAGCAGCACTTTTATTTGTGTTTCAGTTTGATGCCCACTCCTGGAAGCAGGCAGAAATTATGCTTTGAAGCTGAGAGCAATCTTCTTTCAGGAAAAATAAAATAAAATTAAATTAAAAAAAAATAAAAAAACCCAATAATAATATCCCCATGTTTTCCCTTACTAGTCCTGTCTGGTTTTCAGGATCTAATGATCACCTTTTGCTACGGTGACATGTGCTTTATGCAGAAGTTAACACAAGATTTCTGCGATGAGTTGAGGTGACAGAGAGGCCTCCTACCACAGCGCTGAGAAACTAATAGGCTTTATCAGCTGAAGGGATTTTTCTGCAGAATAATCAATGCTATACTATCCTTCCTTTTGCGTTGTTAAATACATTTTTTTTGCTTGCATTTGCTACAAAGTATACAATTTATTTAATGAAGTAATTGATTGAAAAGCAAACAACTTGAAAATTTGAATTTAAAAAAATTCACGTCTTCTTTCTCCTCCTCTTTTATTTTTTCTTACTCAGCAGAAAGTTCCAGGGTATTTCTTTTTGTCCACCCTCTTGCTGGGTGACCTTTAGGAAATCAGCTCTCTGGATCTGCTTCCATTTAAAAGGAGAATAATGACTCTTTGCTGAAGTGTTTGGGGCCCTGTGTAACAGCTAGGTATTTATCACAGAAAACATACTGAAGTCCATTTTTCAAACAAATGTTTTACTTCATCTCTACAACGTGACAATCTGTGAGGACGAACAGGTGTCCCAAGGCTCTTTCTTTTGCATTTCCTTTAACGTGTAGCAGCACTTAGTTTAATAAATATGCAGACATTTCTATAAATGCACGCTTTCTCCTCTAATGATGCAAATATTTTGCAAGTTAATATTGTAATGAAAAATGCTCCATGATCATCTTGAGGAAATTACTCCAATTTCTTTTGTCTCACCTAGTTTCCCTAGGCGATCCCAGAAGATTAAGATGACAGCCACTGAGACTGTGTTTTATTCAAGACCACTTTTACATGCATGAAATACATCAAGGTGCAGAAACATTCCTGAATGCAGAAATCTACTCTAAACCCTTCAGCATTTAGAAGGAGTTACTGCATTTCTCCTTACACACCTGAAACCTCACTCTAGAAAGAACAATAATGCCAAGAAGAGTCTGGAAGTCCTGAGTGGCTGCTGCACCCATGCGTGGAAGGGATCAAGGTTTACACCTTTATCTGATTCTGTAGTCTATCCCGACACTGACGTATCTGATCTTCACCCTACAGAATCTTGCTGAAGCTTTCTCTGAAATTTAAACTAGTGAATAAATTTCTGCTGTCTCAAAGACACAGAATTTAAATAGAATTTAAATTTAAATGTGTCCTAGTCACATTTATTTTGAAGACTAGCTATTTTCTGTGAGGCAAACCCCTCAGAAACATAATTTCAAATTTTGTCCAGGTAAGAATTTGCGGAAGAAAGACTATAATCATTACAGTACTGCAGCTGTAACTATTATTAAGATATGAATCTGGAAAAAGAAGGCATCTTTCTTAATTAGATATTGCTTCTCCCTCCACCCCTGCTGCAATAACACTGCAATTACCAAGAGGTAATACTTGTTTCCATCCATCTGCATTCATTCTGCACAATAGTGCTTACTCCACAGAGACCAAAGACATTATCAGTGAATTCCTTCCCACCCCCCAAGAATTGCCTTTAGTCTTTGTTATAAATGGAAGAATGGTACTGTTCTGCCTACACTTCCTGGAAACTCAACATAGGCCTGTGTGTCTACTTTTATCAAAATATCCATCAAAGGTCAGGTAATTTTCCATACTCATCTAGAGACAAAGATGCTACCTATCTTGATGAATCAGTTCAAGACTGTTAGTGCTTGTCCCTCAAAATGAATCAGATCTAATCACTGAGAAAATGAAGGACATTATTTCCATGACTATAACCATGCCTAGAATAACAGTCTTATCAGATTCCACAGTTTCTTCTGGTGCCCTCTATCCAAACGTTCCCTGGCTTTGGAGTCAGGGACAGCAGGCTGTACCAGGCAGCCAACCCATAGAGAAATGTTATCCAGTCAATATAACACAGCTCTGGACCAGTTCTGGAGGCCATCAGAAAGGATGCAACATTTGGGAGCAACGGACACCAAGTGCTACTAAAAATAAGGTTTCCTCAGTCATACCACTCCCAGAGCAACCTCACTTCATTTTCAGACAGAAACATTCCCCTGAAGAAACAATGGAGATAAGTCATTAGGTTTTCTTCCTTTTCAGATTAACAAACATGAAAAGTGACAATCATGCCCTCAACGCTCACTCACTCCTTGGGTAGGAACAAATTCCACTGATCTACTGGAATAAGCTCTACTGTTTCTTTTGACATCAAAACTGCAATTATTAGTACAAGTTATTAATGTATCGGCAAAATCATTGCAACTATTTCGAAGGCAAAAGTTGTCAAAACACATAAGAGACTGAGGAAGCTAAGCGATCCAAAAAAAGTCCCATATACCCACCAGAAATACAGAAAGCCCAGTTCTGTCAGCATCTTTAACAACAATTCAAAGGAACCACACAAAAAGCAGTTTCTCCTGCAGGGATCCTAACCTGATCCAGAGAAACTGAAATATTTCCTTTTGCTTACTTAATGCTTATTTTAGACTTACAGCAGTAACACAAAATATGCCAGATACATTCCTAATTTTGAAAAACTTGAAATAGTCAACAAATCACTTCTTTATTCCTTTTTCTCCCTAAAGATCTCTTACACCCAAACTAGGATATCAAATATTCCTGAATAATATTTTGCACTTGAATATCCTACCAATGACCACTTTTCAAGTCTTAGTGCTAATTAAAGACATAAAAATAAAGGCTACAGCTCAAAGCAGGTACTACAGAGAATCATTTGATTATAAAAAGTGATGGTTTTTCAGTAGGCTGCTTCTTTCTGTTTCCGTGTAAATTCTATGCTCCAACAATTGCAGGACAATTATATTGTCCTTCATCCAAATTGAAACTTAACTCATTCTAGAAATTCTGTGTACGCATTCCTGATGCCATACTAATATAGTGGAGATTGTTATATAAATTAATCAAAATTCAATATTCATGTGATTTTTAAATGTGGAATCCACTTTACAATATTTTGCTCTTTTGTGGGAAGAAGAAACACCTCATGAAACACCACTTAATGCTCTCTGTCAATTAAATAACAGTAACAAATGCATTTTGATAACTAATGATCAGAAGCTCTAAAAAAGTAGTCATAACTGATATAATACAAGTCGGCATCATAGGTCATAAATATAGTATAAATAATCTTAATCTTCAAAAATAAGTAGCAGAAATAGCAGGAGTGTAGCAGACTTGGCATTACACCAATGCAAGAATCTGTATGTTTGAAGAAAAAAAGGCAGAATTTCAGTACTGGTTCTTTAATTATGTTCCAAATATTTAGAGTAGCTGCCAAAAAAAATGTGATTTGTTTAGAATCAGAAGAACTTTGATACAGAATTACACTCCAAAAAGTCAGATACCTGTGATTTTCACCACACCTACACACAAAAGCTCCTCCCAAAGACATCATTGGGGGACCAAAGGCAATCATACAGGAGTTGGCAAAGGTCCATTTGTATTGCCAGTGCAAAGTCTTCTTTTCCTTTCCTAATACCTACAAATACTCACTAAGATAGCATTTTCATTCTAGGACCACATACTGCTCTTTTTGTCCATCACACAGATGGACAAACTGAAAACTACGCAAGGTCTGCAGTGAAGACATCTTTTGCCTGAAGAGTTACCTAATTCTCTGCAGGAGCTGTGATGTTAGTGAGTCAGAGGACCACAAAAGGAAAGAGATCTCATGGCCAAGGAGTAAAATGCTGGTTTAGGTAACATGATTACATTCCAGCTCTTCTCACAGAATTCTTGTATGATGCTAGGAAAACTACTTAAACAAATTTTCTGTCCAGCAGCCATTATAGTAATTGGTCTGCATTTATCAGGTTCTTACCATCGTGGTACTAGTCTGATGTGCAAACATGGTGAGCTTTCAAAGCTGCAAATTTACTGAAGAAAGGGGTGTGGTGCTTGCTAGGACTCAAAATAAGCTTTCTTAATCAGTAGATTGATTCCTTCTTTGGATCATTTTGTCATCACAAATACGAAACTGTGTATGTGTATAGCACTTGGATACAGAAGATGAGCACCACCATCAAAAAGCTTAAGAGAAAATGCTTGTAGATGTACAGAAAGCTTAGAATAATATTCAGTAAATAAGGATGGAACTATGCATGGAAAACACAAACAAAATATAATGCACATTTCACTCATTCATTCTACGGGCTGAGGAAAGAATCCTAGGCAAAAAAACATTATGCGATCCTGCCGGTAAAAGCTGTCATAAGATATACAGACAAGCCTGCTTCCTCCAAACTACGAACGCTTAACTTTGCATCTTCATGTTGTTCTGTACATGTAAGTTCTCAGTTTTTAAAAGCATATTTCACCCATAAAAAAAAATCATAAATTCTCTCAAAGGGCACCATGATGCCATCCTCAGCCTTTATCAGCAGAATTGGGATGTGTGTATCTACTGCTCAGATCAGCTTCTTGGGGTTAAAGGAGTACTGATAGCATTAATACTTTGTTATCTTAAGCATAGGTCGGTGGTAGAAGACTTCCATCAATGAGTTTTGCAGATATTTGCTGACAGCAGAGGAGTGGTGAGACCCAGAGACTTTGGTTGCTATTTCAGGCTTTGGAGTATGATGCAGAGGTGAACAAGTCCTCTGTCTTCTAGCTCCAAACTTTTCTGTCCTGTCTTTGCCTGAATCCTGTTTTCTATCAAAAGAGAACTATATTGTTTTCTCGCCTCATTAGTCTCATTTTTTCAGTCTTCTGATTCCTACCAGACTCACTCTTTCTACTGATCCCTACACAGATCACCTCTTACCTGTTCCTATCGGATCTTTGCTTTCTTTTAGCTGTTCAGATCTTTCTCTTTCCCTCTCCTTCCAGCTGTTCCCCACTGCCATCTCAGTCCCAGCATCCTACCTCTTCTCTTTAGCCAGTTTCATCGCTCTTCTTCCTTTGCAGCATTGGGATAGCAATGGCTGTACCATCACATCCTTACTCCCTGTCCCTCAACACTGATCTCCTCTCATTTGGCTTCATATTTGATCAAAACTGCTTCCTGAGTGCCAATTGCTTATAACCACAGAAAATCTCACTAAAAAGAAATCAGGTGTATCCAGTAACACAGTAAAGATCTGACATCAACCATATATTAGAAGATACATCACTCTATTAATCATTGCAGTACTTTTCAAAGACGATTTTAAAGTTTTTAAGTGATTTTAATTAAGATAAGGTTATACCTGTTTCCTGCTACCTATATTGTCCATCACCACGAAGACAAGCTTCATATGATAGAAAGATCTGAGATTCAGAGAAAGACAACAGTTCTTACGTAAAACATCAGCTTCATTCAAGTTTCTACTCACGGCCATATCTTCCAATACATATTTTAGTAACAAACACAGCCTTCTAAACTCTTAGCATTTTGAAACAAAATTTTTTCTACTCAAACTTTCAGCCATTTAGGACCTGAAGGTCCTCATAACCGCAAACTCCAACTGAGTAAAAGAATCACAATCAATTCTACAAAAATTACTCTGTGGAGCTCAATAAATATTTCAAAAATATTAAATACTGCAATGTGGCCTCACTTGAGTTAATTGCAGGCAATTTCCAGAGCTTGTCTCTCCTGAGTTCACCATCTGATATCCAGAAAATGTGATGTTATCCTTAGCAACCCCAAACATAAGTTCTTTACTTCTTTCTTCTTATTATTATTTTTTCTAAGACAAAAGAGTTACAGCTTATTTTTTTCTGTCTAAATAAATCTGCTGGATCAATGACAGGTCAGTATTAATTTATCATTGTTATTATTCATGACGGTTCAGATATGAGAATGCTGAACATAACGTAGAAGTTTGAATAGAACAGAACAGAACACAGTCCCTCTCATATGTAGATACTATTCACATTATGTCATTTCATGTAAACAGAGCATCTGTTACAAAAATTGAATATCAGAGACATGAGATTATTTGCCCTCCCATACAAGAGGAAAGAACAGCATGTGTCTGTGTGTGCGCAACACATCATCTACACATTTCGTTCTTTGCTTACTGTATTCACTCATTGGTGAGAAAATACAGTATGTTAAGGAAAAGATTAAATAACTGGAACAAAGAATCACTGCAAAAAAAAAATAAAATGCCTTTGCATGCAACCTTTCTTATTACTGTTTTTATATAGTGAGAAAGGAGCTTTGGACAGGCACAAGCTTTCTCCCTTTAGTAGTTTTACGATAAACTGTTCTCTTCCAGGAATATGCTGCAGTTGTTGTCATGTAAAGGAGTTGTAAGAGCACAACATGAGAATTACAATACATGGACATTGGCAGGAGGATTTCTTTTGGATCCAAGGAATAACTTATTCAGTTATGTGCTGCTTTCAGTGAGATGCTGTATGTCCCTGTCTCAGAAAAGGAAATAAATAGCACAGGGGATTATGCAAACTATTTGGCTGGACACACACGCTACTATTACTGTTTCACTCATCTATCTTTATGCTTGCCTCTACCATTCCTTTTTAAGAAACATCCACACTCTCCAGAATCAGACCATCAGCTCTTCATGGGAGAGATTGTCTTTCATCCTATGCTCTCACTGCCCTTAGCACAATGGGAACATTTGGTCTTGATTGTGGCCATCAGCCCTACTGTGAAAAATAATGAATATGTTCATACCAGCATACATAGATCAGGCGCACACAAACTCACGCATATCCTTCCTGACTTTCCAAGTGCTTAGTATTCATAACTGCAGCAACACTTTCAGAAGAGATTAATTTGCTGCTAGGCACCCAAATTTTTCATATCATCTCAGGGATCAGCACAAGGAGGTCTTCTGAAAATCTTATCATTTATCCTTCTAAGGACAAATAGTCCCCAAGCTTTTTAGAGCACATAGTCAGAACTGGGGGTGTTTCCTACAAACAGCTTTTTGGGGGAAGCAAACAGAAAAGTAGCACTTAGAGTTTAAAGACCCCAAAGTCCTTTACTGCAAATAAAAACTGTGGACTTTATTTTCTTATTTTAATGTAAAGCCAAAGAAAATTCAACAAACCACAGTGAAAAACCACAAGGATGAAATAAATCTTGTAAGAGCTCTGCAAGTTTTAAAGTACTGTCTTTGCAGACTTTCCACTGACGTCACTGCTGAGGTGACACTTAGGTGAGCAGCAGCAATGCTGTTGTTAAAGAAATCAAGAGAAATGACTGCAGAGAGAGCAGCTAAAAACAGTGCCATCTGACCTGTGCAGTACTATTAGAAAGTCTTCATTGCTCATTACAGACTGTCTCTTATAAGCTGTGGTTTACAAGCAATCTTTCCCTTACTATTTAAAGCATGCTCCTACAGTGATGACACACTAGCTGACATTTCTGGAGCAGAATCACTTCCACATTGTAAATGGCTTTCTTCCCAATATTGTCACAAAATCTAAAACCAGCTGCTGCTTCAAATATTTCTCCATTTACTCAGGACAGTGCAAAATTGCAAACGAGCAGACCCTCAAGTCCAGCATTAATCACAGTAGGAAGACAAATGCAGCTGCCACTTGTTTGTTATCTTTTGTAATAATTTGGTCCTCAAATGTTAGAATTTTTGTGGGAACTTTTATCCTGAACTCTTCTGTGATTTCCAATGGACTTAGGACATTCTCTGCTCAGTTAAAACATCTGTAGACCAGCTTTTTGTGTAACAGTATGCCTCTACAAATACTATCTTACTACATATTGAAACTTTTCTTTTTCATCACCTCAAAATCCTCATGGCCAAATAGGTCAATCTTCAAAACAGTATAAAATGCCAAATTCAGGAGACCAGACATCACAGGATTTTATGAAAGTTTCACCCCTTGGCATTAGAAATCCTTAATCCATCATCATCAGAGTAAATAAATCATTATAGACCTCATTTTTATTTCCTTGAACTGCATCCCTCCTATTCAGCACCATCCCATTGTAAAGCTTTTAAACTCAGAGCTGTTGATTTTGTCTGCACTGCTGCTCTCTGTAAGTACGTAAGTTGACACTGGGTTAAGCTGTTCTTATTCCTAACGTGCTTTCTGGGAGCGAGAGAGTGTGCACTGAGTGGCTCTTGCAAATGTTGATTTCTAAGGCACTTGGACAGCAGATCAGGGCCACCAGAATCAGAAGTTCTACCAAGCTGCAAAAGCGCGCAGTTCTTACTGCTACTTCACATCTTTCCCTGAAATCTCAACCACATTTCATACTTCAGATTAAAACATTAGCCTGCAGATGTGGAGGATGTAGAAGAGCCTTTCAGTTCTGTTGAGCCAGCACAGTTAAGCACAGAAGCATTAAATAAACTGCAAATGAGGCCAAGTCCTTTCATCCATATACTGGACAATCTCAAGTATCATAAGCTGTCTCTCCCCTCACGCACCCAGATACAAGGCACATGCATACAAATTCAAGCACATGGGAAGGCAGGAGGGAGAACTTGTGTATTGTTTACAACGGATCTGTGGTGATAGTCTATCACTGCCATCAGGAACCAGGGGAAAAGAATGTACATATCATTAAAAAAATAAGCATGTTTCATTAGCATGTAGATTCTTACAAGGGGGAGTGATATTAAGAATAAAAAAATCCTCAAGATACTCTATCCAAAATCCACTAAAAACATCAGATTCTTCTACTGTATACAAGTGTGTTATTCTGTATTCATTTTAGACATCTAAGGTATGTCTCAAAGATTAACTGGATTGCTGCAGGAGCAATATTGGTCAACCTTTTTTTATGCTTGCATATGATTTAAAATGACTTGGCTTGGTCTGCATTTCTCTAGTTCAATTGACTTGAGTTCATAAATGGTACCATCAAGACTTCAAAAAACACCTGCCTTACTAGACAATCTCATTATAGCACTTACTCCTAAATGTGGAGCATGCTTTTCGAAGTCAAACCTTCTGCAGCTACGGTCTGTTTGGGCACACATTCCTGTCTGCAGCCACTGGAAGTAAAAAGACGACAGGCCTGTTCCTGTGTCTTACCATGACTCACTGACTGATTTGGATCATTTCACCTGACACTGGTTAAGATGGAGACTACAATTCACAAGAGAACAGTTTAGAGAATTTCGGATTTGCTGAAGTTAAGCACAGTAACAGTCTCATATGGGTTGTTCTTACACAGCAGAAAGTATCAGCTCCCCATTGCCAACACCTGTGCTTTAGGACTGAGAGCACACCAGGTGCAAACTTCTGCACAACTCATGTGCACGGTTCCACATATCCCAATGTGGTAAGTATTACTACTTTCAACTTAACAGACGACAAAATTGATATCTGAAGAAATGAAACAGTTCAGGAACTAGTAATATTTTAAATATTCCATTCATAGCTTTACTCAGTAGAGCACTTTTGCAGTATGTATATGATCACCTGGAAAGGTTTATATTAGCTGTATACTTTGTACCATTTCAGCTGAAGATCTGTACTGTAATATAGGTCCCTAATTCTGAAGTCTTTCAGGATGTATAAGATTCATTTAACGAACTGTTATTTGCTTATATGCTGAACTGAAAACTTCTCCGTATGGCTTCACTTTTCTGTCAGAGCAGCTAGTTTGATTATTTTTCTTTTTGTCCTACTTTATCATTTGTCAGGGAAAGAACATATTCCAAAAGACAATTAAAAATATTGCTCCACGGAGCCCACATTTTTGCAACAGCAACAAGAAAATCATTCATGCACAACAAAAGATACCTCTTGAGCAGATAGTTCTGTACAGGGTGGTGGGATTATGAATGAAGAACAGACAGACTGTAAGAGAAGTCTTTGAAACTAGAGAATAGAAAACAAAGTAAGTAGGTTAGCTGAGGAGGCACTGACGCAGGGGGAATAACTGGAAGAACAGTACTGCAAAAGTAGGGGTATAAAAGAAAAGTGGATCCTGCTAGCTATACAACACTACGAACAATGTAAGCTGGCAGTGAAGTGTTCACAGCCACTTTCTAAAATCCTGGCACCGAAGGCCCCAAACTGCTTTACTTGAAAGAGAAAGAAGCCTGGAAATAGATAAAATGCTTAACAGCTACTGAAACACCACTGAACATGATCTGTTTGCAAGTGTGCTGATCACCTGGAAATGCATCAGGACACACATTATAGCATTCTCAGGCTCTGCTTCAGCCAATGAAAAAGTGGCAGAAAAAAGGAGCTTTCATAACTGTTCAGGTTATTTTAATCTTTCTATTTACAGGCGAAAGTCAGAGTTTTGCCATTTCAAGAATTTTCACCTTTGTTTGCACAAAACTGATCGAGAGCCTAAACTTAGCTCTGAGGAGGGTAAGGTATTCTCCAAGGGAGATGTTTTGGACATTCTGTACTTTGTAAGTCCACCTAGAAGAAACAACTGTTTGATTTCTCATTGTGAATGATTAAAAATGGTAAACGCAAACAATATACATCTCAGCGTGCTGCAGAAGGCAGAGCTCAGACACTACAACAGTTTGTTTTCCAGATGAGACTGGCAGTCAAGTCCCCAGCAATCAACATCACATCTGCCCCGAGCAACAGAGCATGATGTGGAGCAATTCAGTCCAGCGCTATGTGAACTGTTATATCTGTGCAATGCACACCAGCTCTTGCACGGGTTTGAAAGTAGTTCAGTCACAGCTGCAAAGTGCTGAACACAGGCTAAGAAGCCTTGCACACACACAACATTTACATGCAATGCTTCTAGCTCCAGCGTCGTCCCAGGCCCTGCTCCCGCAGGGACCACTGCCCTGCACCACCCCAGAGTCCCCGCGCCCGGGCTAGACAGCACAGGATGGACACCCACAGGAACAAGGGGAAGTGACGGTGACAGTCTGCACTGCAAAATGCTGCATAATGCAGAGATGCTTGAGCTAACTTTAAATGAGGTGGTTAAACAAGTACTGAGAGAAGTCTGGCCGCGACAGCAGAGAATTCATTGTGGGTTAAGTTGTTCTGCCTTCCTGGTGGGCCAGATATATACTTATGATTATTAATTCTTAAAACTAGATAAAGAATGTAAACAACAAACTGAACATATTCATGGCCTGCTGTTTTCCTTTTCTTGCTTCCAGAAGTATACAGTATACTACAGTATATATCAAAGTGCAGCTGCATGGGGTGGGGGAAGAAAGGAAAAAAAAAGGAAAAAAAAGGGGAGGGGGAAGCTTTCAGATACTATGTACATTGCATTCACAATTTCAGGATGGAGACTACCTACCCGTTGAATGCATACACACTTTTTAATGGACACAGATGGTCTTGCAGATAGGACACTGGAGTCAGAAAACCTGTGTTTGATTCCTGACACTCACTAAGGTTTCTTCCCCGGACCTTTTCTGCCTTATCTCATTACATATTTGTGATGTCTCTGTTATACTCACTGTTAATTTGTTCTTCAGAACATATTAACAGAAGATCATCAAACAAAAATCAAAAGTAAAGGGAGCAGCTTCAGTGCAACATGCCACTGACAGCAGGATTTTCTTTTCAACTAGTCTCCACATTTTGTATTTTGGCTTTCAGTTTATACCAGTAAAACATTCTCAGTATGTCAAATTGGCAATGTGAGTGAATACAGACTAATTAACAAATATCTTTTCTACATTTTGTAAGAAAGACTCGTTAGTCTTGAACCAATTTCTCTTCCCCGTTCTGCACTTGTCAATGAACATACCATATCAACAATCCAACCATCCGCTTCTCCTCTGTTTGTGTAGGTCTACACAAATGGGTAAAGAAAATTATGCATTTGGTCCAAGTCAATAGCTAATTCTAGCCCAGAAAACATGTAGCCACATTAGCATGGTGCTGTGCTAAGATTAAAACATGCATCCTGCCTCTCTCTGTAGACTTTTTTTTTTCCTTCTTTCTTTTTAGATACAACGCTGACTGATAAAATTGAATGGCTTCCAGTTTAGAACTGGCTTGCATCTGGCCAACCAAGAAACTGCTTGCAGCCCTGTGCAGACACGAACTGTTCGCCCAAGAGGATCTTGAATCAACAATTAGATGTGTAGAAGCTATTGAAAAAATGGTAACTGGTTCTGTCTGCAAAACACTGGGGTATGCATGCATTTCAGAAAACCTTAAATCCACAATTAAAAAAGCATGTGTTACAATCCTAAACAGAACTTGCAGTGGGGCTTCTGTGAGAGGGAGACAGCAGAGGCGGTGCTCTGGGGCTGCTGCACTTCTCTTGCCTGTACCTGCACTGGAGCTTATGCCCATAGCAAGAATACACGAGCATTTTCCAGGGGAATTCTCCATAGCTTTTGAGCATGGAGACTGCATGGTCCCAGATTTGTGTGCGTCTACTGAAGCTCTATACCTTTACTTGGAAAATAAAGTCACACATCAAGTAATTATTTAGTTTCCTGAAATAAAAGAAGTTGTTCTGCAGTAGATAAAAGCTTTTGAAAGCTACCAAATTGCTAACACTTTTGTGGATGGTGGGGGAGGACCTGAATTAACGGGCTAGTGGAAAAAAAAATCACTTGCAGTGGGATAGTAGTTATAGACAATTCAAAATTTTGAAGTAGCAGTTCATTTTGAAGTAGCTCTTTGAAGAAGCAGTTTTTAAAAACTAATTAATTATAAATGTAATTTTCCGACAGTAGAAAGAAGCTTACACTGTTTCATTTTTTCCCAGTCCTACTGCAGTAAAAATCAAAATTTGAGGAACTGTATGCAGAATCTGAGATCAGGGAGTGGCTTAAGTAGATAGAAAAATAAATCTTAAAGATTTTAAGCACAGAAAACAAAAGTACTGCCTTGTGAGATGAAACCAAACAAAGATTGTGTTGAACAGGTTCACACAAGAGATCCAAATGTGCCTTCAATTCTTTTTTTTTAAGTAGTAGTTCATACACCGCTCACCCATGACCACGCGGAAGACATTTTAGCCCAGTATATTATGAGTCAGTCTTCTTGATCTTGGTTCTGACAACATCACGTATAACCGTATTCTAGTTTCTGAACAAAAATGTTAGCCCTCCATTTTTCAATCCTTTAAATTGTTTCAGTTTTACACAGAACATCATGGGCTCAAAATTAGAGAACAAAATATCAATTGCTACCTACCTTTGACAAAAGCATCCTGGTCCAGAAAGATAAAGCCAAATGCTAAGACTTTAAGCCACAAAAACATGGTTATTTCTGGAAATCAGACGTATCCTTATGACACAGCATGTGTCTCTTTCTCTCTCTGGAAAGCAAAATAAGTGTTATCTCTCTGCAAAATAATTTCTTAGTGAAACCTGAATCAAAAAGGAGAATAACCAGGCACATACATTGCACTGCCTGCTTATCACAGTGAAGGAGCTGCTTCCTCTGTTACCCCAAACCAGCCACTTGCAAACTCGCAATGCAGTTCAGTGATGTCAGCGACGACTACTTCTTCTTCAGAAAAAAAATTCTTTCAGTTTCCAGGAAGTCAAGAGGGTTTTTCTTGAGTTGCTACAGTAATGCTCAGCTTCCTTAATTCAAATGAAATTGAACATTTTCAGCCATCTCAATTGAGGAACCAAACAAGACTTTACTTTTGAAAAGACTAGATTCAACCAACAGCCATTCTTTTTCTTCACATTCACCTTTTTTTTTCCAGTGTACATTTCACTGAGTCCTTTTTTATTTATAGTCTCTTCTTGGGGAGGAAAGAAAAAAAAAGTCAATCAACATTACACTGGCAACAAGGCCTTCTTAAAAAGACAAGTCCTCAGTGAAGTGATTGCTGACTAAATGAAGAACATCTAAACATGAAATATATCTTTCTTAAGAATCTATCTTCAATGGGTACAACTCTAGATATGACAATAGTACATAAAAAATGGACAGAGGCAGTCTGTTTTCTGTGATGTTCAGTTCTTAATTAGCTAGCTCCACACAACACTCTACTTAGTTTTTACAAACTACAAAATGAAAAGCCAAACTATTCACTAGTTCCATAAAAAAAAATATAAATTCTTGGAAACTGGAATATTTTGTTCCTTTCTAGTAGTTGGTAATTAGAAATTGCAAAGGGAATAATGTTGAGATTGCATCTCTTATGGGCAAAAACTCTCTCAAAGTTTTTTAAAGTGCCAATAGAATCCTGCCACCAGACAGACAAAGAAGGGAAAAGTGTCTGTTTGCATTTATTGTTCATTCATGTCATAAATTCTTTAGAGACTTCCTAAACATCGCACTGTAAAGTTGTGCAAATTCATATAATAATTCACATATGAAATTAGTGAATCAGATTCTCCATAAGATTAGAAACACCTTCCTCAGGTCCAAGTTCCTATAATACAGACTAAAATCTTCACTTATGTTAAATACAATGTCTTTGTAACAACTCATTGTAATAATAATTACATTGTAAACGCGTTCAGAACAAAACTGACATAGTGGCATCCGTCAGCCAGTCTCCAGAGACCCTAGCATGAATATACAATAACTTCATCATTGGGAAGTTGTTGCAGGTTGAATCTGATTACAGTCATATACTGCCTTCAACACTGGTATCTTCTTCCCTGTTATTCCTGGACAAAAGCATAGAGTTGAGGTGTCCTATCTATGCCTTATCTATGTCTTAATACAGTACTGTATCCTACAGAGAATTTCACATAAACGTTCTCAGTAAGGTAAATGGAGCCAAGTTCCTTTTCTACCTGATCTTCCTCAGCAGTTTTACAGAACCTCCGCCCAATTTTTCAAGACGCCTTTCCAAGAAAAATTGCTACCCAATGGACCTCTTCTCTCTGCGTGACTCTTACACAGCCTCCATATCACTTAAATACTGCAACATACCACACATATTATTTAATGATACATACACATCGCACACAGCAGCCATCACTGTAAATCAGGGTATATTATTACTATTATCCCTCATTTAACAGCTGAGGAACTATAAACCATGGATTGCTAAATCTACTGACCACAGATTACACATGAAACTTGGAGGAGGCTACAGGGATACATCCTGGGCCTTAGTGAAGTTCTAACAAGTGCTAACAACTCTCCCAGAGCAGACTCTTGACTCAGCAAATCCATTTCAGTGGCTATGAAAGCAATGAGTTTAACCAATGCCCTGTATCTTAGGGAAAACAAACAGCCTTCATAGAAGTTACATAGTGTCTTTGATCTTAGGTTAGCCTCAGCTGTTGTAATATTCCATCTGCTTGCAATGTATTTGAAATACAAATATCAGTATATGACATTTGTCTATTCAAACATCTGAAGAAGAAATGAAAGATATTGTGGTACTAACTCTTTTTTTTTTTTCAAAGAAACTAATCAATAAGCTGATACTGTGAATTGCCACATGCATTTTAGTCATCAAGTCCTTAAAACAGCTGCATACCTGGCTAAAGAAGGAGGAAGCAAGTGTGTGACAAGCAGCAAACTCTTTCAAGCTTTCTCCCTTCATAATTCAAGCCTTTGAAAGCAGGTAATTATCAACTAAATACATGAAGCTAAAAGTTACACATAAGAAAGTGCAGACTTAAGCAAAAATATAGGATGGCGCAAATGGAATCTGCGTAGTCCGCTAGCACCTGGATTAGGCAGAAGACCCTAAATGTTGCAAGATATAAAACTGTATGTATCAGAAGATTTCAGAACTGATAGAAAAATCTTAGCTCGACTGGTAAACCAGAGGGCAGTTTAGTGCCGCATGAGAATGATCGTTCAGATTGTTACAGACTTACTGATTGGAAAAGATGGTCCATAAAAGTAGTTGCCTCAGAAACAGTAAAAGAAGATGGCTTGAAAGGGAAATTCTTGCAAAACAAGTCAATGTAGGGCTGGCTGATAGCCAAGTCATGGCCTCTTCTGTTTAACTTTTCTGTCAAGGAGAAATTCCTAGGTTTTGTGAGTTAAAATCACTGTACTATGAACAAGCCAAAGCATAGACTAAAAGGCAGGGAAAGTTCCATTCTAATGTGGTTCAGTTTTGTCCTGAAAGCGAGCCCATAAAAATGCTAGGGTGGGATTTTACACTTCTTGTCTTGTATTGAGCCTTCATTAATATATAACGGCTCAGTACGCTATATGATGTTCAGTGTATGTATATGATCTTCAGTATATGATGTTCAGTCCATCATTAATATGTGATGGCTACATGGATGTTTTTACACCCCATCCCATATTTCCTATTTAATTCAGCTCAGCCAGAATCAATAACAAATGCGTTTTAGGCTGTTAGAACACATGAAGTCTTTTCCAAATCATAAACTGCAGTCTTCTTCACAAGGGTAAGGCAAAAACACCACCTTTTGGGGTGTGGGAGGGGATTCATACACTCTATTGGCATATCAAACAATAGAGTAATAAGAAAATAACCCCTTTTTTAGGCCACACCGTTATTTTTCATCAGCCAAGTGATTTCAACAAGATATAAGCATGGAGGCGATACTTTCCCTGAACCAGAAAGAATCAAAGACAGAACTGTGAATTTGTGTTACTAAAGATTTTTCACAACGACAATAAAAACAGTGTAGAAACTTAACTCATCCATCTCTTTGAAAGTCTGCTTCTTTTGTAAAATACAAAAAGATACAAAAAGGAGACTGTAAAAAGTAAATCTTTCATTGTCTGCTTCACCTATCTTGCAATACAGTAAATTACCATAAATACATGTCTGTGTTCCATAGTTACACACAGCAAAAAGGGTAATCTTCTCAGAGCTGCAATAAAATTCTAAAAATATAAGTGCTAATAACCAGTTTTCCTTTCAATTTATATCTGAAGCCTTTCAAAAAGATCACAAATGCATTATAAAAGACTCTTGAATACATCAAAACTATTCATTTCTTTTTGTAGTTTAACTGGAAGTTCTGTTACCAATAGTAGGTGATGACAGAGGTATAGATAAATATTAGTCACTTACAATTCACAGCAGTCATTATTAGCATGCATTTGTGAACATCAAGATATTGTTTTCCCTCTTCTCTTTAGCTTCATGACCAAAATTAATAGAGTCCTTGAAACATAGAGGAAAGAAAGGGAATTCAGCATAGGAAGAATTTAAGCAATATGTCCTTGCTGCAAATGAGTTGTGAAGAATGTAAAAAAGTAATTCACACTTCAATAAATGATAATTTTAAATGAAAATACATTCCAATCATAATCCAAAACAAATAGATTCATTCTATATTCATTCAATCAGCTTAAAGCATTTTAGGACACAAATGTTTACTATAGAACATTGATTATGCCACCTAAAAATATTTCTATGCTGAAGCTACCATATTTCTGGAGATAAATTAACTATCCCAGATCTGGTCTAAATCATTTATTGATTTTTTATAGTTGGAATGGCAAACAATAAATGAAAAACTCACAAAGAACAGAAACATGACATCAGATGCATCTCATAACTGACTCATGCATTATAGGAATATATGCAGGCTATATTCAGTTTCAAAACTTAAAACCACCAAAACTGGGTCTAAAAGTCACAAGAAGTTTGAATCTGCTGCAACAATGAAATTAAAATCTTATTAGATACTATATATCCAGAGCTCTATCCTTCCAATAGATTTGTGAAACAGGTATGATGTAGGCAGAAAAAAAAAATCAAATTATTCCACAGATATAATGAGGAATGCACTGACATCCACTGGTTTTAACTTGCATTGACTTACGCACGACCCAAATTTCCCACAGAATAGTAATTATTGCATAAGCAGATGATGATAAAGATATGCCATCCTAATTCTCTTCCTCCCCCTATAGTCCTTAGCCAGCTCTGATAAACACCCACAGAACTGGAAAGGAGCCCTTGAGCCAAGGGCTCCTGTCTCAGGGAGGTACATATTCTCTAGCAACTACATAGCCACCATCCTGGGTGTACTGAGTTGAGTTTCAGGGAAAGACGAGCCTCAGCACCGAGCCCTTCAGTCCCAGCCCTGAACTGTCTGACATCCCCCTTACAGCTGCTAACTCCAAAACGGGGTGGGATGTTCCTGTTCCTGCCCCAGAAAACCAGCTGGGCAGAGCCTTAGCTCTAGGCTGGCAAGATGCTACTTCTTCCCCATTTTGAGCTGGAAGGGAGGTCTGGTCCCTCACTGATGATCAGGGCATGAAGTCCTGGTAGAGAGCCCGGCTGTACGAGGTAGCACACCAACAGAGCACGCTGCACACGTCCAGTCCTCCCGCACAGCATCTCTCGTCACGTGGCAGGCAAAAATACTGTAGTTACTGAGTGACTGATCTAGACAGTGCAAAAGCCCTGCCCAGATCCCAAACAATCTTAGAGCTTGCTGAGAGGAGCTGAAATATCTAACAGCCTCTCCAGTTGTTGCTGACTTCCTTCTTACCAAAATATGTTTCTGTAGTTGCTTTATAAGTTATGCGATGACAGGCACAAAGCCCTCAGACTACAGAGTGCACCAGCTATGTTGTGGTCCTCAAGCGTTACTACAAAAAAAAACATTTCTGAAGGCATCATTATTTAGTAGTGGTCCTGCTTGACCAAATCCGATCGCATCATGTAGGCAAAAGCAAGGTGCAGGAGATGAAAATTCGTCTCTATGGGCCCGATTCTGTGGTTAAGCAGATTTCCTTTCCTGCTGCATTTCACAAGTGGAAGCTGATTCCTTCTCCAGTGAGGAAAGTAGAGGACAGCAAAGAAAATGCCACGGTCCACCCTAAAGGCTTGGAGAGCATGAACATCCTCCGGGGGACTCTGAGCCTCCCTCTCCTGTCCTGCTCAGCATTCCCAGCACTGTTCCCTGTCTCTAAGCTGGGTACCACAGGGCTGCGAGGAAGCAGACCAGAAAGACTGCGAGAAGGTAAGAGTTGCAGCTATAGCCTGAATAACATTTTCACACAGCCCCACAGGGCAAATAAAATAAAATCTCAGGTTTTAGTTAGGGCCTCCAAAACATTGGGGCACCCTATAACTGTCGTCAGGTATCAAGTAATAGCCATGTCCGCCCTGCACACTAAGCACATATAGGGCCTATGCCATTGAAAATATACCCTTCTTGGTGCTTGCTGTGTTCAGCGCCATCAAACAGAACAGTAACCAAAAAATACCAATAAGCCTTCAAACTGCAAACTTTTTATCCTCTCTTGAAATGAGTTCATCCTAGTGTTCACCCTAGGTTCATTTTCACTTTCCTGACAGTTTAGCCAAATAATGATGAAGCATAGGTTCTCCTCATCCAACACAACATCCAAGTTCAGATTTTCAAATTCATTGTTGTGCTATTTAGGCATTCATTACAAATAATTTTTTTTTTTTAATTCAGGAAATTCTCCACTGGTACCTGACCTGAGGCTGTCTTGTATTAATGACTTTAAAGAACATTTCTTATTTAATCTTCTCAAGGAACTATATCCTTGAGAGGCTACTTTTGTTTTCTTTTTGTCTGGAGGTCTCAAAAGAAAGAAGTACAGAGCATCTAATTCAATAAAAATGAAGTTCTCCATATACTCCATGTATCACCTGGGTTTAAATGACAGATTATGTACAATTTCTTTGGTCTGATAATTTTATTTGCACAGAAGTCAGTTCATACGACTTAGCTCAGTTACATTCATATGCACCATGACTGCACATCAGAACTACGCATTCCACACAATCTGAAAGCATACACCTTAGCAAACAATAACGGACACGGGACAAATTCATCCCAAGGGCAACTCTGTTTAAGTCAAGGCAGCCTCCTCCAGAACACATTTCATCCTGTAAAATTAATTTGACAGACTCACTGTGAAAACATTGCTCGTGCTAAAGGATGTATGTTGCAATACTCCTAAATTTGTGTTGAATATTTGTTAAGGAATCTATTTGCATATACTTTTATCAGGCTTGTTTACAATTGCCAAGACCTATTTCTTGAAGAAAGAAAACATTTTTACTTAATATGCCATATTAGATCAAATTATTTTAAGGTCAAGAGTATACAATACAGCTCTTTGTGTAAGCATATTGCTACGCTGCTATCAACCCTTAGGCAATGCTAATTTGACATCTTCACTTCATATGTTGCCTGCATGATCTGTATCGTACCTGCTCAGGACAGAGATCATATTTTGGTATCCCTGAGGCACTATTCACAATCTGGTCCAAAACGAGCAATAAATCTTACAAGCTCTCAGAAGTTCTATGCACTTACTACTTACACCTAACATCATTCCTGCATAACACTAGGCACAGCTCTTTTAAAATAAACATTCTTGAATTTTGGACATGTAATATTACACCCCTTTAGACTTTGATCACTTTAGACAACAGAAGCGCACCCAAAAGCATTGATGTGTGCTGAACATGCAACTGCTCCTCCGGTTTTTCAGTGAGAGCTGAATGCTAAAAACAGCCTAGAATTTACCTTTGTAGTGCTCAGAAGTTGCAGGATGAATGAGTTCATTTCACGTTACGCCAATAACATTAACCAACAGCCCTCCCTTCAGTTGTTTCACTGGCCTTCTGGGCCCACGGTTACATACGCCATCCTCACTGCAGGTGATCATACGAGCCCATATGCCACGCACAGAGAAAAGGAAAGTCGAGACTCAAAATCTGAAAGGATAAGAGGCCTAATGGTTTGGAAAGAGATAAAAGAGAATTCAGTATAGAGCAAGTGATACTGAAATGGGGGAAATAACAGAGGCAAGGCAGCAGCTGTGGGCAGAGGGGGATAGGAAGATGCAAAATTTTGAGGGAAAATGGTCTAGATACATAGGGAATTTGGAAAAAGAGGGCAAATCATGTTGGATTTTGAGAGAGCCACAAACACAGAGAAGCCAATAGGGATTACACTGATCTGAATTATTCTGTTTCTTCTTCTGCCATTAACAACTCAGGTCCCCCGCCACAAGGCATAATATGCCTCATATACCTGCTCCTTAAGGACAGTCTTAAACTGGATTATATTTAGGAAATTAGTGAAAGAGAGATGTTCACATAGAATATACCTGAGATGTCTAAAACATCCTTTAGCATTCTGTTCAAGACATCTGTCAAGAAATTAGGATGATTTTAAAATAATACCTTGTCTATGCCATTCTATTTCTAATAGAACATGAGAGAGAGTCCATAATCATACTAGAACTTGCTAGAATTTCTTTAATTATTTTTTTTAATCTTCTGGGGGGGGTTAAATTAATTTGAAGAATGAAAATATGACATCTCTTCTAGCATTTTTACCCACAGTACTTTTCCTCCTTTTATTTCCATGATCCTTCTGTCATTCATTTTGAAGTAAAAAATGAATAAAAGTAGCAGAACCAAAGACTTGAGAACAATTATTTGAATATTTGTTACTCATGGTGGATTCCCGGCTGACTCTTATCTGGAAGATTCATTCAATGATGGCAGATTTTTTCCCTTTTTCAGGGTCATTTTTTGCTAGTTTCAACCTCTAGGATCACCCTTAGCACATAAACTATAACACCAACTTCTCCAATTCCCACAGGCACTCACATGACCTTGTCTTAGCAACTGATCGCAAGCATGTACGGCTTTAAAAAGCAGTGATGTGAATGGCAGACAGGGTGCTACGCTGTGCACAACCACACTAAGAAACTCAGAAGAAGGAGGACCAGAGCTGGAGGTACTAAACAGCTCCATCTATGCACAATCCCCCATCACCCTCACCCAGTCCGCCCAGCCTTTAGCGAATTTGATTGCTTGTTTACCTCCAGTTAACTAATATGCACCTGCCAGTTATCCTTCCCAAATTATACGCTGTCGCATAACACTGTGCAGTAAATGCTGTCTTCCCTGTGCCATAGAGATAGTCGCAGTCGTGCCATATTTACCAAAGGCCAGAGAGAACATGAGCCAAAGAATAGTAATACCAGCCCAGGAGCCTTCCCCTCAAAAAATAAAATGTCTACAGAAACAATCTTTCTCAAAATATTTCTGTTCTATTTTCAAAACAACAGTCACAAATTTCATTTCACTTCACTGGACAGTCCCTTATTGCATAGACATTATTTCCTGTGTGCTCTGCAGAATACATAAAGATACATCGGTTTATTCTGGATCTAGCGCTCTAAATAAAACCAGAGTGGGTGGATTTTTTTTTGTTGTTGTTGTTTTGGGGTTTTTCTTGATTTGTTTTGAATCACGGCTCCAGCCAGAGCAAGGCATACACTGTCAGGGTAGGCAAACCTGGGTTTGAGGCCATTTTCCTACACCATAATACTTCTAAGCTGACTGTTGATTAGTCTGTATCTTGAATCAGTAGACTGGTTCTCTGTCTATTCTGCAGCACTTCCAAGTAGGTACCATCTGTGACCCTAATTCACGTATCGGTTACTTGCAGCACTATGTTCTGTTCCTGCCCAGACTGCTTCCCACCTAGAAAGCTAGACCCGTTGTCATACACCATTAGCTTTTGTCTCCAAGTCCTTCAGGTGTTTTGCAATCTGTCAGATGACTGTGCTCATATCCAAGACTATCTACATTCATTTTTCCAATCAGATTCCAGATAACTTTATATTATATATATAATGCTTTCCTAACATCCAGACTATGCTTAGTTGTGGATAGAAATGCATTCCCACAGTTGATTGCAATTATTATGGTACAGAAGCATAAGAATGCCTCTCAGCAGAGTATTTCCAAACACAAACCACAAATATTTACCTAGAAGGCTGGTCTGCTTGCAGGGATGCTACCAGTCATCTCTTGATAGGCCATCTCCTACCCTTCTCCGTGCTTTGACATGATTTTTCTCTCTAGGGATGTCCAAATGAGTTAGATGGATGTCTCCGAAGATAAACATGTGGCAGGCATTACTTCTTCCTCAGTGGCTTGTCAAGAGACTGCCATTGTAAAACTAAAAGAATGAAGTAGATTTCTCTATCTCAGAATAGGCACCTTTGAATTAGAAATAGTTAGGAAACCAGGTTGATCTGTAGATCTGTAGATCTAATTTGCAAATCAGAGTTTATTCCACAGCTACCTATCTCAGTTTCCCTACCTGTAAGATCTTCATTTTATATGCTTCTTTTTTTTTTTTTTTTTTTTTGCCTCCACTTGCCAGCATACGCCATCATATGTTTATGTCAATTCACAATGCTGATACTCAGAAAAAGGCTATCTAAATAAACACTGTTTGTTTATCCTTACAGTCTATAAAAACAATAAAATAATTTGTTACAGGCCGTAAATCCAAAGCTTCTCTAAAGAAAAAGATTTAACAAACAATGGATGGAAAAAGAGAGCTATGAGAATATTTCTGAGAATTTTCTGCAGCATAAAAAGACATACGTAAAGTTGAAAATCTCATGAAGACACATCCTGAGAAATATGCTTTGGAAATACATTACCAGATTACTGGTGTCCAGAAACACTTCCAATTCACAGTCTATATATGCCTTGCATATTTGTTCCTTTAGTAGAAGGGCTAAAAAATTAATATTACCACATATCTTTAGCTGTCTCATTCTAAGACAGTCATGAAAAAAAATCACAATATAGGTAAGAAATGGTGGAAGGATAGGAAGGCAGAAGCAGAAAGTATGTGAGATGTAATGCAGCAGGGTGGGAAGACGGTTGCTTGCCACATGATCTATGTGCTTCCTGGTTAAAATATTTCAAGTTGGTTAATCGTCTGCGATAATAGTCACAGTAAATCCAAATTTACTAATTACCAGCCCTCTCCTTTTCCCTGTTTATCAATTATCACTGTATCCTTGTTTTATTCTCCTTTTTCTTTATCCGTATTTTTGTCCTATGACACAAAGGACATTCATTGAGTATAAAAACGTAAACTGAAGCGAAAACAGAAGACAATACTGGATTATTGACGAAAAATGAGATCTATCAAGGATCTAACAAGGTTAAGATGGTGGATTTGATTTTTTTTTTAAACCAGATATTGATTCAGCCTTTTCCAAACTTACACAGTACTCTTGAAATCCTATGAAAATAGTCATAGTCAGGTAGACTGGTATCTAGCCACAATAAGAACTGCAAAAGATAAATCTGAACAAGAATGAAAAAGAGATTCAATTAAGCATTTCAATTCCATTAAAAAGATTAATATGAATATTATGCAAAGTAATTTATTTAATTTCAGTTGCTTCTCTATCACACCTTGTTAATGAGGATAATTAAATTCAGGTGACTGAAGAGCAGAGCAATAACTGAAATAGTTTTAAAAGGACAACTAGCTAAACAGTAGGTTTTGTATGGGAGAAAAATTGTGGCAGAGAGCCAAGAAAATATAGTGTAATTTAAAGACAAATAGGAGAAAAGAGACACTTGTAATGGGAACTTAAAGACTTTGAAATAAAAAGGTTTGCTTTATTAATATTTTGGTTTTTACACCTTATTTCTGTTTCACTGTTATTTTTTTAATAAACATTCAAAGGCTTTTAAGCATAGATGGCTGTTTTAACCATGCCAGAACTGTTAAAGGAACATATAGGTACGCTCTTACAATTACATAGCTGCAATGGAATAGACAAAAAAATTCCTGAAGAGCACAAGGGAAAGCTTAAAAAGCATCATGCCGAAATAGTTCATGCTGTGATAGTCTCAAAACACCTGGCATTCTCAGAATACATAAACTACTGAATAGTGGTGGGAATAAAACATTATCAGATTCTATTAGTTCAGGAAAAAACCTTTCATGCGTCTCACAGAGAAATACTACGATTCCACAATTCCACCACAGTTAATTTTATAACTTGTGCTTACATAAACACTGCCAAAAATCTAGTCTCTGACACACACACACACACACACACACAAAAGGCCTACTGTAGCTATTTTTTCATTAGTTTGTTTTTAAAAACTCATAAAATGTTAGCAATATAAATTCTAGCATAGCAAGAATAGCTCTTTTTTCTTATATCAAGCTCATGCTGACAGACCAACTGAGATAACATCAGCATAAAATATTTGCACATCCTCTCTCTGTCTTAAAGCAAGTGCTACTTCCCATACTTAGTACATTAGGAAATAACACAGAAGATGAAACGCCACGCAATGACAATTTGGCAAGAGGCTATGACTCTCTGGTCATAAAAGGATCCGCTTTGGAGTTTATGAAATCCTGAGTTAAAATAGAGAGTGTTGTTTAAAACTGTTTTTAAGCCAAAAAAAAAAAAAAAAAAAAAAAAAAGGAAGAAGAAAGGAAAAAAAAAAAGAAAAGAAAGAAAAGCTAAAAATCCTAATTTGTTGGCTAAACATTGCGAGTTCCTGGAGCAAGGTAGGTCTATCAGGCCTGTAAACTGGTATTAGAGTCTTTTTCTTCAGGCAAAGGCACACTGAGAAAGATATCATCCTTATTTCTGTTTGATGTCCCAGCTTTATTTTCATTTTGTTGATGCCCAGCAGGTTGCCCCACATTGATCAGTCAAGACTCTTTTTTGAGGGGAGAAATTTCTGATACATTTTTGCACATTCACCAACACCTTGTGCAAGTATATAGTCACAAAAGAATTTTTTTCTAAGAAAAGCTATTAATTTGATCTTTATTTTCCTTTCCTTCTTCAACTGTGAACAGGAGTAAGGACAGATGAAAAAGTGAACCAAATAAGAACAGCCTGCCCTTCACAGTCTTGACTCATAAAATCTCTTTTTCATACTATTCCTTTTTCTTGAAATCTCCCTTTCCCTATATCTCCCACATTAGCCTCAGAAAATACCTACCAACAATGTTTGGTAGACTTCATCACTACTGCTCGCAGATTGCTTGCCTTCTTAAAATATAATTATTTAAGGTCAGATTAGACTTCCTTCTAGCTGCACATAATCTCTTTTGCATACCGCTACAGTGTTCAGACAGTCAGGGTGCCTCACGCTGGCGTCCGTCCGAAAACAAAAACCAGTTCAGATCCAAACCTCCAAGCGGGGGCAGGGGCGAGGTGGGGCAGAAAATCTGCTTTCCCTTTCGTTTGCATGAAAAACTCAGCACACAAACCCACTGAGAAAAGAGAAGCTCCCCCTACGATGGGAAGAACAGCTCTTTGCTGCTTCCATCGCAGCTTCTACTGGTCCTAGTGGAAATGGGAAGTCAAAAAAGCGTTTTGAGACAGTCTAATTTTGATACATTTCCTAGCACAACATTAGAAAGCTAAGTAGACTGAAACAGATATTCTTTGCACAAGCATCCAACTAGGCGAACTTTCTGAAAATCACTGAATTTTACTTTTTTTAAAAAAGTTTTATAATTTCATTAAAAATCAAATTATTCAAGGGAAAGGCTAGTTTGTGTTTTCCACAACAGTAGACTGTGTAAGTCCTGTTTTATAAATCATTTATATCCTCGAAACATCTTTAAATTCCTTATTAAGCACGTAAAACCTCAAAAGGAAAAAGCAAACCCCCAAAAAGCTATCAAATACATTATCCATCGTGAATTCAAACAAATACCCACTTAAACTACTTTACTACACATTACTTTTATATGCTGTATATACATAGCCACATTAGCTACTGCAAGCAAGTTTGGTTTAACTGCACTGTGAGATACATTTAATATCTTTACTCTCAATTACTCCAGAAACAACAGACAGCATTTTTTTTCAAGACTGTCAGATTAAGACCGTTGGCTGAAATATTTTATATATGAAGTTAATATAGCTTGAAGATTACTAAAAGCTCCTCACTGCTGCTTATGTTCTGCACTTGCTTTGGCTTGGCCGCCCAGGCTGATCTCCGATTTCCAAGCCGGTTTCACTTTCTGGTTCCTGTAGCTGAGCTAGCGAGGCCCAGCAATGCGGCGGGGCTGCAGAACTGAGGGCCCGACTAAAACCTTCATGAGAAAGTCACAGTTTCTCTCATGGCGTCTCCAGTAGACAGGATATCGTCTGTCCCAATGCGAGAGAGACATTTTAGAGAACAGCTAAAATATTTTTATGCAGCCTACTGCTGATCCCCGCTCTTCAGAAACAAGCTGGGAGTTAGCACTAGCGTTGGTATCCAAGCCCCCACTCCCCAGCTGCAATTTAACACAGTGAAACCTTTTATGTTGCCGGACGCCTTCTTACCTTTGGTTTGCAGAAAAGACGTGATACCTCCGGGGCACAGAGGATCTAACTAATATCTCTGATTTCATTTTGTACTTCAGAGACGCAGAACTCATCACCAGTGTGGCTCTGTATTTTATGCGTCACAGGAGTCAGCCCATTCTTCTTGGAAGTAAAAAAGAACAGTGACAGGCAAACACTACGCAAGCTCTCATCTAAGTACTGTTTTAGAGATTCAGCACAACTTTTTCAGTTGCTTGCCTCAGGTTCTTCTAAATTGGTAAGCTGGTTTCTTAGCTCTTGTCAAGATATATCTGATGGTTTAGGGTTTGCACTGAACAGAAGCATAAGTGACATTGACTCCCAAGTTCTGCCAAACCATCTAAACCTGCTCTGGGGCAATAGTGAGGTTGCAGAAGTGTGCAGAAATTTGAAGTTCTGTCCAGTCAAAGTGCTGAAAGCACATTTCTCTCTCCCCTTGGCCTGGGGCTGCTGTTTTAGCTTGTTGATAGCTTCCAGTTGACAAGAAAGGAATTGAACAACATACCGATGGGAGAAAATACTCCATTAAATAGCCTTTCTTAAGGCTACTCTGTCAGTAGTTCCGTGGGTGGAATATGTGTTATGTCTTGGTGTGTCGAGCCTTGCAGATTAACCATATATTTGTTCTACCTACGCCATACAGAGTTGCTAGCAACTCCCTCCTCCCCTCCACAGCTAATGAGGTGTGAGGTTAGGTTTTTTTATAGTTAGAAACTGTGACTCTAGCTGTTGCTTTATGGCCATTTGTGCAGCATTCATAGGTACAACTTGCAGATTTTCAACTTTGGAAGCCATACTGTATTAGTATTACAGAGATCTGTGTTGTTCTTCTCCTAAGCTGGAGACAGGCCTTGTGCCAGAGTCTTTCTAGTTTCACTGGATGCGCCCTTCTGTTTAGGCAAATACACACTTCTGCTTGTCCAGCTCCATGCAGGCACACAGGAGAACTGCAGAATCCAGATTTGCTAGCTGAACAGTGCAAATGCACGTGGGAGGGAAGAGGGAGGAGAAGAGCAGAGGAGAAAAGTAGAACATGAAGTAAGAAGAGGTGATCACTCAGAGCACTGCAGATGAAAGCAAGGTGCTGATAAAAACCTCAGCAGAGAAAGCATGAGCACTGGTATTATGTGCTTCATTATATTTGACTGCACCTAGACATTAGGTTGTTGTATTCTCCTCTCTGCTCTGCAGCATTTGGGAATTCCCAAGGAGAAAAGATGCAATGAACTAGTATCGTTTGTTCGTTCGTTCATTCATGAGGGTGTGTGTGTGTGTGTGTGTGTGTGCGTGTGTGTAGATATATATAAGAATCTATACGTAAGTATAGATATATGAAGTGGCAAAATAGTTATAACTTTTAGATGGAAAGATTATCAGTCTAACAGGATCCTTTACATGCTCCATCTGTCTGTTACAAGAAGGCCTTTAACCAGACATTTGTTTCAAGTAACTCATACCACTGAGAGAGGATAACATTCATATTTGCTGCTAAAATTACTGTGGAGAGCATTTAAAGGATCACTTCTTCAAAGTTTAGCTCTAAGAACCAGAAAACATACATACCAAGCAAGAGACCCGGTGATGTAGATTTATGGCTTGACCTTGACAGGGAAAAATCTTATAACTTTCCAGATTTATGATTCTCCTCTTGAAAACCCTGACTGGAAAAATGACACTTGACTTAGAAAAGCAAGTTCACTTCTGGTTTTCTTTACAATGATATGGTGTCCTTGAGCTGTAGGTCTCACAGAGTTTTAGAACAACTAAATATAAGCCAGACAAGCTTTCAAGTAATCTATGTGTTCCCTTAATTGTCTTATAGATAACTGCTTTAAATCTTAGATGATGTATGTGTTTCCTTATGCACACAACCACACAGCAGCTCTAACGAGAATCCCTGCTATTCAGAAGCTTTCCAGACATTAGAAAAATTTTTGCTTGCACCCAATTTTTAATAACTTTTATCTTCTTAGATTTTTAGCTTGAAAACATATCTTTGTGTTACAGCACATCACAATATTCAAAATTATACAAAACTGTGTGTGTGTGTGTGTGTGTGTGTGTGTGTAAACAAAATTCTGTTAGCTACAGAAAGCAGTTCAGAGCTAAATACTTAGGGCCCTGTTAGTGCAGAATGGGTAGGACAGACACGATGTCTACACAGAATCTACTGAAATCAGCAACAACACATTCACAACTGAAACCCAAAATGCTAATGGCATTCACATGACATCTTACATTGCTAATGACAATGCTTACAATTACTTCCTGTATTTAGGAGTCAGAACATATCCCCAGGTCACAGGTAACTTATTTTAGTCACTTGCACATTACTGCATCATTTTCTGGTTCAGGGTTTCACACCCGCCTTGTTTATTGATCAGAGGCAGGACAATGAACTCCTGGTCCAGTTTAGTGTGATGCTTTTCCCTGAAGTTGCACCATACCTGTAAGAGCACAAGGAACACTGATGAACAAGCAGAGACTGAGAGAACTAAGTTTTTTAGTCTGTAAGAAAAGAAAGCTAAAAGAGGATCTCCATCTTCAAATATCTGATGGCTGGTTATAGAGAAGATAGAGTCAGACTCTGAGGAGCACAATGAAGTGACAGGGAACAACAGACACCACATCAAGCAAAATTATGACTGGGTATTAAGGAAAACAATTTTCATGATGATGAACTGGGATGAGTTGCCCAGAGTAGCTGTGGAGTGTCCATCCTCAGAGAGATTCAGATCTTAATTAGATAAGGTCCTGAGCAACTTGACCTAACGTTGAAGTTAACCCGACCCCAAGGAGGGACGGTGAACAGATGATGTCCCGAGATACCTGCCAACCTAAATTATTCATAACTCTACAACACCATTGCATAAATCTGAACCAGAAGACTTTCAGGGAGTGGGTTGGCCATGGGACTATGAATGTTTTTTGTAATAGCTTCAAAAACACAGTTTACCTTACAGTTACTTTCCCTTTCTTACTTTCCAGGAGTAACTATAACAACTGCAGAAATGTTTTTATTTTTCTTCAAAGGGTTGCTAGGAATAGGCTCCAAATTATCAAGGGTTCCCTTTCTTATTTAGGGCCACTGACTGACCAGAAGAAAAATGTACTGAGGCACTAGAGGTATTTGTTTGAAATACTTGATATTGAAATTCAAACTATTCTTCAAGCAGAATTCCTAACAAGAAGGATTTGTGACAGGGAGTCTACAACAATTACTTTGAAGAAAAAAAATGTGTGTTTAAGAGACCCATGAATCTTCAAAAGAAGGACCCCTTCAAAAGACCCCACCTCACAGATATAAGGGTTTTTTTTCAAAAGATAATATATTTACATAAAGTAGAAAGACTTGTGAACTGTATAAGGCAATTACTGCAAACACTGCTGTAGTGGACAAAATGTCCTTGATTTTCCCTGTTTTCTCAAAGAAATACATTATTTCTTTCATGAACACTAAAACTGTAGGCCAAATCCTGTAGTCCTTACTAAAAAAGATGTGGTTTTACAGATGTCCCGGTGGCCTTCTGCACAAAGAAAATGAATACCTCAATGCAGTAAAAGGTAATGCAGAAAAGAGGGTTCAAAATATGATCCATATGGAAAGAAAAATTGCATTTAAAATACACCCAAGAAGCACTGAAATCTATCACACTGGATTTGAGCAGCTTTGAATTTTTCAAACCACTATTGTTGACATTCATCTATCTATATACATATGTGTGTGCGTATATATACATATATATATGTATACACACACACACACACACACACACACGTGTATACACACACACACACACATATATATGTGTACACATACAACACTGGACACAGGTATCCAGAATAAAAGGCCTACCTCATCTTTTTCTTTAGTAACAACACACAGGGTGTGTGTGCTGTATGTGCTTTGGTATACACCAGGTAGTAGCTCCCTGAGTTAGCTCTCTGTGGTTTCTTTTTGTTGCATGTTCCAAATATCTTTTGTGAATCTACTGAAATTGTATCTCAAGAAGGTAAGGACAGAAGAGATAAAAGATGCAAATAAACAGTAGTCTCTGTTTAGACCAAAGTGATCATTGCACCTTATTGCTGTTTTTCTTTTTTCTAAAATAATTTTGTTCTTTTCTAGTTTATACATCAGTACTTCTGTCTTCTGCATTCCACATTTTATTTTTATTATCTCTAGGCTTAGTCCACGGAAGTTTGGTGACGGGAGAGACTTTAAAATTATCATTGCAGCATGCAGCAGGTCCTGATAACTTTTCACTCAACACAGTCAGCAACATGCATGTGCACACACACAAACACGTGCACACACTGACACTCACGCTTCTGCTGTGGATTCTTCCATGAGCTGTAACTGCCAGTAAGGACTGTAAAAAGATTTTCTTACTGTAAGGCGTAGTAGAACAAGAGTCTAATGTTTTCTTTCAGCAGCTCTGTAGATTTCATCAAGTGAACCTCTTCCCACTCCTGTAAGCACAATAACAGTGCTTGTTCTTCGCAGAAAACCTCAGGCTACACACAGTAATGTATTTTAGATTTTAATCTGACAGTGTTTTCCAGTCTGCCAAGGACATCTTACAAGTAAGATAAGGCTACCCAATATCTGCATTCATTCTCCGTCAACCACTTTAGCTAATATTAATTAATAAGTTTCCTGCTGTAATTATAAAGTAAATTAATTTTTAAACTATTTTAAATAACTTCATTTTAAAATATTACTAAGCATCAGTCAATTGCCACTAAATCAGTTAAACTAGCGGAACGCTCCATATAGTTTGAAATCATGCTGCCTATTTTAGGGGTGAAATAAAGGAATCTATTTTTCTTCATGCCTGGCATATGAATGCTATGAAAAACCAAGGTTCTATAACTGCAAATATCTGCAGAGATGACTAAGAAAATTACAGGCATAAGTAAATCTTAATCATTCTCTGCATGATTAACAACAAATTAGCTCTGAAATACTAGGAAGCTGCAGTGACATTATTTCTTGTGGACTTCTGGATGGTGAGTTTTGAGGATGCTTATGAATCAGTAACTGAAATCAGTTTTCTGTTAATACCTAGAGTTTGTAGATTTGCATACAGAGCAGTAACTGAAAGTAATCCACAAAGAATTTGCAAAATTCTGCATGGCATGAAGTTTGTTTCGAGCACCTTCATTTCACCTTTCTTTTTAAATCTAACATAACACTTAAAACAATAGCACAATACAATAATTAAAGTAGAGGGAGAGGGAAAGATAAAGTAACATGAATTTTAAAGACAGCACTAATCACTGTTCAAAGATGGAGACTTAGTCACACTCAGTGTTGAACGGTCAGAAGTCCTTTCCATTTTTATGGCATGTCATTAAAATAAAGAATGAACGAACTCCGGCAGGAACAGTCTGAGAGGACAATTTTTGCTTTTTGACGTCAGAAGCGAAGCAGAGGTTTTCATTTATGAGGATGCCACTTTGGAGGGACCCTAGCAGCCTTTTTTCTTCCCCCCAGGATTCCTCTGTTATGGGAATTTCAAATATTTCTGTTTTGAAACATTCTTTTTTGTGTGAGCTTTACTCCCAAGCACAGAGACATCTACCATCCACCTGCTGGGAAAGCTCTGTGGGCTAAGAGCCCATCTCACGACTGCGTTAACTGCAAGCAAATCTTCCAGGCATTTCCCAGCGCCCAGTTTTTTTTTCCTTTGCTCAAATTTAGAAGTCTGTGCTAATATCTTTAGTGTTTCTGGCACAGAAACTGTTATTAAGTAAGACTACTGAAAAACATAGGCATGAAACCTTTAAGTGATTTCATAAGACAAAATATAGGCCTCTCAAACCCCTCCTTCTTCCCCCCCCCCATGGATGTTAGTGCAACTACAGAATGCTAGCTCTACAAAGTACATAGAAGCTGGAAGTATAAAGCACTTTTCCCACTTTTATTCCCTTGAACAAAGACTAGATATTAAAAATAAAAAACCAAAAACAGTCATTAAACTAACATGGGTGCACTGCTGTTCCCCACCACGCCTACAACTGCTTGACGATAGGAAAGATATCATGCAATGCAGGAGAGGTCTAGGCCATTTCTGCATCCTCGCTAGACCAGGAAACAGACTGTACGGCAGAGGTGCTGTGTTGCAATACTGCCTGCTCCTCCGGGGATTAAGGATGCATCTTTGCTGCACCACTAAACTGCTCCTTCAGGGCTCAAGCAAACTGCTGGTAGAGGAGGAACTAAAGCATCTTTACGCACAAATGGAGGTAGGATACAATATACTCAAATCATGTCTCCACAGGGAATTGAGAAGCTTTCTCTTGTAAAGTTATTTTTCAAGTCAGTTTTCTAAAACTCAATTTCTTCGACATTCCCTTGTCAAAGAATTTATGTGATGTTATTAGGATTTGTGAGCCCAGTAACAGCACACCATACACCTAACCATAGGCCTAACTGCAGTTTCACACAAGCCTTTGGTTTATTGGTAACAAGTCTATTAGATATTGTGTGGGGAGGAGGAAAGTTCAAACAACTAAGTCGTCCCTTTTTTTTTTTTTTTTTTTTTTAATCTGCAAACTTCAAAACAGCTAAAATCTGTCTAGAGGAAGTCAAAGTTACTGTAAAGTATTAGGTTTCTGAACCTCTTACCGACAGCTCTCCTCCCACCCCATAATTCACTTACCTATTGACACAACCTTCTACCCTGCCTAGTCTTGTTATTTTTTCAGTGTCATCACTGATGTAATAACAAGTGTTTCATATACAGCAGAACTGCAAAAACAGAAAAGAGGGTCAGAAAAAAACACCAGTATCAAAGCTATTACCATGAAATGAAGTAAATTATACTGCATCATTGCAAGGAAGTGACAGTGTCCTAAGTGCAATGTTTCAAAGTACTCCACAATGTAATAACATATATTTCTGTTTTCTCTGGAATAAGTAGGACATAATGCTGATGGATGACAAATTGACCATAAGCCAGCAGTGTGCCCTTGCGGCCAGGAAGGCCAATGGTCTCCTGAGCTGCATTAGGAAGATTTTGCCAGCAGGTGGAGGGAGGTGATCCTGCCCCTCTACTCAGCCCTGGGGAGGCCTCATCTCGAGTCCTGCGTCCAGGTCTGGGCTCCCCAGTACAAGAGAGACATGGAGCTGCTGGAGAGAGTCCAGCGCAGGGCCACAAAGATGATCAGAGGGCTGGAGCTCTTGCCCTATGAGGAACAGCTGTGAGAGCTGGGCCTCTTCAGCCTGGGGAAGAGAAGGCTGAGGGGGGATCTTACCAATGTGTACAAGTATCTGAAGGGAGGGTGTCAAGAGGGTGAGGACAAACTCTTTTCAGTTGTCCCATGTGACAGGACAAGAGGCAGTGGGCAGAAATTGAAGCACAGGAAGTTCTGCCTGACCGTGAGGGGGAATTTCTTCCCTGTGAGAGTGACGGAGCACCAGGTTGCCCAGAGAGGTTGTGGAGTCTCCTTCTCTGGAGATATTCAAGGCCTGCCTGGATGCAACCCTGTCTACCATGCTATAGGTGACCCTGCTGAGCGGGGAGGTTGGACTAGATGATCTCCAGAGGTCCCTTCCAACCTTACTGATTCTGTGATTCTATGATTCTAATGTGTACATTAGGAAAAGTACACCAACCTATTGCGATTACGGTCACTTTTCACAACATCTGAAGAGCTGTAATGCAATACAGTAATTTGATCTACAGTAACATCGGTGAGTGCTGTCTTGTTCTCCACTCATGGCAGCTTACAAGGAGCAAGCTTTGTGCTTTCATCGCCAGCTCTTCCCTCTCCTTCCCAGATAGGGCTCATAAAAACACAGCTGCAAGAGTGAGTGAAAGAGCTTGCCTGGTATGTGTGCAGGTGGGGTGGGGATGCCTGTCCGAAGGTCATCCCATGGCTCCGGGCAGCCAGCATGGAGCAGCCAACAGCTGGCGCTTACGCCCTGCAGCCTCTGCTTCCTCTTCTACGACAGGTTATTTAATGAAGCCAAAGCTGCTTTTGTTCTGAAGACACGAATGAATAGAGTGACCATAAAGAGGTAGAAAAAAAAATAATTTTTGAGGTTCTCGGTACTTTGACATAAGGTCTCCACTCCTACCCAGAAAAGAGAGAGAGAAGTGAAATGGACAACTGAACATTTTCTACTTTGCTGTAACATTTTGAATTCTAGGAAGTATATCTGCAGTCACCTCTGCTACTAACAGGAGAATCTCAGAGTGGCTTGGAAGGAAAAGATCCAGGGGGGGCACACTGACAGAATAGAAGCTATTACATGTTGGGTCTTTACTGAGGAATTTCAAAGGGTTTAATTTAATTTCAGTAGGGTTTTGAGAGCCAATATTGTGTAGTCTTTTATCAAGGGTTATCTTATCATAAGCACAAAGCTTCTTTTTTAATGTACCTTTTGAGGTTTTTCAAAGCAATGTGTTTTGCTTTGAGATACTTCCATTACAGCCTGTACCATGCTCTATAAGAAAAGGTTTAATCCATGCTTCTTCTGCTGCCATCCACAGTGTCAAAAAAGAGCAATGCAAATATTCACAATGTTCTCAGACAGAAATATCAAGAATAGGTTTCCAGTTTCATGGTAGCCTAATTCCAGCTCTTCCCCCCACACTTGCACAAAATCTTTCCAGTCATTTATTTCAGAGATAAACTGGGCACCTGCCCAATAGTAATGATAATATTAATTTGCCCATATTGTCATTTCCAGAAGCTTTCTTCTGACCATATATTTACTGAAGATAATTTTTAATTTATCCTGCATGTTAATGAAAATACATTTTAAACTAACTAAATAAATAAATATGAAATTTGATCCACTTTGCTCTTGTCATGACTTTAAAGCACTACACATCAGTCATCTCACCATTCCCCCTTTAAAATGCTATGTGCTATTAGAAATCTTACAGTTTTCTGCAGAGTTAAAAAACACTCCTGTTTTGGAGGTAGGTTTGTTTGTTTGTTTGTTTTTCCTGTAGGAGCTCCCATTATGTTTCCACTGTACAATATTTTGTTTCTCCTTGTTCTTTGGAATGACTGGCAAAAGCTTGAACCAGAAAACCTCTATGCAACAGCTACAGAAACTTAGACCCATCTTCCCCGCACAGCTCTGATGCGGCTATTTGCAGAGCTCTTCCAAGGTTGCCACTGCTCCAAGATCCACCGTTAAAAGCACAACGCTGCTTACCCTGGCGCGTTGCATGTATGCCGAATGCCTGACTGCCTCTGAACAGGCCGACAGCAGCCCTAGGGAGGTACCTGCTGGATTGCAGGCCTTACTGTGAGACTGGCTGTCTCCTGATTTAAGTGAGAGTAAGCAATCCACATGATGGCCTTTGGATCCACTGGCAATGGATTCCTGCTGCGCACAAGACCTTACAACTCACACACAAAAGAGCGTCCTAAATCAAATGGAGAGAAGTCTAACCAGACTCAGGAATAATCTCAAATCCTCCCCAGTTTTAAGCATTAGCTAGCTCTAGCTTTCTAATCATAGCTATCATGTTTTTCTTCACAATCTCTGCCATAACATTTGCATCTTGAAAAATGCTATTCCTAAAATAATGCTTTAAAAATGATAGTACAGCATTAGAAAAACTGATCAACTGATGGTGCATCACATCAATGCCTAAAATATTCACCAGAGCCAGCTTTGAGAAAATAATCCTGCAGTAGCACTTCTGACAACGTAAGGAAAATTTATCAAGACCACCTTAGATACATGTCTTTACTAAGCAAAGCAACAAAATTCATCTCTGTAATTCCTAGTAAGGAAAATGTGAACTATGTTTAGCTAGGCTCTGAAATCACTTGTAATTGAGTGAACTGTATGGAAAGAAAAGCCAAACTGATGAATTTTGACCTTTTTTCCAAGTGTATAACAGGGACAAATGCTTTACACAAATGTGCAAATACCTCTACAGCAAAAGAATCGCTTTCTGTAAAGCAAAACCTAAACAGCTCACCCAGGGGCTGGCTGAAAAAATGTATCTATTGCATCAAGCCTTGATGAGCATAGTACTTCCTCCACTAAGATGAGGAACTGACTGACATGCAAGACTTGCTGTTCCTGCAGCCACAGGAGTAGCAAGAGAAACAAAGAACAGAAATACCATACAAAGTATTAGTTAATATTCTTATTTCTTTTGTGAAGGGATGCCAGTTCTTGAAAACAAAAACAAAAAAAAAAACTCCCCAAATCCAAGAAGGTACTGGAAGGTGAAGAAATAACAGTGCAATCTCAGTGCACAAACACACGTGTATGTGCATGTGTACAAGCATAAGTACTGGCAAAGATTACGGACGTATTTTAGGAACATTGCAATTGAAAAGCAGGGCATACAAAATAAGCGGGGAAAACTCCATCACCTTCATGATTGTATCATTAATGCCAGGAAATTTTATAGTTAAGGCAGCATCTACTCTGGTCTTAAAGACAGATTGTCAATATTCAGCATTTTCCCTTCCCAGGTTTTATAACCTTACCTTTCCAAACATTCACTTGCCTGCCTTATGAGGATTAAGGAGATGCCTTCCTTCTTCCAGTTGTACTATTAATATTTTCACTAGAAGAGAGGGCTATTCTTCTCACTCCCTTTGCTCATTTTTGGTTTAAGTTAGCATTGCTCAAATCTGAAATGAAATACAAGGAGATGATGGAGTAAAACTAAGTTTTTGTCAAAGCTCAGCATATTAGTCCTTTGAGCCACATGCAAAGCTTTAGTTCTGCTGGATTATTTTCTTTGTTATGTCTTGGTTATCTCAGTAAATCTAATTCTAGGCAGCACTGAAAAGTTATGACATACTACACTTGAAAGTTTGCAACAGAAACACGAAAAAAAATCTATGAAATACTAGAACAATAAATTAAATATTAGATGTTTGGGGGGATTTTTTTCTCTTTATTTTATGCAGTGAAGGGGACCAAAGCCAATCACTCTGAAGTTTAGGAATCCTCTCAAGTATAAGAGTTTGTATGTAAACATTGCCTAGCTCCACCCTCCTGCCTCCACCCTTCCCGAGAAATGGGCAGTCGCGAGGTACCAACTCACAAGAAGGGGGACGGCACTGAGGAAGAGATTCCCAGCATCTGGAGGGCACTTCTGTTGGCCTTCAGAGAACAAGGTGTTTCCTACTTCAGCTGATTGATCCTTGTCTTTCTACATCACAAAGAGAATAACCAAAATAAAAAGAAGTTCCTCATATTTTTTCTGGCTCGGTAATTATGGCCATTAACAGACAGGCATATTAGTGCAAAAATTATGTGAAATAGCATAATTGGTAAGAAATGGAGGAGGGAAAAGTGTAAAAGTCAAGATGAACATCAGATTTACCCCAAGAAAAAAGATGAGAACACCAGAATTTCCTGAGGTTGCATCCAGCATTACTGAAGGCAGCAGAGTAACCTTGATAGTCTGCACAGAGCTAGAATGACTCAGACCTCGCTTCATGCCCATATTGCACGTGTCTGAGGTGGCCTTCAGGCATATCGGTGGATTAAAACTTAAGCCTTTGGCATCTCTGAGGAGAAGTCCAATTACACACCAAACTACATCGTGGGTTACCTGAAGAAGCTGAGCGTATCTCCCCCACCATCTCATGGAGCCGTGCTGTCAGGTCAAAATTGGCAGGATACAAGTGTGTCCTAGAGCGGCTGGGATGCCACACAAACACAGAGGGTGTGAGATCAGTCAGCCTGCAACAGGGGACTGCACAGTCAGGGCAGGGAGCCTCTCTCAGCCCATTCCTTGATGCAGATACCTCGGATCAGGGATAAACTTAGGTTAGAATATTCTCATGAGCTCCAAAAAAAGTTGCATCTGGCTAAAAACTCAAAGGATGCTGCAGTTTAGGAGAACAAGAGACCTGTAAGACAGCACGCGACATACATGCAAGACCATGCACATTCAGTACAAAGACACAAATGATACAATCAACAAGTCTATAATACCAACAAAGAAAAACGAATGTAGATTTTCAAGTGAATGTTGAACTGTGAAATGGGTGAGATTTGTTGGTTAGTCTACATAATTTAAAATATATTTAAAGGACTTCCCACTTCCCCTCACTTCACAGCCTGCCTGCACAAACACAGTAATGAGGCTGAAGTCCTCTTTTTGGAAAGGCAGCAACACTAAAAATCATTGAGAGGATGTGGTAAAACAAGAGATGTTCTGTGTGCAAAGGGTGGGAAAGAAAATAACAAGTGGCTGTACCAGGCAAAAAAAAAAAAAAAGAAAAAAAAAAGAAAAAAAAAGAAAAAGAAAAAAGAAAAAAAAAAGAAAAAAGAAACATTATTTAAAACAGAACCTTGAGAATGGAAAATAATCAAAGCCATCTTTATGGCCAAATTACCATAAATTAGCCAGGAAGTTTTAGACTATGGTAATTCATTTAATGTATCTGAATAATCACATGGTTAATGACGAAAAAAAAGAGCTAGAGAATGACAATTTTCTTTACTGTTCTGCTAGCAGTTGGAGAGATTTGTACAAAAACTGACTAAATACACAGCTCACATTACCTTTCCCTAGATGGTCAGTCAACTATACCTGAAGGCATAATCATCCATATCTAGACTGCACTCACCAAATCCCAGAGAAAAATGTAAGTTGGTTTCCAGGTAGACGCTCAACATGTTCAGCCCAGGGTATGCAGACTGCCGTCATGGCTGAAGTTGGGTCTGTGTCAACAAGCTAGCCCAGACACTATGGCAGCAGGCTGCCTGTGGCAATATTTTATTATTTATTTATCTTTGCTTACCTGTTTGTTTCCATACCTTTTAGCCCTCTTAGTAAAACTGAAGATGCTGAGGTCACCTGCTCCGATGTCAACAGAGCTACAATGTTGGAACATGTTACGGCGAGAATCCTAACCTGCAGACACAATTACAACTACAACACAAAGTTCATAACTATTTTTCTTTTAATATAAGTAAACATGATTATTTAATTATACAAAAAAGGCCATGACTTTAAGAACAGTGTCATGGTTGTCACTGCAGACATTTGAAATTATACAAAGTGCTTTTGACATTAACGCTGAGAGAAATAGAAATTAGATAAGTATTCTCTCTCATCCGATAGACCTTATTCCATTTGAAGTTGCTCCATTTTCTTTAGAAAAATAGTCCTCCCTGGGCTGTAGCAAGTTATGCAGGTGTGCACAGTACTTCTCCTTGCTTAGTCTTTTCTAGAGCAGCAAAACCAAAGGCACACACCCTCCCACAGCGAAGCGTCACACCAGCCGTCCCACCTGGCGTACTGCTGATTTTATCGCTTCATCATTGAATTAAGGTGGCTGCTTTGAAGCAGCAGCTTAAATAAAGCATACTACATGGTAGTAGCGATAGCATTTCTATTTTGAAATAATATTTTCTTATAAATACGTCGTTGAAAGGTGTGCGCGCTTAGGGGAATATACAGGCAGAGACAATGCATAGGAGACCTTCAGCCTAAACGCATCTCAGTGGAAAATCTGCCTACTGCCCTCCTACGTACAGAACAGTCTGTGCACTCTTAGACCACAAGAAAAGGAGGCCACAGCTCTGCCTTTACCACTCGGTGGATTTAAAGCTGAGAAGTTATTACATTCATGTTACGTAAGGATCAGTCTGAGTAACAACAAGCGGATTTTTTTTCCTAGTAAAATAATCAGAATACCGGGGGGAGGGGGCTTACATCCTAGCCCTGACCTTCCAGCTACCTCCACCCTCCACCTAAACTAGAAATGCCTAAATTGGAGCGTTTCTGCTTGTTACACTGCAAAGAGCAGGGAGATCTCTGCAGGGTCTCTCGTCCCTTCATTTACTGGTTCCACAGGTCAGTTTTGAGGGAATGAGAAGTGCTAGAGCTGATCCAGCTTTCCCCTTCTGTCAGCAGGAATAACCAGGAAAGGCTACAAGCAATTCTGGGGGCCAAGACAGCTAGATGAAAAGACAACTTGCCATAAAAGAAAGGGACTTGTCTTTGGAAAAACCTTCTCCTTACCCTCTTTCTCTCTGCAAATACTTTTTCCTCCCACCAGTTGACACATCAGCTTCTCTTCCTTAATTAAAGGACTCTGGAGCTCTCTCCAACCTGGAAGTCAAGCCAGTGACGGCACACAGAGAAGTTTCTCATTAGCTTGCCTGATGAAGTAGGAGTCTCTTTGGTTAGTTGGTGGTTTAAGCTACTTTATTTTAATGAATTGACCACAAAGTGGACACATCCCAGAAGTGCCATGCCAAAATAGTCTGAGCGTACCACCATCGTCATCAGACAAGCTTGGAAATTAGCTCTAAAAGGCAGCGCTTCCTATGGAGCCTAACAAAATGTGTATAAGCAGCCAAAATTAATGATCTTCCTCCTCTCTTCAGAGAGGCTGCTGTACCTGTCTAATGTGGCGATGTGCCAGCACGGCATGCCCATGCACAGATCATGCAGCACAGATTTGCTTGACAGAGTCCTTTGCCTTGAATATACTTTTTATATCTGAGGTAAGTCTGACAATATTTCTGCTGCTTCTTTAATTTTTAAGTGACTATTGCTTTAAAGTGCTAAGCCTGAGTTTCCTGCCCCCAACTAAACCAGAACACATCACTTTTTACTTTCATTTTCCACTTCTGTTTTTGTTGCTGGTCAGGTCATTTGGAGCTTAGCCCCAGTGGCACAACAGGCTTCCTAACCCTACAGTTTGTACGTTTTTTGTACAGCTGATCATAATTTCCTTTTCTATTTCTGAAAAAAATGAACATCAAAGCTATATATTAAAATTTTCTAAAAATAGTGCCAAGTCAGCTCTCTTGCAACTAGATCAGATCTATAGTTTCAATGTTGGAGATGGGTAGTTATCTCACATGGGTTTGGGGTGAAGGAAAAAACTCAATGAGTGATACATGATGAGAAATAGGCGTCTTCCCTAGAGCGAGGCTGAGCGCGGGGTTGGACTCCCCAGGATCCCAAACAGGGCAAGGAAACAGCCTCCTCCTCAAAGCCTCGGCGCTAGCGTCCATCGTTCAGGGTGCAGCTGCAGAGTGTCACAGGAGAGAGGCTTCTCGCGCTTTTGCCTGCAGCCGCTGGGATACACTGAAGCTTTCACACCACCAGTAGACATTTCCTCACAGGGTCGGCCAAAGCCTTCCAGCAAGTGAGAGGTACACAACAGCTGCCTAGGAAGCACCAGAAAAGCCCTTACAGCTACAGCCAATAGCAGGGAACACCAAAGAAGTGAAAACTGCAGCCAAAAAACCCCAGGCATATCAGAGGTTCAAGTGATCTCTGATTCTTACACAGCTGAGTCCGAGGAACTTGCAATAAACATCCTTTACTCATGCCAAGAACTAGTTTTAAAATCTATTTTAATTCTGAGTCTTGAAATGTTCCCCTCCTGCTTCCCTGTTTAATGGCCAAAGTACCTTTGATGGGGAGATTTAGTTTTACAAGCACTCAAAATGTGGGTGTGCTAATCATTCATGAAGTAGCTCACAAGACACTGCCTCTTACTATAGGAGGCCAGACATTCATCTACAGCCTCACTCACACATTTCACTATCGTATATGCATGTGTATATCAAAAGAAAGACTTTGACCAACAAATATGCCTTCCCCAGGGGCTGGATGTTAGGGCTAAATCCCACAGCACTCACCTCCCCTGTGGCTGAGGGGCAGATTTCAACACAAAGCACACCGAGCACCACATGCTTACTTAAACTTAAGTTCCCAATTAATCTCCAATGAAGATTTTCTTGAATTAAAAAATTCTAATGAATAATGTCAAGAAGTAACACAAATAGAAGCCTACAATCACTGTATTCAATCAAAACTCTTCATTGGCCATCTGAGTTTGATTCTTCATATTCATGGGAAGCTTAATCAAAAGAAAATTGCAAGAAACAAACAAAAAAAGCTATTTTTGTTCTCAGTTGCTCTGACAAGATTAACTAAAATCCACTCCAGCAATAGAAGTTAAAATATGTATGTATTTCTCAACGAAAGAGAGCCATTTGGAGTGTTACTCTCTTCGCTTCCCAATGTGTTAATTAGACACTTCAGCTTTTAGGTGACCCTGAGGAGAGAATGTCACTTTAAAAACTCATTGCTGTGTTTCTCCTGATCACACTAGCAGGTCTTACTGCCAGCAGTAATCTGGATAGCGCAGGCTGGTTTGGTGCAATCTGGAAGGCTGTTGTAACAACTGATAGAACAAAATGCAAGCGGAAGAGTCTGGTGGCTGTATAAAACCCCCCAAGAGCTCCAGTTACTGCAGAAGCACGCTCAAGAAACAGCATGACCAGCCAGTCTCAAGGAATCCAACAGCTTTTGCAAGCAGAAAAACGTGCCAAAGATAAACTGGAAGAAGCCAAAAAAAGTAAGTATATGGCCTGGTTTTATTGTATTTTTCTACTGTAAACTCTCTAGTAATACAGTGTTTCACAGAAAAAAAAAAGCATTATTTTATCTGTGCGTATAACACGTTTGCCACCCCTATTCTTTCTTCTGTACCACTTCCTTCTCACTTTTACATTAGTATTTTGTCATGACCGTAGTCAGGCATTTAACCAAACCCAAAGGTTCACAGTTTGCTTAATACCCTGTGCGAGTGTGTGTACGTGCCTCGGTCTGTGTGGGTGCCTGTGTCTATGCACCTTATTACATTAAATGAGGTTTTTTTTATTATGTTCATCCTGCTGCCGGCTCTGCAGAACAAGACTCCAAACTCCGTATTTCCCTTTTTTAGCTCTTATAAAAAATTTTCAGTGTTCCTCTTTACTTGTGAGAACTAGGAACTTACCTTTTAAGTCAGCTGATCTTCAGAAAAAAAAAATATGCAAACAAATGGAGACTTTAGGATAACGATAATTACCGAAACCACAGTGTAGTCACAAGAATTGTCAGTACAGTGATAGCTCATTCCTGCAAGACTAACAGGGCACATGCAATCAGCAAGTGATCAAATGTTCAATTTAAAACAAACTCATTTGCTGAATGACTAAATGCCCACAGTAAAGCATATGTAAGTATTCAAGAAAAATAAATTAAACAGTATAATTCTAGTCAACTATAAGCAAAAAGTAATAGAAACAAATACAAAAATGAAGGTAATATCCAAAAAAAGTTCTAGCTGAATCTGTTAATAATTTAAATAAAAGAAATAATTCTGTTAGTAGAGCCTTTCCATTATCTATTTTTCTTACCTTCATTTTCTGCATTCATCTCCCAATGATTTAATGCAAAAGATGGTGACCATATTCTCCTGAAATAAGTATAAACCACGAGTCACTGAGCTGCATTTGCAGGGGAACATTAATACCGTTTCACAGAGTGATCTTGATTTAGAAGACAGCACCGGGGAAACTTAATGTCCTACAGGCCTCAACTGAAATGCATGAAGATGCATTTCATGTGCAGCAAGAGAGTACGGTAAAGAAATGTATTTTCCAGGAAAAAATGGAAGCTAAACAAAAATAACTTGTGTAGTCTCTATATCCCTTCTACACACAAATCAGCATCACTACATATTCATTAATTATTAGAATGATATATTAATTTGTAGAGCATATACAGAAAAAAAGTGGAACGGCAACAATCCTTCTCTGAGCACCTAGCCACTGTCCATGTCCTGTAGCCACGGAAAAGGCAACAAAATGAGAAGGTACTCTCTCGTCTTGAATAAAACCAAAGACTCGCAATAAACAGCCGCTGCTCCCACTCTGAAAGCAAGGAATAATTTGGGAGTGACTCAAACCCTACACAGCCAGATGAGGTGCTCCTGGTGGTATTGCTCTCTCCTTTAGGAGAGCTTTTGCTTATAGCATTTCCCCAAATTATGCAAATTCCATATTAATCATTTTTTGTTGGTATAACTGCTTATGCTCTCATAGGCCAGACTGACATTATTACACTGGCAGAAATTTTCCATGTTTGCCCTTAACTTTAATGCTTTTTATAGAAATCTCACTACGCCACGTTAGATACCTAGCTATACATGCACAACACAGCTTAAGTAGCATGGGACAAAGGCAAACGGGATTTTTTTTCAGTGCCAAATCCTATTGTGCCAAGTGAGAACAACTTCAAGTCTTTTACCCCGAGTTATTCTGCATTTAGGTCAGCGTAAAGGACTGCACAGTTTGTCTCTGACTGAATGCAAAAACTAAAATAAAGGCAAATACCTGAAATGCAATCAACCACTATATGCAATATAATTGGTTAACCTATGCACACAGAATTTTGAGAAACAAGACAGGAACATGCTGCTTCACCTCAAGCACTACTAGCTCAAAGCCAGTTAGTACGAGTTCAAAGCAGCAGATTCTGCTCAGGGCCTGGGGACCTACAGGGCCTGGTTGTAAGTGAAAACAAGGAACTTGTCCCGTCCCTACCTGTGTATTCCTTTCCCTGGTAAACTGTAAATATGACCTCCTTTGCCACAGCAAACCACCTTTGCGCAGCACGACTATACTGATGAGTCAGACTATTCTATTTATATTTAAATATAAGAGGAATGAAAGGTAGATCATTTGCAGGACGTGACTCATTCTCAAGGAAATGTGATTATCAAAACTACCCTCAAGCAAAATCCTTAGTGTTATTGATAGAAATTCACATAATCAGATCAAACTTTAGCACAAACACACACAATATTGTATACGAACCGATAACAGGCCCTTTTGTCTGACATATACCTAGCTGTTTGCAATGCACAATCCACTTTGGCTATTTGAAAAATTAACAAATATATAAAATGCTACTTATAGACACAAAGCAAAGCAAAAATATTTTGATAAAACTCCTCTGTATGTGCTTTTTCAAATTTCTTGGTCAATGCTCTTTATCTTGGCTTGCAATATCTTTACTGTATCGTTGGCTGATGTGAGTTACACCTGACAAATTATTAATAGTTTTTTGTTAAATGCACATAGGCAAAGCTGAAACTATTGAAATGATTAAAAATGAAACACAAAACAGTCTGTGGTCCTCTGTCCTCTGCACTAGTTTGGCTCTTATTTTTTCTTGAAGCATAAGTCAGATCCCAGAAATAAGTGAGCATTGTCAGAGCCAAGATGTCAATTCCTGAAAATCCTTTTGGGTAAAACAAGGGAAATGAATGTGTGATGAACACTGGATTTAGCACAATGAGATTTCCTTTAAGTTTTCATTGTCTTGGCTTGATTTTTAATGTCTTAAAAACTTAGATTGAAGCTTTCAGGATATCAAGTTAAAAAATAAATGTTAATCAAAATAAGATATTATAAACAAACTTATATCCTTGGATTTCCTTGGCTCTCTCCTAGATAATATACAGGATATATCTTATCCAGTGAAAAAGCTATATGTATTGATCAGCTGCTTCTGTTGTACTTTTCTAAAGTTAAAAAATAATCTTCTCAAAATAAGCATTGTAAAATCCCATTCTGCAGACAATTTAACACTCTTGAAGACAAGAGAAATGGTTCTATTTCAAGTAAAAAATGATTAATTTTTGGCAACTTTACTTGTATGGCATGATTTCTACAAAGAAGTTTAGCCTGGGAGATATGTTTGAAAGCAGAAAACCAATTTTAGCAAGGCAATTTTTGGAAAGTAAGACAACTTAGTGTTTGAGCAAATTAGAATGCAGCATTTTCAGAAATACTTGATTTCTACTATCTTTTTCTTGCAAGGTCTAAAAAATTACCAATAGCCTAAAAAGACTCAAAGTTCTTTTGGATCTAACTTAGAACTCATTCACTACCATCACAGAAATACCCAGTAAGATGAATATAAAACTTTTCCCTACGCTAATAATGTTCCCCACTGGTTAGGTAAGGCAAAACCTGAAACGGGGAGGAATGGGCAGAAGCAGAGCAACGTCCCCAGCATGCTCTTTTCTGACCCTAGAGTAAATTTCTCATGGTCAGGTTGGTTCTCCTGTCATATATTTCTAGCCCTGCTTTCACACGGTCTGGATTGAACTTCGACGCTCTGCCTCCCTTACGCACATAAGGTTTGATTTCAACTTGGCTGTGCTGCTGCAGAGAATCTGGCCCGTACAATCAGCAAGACTTCGAAAAGGCAATCCTCTGCCGTACAACTAAGGTAGCAGACGAGCGGTTAATAACAGACTGACTAATTAATTTTGGTTTGCCTCTAGTGAAACAGCAGGTTAAGCTCTAGTTTCTGCTTAACTTAATCAGGTGCAGCATACGCACTATCGCATATGTTGGTGGTTGCTGATTCTGTCCACAATGTTGTTGAACTAGCAGTAATTTACTCACAGCTTTTCTGCTTAATTAAATAGGAAGCAGCAGGTTCCTGCTGTGCCAGTCCTAAAGGCATCATGGAAAAATGAAATGGCTGCCACCCTATAGCAACACCCTATGTACAGTGCTTACTCCAGTGCACTGTCAAGAACTGGCACGCATGTATATATTTTTGCTTCACTAGGTATACTGTCAGGGGCAGGTGAACAGGTTTTTTATAGAATTTCATTCTATTGTGTGCATTTTAAATGGATTTATTTATCTATCTGGTGGCCAAAATATGCAACATATTCACTACAGATGGCACCCCAGATGGGATTGGAAATTAAAATCCCACTGATTTTGAAATAATTTAATTTGCTATTGAGCTCCAGTTCCTCAGCTGGTGAAATTGGCAGAGCTTCATCACAGTCCACTTCCACTGACTTGCATCTTCAGAAAGTCACCTCCCAGCTCCACTCCTGAGGGCATGCTCTGCAAAAGGCTGATGAGCTCCAGATTTGGAGATGAGGACAAGGGCAACTTCAAAGCACAGACCTCAACTTGGTTCTAAATGTTGTTGTCCAGACTGATGTCAGGCTTTTACGTGAATCTGTCAGGTTATGCTTACTGGTCCCAAGACTTAATATAGCAATAGAAGCTGATGTAATCAGCTCTTACCAAACAAAGACAAACTTCGCAAAAGAACATGCCAGCTTTTGAACAGCCTTTCTGCCCTTTTATACGTAATTATAGCTCCCTAGTGGCACGCGGACTCTGATAAATGTAATTAACTATACGAGAAAGCATTCTCCAGATGAGCTGAGAGTCAGTAAATCTAACAAGTGGCATGCTGTATTGCTCCTTCGTGTAGAAAATCTTTACACAATCTCACCTCACTTCTTCTCAGATCCCACAATAAGCACAGCACTGAATCAAATGGTCCAGGAATCAATGCTTTAAAAGGAAATAACCTGTGTGAGGCATCTCTCTACTTCTACTCACCAAATTACAGATCCTGACTTCAGAATATGCCATCCCCTGAGCAAACAGTTTACCACTGCATCAGGCACTTCATCCAGGATTTTCTTCAATCCCAGATGTATCAAAACCAATGTTTTTTCCTCACTGCATCCAGGTTCATTTTGGTGCCATGCCCAAGGGAAGCTGATTACTATATGTCACATCTAATAAGACTTCAGAAGTCTAGCACAAGTGGAACCAATCCAGTGTAGCTGCCTGGAGAAAGTAAATGAGAAACAGTGATGCTTGTCTTCTGGTTTAGCTGCAGAACGTTCCTTAGAATTTCAGGAAAAGTACTGGTTTTAGCTCTCATGCTTGAATTGAATGATTTTTTAAAAATCTTTCCAAAGTATGTCAAGCAGGAGGTTAAAAACAAATAAATAAATAAATAGAATAAAAGGATATTTCATGCTTCAGACTAAGATGCCTTTTTCAGGTGCCCAGTCTTTATTGTCTTGTTCTTGTGATGTCCTAATTTAAGCAACTAAACAACAGGGGGGTTTTCCATCAGAGACCTTGCATCCCTTGAGAGGATGCAGCGACCTTAATCTCTCTCACTCTTGAACTTCTTGAACAGAGAGAGGCAAAAAAAAAAAAATGTTCAGCATCAGCCCAGGAGTCTCAAATGTAACACGTCAGCTTTAAATTCAAGAGATTTACAGCCCCATCAGTTACAAAGCGGCTTTTTCCTTGCAAAGGAGCGTAGCTAAGCCCTGCAGAGATCCGCATGACTACCTAGTCGTATAAAACAGAAAGACAGAAAGGCATCACCATTGGACAGTTACGAGATGTTCACTACTTGCTTCTTGTAAAAACGTAAGCAGCACATTTCCACCAAACCTTCTGCTTTCATCTGATACATAACACCCCTGGGAGGTCCAGGGAATACCAAAAATTGTGTGTCCAGCCCTGCAATGCCTTACATGGGTTTAGTATTTTACTAAAGACAAAGTAACTATTCTGAACACATAAAATTAAGCATGTGAACAAGCCTTTCCAGGAGGAAGGCTCTAGTTGCACAAAAGCCTAAAATGCCACTTAATAGATCATCCTCCTATTTCAAAAATATATACATTTTTTACCTAACACGTTCATGTTTTCTACACATTAGTAAGGAATACCTTTGACATCCTTTTTTTTTCTTAATCACTCACCTCCACATTTAACAAATGTTAGAGGAAAAAAAAAAGTGGGGGAGAAGACAACGAAGTGGGAAGGCTGCAGCTCAGTTCCTTAGTGGTTAAGATGCATCCTTGCAGTATTTTGGAAATCTGCCAGTTCTAAATAGACTCCAGTTGGTGTGGGATGAAGGGATTTTGGCAACCAATCAATACAGCAAATCTTACAGAATAATGTCTTTTCCAATCAGTGACAACTAAAATCTGTCTAGCTACTACTACTGCTGATGAAAAGATATTTATTTAAACACAAAGCTGTGATAAAAAAAAATCGGTTGTGTTATGAGAAAATGCCTAGTTGCAAAGAGACTTCTGTTATTAGCAAACCAACAAACTTTTCTTTTTGACGTGTGCTTTCGCATAGGGAAGCAGCCTCTGCAGACAGATGTTCGTGTGGCTCGCCTTCAGTCAAAGCGCACTAAATCGCTTCAGCTCTTCTGGCAGCTCCGTGCAAATAAAACTGCGATTGACTTTGCTTGAAACTTTGTCCGTGAAATCACGACGCCACGTAGAAGAGCTGGAAAACAGCAAGATTCATCTCCTAGGGTACAGCGGTAACTGAAGTAACTAACTCCCTGTTTCTTCCCTGTGTTCAGGAAAGGGAAAGAGACTGAAGCAGGCCAAAGAGGAAGCCGTAGCAGAGATCGACCACTACCGCTTACAGAGGGAGAAGGAGTTCAGGCACAAGCAAACGAGCGTAAGTAAGGAACCCGCGCGTTCCTCTGTGCTGTCAGCGTGCTCAGCGGTGCAACACATGCCTTCAAACGGCATTACTCTGAGGCTTTCACAAACCTCACCAAACTGAGCCAACGTGCCTATCGCACGCCTTGTGCCTGCGGCGCCCATAGACTCCGGCTGGACTTTTCCAGGTGCTTTCAATGCATTTGTGTCAGGTACTTTAGATTTAAACGTCACTAAAAGCGCCCAGGTTCTGGACTGGGTCCACGCGTGTCCTTTGAAGGTTCATCTGCCATAAAGAAAAAGCTTTCAGGTTCCCTTCGTTTGGTTTCAGACAGACCTCGTTCTTGTCTTGAAATTGGAAGTAGGAATAAAATGGATATTGTGGTAAAAATAAAGATTTAAAATCTTTTTTTCTTTAGCTAACTTTTTGACTGCACACAACACTGCATCTTTGATGAACTGAAATCATCCAAATGTTGGGAGTTTTCACACATTTTCAAAATAAAAGTGATCTGGATGACATTTTCATACCCAAATTATAGTGCATTTTGCGTATTTACACTATCTTGCAGTTTTCTCCAGTATTTTCATGAAGGTTCACCACAAACTTTTTTGCTTCCCTTGGTGACCTTCTTTTTTCATTTTTTGTTCTTTTTTTCCTTGCTTGTTTTGTGCAAAGCAGCAACAAAACAAAAAAGCCAAAGAGGTCAAATAAAAACTGCTTTACAAAACTGTCATTTCAGCCACAAGTCATATATAAAACATTTTCCAGCAGAGCTCATCAGCCTTAGGAGCACATATACATACAAAACCTCTAACAAACACTATCAGCCCCCAGACAATGTCACACAGCAAGGCCAGGTGAACTTGTCTCATATGTACAGTTTCAGATCTTTACTGATACATTAAAATGAAGTAAAAACATCTCTAAAATGTGTTCACTTTTTCAGTCAAGGCAGACTTTGTGGTTTAAGGGCTAAAACCTTAGCTAAGAAGAAAAAAAAAAATCTATTCTTGTGCTTTGGTGTGAACCCGGATTTTCTCACTGCAAACAAAACTAGTGCTGCACTAAAGGGCCATTGCTTGTTGACCGAATACTTCACGCAGGAGGGCCCGAACACGAATTGCTCCTCCAAAGAGCCCGCTGCACAGCGCAGCCCTCCTCCACGCTCCCTGACCCCGTTGTGTCCAACACTCATCCCCCCCAGACGAACGCTGTCACTACTAACCTGCGCCCGGGGGGCAGGCGGGAGATCCCGCTACGCCAGGGCAGGAGAAGTCGCATACGTTCTGAGTTGTTCCACGACAGTCCAGAATGAACGAAAACGATGAGGCAAAATAACTATTGATTTGAGACTACAGTGACAATTAGCAAGATCTGTTTCCAAAACATATGGAACTGAAGGCCAGAGCTAGTTAATTTTGCTAGTGATTGTGGTGTCGATACCCAGATTCAGATATCGCTGAAATTTGGAGATATGAAGCTTCATTCTGAATTTTGTGGCTCTGAAGCCAGTGTAAAGTCTTGGAAGACCTTGGAATGACATTTGCATAAAACCAGTATGGGCCTGATATGGAATAGACCGTCGAGGTCAGTAAAAATCATGGACTACATAGGGCAGTGTCCAGATTTTGACAAGATCTAGAAATTCAGAAGCAGAAAAGTAGAAAGAAAATAAAAATACATAAAAATGTAAGAATCAACTGTCTCAAATTATTGTATTAGCACAAATCATGCAAGCAGTTTCCCAATCTACAGAGATACTTTTTTAAATGATAATACTTTTCTTGAAATTTTTCAAAAGTGTTTAGTAGCTAGATAATACAATCATCTGGGAACACTAGAAAATTCTTTTTCCCAGGTGGAAAAACTCAACTCCATAAATATGGTCTAAACCGTACAATCTTTTCCCCATGAGGCCCTCCTAACTTGTCTAAAAGCTAATAGAAATAATAGAAAATGCAAACTAAAAATAGTTACTACTGAAAGCTATAATCTTTTCCCAGTATTTACAATTGTGTCTCTGTCCTCAATTCCTTCCAAATCAGAAAATGTTTTACATCTGGATTGCAGACAAACTTACTACTACATTGCCAGGTACAGATAAACAGAATTTCAGTGGTGTTTTGTGCCAGAATCTTAATTCAGCTGCTTTTCCTTCCTTTAAAGACTATGTTGGGATAAGATCACAACCAAAATAAAGCTAGTGACTTCCTCTCTTATTTCTGGTGGTCACCTAAGTAATCACTAACGTCATAGATAAGCTTCAGCTGGTTATCCATCCAAGGGAAGCGGGGCAGAAACAAGAAAAATGTTATTTGTTCCTCTCTCACTCCATCAGTACACAGAACAGTCTCCTGATGTGCCCCACACAATTCTTCAGCTAGAAACAAATTTCTCTCTCAATATCAGAACAACCCTTTTCCCTCAGGGAGGGATTCGGAGGATGTTAGGGCAGTGGAGGAAGGGGACTGAAGTCCTGGATTTGGAACATGTGCAACTGCTAGTAACTTAACCTTGCTAAAACATTCAGCTAGTCTAGAGTCAATTAAATTCCAAGCGAATGTCCTGGTATTAACTGTGCCAGAAGCTGTCTGGTATTTCGCCAGATAAGAAAATGTAACATTAAAGCCTTGTCTGAGGCTTGTTGAGGGTTATACATCACTAAGTACTGAAGACATTTCAAATACTCTGAAATTCTAATTATGCACTTTCAGGAAGGCTTTCCCATGTTTTGCTCTGTAGCTGTGTTCATTTTTGTTTTCAGTGAGGCCAAACGAAGCATACTAGTGATAGAATTTAGTTGACTAGTCATTAAAATAGAAAGTAAATTAAAATGGTATAAAAAACAAAGTGTGCAAAATGTTGTTCCCACAATGAGCTGGGAAACTCTTATTACATGGGGAGATTCCAGTGCTAATGAGCAAGTGGAAGAGTTCCTTTTAATCCGGTTTATTTTGCATGCAGTTTAATCTAGATCATACCCTTACTGTTAGAAAGCACCGTGAAGTGCCTGCATAATGGTTATACAGGATGATAAAGAGAAATTCTTATAGGCTACTTCAAGTACAATGGGCATAGTGGCACGTATAAGCCTTTATTTTGCTCAGAGAAATTCTGTTTTTCAGGTAATGGGCTCCCAAGGTAACCTCTCTGCTAAAATAGAAGAGCAAACAGCAGAAACGATCCAAAACCTCGCTAGCAGCTACCACAAGAACGTGGAGAGCATGATGAAAAAGCTTTTGAACACGATATGTGACATCAGTCCTGAAATCCACCCAAACTTCAGATATGAAGTTTAAGCTCCGCTGACGTGCTGGGGAAGGGTGTTTGTAAAAAGCAGCCCTCTTTCTTGATGCCACTAATATTTCCTCCTTTATTGTTGTTGCGTGTGTGACAGATAAGAGCACTAAAGCTCCAAGCACAAAGTTCAACACAGATTTTTGATGTCACAAAAATTATTCAAGTATTTGTTGGAATGTAGTTGCTTCTTGTTGGTAGCTAAACCCATGTTGTTCACATGGGGGTAAGTCAACAGCAGCAGAATAAATGATTATCTGACACTAGCAGCTTTTTAGTAGGTATCATTTCTTTGCTATGTAAAATGACCTGTACAAGACATGGTGTTGCATAAATCTGTTCATCCCAATCTTCACTGTATTTAAAGTCATGTGAAATAGAATGATATTACCAAAATTAAAAATAGAACATTTCTGTTTTGTTTGGGATATGTGGAGTGGTCAGTTTAAAGAGTACACAGGCACTCTGTAGCTTTTGATCAAACAGAATTGACCAAAACATATTTGCAATTTTTGTATGTGAATTTAAAGCAAAATCTAGCTGATTTGTACAGATTTACCTGCAAAAACCATACTCAAAGTACTGTCCTATTCCTTAATTACATCACAAGCTTTAAATAGCCTTTTGAAGTCTAAAAATGAAAACAGAAGCAATCATTATTTATGAAATTCTTTTAGTTCAAGGCATGCAGTAGCATATTTATCATTATCTATACAGTTACACCGAAAGCACAGGAATCCATGAGCTCTGATCTCTGCAATTATTATACTGAACAGTACCTAAATCCACAAGGAGTTCATGGAAATAGGTCAGTTAGGGATCACTGCTGTTACCCTAAGTGACCTTGAGTAGTTCTTCCCTCCACAATGACACAAATTCTCTTGAATTAAGTTCTACTTTAATTAGGGGAAAAAATCATATATATTTTGGTGTTTTCAAGGTAAAACTCATTAAATCTGAAAAGTCTATCACTAAGCGAGGTTTTGGCCCACACCTGGATCACAAACCCCATTAGTGGCTTGTCTTCACTACAAAATCGCACTGAATTAGAAAACAACCTTGAGAAATTGCAACTACCAGCAAACAATAGCCAAGAATTTCAGTCCACGCAGACACAGACAAATCATCGCAATTTCACAGCAGCCAGGCAGAGGCAATGCCATGTTCCAAGGAGGTTTACACTGCTGACATGCTGTCATGTGTAAAATGACCATAAAGCTGTAGTCAACTTAATGTCAGCAAACAAGCCACAAGGCTGTGCCTGATGCTACATAGTTCCCAAGCTCTGACTGCGGGTCTCCTACACTTGATTAGATTCCCTAGAGACCCAAGGACACTGAGGAAGGGGCAAGAGACTTGCAGCTGAAATGCTCATTTACTTCACAGTGCTTTGAATCAAGTCCTGATGGTGTTTGATCTACTGAGGGCATGAGGGAACTCTAGAACCAACCAACGTTTGCTGGCCAACACCAGGCACCTTCTGCAGGGCAGGGTGCAGGCAGAATTGCTTAGACTTAGAATTAAAGCAATGTGATTATTTTCTTGAACTATGACCTGAACGAAGAACTACCACTCATGTAAAAGGAACGAATTCTTTGCAGCTAGCTCTTGATCTCGAGAGATATAAATCCAAGAGCTTTGAGCACCCTGTGAATTTGCTCTATTCTATATACATTCCCATTTCTGGACATGGAAAGGATAGTTATGCTACTTTTAAATACATAGAGGTGAAGACCAGATTAGGCCTCACATAATTTGGCAAGATATTGTTTGTTTGTTTGTTTTTTTAATGAAAATGCAAAGTACAGGCTACATAAATGGGATATTGAGATGCCAAGAAAATGGCTGCTGAATTTACAAGAGCACGAAGTACCTTGGACATTGCATTCATATACTCAGGATAATGGCAAAAAATCATTCGATTCAGAACTAACAGAAGCTAGGAGGTTTCATTTCAAAATGCACTTAAATGCAGATAAAGTAAAAATACTCATTATATATCAGCAGTTACCTATCACAGATGATCACAAATAACTAGATAGATTACCATTGAGCAAAACAAGCCCTCCACATCTAACCAAATGGTGGCTATATTATCCCTGTCTCCCCTGCAAGGGTCTGACCCTGAGCACAGCTTCCCAGACCAGCCCTGGTGCCACGGAGGTGCCCAGGACCAGGGGCTCCCTCGTGGGGTGCAGGACAAGTCCTGCCCTGCTGCTGCCGGGAGCCCTTGGTTTGTAGTTTGGCTGAATCCTATGCTGACTTGCAAAAGGGAGTTTAAAAGGTCGTGGCTGTGAGGATAAGAATAGTTGTTTTATATGATAAATTTAAAATCAGCTAATTAAAGTCTCTCGTTAAAAAAAAATCACCAAAAAAGCCAAACCACTGAAAAGTAAAAAGAACTGTTTTGTCTAATTAACAATATGGCTTGGGCTGAATTTCTGTAGGTAGTTTCCCTTAATGTTATCCATTAAGTTACAATATATGAGGACTTACTGATACAATTGCTATTAATGGCTGATAAGGGATAACACCTGAGGCCATGCAGTTAAAATAGTGCATGTGTCAAATCCAAATAATGTAAAATAAAACAGAGATGAAGAATAAATACTATGCTCTATGTTTAGGCTTTCTACCAATCTCCCTGTTAACTAACTTCTGCAGAGCTTGGAAACCAAGCTTTGGGGAGTCAGAATCAGCTTTAGCCAGTTCCACCACTGGTGATGTTAACTGAAATTGGATTCCATTGCTGCTACACAGTTACATCAATTAAATTTTCCATATTAAAATGTATTTGGAAGATTATCAGTTCGACATAAGTCACTCTTGCAAATGATCACACGTGCAATATAAACGTATGGGTGAAGCTCTTTATGGAGTAAAATATTTCTTTTCCTGACTTAAAAGATTTTACAGTTCAAGGGACCGTGAGAAATGTTTCCCCATAAAATGGGATGAGATGACCTACTACTGTGGAGCTCAGACACTACAAAAGGGAAGGTGCGAACAGGTTGGCATGACGTATGATCGCTTGAGGCGTGAACATATACGTATGTATGTTCACAAAGAGGCTTGTCCCAGAAATACCCTTAACAACAGGCAAAGCAGAAAGGACCTTCAATGCGTAAGGATTTACCGAGCATCCCTGCAGCAAGGGGCTGTGCAGAACTGCAGGTGCCGACCCAGGAGGGGGGAGACTTCAGACCGAGTGTGGGGATGACATAAGTCTAAACACAATTTTAGGCTACTGAGCAATACCTTAAAACCTTTGCAATGCCTTTGGCCATTTGCTCTATTTATAGACAGGTTATGCTGTCGTCAATTAAAGATATACCTGCTGTGAAATAGTAACAGTTATTTTTAAAACAGAAAAAATATGATCCTTTTTTCCATGTTCTCTTCTTACTTGGACAAAAAATAAAATAAAATGAAAACCTTCAACTCTGGCTTTTTTTTTAAGCTAAAATTACTTGAGGTAGAGCTGCATTGCTAGAATATGGATTTGGGGGTGGAATGCTTCCCCCCCCCCCCCTTTTTTTTTTTTTTTTTTTTTTTTTGAAATTATACTGTGCAGATTATTAAAATGTTATGTGGTATCAATGGAACAACAGCTGGAAAAGTCCAGGTGTTGGTACTCCTTAGATACCTGAGGAAAGGCTTGTGGCTTATAAGGGACCCTACCATCAATGTTCTCTGTGAAAGGACACCAGAGCTACATTTTTCCCTTGTATTGCTTACTCATTAGTGAAGAAGAAAATTTCAAAATGATCAGAGCTGGGATGAATTCAAATAGACTACTGTAAGTCCAAGTATTTCCTAGAAATTTCTCTGTATCTTTCAGTTTACCTGAAAATGTTGGAAGAACATTTTCACTGAGGGTTCTCCACCCAGGCTTCTGCCAGCCTCCAGACCTTCAAGGCAAATCTCACAGCAGATGGCCTGCTGTCAGCCCATGAGAATATACCTGCAGTAGCTACATGACTTTATGTCAGCCTGCAGGGTTCATTTTGCTCTTTCCACCAAAAAGAGCAGCGACTGTTGTAGGAACAAGTAGTGAGGCATAAGAATCACACGTGACCCTTACAGCAACATGTTCTGGAATGAAAATCAGCTTTTCGTTACACTATTTCTTTGTGAATAAAAAGCCCTGCCTGGCTTACCTGTGTTTCTGATTTGAGACAGATAGTCATGATTTTCTGGATAGCAATGGATCACCAGCTTAGCAGATGGAGAGTTCATCATTTAGATGATGGGGGAATAGATTAGCTTAACCTTTAGAGGAGGTAACTACTGTCCTTGCATCTGTATCTTATCCTGACCCTCAGCAAAGTACCATTACTGTTTTTCATCATTTCGCCTGTTCAGAAAGTGGGCAGCTGCAATCTGAACTAGGCAAAGATTTGGGGATGACTGCAGCAATTGCAGTCCTTTCCTACTGCAGGAACCCATCACAGTCCTGTGTTGATTAATTAGATTATGTTCTCGTTCACATACACAGTGCATACACTTCAAAATAATTTTCTCTAGTTCTTCACAGAAGTAGAGGAAATGTCTGTTACACAATACACAAGTGCCATATATTCCTGCAAAGTTCACAGTATCCTGTCCTTCGTAGATTTGATTATTCCTCGTTTTATGGTAGGATAAGGCATTTCAGACTCCGAGTCTTCCCTGAGGAATGTTAACGCTTGTTAGAAGTACATGACCCAACCAGTATTACAACAAAACACTTGGAAAATGTTACATTGGAGTACTGTTAATACACTCTATTGCACTTACAGGACATGACTGCATGTGGAAAATCTGATGACTTGCAAGCTTATTAACTTACTGAGATTCCTGGTTGCTTTTATGAAAGATATGCCATGACTGAATTACTTGACCCAGGGTGATTCCTGAAAGTCCCTTTTGCTCCAGATGTCTATTTACAGGTAAATCAGACTCAAATATACTACCAGACTTCCATACCACTTTTGGAAATAGAGACATTTTGACTAATGCGCTGCTCCAGAAAATGTTTGGTTAAAAATAAGCTTTCCATAGAATACTATGCCAGAAAAATGATCTCAGTACTTAGTATTAAATAGACTTTGCTTTAAAAAGTATGGTATTTATAGATTCATTCACTAATAACAAATCAATGATAACATGAGTGCTAATCTAGAGCAAAGCAGTAATACTAGCATAACCTAACTGGTAACTGATTCTGTTTCTCTTTCCTTCACTATATATCTTACTTAAATATTTGTTTCACAAACCTGTGGCACTGATTTATTGTAGAAAATAGATGGCTAGATAAGAACAGAGACAGACATACAATATAAATGTAATTTAACCATGCATGTATCACTTTGGTATATGAGTGTTTTATAGTCATCCTCTTTCCATTCAAGCTTAAGGGAAATACTCCAAATACATGAGCAATCCTGTTGATGGTAGAGGGATTACTCATACCTGTATTGAAAACTAAGCAAAGGTGAAGTGCAGCGAGCTCAGAGGTCACAGTGCAGAAGCGAGACCCACGAGGAACCACAGGCTGCTGGGACACTGTGAGTCGCCACAAATAGCTCCCGCGGCGAGCTCAGGGTCTCTTCTGTACAGCTCGTGGGTGCTCTCCTCTGGGCACAAGGACCAGTATTCCCACATCCCAGGAACCTGCGCCAGGACTCTTTAATCACCTCAGGAGTTACTTTATGCCCTACTTTAAACCTATTTTATAACCCTGGCTCCCTGCGCAGGAGGGAAATATATTTTGCCTCCTGCTCATGGTTTTCCAGCTGCTAGCAGTAGTAAAGAATGTTTAATAAATGAAATAATTGTGTCTTGTATCAGATTAACACTTCCTAACAACATATATTCCAATATTAGTTTCAAGGGGAAAAAAAGTAACATTGTTTCCTATTAACATTTAACTGCTTCATCTGCGTGTGCTATGGGAAACGTTTATTGTGGCACAGGGTGCCAAACCTGTTCAGTGTCTGCTCCCTATGACTTTTCCATTAGTTATTAAGCTCTATTGTAAGTAAATTAACATTCAGCACTTTTCTCTTTTTCAAACAATTTCTCTTCCATATCATTTCTTTAATATCCTTTGGAGTCATTCACAAAATAGGAAAACAATAATTATTCCAAGACAAAGAGACTGGAGAATCTTCGTTCACTTCCACAAGTACTCTAATTCTTACTAACCATACATAATTCTACCTACACATATATGTGTGCATGTGCACACACATGTTCCAAATATATGTGCTTTATATTAAACACTCATGCAAGTAATTTTTATTATTCATTCAGTTTCAGTTTTGACCATAATTATCTATCCACTGAAAAAGAAACAAAGGTTTTTTTCCCATCAAATTCAATTTTGAATGATTCATCAGTTCCAATTTAGACAACGCTAAAAATAGTTACTATTCACCATTATGATTTTTAGAGCTGACCTAGGAGAATGCTCAAAGCACTTATGGGCTTCCTGGGAACATGCTTTCAAAACTTTTGCTCATCTAAAAGAACTACCATGACAGAAGCTTGATTGCCAACTGCTGTGAACCAGTGCAAGTCAGATGACAGCAATGGAGATGCAGTCAACTCAATTTTGTGTGAACTTCTTAGCTCTGCATGAGCACATACCTCTGGCAGTTGCTACGTTGGGTTGTCCCAGCACTTCTGATGTTCTCTTCCACAATTTCTTCTGCCGAAACCAGACTCAGTAAAAAAAAGACCTTGTCACGGATGGAGCTGCTAGAATAACAAGGCATCAGAATAAAAATGATAGGTATAGTCTCTGTATTTTCTAGGCCTGCATACAGTCACTTGGACCCCCAAAATAGCATGCTATCAGTGACACAGGCTATAGATCACAAAACAGAGAAGTAAAGAGACTTTCAGAAGAAGAGTATGCCTCAATAAAATCAGCATTTTGTGAGAAGATTTTATTTCCATGAGAAATTTTTTGATCAGCTCAAGCATTAAGTTGTGATTCTGTATTATTTTCAACATCATTAACTTTTAGAAGCAGAAAATACTCTAAAATACATTGCAATACACCCTGGAACAGTGACTGTTGAAATAGAACAAAAAGACATAGTGATGCTCAGATGTAACATGAGACTTTTTCACAGCTTTGAGCTATATAGAAATTCAATAATTCCACAATACAGTATGATGCTTTAAAAAATATGCCTCACTTGTTTGAGACAAGACTTGTTCAAGCACCAGGACCAATATTTATGTTCTTTCATGGTTAAGAAAGATGTCATATTCAAAAGAAAATCTGTTCTACATATAGGCATGTGGACTTGTCAGCAAACACCAAGCTCAGTCATATACGCTAATACATTATTAATTGCTTTGGGGACAGTAAAATCAAGTCCATGCTATGCTTCAGTATGAAAACATCTTTCCTTACCTTAAAACAGTGAGCAAATTTGTATCCTCCCCAAAACACGTATTGCAGCACTCCACAAAACCCTGCGCCACAGCATTCGGTTAAATTTGAGATCTGCTGTCTAATACTAGATGGCAAAAGATGAGATTAGATGTGTATTACTGGTTCACAGCGTGTAATTAAAATTCAAAGCATTAACAAAAACTGTACTCTGTTGTTTATAGTTGAGGTGCAGGCATAAAGTTTAACGAGCCTCTTTGTTTTCACACCCCCCTGCGGCTTGTTCCGAGTCTTTTAACTGTTGCTTTGCCTCGTAAAGTTCAGGTCCGTGAGAGGTGAAGATCAGTCTGAAGGGGCACGTAACCTAAGGAGCCTGCCTGAGTTTATGTCACGTCGCCGCGCTTCCGCTTTGCTGCTCTTGCGAGGCTGGAGTCTTGCAGAGTACTAACAGCGGCAAAGTTCAGAAGTCAGCCTTTAAATTGGCACTGAAGCCCTTACAGATGTTCACAGAGAGCAAGCAGTGTGCGCACACGCGCTGGCACCGCGGAGACGACTGCCACAGGAGCTCCGGCTCCAGCGTGGCCGCGAACTAGCTGGGCAGCGAGGGAGCCACCCCGCAGCGCCCTGCGGCACAGCCCCGCGGCGGGGGCGGCACAGCCCCGCGGCGGGGGCGGCACAGCCCCGCGGCGCCCGGCGGCACAGCCCCGCGGCGCCCGGCGGCACAGCCCCGCGGCGGGGGCGGCACAGCCCCGCGGCGCCCGGCGGCACAGCCCCGCGGCGGGGGCGGCACAGCCCCGCGGCGGGGGCGGCACAGCCCCGCGGCGCCCTGCGGCACAGCCCCGCGGCGGGGGCGGCACAGCCCCGCGGCGCCCGGCGGCACAGCCCCGCGGCGCCCTGCGGCACAGCCCCGCGGCGGGGGCGGCACAGCCCCGCGGCGGGGGCGGCACAGCCCCGCGGCGCCCTGCGGCACAGCCCCGCGGCGCCCTGCGGCACAGCCCCGCGGCGGGGGCGGCACAGCCCCGCGGCGGGGGCGGCACAGCCCCGCGGCGCCCGGCGGCACAGCCCCGCGGCGCCCTGCGGCACAGCCCCGCGGCGCCCTGCGGCACAGCCCCGCGGCGGGGGCGGCACAGCCCCGCGGCGCCCTGCGGCACAGCCCCGCGGCGCCCGGCGGCACAGCCCCGCGGCGCCCGGCGGCACAGCCCCGCGGCGGGGGCGGCACAGCCCCGCGGCGCCCGGCGGCACAGCCCCGCGGCGCCCGGCGGCACAGCCCCGCGGCGGGGGCGGCACAGCCCCGCGGCGCCCGGCGGCACAGCCCCGCGGCGCCCGGCGGCACAGCCCCGCGGCGCCCGGCGGCACAGCCCCGCGGCAAGCTGGCAGGAGCGCTCGCTTGGCGAAAAACTGCACCTTAATGCCCTGACGAGTCACCGGGGGAGCAGAACGCCGGTCCTCCGCGCCGGAGGGGCTCCCAGCGACCATTGGTGTGTCCCGCGTGTTTGTGGATTTGCTCCGATATATCCGTGAGGCAGAGAAGTTTTACTTTGCCAAGCTCACACAGGGGTCCTGTGGCGGCTGTGAGGGACTTGAAATCCTCTCTACAACCCTAGATATTGCATTCAGCTCCCTTTCACAGGATCCCTGCTGAAATTGCAAGCATCCACCCCACCAAGGGAGTATAGATGCCACAATGGTATCGCCAGGAAACTTGTAACTATACACTCCATTCATTAATTTTGGTTTTAGTTTTATATTTCTCTGCAGATATCTGTCTGACAACAGGATACACCATGATCATTGCATTTATTATTCGAAAACATCCACAAAACTATTTAGCTTTTTTGGCACAGAAATCTGGATCTCTGGCATTCTTGTCTGACAGACCTTAATTTTATTCTGTATTTTATATTTGAAATTATTTTTCATACTGGGAAGAAAACTAGGAAATGAATTTCCCTCTCACCTTATTTTCTCACTTTTGTTTCTTCTTGCCCTGCCACAGACCCATATATCCTACCTCACTACTGCCAGCACAGTCAGCTAAGGAAAATAATAATAATAATAATAATTTTATACAAATGTCTCCCCCCTCCTGGTTCTCAGTGTGCCTCTCTAACTGTTCTCCACCACATCCTTCTGGCGATTCCCTCTGAGCCGCCTTGCAGCTCTCCGCACAGATTGCGGGGACCCTCTTCTTGATTTCCTTCTCTTTTCCTCCTATATCACCCCGGGATACTGTACCTGAAAAAGCAAATTTAGCCTCGCTGATCTCAGATTCACACCCCAGCTCAGTATTCTCTCTCTGCACCAGGTTAGATTCACCCCGTCTCTCGGCACAGCCCGAGCGAGGCGGTCCTCTCCCCCGCACCTCCGCCAAGCCCTCGCACGGCCGCCCCGTCCCTGGAAGGGACCCGCGTGGCTTCTCGCTCCTCCGTGCCCCGGCGGGGGTTCGGCACGGGCTGCTCTGCCGGTCCCCGTGCTCCGGAGCGCTCCAGGTCGGGTACTTTCCACCCCTTAATTAAAGCGCAAGTTGCCCTCTTCAGTGTTGCTCCTTGGCAACAGCATCAACCTCTTCCTCATAGCCACTAATGTGATTGTGAAGGGGGAAAAGAAAAAAAAAAAGAAAGAAAGAAAAAGAACACTTTCCTGGTCTTTCACTTTCATCAGGGCAACATTAGCTCCCCTGACTCACAATTGTCTCTCACATGAAAACTAGCCTGCTTCTTTCACTCCTAATTTATTTCCACTATACCTTCCTTAATTTCTTTTTTACTTTGCGGATCCAGCTTCCATTACCCTCTTATTGCACTTGCAAACCAGCATCTTTGTGCTTTTTCCCAGACTGCCAGGAATTCCTCGTACACACATGCTTCCTTGCTTCATTTTCCTCCTCCACACTCCACCTTTCTTTTGCCATAAATTTTACCAAAAAAAGGATGACAGCTATAAAACAAGTTGTTATGAGTCTACTATCATATTGACCAATAATATCTCAGGGATTTCTGTTCTCTCATGCGGTTGCGTTCCTATTTACGAGCTGCACTACAGCCTGCAAACTCCTAGGAATGGGAACCATCTTCTCCCACCTCAACCCACTGTCCTATCCTCAGAGCAGTCCCGGCCCATGACCAAGGTGCACAGGTGTAACCAAACACAAATAATTCTTACTAATAACAGAGTTTGTGGCTCTGTTGTGTTAAGTACTACACAAATGGAGGAACATTCCCACCTCAAGCTGTTTTGCAAGTGCAGTTTACATACTCAGGCACAGATGAATACAACATTTACAGTAAGTTACTGAGAGTGTTACCCACTATTACACATGTCAAGCTGGATTTCCTTAACTATTGTACGACAATTGTTTACAACCCACTTGTACAAACACAGATGCAGCAAAGTACTTACAGTTTGAACACAACATTTACTAAACTCAGTCGGGACTGCAAATGGGGATGAGCTTAACCAGGCAATTATAGTTTTTTCAGGTCTAGAAGTAGTAGGTAACTCTGACCTGTCCCTCTTATATTTGGTAGAAAGCAAGAATATTCCTCATGTTTATCCCCTAGGTAGAATTTAAAAAAAGTCTCGTAAATCCAAAGCTCTCATTGCATTGTTTTTACTGAGAGAGTACGGTTTAACTGGTCTGACCTGGATTAAAAATAATGACCCTCAAACTTCCAGACCTTCTTCATATAAACACTGGCTGTCCCTTTATAGCGTAATTTGAGCCAGTTCTTAACTTTTAGCTGGCTCCCCAGCACCTGCCATTAACAGGCTGTGCAAAGTCTGAATCTAATTGTCCGCAGAGAGGTGGGTACCATCAAAGTTGTTTCTCAACCACCCTATAGCCTACCGTGCCTAATTATAGCTTGGCCATTTCTAGGCAAGCCACTGCACTGCTGGTGGGCAGACTAATCTGCCAGACATATAAAGGAGGGAAGGGTCTTCTACTTTGCCACTACTGCTGGCTAATCTTATTAAAATAACAAAATATATATAATAATTAGAGCAATATCTATTATTTCCAACATCTAGTTCTGACCTCTTCTTTCTTTCTTTAACTCACTGTTTCAAGAGAAAATGATCTAATGGCCTCTAGTTCTGACCTTTATCAAATATTCCTGAGTTCTGCAGCTCAGCTTTTCTAATCTTGCCTTGACTCCTCTTCAGTGACCCCCCTTACAGGTTTCCCAATTACCTCAATATTCACAGTATTCCCTAAAGCACCAGTACATGGAACACTATTATCTCTTATCTATTTTATCTATTAACCTTAGGAACACCAGCAAGCTATTATGGGCAATCACTATGCTTGGAGAAAAAGGACAAAGAAGAGGTTGTGCTTTAAAGCGTGTGTGGAAATTGTTTGCCATTTAAGTTACATTTTGCAATTTCTTTTAAAAAGAACTACCTATTTCAGAAGGAAAGCTAAATTATCTCAATTAAGCCTCTCAGCTGTTTTGCATTCAGTGAAGAACTCATTTTTTTAAAAGATGTTTCTACTTGCTTGTATTTTTCCATACGTTTTCTGTTGCTTACTCCTCACAGAAAGTCCTTTACAGTGGAGAGAGCCACCTGGGGACGAAGAGCTGCTGGATGAGCAACTCCAGCCCCGTCCCATTTTCCAGGTTGGCTGCCAGGTTCGTAGCCTGGTGACGCTGTGCATCTGCCTGCAGCTGGGAAACAGGCTCCTGAACAGCGAGATGCTTTGGGAGACGTAGGTAGTTTGGGTGAGAGGGAGCAGTCAACACAAAAGAGATGATAAAAGCACGAGACAGTCGCTAAAGCTGCAGGAGAGATCCGCAGGAGCCGAGATCACCTCCGCTCGTGCATTGCCAGGAGAATCGGCAAATTATTTAGCGAATTACTTATGTTCTAATCGAAATGGCTGCGGCTTTTCAAGATCTAAAAGTGAAAATTATCACCTGAGATCTGTTCCACCCCCCCCACACACACACTGGTGGTTTCTTTGGTTGGTTTGGTTAGGTTTTTTTTAATTGCCAATTTAGCCAAATTATCAGATTTTTTAATGGTTCTGATTTCAAAGAGAAGGGAAAACAATCTGTGAAACAGAAAAGTGCAAAACAGACAGTTCTGTTTTGTTTTGTTTGTTTTTTGTTTGTTTTTTTGTTTGTTTGTTTGTTTGTTTTTTGCTATTTTTAAGAAAAAAAATGCAATCTTCATTTTCCAAAAAGCTCAAAAAGGCTTTTGAAAAAATATTTCTCATTTTGAGTGACAGAGCAGTACCGATGTCTCTGACCATAGAGAGAACGATGAATTCTGAGCAGTCTAATCTTGGGGCTCTGCTGTGCATTTGGGACTAGATTTCAAAGGAACAACTCTTCGTTAGGTCCCTTCAGAAATGGACACAAAGTGCTCTGTGCGACTCAGAGGTGCTGAGCTCCTCCAGGGTGTGCGCGCAAGGGGGGGAAGTCTTGCATTTGGCACTTCCCCTGTTTTAAGCTGTTGTTTAATCACGTATGTAACCAGACTAGAATTGAGCACTAATTCCATCTTTAATCACTAGATGGCACCATGAATTCATCAAACAGGTTAGAGACTTCAAGCGGTATAGAAATATCTCCCTAAAACGGGGGGGGGGGGGGGGGGGGGGGAGGGAAGCAGACAAAAGTATACACCGAATTTGACACATATAAATTAGGAATTAAATTCAGAGGCTGTAACCTGTGCCCCCCCCCCCCGAAAAAAGAAATCTGCTGTGGAACAAGCTGCATTACACACTAAGACACAAACAGCAGCTGTACCTAAAACATCCCCAGCCCTGCCCTGCCACTGACCTACATTGTCTCATGACCTCCTGTGAGGTTTTAAAAAGGAAAAAAAAAATGAACAAAGAAAAAAGAAAAAAAAAGAAAAAGAAAAAAGAAAAAATGAAAAAGGCAAGAAAAAAAGGAGGAAAAAGGAGAAAAGAGGGAAAAAAGAAAAAAAAACAGTCTTTTCCCCTCTTGTCTCTTTGCTCTGAACACCACCATGGTCACTGGAGAAGGTTCACCCCTGGCTGCAATCAGCATCCACAGCAATCTGCCCATGACTCCAGTATGAAGAGCTGCCAGGAGGATTGGGAAAGCTGATGATGATACAGCCCCAAAGATCTACCTGGGATTTGTAAAGCATCACCCTGCGCCACCAGGCCCTCAGTGAACTGACTTTACTTCTGATACTGCAGCGCATGAGTAAGTATACAAACAGGGTCAATGAAGACCTTCAGCTAATTACACGTTGTTGACTGTTGACAACTAAGGCTATTTCATTACAGAGCAGTAGAAAAGCTTATGAGACATTTTCCTTCCACCCAAACAGTGAAATTTCTCCCTGGGATTCAGAGGAGGACGGACCTACCATCTCCACTTAGCCATGCCCCATATCCCCGGCCAGCGTGAGGTGCGTAACTTGGAGAAGAAGGGAAGCCAACAGTGCTGGGAGTGTGCAGGGTGTCCACAGACAGGCTTAGGCTCCAAGGAGCTGCTCAGCGTACCCAGAAGCTCATTGCCTCCTGCCTCAGCCACATTTACACTAACCCATGTGGGTAGGACCGCTGTTTTGACAAGTGCAGACCCGGCACCCACCCGACATGTCTTTGCGCCCACTGGGCTCCCGCAGGGTATCGTCCGCGGATGCAATGTGCAGAGAAGGCGTCTGCCTGTAAACGTGCCAAAGGATGTGCATGATGTGTTCACCCCCAGAAAAAAATCTGCTGCCTTAAATATGGAATCTCAGTAGTCTTACATATGAAGAGTGAGTGAGAAAATCAGTCTGTCCATCTGTTCCTTAATGGTTTCTTTCTTCTGCTTAATGCTAAAATTTCTCCTCAGTCTTCTTCAGTAGCACAAATCACAGAAGTGACATTTATAGGTTAAGTAAATACTATGCTTGTGACATCATCTAAGTACAATACCATGCTGCCCATAGCTGTAACTCTGTGGACTTCAGGTTCCATTTATCTTATTCTCAATGAGTGGTAATTAAAATCTGCAGAGGCAGAAGCATTGCTTTGAGAAGCAATAGCTCTACCATATGAAGCACATAAGTTTTGTCAATAGAAAAAGAGTTCAATGAACATTTTCAGTTCCAACCATGACACAGAAGTGAAAACTGATTTTTAAAATTTAGAAAGGAAAAAAAGTGTAACAGTGAGGAGGTGAGCCTACCTTGGATGCCATGGAGCCATCTCATTGCAGGCCCAAGGAGAAGATACTGTACGTTTCTGCCATCTTGGGGCTTGCACATCTGGTTGTTGCAAAGCGATTTTTCTTCCTGGCTATTCCTTATTAGTTTCCCAGACTGCAGAACAGACAGCTCTGGAATTACCAATACCATCGACAGTGACACAATTGATTAAGTATGAGCAATACCAGCTTGGATTTTACCTTCAGTCAGGGCTCTAATGGTAGCACAAGGAGCCTGGCTCGTTGAGCAAGAAGGGTTTTATGTCACTTGTCCCCAGAGCAAGGTACAAGTGAGCTTGACTGAGATGGTTGTGAGTACACTGTCAGAAGCCATATTCACAGGAAAAAGGCAGAACAATGGAGAATAAATGACAGCATAGAATCAAGGAATTAAATCATCCCTGAGGCTCAGATATTCCAGACTTCCCCGTGACAACTGCTAAAGGGACAAGGAAGGATCTGGAGTTAGTCCCTGGGGAGATCTTGCTGCCTTTGCAAAAACACTGAGGGAAGACAACTGAAGTTGCCTGCAAAAATCTATTGCAGCTCTTCTAAAGATCGTGGATTAAGCAACTTTGTATTGGGCTGAATGCTTTTAGGTCTGCTTTTCCAATTTAAAATCCAGAATGAAAAAGTCCAATTGCTTTGAATCAACTTTCTGTACGCACGTGCTTAGTTCCTCCTCAGACCTCCTGCTGAAATAGGATATTTCATTTTCAAGTGGTTGTAGCAAGAAAAGAAAGTAATTACTAACTGTAAATTGAAGAAGGTTACCTAGGCCACTTACATCAATAATTTTGAAAATATACCAGTCTCCTGAAGGATGGGAGAGAATCTGAGCCCACTTCTTCCCTTTCAAGATTGCTCCGTAATCACTACTGAAGGACATTTGGGCCTGACCATCTTTTCCTCTGGACGTTCTTCCACTTTACATGAACTAGAAGAATATTTATTTGGCTGGGAAACTGGTAGCAAGGGATCTAGGATTTTCGCTCAAGGCACTCACCTCAGTTCCAGTCCTAGTGCCAGTGAACAGTTAAGTTTTCTGCAAACTGTGAAAAAACTTGAACGGGAAAAACTTAATCAGACCCAGTTAGGAAGGTGTAACAGCCTGATAGTTACTGTATCCTCTGGAGGTGGATTGGGAAAACCTTTGCCGAAGTCCCTGGTCTAAGTCAGACAGTAAATTCAAACCTTGATATCCTCTTTCCCAGATCTGCAGTGAAAATGTCGAAACATCTGTGCAAGACTGATCATCAGTATTTTAAAGTCTTGATAAAGAACTTCAAAATCCAATTATAGCACCTTAATGCTTCTTTATAAGGAATAAGAAGTGCTTACTTCCAAGGAGTAATGCATTAGGCTGTAGATTTAGAAAGCTCCCTGTTGCTTTTGCTGTGCTACCTCATGAAGATGATGGACATAGAACAAAACAGCTCACTTTATACCTCTTCCTGCTGTCACGAAGCCATCCTGCCTTTCCAGCCTATCACCATTACAAGCTTTGTAATATTAGTGCTCCGTCCTCACCTTGGCTATAGACACTGTAATTTAGTCTCAAATTTACTGCTTAGTTCTTCAATCTCCTGCCTGTAAAATGGAAATGACAAAAAAAACTGATATTAAAAACTAGAAAGTTAACCATATCCATGGGCAGTCTGTCTGTGCTTCATTCTCCAAAGACCCTCAGGTACAATGAATCTGTTCTCCTGTTTCCCCCTGCACATGCAGCGGCAAGACAATCTGAAATGCAGCAGCATGCAACTACTGCACTACTCAAGCAAATGAAAACGAGAATTTAGCATTACACACTTCAAGGAGAAAGTGGGCAGCGCCAATATCAACAAATTCACACAATTCATTCACTCTTGTTACCATCACGGGATTGTTTCTCATATATTTTTCTCCTTGTCAGGCATGTTTTCCTATCTGTTTTTCTCCCAACTTCAAGTTAGGATATATACTTTTAAGATTAGCTCTTTTAAAGGAGAAAACTAGCCTCTTAAGCATGGCTTAGGCAAATAAGCATTATTTGTTCCGTAGTGTATTAGCAGATGCTGATGATCATCAGGAATTTTGTTTAGCCAGAAAAGATACGACTAAGCTAGCAACCAAAATTCATCTCTAAGACGGTCACAGCGTGTGCCTGCCTGCGGGTGCGCGCTGCAGCTAGCCTCACTGTGCCTTCAGCACCGCTCCCTGCACGAGAAGCACGAGGCTGGCACGGCCGTGCCTCGGTCTGCTAAACCCACACGCTCTTTTCACAGAGCGGCTTGTCTTTACTACGAGTGTATGCTTTCCATAAATGCTGGTATTTTTAATTTTCTGATTATACCTGCAACTGGTTCATGTTTAGGCTGCTACTCTGTTGTGATACAGAAGCCACGACTGACATTAAGCTTAAACAGTATTTTCATTGTAAGCACCTCTGTTCAGTCCTTATATGTGGAGCTAAGTAACTTGGTGGATAATTTTATTTGACAAACATGGTATGTATGAATTTTCAGTAATATTCCACATGAAAATGTGGCCAAATTAATCAGATATTTAATGCAATGTAGTTGTTACCCTGTGTGACAAATAACATGCCTCTTACGTCAAACCCACAACTCTCTTCAACTCACTCAATGTTCAAAATTACCGAAGACATTTTTTGTGAACAGTTTTTGCTCTCCAGACTCTCTCTTAAGAGTTTGCTTGGGCGATTTCAATTTGTAAGTGAAGCCTGAAAAAGTTTTCCCCGAGCTCTCCGCTTTGTGCTGCCTGTTCTCAATGGCGCAGTCCCCCCGGGCCCTTTCCAACCTCGGGCTCCCCGGGGCTCGGCGGCTGCAGCCCGGCTGGCACGCGGGCGGCTAAACCTCACCGCCCCCCGTCAGTGCCGGGGCCGATGAAAACCAGCTCCAGCAGCCTGGGCCGCCTTTGCATCCCCCAGTTTGTGCAACAAAAATGACGGCCCGCAAAGTTCACCCAGTCCGTGGAACAGCCAGAAGACTGTAAGTATAGTCACAAAACCGTAGCTGCTCTACCACAGATCTGCACAGAGCTCTGTGCATTCAGCCTGGGTGAGGGGGACACTTCGCTGTTCAGGCTGTGTAATGATGGCATTGTGGATAATCCTCTGTCTAAATTCTGCATTTCATTGCAAAGAAGCACCCAACTCCTCAAATTTAATGTTGAGCCAATGTCAATATTCATGCAGAAGAGGTGTAGCTTTATAACAGGATGATTTCAGAAATAACAGCAGATTTCAGAAATAAGTTTGGAAGAATAATATTATACTAATAAAGTGCACTTCATGAAAAAAGTCTACATCTAGTTTTTAGATGCCTCACAGACCCTTAATGTTTTGGTTATTTTCTTGGAGGGAGTTGGTTTTTTTGGTTTTGATAATATTTCACTTACAGGAAGGTGGAAAACCATACGCCAAAATATGCACTTGCACCATGTTTCTTTGAATATATTCCAGGAAATGCCATACTCATGAACTGCTCTGTAATGTAATCCTTCAGACTGGAGCAATTCATAAGATCCTGAGAAGAAAAAAGCTTTTTCAGCAGGTATCGTTAATCAGGAAGTGAGTACATGCCACATTAGCATCCCCCAAGGGTTTCTAATGCTCAACAAGAGTAAGGGCAGTTTGTTGTTTTGCTTAGAGCGTTGTCACAGGACAGACATCCCTACTCGAACTCCATTCTCACATTCTCCAGGGTTCAGACCACAAGCCTTGCTATCTCCGCGCAGAGACCTTCCCTGGCTGTAACCCAGGATGGACTGGAAGGAAAACTCTCTCTTTCCTACTCAGCCCTACAGCCCAAAAGTTCACAGTGTAAGAAGCAATTCACACAAAGAATAAACTGTGAAATGCATTCTTAGAAGTGTTTTATTATCATTTCTTATTTGAGCCTCATGCTGGAGGAAGACATTTCTGTGACACAAAGCCCCTTCTCCCACTAGCAGTGCGAGAGCTCCAGGGACAAGGCTGTAAATTGCTTTCCAAGTCTATTTTAGGAATAGTTTAACAATCGGACAAGGAAAGGTGCTATTCAAATCGAACGGCTAAGCCTTGCGGTATTACGGGTGACGCAGCTAGATCTGCTCTGATAGCAGGCAACGAAGAAGAAAATGCAGAAATCCCAGCGCAAAGCAGCTGAGCAGGGTCCAGCGCCCGCAGGAGTCGCAGGGCGAGGCCCCCCAGAGCCCCCGAGCGTGCAGAAGAGCGGGCGGCTCCAGCCCTCTCCACGGGCCGGCGGCCAGAGCCCCGCAGCGTCACCCCGCGGTGGGCAACGTGCAGCTTAGCCGGGCTCCTGTTGCAACGCGCCGTTGCCCGGTGCACCAAGACGGGCTCCGGATGCCTGTCAGCCTCCAGCAAGACTACCCCCTAGAAAACATTCACCCAGCATCATCCCTTGAAGCCCCAAAAACCCGCAGCTTTGGCAACGTGACAATCCTAAATATCATACTTTCTTTTCATTGCTGAAACAGATTAAATTAAAACAGAATAACGAATCACATCGGGTTTGCACGCGAAGGCAATAACCCTCCAAATGCAGAGGCACGCACCTCTCCAGAGCCTGGCAGACGTCAGCAGGGCGTAACACGGACGCTCAGGCTGCACCATGAAGGCTGGACCCACCCGCAGGGGCCGTGCACACTTCACAGACATTCATACCCCGTTCATCTCAAACTCTTTCTGGCCTCTCCTCTAATAAGAAAATATAAATACACACATAAGTTTAGTACACCTAGATCTGTTTACAGTTAACTGAGAAAGGTTTCTTAGTGTTTCTATTAAGCTAGTTTTGACTGGTATGGTTACTTATTTTCACTTGCAAAAGTAGAAGGTAAACAATTTTCATAGCTCTTTTACCACAGAAATAAAATAAATGCTATCAGGGAATGGCATAGCTTAGCTACACTGACGAGACTAGAGGAACACTAATTTACATGAGCAAAGGATTCAGCCTCCAGCGTCATCTGTGTTTGCAAGCTGAGATGGACACACTGCAATCTTCAAGTGCATCTGCATGGATCTCTCTATCGCATCAAAAACCCACATTTAGAAGTCATAGGCAAATTGCTGCTGCCAGATCCACATGACTAATTAGGAAGGACTGAGCTGCCTGGAGTTTACAGCTCTGCAAACCTTTCAAACCCCCCCCCAAATTAACAAAGCTGTTTTCAACGCAAATCTTTTCTTGTACCTTTAACCCTCTCCCCTTTACCCAATGAGGGCAAGTCAGTGCTCCAAAAATTATCTACTTAAAGGGAAACCTGTACTACTGTTTGGCTAAGGGTCTGTCTATACAGGAGTTATCGGTACAACAACACTGCTGCAGCAGAGCACTAACCCTCGGTAGACATACCGATGGAGCTCCCTGGTGCAAAAGTATCTATTTGCAGTTCCAGTTGACATTGCTTTGAATTCAGTATAATTATTATACTTGCAAAATCATAGGCAGAAATATCCTTCTGCAGACAAATTCTGAGAGAAAGGCTTTTCTACCCTGGAAAAAGACTAGGCAGGTACAAATAACGTATCGTTGGACTTGTTACTGCTCTGGTTATCTGCTGCTTTGTTAACAGCCTGCATGTCAGGCGGTGGGGACTAGTGAATGGGGCACACGTTCAAGACAACTAGTTTCTCTTCTCCCCGCTGGTTTTGACATGTTGAGTGACACTAGATAAGTCACCTGCTCTTCTTGTGATTGAGTTTATTGATGACACCTATGCTTTTTCCTGGCACACCAGTAGAGGAGAAATACCTACGCAGTGTCTAATTGCATCACTTCTAATGCTATTTTTTTTCTTTTCTTTCTTTCCTTTTTTTTTTTTTTTATTTTTAATACTGGATAAAATAAGCCAAGAACATCCATTGCACCAGTACACCACATGCCCATGGTCCCAGCACAGATAAGCCCTCCAGCACAACATATCTGGTACTGACAACTATGATAGCTTTGCACATGCAGGAACAATAGACTCAAAATCAAGATCTACTGTGTGAATCTAACTGGTATAGTTCCCCAGAGACAGGTGAGGAAGAATGAAAGCGTACTTAAATAAACTTCCTTTGAAACCTCAGAGGAAAGAGAAGAGTGTTTTTGTTTTGGCATGCCATTTCACAGCGCCACAGAGACACACAACTGATACCAGCACCTCCTATGTCCTAAAGTAGATCTGAGAAGCACCATCTTGCCCTGCTGGACCAATTAAGATGGACAGTAAGTCAAGTGTCAACAGTATAAATGTCCTTGAAGTCCACTTACTGACAGATCAGTGTTGGTCTAGCCTCAAAAACACCCTGCATATTTGATGCGCCCTGCAGCTGCAGAGAGTGATGGGCTAGGGCAGACACAGCAGCGCCTCCGTGCCACCCACCTGCCTCTGAAATCTCGTCCTGGCCACTGCCAGCCCAGCTCTGCTCCTGCATCCTGCCACAGCAGACTGCCCCAGAGGGTTGCCACAGAAAAACAAAACTCAGGTCAGCAGGGGATGGGGGGAGGGTGGCTCCACAGTTGCTTCTCCACTGCACCGTGGAGGCCACAACCAGCAGCCTTTCAGATTCAGGGGATCATTAATGTCATATAGTAGGGGCTGGACAAGGCCTGGGCTGTCAAACTGACTCCAGACTTTCTTCAGGTGTGGGGGGGACATGCTAAGTTGCAGCATCCTACATTGAGGTCGATTTTGTTTGCTTGCTCAATCCACGAGTGGGAGGTGGAGACAACCTTTTGTCCTGTCTCTCGGTGCCTGCTGGCCCTGTCCCCCCGCACAGAAAGGGTTTAGGAATAAAGAGCCTGCAAAGAGTGCAAAGGCTGGGCAAGAGCCATGGGAACATGAATGGGAGGAAGGCAGTACCCCTTCACACCCAGCCTGCAAATAGGTGGAAACAGCCAAGGCTCCTGCAGTAACAGCCTGAGATGCTGCAGACAAAAAGGCGCTGATGTGCCATCATATCACTCAAGACCCCTGAGCACTCCTTAAAATGTACATTTTTTCCTAACGTGTTGGGTAACAGGAAGCATAAACCATACAAAAAGGAAACGTGGGTTCTTCTCCACCCAGCTGGCACATGCCCCTGTCCAGAGGCTAGGACAGAGAAGCTGCATTCTGCAAAACGCCTGTGAAAACCTGTGAAACTCACTTAAACATGGTCAGAGTGCAAACGTACCTGTTTAGAAAGAATAAAGCATGTGGGAATGTGATAGCACACAGTCCTTTAGGTGTGCTTTACCATTCTTCAGATACAGTATGATCATGTGTTAACTTTCAATTGCCATCGCAGTCTTTCAGGAAGAAAAAAAAAGATTATATTTTTCTAATAACATAGAAAATTTCTGTCCATGATGTTCTTCACAAAGCAGAGGAATCAAAAAACAGGGAACGTCTCAGATAGGAACAGTTTTAATTAAATAAACACTAAGATGGACTCTAGTAAAGATAGCCCTTGCATGCTACCCATCTAACACCTACTCTTGCACACTGACATTTCTGCAGGAAATCCTAGACTCATTGAAAATAATGGGTGTTCCACAACTGACGATCCACTGGTAACAGCTGGAAGCATTACACAAGAAAAAGGGGATTTTGACTTTCATTCAGTAGTCGAGATAACAGCTGGAGTGCTTTCTGCATTATTGGATCTTAGTGTTTTAGCAGAAGAAGTCTTCAGTAGCCTGAAATGCTAAAGATATCTCTCCTAAATATTCACAGCTTAATGAAATATAGCTGACAAATACTGGAAATACTCAGTTTAGCTAATTAGATGAACAATCCACGATCTTTCTGGTACTAAAATGTGCATACATTGATAAACAGAGAAATTTGTGTTTAATATATCAGCTGAGCAATATATTTTAAAAAGAGTGTTCATTATTCTTACAGCAATTAAACGTGACACTCCAGTGCACGTCACGATCTCAGGACTGAGGTAACTGTGGTCAGCTTCAAACCTGTGAAAGTGAAACATAACACACATGCGTTAAGTTAAACAACAGTGCAATTTTTTGAAGAATAATTTTTTAGAGAATAATTTGAGACATGATAATGCACAGTGGGAAAAGAGAAAGTCCTCCGAAGACACGCGAGAAGAAGGACGGCCCAAGGGTCGGAGTGCCTGCCTTCGCTCTAGGCCTGGGTTTAATTTCTGCACTGAGACACGCTCTGTTTCACAGTGGCAAGCTGCTTTCTTTCGCTTGCCCCCATTTCCCACCTGCAAAATAATATGATGGAAAATGCACTAAAGATTCCAGCGTACTTCCATACTACAGTTCTAGGAGTCAGGTAAACATCTGGAAAAGTATCATTATCTGCAGTGAGAACACTGGGGGTTTTGGATTTTTCTCCAATTGGTTTTAAATTTGGCGCTTTCCTATTTTTTAGCCTCTTTCTCAGAATCCCAGCAGGAAGGGGGACAAGCGGCGGCGGCGGCAGGGGGGCACAGAGCTACGTTCTAAGCTCCATTGCTACAAGTGACGGTTCCAGGCAATAAGAAAAGAAAGAAATGAAGGGCATTGTGCACTTTTTAGGCTCAGGTTGTCAGTGAAGTTGCTACGCATGACACTTTTTTGGTACGGGCACCCGTTTCTAGGATACACTTTGGTAAACAACTTTGAAGTCAAAATGAAAAATTACAGCCCGAGTGCTTTTCTCTCTTTCATGCAATGTACCTTCACGACTGTACTAGTCCATTTAAATGGCAAAGCAGCGCCGAATGCAAACAGCCTCCTTCTGCAGGCTGTCTCCACAGTTCAATTACCAGTGCTTTAACCGTGCTAATTAGCATTCCTCAGAGCTAGATCTCTTTGAGTGACAGGTAACCATGGAGAGCCACAATCCTGTAGGTGATCAGCAAGAGTCTGACTTTTCTTTTTAATTAAAAATTAGAAATGCCTTAAACAAAAATAATAATTCACTGATTTATGCTATTATCCTAGGGTTGCCAAGCTGGTGAGAATAACATTAGTGTTGTAAAAATGAAACAATTTTTAAATGAATAGACTAGGGCAATAGAAAGGAGAGCAGGTTTATTATCTGTAACAAGAGAATGTACCCGTAATGACGGTACAAAATAGTAGACACTTCTCCAGAGAGTTGGCATGGAGACCAAAAATAGGACACTTTCCTGAATGTGGGATGGGATTGCCCCAGTTTATTTTAGCTTTTAATAAGATAGATAATTACTAAGTCTGCTGCACAAATGGAAATTTCATAGAGAAATCATTCGGTAAGATTTAACCGTGAATTATACTGAGAGCTAAAATTGCATCTGGTCTGAGTGAGAGTCAGGATTGGAAACCGAACAAGCCAGACAATCAATTAGCAAAAGCTGTTTTCAGTGCAGCTACACCATTTCATGCCAGCTAACGATCTAGGTCTGTTTCCAGAAATGGACTCGGGCAGCAAAAATCTCCTAGTCATAATTTTGAAAACTGCAGTGGGTCCAAATCAGTGTTTACTCATGTTAATCTTAATATTATTCACCAACAGATAACGATGAAATATTTTAGGCTGAGCTTGCCAAAGCTGGGGGGGAGGAAGGAGGGAGAAGAGATATGTGTATATTTGTAATTATGAAATATTTTCCGAGACCAAATCATCTCAACATTGCAAGCCTGCAAACTCATTACTTAACTGCTGATTCTAATGACAATGACTGCACACTAGACATTAAAAGAAAACAAATGACAGAGCACAAGTTATTTGAATAACAATGATCACAATTCAGAAACCTAAACATTGGTTGCAGGTAAAAATCATAGCTGTTAATTGTGAAGCATCAAATACTTATTCCATGAGGTTATTCAAACCTTCCCCATAAAATTTTCTTTTCTATATGCAAAATAACCCACATAGTTAAATCATTATGGTTCTACTACAGATGTATTTACATTTATAGGTATATTTAATATTCATGCTATTAAAGTTAACTCCATATAGGAAAGGGAACTAAAGGTAATTGCATCCATATCAGAGGTTTTATCAGATTAACTAATGCTTTTCCTTCTGAAACCAAAAAGATTAATTTCTACAAATGTGGAAAGGAGGACTTTCCTAAAAATACAAGCAAAATAGTCCAGTTCTGGATAGTTGCCCATCTTACCAATTACAAATGTATAGCACCACTGGCAACCTAACCATCTAATTTTCAGTTCACTTATTAAATATTTTAAGCTTAAACACTGATAACAGAATGTCAATCTATCATTGTCAGGATGGGCAAACAGCTAGCACTCATCATATTTTTAGTAAAATTTACAAGGAGGACAAAAAAAATCAAGTGGAAAAGTATCTCTGTATGGATCTAGTGTTTGCTTTTTTCTTCCATATTTATAAAAATATTGAGCACCAACAGATCTTAACCTTACTGAATGTCCTGAACTTTTTATTTTGGAAGAAGAAATCTTACAAAGCATAAGAATTAAGCAGCTGGCTTTTTGCAGTTAAGAGACTCAGTAACTACCCATTCCTGCAAGGTCTTGCCCAAAGAAGTCATCTCACCAGAGCTAGTAGGACTGAGCTGATGCAGGCTCAGTCTCACCATCCTCCCACATAACTCTTTTTAGTCAAGTTTGACTCTTTGGTAGTTAGCCACACAGGCAGATCTCCAAAGTTTCAGGTAAGCTTCTCCCTACCCTAATTTTCCAAGGAAATAGGAAGCAAGCAGAGCCTCCCTCCCCTGCCCCAACCAGCTCTCCGGCAGCTCGGCGGTGCTGGAGGCACAAGCTGAGCCTCCGGCCACCCTCGACACTCTGCAGAGGTCATAGCACGGGTGCGCTGCGTTCAGCCACTTGCAGGGACCACTCTCAGGGGAGAGACGTGGCTGACACAGGAACGGGCAGGCAAATCCACCACTCTGCAAATTCTCAGCTCGTCTCCAGCCCCGCTGTGACGGCGGCTTAATATTCGCCAGAGATAAAGTCTGCTCGTCTGGAATAACTGTGCTTGTTCTCGTGCTTGGAAAGAAACTCCTTCTTCTATGGATCTGCTAAACTATCACCTCCTTAAAGAGAAAGTGGATTTGAGTGACTTCCCAAAACAAAAATAATAATAAATTTTTTTAAAAAAAACACAAAGACTCCATCAGCAAGTTCCTAATTTAAAGATTAACCAAAAAGTGTGCACAGTTTTGTTTAGAAGCAGTCATCCTCTCAGAGTCAAATGAATTTTCCCAAAACGTGAAGTGTTTTAATTAATAAAATGGAAATTACATCAGCTATATTATTAATGAGCTGTTTTATAGTTTATGTCCTGCTTGCATCTCTCACATAAACAGCTGCACTCTGGCAAGTTTCGGATTTTGACCGTTAGTTATCCTACTCAAAGATCATTCATCAGAATTTCCTCAAGAGCGCTAGCTCCTTCGTGTCTATAAGCTGCTAAAATATAAACATGCTTATATCCTCCTAACAGGATAGAATCTCATCTCCGCAACACCAAACCCCATTTGAAAAATGAAACGAGCTTTCTGCTGCCACTTAGCTAAGGGATGAAGTTCAGAGAATGCAAAGCAGATAAATTCCCCTCAAAATGGCCATCACAATTTCTCATCAAGGTCTCCTTACGTAAGAGCCACAGTGACTTGCCCTGTTACTGTGAGTCTGGAAGGTTTGCTAGCTGTAATCTCTTGAGTTTCTTTTTTTAAAAAATTGACAGTATCTTGATTGCTCTAATCCTTCCTGAAATCAATACAAGGAATCAGATTGCCTTCAGCAGAAATTGTATGACAGCTTAAATGTGCTCCTGTTACTGACTGTGATTGATTTTGGTGGGTATTTCAGTATTACTAAATGTTTATAAAATTCCAGAATTTTATATAAGCTATTATTTCTCCTCTTCCCTGACAGGGACTCCTGGCTATGAAAACTGAGCATGGCATTTTTCTGAAACCACACTCTTCTTTCAACTTTTGCCTCAGTTAGGTGAAAAGCATATCACCTTGATCCAGTCTAGTTTTTCCATTAGTTTACTTGTAGGTAGGTGTTACAAGGTAGCATAAACAGTACTTCCATTTTCTTTCGTTCAAGGGATGCATAACTCTTCCCCAGCCTTTGAGTGCAGAGATGGCTCCCAAACCCAAAGTCTTCACAGGTTATGGTTTAACACACTGCCCTTGTTCCTGCTGCGCTAATCTCATTTTCCTTTCATCATTTCTTAACATTTTGAAATGTTTACAATTTGATACAGCCTATTTTCTGAATCACATTATTGACAGTACTATAAATCTCATGTTTAGAAGTCCCTCTGGAAGACTAAATAATTACACAGTTTCAAGATAAGAAGCAAAATATACTGAAAACAACCAATTACTAAAAAAAAAAAAAAAAAAAAAAAAAAAAAAAAAAAAAGTTGCTTTAGTGAAAAACTGCATGATAAGTTATTTTGTGACTTTCCATTAAATAAGTTTATAACTATAATTTACCAGTGCATTACACAGTGACTATAATTCTAGAGTGAGTTTACCTTTGTGTAATCATACTGGACAGGATTTTGCTCCATCTCTGACGGGTAAGGAATGCCCCAGGATACATGCAGCCAGGACCATGGCTGGAAGCAGGAGGTAACTGCCATGTGCAGGTGATCTCCACCCAGTGGGGCTGGTCTTCACGGCTTCCTACAAGATACTTCGAGATAAAGCAGCAGAGGCTGCTCTAGAATATGCTGGAGATCAGTTTGGCCCTCATAATCCAAAATTTAAAGTACTGTAAACTGCTACCTGTGCCCCATCTCTACAGGCTCTGCATTGAGCCATATAGCAGAACTGTAATACTATTTTTAATGATACTGGCATATTTTGATCAACTTCAGAAGAACTTATCTAATGCATCCTACAATTTGAGGTCAAAATCAGGAATATTATAGGAGATGAACAAAGAATTTACCTTATTTCTGATGCAAATACAGCTTAGAAGGCCGCACATGATGAAGACTACAGTCACACTGCTGTTTTTTCATGTTACATTTGAGGGCAGGTCAGTTCCTGAGCAGTTGTTTTATAAAGATGAGAAATTGAGCACGGATTAATGATCTGCTCTTAGACTCGTCTGTGAACGTATGCATGGGAATAGTGCTATCTTAACTCTGCTGAATTTTGTTTAAATAGACATAGCACGACGGAAGAGAAGGATGCAAGTTAGACATTGAAGAAAACAACATTTGCATTTGTTTTTAATGTAACTTGTTAAAAAAAAAAAAGCTGCTGGCGTTTGAAGAACCCCTTCCCTGTTTGGCTATTTCTTTAAGACTGAACATCATAATGGGAAATTTCAGTGCTATCCAACATACATGCTATTTCTTGACATTCACAGGAACAGAATAGGTATTGGTAACTACTGAAAATGTGTTATGTCTGCCTTTTCACAGCAAAAAGGATGAAACGCACCTGAAAGCCTACAAAGAGCTGCATATGAAGATGCATTTTTTATTGTAAACAAAAACTACTTGCAAACAAAACAGAGTACTGTGTGTTCACATATTGAGTTTTAAAAGTATGCATGCATGTAGCTACATACATGCTTTAAGGATTTCAAATGCACATGGGCTTAATCTAACTTTCAAAGATATTAAAATGCTGTTTGCTACTTATTTCAGTTGGTCATAATTTATTTTCAGGAGAATGGAGCAGAACATATTTCTCTTTTATAAACATTTAATGAAAGGATGTATTGTTTTGTTCTAACCAAAGAAATAGTTGATGAGTGAATAAGAGCATGATCTAAAGCCTATTGAAATCAATGGAAAGATCCTCATTGACTTCTCTAGGCTTTGGATCGAGCCTCAAAAGAGCAGCTATTTCTCTCTGATACAGCAAGGAATCAATTCCCTCTCCCAGCGGTACTCTAAATAATTCAATATTTTGTCTCAGATCATTTCCTAAGAAAAATGATGAGGATGTTGTTTAAGTGGGCGATACCCTGAAGTGACAGAGTTTACAATCCATTCAGCCATGTAAAATCTCATGTGTTGTGCGTGCTGCACAAAGACAGAGCGCATTCAAAGGGCCCCTCAGAAACGGATCAGCGCCTGTCCATTAACGATCAGCAGAACAAAACAGAATCACGTTTCTCCTCTCTTTGGCCAGAAAGAGCTGTTATGAGTTGTGCTAAATCTTGAGGAATGCCTGCACCATGACATTTCTTTGAAGAAGCAAAATTATTTCTCTTTGCAGCAAAATTGCAAGCTCTTTTTTCCCCATTACTTGCATAATCTGTTTTTGATGCACACAGAATGGCAAAAAATGCATTACCGATTGTATCGTCGTTTACCAACACAAAGCAATACTTTCATTATTCTCCAATAGCGCTTTAAAAACAGAAAGAAACAAAGAAAAGACATCTTCTTTCAGAGCTTATTTCACATTTAAAAAAATGAATCATTAAGAAGCAGGCAAACACTACAGTGAGTAACTCTGCACTCTAAACTACAGCAAAACCTTGCTAGTATTTTCTCTCCTGCCATGATCAGGTGATGTTCTGCAAACTAATCCCCTTTCCGCTCACACCGGAGAATCTGCCTCGAGCGGTTCCTGGCTGGGCGCAACGCGAGCTGCAGCGCTGCGCCATCTCCCAGCCACGGAGGCCGACGCGGAGGCGGCCCTGCTCGCGGGCACGCGCTCTGCAGGCCTGCGCTGGCAAAGCACGGGGAGGTGTTCTCCCCATTTGCACAGAAGGGCAGCAATTTGCAATAAGCCTTTTTAAGGGCGGAAAAGAAAATCCCACCTCTCCACTCCCACCAGGCAGCTACCTAGCAACAGTTGACAAATGCGCAGGATGAAATTGGTGCTGAGCTACAGCTCACACGATTATCCCTCTTCCCTATCACTTCTGATTGAGCTGCACCTGTGGGGAACATCTCACCAGTAGCACCTCTGATGAGTGCAGATGTGGCAGTTCTGGCACACACTCTCTTTCTCCCTCTCCCGTTCCCAACATAAAGCACAGCCACAGTCCGGCCTTTCACAATTATCCTTGGAGGAACGTTAATCAGCATCTGTTACAGCACACTCCTATTCTTCCCAAGATCCCTGTCATATCCATATATATGTACTCACACTCTCTTTCACTCCGCATTTCAATCAAGTTGGACCATAGACAGTATTACTCACTTCCAAACAAGTCACTGTACCTCAGGTGCACTTCAGTGCTCGCTCCAAAAGCGTGCCCAAACTTCTCAGAGAAGCCTTGAAATCATCGTGTACAGAGAAAGCTGCCACAAAAGGTCTGGCTCCTGCCATCAGTCCCATCTTAGGAGCAGGAAAGCACACGGGATCTCTGCCACTCTCACTGACGTTTTACTGAGATCCACTGGGTAATTTTACCAAAGCCCTCCTGGCTGCTCTGCTGGGTCATTAGAGTCATTGCCCAAAAGTGACTATGAAACTGTTTTCCCGAGTGGGCAAAACACCCGTCCTCTCAGATTTCAGAATTTGGGGAATTGTGTGGTCTTGGCAAGGTCAGAGACAGGTATCCTCAACATCCAGATCTGGACCTTCATCTGCCATTTGTGTAACCCCAATATATACAGCCTGATATTTTTGTTCATTTAAGTACTTTTGCTTTAGCATTTAGGAAGGTTATGTTTGCTAAACTAAGCGGATACTCAAACAAAAAGACTCTTAATACTTATGAAGTTTCCTTCAATTTTACCAGAAAGGGCTCTTTTGGCTTCTTATGGTATCTGGACATTTAGGAATGAAATTGTTCAGAGATACATGATAATAAACAGATAGTGAAAAACAAGCACTGTCCAAATGTCTAATCTATAAAAAACTTAGATCTAGATGAATGTACTCCAGGACTTTCCATTGTTACTTTTATATTGCGGTCAACTAAATTGGCTATTCTGGAAAAGGCTTTCAAAAATGTAAAAATACATCATTAGTTTTCTATCTTTTCATACAAGTATCTTTCACAAACCTTCCGACTCAGATTCCTCCTTCCAAACCAGTTTTTGATTAAACAACTTGTTACTACCAAGAGAAATACTGTTTTTGACAAATTCAATACTCCTCGGATAAAAACATGAATCAGCTCTTTGATTTGGTGTGTATACCTACCAGGATGACTTAATATCAACATCATTCAGTCATTTGAATTACCATTACTGCTTTGCAAACAGATTCTCAGCCTACAAGCAACAATTTGAATGCCTCATTTTAATTAGCATTCTAAGCTTTTTAAAAAAAAAAAAAAAGACAAAAAAGACCCCTTTCTGCAGAATTTTAATAAGTAAAATGGTAAAGACTAAATATCATGATTAGGAGCTTTTTTCTAGCATGTACCTTATTCTATTTTATACACATGGCATTTTGCCTTTTTGAGTGGAAACTTAGGTGTTAACACAGACCAAATCCAAGCTTCTTGTCCCCTACATGCGCGAGCCAAATCCACTATTCACCCCCTTTCATTCTGCATTTGATTCCACAGCTCGACCGTCACACTGAAAAGGCTACACAAAGCGTTTGCATGTGTCCCAACCGCCCCGTAGATAAGGTACGGGTATCGGCAACATATCCCCTCACCCAGCACCGTTTTAATCTCTTCAAAGACTGGTATAAGACCGTCACAATCCTACAAGTAGAGGGGGGAGAAAGCACTAGTATTACACACATTTAGCCACAAAAGAAATAAGCTAATACAAGAGTCTTTCCCCTTTTTGATGAGCAATTTTACACAGCAATAAACAGAGTAAACTTGTGAGCTGCTATTTATTGCAAGGAAAATAAAAATGCTCAGGTCACACAGAAAACTAGTTTATTGGAAAAGACACTGCTGTCAAATATATAAGCTCCTAACTGACGGAAATAACACAAAAAATATTCAGCATTTTCATCTTTTTCTTTAACCAACCCTGTATTTTTCTACATTTGTTATTAAATACTCCCCCCACTGCTGCTAAAAACTGAGCATGCAGGAGACCCCAAGGCAGCTCTGTCGCTTCTTTTCCATTTCAAGCATCACTATCCGCCTTTCAGAGGCTCCCATACGGATCCCACGTTGTCGGGATTTGTCGGAGCATGTGTACACCAGTTCTGCTGTGCGTTGCACAGAACCGCATTGCAGACTCTTTGATTATGTATTTTCTGTCCCTGCCTAGATAACTTTTCAGAAGCTGACAGAGCCTTTACAGTTTAATTGGTGTGGACACCTTTTGAAGCAATGCCTTGAGGCGCTGAGGGTCATTGTCTACTTTTTCCTGCCTTTCTGCGGCTGCCTCCATTTGGCTACCTTGCAGCCTGTGGTGCTATGGTGGCCCCTGCACTTTTCATTCATGTTTGTACTTGTACTGGGTCCCGTTACAAGGACCCTTGTTAAACGCCCAGCAGGCAGCACTGAATAGGGATTTTGACTATCTGGGATTTGAAGGCCTCCAGCAATAACGAAAAAAGCCCTATAAACACAAAAGTATCCCAGTAGCAGTGGGGCGTTAACATAATCAAGCATTTATGCCACAGGACCTCAGGACCAAGCTCCTGACTGTCAATTTGCCAGCTATTAATCCCTGGTAATTAAGCAGTTTCCCGTGACTTTTCTTTCCTGGGATTCACCAACTATCATTTTCCATATGTCCCTTTTTCCCAGAGTGGCTATACTCCCCTCACACATTCGATAAACTAGGCAGATGGCACCGTGTACGAGGCTCTGAGCAGCCAAAGCCAATTCAAAGCAAAGAAAAAAGTTCAGCATGACATTCCCAAAGCTGCCCAGGGAACCTGGATCCAAAATTCATAGGCTCCCTGGAAATCCCACGGCCTCATGATGGCAATAGTATTTCTCCAGGTTGAGCTCAACAGTGCCTGCGAGCCACATCTAGAAGCTACACAGGCACCAGGGCCGTGAAATAGCTGCTGGTGGTCACAGCCCTAAAGCGGCATTTCTGCAGGAGATGAAGTCAGTCCCCACAGTACCTCAGCACCATCTCGCTCCAGCCTCAAGCAGGAGAAACAGTTTTGGGCTCTGGGAACCACTTTTCACTTTAAAAACAACTTTTAATAGGCTTGCCTTTTTTTTATTATTATTATTAAGTCCCTGAAAATTCCTACTGAAACTGTGAAGGATAGTTCCCTCACTTTATTCACTAAGAGTGAAGTCAGCTTGGGGTGATATCTTAACAAATCTCAACCTCAAACACTATGTTAAGACAGGGACTAAATAAAGGGTACCCAACTAAAACACAGAACAGGATATCAATTAGGTAGGTTAATTCCAAATATGAAAATTTGGCCAGAATGTCAATAGTAGGAATTCTCTCTCAAAAAATCCCTCACCCCCAAAAATGTAGTATAAAACACCACTCAGATTATCTTCTCCAATAGAGCCAACGTCATTCACTGAAAACAAGGTGCAGTAAAACGTACAGATGCCATTACATTCAGCGCAGCTCTTTTATCCTGAGGCTTGGGCTTTGCACTTTCCTTTCCTCTCTTTGCCACATTTTAGAGTTTATTTTGTCATATTCACCCTGAATTCCCATAACTCACCTTCACAGACACCACACAAATGAAGCTTTAACCTCAATATGATGCTATAAAATGCTCTCACTTAAAATATTGCCTAGTTTTTTCCATGTAGGAGATACTTGTTTCAATGTCCTTGATCACACAGACCCCATCACTTCCACTGCAGAAACGAGCAACCAAAGCCCGGCACACGCCTGCTCCTGTACCTGCCGGAAACTGGGAGCTGATGCCAGATCTTTGCTGCCTGGAGCCTCTGAACAGCCCAGGGGAGCATGCTGCAGCCACTCACGCAGACTTCTTCACAGCAAGCTGTGACCATCCTCTTTCCCTGTGTTCCCAACCTGGCCAAGAAAGATGCATCTCTAATCTCTTTATTTGAACCAATGCCATAGCCTATATATTTCCATTACCTCAGATTAACGCGTGATTGTAAGAGCTGCCAAGACTCGGAATAAAAACAACTTTCCACACGTTAACGAAGCTGCATTCAACTGCTATAAAGGCCTTACCTTTCTTACGCTCTAAGAAACCCTCTTCCACCTTTCCGAATATTTTTCCTCTGGCACAGCAAAGGAATCTTTCTGGAAGTACTTCAAACGACCCGAAGAATCACGTAGGCACAGTGGAAGAAAGAGCGGTCCTGGGAAGGCCGGGTTGGCCTGCTTATGAACAGGCACGATAGAGAGTTTCGCAGAAACCGCCCGCCGCGATGACAGGCGCGATGACAGGCACGCTGCCTCCGCGAGCTGAAGGTGAGTAGCGCCAACAGCAGCTTCCAGCCCAGACACGCTTCTCGCAGCTTCCGCCCCTGAGCCGGGAGGAGGCTCCCCGCAGCCGACGCAGGGAAACTGCCATCTGCAGAGCACAGGCTTCCCCCTAACAGCGCCAGCCGCAGCAACGTGCTGCACAGACACGCGAAGGAAGTCCGGCCACCGGCGGAGGGGCCACGATGCCTGGCTAGGTGTCTGCTCCCTTGAAGACAACGGTCACTCTGCAGGTCACCGCGGCTGAGTTAAAAGCACGTTTTGGAGTAGAACATTACTTTTCTTCTATTTTCGTCATCTCTTTCTCACACAAAGGGGATGACAGCTAGTAAATAAGAAGACAGGAAGTTCCTCTAGACTAGCTGCTATCATGCAGCCCAGTTCAAGTTGTTCTTTTCAATAACTCATGTTAAGATTATGACTCTTTTCTCATGGAGGCATTTACAAAGTATAGAACATTACCTATACACACGAAGAACAACCCTATTTGGTCAGACAAAAGGCTGACCTTTCTTTTTCAGTAGGTAGCCTCTGTGCTCTTCTAGTAGCCTTTAGTGAAGTTCCCTTCCATCACTGCACCCGGTCACTTCCCGAACCCATGCGAACTCTTAGTATCTGCCACTAGAAAAAGCCTCATTCCATAATCATGATGCTTATTTAGAGCCACCGCTGTTTTACTAATGAACTGAACAAAACAGCACAAAACACAGGAACTGTTCCCACAAGCAGAACAGTTTTCTCACCTTATATGCTTGTCTTATCATAAAGGGCTATGAAAAAAAAATCAATTCTATTTATGAAATGCATGACACCCTCCTTTTGTAATTTTTTTCCTCAATTGCCTTATATTTTTTCTGAGATGGGAAGAGCATACTGTATTCAAGACCTTCAACACACGTCTCCTGAGTCACTACTCAGGCCCATGTCTCCGCTCCTCCCAGTAGCGTGCGTTAGGCAGGACTTCCAGTGCACTGGAGAAAGAAGCTGCTTTTCATGACCCGAACACAGGCAGGCAAGGAAGGATATCTCTATTCTAATTCACAGCTTCCAAGGACATATTAGATCTAGACATAGTCCACATCTGCCAGGACACACAGGCTTACCAACATCTGCTACTCAGGCTTGTATCCTGGCGGCCAAATAGCCACGCTGATTACCATGCACTTGGAAACCTGCTCATTTTAGGGAGACTGGGACAAAAAAAGCCGAACCAAATATTTCTCTAAATTTACAAAGGGACTTGACTCTTCTCCGGGTTGTACTTTAAATCTGTTTCAGTTGTCTTCCAAGAATTTACTTCTGATTTACAACACACTTAAGATGGAACTGTACATCTGACTCTAGTTATCAAGAGAATAATACTGATCCTGTGGGGAGTCAGAAGGGGAATTAAAAACTAGTAAAAGGAGCAGCCCCAGCTGATTGGACACACTTCAAAATTTTCCTCTGTATCTACATTTGCTCTTTATTAAAACAAAAAATAATAATGCAATGTTTACTTAGAGCATAGGGTAACTGTAAAATTTAATTAATCACTGTAGCTTAGCTTGCTGAGATTTTTAAATAAAAGGCCCTATAAAAATGCAAAGTTTCCTATAAAGAAACCCCCTCAAAATTGCCTAACTTCCTGCTGTTGTATTGTACCTTACAGGACTAATGGCCAGGCACTGGTAAGAGTCCTGATTCAGCAGATTACTTGGAATTAAGTACATGCTTAAGCCAATGTCCCTAAAGCATGTACTGATATGGTTGACTTGGGATCGGCTTAAATAGCTGCCCTGAAGACTGTCTACTTCCTTCTTCCCTCTCCCACAAGGGAGTCCAAATTACTAGAGACTCCTTCCTTCTCACTCTGAGTCCCAAATGCAGCTCTAATCAATCAGACAGGTTTTGAGCCCTTATTAAATAATACCTCACTTCACAAACATCCTTACAGATCTGAATGAGTTGGCTTACTGCATAGTATATTATTGATTATGAATAATAATTGCACCCAGGATTACTGATCTAGAAAAGGAAGACTCTCACACACAAAACAGCAGCTGCCCAGGATTTGCCCCAAGATGCAACGCATACAGGTACATGGCGGTGCAAAACATGAGTGCTGTATTTCAAGTAAGTGTTCCTTTTGTCTCCTGGGTCACTTGGTTTCATCATATGAATGTATACTGTTACAAGCTGATATTCCCCACAGATCTCCTCCCTTCTAAGATATGCTGGAAAACAGCAATACTCTCTTGCTCTAACTTACAGTCTTAAATGAAGATTAGGACATTGGGATGGAATTTCCTCACTCCTTCTCCCCCCCCCCCCCTTAACTCTTCCCATCTCAACAAAAAAGGAAAAAAATTATGGGTTAATTTTTCAGTTTTTCACAAGGAAAAAAGGGGAGAGGATCCTCAGTGATGTACAATAACGTGTGCAGGTCTTCTTGGATCAATTGCCAGCATTGACATTGCCTTCGTCAACTAGCAGTTTTGATGAATAGCACCAAAGAGGGCAATGGTAGCCAGGCAGCATGGGTGACTGCAAGCCCTCTAACCGGCTGATCAATCAGAAGACTCGAGAGAGACACAGAGTGTGGGGCTTGGAGAGGTAAATGTTTTCATCTTTCTCTTTTATGATCACCCTTTCTCCATTTATACAGGACATTTTAGAGACTGAGCTTTGTTACAAACTGTTAGCCCAAGGCAGTGGGATGGGGAAGTGAGATTTTATGGAAAGACAGAACACAGAAGCATGAACGACTGGAACTACAAGTGATGTTAGTGGTTTGTTGTCGAAGGAATTTCTCTTTGGATTGCAGTTCAGACAGCTGCCTTAATGTAGTGGAATGAAAATCAGCACCCAATGTGCCTAGAGACAAACCACAGAACTGTCAAAAAACACTCTTCTTTTTATGTTCCAGAATCTTGAATTTGAAAAGTCCCCATTCACCCACTACACAAGAAAAACCAACCTTGCAATCACAGTACTGTGCTGCAGTATTGTACTACATAAAATAAGACACCTGCCCCAAACAAGCACCAAAGCAGGATATTTCTGTAACAATCCAATTGCTCAGTGCTGCCACACATCATGGTGCTGCAGAGCCTAACTTAAGCAATCCTGTCTTTGATAGTGACCAACAGCCACAAGAGTACCCATCCAGACTGACTAGGTGCAAATCTAGTGTAATTCTTCTGAATTATTATTCCACATTTTCTTCTACACAACAGAGAAGGTTACAGTATTTAATGAGCATATCCATATGTGAGCTATACTTTGATTTGTGAGTGATCAGCTTGTTTACTTACGTTACAGTTTCAGCTCAAGTCTGACAAACTTACTATTCGTTAGTTTCAACGAACATGTGTAACTACAGTCATCGCGGATACAGCCTGCAAAGTGCTTGCAAAGTACACTTGAGCTATGGAAGTAACATGGTGTTTCCCATATGCTTAAACTGCTCATCTGCAGTAGAGCTTGTGCGTGAAGGCTGTGCAACAGCTTCCACCAAGCAGCTCCCACCACAGACACCCAAGCATTCCTTTAGGTGACAACAGGCAGTTTACCAGAGCCAAATTTCTCTGGTCTCTCAACTAGTTACAAGTCTTAACTGTCAAAGTGAGGAAAAGAGCAATGAAACAAATGTCTTTCCCAATATGTGCCTGGGACAGAAGCATGAGAGGCACCCTAAAAACACAGAGAGAAAAAATCCACTCAGTCAGTCCGTACACCTTATCAATATCAGGGCCTGTATTCAGTGAATTTGATTTCTTTGATGATACAACAACATTACTCAAATGCTCTGTTTTAAATGAAGTCTGAGTAGTGGCACAATGCTACAAGGTGCTGCACAGCCTTTGCTTGGTATAATTGCCAGTGGGTCGGGGGGGAACATTCTGCAATTCTGAATTAATTCTGCAGACATATTGCAGTCTCAAGAGTCTCTGTGACTGACCAGAATTACAAATATTATCCAAAATGAAAATCTCTTTCTATATCTCTCTTTGTCCTTTTAATTGTGAGACTGTCAAGTAAATTGTTTTCCAAGCAGAGGCAAACCAAACTGCCTACTGGGAGAACATTGGAATGGAAACAGCCGAAGAACAGAATTCCCAGTTGTAAGGAATTGAGGACTTCAACCAAAGGGAAATGTTTTCCTTATTAAATTAATAAGTTTACAGAATATGAGATCATAGAAGGAAAGGGGAGTTCCCTTGTTAAATATTTACCATTAAATCTCCGCAGGGACTCCCACCATAAGTAATGTCCTGGATGGAATTAAAGAACAAGAGAGAGTTACAGTCAATTGCTTCCGGCACCAGGGTGCCCAGAATGCCTGCAATACATGACAAAAATCCTCACCCGAGAGAGGCCATTAAAGGTAGAAGCATCTTCTCCCTCTGAGCACACCTTTTGTGGGTGCAAGCTCCTCTCCTTTTTCTCCCCTTCATTAATATTTGTTAAAATGACTTCCTTACATATGAAAACTTAAGATCTTAGGATAAGTTTTCAAAGAGAGAAAACTAAATGTTCACATTTAAATACAGGTCTTGATTTTCAAAAGTATAGGTTACTATTAATGGACTTAGGAACAGCGTATTAGTCTCCCTGAAAAAGATTTTGCAAAGCTTTAGTTTCATTTGAACCAGACCAGAAAGACTTCTAGGTCTTTCAAATAGAATGTCTAGGTTCCCTTCCATCTATCAAAAAATAAATACATAAATACATAAACAATCAAATCCTTTTTTACGCTTAGATAGAAAAGCATTTGAAAATTTGTAATTGTAAATCCACAACAGAAAGGGAGTAAGGAAGGGAATAAAGTAAGGGGGTTATTAAACCCTCTTACTAAATGATGGATGCCTGAGCAAGGCTTTGCTAAATCAGAGGTCATCTGACCTGCAAAGTCAAAAGCTAGACAAGGGATTCAGCATGTCCATGAGTATCAAAGGCATACCTTTCCATGCTACTTCAACAACAACAACAGTAATCATCATCTTCCTTGGTTTTCCACACCCACTGGACTGTTTTCCCATCATCTTTCCTAATGTTCAAAAAGCTCATTGGCCTACTTTGTGTTCATTCAGAGGAGAAGCAATGAGAAGAAACCAAGAAAAGATACTGATCAAGACAACAGGGGAGGACCACTAAATTCAACAGCTTGGTCTGACAAACTGCATGCGAGGCCATGGGCAACAGGACGATATTCCAACCGGTATGGGTCACCTAAAGCAAACATTAAGTTTTGTTTATTTCTACAGAAAAAAAAAACTGAAAGGAAGAAAAAGCATCTGAGGAAGTGCACAGAAGAATCCAACAAGAATGACTAATGTTTTGGTTATAGTCACAGGTCGCTCTGGCAACCATGGGAGATTCCAGAAACACTTTCCGCCACAGCTCTTGCAAATAACAAAGCCTAAACTTGTTTGGAATATGTTTAGGTTTCATATAGTTCAGGCACACCTCATTTGTAAATAGTCTGTGTCACTTTTAATAGAAATACTTGTTCTTAAAACAAGTCCAAATAAGGCTGTTAAGAAGAATGGAGTCAAGAAAATAAAGTCTTCACGTAATTCCAGTGGGTTGTGAATTTCTGTGGCCTTCAGCCCCCAAAGCTGCGTCACGAGACGCTCCACAGGCAAGTCCCAGTGTTACAGCACTAGAACAACGGAAGTGGCTGGGAAAGGGGTCTAGGCCTCCATAATGTTTTACGTGCTTCAAGAGTTCCTTAGCAGCCAGTTTTAGATGACCCTGTTTCCATTTTGTCAAATGTTCATTCAACACATGGACACTGACGTGATGTCCCTCGAGCAAAACAAGTATTAAACTTTATCTCTCTGGTAGAAACATTATCTGAAAACAGGAGTTTTCAAGAGTTAAGAAGCTAGTGGGCTCTAACTTTTGCTTTTTCCAGGGATACTTTATCCACACTACACTACACTTTCCTTCACAGTCAGTGGAGAAGTCCTGAATTATTCTGATGGCCCAAAGTATTGTATGTAACGTGAATACAAGAATCAGTGTAGGATTTATTCCATCTCCGTTAAGTTTTTTTTTTTTTTTTTTTTTTCTGGTGCTATCTTACCTACTGAATGGTTAGTAACCATGATTTGACGGGGGGCCAGGTAGAATTTGTCTCTCCGTTAACTAACTAGAAAGCACCAGTGGGAGAAAAGAGGGAGAAAGATTATCATCTTTCTTGTGGTTCTCTTTGTTATTGTGGTGCAGAAAGAAGATGGTCAAAACATTGTATCATAGAAATTATTTCCCACCTTCAACTTTAGTCATCCAACGGCTACCTTTTCTCTTCCAGCTCTTTCACATTTTCAGACCAGGGCAGCCTGTTGATGCCACTTGAGTGGTGCCACGTCAAGTGGACAGAAATTCATACTGAACAGTGCCCATACGCAGAATCACTGTTTGGCCTCCTGGCCCAGAGATCCGACATGCTGGGGATGAGGAAAACAGAGTAACTGCACTCTTTAAAGTTCCTTCTTCCAACTGAGGATGAGGCACACTGAAAAAAACACACTCACTATACTTACTTTATTAGCAAAAGATACTCAGCACTGTCAGTCCTGAAACACTCGGAGTTTCATTTTCAGGAGCCATCTCAAAGTCAACTGCCAGAATTAAGCCTTAGATTTGCAAGGCAAATGAAATGCACAAAAGGACATACATTTATCAATACAACTCAGGAAAGATAAGATGATATAATTGCGTATCAATCATTGTTGAAAGTAAAACAGAAGGTCAAAATAAAAGGATTCCACCTGCTTTTATTTTGAACCCATAGCACAAGGAAAAAGTTAAATCTCAAATAGGTATATACGTTCCTTTGAAAAGCAAAGTCTGTGCCTGAACAAAAGAGAGAGGTTTTTCACTTACCTCCTGTGGTATCAAAGAGCCCATTAAAAAACAATAAAATATTATGAAGCTTTTTCCCTTTGTGAAAAAGTGCAATTAATATCCTTCAGCAGATGATTATTGATTTTTATAAAGCAATTTACAGGCTTCTAAAGTCATGATTATTCAACCCTCTGGGTGCCAGAAAGGAAGAGCTTTCAGAACTAAGAATTGCATGCTCATTTCCACATCAGCATGACCAGAATTTACAGACTTCTGATTTTTTCTTTTTTTTTCCCCCAGGATACTTTTTGCTGTTGTTGATGTTGCCAGTGCTCCACCACAGGATTAACCCTTTTATTCCCTTCCACCTGAGACGGATTTTGTGCGACCTGCTCTTGAAGTATATCGCCTGTCAGATATTCATCCACTGCTCACTGCTGGTGGGTTGGATGCTCAGCAGAGTAGATTTCATGTCAGAAAATCAGCAGCTGCTCATATATCACATTGGTCATTAGTAGAGGATCACTCTGGACCTTTGCCCACAGCGCCTTGCTATGGCAAGAGAAGGGCTATAAAACCCTAGGCCCTGTCAGCTGTTGTCATTTAGGTGAGAATTTATCAGGTCTCAGAGTGCCCTCTGACTGGATTGTTATGAATAATGAATGAAGCTTTATGCCACACTGAGGCATTAATAAGACTGGGATGACTGGGAGAAATTCAGTACAACATCATAGCAGTAACTTTCTGCAAGCAAGCACACAGCTGGTGGGCTCACTGGATTTCGCTCATGTTAGATACTGTGACTAAAGTGAGGAGCTCATTTAATTGTCAAGCAGTAGTACAATGCTTCTGGTTTAGCCTATGGGTGGTATTACTGACCTACCCACGGAAAGCTCTCAAAAGGCTTTTTACCCTCTAACCAAACTAATTCAGCTTCTTAAAAGCTTAGGTAGTGAAAAAAAAACCAAATAAAATGGCAATAAATGTTAAACTTGATATTTATTTTTAATAAATGCTTTACACTCTTACTGTGTTATATTACTGTATCATCAGCAAAAACAAGAACTGCTTGGTTGCTTTCATATAAACATAGTCTCTCCAAATTTTTCTCTTTACTTTTTCCACTTCAATTTGGCAAAGAGTCTCCAGCAAATCCTTGCTAATATTAGGCCAGATCTTAGATTTTTCAAATGGCCTTAAGTAAGGAGGTAGTGAACCAGGTCCCTGCCTTAGCAGCACCAAGGCACCAAGTCTCAGAAACACAACTCTTTTTTTAGACAGAAATATACAATTCATCAAGAATACTTCAACTTACTACTCATGCATGGGCAGCCAGCTTGAGGACTTGGTCTAAGTCTCACACCAAACCCTCAATTAGTTATTTGTACAACAGGGCCACTAATGCACAGCCAAATTATGAACAGACAGAAACTTTATCCTCTCAAAGGGCACATGACATTTTGGCAGGGGCTAGATATAGGAAACGCTCATTTGAAAAGATTCAATTTTCAGCTTATTCACACACATGTAGAAATGGAGAACAGAAAAGCAATACGAACCATAGTGAATGGCAGACTGAAAGCAAAATACCCATATGATGGGCAGCCTTCTCAAACTAGCAAATGGAAACAGGAAAAACAAACTTAAGCCTTTATGGTGTGATCGGAATCTGACAAGCAACCGTGTTAAAGAGGTTTAAAAAGTCACTGCTCTAAAAAGTGACATACATTACTGGATACAACATTACTGTTACAAACTTTTAAATATGGTCATAACATTGCAGCTGCAAAATAAATAAGCAAATTAAGAGGCCTTGACTTGTGCCAACTTTATGCATTCAGAAATTCTGCAGTTTCTGCTTTTTGGCTCTAATTGTCTGGACTTTTGACCCTCAGAAAAGGTTCATTCTCCAATATAATATTAAAGCTCATATTTTCTCGGATTAAGAAGAATGTTTAACGTTACTTAATATTTTAAAATTAAGTAATATTATGATGTTAGCTAACATCTGACCAGGAACAAACTGGATGTGGGGACTGCAGGACAAGTAAGTAGGTTGGACTCCCTGTTCTGCAAAAGGGCAGAAAGACCCCAAACATTATCATTTTAAGAGTTAAAGCATAAAATTAATCTCTTTCATTGTCAATCTTCCCAAGTGTATATTTTCTCCCTCTTCTATTGAAATACTATCAATCTCGTGTAATGCTGCAAGCTGTCTCTCAAGATCTTTTGCTATGCTCAGGTGCCACGACTGTTATGTACAAAATATTTTAAAACTAACCTGAAAGCCAAGAGGATGCAGGAAGATTACCTCTCTCATATCTCCTGAGAACTTTTTGGCACTGGCTATTTTGATTTGTCAATCAGGTTGTCTCCCAACTCCCCCCTTCTCAAGGAAGTAAAACAGAAGTAACACCCTGGCGAAGCCTGCATTTGCCTTTAAGTGTAATGATTAATTTCATACACATACCTATATATAAAATTCAGAGCCAGCCCAGACAGGCAATACAAAGGCTGTGGCCTTTAAAACAAGAAAGCATGGCTTCACTTCCTAATGGCTTGGTTTTGTGTCTCTTTTATTCCATTACTATATCAACTTCTTTATAGAATTTTGTAGTTTCATCTTTACAACCATAAATGAAAGGTCACCACTTGCACAAGACTTGGGGCTTAAGGTATTAAATTAATCCATAAAAGGAATTGTAAATACCAGTTCACCAAAGTATGATTTGTCTTTATTCCTCTTATTGGAGCATCTTGAGCCCAAATAATCTATGCTTCCAGACCCCTGCCAGTTATCACGGAAGGAGCTATATGGGACTTCTGAAATCTCCGTTCTGCATTATTTTTTGGCTTTTCTTCAAAAAGGCAATTATTGCCTAGACTTTCCTTTGCTATTTTCACCTGATCTGTTGGGGACTGAACATCTCCTTGTCCCCATACTCTTCACTTTCAAAGATAATCCTGTCCTGTAAAACAAACATGAAGAAGAAATGAGGACTGGTAGCAGACATTACCATATTTCCACTTCAAGTCATATTACTTTATTGTGCCTTTTCTAAGATACACATAGCAGCAAGTACCTGCAGGAGCAGGAGTGAATTACTACAGTATTTCATATATATGCCCATCTCCTGCTGAAGGGGCTCAGAAAGGTAAATGAACATTATATGAATGACATCAGCCCTTTCACCTAATACATCAGTTGAGTAAGCTAAAATTCTCCAATAAAGAGCCAGCACAGAAATGAGTAAAGTGGTGCAGTCAGAACAAGACTAAAGCCACTGCCTGAGGAACACGTACAATACAGTTCAGAATACACAGCAAAAGCAAATTCCCTCTTTGCCCTGAAGGGCAGAACAAAAAGAAAACTAGATATTTCAGAGATATTAGAAAAGGGTTACTGACAGAGAAATAAAAACAAAAAAAGAAATTAAACTCTTTCAAAGAATACATAAGCAATGTTTCTGCGGACAGCAAATTCTCCTGTAACAAAGGAAGCCTATAAATCTATTATTTGCTGTGATTAATATGGCTCTCTTTCCATATTCTTCTGTTTTTTTAATGAAATGATTAAAGACAAGGATTATAACAATCCCTTTATTTTTAATTCCTATAAATACTGTATGACATTTTATTTCAATTTGTTCAGTGTTAGAAGCCTCTAGCAGTAACAACACTTAGAATAGTATGAAACTCTTAAGCAACATTAGACCTACTGAAAGATTCCTATAGATTTTTTCCATTTATTAGATTTAAAGTATTTATCATCAGTATCGCTGACTGTATGTTTCCTGGTTAAAAATATCTTCACAATTTTATCGCTTTGATCTAGAATGCCTCACATTTGCATCCTGCCACTTTTGTTATGTATAGGAAAATCAAATATGACAGCACAGCCTATGTATTTTTTTTTAACTTGCAGATCTCTTCAAACATCAGTCTTCCTCACAGCGAGTTAAGAGTGTAAATAATCTGTGTGTGCTTTCACGCTAGTGAAGCGAGCACTGAAAAGACATTTAGAACAGACAACCATAGCTAGAAAAAAGAAAAGTGAGTTTTCTCTTATTTTCCATTAATTAATATTTATGATTTTAGATGTTTCCCATAACAGCAGTAAGTTTTATATGTCCAGAGCACTTCCTCTCTAAGAGATTCTTTTTTGCTCAAAAGTGATGTAGTTCTGTCCCAGATGGGCCAGCAGCAAGAGCATGAGCAAAAACAGAGTTCCCAACCCCACTCTTAAAAGTATGATTTATTTATTTATTTATTTTGAAGGAGTCTATGGGAATCTGGGCGTTCCCCTCACTTGAATTTCTGCCTGGGTCACAACCTTGCTCAGGCGAAGCCGTGCTGCTAGCACTGAGGATTGGCACCGTCTTGCCTCAGACTGCAGAGGGCTCTTCCTCCGTTCCCCACCGCCGCCAGCACCAGCAGAGCTTCCCCACGCAAAGTTTGGGGATGGCGGGGGCTGCTCAGCCTGCTTCAGGCACAGTATTCGGGGCCTCCAGGTATCGCAGACCTGCAAAGGCTCTTAAGTGAGGTTTCTCCTGTGAGACACTCAGTAAAGATAATCCGAGATCTCAAGCAGTGCACCCTCCTCCCATTATACCTTCTTCTTCCTCTTTCCGTTCACTAACCCATCCCGCTTCTTTAACATCTCATCTGTACTCCATGACCAGTAACATGCATGTATCTCCTTCCGCCAGCACAGCAGTGAAAGGGCAGGTCCACAGAAGTCCTGAGCGCTACAACGACCTAGCGCAGCGGCTGTTCCACGGGGTCTTCGCGGAGGGGAAACGCATCAGCCGGGGCACCAACGTCACTCGCTGCTTTTCTCAGCTTGCTGAAAGACAAAAAGCTTAAGTGGCACTTTGGATACCAAGCTTTCGGCTAGAGCTTTTTCATAAGCCAGTTTACATATTCATTGAGAAAAGAAAACAAATCAAAAACCCCCACATCCTTCGAACTGTGGCACAGGGCTAAGATAAGCCTGCTTAGGCTGGGCAATAGGAAGCCTCACAACAAAATAAGCCACGCAGTATAAACAAACTAGCTTATGGAACTGTAATAAAAGGTTTGCTTTGACTTGTTCTGTGTTTTTTCAAGTAACATTTCACATTTAAGTTGTCTTGCTGAAAAATAAATTATCTATAACACTTTAAATATGAGAAATCAATAAAACAAATATTTTAAAGACCTCCATTTTTACAGTGGTTAAAAATGATCTGTTGTTAAACTTTTTTTTTTTTTTTTTTTTTTTAAGTCACTGCACTGTGGTAGGTGACTATTAACCATGTAGTTGTTACTGACTAATCATAACATTTGAAGTTGTTGTATTGTTTAAAAAAGGATTACCATAATTTGTTGGAAAATTATATTCAGGAGCAAAATTGTTCTGGGGGCTCAGTCTCCAGGACCATACTGAACCAGATGATTCATGAGGAAAGAAGGGAAGAAAGTGAGTAATTGTGAATAACAGCTAAAAATACAGTTCTGAAGGCACTGAAATGACCCATGAGTTCAGCTGCAGTTTGACTACTGTTTCAGCTGAAAGCAATTAACTCCGAAGAGTTAAAATGTTTTCTTACAACAATCTCCATATTCAAATACACAAACATTATTTTTTCTAAAATAAAGTTCTGTTAAATACAAGATGAAATGTGTCAGAAGCAAAGATGTCATGAAAATTTTCATTTTGTGTTGAACTACAGCTTTCCATTGATATGAAATAAGACTCTAAATACATGCAGAGAAGACTGAAGACCTACTTTTCAGGTTACTCTAAACTTATCCCCCCCCCCAAAAAAAAATCTGCACAGCTTTAGCTCAGAAAGGACCAGGATGTACCTACAGGGAGAAATTCTCTCCCAAGACAGAGACATCAGAAACAATAAGGTCCAGTCAAGTCCTGTTTTGAAGGGGCAGAAAGCACACATGCATTATACATTCTTCTCAGCACGAGATATTCACCCAGGTAGCATCTCACTTTTTTTGTCTGGTGTGACATTGTAATGGAGAAATTCTTACCTTTGAAAAAAGCTCTTACAGCAGCAGAAAACCCCTGCAACAGAGTTCAAGCTCACAGTAAAGCAAGCCTCACACACACCTCATTTATTTGAGCCACTCAAGCTTTCAGAGCATGCCCAGGAGCACCGGTGCCAACGCATGTGGCCACAAATCCACCATCCCTTTGGAAAACAGTTTCCACTTGTGACACGGTGACAGACGCTGAAAACAAAACTTCCCCCACATCTCATCACAGATCACCCAGTACCTTATGGTAGAGTTTAGCAGTTTGTGGTGTACCCATGGGCTAACTTCTCCTTTCGTTAGGATTCTGCAAAGTTGCATGGTTGAGCTTTCTTGATCTCTTCCCTTAATTTGGGGCAAAAGAAATGATAGAGATCAAGTCTAGTAGAGTTTTCCACTTAATATGCCTTTTAAGTTTTTACAGAAGAAAGCACAGTTAGAAATTCTTATCCTAAAAGGACAACATACAAATCCATACAGTTCCAGTACTCCAGAAGAGCTAAAAATCTGGATTGGCTGTATTTTTTGAACATGTAGAGCTTGCTCTGTTTTCTCCTAGAGCTAGAGTGGTTTATTTATTTATTTATTTATTTATTGGGTAAAAAATTTAGTATTTGAAATTTTGGTTAAGCTAAATTTCTGTGAGTTCTACTGCTGGGCACATGTAAGTTTGTATTTTGTATGAAAGCCACAAGCAGTCATACTCACAACTCTCCTTTTGAAATATGAGATTGTCCATGCAGGGAGACAACACTATATTTTTTTAATTTTTAGGCTGCATAATCAAGGAATATTGGTATAATGACCTTTTAAGTGAGCTAATGGACAGATCTGAAATTACAGACCAGTGTCTGTACAGACCAATGTAGCTATCTGGCTTTATTACCAGTAATAATGGGTAGCAACCCATTCATTTTAGAAGTCAAGATGCACACGGTAGTTAGTAAGAGCTTACAGTCAAACAAAATAATAACAATTGAGGAATTTTGATTTTTCTACTTCCTCTCCAGTTCTGCAGCATGTACCACATACCACAGTGATCTTGCAGTATTTAAGACAAGTGACTATTTCCATTTAAAAGCCACGTTTACTTTACTATCACCAAGCACAACACACTGTTTTAACCATGTCAGGCTTATTAATATATATGCCTAATTCCCTACTTCATTTATTCTATTTTGTAAAGTTTAAAATCTTTTTTTCAAGCTTAAAATTTCTTAAAACTTGCATTAGGAGAAACTGGGATAGATAGAAGAACAGGATAGCCTTAACCAGTCGATACATTGTATGTACTAATTCAAGGTTCTGTTCTAGAGAACTTTTTCTTCTAAATTTATTTCCAACTACTTTTGTTTTCCTTGAGGGACCTTTGAAACACTATATTGCTACTTTTCATGTTTTTTATTTGCCCTCTGGAACAATAAAGGCTCAAAGGTTCATAAATATGCATTCTGCAAATGTATTATGCTGACAAAGTGTTGCTCAGATAGCTGCTCTTGCCTTTAGGGAATGAATAAGTTTACAGCATGCTTATACAACAGTGCAAGAGGAAAGAGAGAAAAGGAGAGAAGCTGCGTCAGCGCGTGGGCTGAAAATGGAACAAAAGAGTTATCTTGAACACACAGAGAAAGCAGAGAATGAAGTTAAATAAGACACCACAGCTAGAACTTCAGAATAAGGAGAAGGAGGGGATTTGAAGGTACTACTCACTATTGATGGTTTTGAGGGGGCATTGCAGATTGCTCCCCAGGAAGGCTGCACAGTCAGGATATCAAAAAAATATCAACCTTCGTTTGCTAATTTCAGCAGGCATACACCTCTGTTCCACCCAAGACAGTAGGTTCCTGGCAGGGTTCTTGTTCTTGTTAATCCTCATTCCATCTAATCCCATCTGGGATCTAGCTCTGCTTCATTCATCTCTGCCATGCTTTGCACTGATGCTCATTAATATGTGCACTTTTGGTAGGAAGAAAATGCTCAGTTATTGAAAATACCATTTAAATGCAAACACCAGCATTAGTTAACATGCCAATTCAGGGGCGACAGCAGGTTTCAACAGATAGACAAACCTCAGGACCAGCCAAAGAAGGAGGGTTGGAGAACACGTTTACATCTGAGATAAAAGCTGCTAACCACCCTCCGATTATACACTTAATATCAGGCACTCCTTGAAATTCTGAAAGTTCACATTCAGCATTAGGGGCAGGGGCAGTGTGCAGACACATCAGACAGCAGTATGTCATACCTTGTATCGCACATCCAACAAACCAACCCAGTGACAGGTACATTTCACAGTGATGTTTCCCCACTTCTGAGCAGCCAGTACCAAAAAGATTCAGTTCAACCTACTTCCATCTCCAACTAACTTGGTACAAAGATGCAGATGAAGACATCTTACCTGCCTCTACTCTTCACAGGATAGTGACTTCTGTAAATACGGATATCCTTACTCATGGCCGAACAGACACGTACAAGCACTGTGAGGCTACAGGTGATCTCTCAAATCTACAAACTTAGACCCCTGGGTTTTTGTATGGATGAAATCAGTAAGTGATGAAGTAGCCAATCAGTTGCTAACTTCTTATTTCTTCACAGTCAAACTGTTTGCTAAATGTCTCCTAAGCACGTATATTTACCTTCATTATCTAGACTTGTCTCTGATTCTTTTCTTGGTGAGTATTTGGGGATTATCTGTCATACATGCCGATATACTGCTGCTAAAATAACTTTCTGGCCTGAGACTGTCCTCAGACTAATTTGATCTTTCAAAAGCCTCACACCTTTTCTAGGTCTCTTTACTTCATACTTACACTTTATGATACGTATCTCAGAGCAGGAGTAATATGTAAAGCTTCTCAATATTTATTTCCTATTAATTTTTCCTTTCTTGTCTCCCCTTTTCTTCTCAACTGTGAACAAAAACAATTTCCATCTGAAGATCTAAAGGATGCTCTTATTAGCCCTATAAACAATTACAAATGCTTTCAAAAATAAAATATCAATAGATGAAGAAAGTCACTCCAAATAATCTGTGCTTGGTACATTGTGTTATACCATTGCTCTCAACCAAAAAAGCTCATTAAGTGAAAGCTGAGTTAAAATCACTTTCATTAACTAGCTACCATGAAGGAATATTATATAGTTTCTAACATAGAGCTATTAACTTCACAGAAGATAAGTCTTTTCAAAGGTTATAACCAAACTATGCATCATCAAAACCACCTCAAAGTGTTGTAAAGGAAACTTTTCAAAATACACTTCATGATAACAAACTCTCAGAGTACATACGTCTGTTGTTCAGTGAAGCCGTAAACACTTTTTAGAGCAAGTTTCAGCGTTTGTGAACATAGCATCTTCAAGAGGTCCCCTGATTATCCATGACATTGAAATCCTGAGATGACTCTACTCCAAGAGCTCCCAAGCAGGGGGGAGGCATGATGCCACACAACATCTTCTTTGTCTTTGCAATGTCAGATGAGCACATCTACCTCAAAGTCTGGAAAGGTACCTGTGCTAGACAGAAAGGACTGTAGCGAAAAGGGCTAAAAGGGAGTGGTAAAGACCGAGAGGTTTGCCCTGTGAACAACGATGAAGAGACAGTCAAATAATCACATCTGCTCCACTGCTTTGCATGCTTCCCAAACACTTGAACTGATGCTCTGACTTCCCCCTCACACTCAAAGCTTTCCATGGCAAGCAGCAGGGGTCTAAGAGCCTAAGAAGCTTTGAGCACTGAATGGCTCAAACTCTCTCTGACAAGCATATAAGGTTTGAAACAGAAGTAAATATAATTATTTCACTAGCCCACTCTGTTCCTGTAACACTACAGCAAGCTGACAGTGCTCTGACAGCACTAACTGAACTCCCAACTCCTTGTTCGTATCTTAGGTCAGTATGTTGCTCTTTTTCCACCCACACTTCAGCCCTCCCAATTTTCCTTTACTTAGAGAAACGCTTAAGCTGCTCAAGTCTATATTTTTTGCATATACTTTTTTTTTTAGTTAAAATGATCAAAATTGCAATCTCAAATGTGCATTGTGCTCCTCTACCAATAACTGAAAACATTAGCCCCATATTTTTCAACTTTTTTCAGGCAGTGACTCAGGATTCAATGTAAAATAAACCAATAAACAAAAGCTGACTTGCAGAGCAGAGAACGAAAACAAGATTTTCTTTGCTTAGTTAAGAGTGGAGTAATATCCCTCTGTTTCTCTCAAACTAAGAGATTCACGTGTGAGAACAATAGAGCAGTATGTTTCAGGAGTAACTTGGGGGGAAAAAAGAATTAGAGAAAACCCAGCAAAAATATTAAGCACAGCAGAGTGTTAATCTATTCTTTCAGAGTAAACATCAACACCCATTCAACTAGCAAATTAACTTTTTACCTCCACACCTCTCGTGTAACGTAACCTCAACCGGAGAGGAGCCATTCTGTTGGTAGCATGTCATGTAGATACGCCACAGCCACACACGGCACTTCTATAAGCCGCTGTCAGACGCTCACCCTGAGCGCTGTCTGCAGGCAGTCAACAGCTGAGCATCTCTCCATGATTTCATGCATTTTACTTTTCCTGAAATGGCACTGATTGTATATGGGAGATGAAGTTAAATATTTTGCCACTAGGTTGGTTATACCTACTGCTTGTAAAAAGAAACTTTCCCAGCATAGACCAGGCTAGATTTTACATTGTAACTGTATGCAGTAACTCTTTGATCATCAATCTGGGATGAAGGAGAGGGGATATAATAACCTGACTGTGGCCAGGCTGTTCAGTCTGCAAGCTTTCAATGGAAGAAGAAAGAAGGAGAGTCCTGGAAGGAAAAAGGAAAAAAAAAAAAAAAAAAAAAAAAAAAAAAAAAAAAGAAAGAAAACACACACACACACACTCCTGGGCTATTCAAGGCAGAGACAGGCATACTGTGAGGGCTTCCAACAGAAAGATAGCAGAGCAAGACAAGAAATATACACACACATTCTGCATCTTTCCTATAGATATACTCTAATAAAGCACAATTGACAATTTTTTTAATCTATTATTAGGCTTTTCAAGTGTGTAAGTATTTCTTAATCAAAAGAACAGATTCATACAGCTCTCAACATCAAAGGAGAGCTTTTCCAAAGCTATTACATTATCAAAGTAATATTCTCTGCAGAACCTAAGGTGAACCATTGGAATAATCCTTCCGGGATAGAGATAAAAAAATGCTTCATTCAGTGTTGCCCGAAAGTATCCAAAGCAATCTATCAAAAAGGCCATAAAAACATTAGGCCACACTTACTCAATGCATGTACTCACCACTACCATTATTTTCCTCCATTTTCTCTTTGTCTGCTTAGCTACTAATCTTGCTGTTTGAAAGTTCCTGGTGAACACATGAAAGTAACAGAGCTGATTAACAAGTCACAGGAAGAAATGACCTCTGATGTGCTTCAAATCCATAAACCTTTTATGTAGGTGAACTGCATTACGAAAGAGTGTCAAGGCAAAAATAGCAGTATTGTAATAGCACTGAGGTGAGACTGCCTGATAATAGCAATCCCTTTCACATGACCTTAACAGATTTTCAGTATGTCAGTTATTAGAGACCTGTCTCTTATCTGTGCATTTAATAGTAAACTATCGTTAACTAAACAGTTGAATTTTATAATCCATTTCAATAATGGAGTTTAGTAAACAAAATATCCACTTAATTGCATGCACTGTACAATGCACAGACTTCTCCACTCACCTATATGACTGAAACACTATTTGCAGAATAGATGAACAGTTTTTAACAGTCATGGTTAACTAGGACTAAGCAAAAGGAGAGGAAGAAGGCAGAGTGAGAAAAGGTAAAGACAAACAGCAAAAGCAGTTCCATCTGACAACAGTAGTTAACTTGCTCCTTGAACTTCACATCTGGTAACATTTTCATCTTCTGCAAACTTGTAAAATGTTATAATATTTCAGACAGTAAGAGTTCATTTCCAGAAGAAACTTTAACAGTACAAAGAGACCACAAAATTCATTTATTACTGGGCCATAAGGTTTTCCAATCCTTAACGTGTAGCCTCCTTCAAGAACACCTTAGAACTTCTCCATTTATTTACAATTCTTTGAGAGTACTTTTAGCATTCATTTTCAACAGGGTTAATATGCCTATATAGAAAGGTTGTGTCTTACACATCCTCATTATATGGATAAATCTGGCCAGCTGTTAGGCAGATACAGACAACAGATGATGAAAAACCTCTTCTCCATTCCCCCTTGTGTGCAAGCCTGCTTCCAAAACACATCTAAAAGTAACATCCCCACAGGAACCTGCAGGATTTGCTAGAGCTCTGGTTCCCACCTTTAATTCCAAAAAGGCCGTGCTGACAGGCTGTAGAGGGGCAGGGACAGCCAAATTACTACACCCTTGAAGGGAGCACCGCACCGCAGCATGTACACTATTCTGTACTCTATACAAGTGGCTGGTGTGGGATGCTCTGCATTGCCTTCAAAGCAGAGCCCAAGAAAGCAAAACTAGTTAGAGAATATCACGTGCTTATTTATTCTTCAGCTAAAAGAACAACAGCTATATTGTAAATTGAACTCCAAGTTAAATGAAACCAGCAAAGATTTATGGTTTGATATTAAACAAGCTTTAAATCAACTCACAACTCTGCAAGCAGCTTTAAGAGTCACTCAGCCCCAAAGACCCAACATATCACAGGGTGTGTTGTGGAAACTGTAACCAAGTTTCACTTAAAAATAAATAAATAAATCCCTTTAAAATTATTACTCTCTCTTACATATATGAAGTGTTGCATGATGGCTGTCCCAAATACATGGGTCAAAAATCAAGCAATCTCTGTGAAATCATTGTAAACACAGCAGTTGTTTATGCTTATGCACTTTACACATAGGGTAGTCCATAACACTAGAGATCACCACTTACACCTGTACTAACTTCAACGGTTTGTTATTTGCACTACAGAGAACAAGCAAAAATATTAAGAGACATGAAGCCACACTTGCAGCAATATATTGCAGGTAACATGTTTCATGTAGAGTAGTTGCTTACAATACCTCCACTATGGTGTAGATAAAATAGCAAAAGAAACTGAACAGCTCTGGGGACAAGATGCAAGAAGGCAGTTACAGGAAAAGACTTCTATTTCATGGAAAATGTCATTTTTTTTCTGCTGCATATGAGACAGTCATGTATTCTCTCATTTCCTCTGCTTCACTTGTCTGTAAGATGACAAGTAATGCCCAACTACTTTGGCATATCATATTGCATTGTGTCATTCCACCACCTGCCAATACCAGCGGCCCATCAAGCCTCAGAAATCAAAAGCAGCAATTCGCTAGAAATAGGAAAAAAATACAGGTTTTATCCAAAAATAGAAACATTCATTTTTATATTAGTAAACAGACCACAAAATATTGATCCACAAAAGAAAGCAGGCAAGTGTATTGATCTTACAGGCAGATTCAAGGATTTAAAGCCATTTTAATATCTGTGTATTGATACAAACAACAGCTTCACAGAAGATGACATCTATTTCAAAGAAATATGATTCTGCAAAACACTACTGCTCTTATTATTTTCCTTACAAGCTCACAGATCATGTGATACAAGAAGAGCTAAAGAGGAAACTGGAAATGTTAATACATAAAGTGTTAGGGAAATATAACCAAACATGCAGTTATCTTTGCTGGCAACACTAAGAAGAAATGCCCTGAACAAAGTCACTCCTTGATTCCTCATTTGTTCCTTAAATTTTATGTTGAATCAAAGAAAAATATATACATTATACAGTCACAGAACTATCCTTCATTTTTATTCAGTCCACACCTATCAACAAAGTTATCAATGTTTCCTCATGCAGTCATGTTAGTTTGATTCTTCACTCAAATCTCTTTTATAAGTATTTTAAACAAAAATCCCCTCCAGACTATTATAACACTTTTGTAATATGACCTCTATTTAAAAATATTTTCAAATGAGGTAAGTACCTGTTTCCTATTTATGTCCTGTAGCACAACAAAAATAATTCCGACATACCTCCACCAGCACACAGTCATTGTCGGGTACATGTAAGTTATTTTAAGGGAGTAAGAGATCTCCAAGGACATTTTCATGGATTAAATGTCAGGAATGAAATATTGCATTTCAGCTTAGCTAGGATCTTAAACAATGAACAGAAAGACAATTATTGAGAAGTCTGAAAAATGCAATTGATTTTACCACAATTCCAATGCTGAGACACTTTAGTCAATGGAGCATAAGGAATTTATATTTTAAATTATCATTACTGAAAATTATGAATATATGAAGAGTTGTAACACTGACTAGACTTTAAAATTTATGAAAGAGTTGCATAATTTCCAGTTTAAAAGAGAATTTTGTTCTCAATCTGCATTTTAAGCACAAAATTCTACATTTTTTGTGGAAGTAAACAATCATAAATATGTTTTTATTGTGGTAGCTTCATGACCCTATACAAAGGCAGAGATTAGAAATGAGTAGCAATTAAGGTGTCCAAGTTTCAACAAGAGCTCCACAGAGTTGGCAGAACTTACACATTTACACGTACAGACACACCACTTAGTACAATGGGATTCTGATAACAATTACAGCATTTGGATACTACTGTAATAATAAAGTCTTAATATGTCTAATTTATTCTTTTTTTTTTAACCAAAAGGAAACATAAATCATTAATTGCAAAAGGTATGCAACATTCTTATAGCACACAATATTAGAACGCTTTAAGTTGTTCTTATAAAAGCTTGCAGAAGTTTGAAAGCTACCAAAGCTGTTTAAAGAGGACATTCAAGCAAAGACAAGAATGGGGCATCTATAGAAAGCAGTATGCTCATTTCACATGATTGTCATCTCCTTCTGTCCACAGGAGACCACTGCCATCAACTTGAGCATTCACAGAGAAGGAAAAGAAAGCCATTTTCAGACTAAACACAATTTTACAAACAGATTCAGTATCATAAATGTGTTCTTAAATTTTGCCTTTTTAATAAAATAAAAGTATTACAGTTCAAAATAATCATCATTCTTTTCTATTGTAACAGTTTTAAAAGTTGAGAGCTCTCCAAATACTCCATTGGTGCATTTGCATGAGGTAGTCTTGAATTTGAGTCGCGCAGAAAGACCAATATTATAGCAAGAGAATACTAAAGAAAGATAAGGGTCAACTACCCGATCTTTTGCCCCCATCGGATGGGGATCTGATTTCCAGGGCTACTAGCTGGAGTTGACGCTTCAAATTGAACTGTCCACTGCTTCTAAAAACTCCAGGTAAGTGGGTCATTTCTTCCAACTGGTTATCCCCAGAGAAAAGTAAGAGCTGAGGGAGAAAATACTGCAGGCCAGTACCCCGTGCTAGCTGCCGGATCAATAGCCAGTGTCAGTAGGGTTCTCTTTAATGATGCTCAAACCAGCGTCAACCTTGCTAACAGCCACAGTTACCACCTATACCCACACACAGGAAACAGGTTACTGGAAAGACCAAATAATTGCCTCATTTTGCAGCATGAGGAATTTTTAAAGGTGTAAGCCTTTCATTTTATGTGCATAGGATCAGCTCTTAGATTTTAAGAAAGAAAACACGTTCACGTTCATAACAGAGTGTAACGTGACAATCAGAGACAGCTACTAGCAAGTCCATCTGTGGGACTGCAGATCAATTTACAGCATTTCTTTATACAGAAGCATGCATTATTTTGTAAGCTTTGCTACAGTGTGCAAGAGTATTATGTATATAAAATACATAAACTCATGTATGGGATTTATATATATATACATATATATATATACATATATATATATATATATATATATATATATATAATTTTAAGGCAAAAAGTGTTTGTCAAACTGACAAAGAAAAATCTAACATTGAACTTCCTATTCATACATAAACCTGTGTAGAGTTCAAAGACAAGCCACAAAACCAGTTACTTCTTTACCAGGTGCGGAATCAAAGGCATTTCAAATGAACTGATTTGAAAAAAATCCAGTAAGTATGTCTTTCTTTATATTTGGGACAGCTTTTATACTTCCTAAATGATATGATGGTATTAAGACTGGGACAAATTAGTATAGTTCTGTGAATTAGCACTGTTCCAGTAAAGCTGATAGTCACTGATTAACACATGTAAATGTTCTCTCCCCATCTTCTTCTGTAAACAAACAAGCAAGACCCTTAAAAAATAACAACCAACAAGCAACAAAAACATAGCACAGGAAAACACAAAAACAAGAGAAGACCTCCCCTCATCCTATTTCTGTTATTGTATGCTGGCCAAGTTGTTAACTCATCTCCACATCCATATAAGCTCAGGAGCAAAACATAACTAAATTAGGGAAACACAATGACTGAACACAGTTCTGTTGAGTACTTTTTAAGTTATTCTTTCTGCAAGTGACCTAGAAAAAAACTTCTATTTGAGCAAAGATTTTTCCAGGTATTTTTCAGTCAATATGCATTTAGCCCCCAAACACGTGTTACAGAATTCCCAGCTTAAGGACAAGAAGCCTTTTCTTTGAATTGTAAACTGTTTTCAGCCTTGTGTAGTTGTAGAGACACAGATTTCCAAAGTCTACCACACAGGCTACAGAATTACACAGGCTTTCCACACTGATGTTTTATGACTCCTTTCCCTCAGTAGGCCCACTAAACCTTTTAAGGCAGTCCTCAAAAAGTTGTCTATGTCTGTCTAGTAGAGCTTCTGCCTGGAGGAATCCTCGTCCAGCTGCAGGAGGAACCATTACAACTGTTCAGACTGTAACCAACCAAGAAGTCCTTCTTTTCAGGAGTTGAAATAAATGCAACTATACTGGGCTCCTCCTACACTTCTGAAAACAAACGTTGAATTCAGTTTCCTCTTTTCCAGTGAAGAGGAGTACAACAGGAAGAACCGTAATCATTGTATCAGGTCACAGTATGGAGAAATTACAACTTTAAGATAATTATGTGCGTCAGAAACAAAGACAACAAAAAGCATTATTGATAAGAATGCATAATGAATCCTTCAAAATTAAGTTACCTTAAAAGGTTTTCATCATCATCAGTAAAAGCTCTGAACCATCTACTCCTTTCTTTCCTATTTTTGATTTATGAGTTATATTAAGTCATCAGAAATGAATCAGAATCAGAAGAAATTTTACCATGGTAGACTTGATGTACATAAGAGATTTGTGTTTATACAGCACCTACTAATTTTCCTCTTTCTCAATTACATGCCTATTGCTCCCTAACAAAAAGCACAAAACCCCCCAAATTTCTGGATATCCCATGCAAGCTACCTCAAAACATCTCCACCAGGGCTCCACAAAGTCCAAGGTACTGACCTACACTGCTGGAGCTAGGAAGCAACACAACTGAGCAGCACATATTAATCCTACGTCCTATTAATTCAGTGCTTGCTGGAAGCTAACGCTGCATGAGACAGCTCATTCTCTGGGTCCTCTCCATCACTTCAGCTATACAAATGGGGAACAAGGCAGACAAAAGGATCCCAGCCACCAAAAAACTCAGACAGCTAGCATATCTGACCATCAGTTCTACAGAAACACATGCCCTGCAAAAGCTCTAGTAAAAAACAGAACAATTTACAAAAGCAATACACAGCTAGCAAAAAAAAATTTAAAAAATAAAAAACACAAAGAAAGACTAATATTTTTTAAATGATATTTTTGTAAGGTGAAAAAATTATTCTGGGGTTCAGAAAACTGCCTCATAAGATTGAATTCCTATCAAGCTCTCAATCTTTGAGTCATATTTTTAATTTGCTTCCAAGAAGTTTATGGTTAGGAATTTTGAACTTGTTTCTTGTTTAACATACGGGAAAATTTACCCAAACAAATGGTTACTCTGAAAGTTGCCCCCCCCCCCAATACCAAAAATTAAAAAAAAAAAGAGAGAGAGAGAGAGAGGAAAAAAAGAGAAGTTTCCTTTCAAATCCCAGTTTTGATAGAACTTTCTAGTCCACTTTCCACTAGCGCATGAGATTTAAAAATAGAGTTCCTACACTCATCAGCTATTCAAGCTCATGCTGGCTTCCCCCCACCCCCTGTGGTGGTAAGCTGCCTTCTTTGAGGGATGCTCCAGAAGACAGAAACGTAAAGTTACTTTCAAGATCTTGACTCCCCTGATTCATCAACGCGGGCAGAGCTGTATTCTGCCAGAAAATGTCTAGTAGATTAGAAGGCAATCACTGAGAACCTCCACATCTTTTTAAATCAAGTTTTACTGCCAAAATTTTATTTTACACACAAGTAGTAAATGAATATAGTGTACATGTCAAACAAAATACAGAACTACATGAATATATGCATGTCTTTAACAATTGCTTCAGAAAATAAAACATCCTAAAGTTCTTTGTTTATTTCAATAGTTGACTTACCTTTTTTATAAGCAAAGAATATTTGAGGAGTGGCAGGAAAACAAGAAACAATGGTCATAATCTGAAATTGAGGAGGTTCTGATGAAACACAGGAGAAAAAAAATCTGCTATGAGAATGGCTAAGCATCAGAACAGGTTGTCCAGAAAAGCAATCTCTATCTTTGCAGGTTTTCAAGACCCAATTGGTAGAACCCCAAAGCCTCTTTGTCTGAATTCAATATTGACCCTGTCTGAACACATGGTTGGATTAGAGACCTCCTCAAGGTCCCTTCCAACCTGAATGATTCCATGAATTAAACAATCAGCAGCCAAATACAAGTAAATCAACCAGACTTTCCCTTCTGTCCCTTCTCCCAAATCTTATATTGGAAAATGCAATACTCTTTAATGATCATCTTTATAATGGTGCTGCATTACTGAAAACAATTAAGTGCACAGAATAGTATCAATGCTGTACATTTAAAGTCAAATCAAGAGCTTCTGCATAGTCCAACTTTCCCCTTGTTCAGCAATCATACATTTTTAATACCAAATGTGTAATGAGTAATAAATAAGTAATGGTACCAAAGATCTTTCTAGCCACTTTTTAAACAGATTTCCTATTCACACTGAGAAAAGGCATCACATGAGCACAGAATAGTGTCAAGATACTACTTATTTTCCAAGTTTCTATTAGCCCTGGTTGGGCTATGCCCTCAGCAGATGCCCCAAGGAAGGCACAGAATAAACATCTAGAAGGCGGAGAGGAAGCAGGGACTCCCAAAACACCTCTACACTATCTGGGGGACCCTGTCTGTCCAATTTGAGGCCTCTTTCTGTTACTAGGATGTAAACAAGAAACAAGTGAAACTATCAGGAAGAACGTAACTTACCTAATTTCTTTTTATTCCCTATTAAAAAAAAAAAAAAAAAAAAAAAAAAAAAACTACTAGACAAAAGTGGAAGGCCTTCATACATCATTAAGGCAGTTATGGAAGAACAAAATCAACGTTGGTAGGACACTATACAAACTGACTACAGAGAATAAAAGTAAACTTTGAAAACATTTTTAAAAGATTTTGCTTTGTTTTAACAGGCAACTGATACTCTAAAAGGAGGAGTTATTCTGAGGCAAATAAATAGTTATTAAATGTGTGTATATATACACAAACACACACACACTGAATTTGACATTCAGGTTATTATCCTACAGACCAAAACCCCAAACTTCTTAGCTTCTTAGAAAATTAACAGTACATCCTGTGCTTCTCAATCTCAATAGACCTTAAATACATAAAGAATGAGTAGTCAGAGGGCAGATAATCTGATCAACAGTGAGTCTGTTCAAACATATAATTTAAGTCTGAAAGTCTGTTACAACTGGAAAGGCAAACAGCACATCTGGATAGAAAATAATGCAGCACACTGTGAGCTTATCCAATTCAGCTTCAATTTAGGGCTGTAAGGATGTAGTATAGCACAGAGCTTAATTCTAGACCTACAGGACAAATAAACATTTGGTTCTTCCTAAGCAAGTACACAAGCTGTCTGCTTTCTAGCTGGCTTAACTGTATCTACACTATCTTGCAGTGTAATATAGTATATCTTCAGTTAAACAAGACAGGACAGCAAGTAAGAGAAATAGGTCTAACTGCTGGACAGTTAAAGAGCAGCACCGTGCTGAGCACTCACTTTAGATCTAGCCCGTGAAGCTCTTAAGTACATCCTTAACTGTAAGCAGAGGTAAACAAAACTGAACACGGCAAATATATAAAGAAATGAAGGGCAAGAATGTTGTATCTGAAGCTGTAGGAAACAGAAAATCAAGGAGCAACTGAAGGAATTTTGATTTAAAATACTTGGTGGAATAAGAGCTACTACAGCTCTGTAGTCCTAAAATAACATCAAATTGGTGGGACTGAATGTCTTAAACAAAAAAATTAGTAACTGAGTGGAGTTCATTCTTCAGAGCCTGAAACAGTTAAATCCCCAAGACTGTACTTTAGTCCTATCAATTTGGATACCTTGAAGGAAGGAAAGAAGTCAAAATGACACAGAGGTTAAAGTAGTCAAGATAAAAGATAAGAAAGAACATGCATAGTGAAGAGGAGTGGAATTTGTTATTACTTAAGGAAAAAAAAAAGCTCACACTGAGACATTCAGTAGGCAGCTGCAGGAAAGTGTCCAAAATAGAAAGGCTGTAGCCCTCGAACATACAGAGGCAAGTAAAATTGTCAGGTATGTTAGAAAAAAATTAAAGGAAGTTAGAAATAAAAATCAGATCTCTGAATCAACAGGTCTAATAAGACTATAGCTAGATTCCCAAGAAATATCTGGAGATGGGACTGTGGGGGAATCAAATCCGGGAAGGAAGTACCAGACTTTCGTGACAGGAAAGTGAAGGAAAGTGAAGGAAATGAAGAAAGACAGAACACTATATTAAAAGAATTGAAAAAGGAAGTAGTAATTCAGGAAAGGAGGAGTGACAGATACCCCAAAGATACAGAAATAAAGTAGGCAAACTAATACTTAAGAGGTAGAGAGGCCTACTTCAGAAATCCACACTGAGAAAGTAGAACAAAAATTTTTAAGTAGAAAGAAAGATCTTGTCATGTAACATTAGGTTTCATTTAAAGATAACTTCAAGTAAAGAATGGGTGGAGAACTAAAATGAAAGGCAAACCCAGAAGCAAGCTCAACAAGAAAAAACAAATGGGATAAAAGTGGTTTAAAAATCTGGAGGGAGAATTAAAACAGGTAAGGCATAGCTGACCCAAAGCTGCATTGCACTGACGTATTCTTCAAGAGTTATTCAGAAAGGCAGGAATGAGAATTCCAGAACTACAGGGAAAAAAAAAAAAAGGTCTGAGGAGAGAATGGAGACAGGGCAGTTCAAGAAGTGACCAAAGAAACCACATACAGAGAAGAGGATAGAGATGAAAATAAAGACCAGGAAGTCAGAAGAAGTGAGGCCAATGAAGGAAGAAGGCAGCTGAGAAGAGTAAAGGAGTCAGAAAGGTTAATAGACTGGAGATCCCAAAAGGAGTGAGTGACAGGATGGAGGAGAGAGAAAGACAGATATGCTGAAAGAGAGCAGGCAGTGATCAGAGAGAAGGAATTTAGAAATGAGAGATAATAAAGAGAACAGTATTTAGTAAAGACAAGGTCATGGAAGTGACTGAGGCAGCAAGAAAGTCTGTCTAAAGCTAGAAATCAAAGACGGTGGTTGGAGAGTGAAGGACAACAGAACTGAGTAGCTATCAGAACAAGAAAACAGGGTTACTCGTGATGAACAGAATTTGAGAAGGTAGAAATGTGCAGAGTTTAACAAAGTCCTGAAGAAAGAAACAGTAGTCAGAAATACAAACTAATGGTCATTAGGAAAAGGCCATGTGAAGGAAAACCAGACAGAGGACTGCAAAGCAGGAGAACTGTGGAATAGACATCAGAAGGATGAAGAAGCACAGGCAACAGAACACAGGAATGATAGGTGTACAATAGTGAATATGAAAGGAAAGCAATTAAATAAAAAAGGTTCATGAAAATGTATAACGTTTGAAAAAAAATCCATGACTCAATGATATTTGGAAACAGAAGTAACAAATCATTGGGCATGGCCAATACCTGTATTTTCCACATCCTTGAAGTTGCTACTTTTACTGGATGACCTTGGCAGAAAGGTTTAGTTATTCATCCAGCCCAACCCACAGATCAAAACATCAACACTCACTTACTAGATGATCTAGGGGGACTGGAAAAAGCTTTGGACTGTTATAACAGAAAAGCTAGTGATTTGTACTCTGTTGTCCAGCACATTTACTTCCCAACTATATTAATTAATTAAAAATCTTTCCATGAATCAAGACCTAAAGGTCTTCACTGACTCTTCCTCACATCAGTCTCTAGCTCCTACAGCCATAAGTATCCACCACAGCACTCACCGCCAGCATCTGCATGCAGCCCATCTTGCTATGCAACAGCTAAGACAAACTGGGAGGATGGGTTGTTAAAAGAAACATCACTGCAGTTTTGGATCCTGTTCAGAGATACCCAAGAACCACTGGTGTAACAAGTCTGTCTTCTCTGTTTCCAAGCCTCTGTCAAGAATTTCACTCTTTATACCTTTCTTAATCATGAGCATGAATAAAACACCAGCCTTCGCCAACACTTCTAATACTGCTCTTCATCTTTCTGTGTATTGGCATGTTTTTAAAGTTTTTGCTCGTTACAAAAATAACACATACTTCTACTGCTTGCTCATAAAGTTGGTAGCTGGATCATCAGAATATACAGAAGAGGAAAAAATGCATTAGTCTGTGCTACTAAAACAGTAAAAGGCAAAAAGTCTAAGAAGTGAGCTGAGCAGAGTTCTTTATATATACACTCTATCAATTCTTATTTATTCACTACACATGAATAAAACAGGTTCACTAAGAATTACTAGAATTGCATAAAAAGCACAAGGTCACAAGTTCAGAGGACTTGGGCAGTAATGGGAAGGGGGTAGTTTTTATTATTATTATTTTTATGCTTTTCAGATTACTTTCATACTGTTTGAAAATAACTAGATTCTGGTTTTTAAATATTAGATACAAAAACTCTTGTGTTAACTGTTAACACATTTAACATAGCCTTTTTAAGATGTAATTTTTGATATATAGTATGAAAAAGTTTTTTTAAATGTACTTTCTTTTGTGACAGGCAATAAAACTCACCTATATTCAACTAATGGAAGCAGTAAACTGTCCACAAGATAGGTAGCATCTATTGTAACACACAGATCTGTAATAAGAAAAGTTTGAGAAAATATCATAGAAGCACTATCATTTTTACATTATATTTAATATCTGTACATTTTATTTCTATTAGGCTATTGCACAGCAGGGGAACCTTCAAGACTCAAGACAAAGGTTTTAGGCAATGTCATTCAAAGCACAAAGTTCATTATTTCATGAAGCAAGTTAACACTGTAACACTACTGAAATAAAGAGAAGCTGGTCAGACATTTAGGTTAGAAATGTAACATTCGTTTTAAAGAAAATAAACATGTAATGCCATAAGCTTAAAATAAATAGTGCCAAATGCTATCATCAACATATGAAAATCCAAATGGTGTTTTGTTAAAGAAAATATTTTATAAAATTATAGCAGAAATGGAAGTGTTATAACAGACATTATCATTTTCATATGTTACTAGGTAATTTGAGGGATAGATTTTACAATCCGCAGTTACATAAGTAGTTCTCTTAACCCTTACGTGGTACTCAATTACCAGGGCCAACACCAAAGTCATCTGTATCACTCAGAGTGGTTTTAAAATAGGAACAATCACTGCTTTAACTCAGCAAAAGATTAATCTTCAATATTAAAAAAAAAAAAAAAAAAACCCAGCACTGAGGTAAGTACATTGTTTGCTAACTCGTAACTCACCACGATGTCTACTCAAATTGCCCTTCCAAGAAGGGGGGTGGGGAGGGCCTATTCTTGATTTCTTCCAGAAAAAGAATGATAATACTTGATACATAAAGTGAGATGCAAACAATCTAGTTATTTGGGTTTTTCTCAGTGATTTTTTAAATATTCTGCTCCATTTCAGGAAAGAATAGCTTGAATACATGTGTATATTAACAGCTAATCCTGGAAGTCAAGCAAGTACTGCACTGGTGTCTTTTCCAATAAAAACCACTTCACATTATATGAACTATTACTAAAGAACATTACTGTCATTTTTTTTAAAATCAACGGTTGAAAAATGAATTTAAAAGAAGTTGCTAGACAAAAACCAAGGGATTAATCATGCCAAGTCTCTAAAATACTTCATTCCCATAAGTTGCCCTACTGAAGTCCTCAAAGAATAAATTCAGTATATACAGCAGCCAGAGGAAAAACTAATGATTCATTCTACAAAATTTTGAAACAAAAATACAAAAAAAAAAAAAACCCAAAAACAAAAAAAGGAGGAGAATCTGGTATATTCACTATTTTAGAATTTCTGTATTTCGCCAAGCAGAATTTCCTTACTTTTTATTAATAAAAAAAGACTAAGCTTGAAATTTGTCCATAAAACCCACAGTTGGATTTTTATTTTTTGAGCATTATGTCAAATCAAAAGAATTGGTCTAAGGTACAGATACATGGCTATATTTTGTTCATTATATAATATTATGTTGCCTTTACAATTAAAGTCACACAAAAAAATTGAGGGTACAGGAACTGACTGTATATAGAACCCTTATGCACTCATATATATTGTAGCTTTTCTTTAAATCAACCTCTTCTTACTTATATAAAGAAAAGATTTAACTGACCTTAACAGCTTATTAGCAGTTTAACTGGTAACAATCCTGCGTTCTGACAACTTTCTATATTCTTTAAAAATTTGTCTTGAAACTCAAGAAATTTCACAAACTCAATTTTAGCATATTAAGGGGAAAAAAGTGTCTTGTTCTTAACAATAAAAATATTACTTAAGTATATCAGTTTTTAACCAAAATATTCTGAACATTTTTCAATTAATAAAGCATTTGCAAGATATTTTGCATATATACACACACACATATATATATGTGTGTGTATATATGTGTGTGTGTGTGTGTGTGTGTGTGTGTGTATGTATGTATTTACTTCCCAAACGAAGGAGTGGCAACTTACTTTTAAAAGTAAAAGCTAAAATGTACTTGTGCTAAATATAAAACTACTTCTCAGAATAGATACAGTCTATAAAATCAGATATTCATTACAAATACACTTGTATTATTGTACATAAAATTCCAAAAGGTTTCTAGATTTAAAAAAAGCATTTTTAAATTTAAATACAACATTGTAAAGTCACTCAATTTTAAATACAAAAATCTACAGTGACATATACATAAATAGTTGGGAAGTTGTAACTTAAACATTGCATCTTTTAAATTGGATCTTCTCTTATATGCTAGCCTCAAAGGTTCCTTATTTGCTGCAAAAAGCACCTGTACAGCTTTAACACTTAACTGCGTAGATTCCTATTGCCACAGGACAGTGTTGCATGAGTCTATTGAAAATGATCAGACTGCAGAATCAATCAACACCTTATATTTCCCCTCCAAACCTCCAACAAACTTATGTGCACTACGCCACAGTAACAAAATGAAAAGGGATTTAACAAAAATGTCAGTGACCATTTTTCCCAGTAGCTCTCTTCCCATCACACTTAGCAAGTATAGAATATTCAGATCATCAGTCTCCTCTTATGTTGAGGACTGCAACTACAACTCAGTGTAAAATACAATAACCTTCTATAATTATTATGTCCTTTTTAGAACATAGATTAAAATAAATTTAATTGTGCTGATTCATGTTTTCCATAAGTTATTAAAAACGTGAGAGATTCAGAAATTTGTTTCTGAATAATAAGCCTAATATCCATACCATGTGCAAAAGTGCAACTATGTTTTATAACTAAGGTCCAACTAAATACAATTTTGTTATTAAAGAAAAATATACTTGAACTCACTTAAAATGGAAAATAGTGGTTCCTGGTAAAGTTATGCTTTACATATTTCAATCTGTTTTAAAACTGCAAGTTGGTATTAAAAAAAGCTTTATATATAAACTGGTTTACAATTCAAAGCACAACAATAAGCTTTGAATAATTACATTTCTGTAACACACAAAGAAAAAGGTGGGACGATCTATTTAAAGTACTTGAATATTTCTGTTCTTTTCTTCATGATCTGATGTCCACTCAGCTGCTCGCAGTGTGTGCATGCATACGTTTTGCTACATCATAGACATAGGTTATGTCTGGTCGCTTCTCCGGATCCGGGTTGATGCACATATTAACTAATTGTCGCAGCTAGAAGAGGAAAAGCACACATAAGAAAGCCAACAATCCTGTGAAGCAGTATTTGTGTATTCTCAAATTCAAATTAATAAGACTGGCAAGAATTAGCCAAACACAGCAATTCTGCATATACAGACACTCCCAACATCCTCAAAAAACATCATGCAGTTTTATACAAGCACGTATGCAACATACTCCTGTGATTTGTGTTGCTGTCTAGAAAAGCAGGTAAGGAAATTTGGGTTCTAATCTTTAGTAATATACACCTTCAGGCATGTATTCATTACAAACCATTTCCATGACAATACCTGTGTTTTATGCACAGCTACGACTTCAATCCCTAGCTTAGGTCTTTTCAGCCTAGAAAGCCAAAACGCACATGGAAAAGATAAATAGGGGCCGTTTATTTATTTTGTGCGAACACAAGAGCTAGCCAGCAACTAATGAAATTACTGTGTGACAGGGTCCAATGATTCCTCATATGATGTAATCTGCAGAACCTCCTGCTGCTGGAAGCTAAAAATGTAAAGAGACTCAAAAAGAAACTGGACAAATTAAGCACACTGAAGGCTGTTTAATATGAAGATTCCACCTCTGACTTAGGATATCCTCTGAACGTAAAACTGCTGGAACTTGGGAGAGTATTTTGGGGAAATATTGCATTATCTTGGCCCTATTCTTCCATCTGCCCACTATCAGAGACAGGATACTGGAGGAAATAGCCTTTAGTCTATGTTCCAGTATCTGTTCTTAGGATTAAGGCCTTTAATTTTTTTTCTTATTAGAAAGAAACACATAATTAACAAACACTGAAGAAAACCCCAACCTGGGAATCAACAATCAAAGTAGACTAGATAACTTTCTGGTGGAGTAGGCTTCACATCTATTTTACACCGTGCATATTTCCTAAGCACTTTACAACACGGAATACTTCCTACTTCACGGCTTATTAAAATATTTGCCACCTTTCTAAAGAGTAACTTACCAACTGTAAGAAGCTCTTCCTTTATGCTTTTTAAGAGCTTTGCTCAAGCCTCTTGGATGTCCTGACAGTATAAAAAACCTTGCAATCTACCCTTTTCTGGCAGGTGTCGAATTTGGTTCAGCATCCCTCCTGGTACTATTAGGTATGATTATTGAAAAAAAGCCGTAATTACTGCAACAAACAGAACAATCTCATCGCTAAGGCAAAACAGACTGCATATTCAAATTTGTCATCAGAGAGCTCACTTTCTGCTTTTTATTAAAAGATTAGCATGCATTTTAAGTTATAACTATACTCCTTTAGTTTTTCAGAAGATGAATTTAAACACACTGGAATAAGAAATTTGAAAGTTAAGGAGGGAACATTACACACCCACCAGTTAAAACTTGCACAAACATTCAAAATGGTATACAATGTGCAGGTTTTTCACATTTAACAATACAAAACTGTCACTACAATATTCTTCCTCTTTAGCAAGGAGTTTAGTATTATATTTCTGAAGACAGCAGTCAGATTGCTGGATTAGACAGATAAACAAATTAAATTGAAACAATCTGTAATAGACTTGCTATATGAATCTTAATTGTGGAGTTTTACAAAAATCGTATTGCTTCAGGCAGCGTAAACAAAAGACAGAAAAAACTATCAATTCTATATCATTTGGAAAAGCAAATACTAGAAATCATAAACTATTGTAAAAAAAAGAAAAACTGTTTTACTCTGCATATTTCTATTACATACAGGCAATCTTATAAAATTAGCAGGTGAGACACAGAAAGCAAGAAGCATATTACAGCAGCTTGCTGTGCAATAGCCCAGACTGCCTACATGGCAAACAGAAAAGACTGAAGAAATCAAAAAATCCCAATTCTGAAATGATACTCAAATAAACAAGCATTTTGTAAAGGGATGCCAAACAATTTATCCAAGGAATGTGACACCTAATCCTGCGAATAAGTATACATATATCTTCATCTACGAAGAGTGCCATCTGTTCAACAGAATAGCATACACTAAGTCTTAGAGACCTTGAAGGACAGAAACCACTAAATCTATCATTGAAGGAGAAGGAAATAGAATACTCCTCCCCTACTTTTTTTTTTTTTTTTTTTTTTTTTTTTTTTAATTAGCTGTATGTCAGTAACTTTACTGTAGCTAGTACAATAAAAGTAGATCTTCAAAAGATTTACCTGTGAAAAGCATAAGAGGCCCTGTTTACCTCCAATAGACTACTTTATGGCTTTTCAGTGCTGGCTCATGGGTGACTGGTTTTGTATTTCAAGCTGAACTTTTCCATCTAAAAATCAGTTTTAGCCTCAAACTGATTTAAAACATTAAACACGACTGTCTTTCCCCACAGTTGCTTTTGTTATCTGGGTTACAGCCTATTCAACTGAAAGCTTCCAAAATGGCAATGCAGATTCACTTCTTAGGAGGACACTACCAAAAAATGGCACCATTATTCAAGAAGTACACACAGGGCTTTAGGCCCCACTAACTCTTAAGTACATTTAAAGGGAAAAACATTTTTACTCTAACAAAAATGCATGTCACTCACTATTGTTTAGATAGAAGAAAGGATTTACGTGAGCACGTTAATAGTAAGGGACGATCACTGAATCAGCGTGCATGGAAATTCTTTTCTCAACATAACGCAAGAAGTGAGTTTAGTTACTGATGAACCTTCACTAATACTTTAAATTAATAAGCAGTACAACCACAGACCTCTTTTGGCTAACAGTATTTAAATGCTGGTTGCTGCTGACACTGCTAAATCTGTCCCTCCTCCCCCACTTATCCAGAATTTCTGCTGTAGGGCAAGAAAGCTCAGCTGATTCTACCCAAAACACTGGGCAACGATGGGGTAGATTCCTGAATAATTTCAAAATCTTGGAACAGGCTCAAAAGAGCCTTGTCATTTAACAATAAACCTTTGGGATAAACTGAAGTAATTTTTCTCTATGCAGGATGAAAACAACAATTACACAGGAACACAGAAATCTTTTAGGACCGAGACTGGGACCATCCTGGATGATAACACTTGATTACAGTACTATTTCTTTACCTCATACAGGAATATTCATTGCAATATGAATCAATTTCAATGAAATCTCTTTGCCAACCTCTCTAACACTGATACAATTACAGATGACCCAGAATAGACTGACAGTACCATGGGAAGCAGCACTGCAAGTCTGAAGTCAGACTACAGTTAGAGATGCAGTAATATTTTATTGTCTGGCATATGCTGGCCAATAGGCAGAACAGACTTGTAACTGAGCAGGAGGGACCTCCTGTTGCATCCCCAAGCTGTAAACTTCTTTGGCTGCTTATTGTTCTTAACCTCCTCTGTGCACTTCGCACAATGACTGTCTTTAGCCTGGAGCTTAGCCTGATACAGGAGCAGCGGGACACACTTTAACTTCAGCAGGTTTTTCAGCTATGAAATAAATAATTATCTCTCAAGTCAGGAGGAGGCGGGGGAGAAAGGCTAAAAACTGTGACAGGCAAGTGCTCTGCATTGTTAGCCAGCTGAAAAAGATGAAATTTTCATATAGAAAATTTTGAATGAGAAAATACATCTTACTCTGAATAGCAGATTTCCTTGAAGCCCTTTCTCAGTGCTGGCAGGAACACTGGCAAGCAACACTAATTCTAGACCTGCCGGCTCTTTCAGCTTTCGTATTGGGAGATGAGGTTGGCTATGGACTTGTAAGGAAAAGCACCTCCATCAGAGATGAAGTTCTTCAGTCTTCCCTATCACAAAAACATCACGATACTAATACCGGCTAATATGATTTTAAGAGTACTGACTGGAGGTAGGAATGGGAAGGGAGCTCCAACTTTAAACTTCCTGAAGGAGAGAGTTTTCAGTAAATGCTGCACACTCACTCTGAGTACCAGGGCTTCTTAAGGGATGTTCAAAAATTAAGACACCCACGGTTGTCAAATATTTGAAAATCATGGCTTGTCACTGTGGTGCTGAAGCAAGTATGTGGAACTGTAACAGTCAGTGTCTTAGAATATTAGGATTTCTGACCAAAGGTATAAATTTAATAAATGTATCCATCTGTCTGTTTTAAGCTGCATCTTTCTGTCACATTGTTGTGGAACAACACAAACATGATGCATTAATAAAAAGTTAGTCTTAGAGGGCCTTCAAAATTTCAAAATGATGTAATTTTAAATGTCACTCTTCTTAAAACTCCTTAAAATTTATTTATAGAAAGTTTCTCTAAAATGCAAGTCTTATTTTGTAATCAAAACATTTATCCAAAGATGCAGAGATCAATGCTCAGTGAAATTATTCTCTCAGTAAATTCATTGTTACAGAATATAAAGCGGGTTTTACTGTTCAGTGATCCCTGAACTTTACTGATCACTAAGTGTGCTTCCATCCTGGTTAAAGGTTTGATATATAAATTTCTAATACAGACAAAATGTTTAGGACATTGTTACATGACATGTAATGCCTGTCTGTTGGGTTTTTTTCCCAGCAGTTTAAAGTCAACACAGTATTTTTCGTACAAGTCAAAAAGCATGTTTTAGTGAAATAATTAATGAACATACCTGTATTTCATGTGTATTTAGTAGATACAAATCTTCATGTCAGAACAAAAAAATGTTATTATTACAGGACTAATCTTATATAAAATCCCGTTGATTATCCTGTCAAGTAACTACATCCACAGTTGCAAGTTCTATCACAGCTCTCATTAAGTTGTAAAACACATGCACGTTTTTGGAACAACTGATTTATCCGAATTACAAGAGTACCTGTCTGCTTGAAGAAAATGCAGTATGTGGTGCTATGCATCTGTTTTCAGGAATTAGAAACTATACAGAGGTAAGTAGAAGGTGGCATTTCTTTTCCCATCCAAACTCTAAGACCTTCTATCTGGGCCAGACTTTGGTATTTGTCCCTTGGCTGAGAAGCCGCATATCCAACTTCACACTTAGCTGCAGCAAAGTAGCCCTGCAGGCAGGCCAACTTCAACGAACCACTAGTGGTATCATCATTAAAATCCCGCTGAAGGTCACCATGGTAACCGCCTGCTGAGGCTTCACTGCTGCACTCGGCATCTCCTAATCAGCTACCATGTGAAATGCAAATTCAGACAGTCTGAAAATTAGTCAAGAAGAATAGAGGATGAGGATGCAGATATGTGAAATATTCATGCGCTTCATGGAAAAAGGAAGACAGCATGAATGACACAACAAAGAACGGCCCCTGACATTCTTGCTATCATTTTGCATTATTGTTCACACCCTACTGTATTTCTAGGCCTCTAGTTCTGAAGTTCGTTATATGAACTGCTATATTTATCGTCTACAATAAATAATAATTAAAAATGGCCAAGGTAAAAATGATTAAATGGTAAACTCAAGGAGATATATTGCACAAATTACACAATAGCATTTCATCCTTTGTAAAGTGACTGAATTACCTACGTCCAGTTTTTGATTCATAAAAGGGGAAAATCTGGCACTGTAAATACAACAGAACAAAATACTGGGCAATAATCTTTTATTAATAATCCAATCACTGTCTTTGAATGCAAAAAGATTCAGGGTTCAGAATAACAAACCCTGCTCTAGAAGCAAAATTGCACAACACCTTATGTTTATTAAAAGTATTCCAGTAATCATGTTTATTATCATGTTTTCAAAGTAATCTTTAATTCATGCAGACTGAATTCAATTAGAATCAGTTACTAGTGTCTGTTTTTTGGTTTACAGCTTCTATCAGTTCGCCCTGCTCTTTTCTAAGTGGGAAAGTATTTCAAAACTGGCAGTTCAGAATGTGAAGCAGCAAGCGTTTGTATTTTTTCACCCTGTTACACTGGTTAAGAAAAATACTTAGTTTTTTTATTTAGTTTCCTTTCACTTTATTTTAAAAAAAAGGCAAGTAACCCCTTCTACCCCCACCCCAAACACTCCCATTTTTGACAGTAAAGAGCTATTATTAACCAGCTTAAAACAAACACTACTGGGATACACATACTGAGTATACTGTTGAAAATTCATGATATTATGTTTTCCTATATTTCTCTGAAATTTCTTATTAGTGTGGTCATGAACCACTCTTTTCTGCAAAACTGCAACTGATGTTCAATCATATTGAACAGTACATCATAGTTTTATAATGCAGACAAATGGGGATTAACAATTCATTTTTATTACTGAGTTACATTAGATGTATTTTAATGCTAGTCTCTAGAGAAGAAAGGCCAGTGTACTAATTTATTGTGCAACATAAACTTGTATAGTTGTGCTTTTAGAAAACCATAATATAGATGTAAGACTCAATCCCATAATGACATGCAATACATATCATTGTGCATTCTGGGAAAGCCATTGCATTTTGTCATACCTGCAAGGAAGATCAATGAAATTAAGAAGCTAGCAGTATGACGTTACCAGCATTATTTCAAAAATTTTTACATCGTATCAGAGAGTTGTTTTGAGACAAACATTTGAGCAAGCTCACACACACACTTACGGGGATAATCTTCAAATCACATAAAATCACACAAGTTCATTCACTTCACTGGAAGTGTACCAGCTTAAATAAAACAAGGATCTCTCCTACAAAAAGGAGTATTACTTACTTCCTCTGAATAGTGATCTGAAGGGAGAGGTGGATAGTCACACTGTTCTATCTTCTTGCACAGGGAGTACAAGTTCATTTTATCACCATAAAAAGGGCTCTGAAGTGCAGCCATCTGTTTAAAGAAAATACATATTTTTATTTTGTGCTTTGAAATAGACCTGTTTTGCTATAGAATCTGTTATACTAGTAAGTCAAAAGTGATTTTAATGACTTTTGTTCACAGTTCACTTTGGTCAGAGTGCTAAAATAATAGTTCTGAAACATTAATATAAGCCATTTGTACACTTTTTCTGTGTGGCACAGTAGTTAGTACCCGTCAGAATCCTTGTATCACAACATTTGAACTGTACAGAATAACATAATTTTAGTTGATTTTTTCCCTCATTCTCTAATAGTTTCAGCTATTTCTGTGAGTTTGGAGGGTTCTTGTACCACTGAGGAAGGTTTTGGGGGTAAGGGAGGGCACGTGCGGGGACAAAGTTTTTCTCCAAAGGCCTTTTGGAAAAAAGGTATATCATTTACCTGAAAACATTAGTTGATCTAAAGCTATTGCCAATGGTGAAAACACTGGATAACAGATTTTGTGACCTTCTGCTATTGCACTGACACTTAAAAAAAATAATAAGAAAAGCTATAAAAAAAAACTTCACCAATACTTCTAAAAAGATATTCATTTTTCAGTATGTTATTCCAAAATACTTCAAAAAATAATACATCCTCAAACTTTGTTACAAGTGCAGAACTCAGTTGGCATTCATAACTATAATTCCCAACTGTAATAAAAATTATCTGGTGGAAAACATTTAAATAAATGACCAAACTAAAAATGGTATTAGTAAACCTATGCTTTATTTCCAGACAGTGTTGCAACTTGACATTTCTGGTGGAAACAAATGCTACTGTTAGGATTACAAATCTAAAAATCCATTTTAAAATCTCTCCATTCTGTTTAAAGGCTTTCTGAGTCTTTGAACCGCAGCAGCACGAATGCTGCTTTGAGTGCAATGCTGCCCCAAAGTCAGTCACCCTTTTCTACATGTGCTAATAAGTTTGATTTTGGAAGGACAATGTGTACATTCCCCAGACAGGCAGAGTGTGTGTGAAACACGCTAGTCCATGCTGTGCTACTCAGTGAGCTTCAACAGGGACAGGACAAGCTGAAAATGGCTCTCATCTGTCTTGTGGTCCTCCAGCTATCACTTTAACTCTTTCATGTCCAAACACTGACATTATAGGGAAAAATATAGGAAAAAATTACCAACATTACAATATACATTTAATTTACACCTGATAAAATGCTCTCAAATAGTTCAGTACTATTTTTATATCATATTCAAATAAGATTTTAAAGCTCCAAATTAATTATATAGTTCTGTCCTCTACTCCCCCATAAATTCAAGAACTGCACTACCAAAATAACGTTAAGATTTTTGATGTACAGGACATTGTCTCTTACCTTAGAAAGAATGTTAAAAATACAGTCTAAAGACAAAAAAAAAGCTGTAGAGTCTGTATGCATGCAAAAATTCAAAATAGATGCACAGATACTCACTTCATACTCTAGGTGTTCATTAAAAAGTACTTTTGTTTGAAATGCTGCAGAGTGTTAAAAGAATTCTGAATGTCCCCTAAGGAGTTAAAACAGGAATACTATATTTTCATGCATCTCCTGCTTTGACAGATGAAAAATGTCAACTGTCCTGTTTTTATTTTCAAGCTTTTGCACTATTCATCTGGTTCATTAGTGCATCTCGCTGCTGCCCCTGACAGCTGCTCGCCCTCTCCTCCCAGCAGCTGAATTTTTCAGGCTAATTTGATCCTCCACACTGAGACGATCGCTAGAATGATTGACTTGCTCCCTGACCTCCAGGGTCTGACTTTCCTGATTAGTATTCTGGGGGTGTCTGCAGGACGAAAGCCCACTGTCTGTCTTCGGGGCTGGTGGCAGCTCGCTCGCTATCTCTCCTTTTTTTTTTTCTTTTTTTTTCTCCCCCCCTCTTTTTTTTTGAACTGTAAGCCACCAACCTACAACCCTGTAAGGATGCAATTGCTACGCTGAACAATAAAAGGAAATGTGTAAAACCTACTTTTCCATGTAAAGGTCCATGTAGCAAAAGCACAGCATCTTAATTTTAATTAGTAAAGTCTACTTTGTTGCATATCAATTAAAACTCTAGTAGTAGTGTTTTTGAGGATTCAGAAATATCTGAGGCTCTGAAAAGCAGACTTTAAAATACACTTTTAAAATCTTACTGACCATGTTACTAAGCATTGAATAAACTGTAAAATAAGTTAGAAATAATAATTTTTAAAAATAAACATAAATTATAGCAAATTAGTTCAAATTTTTAATTAAAACGTAACTGAGAGGAGCTTAATGGCAATTAAGCATTCATTGAAATGTGATAAACATGCCACAGCTTTTCCCCAATTAGGTTGGAGAGAATCCAGAGCACATACTAACATGAAATCAATACTAAAAAAAAAAGTGTTAAAATGCAGGTAATGCATATAGAATCATAGAACAGAATCACAGAACATGTATCACAAAAAGACATCCAGCATAAAACAGTACTGATAATAAATAGACTAATGTCATAGTCCATTCACGGCTTGAATAACCTTAAGAACCTCTTTAAAATAATCTTTAAAAGATGAGAAAAGTACTAAGTATATATTTTGAGTTTACTATACCTAAAATTTAAATATTATACCTCAATGATCAAAAAAGGGCTGGTAAGTTAGCAAGTTAACTAGACAGAATAAATGCACCTCCAAAAAGTTGAAATCTGTAGCTGGAGACACTGCTGCATGCTAAAATTATACAAGACATTTCAACAGTAAGAATCCTAATAACTGTTCTATTCTTACAATGAGTATAGGTAAAAAAGTCAACTTAAACTGTATCCTGGTAAAAATGTCTTAAAAAACCCCACAAAGCAGTAAAAGATGCTGCGATAATCACTGGAATGAAGACACTTAGTTACTTAGTATTTTCCACATTGTAAAATGAAATTTCAAAATTCAGACATAATTTTTAATATATGCATGCAGCAGAGTAGCAAGCTCAAAAAAAATTTTTTTAAGGTGAGACATTAACTATTATTGAGATCTGACAATCTTAATTTATAACATGGAAAAATGTTCAATCTTAAAACACAGTGTTTATGTATTAATTAGTTAAGGTTTTTGTTTTGAGATAAAAATAATACTCAAGAAAACCAACAAGAAAAAAAAAGCAGTAGTATTGAAATATCCTCATCCACTGGTGATATTTGCTATCTTTAGGCTCCTACTTGCGCAAGCATGTAAAGTAGAACATTCAAATTGAGGGTAGTTACCACGGTTGGTGTCAAGAAATCCCAATACAGAATTAAGTTCCACCTCAGTATTTAACCTTGTAAATACCTGCTATCAGGTACCACATTTAATTCCTATGAATTGTCCTAAAGATTTAGGAGTAACAGCTATACTAAAATCAGCAAACTCTTCAGAACTGGAATACAGCTATTTACCCTTTTCATATTTAGAGTAACATGTTTGATTACAAAATATATTAAACGTTACTGAAGACAATTCACCTACTAGTAGCATACTAGTAGGTGCCAAAGTTTTCTACAAAATCCTAACGTAACAGGAGGCGCTGATCCTGCCGAACAGCATTCAGTGAGCTGTGCTGGCTCACTGAGGCGGGGGGCTTGTTTTTTCACCTACATAGAAAGAAGAGGGAGTTGGTGTATTAGTGTTTTCTTAAAAAAAAAAAAATCTGGAAGATGATCAGGAGGATTTCACTGCAGGTACTACGATGCAGAGAAATTTCCTACCAGCATCTTTCACCGTAACTGTTTAGCCTTTTGATCACCAAATGACACACAACGGAGTTAGAAGATGTAGCAGCCTTAGAAGCCTCCTATCCTTCACATCTCCGTTACTTGCCTCCACTCAAATTTGCCCTGTATCTTTTTCCCCCTTCAAAATATAGTATTATTTATAATTACATGAGTGATCCCTAACAATTTTTATTGTATTAACACAGAAATCAACAACTAATTTCAGTCTAACTAATCAAGGGAGAGGAAGGAGGAGGAAAAAAAAAACACGTATGTCTCTGCAGTAAAAGCTATTATCTTGAAAGTTAATCCAAGCTGGTAGTAGCAACTACACACTAGCCCAATTTCTTTTATTTCCGTTCTAGATAACTTTAAAGAAAATAAGCTTGTATTAAAATAATCATCACAGTTTTAGCAAGCGTTAGTTAGATGCTTAAGTCAGTCCCACCATTTCTCAACTCACATATTATCAAAATCACATGAACAGCATAGGCCCTTTAAAACACCCAGAATAATTTTCACATGTGCCTGTCATTATTTGTTTATTAATCCTTCAGTTATGCCCAATCTTCAACAAATTCCTGTAAATTTTTTGTAGAAAGCCCAGTAAAAGGCAAGGCTCTAATAACTCACAGAAAAAAAAGTAATTCATATGCTGAAATTCCTTAAGACCTCACCACTAAACATATCTTTCAAAAGACCTAATAGCTGAAAAGTAGCTTTTCCACAAAGCTGTATGCTTTTCTAAACAGCAAAATACAGAAATAGATCCTAAAACAGTACTCGATGTGACCTGGGGGGCGGAAGGCAGGTTCAGCGCAGTTATCGGTATTACCTCGTACAGCAGGCAGCCTAGAGACCAGATGTCAGATTTGAAGTTGTAACCATTTTCGTGTATTCTCTCTGGAGACATATAATAAGGGGTACCAACTGCAATAAATACAGAAGAATTTTTGAATGAAAAAAATCCTGTTATGAAGTAGTAAAATTGCAGTACTCCTGGCCAAGTTTCTTTTTAATCTTTTATTTTGTTCATTTTACTATGCATAATTTCAACTCCTGCTTAGGACTCTCCAGTTTGATAAATACACACATGAATTGCGTACACATTTCATCCAATAGAGCTTTATTTTCACTACTGATATCCAGTTACCAAAATCAGCTATAAAACAGTTTTTGCTTTTAAAGCAGCTCAGAAAGCTCTCCAAAGTAAACGGGGTTTTTTGTGCGTTTTTAACTGAGTTGTCAGCTCGTCCTTTTGTGGGCACACCCACCCGAGAAGGCTCCGCTCGAAACGAGCCCACGCAGCAGGGCCGGGGTTTCGGCGCCCCGGGCGCCGCGCGCAGGCCGGCCGGCCCGGCGGTGAGCGCAGGCGGCGCGGCCGTCCGCTGCGCCGGCGGAGCCCGCGGCGCTCGGGAGCGGCCGCGCCGCGCCGCGCCGCGCCGTGCCGGCCCCGCCGGACCGCCGCCTCGGAGCTCTGCCCTCCGCAGACAGCGCTCCAGCCGGCACCGGCGACTCCAGGGCAGCTCGCCCCTCCGCGCCGACCAGCCCCCGCCCCTCTGCGTGCCCCGAGGTACTCGGAAGAAACGCAACCTGAAAAGTGTCCCGACTCTTAGAATTTAATTCTGATATACTGTCTTTAAACTTTACCCTTATATCCCTCCCAAATGCAACTGCCTAACAGCAGAGAAAAAAAAAAATCACTGGCCAATAAAGATGTTTACTTCAATTTTGTTTGGAATATCTTCTTAAACGTTTAATTCCTGATGATGAAACCCAACTGATTTGAATTAATTTCAGTACAAAATCCACACTCACAAAAGTGAAGAGTATCAACCTCACGTGATTTCATTTAACACAAATTACGAGGCTATCATAGGCACTTCTGCATTTCTGATTTAGTTTCAACTACTCAGAATTCATCTCCACATGGGTTCTGCAAATGGAGATGCAATGAGCATGTAAATTATTCCAAATCTTAATGATCAGATTAATAATTTTAATCTAATTATCTCCAAAAGTTAACAGCTTTGTTTTGACAATGTGCCTTTCCCTCATTTTATAAAGGCTGAAAACTCAAAGTACAACCACACTTTTTTTTTTTTTTTTGGGGGGGGGGGGGGGGGGGGAGAGAAGGGGGTGTCAGGGAAAGGTCCCGGGAAAGGAGAGGGTCGCCCTGGCCCTGGCCTGCAAGGGGAAGCAGGATAGAGAAAGGCACCTCAAAGTGATGAAGGACCCTCAAAACTATTTAATCTCACAGGGCCCTCATTCACCCACAACTGCGGATGGCCAGGAAGGATGGTCTTTTTAGAAGGAAATGAAAGAACAGGCATACAGACAGTGGCTTGCAACTTCAAAACTGCCATTAGAATATCGAGAAGTGAAGAGTATTACTCTGTTTTTCTAACATATTAAACATACATTAAAATACTGTTATTGATAACAGTTATGTTAAAACTGGAAGCTGTAACATTTGCTTTGGTGTTACTATCCTTATAGTACTTCCCTGCTGAAGTCCTCGCTTTTTTTCTGGGATTTGTAAACTTGGATACCTTTTAAACTTTCAGCTGTATTTTGCATCTATGAATTAATGTACTGATTTAGTAAATTCAGATGCTCTATTGGTAGAATTCATTTAACAACAAAAACTAATCTCGTAGTAATCTGGTTCTTCACTCGTTACAGAATCACTGCCTTTCCTGTTCGAACACATAAAACAAGTAACTGGCAGTGAGCAATGTGCCCGAAAGAGGCTTCGCAGAATCCACAGGGGGCAGCTGAAAACACAGAGGTTTGAAGGTTCATAGTTTACCAAAAGCAAAGGTAATTTTAACCAGCAGCTCTGGGAAAGCTGCTGATACGTTAGGGGTCTGATATGGCTGTGAAAGATTGATGATAGTGAAAGAGAAGAACAAATGCAATCATTTTACAGAGTTTAGCCTAGTGTAACATCTTACCTGCAACACAGCCTGAAGCCCCCAATGAGCAACAAGTGAGGAATAACGGAAGTTACAGTATATAGTCACTGAAATCACAGAAACAACCTAAAGGTTTGGACCTCATTATTACTCAAACTGTTTTTAACAGCACATGACACAGAAGAATCAGTGTTCTGACATCCAGAAACTACTGAAGGCATTGCAACTGTTCTTCAAAGTCACGAACAACCTCAGCATATAGCAGTATACTGCTGGCAAGCAGTTACTAGATTCAATAATATGCATGCTTTCTCCCTAGATCATTATTTTTTCTGTTAAGTGAGATATGTATCACAATATTATAAAGACATGATACTTTCTTTAATGATCCGAAAAATTTGAAAAAGAGGGATAGTACAAGACAAAGATGTAATACATTAAGGTAGCTACAGTTTTAAAGAATAAAATTTGCAACTTCAATACTATCTACTGCATTTCCACATCACAGATAATCTGCAAGCTTTAGTGGTAACCTCCTTGAAAATGACCAGGCTTCAAGTAAACTGCTTCCTCAGACCCTGCTGCTGCTCTGGAGCTCCCTTCCTTTTAAGATACCAGACATTTGGGAAACGCTGTTTCTTTACAAAAGCTTTCTATTTTTCCAAGAAGGGGACAGAAGTAATGGAAATGGCAGAGACAAAGAAACCATTACAGAAAAGGGTGTTAGAATGTGAACGTTCCCTTTGATTACCTGCACACATGCATAACGTGCATTGCTGCTGAGAAGAAGTTTGTTTGAAAATTGATAACGCGTGGAGGACTTGCATGAAACGGTAGCTAACTAATTGCTATCAAATATATTTTAAATTGTGAGAAAAGTTTGTCTGGTAAATGTTAAGAATACTTATACAAAATAAACACCTGATGAGTCAGCATTACATAGACTAGTTTTAGAAAATGACTGTGATTTAGCAAAATAGATCTGTTTCTTTTCTGAAGAACCTTTAAGTACGCTTCACAAAGACTTTGACAGTGTTCCACAATTAGATAAATATTACGTTATCAAATAGGAGCAGACTAATTCTATTCATTTTGTGTAAAAAGTCCAGGATATGCAATACTGAAATTCCATGCATCTGAATATGACAGAGTTTAGGGAGGGTGTTAAATACAGAAGTAACCTGAAGTGATCCTAAAGGACTGCAAACAAAACTTTTATGTTTTGATTTCTTTAAAAACTAGGGCACTTTGTTAAAAAAAAAAATGAAAGAAAAAACTTTTAAGTGTGACTTACTATCCAAGAGAGCATAGGAACTTTATATTATAGACTTCGATACAACATGCAGGTGCTTAGCAGGATGAACGGTCAAAGCTAGACAAACTAGGCTACAAATAAGCCAGTTATGAAACACTGCAGGTAACTAACTACTGAAATAACTTCAATCGCAAGACAAATTCTCCATAATCGTAATTTTTTGAAGGTAAATTTAGTAGATAAGAGACACAGACTCTTCTTCAACCACAGACACCAGACCTAAATTAAAGAACTAATCCAAAGCAGTTCTATAGTCTAGCCTATATTGCGCAAATGGTGTCACTGCAGAAATCAATCTGCAAATTTCTTTAGTATTTTATACTGCAGCATAGTAACAGTGCAGTAATTAACCTTTAGTTTTCAGATTACTGTAAGAAATCTGAGATTTCCGTATGCAAAATAAAACTGTTCTAATACAGCTTCTTTGATGAATGTGATGAATCAGCTGCATATTTCCCCTGCCAGTCTTCCTACAAAAGGAGTGCAGGTTATCAGAATAGTTTAGCAGAGAATATGAAAGTGCACCTTGTTCTCCTCACAGCAAAAAGGTGCTGCATACCACCACCTCAACACCAGCTCTGAAGCTCTCTGCAGGGTTTGAGATGCATATGTAAAAGTAGAGTCAATGAGTATTTGGGTGTATTTTTGTGATGCATTTCTATTCCCCCACAACCTGCATGAGTTTTACAGTTGAATCCCTTGTAACATCGCTCTATGCTGTGAGTAGGGCAGTAGAAATGACAGACGTTGCCAAGCCACAGTAGATCACCAAGATTTAATTTATTTTTAAGTGTATTACTATAATATGGACAATACTTAAATTCACAGAATGACTAATAAAGATGAAAAAAGGTACAGGTCTAACTCAAAGAGGAAGATCAGTTTCCTTTACCTTAAGGAGACACTTAAATATGAACTGTAACTATGTGTTTTAGTTACCAGTGTTTTAGTTAACAGTACCATAAGCAGGCTTCAGCAGTGCCACTTCATTAGAGTGCATAAGGCCTGGTATTCAGCCTTTAAAACAGTAACAATAAGGACAAAGGAATTAGAAGTCTTTCTTGGATACTTCTTGAAACACCTTTCTAATAAGGTCTTCTGAAGCTAAGAAATTTGCCTAGTCTGTCTAAGATTAGCAATATAAAATGCCTTCTTTTCATTTGGATTTTTGTAAGAAATATTTTCCATCTTTAAAAAGGTGTATTCATGCTATCATAAAAATTCCATTGTTTTGATAAGGCTGCATAGAAAGCATTAAGAACATTAAACATTAAACCCTGTCCAGTAAATTACTTAGTTTTAAATGGTCCATCACCAAGTATTTTAATCAGTATTATTCACAATTAGCAGTTACAAGCAGTGGCTAATGAAAATTTTAGTACATTTCTTTATCTCTGAAAGCCTTAATCTAGTTTGCTACTGAAAATTTTATAAAGCCTATAAAAAAAAAGGTATAAATTGCTACACAGAAATTGTCTGCAATTGACTTGAGTCCTTCCATTCAGATCTCAGCAATTTTTCTTGGTGTTAACGTCTATCAGCATCAGTACACCCCAAAGATAAAAAACATAGAGAAAAACTGGAAGGCACAGAAGAGTGCCCAGAGGCTTTCTGGGAGACAGAGAAGTAGGGATGTAAGGTGAACAAAGCTGCCTTACTAAAAATGGTTATTTTGGTTGTTAATGCAAGTATCACCCACATCTCAGGTATGTTATAAACAGGGTAAACATCAATACTCTTTTTCAGTAGTGTATTGATAACTGGAACAATCTGAATAAATTTAATTAAGATGTGAGGATAAATATGGCACATTTTTATCCAGGAGGTCTAACATTTCACAGCCTAATTAGAACCATCTGCATCCGAACAAACACGTTTCTCTGCATACCCTTCTACGGCCCTAAGATAGGAATTGTAAATACTATTAAATACTTTTAAAAGTCACAAGAATGTTTTCTTTTTTTTTTTTTTTAATTATTATTATACACTTTTGTCAAGCAATCAAAAACACCTAAGTCACAGACTCAAATGCCTGCTCACAGTATGGTCACTGTCATTTCTTAAAAATTGTCTCTGAGCAGTATGTGAATCAATTTTAGCTATCAGCTAAGGTCCTCCGGCAATTCTAGATGTTACCATAAATAGCCCCGGTCTTGAGGGGTCTAAAAATTAAAACCATACCTTTTGCATTCAGTGACCTAGACTGAATTCAGTAACCATTAAAAACAGCGATTTCAGAAAAAAAGAGTAGTTTTCCTAACTAAAAAGCTACATCACTCTACTATAAACACAGAACCTTATATTTCTCTTTAGAGTAGACATATACTGTAGTTACAAAAATTCTCTCTTTTTCTTCCACTTAGATTCCACAGTGTGTCAAGTTGCCTGCACTTAAAATATCTGACAGATATCTTCTTTTCTTTGAAGGCTTCTTAATCATTATAGATTCCACAAGTTCTCAGATCCTACTCAAAAAGCTATGAGTTTTTTGGAAAAGAAATAAAGACTTATTAATGTGGTAGCAAAACATAAATAGGGCATTTTGGAACATGTGCGTGTGCAGGCGCACACATACAAACACACTTATAAATGCCTTTACAGCCTACAAAGCCCAAAACTGATTTACCCTCAATCTATTTATCTTACAGAGAGAAATTTCACCTTATAATACTTTTTTAGGGAATGACTGCAATGATACTATGTAATTACTGTAGAAGAATTGTGATTCTTTTCCACTTTCCAATCTTGTACTTACTGGGGGGGAGAAGGGGTCACTATGGCACAGACAAAATTAATTATTTAATCAAATCTGTCCTGTCATTTTGAGATTAATCTACTACACTCCTTTTTTTAAAGCAGAAAAGCTTCTACTTTAGCCCTTTCAAACCACATCAACCATATACAGGCACATGAAATTACCATATTCTTTCCAACACTGATTAAAATTTAAATGCTAAAAGAAAAAAGTCAGTATTATTAACACTGCTTTTTCCTAGTATTTCTAGAAAATGCTACTGCATTAAAGACTTGTTCTGAGCAGGCACTATATATTAAGTGATTCAAACAAAGAAAAACAAGGAGCTCTACTTGTGACAACACTTCAGCATTACAGCTTTTTGTATTTGTCCATGGTGCTGATCATTTTATGTTTTTAAAAAAGCTTTAGCATGGCAGAGTTTTTTTTTGTTTAAGGGAGAGGGCACAATATTACCAAAACATAAAACCTGCAACCCTCCCACCCACAAACACACACTCACTTACCTAAAGAATGTGCAGCTGTGGTTTTGGAGCTGAAAAATCGTCCTAGTCCAAGGTCTCCAAGTTTTACAACCCCTGTAGCTGTAATGAACACATTAGCTGGTTTTATATCTAAAGAAAAAAAGGAAAAAAAACAGTAAGATTGCAAGAAAAGCTACCACTTTATTAATAATGAACCAAGAGATTTTTAATTTTGGCTAATATTGACAAAATTCGACAGTGCTGTTCAGAAAAAGTGAATCTAGGATTCAGAATTCCAAACCAACTATTTTAATAGTATAAACATGTCTCAAGCTACATGAATGGCAAAAATAAAAGGCCATGAAAAGTTAAAAATAAAAAAATACATAAACAGGGAATTCATTATTACTTTATAAACCATACTTAAGTACTCACACTAACTGGAAAACTTCTCTATTTTAAGACATATTTTTACAAACACTAAATCCTTTTTTTTTTTTTTATCACTTCGAGCGATGTGATATTATTTGAAATAGGTAACTGATTCTCTTCAATATCAGGCATTTAAGAAAAAAACAGAAAAAGGTAAGCTGGTAAGTTTTACTCAGGAGAATGGCTATTTGAACTCATCACTGAAATTGGGCTAATCAAGCAGAAATAAAAGAAAATAATGATGTATACCCCAGACAGTTATATTTCACAAGTAATATTCAATTTAAGCTTTAATTCAATTCTTCAGAGACAAAAACAAAGACTTATTTTATGATTTTTAACAAGGTATCTGTTAAATCTTCAAAATAAATTGACCTGCTTTTTTTTCTATTAGGCAAGTGTGCTTAGCTCTTTTTGAGCTCAAGAGCAACACACTGTGGCTCAGAACTTAAAAGAGAAGTCACGTAATTTTAAGGGCAGAAGATTACAGTTTGCATAAAACAGGGGTATGCTGAAAGGAATAGTTAAAAATCCTTTGAATTCCAGCATTTTCAGGTTTCCAAAATAACACTTAAACAAAAAGCAAACAATCAAAAAAAAAAAAAAAAAAAACTTACAAGCTCTAGGGAGGAAGACAGAAGCAGGGTTTTTTTCCTGCTATCTAACATAGTTTTCGAGCATTTGGAAAGCCTTTTGCCTAAGTATCCAACACTGCTATCAGCTAAACTTTTTTTTTATATATATACACACACACACACATATGTATAAATATATATTTGTATTTATATATATATATATATATATAAAAGCTTTAATTGTCATTGGTTTTGGTATGTAACTGTACACTTGTTAGATTTACCAGAAATGTTGAGAGCAATATTTCAGTTTAATGAGTTTACTTCAGTTTATTTTGGTTCAATTTAAACTAGTTTAAATGAAAACTACTATAAGAAGATACTTTTATTTTATGGAAAGAATTCCTAATCTTATGTCTTTCTCTGTGTGGTTTGCACTCACAGACATCCATACTACCCAGACAACTGCGTAGGCAAAAAAAAAAGGAGACTCCCAAGGGAAAGGCATCTGCAGGGGCAGGGGCGTCTAAGGTTATCTGCAGAAGGGTGCAACCTCTAGCTGTCCATGACAGCACTCAGCAGAGAAGAAAGGACTTTTACCTTTAAGCAGTTATCTGCATCCCAGCAGAACGAAGCTGCAAACTTACACCAGGCATTTTCACAGGATCCCAAAGACACAAGAGAGCCCACATATGACTTGTGGCCAGAGGGATTTCCAAGAGGGAGGGGGGAGGGAATACACAGGAGAAGCAGCTATACTACAATCTGTATTCTTGGATTCTGAGTTACAAAATAAGATGAAGACAATGTATGGGGAAAACAGCAGTAAAGGGGGTTAAAATAGGTAAAAGATTTTTAGTACATGACAGGGACGGCTAGCAACTATGTAGGTTGTCGGGACAAAATACATGTCGCAGGTCGGAAACAGTGTAGAGGGGCAGAGGAGAAGAAAGAACGCTCAAGCCTGCACATGTGCCAGGGAGAAGGGAGAAAGGCCTATACATCACTGGAAGGACATACGGCAGGAGGCAAATACCTCAGCAAAGAAAAAAGGCTCAAAAGGTGAGGAGACTGGAGGAAAAGCAGTGAAAGAATACAGGTAACAGAACTGAGGGAGACAAGGGCTAAACACAAGAGAATAAAAACAAAGACGAAAAATAAGAGCCAGCAAAATGAATTGAATAAGTAAAGAGGCAGCAACAGCCAAGTTTCCATCACTTGCAAAACTATCACTTCTTTGGAACACTAGGTATGACAAGGCACTACAGCAAACAAATGCCTACACAGCAAAATACATCTACAAGCATAAATGTCTGCACACTCCACATTACTTACAAGATGCTAGAGAAACATACCTTGCATTAGCTATCCGTCAAAACTTGATCCTGTTATGTTTATCTGGTGTCATTTGCAATGAACCAGCTTAATTCTCACACAGTAAAAAGTTAAAGACGAACAATCTCTGATCCATGTATTACCTCTATGCATGACACGACGAGAATGCATATGCTCCAATGCGCTGCAAAGTTGAACAAAGTACTTCCAAACTGTTCTTTCAGGTATCAATCTCTTCTGTTTCTTAAAATGCTTAAAAAAAAAAAAAGTATTTAAAATTTGCATAAAATGACTGAAAAAGGGAACAGAAAACCCTTTTTATTAAAACTTAATAAAAGAACCTCACAACCTAAGGAGAAAGGTTTAAGGAAAATTTCCTGACACAGAAAGCTTTTCTCTTAAATATTAAAACATTTTATTAGTGTGGGAATTTAAAGTCAGTCAACACATACAGCCAAAAAATTGACATTAACAAACTAAAACTGCTGTCGCAGAAAGGTCTTACACAGTATTTAACAATCCTCAAAGCAGGACTAATACGATCAGAACAACCCAGCACAAAATCAGTAGGCCACCAAACAAATGACAGCCAAATACAAAACATAGCTACAAGTGTCCTGAATGAAAAGTTTCTTTATACTAGTATTAATTCCCATATAGTCATCTTTAAAATAGAAGAACAGAAATAGTAGCAGCATATACCCACATAGAAAAATTAAACAAGAAAGGTAGATTTGAAGCTTACAACTAATCCAATACGTAAAACTGGAACAGGAGAACTGTGTATTTCTGAAAATTTCATACTGCTCTATCTGCTATGTTCAAATATTTTCCATCCTGTTTTAACACTATAAACAGCTATTACTCATCACTGGTAACAGTTTGATAGCCTGTTAAAGCTTATATGAAACATAATTGTGTTCTGCTACACATATTTCCTTCAAGAACTATACTCAGGCATTTGAGTAATACTGTTCTCCAAAAAATACACACTGAAAACCTGGAATTCAGCCAAATCTAAAATATGCAAGTTTAATCATTACAAATTTTGCAGCTAAAGACAAAATGACTGAAAAATTGCTCAAAAATCTTCTTGTTCTTGAAAGAATTCAGACTTTAAAGTTAAACAGACAAAGCAAATGTATGAACAGCTAATACTAGCACAGTTATTAATGTAAAGCAGTTTACTTAGAACCACTTTAACAGTGTATATATATGCAACCTAAGTTCATAAAACAAACCTCACTCCGGAAAAAAAAAAATGTCATATACTGTCTTAAAATGTGCTGCTGTGAAGTTGACAGAGACGTAGAAATATGAGAAAGACGTTTTTAAATTAGCTATAGTAAAATGCGTCATTTACACAAAGGATCATAAAATTTCACCAAAATGTTTTCAGTTATAGGGATTATTTCAAAACGCGTTTTTATTTTAATGAGGCAAAACATGCAAGTCACTTTTTAAATATTTTTTCCTCTCAGTCTTGGACGGAATCCAAACAAACCCTGTGTATACGCTCTCCCCCATAGCTGGATTTGCATATCAGAGGACTGTTTGATGTCAACAGGAAGATGGAGACCAGGTTTCTTTTCATTTTAAAGCAAATGCACAATACATGTAAGTATGTGTACATGAAAGCATAGTTCCTTGATTTAAAATGCATTCTGAAATCATCATAATTGTAACTATGTACTTTAAACATTCTAAAAGTTTAATTCAAATTTAAGTACAGGCAGTGATGAAACAAAATGGCTAAAAAGGATTTTTGTATTACAAACTTTAAAAGTACAAAGTTGGTTTTAAGTAAAGATATTATTTTAAGATTTTATTCATTTACTATCCATAGATAGATATAGACACTATATTGGAATGTAAGCATGCTATACAACAGTATTGAAGATGCAGTCTCATTCTACTGAAGGCGTTAAAAATCTCGTGTGATAGCAGTAACTCTTCTTCCTGAAAGCATCAATAATATTAATTTATTAACCCTACAAACTGAGTATTTACCTGTCTAAACAGGAAAGTAGAGAGCGTTCTTAGATTTGGTAACAATATTTATACGTAGCTAAGAAGTCGACAATATTTTTACTGGTTTAAATTTAAAAATAATCCAATAATTAATATTGTTTTATGTAAGTTTCACTGTCTCTTTTCAAAATAGGTATTCTCAATCTTTTCTTGAACTGCTGTCAACAACAAGCAGAACACTGATGAAAAGCATAAGCTATTAAAAAAAAATTTTTATTTTGCACAGAATTAGGTATCCAAAGAAGTTGGATGTTTCTATGGAAGAGCCCAGTATGCAGCTTTAGTTTTGGAAAAGGTCAAAAAAAAAAAAAAAAAAAAAAAAAAGAAATCACATTTTTGTTTAGAATCCTACCTTCCATCCAGAAATATAAACTGAAGTAAAACTTAAACAAATTTTAAAATGTTTTATGCCCAAGAGCATCACTAAAACCACACAGCACACTAACTGTACTCAAATTAGGGATCCTTTTCTCTCTCCTTTATTTTAAAATCCTTCACAATGAGAAATGCCGTCGTTGTAACATTAGTGGGTTTGCCACTTTCTGTAGGAAATCCAAAACACAGAAGATACAGAGGCAAAAGAGTAAGTTTCAACCTCTAACAGAGAGCAACACATCACTAAAAGCTTTGTGTTGAAACTAGTTCACTGCCTGGTGATCTACTTACTTAAGCAGTCTACGATGCACGTGTACAAGTTAAACAGCTTTCCTTCATTGTATCCAGCTTACCATTACCAGCCCCAGCTCAATCTCAACACAATACACCCTGAGATACAGCTTTCTAAAGCACTCTCGTGTTCAACGTTTTACTACTCTTCTGCTGTTTATTCCTTATGTTTGTGGCTCAAAAGATAGCCCTGATGTCTCCAAAAAAACCAGCTCGTGATGTCTGCCTGTCTAAGCAGTGGCAGGACACACAGACACCCAAACCACCACCAGAGCCCGCACCACCACACCATCCCATCTGCGGCAAAAGCTCGGTCCCACCACGGGTGAAACGGTGCAGAAAGGGAACTGCTTGTGCGTGGGTATTAAACCCGGGCACCATCACAAGCTATCATTTTATCACACAAAGAGAGCATACCAGGCATGCTCAAGCAGCAGACTGTCTCCCAGCAAGGATTATTTGTTTAAAGACCCACATCCCATGAAATTGCTATCTGTATGTTTGAGAAGGGAATCATATTAAACTACTTTGAAGAGTTTTCAGAACGTCAGTACAGTTAAAACGGCAATTCATTCATTTAATATAAATCCAATTTTTTCTGGTCATAAGATAGCTATTCAAATGCCTTAATGAGCTTTAAAGGAGGCAGGTTACCAGCAGGCAGGATATATTAACAGCTTGTCTTTTCCTCCCTTTTAAGAGAGCAACCGAGCAGTTTCGTTATGGGAAAGTGGAACGCTGGTTTTCCCTAATGAATGGCTAGAAATATTCTGCAAATGTTTCTGTCCTAGTAAAGTTAAATCTAGCTGCCTTACACATAAATAGCATATGCCACTCTGTTTCTTGGAGATGGAAAAAATTTAAGCGAAAGATAGATGGACAAAGTGAAGTTTAAAGTCTACATAAATTATATTATACTGAGTTTCTACAGATGATGCTTTAAAGGTCAGATTCTGAAAGCAAAAGTGACAGCAATTAGAAAATGGCCTATCCAGGCTTAACAAGGACAGTTTGGTGAATAATTTTAAAGTAGGTCTTCAGAGTATGTTTGGCTTTCAGAAGGCTGGGGGTTTCCTGCAGATGAGCGAAGAACAGTGAGCACATGATTTCAGTACAAAGCAGAGACTCGTGCTATGATGCTTACATCTCAGTAACTACTGCAGTTGTCCAGGGTATTTTTTGAAAAAAATTTAACGTTCAATTCTGATGTTACTTTCTTGGAGAACTGTAAGCTGTGATTTAGGATAGTTCAAACCTTACTACCTGGAACAGGGGAAGGAAAAAATAAATAAAGAAAAACTTGAGCAGTTAGGAAGCAGACTAGACTAACCTACTATCTAACTTGGATCATCAAATTAAACAATTGATTTTACTAAAGGAGAACATATCTAGACAAATTCACCTAGATTTTGGTAAGACATACTGTACAATGCTATAAAGGAAATTAATTACTGTCAAATTAATAAATAAATTGCAGTACCTCTAAGGAAAATAAGGTGCGGCACAGTAATGGGAACTACTGCCTGAAGGAGATTATAGAGGGAGTTCCTGAAGCCTTGCGAAGCCAGAATAAAAGTCTTTCCCACCAGGTTAGCAAAGGAAGTCAACAGCCCACTTTCACCTTGCTCTTCTTACATCACTTTCTTCAGCAAAGAAAACAAGAGGTTTATGTAAATATCCTGCAGAAAGAGGATAAATTGACAATCTAAACTGTTTGTAGAGTCAGTGGTTAAAAAAATTTTATTTGTTCCTAAGATGACTGTCAAATGAGCCCACAAGAAGTACTTTCATCACCTGATTCTTTTTGCTATGTATTTCCTAGGCTAGAGTTACCTTCTGAAAAAGACTATTTGGAAAAGTAAAATGAAGATGAGCGAGGATGATAATTCCCTTGCTGTAAAGAAACTCCACTAGCATTTTTCCTTATACATTTTGATGAGGATCCTGACAGCAACAGAAAGCACTGTCTCATGACTTCACACTGGTCCATCAAAACACTTAGTTATTTTTTGATATTTCATTAAATAGACTTATGAGAGCACAGTGAATTAACCACCAGATACTTGTGGCAAAGAAGCTGAACTTCAACAGAAAAGGAAGTAGAATTATAAGGAATCCGAGTAACGGGTAATGAAGTGCTTAGAAACTTCTACTTGCTGCTGCTTTCCCCTCCCGCCCCCCTTCTTCTTAAGGATTCTTCAATACAGACTCACAGAAAGTAACCTCGAGAGGAAGCGAAGGTTGGGCAGCCGCAACAGGAAATTCTGGAAGTCTAGGCAAGAGTTTTAACTGCATGAATACAAAGGCAGGGGAACCCACAGGAGTGGCAAGGGAGCGCAGGGTCACCACGACAGATCAGTGAAGATTGATCCCACTGTCTACACAAGAGCAGACACTCTTGTACGTAGACAGAGCTTCTACATAAGCCTTACTTTCCCTTTAAAAGGTTATATAATTCTAGCAGAAAAGCAGCATCCCAGGAGTTTTGTCTAGCTCCGGTCTTTCTTGAATTCAGCTGCCCACCTCTTTAGACTGCAGCAAGTTTTCTGCCCTTTTTCCTTGTTTTCTTTGTAGAACAAAAATGCAACTTTCTCCCATACCTTGATTCATTCATCCCAGCAACAAGAGGACCACATGTCAAAAGCAGCAGCTGACTCAGTTGAAACAACAGACAAACATTAGGCAAAAAAAAAAAAAATGTTGGTATCTACTAGCTGAACATACAGAAACTATTAAGTATTTGGCCAATAATAAACTGACTTATATTATTGTAAGTGTACAAAAATACAGGTAAATATATTATTGTATTTAGACTTTTTCCTCCATCAAATATTCTTTACAGCTGATTGCATGTTCATTTCCTGAAGATGCTGTGTATTTATTTTTTCCTCTCAGAATTTAGAAAAAAATGCATTTGAAATCGATCTTCCTCTATACCTTGACATATAATAAATTTATCTATAGCAACAACAACAAGAAAACACCTCAAAAACAGTACAAAACGCTAACATGAAAAATAACTATAATAGGAAGAGTACTTGTTAGCAACTGAAAGCCCAATTAGTACGATGAAACCATGATCTTTCCTCTCAAGAGAGAAAAAAGAATACAATTGAGATAGAAACTTGATCTTAAACACGATCTTCTTCCACACAAAATCAAAATAAAGACAACTAACTTAAAAGGGATAGAAACCCTTCTAAGCAAATGTAAACCAAAATTTTTGGGGGTATTTTCCATTTTTAGTACATGCTCTTTTATGTTAATAATCTGTTAATCAGACTAAGAGTAAAAGACTCCTGATTAAACTCAGATCTTTGACAGAGCTTTGACAAAAGATCACTTTTTATATAAAAAATGCCTTTTCAAGTATTCAGTTCATTTTTCTTTACTGCATAGTCCAGCCATAATCACTCAGTTCCACTGCACATTTTTTCCCCATGCAAAAGCAAGAACATACAGTATTTAGAGATACAGATCCCCCCGTGCAGATCTGCTTGCAGAGCCAATGAAATGAAACTTCCAGTACTGCCTCCACAGTCACCACCGAGCAGGGCTTCTTAAAACACACAGCCACATGGTTAAGTTCAACAGTACTCACTTGCATGCATTTCTACCCAATAAATCCCCCCGAGTAAACTGCTATAGCACAAAGAGGTGACGTTTTTGTCTGCATCATTAGCTCTACCTCCGGATAAAAGCAATGCATGACACAGACACAGTGGCCACCAACTTTCCTTTTTTAAAAGCTACAAACATTCAAACTCTTCTCTCCGTTCTCAGTGGCTTATTCACATAACACAAACCCTGACACCACAAAATTTTTTTGAAGACAACTGCAAGAAAAATTAAAACTAATCTACAAATGTTGTTTGCTGAACGTTTCAAACAAGAAAAATAGTCAGACCTCTTACTAAGTAACAGCTTTCAGTTTCCCCTTTAAACATTAACATCCACGGAGCCAGAAAATTCTAGCCAAATTCCAGCAAATATGCAAAGGCAGAAACAAAATACTCTGACCATTTCTGCCCTAATTAGATCTATTTGAACAGTCTGGGTAATAGTTAAATGGGATTTAACTCCAAGTTAACTTTTTTCAATGACAGCGTGCTTGTTCTGAGGGTCCAGGCAGCCCAGCCCACCCAGTAGCTGTGGGTGCGCTGCTGGGAGCGGGGCCGTCTGCAGGACGGGACGGCACCGAGGCTCCAATCGCTTCAGCAGAAGCGCCCGCTTGCCTGTCCTTCGCGCGCAGCGGCAGGCAGAGGCAATCGCCAATTCTCAGGAACGCCCGACGAGGCCGCCTGGCACTCACCCAAGCCAACTACCCGCGTGGGTGCGGGGCTGAGCCGCAGGACGAGCCGGCTTTCCCGGCTCCCGCGCGCGCAGGGGCCTGGCCCAGGGCACCCTGCCACCGCTGCTCCAGCCCTGGCGGAGGGCCACCGAGAGGAAGGGCGCCAGGCGGCCCCGGCCACGCGCCCCAGCGGCATCAGCGGTCTGGAAGCAAAACCTTAACAGAATAAGCTCTCTTACCTACTTTTTTTTTTTTTTTTTTTTTTTTTTTTTTTTTTAACTACTTTTCAACTCCATCTGCACAGTGGCTCTGTTCCCACTGAGAATACCACCCCCTCGTTTATTTACTGGATACTTAGCATAAACATATGAAGCTGAATAAGGAGCCACTATTTTTCAACTGCCAAGAAATATTTTAAGAAAAAGATTTGCAGAAGTTTAGAAAAAAAGTTAATGGCTAAAGTTAGCCTGATTGGTTCAAAGCCCATGATTCTCCTTTAGAAGGACACATTAAGAATAGCTTTGTTGTATAATTAACACATACTGTGTTAAAATCTCCCAATATACTATATTCTACTTCAAGCTATGGTCTACTGCTTTTAAAGTATTTTTAAAAATAAATACACAAAAAAAGCTGAAAGTAAAGGTGACATACAACATTAAATATGTTGAGATACACTATGCAAATATTTTGAACCTTTTACCATTTATCAATGATGTAATTTCAGTGAGGTGCCAAACTGAGTTATAAAACATAAATGAATGCTAAACAAAAAGATCACATGTCAGAAGTTTTGGCAGTAGATGCTTTTTCTATTAAATCCAGTGGCTGGGAGACAAAAAAAAAAAGAGAAAGAAATAGCATACGCACAGAAGAATGGAGCAGGAGCAAGTGAGATGAAAACCAAACACCTATATCACACTTTTAAAAATTTTCACCTACAGATCACACTAGATCAGTATCATGGAAAGGAAAACATGTTAAAATACTGGTTACTAACATTTGACTATCATGGATGAGTACTTTTTCCAAAAATCACACTGCCAAGCATCCAGATGTAAATGCATACAATTTAAGATGGCTTTAATGCTGAGATTTTTGTCTTCCTTGCAAGTTTTTTTTAATTACAGAAGACCCTTTCCTCATTCATTCGTGACACTCAATTAGTGAGCAATTATATAACTAAAAATGAAGTACTGAAAAAGTCTCTAGGTCTTATTCGCTGTGCACAATTCAAAACCTATTATAAATACATTGGGGGGGAGGAAGATTCCTGCTATCCACCACTGGAATATCACATAAATAATATAAAGTTTGTGAAGTTTATCAGCACAAACAGCTTTAGAAATAAAACATACATAGTAATATGCCCATTTACAAATGAGAAAGGGGGACAACAAATTAAGATCAGAAGCGTTGATTAATTTTAGCACCAATCTTAAGCATCTTCTTTTCAGCATACTTAGTTTTGTGGAACAGCGCCTCCTCAAAGCACCGTTTCCACTGAGATCAGTTGAAGCCGTGAACACACAATGCTTCTGCAAATCAAACCCTAGAGTTTCACCTTGATTACCTAGAAATATGGAATAAGCAATTACTGTTCCCATCAAAAAAGTGGTTGAAGCGGCTTACAGAGTATCCCATAGGAACCGTACCAGAGAAGGTAACAAAGGACAGCCTTCAGAGCAGCACGGGAGTGCATTAACCATGAAGCCGCCTTTGTCTTCCTTAAACTCCCTGCGCAGAAAACTACACACCACTGCAGCAAAGGCAGCAGCACAGATTCAGCAAATCACAACGTGTACTGCACAACCACGATCCCCTCCCAAAGCTGCCGCACCCTTAACACTGAATGAAGCAAGGAAGAAATAATCCTGATCTTCATTCAAGAAAGAAACGATCCTGTAGTTTGCTGTAGTACAAGATATTTAATTTTGCAGCTTCTGTGTCCATTCTGTAGGTTATGGATAGATGTATGCAATTCCTTACATTAAAAAACACACACACACAACACACAACAGAAGAAATGTACCCTCTACTACACTGCTAAGCACAGCTTACCAGAGTTGGCACTCTCACAGCCACAGCTAGTGTTGGAGCTGACAAGTAACTTACACAACAGATTATCACCCCTTGGTGGCTGAAGGACAGGTGCCGCCAGCTGACAGCACATACACTTGCTGACAGCAGAACAGCAGCACTCCTGACCCCTGACCACCACTCCAAACTCCGTGTGGCAGCATGCCACAGAAGACCAGTTCCTCCATGTGGTCCCCTTCCACTTGCTGATCCGTACTGCCTACACAACTTGCCTCGTCTGTACCTCTAGGGCCTGTTGCTTCCTTGTTTCTGCCTCAGTCCCATTTTCTTTGTATACACGATCCCAGCGTACTCCCAGCCAGTCCAGGGCACCCCACTGAAGCTTCCTCCACTGGCAGTCAGTTTGTCTCTCTAGCATCCTTGCCCAGCCTGCCCTCTGGCAACCCACTTGCTCCTTTTCTAAGCTCATGGCTCTCATCGCCAGACTGCAACTCCCCTTCCATATTCTACTGATCCATCACTGCCAGGCTCTCGTTCTCTCATGCTCCTCAGTCCCTACTGCCCTGCGTACTCACTCCCCAGGCTAGCTTATTGCAGAAACTGTTCATCTGTTTGCCCAAGTAGTCTCAGTCAAGACGGATTTCCTCATTCCCAGTCAGAAGGGCCCTTTTCAAAAGATCTCTTCTCCCTTCCTTCAGTATTATTTGGCTGCTTGCCCCAAGCTACTCTTTTCTTTACCTAGTCTTTTCTTTCCTCCACATTTATCTCAGATTACCTCTTTCTGTGCTGTTCAAAAGAAAGAATAAACACCTTTCTCTTAGTACTGAGAGACAGGAAAGCAACACTCCCTTCTCCCGCTTCCATTGCTTGGCCCATCCAAAGCATCCAGAAAAAAGTAACTTCTGGTAAAACCGTTTCAGCCACCCGTACTATAGGTTGAAGCACTCTGTTGCTTAGGTTCTACAGCACGAGGAGATAAGGATTTATGTAGCTCTACACGTATGGAAATTCATCACTGGCTGCTGTGCTCTACCAACTCCTGTCAAGCACACGTGAACTCTTGCATCAGAAAAACTTACACATTTACGTGAGTTTTCATGGCCACTGCTGTATTAAAAATCCTCTTTTGAAATTTTAAGTCCCTGTTTCAAGGCACAAGGGGCTTAGAGCATTTCAGATACAATGGTTACTCAATTTAAAAAGAACACATACACGCTTGGCAGAATAATATTTTTCCTTAGTTGTCTACTAAATCATACAACATTTTCTGAACTATGTATCCTGAAGCAGGCAGTTGACACAGAATATTTTAAATAAGAAATAGTTATATTTTGACAAACTGAAAACACATTGTTACACAGCTGAGGCTTTGGCAACCTTAACAGCAAGCGAATTCCTGTCCTTTTCCTGTCCTGTTCCAGATGCATGTGCACAGCAGAATACAGCATTTGCAACACTGCCATCAAGCTGCATTCTGGAAGCAGTATCATGGTCCCATCAGTCTTCCAAATATGGACACCATCAACTTCCTACAACAGCTTAAATTCTAACCTAGTATTCTGTATGATAAAGAGTGCACCAAACAATATGATCAGTTAACAGCAGAGGAAACCTGATAGGGCTTCCCAAAACACCAGATCATGCATGGTGACAAAGCTGCCAGCAATCGCACACTAAAATGCCTTCCACTCCTTAAGAAAGGAAAGCTGTCTCGTAACACACGGCAAGCAAATCAGCCAGCCAGCTCTTCTCTGAGCAGTACAAGAAAGCCTGAGGTACACCCTAACTGAATACCATAAGCAGCATCCAACACAGACCACTGCTTATTTATACTGGCATGGGAAAGAAACGAGGTCTGCATTGCAGGCCACACGGAGAAGAGACTTGTCTGACAATTTCTACAAGTTGATGTCCAAAATATCCATCACAGGCGAAATCAGAATGATGAACAAGAAAATTTTAAAGACTAAGAGTTGCTATTGCAACTAGCAATTCAGATGGGCATCAGTTGTTTGGAAGGAAGTAACTATATTTCAGTTGTCCAATAGATAATTAAGGGTAAGGACAAAGAATGCACTGTTCTCAACTACAGAAGCCACAGGACTCAATATGAACTCCATACTGATTTGAAATATTTTAATATTCGCCTCACTTTTTTTTACCTAAATATAGTGTATGTATTTTTTTTAAAATTTGGATTTGGAAAAAATACACACATAAAAGTATTCTATGAAGAGTGGGTAAAATGGCTAGGTGACATCTTGTGGAATTCAAGTTATTTTCTATCTTGAGAGGCACTAACATTTTCTACTTTTTAGATGAAAATTTTCATGCTTGCTCCCAAAACATGATTTAACTTAAGATCTGTGACATAATTTAGTTTAAAGTTTACATGTATTTTGGTTTGCTAATTTGCCAGAAAAACTAAAAATACTTACAGAAATGAAGCAGATCTAGGGGTTTATTGCATTTGTATTTTAAAAACATTTTAGTATCTTGATCAGATCCCTTCTTACAAGCCTTCCTAATAACTTTAAAATTAGTATTTTAACTGACTGCTCTGCAAAATAACTCAAATTGTATGTTTCAACATATGCAGCACAGATTAACTTTTTTTTTTTTAAATGACTCACCCTACTATACTTTCTTGATTAATGCAATTAGTAGATCTTTATTTATGGTGTTTTCTTTACCCAATATATCAACTGCTACTTTACAGGGGGGGAGGGGAAATCTCCAAACAAGTAAATGCTGTTACAGAACAATTCCATCCCTTTGTCCTCTTCCCTATGCCACCACTGTCCAACAGTGCAGAACCATGACTATTAAGAAAGGGGACCTATGTTCCATAATTTTGCTTTTTTCATCAAGTCTAAAACCTGCTTTACAACATACTTGTGCATCACAATAGGAGGTGGGGTTACAAGGTAGTAACAGTTCTCACGACCTACCCTTAACCACGGTTATGCACTCTGCTAAGATCCCCATGCTCCCTGTACCGGAGCCAGGCTCAGCCCACACCAAGGACACAGGGAGATGAACCTTCCTGACAAGTCCTACAGCGAAGACGACTAGTTGTCGGCTTGCAGCCTTGCAAAGGAGGCACTGTCTTGCCTTTGCTTTGCTACTATTTTTACACAGTACAACTGCTACTTGCTTAATTCAGGTAGTTAGTTAATACTGCTTCATCTTCAACAATGTCAGTACCCAACACTAGCTAGTATACTTGCTGCTACCATACCACCCCAATACCATTGAACACATTTTGAGGTGAATTAATTGTATAATGGAAGGAAACACTACCAAAAAAAAGTTAAACCTGGATTTCCCATTCAACTAAGCTGAAAGTTTTTTTTTTTTCTTGATTTTTTTTTAATCTTATGAAACCTCTGAAATACACAAAATATAGAAGTACTGAATACACTGAATGGAGGATTAAATTTCACCTAAGTGTTCAGTATATGGCTTTATATTCCATTTACTTCTGCAGTGGACATAATGTCTGAAAAAACATTTTGTCCTACAGGAATATTAGGTTCTCTTTCATCATGAGCTGGGAAATAATTAATACTTAGTTTATGAATTACTTAGCTGCATTCATCAGGATGCTCTAAAGCAACTAATCATTTACACACATAATCTTTGATGTAATAATATCCAGCAGCCTAATTCAGAGCTGCAGGAAAAAAAAAAGGTACCTTCTTTCACCATTCCTATATAGGAATTACACAGTACTGAGGTATGCATCATTCATGATATTTTAGGCTTAGTATAAAATCAATTGTAGAATCAAATACAAATGCTTCCTGTACCCTAATTATGTTTGCCCCTCAGTATTACTAATATGAAGTATTCAAAAATTCTATCAGGCCAGTAAGAATTTTAGGATTAAAAAAAAAAAAAAAAATCAAATTTTGATGCTTCTACTTTTAAGAATGAAGGTTATAAACAAATATCTCCCTGTGATAGAGCAAGTTAAGTAAAGTTAAAGTGAGAGTCTTATTCAATCAACTGAATTAAATAGATGCCTTTGTGTGTACATACAGCAAGACTCATGATTTCACTATGCATAGCTTTATTTACATACAGCAAATTTGATGAATGCTTATTAGAATCCACTATCAGCATTCAATCTAAACATACGTGATTTTCCTCAGTTGTCCACTTAATGGTGACAAATAAAGCATTATTCAGGAGCTGAAGAGACAGAACATGATTCATTAAGATAAAAACTAACAAATTCATTAAGGTATACTGAGAGGTACAGTATCTTTGCTAGCATTCTCAGATGTGTCAACAGTGTCATAAGAAATACTGCAGTAAACTGGTTAGGTTTACAAAAATTGTATATAGTAGTTTGACATTAACATTGGTTTTAGTGTCATTCATGTGGTCATAAAAAATTTTCAAGAACATGCTTGATCCTATAAATCACACAGCAGCCTGATACCCCAATGCTCTTCTGGGTTTGCATCTACACTGTCCAACAAACCTACAGTAGCATTCTAAGAAAGCTACTGGAAACCAAAGCATGATTTTTTTCCCCCTAGCACAATATAGTGCTTTACCCCAGTAACATGACAGGCAGACATTCTGCTACAAAGTTTTCATACCATTACATATCATTTATTTTTCAGATAATTTTAAAAATATTTCTTTCAAAAGACACTATATAACCCATGTCCCTCCCACTTAAACTCACACCATCCAAATAGTCTATCAAATCATTTTCTCCAAACAGCATGAAGACTGAGTGCATCATGACACCTCGTACATATTTAATAGCAGCCTGATAGGCTGTCATTAACATCAAACAGCAATCTAAGTTTGCTACATTAAACATGATCCCTGTGTTAAGAGGACAATCACAAACCTCCTCCAAGATTGTGCCTATAAGAAATGCCCACCGACTAGGACAAGGTGTAATGAGGCCAACTGCACTGAAGAAGCCATTATTCATACGCTGGATTAAAACAAAAACAAGAGGGGAAAGAGGAAAAAAAGCTTCAATGGGTCATAAACCCAGACATGCCATAAGGCAATCTGTCACAGAGCACTCTTATTAATAGAACTGCTGTGTCAAAATTGAGCATTCAAAAGGAAAGACAAATCTTCCCTTATGTTTTATGAAATGTAAGCCCAAAGAATTAATAATTCATGAACTGAAGAAAAATACCAAATTTGGATATAAATATTAACAGTACGCTGTCAATCTGTTTAGAAACAAATTTTGACTCTCCTACCTTACAATTATCAATCTAGCAGGAAATATTCTTCAAAAGCTCAAAAAATGGCAGCATAAAAAACATTAAGAAATTAACATGCTCTTTTCACATAGGTCCTAAACAAAACAGCAAAATGCTGCTGTCTGTTTGCAGAGAGAACAGTAACTGGCTAGCATTCTTTATTCCTGGAGTTACGCCGTGCTGACAACAGTAACATTGGTGCATACACAGGAGTACCCCAAAGGACGCGCTAAAACCAAGACCCAGTAGAAAAGGGTAGGAGTACACAGTTGCATGGTTGTCAGATGATAAAGTGAAAGGTAAAAATGTTGGTTAAAAGTTAAGCAAACTACAGAATATGAAGTTTATATAACAGCTCTTGGATAAATTTCTCTAATTAAAGAACAAATATTTAAAGAGTATAAAAGAAAACACTTAACTAATTACACACAACCACTTATCAACCAAATCACAAGTGATTTCAGTGAAATCACAAAATATATTTTCAAAAGATCTGATAGTCTAAAGACGTAGTAGTGTTTCATTAAATCTAGAAAATGATGCAGTTATATCCATTTTAAATATTTTGTTTACTAAAGTAGCTAACAGTTGGAACCCAAGATTATAGAAGAAATACTTTTTCTGCCTTATGACTCCAGCCTTCTCTGCTTTCAGTGCAAATAGAGGGAACAGAATATTTGAACACAAAATGCAATTGTACCAAAATCAGGAAAGCAGTCAAAATGAATTGTTCTAAATGGCGGTTAACAGTGCTTTTCTTTACAGCTTCTTTTTCTTCTCCCGGTGCTAACACAATTGAAGTCTAGTTATGTTTCCATCTGCACTTACACTCTGGACAATACCATTAAAAAATACTTACATATGCATCAACATTTGGCATACAAAAAAAAATGGGTGTAAACACTCCACTGTCCTTCACAAGTTCTGCCATTTTAATTTCATTCAATCCCAGCTATGAGTCAAAAGAAAAGCTTTCAATACTGAAAATAGTAATTCCTACCTTTATCATTCTAGAGAGATCTCCAGCATCAGCCAATTCCAACACTATGTTCAGTTCATTGTCTTCAATGAATGAGGCATAATATTTAATTACATTTGGATGATTCAGTTGCTAAGAAGGTAGAACAATGAAGATATTTTAATGTACAGCATGTCTTCATCTTTTATGACTGATAAACAAAACATTCTTGTTTAGGAAAAAAAGAACTCCCTAAAAATCTATCACAGTGTAATATAAAAAGTATGTGCTTGTAAAAAGTATTTATAGATAAGCACGTCAAGACTCCAAGAACATGATGGGATTTCAGGATCAACATGGCAGTTGGAAGTTGCAGTTTTGAAGGAATTTTGCTTCAATGAATCTATGTGATAGCACAGTTAACTTTTATCATCATATAAAACTATTTTTGTTACCTGAAACAGTAAAGTCAGAATTAAAAAAAAAAATCACTATTTTACTTTACACAGTACATGTTTAGTTAATCTACAATGTTGTGTTTTTAGTAAAAGAACTTCTACTTGTGAAGTTATCCATTTTTCAATGTTAATTTTTAAAGGAATTAAGAATTACAAAATACCTTAAGTGAAGTTTACAAAAACTATACATAGACAATACTGGACACTTCAAGTATGTTTATGAGGGAAGAAAAATACATTTGACCAAGGATGCATATTTTCTGAACAACTTTTTTACCTTAAGAAGATCTATTTCTTTGATGCAGTCAGCACGGGCTTTGGCATCCATTAAATCAAATATCTATACACAAGAGAAGACATTTTTATTAAGTGATAAAACAGCAAAATGAGTGTTGTGAAATAATAATGGTGATTACTATAAAGAAACTTGAATTATGCACTTCGTAGCAAAACATAATGTTGCAATAAAAAAAAATATTTCTAATGCTCTGAGTACATTTATAAATACTATAGTCCTTAAAGTACTGACTCACTGTATTAACTCTTTTAGCCCCTTCACAGAAAACAAGTACAAGCTTTCCATGGACTTAATTGCTGTCTCTGTGTACCTGTTCATATACACGGCAAGAGTTCAGCATCTTTCCTTCAAGTTAGCTCCATTCCAAATACTACAGCTTCTTCTCCTCTTCCTGCCACACCATTACCACAAACTGATTGGTTTTGATACTGAGCATATCCTTCTTTCTTACAATCTTGCTGCTGTCCTCTATTTTAATAACTACATTTTTGCTATCAGAATTAGACCTTCACTGTCATCTCCAGTTCTCTCTTTCCCACATCTTTCTCTTTAGGAAGTGAAGTGATTTGGGTTCTGCAATCTGTTTATTCAAGCCCATATTTCTAGCCAGTCACGGGTCACCTTGACTTTTACAGCTTTTTATGCTTAGACTTCTCTGCTCTTCATTTTAACACTGCAATATATCTCATCTTTGCCTCCTCCAAAAAGTTAACCCTAGTAATCTTTTTTCTCCTGTTAAGAGTCCTTGTCCTTTCGCTAAGAACTTCAAGCGAATCAGGAAGTCCACATATGACCCGTTAAACCCCAGCAGAGCAGGGTTCACTGGACATGATGCTCTGAGCATCAGTCCTTGAACCAGCTGCCAGCAGGAGGCTAGTTCTTGCTCACAGGGCACAGCCCTTGCCAAGGGTGCTCTGCTGCCTAGCCCCTACTTCAGTTCAGAAATCCAATCATCTGGCTTCAAGCCTGGCTTAAGAGAAAGCACACTGGAGAAGAGAGAAGAATCATTTCATTGGTGGGGGAGGGTTAAATATCAAACTTAGAGAGGAAGACAACAAAGAAAAAAGAAAGACGAAAGAAAGAAAGAAAATAGCACTACTCTGCAAGAAATAGAAGAAATAAAGGAAAATAAAGCTTCTCAAAACTACATGTAGAGCAAAGCCAGGATGACAGGAATAAGCAGACTAAACTAGAAGCAATTATTCGAGGAGGAAACAGGCATAACAGAAACACAGCAGGTTAAGTCACAAGAAATGAAGGCTAACACTAAGAGAGCAAGCAATCTCAGATGTAATAGAAGAAATGAGTACTATACATGAGTTCTTAGGTGTAAGTATTAAAATAATACTGATGCCTGAATTAATGAATCACAGTTGGGAACCCACCCAGTGAAAAAGCAGCAGCAGCCTGTATCCATTACAGACCTCAAATCAGAATTTGGAAAGCATTGCTGTCATCATTCTAACAACAGACTGAAGTCCTCACACTTGCTACTGTCATGAAGAACTGTAATGATTTTTGTAGGAAACTTCTAAATATCAGATGTAGCACATAAAATGAGAAAGTACTGGGAAGGCATGAGACCATCGTTGTCCCTCCCTAAAATAACCAGTGAAAATGTGTGGTGGGAAGCAGGGAAAAGAACGGACAGCTATAGAAACACGTCTTGAAGGAGATCTAAAAATCACAAGAATCAAATTCATCAAATTTGTCACAGACAAAGTCACAATTCCATTTAGTTTTCTGAAGATAACCTATTTAGGGGACAGGAATAATGTTAGGATTCCTAGTCCTTCCAAATACAGATAGACAGAAAACAAATCCCAGAATAATACATAAATTACAATAAATTCTCACAGTAGATCTTTGGAACAACTTACTAGAGAGATCAACAGCCAGGCACGAAGTAACACAGTCTGCCACTCACTTGCCTCCTCCTTGCTACCTCATATCGTATGCAACAGTAACTAAATCGCTCACCTTTCTGATAAGTTTCCATATAAGGATTAGGTAAGAACATTCCTTATAAACTGTCTGGAGATTCACAAGCAAACATACAGAACTCCAAACAACTAAGAACCTGAAACAAAGCCGCAAAGAAAATTTTTACACTGAAAATGGTACTTATCTGGAATTAACTTCTCAATCTTATGAGCAGGTATCTAAGGCACAACTGCAAGATCTAAAACAAGAGTAAGAGCTTGTGTGATAAAAAAAAATAAAAATAAAGATAATTTACACTAGTTAATGACTGTGTAAACTCCATTTTGATTCTTAAGTCACTTATCTGGTGTTTCCACTACCTTCCCCTCAGTCTCTTGAAGTACACACAGAGCAGTATCATAAACCCTCCTAAGGGCATTGCAGGACACATCCTAAAACTACAACTTTGAATTCTCTAACGGAGGTTACACTGGAAATACATCCTTATCTTTCTGTTCCTGAACAGAGAATAATTTGACTCAAGCCAAACCCCTGCAGCTGGTTAAGCAATTTTACATATTTAACAGCATTTAACATACCCTATAAACATTTAATACACTATAAACAGCCTTGGTAGATGGCTGCCTCTGCAGCAGTGTGCATCAAAGACGCCAAGAATGCTCTAATATTCTCAAAGCCAAGGCTGATCAGCATCCAAAAAGAGTAAAACACAATTGCTATTATGGTGCATTTAACATAGTTTGCATTTTTTCCTCTCAGAGATGGGTAATTTTAAAGGCAAAAAGCAACACAGGCACACAGAGCCTGTGCAGACTGTCACCACATTCATGCAGTAATAAGAAGCCTGCTTTACTTGTGCAATTAAGGCACATGGTTTTAAGAATTCCCTGTAACTACAGTCAAAGAAAAAAAAAGGATGAATTGCTTATTCTGAGCCCCAGCCTGATGTGGACAGCTGGCATATAGGGCTCCCTCAAAGAAAGGGAAACTCAAACCCCAGGCCGGGTGAACCACTATGCCTTACACCTGTGTGCATACTTTAGACACAAGAACAAGCACAACTATTCTTCTAATTGGCAGGAGCTACAGCCTAACACATTTAAGTTACTTTCCCTTATTTGAAGGAGGAGAGGAGAGACATACTAACTGCATCTATATTAGGAGTATTTGCCAACACACCTGAACAAGCAAATTTGGTAGCAAATTTTTCATAAGCTATGCCTCTGATTAAGGACATAAAATTGATACCTCTATTTTTGTTGTTTTGTTATTCCCCTGAGAAAGTCCTACATTTGGGACTGTGAAAGATCTAGGATCAAGCAATCCCAGGAAAGAAAGACAAAAATTTTGTTTGAGTATTTTGAGCACTGGTATTCTTGATACTTCTGATTTGTTATTAAACAGTCTAAGAGTCTCCACTAGGCTAAGACTAGTGCTCTCAGGAAAGTTCAGACTTAAGTTTTACAAACATGACTCTAGATTTTTGCTATTCTTCACACTGTAGAATTGCAAATCTGTCACAGCTTCAGTTCAACTGAATTGTTTCAAACACTTTAAATAAAATAATGCAACACAGAAAGAAAAGAAAGTCTTTTTTAATGCTTACAAACACTAAGCAAGATACTCTGAAGATTCAAGGTATAAAATTTTTCAAGTTGTCAGATTTTGGTCAAAACCTGACCTGGAAAGAATGTATATGTCTCCCAGAAATCTAGAATTTTAATTTCACAGACATACACCTCCTCCAACCACAAGATTGCAAGGAAGGGGGGAAACTTCAGCTTCTGGAGATTCTCTAACCTCTTCATATTCAAACTGCTGCCAGATTCTCTTTTTCAATAGATCCTATTTCCATTGTGCAGAACTGTTTTATTTCAGATCAGAGGCACCTACTGTATATTCTGCCACATTAGCTCTCAAGGAGACCAGGATAAACAGAAGCAGCAAACAAAGAAAAAAAAATTACACTTCATCACCAAATGACTCAGCATTGAAGAACATGTTATGCTGAAAAACAGAAGCCACAATAAAAGATTTTTAAAAGTTTAAGAATATCCTTGCAAGTGTAGGTCAAAATTACATATACACATTACATATAGCACCTGGTAGCTATTAGAACGATGTGTTTAAAGGAATTCCAGGAAACCTGATTACCACGCAGGAGACACTGTCCTTTGCTTGTGGTTCACTGTAGACTGGGCATAATCATAGTGGTATCAAGTTACATCACTATTTCTATTCCAACTTCAACAGCTTAGCAGCTTTGCAAAAAAGACTTATTCCATCTTCAGGTGACACTACTCAGTAAACCAACCTGACAGGTCAGCTCATACCGCATCCCACTCCAGCATGAGACACACAGGTACTTCACACGCACACTGAGCAGCCCTGTGCACCCGGTCAGCATTGGTCACCACCACTGTCAGTGGCCACAGGTCTCCTCCTGGCACTGCGATGCAATTCCTAAGGGCTCGTCAGGTTTTGTCTCAACCTGTCTTGCCCCAAGCTTAATTTTTAGCCTGCTTTTAGCTATCACAGCACATGCCTAGTGACTGGATGACTCACCTGTACCAAAGCTGTTACAATCAGGTGTCTAATGTCTCACTTGCTTTGAGCTTCAGCTCAGCTTTGTGCAATTGTACAGTCTTCCTTAAGGAAACTATATCAGATATGGTAAAAGTCAAACAAAACCTAAGCGATCCATGTCAGTAAACTTTCAGACCAGTAACAAGCATCAGCAACTGTCTGCTTGAAAGCACGTAGTATAATCCCAAGTACACACACAGCCAAGGAGAAAGCAACTACCACCCCCAACACCTTCCTCCAGCGAAGGTCTCGGGATGCTGATGAGTTACCATAACACCATACTGGAAGGGTGAACAGGAAAGGGGTGGATACAAGAAAATGTGTGTATCAATTACTGGGAACTAGTAATTACACTACAAGTGTTAGCATCACCGTAACTGGCTAATAATAAGAACTGCTGCATTTTGATTAACTGTTAGGATACTAATTAGATAACAACAATAAATTATAATTCTTAGCTCTGCTTATAAGGTCAGGATCATAGGACAATTCAGGTTGGAGGTGCGCTTCTTCTCTAGCCCACAAAAATTGCACAGTGTAATACTACTGCTTTTAGTAAAAATTTTAGTTATTTTCCCCAAATTCTATTTTTGAGGACTATGATAATTACTTTGTAGAAATGCTAATCTTATGTTTGCTGTGAAAAACCTAATAATAAGCTGAAGCGATGTTAAACTTTGTGTGTCAGTTTTCACAGAGTATAATCAAAAAATGTCATAGTAAACAGTATACCTTACTTGGCATGTTCTGGGAAATTCCCAAAACAATTATTCAAATATAGCTACAGAGACTTAAGACGACCTTTTAAAGTCCTCACCAAAATTCTAGAATTGTTTTTTTGCCAGGACATACAATAAACCAGTAAGTATATAAAACATGTTTCCCGTTTCTAGAGAGGGATGCAGAAATAGTAAACTAGGTGAAACAAAATGTCCATTTAGCTTAATATTCCCCTCTTCCACTGTAGTTAATAGCAGATATCAAAGGAAGATTAGAAGGATAAGCAAACACTGGTATTTCTCCAAAAATACTCTCACAGTGCACTATGCAACTCAGGGCTTTGTGTAACTTCGCACTGATCATTTTTCTAGTACCTGAATGTCAGAATGGATTACAATTGTATTCTTTCAGTATTTTAGAAATATCCATTGCAAGAACTATGTAAGAAATACCAATATATATTTTAAAATGCTTTGTAAGCTTTGTAGGATACAGAGCACAAACTGTTTCCTATGCAGATGTATTAACCAAACAAAAAACATCGCAAAACATGAAATCAACATCCTAAGTTTCTCATATACAGGCACACTAGCACCTAGAGTTCCTGGAGAGCTGTGCACACACTGTATCAAAAAAGTTTTAAAGCCATTTAACCACCAGATGGAATACATCAAGCTGTAGCTTCCAAGCGTAGAACATATTTGATCAATTACCAACTACCAATTTAACTTAACTTCTGAGGTCAAACGAATGCAGCAGTGTTAACTTAGAATGTTAACTTAGAGCTACCACTTTCAAAACATGCCAAGTTGGGAGCTGACTTTCTTCCTCATGCTCTAAAGCCCAGTGCTTTTCCAAAATTTTTCCCTTTGATATCAGAAGGACAAAGCACTTCAATCTCACCATTTAAATGGCAACTCAACTCAAAAGTATTTGTTTAAAATTCTGTATAAAATGAAAATATCTTAACAAAAAGTATTCCAACAGCAAAGTATGAACATGATAATTCTGCAAACAAATAAGCAAAATAAAGAAATAGAACATAAATATCAAGAGTTGAATAGCAGAAATTAGCATTAAGGTATTTTGCCACTCCAGCACTACTATACTGAGACAAGAGTGTTTCATAAAGTGTGAAATTACAACGCGTTCTTGTGATTAATTATCTCTAATTCAAGCTCCAAGTAACAATCCACTGACAATACACAATGAATAATGAATGTAAAGTGCTAGATAAAAGGCTTCATTGTTTGATCCCCTAACATAGGGTCTCCAATCCCGGAACGAAAGGGAAAGAATCATAGAACAACGCAAGGCATTGCAAAATTGCAATTTTGTGAAAATTTTGTGAAAACATGCACTTTCACTTAATATTCTGAGTAGCAAAAGTTTATTTTAAAAATACAACTTAAAAGTGAATACTCTTACAGTCACTGTCTCTAGATATTTTGTCTAAATATTAAAGTCTAAAAAAAATACCATTTTAATCCATGTGTGTTTTAGTAACAGTTTCACAGTTCACACTGGCAGTAATTTATTTGGTAATGTGATGATTTAGGGACTTGTCTTCATTACGATGCTTCAGTTGATCATTAAATGATCAGTTGATTTGCCCTAGCTGTGATCATTCAAGGACAGAGGCTTAGCCCAACAAAAGGCATTACTGCTAATAGCATTTACAAAGGTTTTCAGACTGGGAAGTCTTTCTTTAGGTCTGAAATAGGTGGAGCATCTCACAAAGCCAAATACCACTGAGAACTGTTTCTCAAAATCTAACAGCTTTGAAAGAAAGGTAGTTGTTTACCCATTAATGTTAAACAGGCAGTTAAAAAGTGGAGATAAATAAGGGGAAGTGATTAAGCATTTTACAACCTAACTACTTGAGAATGACAAGTAGATTGTACTCTGTGGGACAAAGACTGGGGGAAGGACGTACAAGCTTCCTATGCAACATAAAACCAATCTCTTCACTGAAGCCGCTGTTTTGGTTACAGGTAGCTTTCGGAATTTAAATACTTAGTCTTGGTTTCAAAAGGCATTTTGTAGATTTCTGGCAAGAATCAGGACTGAGATCAGACAGGGGGAAAGTAACTGTCTACAGGAGTGATTCACTCACTGATACCAAAGTGCTTTTGCTCCATGAAGATGGTCTGAGAAAGCTCATTTTGGTATCTAGTAGTTGTTTATGTTCCCCTTCTAAGTCACCATGAAGTTTCATTGCACAGAAGGACATACAATATACTCAAGGTTCTGTTGCAAAGATTATTTACAGTGATAGCACTAGAGATGTACTGCTTCTTGCTTAGGTATAACCTAGATCTAGTCAGTGTAACTTGAACCACAGACTTAATACATGTGAAGATTATCTAACTTCAAGTTTGGGCTTCTACATTCATAGTTTATCTGTGGCCGATCCTTCTGACATTTCTTTGGCTAAGTGTAGCTTAAACTCATTAATGAAAGCAGTATTTATTTAGGTTATATTTCAACAGCATCTCAAAAAAATAATTTCCATTGGAAAGAACATATAACATATAGTGAGAATATAATAAGTATATGGACTCAGCAGCAACTACAAATTCAGAAAGAAGTTTGTCACCATCTGCTTGTCCTTCCTCCCATTGCATCTTATTGCGACTTGCTTCTACTCAAATTCCACCAATATACATTCCGCACAAACTAAAAATAAAATTTTAATAGCAGAAAATAAGTATTCTTGTTGGAAAGCTTCATAAGCAATCAAAACTGGCAAACCTTGTGGAACAAAGAATGGCCTGACATGCTGCAACTGTTTGAGAGAGAGTAACTGAACAGTGATAGTAAGTCACACCAAACCTTGAAGGCAAAAAAACCAAACAGCAGTGTTTGGTATGGTAAAGTGAGAGTCACTGACAGAATGCACAGAAACAGATTAGAGATAGATTCGAGCCAGCCAGAAAAACAAATCGTAAGGAAAATGAGACTTCCAAGATAAGAGAGGAAGGTAGATAACATAAAGGAATATAAAGGCTGAGATACAAGATGTAAATGGGTAGAAGACAGAAAAGCAGAGAAGTCCAGAACTCAGTTATGTTACTTAGCACAAAATACAGGATTTAGAGACGCTGTCTCAGTGTGAAGATGAGGAAAGCAGATCAGGACAACTCCAAGGCACACACACATCTAACAGAGATACAGTGCCTCTCATGTGACAGGAAGAATTATTCCTAGTCTGTTTAGTCAATGCTGGGCTTGCATTAATGAGGATCAAAAAAAAAATGCAGCAGCACTTTGATTTGAGTAAAAGGAAGCATGACTGAAATTAAAAGCAAGAACCATTCAGAAAAGACCTAAAAGAACTCCTCCAAAAGGCAATCACTTCTCAGCAGAAGAGAAACATATTAAAGTGTATTTATAGTGAAATTAAGTACAGTGGCCATATAAAAAAAATGTACTTCCAGGGAAGTACAGGGAATGTCACAGAAATACAGTAATGATTTGATATTCTGTCCCATTACAGAACCGCTTTAGATGTCAACTATGCAAACTGAAATGGCTCTGTCAAAGCATGGTCAGTGCTGCCACGACCACTGCAACTCTAGGTGATATATCGTAATACTCTTAAGATTTTTTTTCTTTTCCCCATTGGTCATCCAGATCTCACTTCTCGTTCAGCTAATATGGTCTTTATGTAGATCCAGCCTTCATATGGAAAGTTATTTCCACAGATCACAGCAAACAGTTCCTCCTGACATGCATTAGTCAATAACGGTGGGGGGGGGGGGAGGGAGGAGAAATGTAGCATATGTTGGATACCTTAATGCAATCAGAGGACCACGTCAGGATGAAGTCATTTGGGAGAGCCACAGCTCTTTACCCCTATTCACTACTAACAACCAGGTAAATCCTTAGAAATTTATCAAGTGGTTGAAAAAGAAGGCTTTGATGTAATAGAAATTATCACTTTACATCAGTATATGGACAATGCGATGCCTTCTTCATGGGAAGGAAAGACTTTTGTCAAATGAGGAAGTCTGATGTCCAAGAACTCAGCTACACATACTGGCATGTGAAGCTCTGTAAGACTACATTTTATAATGCCTCAGTACTCTTAATGCAAACACCGTTATAAAAATTTCATAGTTAGAACACTGATAGGCTGGACTTTATGATTTTTCTTTAAGTACCAAGGCATTCCACAGCCACCTTAATTGACATGCATTTCAAGTCACATTTGGCCTTTTTGGTTTCTCACGCATTGTAAATGAAGGAAGAATTAGCCTAATGTTTTAAGACCGATGATCAAAGTTCTTCAAATATATTTCAGCTTTTGAAGTAGTATATATCTGGCAGTTTTCCCAGAAGGGAAGTCTCTCTCTCTCTCTCTCCCCCCCTCTCTCTCTCTCTCTTTTTTTTTTTTTTTAATCATTTCCAGGTCTAGCCCTGCCTCCTGGTGCTGCAGAGCACAGGAAATCACAGAAATAAAATAGCAAGTCAGGAATATGACATAGAAACCAACACGGCATGCATTAGTGCAGCTAGAAGAAAATGATTAAAATCCAGAAACACTAGCAAGAGTCTGAAATCTGACATACATGGTTCAGCAATATAGAATATTTAAAAGAAAAAAGAAAAAGAAAAAACACACCCTTCAGGACTGATGGCAATGGAGCTTCAAATATTATGCTAAACTCCTCTCAAGAGATCAGAAAATAAAATTTTAGTTTCAGTTTTGAAACTGAACAAATCAATGAATTTCCAGAGCAATCCCAACAGAAAAAAATTAAGTGTAGTTGTCTTACAAACACACGCCTCTGAGCAGCTTCTAACAAAGCAAAAAGGAAAACGGAAATACTACTGAATATAGGCTTATTCAAAAGAAGTTTTCCACTTAAAATGCCAGTTTTGGTTAAAGTATTATGGTTTACTGCAATGACAAGGTATCTGAGCAAAGATTCAGCCATCCTAATTTCTTATGCTGAGGTTTACAGGGACATCATATTTCTTGGCTGCCTTAGAAACTCAATCAATTTGCTGCTCTTCTATCTTCTGCCATAAAACTGCTGTTTTTTTCTCCCATTTAAGCTGTGAGTCATGGAAATAATCAAGGCCCTCAAGCACACTCAAATTCTGACCCATGCAATTCACTTAATTCCACAGTGTACTTGTGTTTAATTACTAACTCAGGTCCCACACACATAAATGTATTATTCATAAACTTGGTAATATGAACTCAGTTGTATCTTGCAGTCTAAAGGCAACATAGAACTATAGCTTCAGGCACAGTTCTTTTTTGGCTTATTTTTGTTTCAGGTAACTTTCAGTCTCTTGAAACAGTAATTCATTTCAATTATCATGACTTTGATTACATATGCACTGTCTTTGATGTATGCACTTTTGGAGTATATTTACTATCTGAAGAAATGAGCTACTAAAATTAATTTTTAAAAAACAGTAGATTTGTACAGTATTTTCA